>NC_080585.1:21755000-24155000 GCF_029962835.1 Magnolia sinica | reverse complement strand
TCCATCCATTTCCTTTCACGTGGCTCACCTAAATCACAGGTTGGGCATCCCTTTTTAATATAAATCTGTCTTTTAATAATAAGGAGAGGGCTGCCCACCTTGCCTTTTGGGAGGCCTACCGTTATGTATATGTAAAATTCACTCCAACAATCAGATGTGTAACGTTGGGACTAGCACTAAAAAATTGACTTGTGATTATGCAGGCCACACCGTAGGGAAGAGTTGATTTAAACTACTCCACACTTGATTTTTAGAGGATTTTATAAAATCCACTCTAACCATTAGATGGCATGCGAAAGTTAGGCCCAGGGTCCAAAACTCAGGCCCATCTATGATTCAAGTGTATCATACTAAGGGAAACAATTTAAAAGGTAAGCATTACCTTGTCTACTCTTTTCAATTGTTTGGTCCACATGAATCAAGGATAGGAATGATTTTTGGGCCCCATGTCCAACATAGGGTAAAGCACCTGGTGGTCAAAGTAGATTTCACGTATACATTATAGTGGAGCCTACCTAACCTCCAACCCATAACTTTTTAAAAGAAGGTACCATAATGTAAATTTTATAATAATTACGTAGTTTTTTGTAAAACTCCCCTTAATTTATTATAGAAAAAAATATCCTTACATGAATGAGACTCTCTCTCCCTCTCTCTCTCTCTCTCTCTCTGCACACATCTCCCACACATACATGGCCTAGATTATAAGATAAAGCATGTAATTTCAAAATTGGCTTGTTACAATGTCAAGTGAAATTAGATTTTTTTAGACAAGTCACAGGTTCTGAGGGACTGGTATCATGATGTGTTAATTACAAAATAGGTTTCAATTAGGAAACTTGTAAGGATATATTAATTAATGTAGGACACTTACATGCAAGTTGACAAGTTGTTTTAGGCTTTTAACCTATCTTCTATGTTTATATTATACAAAGGGATGCTTTGCAGGCACAAGACCCCATCATTTTAAAAACCTCTCTCTACATTTTCTACTAAGGCCCTTACTGAAAAATTGATAGGAAAGGCAAAATCTCAACATCAATGAATGCTAGGGCAGCGATAGGTTGGGTTGGCCTGAAAGTCAATTGGCCCAACCAGCTTTTTAGGTGGTTTTGGCCCAAGCTAAATTGGTGGTGAGGATTAGGTTTAAAACTGTCCCATTTTGGGTAAATGGTTCGGCTTGGGTTGAAACCTAGCCAACTTAATGCTGCCCATATAGCTTATGGATGGATTGGATTAGATGACCTAACCCAAAGTGGCCCAAAAACACAAAACAAAGTAATGGATGAGAAGTATGTATGGATCCACTAATTGGGGAGGGGTGGGCATACCTTTAGCTCCAGGTTCATTTTTTTTTAGGTCGATGAAGCTGGACCAGTTACAATTAAATAGGCGGTCAGGTCAGGTTGGGTTGGGGGTTTATAAATTTTAAGTGGTCTGGTCGGGCCATATGGTAATGGGTGGTAGGCTGGGTTTGAGCCAAAATTCTTGGCCTGTTTAGTAAATGGGCTGGGATATATAACCCATCCTAAATTCAAGCCGTTCCCACCCTTATTGTTTCCTTGGGCATTTTTGCAAGCATAGCTGAGATTTAAACAAAAAAAAAAAAAAAAAAATTTGTGATATTTTTTGTGTGGAAATTGATATAATAATGTTATTGTACTTGTATCATGACATTTTCCAAATCTCAGCATTTTGTTTTAAATTTTTGTGATTTGATCGTGCTTTTAATGCAAATATTATTCAAAAGATTTTATATATATATGTGTGTGTGTGTGTGTGTGTGTGTGTGTGTGTTTCAAGATTATTAATTTACAGTAAAATATGCTTAATTAATACTTTATTTTTCATGGGGGAAATGATATAGCACATGATGATGCATTGTGATAGGGTATGCCACCAACAAGCTAGATGTCTGCTTGAATATTGGGACTTCAGGCTTTAAATTTAGGTCCTTCTAGTGATTGAAACGGTCTATATGGTAAGTCATACTCTATATGGTAAAACAAATAATTCTCAATTTGATTTTTTCAATAATTTGATAATTTAGTTCTTTTGGTTTGAACCAAAGTGATAGATCTCGTTCTTAATGATTTTTAAAAAACAACTTGTCTGTGAACAGCCAACCATCGTACTATTAAAATTGAATAGGTTCGATTTATAATCATTGAGGCCTAGTAAAAGAATCTACTAAATGAATCAAGTTGTGCCAAAGGATTAAAAAAGGCCAGTTATTAATGGAATCCCTCACCGGCTCTACATGGAATATTCGTTTGGTCAATTTTTAAATTTTAAGGTTTTAATCAAAATATTATTTGTAAAATCTTACCAAAACTTAAATATTTTAAAATATTTATTGTAAATTAATAAATAAATTATACATACATACACACACACACACACACACACACACACACACAAAAGTCCTTGAGAATATATATGTGTATATATGTGTTTTTGTGTGTGTGTACAAAAGTCCTTGAGAATGTTAGTATCTTTTGAGCCAATATCATGAGCACACCCATTATTTTAAAATTTATTGATACTTTGAAAATGCTATGATAATATTGTTTAGTGATTTTTATTTTTATTTTTATTTTTACAATAGTATAGGTAGTTTTTCAAAATATCAACAATATTTGTCACACTGCTTCAAATTTGAACGGTTACCACAACCTATGTGTAATCAATGGTTTGAAATCTTCAATTTAAGAGATTTTTTGCCCATTCTGTTGTATTTTTCATAATAAAAATAAATTTTAAAAATAAAAGTTATTTTTAGAAAGTAAATAAATATATTAATTATTTAAACTTTCCATAAATAGTGTGTATAGTCAGTCGGTAAGAGAAGGGGTTTTTGCTTTTGTAACCAGGGTTCAAATCTCCTCGAGGATGGTACGAAGCACCGTCCGCGCGGGGTGTGGGCTGTAGAGCTGCTTGGGTGCTTTTTAGCGCTTTATTAAGCGCACTTACCATGTGGGCATCGTCGCAAGGAGCAATAAGAGCCTTAGTCTTTTTGGCACACGGTTCAAACTTTTTTGTGTCATGATTCAATTGGTATTAAACCGGGATCTACCCTAATGTTTTATTATTATTTTTTTTTAATGATTGAGGGTAATTGTGACATGATTGTACATGTGGCACTTATGCCATGTGTCGCTTATGTAGAATAGTTTTTCCTGTTGGATAACTGCTCCTGTTTGAATGGGTACAGAAATAACTGCCATAGGATAAAGAGTCATGTCCTTTCATGGAAAGGCAATTATTTGTTGTGAATGGGTATGGATTTCTTGAAGAGGCTCTTTAGCACTTCTTCAGGAAGAAATCCATAACCTTTCAATTGATATAAATCCTGGATACTATAATCCATAAGTAGATACTCTTAATTTTTAAGATTATATCATCTTCTGTGCAATTACTCTCGATCTGATCTCTTGCTGAGTTTTTTCTGAACATCTCAAGGCATATCGGTGTCAAAACTAGAAATCTGTTCAATACTTAAATGTGCAAATTTTCGTGTTGAAAATCGGATTGAGAGTTCATTATAAAGACAATTTGCAGATTTCCTTCGTTTGCACTTGCTGGAAATTCCAAAAAAATGGCAGCAAATCTGTCTTGAAAAAATGACTATTCAAGTCAAGCCTTGAACCTGATAGATCTGATCGTTTCGTTATCGTTTTCTTTTATCCTTCGTTGTGTACAAGTAACTCTTACATTTCTATCACATTCTTCCAGTCAAGAGGAACCCTATTAAATAAATGATTTGTATCATTAAAAAGGTTCATATTTAACTACTAGATTCTCAATGTATTTTATTATAATATGTTAAGATATATTTGAGCAAACCTCGTTATAGTATGCCATATGAGAAATCGATACAATACAACAAGTTATATTTTAATGTGAAACAAATCCAATTCTAATATATGCTCTGGCATCTTAAAAGCACTTTTAAGTAAAATCTACAACAAAAAATATTAAAAAGTTAAATTATTAGCCACTCACCCCGTTGTAATAGAATGCATACAACATTACTTTTATACCATTTACTTACCAGATATTATCTTAAAATTCAGAAAGATAAATCCAAAACTAGTTTAGAAAATCCACTATACATCATGTTGTATTGTATCATTTCCCAAGCTTTATTGTTAGGGCTGTCAACGGGCCTCGGCCCGGATTTTGAACTGTTTCGGACCAGACCGTCAGGTCCACCTTATTCAAAATTCTGATTTTTTAGGCCTGAGCCAGTCCCATTCACGCCTCTATTTTTTGTATCATTTCCTATAAAGACTTTTCAGATTAATACAGTAAGAGTAGTGTGAAAATCAGAAATCTCATGAAAAAGTTTCAACCCTGGATCTGAAGAGAGTAAGACTTATATTTGTGGTTTTAAATAAGGTTTATGTCGAAACAAAAATAAGTTCACATTTGCCCATAAGAATCAAATGTTTGCCCACGTCCGAACAAAAATGAGTTCAAATTTTCACATAAAAATCAAATATTTTACTCATGTCCAAAAAAAAATGAGTACATTCTTGAAAAAATAAAATATCTGCCAGAGTAGAATAGTCTTACCCACCAAAGATTGAGAAATTCCAACCACCACGGATGACCAACCCCACTTGTCTTTGACTCTGATTGCCTAGCGTAGACCACAGCACTCATGTCAGTACTTGTGGGTCCCACCATGATGTATGTGTTTTATCTACGCTATTCATTCTTTTTACCGGATTATTTTAAGGCATGAGCCTAAAAAAGAGGTAGATCCAAAGCTCAAGTAAACTACAACACAAGGAACAGTGAGAATTGAACGCCTACCATTGAAAATTCCTCGGGCCTATATGAGTTTTGGATCAAGCTGACATTTGTGTTTTCCCTTCATCCATGTCTCTGTGACCTTATGAATAGGTTGGATGGCAAAAAAATATCATATGATGGGCCCAAGGAAAGTTTTGATGGTGGGCACCATTATCTCCACTGCTTCTAGCGGTGTGGTCCACTTGAGCTTGGATCTGCCTCGTTTTTTTAGCTCATGATATAAAATGATGTGTTCTACACTACCCAATTTGAGTCCACTTATCTTTCATTTTGTATATGCAGGACATGTTTCGATAATCGTAACCACTTGTCTGCTGGGCCACAATTCGATGAACCATGCCTCAAAAAATCTCCTGACTACCGCAAATCTCTCTTCGGTAAATTATTTAATTGCATGTACAAAAGATCAGCTTGATAAGGGCTGGTTTGGATTCAACCTAATAATTTTTTATTTTTTTAACTTTGGGCGGTTTGGTTATTAAACTTAAATAATTTATAACACATAGCGACTTAATTTCTTTAGTATTTATTTATTATCATTCATATATGTGTGTGTGGGGTGGGGGGGGTTAAGCTGTGTGGAACCCACTGTGATGTTTTTCGGACATCTACCCCATCAGTCAGATGCACCATTCCATGGTGGCAACGGGCTTAAAAATCAAGTCGATCCATGACTTGGGTAGGCCACACCACGTACAACAGTTGAGAGGGGTTACTCTCCCATTAAAACATTCCTAATCATTTATTACACCTATTGAGATGTGGTTCACAAATTTAGCCTATCCATTGTGTGTGTCACACTTAGATGAGGGGTCAGACCAAGTTTCAGGCGCATACAAAACTCAAGTGGGCTCCACCAAGTGCTTTTATATGTTTTAGGGATGTCTTCATGTGGTTTTAGATGGTATGATCCAACTGAGTTCCGTAGATGGCTGATATTTGAGATATCCCATATCCTAAGGGGACCCATAAAATGCATGGTATGTTCGACACACATCACAGTGGGGCCCACGTAGCTCAATCTCATGGGAAGTTCCCATGAGGTGGAACTTATAGTACCATTTCCCATATGCACACATATAAAGTTCCGGTGATATGTGCATAAGTTGTCATCAAAACTTGTGAGAACTTTTTAAGAACTTATCTCACATGATATGAGCCTAAAATCTTAATGAACTACGTGATGTAACGACCTATGAAACTCTTAGGGCTTAACTTTTACCTTGATCCAAAATTTTCACGGGCCATGATAAAAAGAGGCAAATTAAGGGAGGAAACTCTTTTCATTTGCCATTGCCCACCAAAGCTTTGAATCATGATAAAAATTGAGCCGTGGGAGTTTCATGGGGTAATCTATATCATTGGAGTATTTAGATTTTGGGCTCACATAATGTGAGACGAGTTTTAAAAAATTCCTCATGAGTTCTAGTGACAAGTGTGGGTGAGCATTTCAATACACGGATGCACCGTCATTGTGGACGTGGTTGGGTAGATTTCCGGATCAATCCAGGTGGGTGGATTTCTGATGGTAGGACCCATCATGATCTGTTTGCATTAATCCACTGTCCATTCGTTTTTTAACCTATATTCTTTTTAGCACATGATACCAAAAATGAAGCATATCTAAATCTAAAGTGGACCACACCATAAAAAACAACTGTGATCAATATGGGTCATGAAAGCTTTGGATCAGACTGATATATGTGTTGTCCCCTCATCGAGGTCTTTGTGACCTTACCAACAGGATGGATGGAAAATATACATTATGTTCATCCCCAAGAAGTTTTTAATGGTTGGTATTCGTTCACCACTGTTTCCTATGTTGTTTTCCCGTTGAGATTTGTATCAGGCCCCAAAATGAACTGTCAAAATGGATGGACGGCATGGATACGAGTCACATACATCATGGTAGGCCCCACGGTTGGAGATCCACCCACCTCCGTGGATCATGGGATCCATTGAAGCCGCGCCAAGCTCTTACCTTATTGATGCTCCACCTCATGAATGGATGTGTTCATGTTGGAAAATTTATTCCACAACATTTTTTAGAAATCCACTCCGTTAACCACTTTAATCATTACATTTTAGAAGATGAGTTCAAATATGAGGTTGGTATATTATTTAATGGGCCACATGACCTATAACACTGGTATTGAACTTCCACTATTGTAACTGCACCCATTGTTGTGTAGCTCATCATGATGTTTCTAATAAATCCACTCTGTCTACCAATTTTTTTAGCTTATTTTAATTCGTTTTTCCAAATATAATGAAGATCCAAAACTTAAATTAGCCACACAAGCTTGAAGAAATGTTATTAAACCCCTACTTAAGAATGGAGTTAAAAAAATTAGAGTATCCCACCTTGAGGCTTTTGAGAAATCTATCATATCCACCATTTTCAGCAGCTTGTTTTAAGCTGTACGCTGAAATATGAGGCAGATCCAACGCTTAGGTGGGCCACACAACTTGAACTAGTGTTATGAACCTCCACTGTTGAAATAGTCACGGGGTTCATATTTATTTTTTAAAATATCCACCAGCACGGTGGTTTCTTCATATGATCTCATGGGGTGGGAATGACCTTATGACTGATTTGGATGGCATATAATCAGCACAATGGGCCCCTGTAAACTTTTAATGGTGATTGTTCACTCCCTATTGTTTCCTTAAATGTGGCCGCTTAGGCTTTAGATCTCCCTCATTTTTGGACCTGCCTCCTAACATGATTTGATAAAATGGATAGAGGGGGTGGATTTTTAAGAAACATCTAGGTGGGCCCTAGATACATGGAGTTAGGTTCACATACACATTGTTACCAGGCTTGGTGTTCCAACAATACTTTAAAAAAATAATAATAATAATAATAATAATAATAATCTCCATAAGGTGTGGTGTTTTAAAAGCATACTTAGGAAATATGTTTAATTATATGCTAATTGAGTCAAAACCAAGATAAGCTACTTGAAGCCTAAGAAGCTTATGTAAGGTAACTTCTCATCCAAACATGAAACTTAAAACGGTGTGGCCTGCCTGATATTCGTAACAGCGTTTTTTTTTTTCTCAAACACAGCCGAGTAAATAGTATTGTGAAAGATACTTAGCATGGTGACCCACACACAAATTTACGGGTGGCATGTCATCTCCATTGTTTGTTGTAGTGTGGCCCATCTGAATTGTGGATCTCACTTACTTTTTTACCCAGTTCTGAAATCAAGGATAGAACCTAATGGACGGACTGGATTTTACATATACAACATGGTGAGCTCCACAAGCTTGGGAGTTTTATGGAGCTTGCTAAAACGTGTTGCTGAGTATTCCGGCCCTTTAAGACGACTTGCACTTTATTTTTTCAGTTCTGATAAGAACCATGGATCAGCATTTGATTCACCACATTCATGGATTGTCCCCTCGAAATTATCCCAGATTAGAAGATCCCAGGGCCCAACAGACCAATGGTCTGGATCACTAAACCATGGGTCCCACTTCTCAGAACTGAAAATCTAAGAATTTCACGCAAAACCTAGGTTGATCCGGAAACGAATCGGCTACTCACCGTGCCACTAGCCAATGGTTAGTGGTCGGTGCTCTGTGAGCCCCACCATGATGTATGTGTTTCATCCATACCGTCCACCCATTCTTACAGATCATTCTATGGTATGAGCCCAAAAATGAGGTACGTTGATCCAGATCTCAAGTGGACCGCACAGCGTTGATTGAACACCACCATTAAAAACTTATTGGGGGCCACAAAAGTTATGGATCAAGCTGATATATGATTTTTCCCTTCATGCAAGTCTGTATGACCTAATACACAGGTTAGATGTCAAATAACCATTGCAGTGGGCCCTAGAAATTTTTAATGGTGGACATTCAATCACAACTGTTTTCCCATAGTGTGGTCCACCTGAGATTTATATCTAACTCTTTTTGGGGATCAAGCTCTAAAATTATCTTTCAAAATAGATGAACGGCATGGATAAAACATATACATCATGATGGGGTCCACTAGATCCATCATACCTCCTGACAAAAACCAGCTATCGTCTTATCTTATTGTCAATAATCTACCATACCATCGTTAATCAACGGGTCTCGTAACCACACACACGTTGCTGTGTCCTCTATATATATATATATGAAATGGCTTTATGCCTGGAGCTCAGCGGAGCTTCCCATGATGTCGAGCCCACCGTGATGCATGTCAAACAATATTTACCCCATCAGTTAGACGCACCATTCCATGGTGGGCCTCGAGCTTAAAAATCAAGTTAATCAATTACTTTTGTGGGCCATACACCACGCACAAAAGTTGAGAGGGGTTACCCTCCCATTAAAACATGTATAATCATTTGTTGGGCCCACCAAGGTGCGATTCACAAATCCAACCCATCCATTATATGTGTCCCACTTGGATGAGGTGTCAGACTAAGTTTCAAATGCATTCAAATTTTAGGTGAGCCCCACCAAGTGCTTTTATATGTTTTAGGCATGTCTTCACATGATTTTAGATGATATGGCCCACTTGAGTTCCATATATATACAGCTAATTTTTGGGATATCCCATAATTTAAAGGGGACCTATCAAATGTACGGTGTTGATGTTCAACACGCAGCCAAATGGGGCCTACACAGCTCAACCTCATGGGAAGTTCTCGTGAGCTCGACCACATGGAATCATTTCTACACACACACACACACACACACACACATGAGTAATGCTTGTGCACAATTAGTTGAACAATTTAAATTGGTTCAACTAACTGTGTATTAAATAGCACAAATTCTTCTTTCAATTCAATGTAATGCATCATATAAAGATGTGTGAGATTAAGGGCCTATTTGTTAATGCTGAATTTTTACACTTAACACGGAATTGGAAAAATGTTTCGTGTTTAGTGGTATTTGTTAATACATCATTACTGCAGAAGAAGGAAAGCACTAAGTGGTTTTTCACTGAATTCTTTCATTGATAGGAGTCTGGCTTAATAGCGAATGCGGATTGCACACAGTGAATTTTTCATTAAATAAAAATTTTGCTTCCAAAATTACCCATTCTCAAATTACTACGACAATATTTTCTCTTTAAATTGTTTGCATTAACTTTTAACCTATGAAACTTTTTTATGCCCCACCATGATCTATGTGTTTCATCCATTCCATTCATCCATTTTTAAAGATCATTTTAGGGCTTGATACCAAAAATGAGAGGAATATAAATCTCAGGTGGACCATACTACAGGAAAACAATAGAGATTGGATATCCACCATTAAAATTCTCCTAAGGCCTAATGTACTACTTATTTGACATCCAATTTGTTGATTAGATCATATAGACCTAGATGAATGGGAAAAACAAGGATTAGCTTGATCCAAAACTTTTATGTCTCCCAAAAAGTTTTTAATAGTTGACGTTCAATACTTTTTTCCTGTAATGTGGTCCACTTGAGATTGGGATATACCTCATTTTTGGTCTCATACCGTAAAATGATCGAGAAACATAGATGAACAGCATGGCTCATACATCATGGTGGGGCCCATGTAGCACCAACCATCAACCATTGGCTAGTGGCAGGGGAGTTGCCAATCTGTTTCCACGGACGCAGATTGGATACTAAAAGGTTGAGTAGCGGGACTCGCTACTCAAGTTAAGTCACCAAGTTATGTGGGCCCCATCATTAGTATGTTTTGTATCCACATCGTCCATCCATTTGGAAATATAATTTTAGGTAAAGATCTAAAGAATGAGTCAAATCCAAAGCTCCAGTGGACCTCACCATAGAAAACAATGGGGAGAGTGACGCCCACCATTAAAAACTTAAATAGGCTACAAAAATTTTTGATCAAGCTGATATTTGTTTTTTTTCCCTTCTTTCATGTCTGTGTTAACTTGTGAATAGGTTGGATTTCAAATAAAAATCACAATGACCCTTAGGAAGGTTTCAACTGTAGGCATCAATCTCGCCACTGTTTTTTGTGGTGGGGTCAACTACATATTTGGATCTGCCTCATTCTTTAAATCATGCTCTAAAATTAAATCTCCAAATAGATGGTTGGTGTAGATAAAGCGCATACATTATAGTGGCCCATGGAACTTGATGACGTGATTTGTTATTCAACTTGTGAGTAGCTATTCAACCTATCAGTAGCTAATCTGCGTCCAGTAGGATGCGGATTGGTTGGTGAACCTCACACCAGCTATATAGCTGCTGTATTGATGTAAGCAAGTTCTGTGAGTCCCATCATGAGGTATGTGTTATAACCATCTAGCCATTTGACAAGCTCATATTAAAGCTTGAGACAAAAATAAGCTACAAAAAGTAATGGGGGATTGAACATCTACCATTGAAACCTTTTTTGGGGTTACAGAAGTTTTGGATTAATATGATTTTTTATTTTTTTCCCCTCTTCATGTAGGTATTTGTGACCTTATGAACATATTGGATGGAAAATAAACTTAAATAGGCTACCGGAAGTTTTGGATCAATATGTTTTCACTTCATACAAATGGGAATGACCTTATAAACTGTTTGGATAACATATAAATATAAGGCGGGCCTTATTTGAATGTTTTGTTGCTACTGGTGTCCAATTCTATACAACACATAGTGACAATCTCCTGCTAAGAAGAATTGAGGGCCTTATGATGATATTTTAGTTTTTTATTAAATATTTTAGTTTATTTGAATTAAATATAATGATTTTATTTTTATTTAATAAAAATAATAATTTCTTTATAATGTAAAACATTTCCAAAAGAGAGATAGAGACAAATGTGTCAAATTAACATATTTAAGACATTTAAGATGTTTGTTAACAAGCAGTTTATTTCAAATTTTGTACTTAATTTTTAGACTTCAGCCATAATTATCAAACAAATTTTATTTTTTTTACTTCAGATTTCAGATTCAAGCTTTAAATTTCAGATTCAGGCTTCAAATTTCAGATTCGTTCTTTAGACTTCAAATTTAACAAACGGGGCCTAAGTCTTATTCATTTTTACAGTAAAATTAATATATTATTGATCACAAAAAATAAAATAAAAAATTATCTTTAATTACCTTTTTATAAAGGACCTTACCTAATCAATAAATTGGATTTCTTACATATATGTGACACTTCGGGTAAATGCATCACATCTGTATAATTTTTTTAGCCATCCAATTTTCTTTAGAAAGAATCAACTTCTCTGTTCTCTCTCTTCAGTGAATGCATCTCTCCTTTAATGTGATCTCTCCCGCTACAAAAATGAAAAGGAACATAATTTTCTTCAACCTAGAGTGAACCACCATGATCTATGGCTTGTATCTACAATGACCATTCATTTTACTGGATCATTTTAGACTATGAACCTAAAAATGAGCCAATCCAAGGCTTAAGTAGATCACACGGTGGGAATTGAACGTCCACCATTAAAAACTTCTCAAAAGTTAGAAGTTTTGGATTTGTGTTTTACCTTCATCCAAGTCTGTGTGACCTTATGAACAGGTAAGATGGCAAATAAACATCATGGTCAGCCCCAGGAAGATTTCAACAGTGGGATTATTGTCACAACTGTTTTTGGTGGTGTGGTCCAATGGAATTTTGGATTTGACTGGGCTCATGCACCAAAATAATTTGAGAAAATTAATGAGCTGTGGATATAATACATGCATCATGGCTGGCCCACAGAATTTTCTACATCAACACAGCACCAACCGGGGTTGATGTGTCGTTGCCCAATTCGAGTCAGTTTGTAACTTGGGTGTTGGTTTGAAAACCCCGGATCACACGTTTGTGGGTGTTTTACTGACCGTGGGGCCATGCTTATGTATGTGTTGTATATCAAGGACGTCCATTAGTTTTTCCAGATCCATTTAAGACATGATCCCAAAAATGAAGTAGATCCAAATCTCAAATGTACCACACCATAGGAAACAGTGGTAATTAACCATTCAAAACTTTGTGGCAGCTACAAAAGTTTTTGATCAAGCACATATTTATATTTTTCCTTTATCAAAGTCTCTGCAACCTTATCAACAAGTTGGATAGCAAAAAATCATTACGATAGCTTGGGAAGTTTTTAATGGCAGGCGCTCAAAAATGTCTATTGTTTCTTGTGATGTGGTTCACTTGAGATTTATATCTACTACATTTTTTAGACCATACACTGAGATTATGTGTAAAAACTTATGAATGGCGTGGATATATAACTCATACATGAAAGTGGGCCCCACAGTCTGGGAAGTACTCCACTACTTATCATTCAGGTAACACGTATCCAGTCCCACTTTCTCAGTAGGGTCGCACATTTCTGATAACTAACGGTCGAGAGCAATGCCCACCCTATATTTTGTCCGGGGCCCACAGTAATGTGTACTGTGAGATCCACTCCAATCATTGGATGTGTAATTCCATGGAGGACTCGGAGAAAAAAAAATTCAAGCTGATACATGATTCAAGTGGACCATGCCAAGAAAAATGGTTTCGATGGTTAGCTTTCCCTGCATGCTATTTTCGATCATGTGGTCTACTTGAAACACGGATAGGGCTGATTTTCAGGCTTTTGCTGTAACATGGGGTGACTTATCTAATGGCTGGGATGGATTTTAATAAACACCATGGTGGGGCCATTCCAAGCCAGCAACTCCTCTCCTTCTTTAATTAACTTTCTATAGGCATCATTTATTTACGTTAATTAGCATTTATTTCAGACAACTAGTTGGACGGTCCAACTAGTTGTGTGTGAGCATCTCTATATGTAGAGAGAGAGAGAGAGAGAGAGAGAGAGAGAGTCTGAGTCCATTCTCAAGAGTCTAGACTAAAAGTAAGGTCAGTGGTCCACACTGTTTGAAATCAAGAAGACACTTTGAGGAGGGATTTTAAGCCACCCATTTCATTTAAATGCTGCATCCCACCAAATAAATAGACTACTTTGACTTAGGGGCCAAGCGTGTTGTTGAATTAATAAAGCACCATCAATCAAATCAATGCATGGTAGGTGGCTATCCAAATGCACACACGCAACCGATGTATACTTGGCATCCAGATATATCTATGTAAACCGTCCAAAATATGGGCCTGACTGTTGTGTTGATGCATCATAATTGCAATGAACGGTGTTGATTGTTATTTTCTGAAAGCGTTAAGAAGTTGAAATCATGTACCACCCACAGGGAGCGGATTAGGTGCGGCTCCGGCCCCTCACTGTGGGGCCACATTGATGTATTTGTAGTATATCCACGCCGTCCATCCATTTTCTAGCTCAATTTTGGGAATGAAGCCGATACAAATCTCAGATATATCATACTTACATGAAATGATGGTGATTGAATTCCTAAAATTAATCCTACGGCCTATAATAACTTTAATTTTCCATCCAACCCGTTGATAAGGTCACAAAGACCTGGATGAAAGGATTACACAAATATCAGCCTGATCTAAAAATATTATGAGCCACAATAAGTTTTTAATGGTCAATCGCAACTATTTCCTTTATTGTGGTCCACCTGATATTTAGATCTGCTTCATTTTAGATCTCATGCCCTAAAATAATATGTAAAAACGGATGGACAATGTAGATATACTGCTTATAGATCAAAGTGGCCCGACCCTTAGTGCCGTACCATGTTGGGGGAGGCTAAGTCATGCTTAATCCGCTCCCCCACCATCTACCCACCAAAAGGACTACCACCTCGGATGGGCCAGTATGATTATGAAATAGTTGATATGGTGGATGATCCACCGTTGGAATAAAATGGACGGAGATAACAGCTTCACATGAAAATGAAACAAGAAAGTGAGAAACTCCCGTACTGAACGCTTCACACGTGGAGCACATGTGCAACATCTGGGCCGTTAATGTATTGTAAGCTAAGTGGATAGACCTACGGAAAAAAAATCACTGGTTAGATGATCGTAGGCATCGATTGGAGGATATATGTCACTTGAATGAATGACCTTTGGTCGAACCTTTTTACCCAGCTGGAATGGTGTGAATTAAGCACGAGTGGGACTGACCGTAGGGCCTACCTCCATGCATGCATTGTATATCCATGCAGACCATCTGTTTTGTCAGCTTATATCAGGGCATGGTTCTAAAAATGAAGTAGTTTCAAATTTTAGGTGGATCATACCATAAGAAACAATGAATGTTAACCATTAAAAACCTTTCCCGGGACACAAAAGTTTTGGATCAAACTAATATTTACTTCTTCTTCCTCTTCTTCTTCCTTTTTTTTTCATCCAATTCTAATGACCTTATTAACATGTTGATGGTCAATAAACATTACTATAGACCTTATAAAGATTTTAATGGTAGGTGTTCAATAATTATTAATATATGGTTCACCTGAAATTTGTATTAATTTAATTTTTTAGACCATGCCCCAAAACAATATAGTAAAATATATGTAATGCATTGATATACAATGCATATGGAGGGGAGCTGAGCAAGTCATGCTCATGCTGATGGGTAAAAGTAAAGTTGTGTTATTGATGTGAATTGGATTGAAATGGCATCAGTAGAGCATTGGAAAAAGTAAAGTTGTGACATTGATGTAAATTGGATTGAAATGGCATCTATGTTAAATGGAAAACTATTTTCAGTATGTTTTAAAATTGCTTTGCTTTTTCTATTAGCTGGTATAAAGGTGATAAATAAAAAGATACATTCATTTTAAAAGTAGGAGAGACATATCACTAACAAAGATACCGTGGGCTACTAATCTGCCATGCACATGATGCACTTATAACACCCCCAAACGTTCTAATTATTGATTGCATCACTAAAATCACTCTAATAAAATAATCTAAATCATCCAAATTTTGGCCTTATAATAAACAGTTTAAAAAACATTAACCAGTCAAATTTCATGATATCGTTACATTTGTGCTGCACTTGAAGCTCAAATTTTCCTTATGTTTGGCCAAATATATATTTCCTCGCAAGACATACTCCATCATCTTCCAGCTATTACAAGCCAAACTTCATGTCTGTCATCTGTCGTTTAGTTTGTGAGAGCATATTAATAACATTTCCTCATCTCAACCACAAAAACCTCCGAATAGCCAATAACCATGTCGTTTTGTTTATTTTTTCGACAGTTGTTGTTTTTTCTCTATACATATAGACGGATCTAAGAGATCCAAACCATTCAATCCACATCCAACTTTGTAAGTGACTAAGATCCGCTAAATGACATGACTGCAGAGTATTCTCACGGTCCTGATCTTGCCCACATGCACCAGTTGTATGGGTATGGATTGTATGATGACTTAGATGATAGTATTATTTTGGACAGTCCAGATTCAATAGCCATTAGATTTAGAGCTTTTTGGAGACAAACCATTTATTTGATAGGGAACCTTTTGGACGGAGATGCCCAAAAAAATATCCTTAAAGTTCATATTTCAAATAATTGATTATAGAAAAGTTACTGTAACCGTTCAACTTCAATGCTAAAGACGAAAATTATTAAAAGGCTTGAACTATACAGTTGGGATTTTTATTGCGTTTCCATGTACGTCATGAATGACGTCAATTTGGGAATGTCGCAGTTAAAGCAGCTCATCAGCAGTAATCAACGACCACACCTGTTTGATGCTTTGTGTAAAGAGACAAAGCCATCTAATCTGGTGGGCCACACATGTACTGAATCTGTATTGTATTTCTTTCACACATGGCTAGGCACATCTGATAATAATCAATGATAGAATTAGAATAATCTGCGAATGAACTGATTATGTTATAGATCCTGACACGTGTCAAGTCCTTAACGGCCCGATACAAGGTAGTCGTATGTGAGTTGAATCTAGGATACAGGGCTCCGCTCCTTTACATCAAATCTGAGCCGACCAAACATTGGGACCCATGTAGAGTATTATTCCTGTGGGTCCCACTATTCGATCAGATAAAAAACGGGTGCCTGATCCATGTCAAGTAACACAAACTACTTAAATGCATCTGGGCAACTATTTTATGCAACACCTACAAAGTCTAAGCTCTGTGGGGCCCACCATGTTTTATGTGTGACATCTAAGTCACTTCATCAGGTGAGAACCTTATTGTAATTCATAAATATTAGCACAATGAATAAAAAATCATCTGGGACACACCACTGGAAATAATGTAAAATTGCGCCTGACACCTAAGTTAACACCATGCTGGGGTTCCACCCCATGGCTCAGTGGCAGATAGAGTGCATTTCAACACTGAGGATATGGGTTCAGAGTGCCCATGTGAGGTGTGTGTTAAAAAAGGTAAAATATGTGGGCCACCATTATTTTCGATACCCCATAAAACATGCTCATGAAAGTAGGCTTGATTGGTAGGATAGTATGTGGACAGAGATGTGTGAGATTTTTATCAAAATAGCCCAAGGTATAGCGTCGCAATTGTTTAACCTCTCTTTTTAATGCTTTTTTAACCTCTTGATTGCTTTTTGAACATTACATGAATAAAAATGTGCTTATATAGAGCCTTGTGCCCATATGACAGTAACATGTGGGAGAAGCTTCAATGCCCTAATCTCAAAGCATGCGGGGCCCATCATGTGGTGATTCAAAACAAACAACATGAGTATAGTGGATATGATCCCAGAAACTATTAGGTTTACACTTACATTAACGGTGTTTCAGGGTTGAGAGATTAGTCAAGGGAAAAACGGAACAACGATCTAACCATCCGTCTAGTCGTAATGATCTTTTGTATTTGTGTTAGAAAAAATGTATAGTGAAAATTTCAAAAGTAAGCTTAAACATTATATTGAATAAATGTTTGATTTATTGTAATGTAGTTTTTATTAAATTTTTGTTTAAAAATTTTTTAAAATTTAATTACAATCTGGAATATATTCAGAGTTAGGTCTGACCCTCAGGCACTGAATTTCAGGGTATGTCATTATCATGTGTTAAGGGTTGTGATTTTCATGTGTTAAGGATTGAGGTTGTCGTGTATTAAGGGTGAAGATTATTCAATAAATGTTCAACTAAGCTACTATATATATATATATATATATATATATATATATATATATATATATATATATATATATATATATATATATATATATATAAATTGATCTCCTTTATTGTCTTTAACATGACAACCCCGATCATCCCATATAACCCCAATCCCTTATAGACATCCATTCTCTATATAACAAAAATATAAAACCACTCTCCATATAACATTCCTTTTTATCCACGGCAAAACTGGATGTTATCATGAAAAACCATTAAAATATCTTTGCTCTATTAGTGGCCTATATCTTTAGGAAATGTAGTTGTTGGAGTGTAAGAAATAGTCATTTTTTTTTAGCTGAAGTGAATGAGGGGGTCATATGTTGGAGAATATGATGTTGGTGGTCGTATGCCAAAAAAAGAACTCCACTAGAAGGTGGTGATGGGTGCCAAAGAGGAAGCTTCTAAAAGAAGAAGAAAATACTCTATAAAATAGAAAAAAAAAAAAAAAAAAAAACTCAAATAAGCCATTCGACTGATTTGACCTGACCTATGGGATCTTTGAACACCGTCTATAAATCCTATTGTGGGGTATGTGTTGAATTCACCATGTCAATTAGAGCCCCAGTTTAATAAAATGGCATGGGCTTAAGAATGAAGCACATTTGCATATAAGGTGGACCAGAACACAATGAATCAATTGGACCCAATATAATGAAACTATTAAAAGTGAATGACCACTATTATCAATTGTTGTGTATTATATAGAGCTCGGATCATACTTAAATTTTTTTTTTTTTTTTTTACTAAAACAATGGACCATAGAGAGAGTGAACGGATTGAATATTCATTCAAATGAGTTCAGTCACCAATTGATGAGCCACATCATACTTAAGGATTGAAGTGTTGAAGCTTCCTAACACTCAGCTATTGTGTGGCAAAACACTATACAAGTATAGGTGGGCATTGAGTCGAGTTGGACCAAGTTAGATCCAACCTGACTCGATTCGGTTTTGGAAAATCCTTGACCTGAACTTGATCCAACTCGATACTGAGTCCAACAGGGCCAACTCGATCCGAGTCCGGGTCTTGGTTGGGCTGACCCGAATTGAGTCCGACTCGATCAAAGATACCAAGTCAAATCGAGTTGGCACCAATTCGAATCGGGTCACGCCGGGCTGGCTGGACAGGCATTCGAAAAGGATAACAAGGTAGTCATGTATTGATCAGGTGCACCCATCTACAAGTGGAGTAAGAAGAATTGGACTATGGTATACCCAAGAATTAGAATATGGTATACCCATCTCTCCGCATAATATGTGGCGGGGTCATGTATTGATCGGGTCCACCCATTTACTAGAAGCGGATTAGCTGGTGTACCACACATAAGCTATATAGCTGCTTTATTGATGTAAGCAAGTTCCATGGGTTGTCTTTAATCCAAACCGTTCGTTCATTTGGTGAGCTCGTCATAAGGCTTGAGACTAAAACTAAGACAGATCTAAAGATAAAGTGGATCACACTACAAAAAGCAGCGAGATTGAACGTCTAGACACCCTTTTGGGGGTCACAGAAGTTTTGGATCAACGTGAAATTTGTTTTTCCTATTCATACAGATATTTGTGACCTTATGAACAGATTGGATGGAAAATAAACGTTATGGTGAGCCCTACAATTTTTTTAACCGTGAAAATCATTATCCCCAAGCTATTTTTGGTGTGGTCCATTTGAGCTTTGGATATGATTCATTTCTTTGACTAATGCTCTAAAATGATCTCAAAAAATTGATGAACGGTGTGGATATAATAAATACATCATCGTGGGGGCTCATTAACCGTGAAAATCATTTTCCCCATTGGCTAGTGGCAAGGGGAAGTAGCCAATCCCTTTTCAGGTTAACCTAATGCAAATATGTGATGATGGGAAATGGATTGGCTACTCCCTTGGACGCTAGCCCTGTGGCTAGTGGTTGGTGCTCTGTGGACCCCACCATGATGTATGTATGTCATCCATTCAGTCCCATCTATTTTTAAAGATAATTTTATAGTATGAGACCAAAAATGAGATATATTCCAATCTCAAGTGGACTATATTACAGGAAACAGTGTTGAATGAGCGTCAACTATTAAAAAAAATTTGGGGGCCATAAAAGTTTTGGATCAAGCTGATTTTTGTTTGTTCTCTTCATCTGGGCTGTATGACCTCATCAATAGATTGGATGTCAAATAAACAGTACAATGGGCCTTAAGAGGATTTTAATGGTAGATATCCAATCACTATTGTTTTCCTGTCGTGTGGTCCACCTGAGATTTATATCCCTCTAATTTTTGGTATAAATTTCTAAAATGATCTTAAAAAATGGATGAACGAAATAGATGAAACACATACATCATGGTGGGGCCCACAGAGCACCGACCACTAGCCATAGGGTTAGTGTCCAAGGGAGTAGCCAATCCGTTTCCCATCATCACATATTTGCATTGGGTTAACTTGGAAAGGGATTGGCTACTTCCCCTTGCCGGCTAGTGTCCGAGGGAGTAGCCAATCCGTTTCCCATCGTCACATATTTGCATTGGGTCAACCGGGAAAGGGATTAGCTACTTCCCCTTGCCACTAGCCATAGCCAATGGCTAGTGGTTGGTTCACTGTGGGGCCCACCATGATGTATGCCTTTCATCCATTCCATCCATCCATTCTTCCAAATCATTTTATGGTATGAGCCCAAAAATTAGGTTGATCCAAAACTCAAGTGGACCGCACATTGTTGATTGAACGCTCACCATTAAAAACTTCTTGGGGCCACAAAAGTTTTGGATCAAGCTGATATATATTTTTTCCCTTCATCCAAGTCTGTATAACCTAATCAACAGGTTAGATGTCAAATAACCATTACAGTGTGCCCTAGGAGGTTTTTAATGGTGGAAATTCAATCACTACTGTTTTCCCATGGTGTGGTCCACATGAGATATATATCTACCTTATTTTTGGGATCAAGCCCTAAAATTATCTTAAAAAATGGATGGACGGCGTGAATAAAACACATACATCATGGTGGGTCCACATAGCACCGACCACTAGCCACATGTCTGGTGGCTGCGTCACTAGCCAAACCGCGTCCGTTAGATACATAGCACGTGGGCCCAATAATTTCATATTCTCCGCATTACGTAGAAAATAAAAAATAATGATAGGAATGTAATTTCTCCGATGAAAAAGTACTGCCCGGGAGTAGAGGCTTCGGAGGCACTAATTCGTAAAACCTTCAGGCAATTTATGGTAAAAATCCCATTCATTAATAGCAACTTTTCCTGCATGATACATCCACATGCCACCAAGACAATATCTAAATCCAAAGGCCTGATATCATGCACCACACTCTTTGAAATTTTTACTATAAATTTGAATTTTACCAAACTAGGGCCTTTTAGATCCCATGTCATGGTAGTGATTTTTCAAAGGTGAAATTACACTGCTACCCTCAATTATTTTATTTCTAAAGTGAGAATTCGGAATTGTATGGTACATCTAACCCATCCAACAAGTGCATACCAACACGATCATTGGAGAACAAAAATTATTAGGAATTTAATCACAAGGTGGACTAATCCATAAAAAATTAATATACACCACTCAAAACATCCAAATTTAAGTGTAGCCCATTTGATGATTTGATTGACCTTATTTTTTTTTTTCCTATGATCACCATGGACAGGTGCATATATTTGATTGCTTGGATATTATACACATATCACTTAGCCCCTAAGAGTCTCGAATTTTGCTAAATTTAAAGAAGAAATTAGATAAAAGCATTTTAGTAATTTTCTCCCTTTAATTTTTTTTAATGGTGAAGCCATTATTTTGCAAAGCGTTGATTCATGAGTAATTTTGTGTTTAAATCCCTTTAATTAAAGCTAATGTAATCAGTGTTATCAACTCTTAAGTGACCATGTATCATTTGTCGTGTGCAGCCAAAGTATCAAATACCTTCATCATAAATGATGGGCATAAAAACATTAGTGGATTTCACAATTTAGTTGATTTAATTAAAGTTAATGTACTCTACGTGTATCATTTCTCGATGGGATTTTGACCATATTAGCAGATTGGTATGGTCAAATTTTAAAAAACAAAGGAATGTTTAAAATATTTTAAACTAGTCATCTGACAAGTTTTGAAAATATTTTCGGACCAAATTAAATTGTTCTTATCTTTGGATCAGCAGTTGTACGAATTTTGTGTGAAAAAAGAATTTACATAATATCTAATCGTAATGAAGTAAAGTCAACGAAATTAGTTATTGGGCCTACTGAAACCTAAATCAAATATATTCATTTTCTTTTTAGCCTTTTATTTATATGGAAAGATGTCAACTTCTTATTGACATAATCTTTATGGGGCTCACAAAACTTGATAATTTATAACGGTGTCCGTTTGATATGAACTATTTTCTTATGATGTGGTCAAAGCGAATGGTAGATGTTGATCATGCTCCAAACCATGGTATTTTATGAAACTCTGAGGTTAATAGATGTGGTGAATTCCACACATAAGCGATGGTGGATCTTTATGAAACTTTTTTTTTCTTTTTCTTTGTTGTTTTCCTTTAGATTATTTTTTCTTTTCAAACATGTCTTCCAAGAACCACTACCACCCCTTTCAATTAAATTTTTCCGGATACATTCACTGTCATCAATTTCTCCAGCGTATGGGCACCGCTAACAACTTCTAAGACCCTACAAAAGTGATATTTTTGTTCTGACGACCACATTTCTTAGAGATAAAAGCCAATGATACGTGAAAGACATTTTAAATTAATTTTTTGTTATATTTTTTGTACAATAGCACTTTTTAGAATGAAAGCCACTTTTGATTGTAGACAGAGAGGGATCAATGGTCGTGATTGTTGTTGTTGTGGGAAGAAGCGATTGTCGGAAGAAATTTAAGGTAGATAAGAATGTTTGCGATAGTCATGTGGAAGACAATGAAAGAAATAATTCATAGCCTTTAGTCCATTTTTAATAATGAATGCATGAAAACCTCGACCCTTAATACATGACAACCTCGACCCTTAACACATGATGACCTAGACCCTGCCAACCTTGACCCTTAACATATGACAATCCCAACCCGTAACACGTGATAACCTTGACCCTAAACCTAGATCTAATCTGTTCATTTTCTTTATAGCCCCCTACTTACATGGAAAGATACTAACTTCTTGCTGATATGATTTCTATGTGGCCCACAAAACTTGATAACTTATAACGATGTCCATTAGATACGAACTATTTTTTGTGATGTGGTCAATGTGACTAGTAAATGTTGATCATGCTTCCAACCATGGTCTTCCATGAAATTTCAAATTTAATGGATGAAGTGGATTCCACACATGCGACGGTGGACCCCACAAATGGTGTACAAACGCCCTTAGAAGTTTTCTTATGGCATAGTCCATTTAAAAAGCTTTTGACGACATGAGTTCAATCACCATTGTTTCTTGTGGTGTAGTACATTTAAACCTTTGGTGTGCCTCCTTCTGGCGCTCATGTGTTGAGGGTAGAAGTTGTCATGTGTCAAGGGTGGAGGTTATTAGGGTTGAGAGGTTTTCATGTGTTAAGAGTCGAGGTTGTCATCTGTTAAAGGTTGAGGTTGTCATGTGTGAAGGGTCAAGGTTGACAAAGTTGAGGTTGTCAGGTGTTAAGGGTTGACTTGTCATGCATTTACTATAAAAAATGAACCAAAGGCTATGGACTATCTCCTTCATTGTCTTGTACATGACAATCACAGCTATCCTTCTTTACATTAAATCCCTTTTGACAATTGGTTCTCCCCATCACAACAACAACCACGGTCATCCATCTTTATCCACAATCAAAAATGACTTCCATCTCTAAGAAAATGTTATTGTACAAAAAAAATAAGATTAGAAAATAATTTAAAATATCTTCCACATATAAGTAGCTTCTATCTTTAAGAAATGTGGTCATTGGAGCAAAAATAACACTTTTGTAGGGCCTTATAAGTTATTGGTGGTACCCATACACTAGAGAAGTTGATGACAGTAAACATATGCCGAAAAATAAAGTTGAAAGAGGTGATGGTAGTTTCTGAAAGATATGTTTGAAAAGGAAGAAGAAGCTCAAGGAAAACAATGAAGAAAAAAGAGAAAAAAGCTCTATAAGAGTCCACCATCGCATATGTGTGGAATCCACCATATTTATTAACCTCAAAGTTTCATGGAAGGATATGGTTGGGAGCATGATTAACATCCGCCACTCACATTAACCACGTAACAAGAACATAGTTCACACCGAACAAACACCGTTATTAAATATCAGGTTTTGTGGGCCACACATATATCATGTCAACAAGAAGTTAGCATATTTCTATATAAATAAAGGGTTACAAAGAAAATATATGGATTGGATGTAGGTTTTGGTAGGCCCAATAACTAATCCCGTCAGCATCACTTTATTGGAATTGGATACTAGTTAACTTTTTCTTTATTTAAAATTCGTACAACTACTAATCTCAGGACATGGAAAACTTGGTTCGAAAATGTTTTCAACCTGTCAGACGACTAGTCTAAAAATATTTGAAACATCCCTTCCTTTTTTAGAATTTGACTATTCCACATTATTACTATGGTCAAAATCCCTTTCTCCGCTACAGAAAGGTCCCTAAAATTAGCCTTGATTTTTTTAGAGTCGCCACAAATACCTTCCATCATAAATGACCATGCATCACTTGTCGTGTGCAGCTAGAGTATCAAATACCTTCCATCATAAATGATGGACATAAAAACATTGGTGGATTTCACAATTTAGTTGGTTTAATTAAGGTTAATGCACTCTACGTGTATCATTTTTCAGTAGGATTTTCACCGTACCAGCACTTTGGTGTGGTCAAATTCTCAAAAACGAAAGAATATTTCAAATATTCTTAGACTACTCATCCGACAGGTTTCAAAAACATTTTTAGACCAAATTGCTCATCCTTGGATCAACAGTTGTACAAATTTTAAGTGAAGAAGAATTTAAGTAGTATCAAATCTCAAGGAAATGACATCGACGGTACTGATTATTTGGTCTACTGGAACTTAGATCCAATTTGTTCATTTTCTTTGCAGCTCTTTATTTATATGAAAATATGTAACTTCTAATTGACATGATTTCTATGTGACCCATAAAATCTGAAACTTATAACGGTGTCCGTTCGATATGAACTATTTTCTTATGATGTGGTCAATGCGAGTGGCGGATGTTGATTATGCTTTCAATCTTGATTTTCCATGAAAACCTAAGGTCAATGGATGGAGTGAATTATACACATATGTGATGGTAGACCCTTATGGAGTTTTTTTTTTTTTTTTCTTTCCTATTCTGATTGTGATTTTTCCTCTTTTTCAAACATGTCTTTCAAAAACCACCGCCACCCTTTTAAAAAAAACGGACCAAACTAAGGTTAAGTATTAAGAGTCGAGGTTGTCATGCATTCATTACAAAAAATGGACCAAAAGTTATAGGCTATCTCCTTCATTATCTTCCACATTACAATCACAACCATCCTTATCTGTCTTAAATCCCTTTTAAAAATAAATTCTCTCCACGACAAACAAAGTCATCTCTCTCCATCGATAATCAAAAGTAGCTTCTATCTCTTAATAAAATACTATTGTAAAAAAAATAAATTAAAAAAATAATTAAAAATTCTTCCACATATCAATGACTTTTATCTCTAAGAAATGTAGTCGTCGAAGCAAAAATAACACTTTAGTAAGGCATCAGAAGTTGTTAGCGATACTCATAGCCACTACTTAACTTTTTCTTTATTTAAAATTAGTACAACAATTTGATTTAAAAATATTTTCAAAACTTGCCATAACTAGTTCCTTTTTAGACCGTGACTATTCACCTGTGCATTAGAGTCAAAATCCCCTTCTTCGCAAGGAAAGGTCCAAAATCAGCTCAACATTATTCGAGTCTCCATGCATACTGTCCGTGAGGGTAACACCTTTGTGGGTGTCACCGTTACCATGTGGGGCCCACCTTGATGAATGTCTTGTATATCCACGCCACCCAACCGTTTTCCCAGCTTCTTTAATGAAGTTGTTCCAAAAATTAAGAAGATTTAAATCTCCAACGGACCACACCACACTAAAAAGTAGTAAATAAGCATTCAAAGCTTTTTGTAGGCCTCGAAGTTTTGGATCAAGCTTATCTTTGTATTTTTCGTTCATCCTATTCTTTTGAACCTTATCAACAGGTTGGATGGAAAATAAACATTACAGGTCTATTTATAGCGTGCCTTGGGAAGTTTTTAATGACGAATGTTCAATCACCATTTTTTCTTGTGGTGTGATCCACATTAGCTTTAGATCTGCTTAAATTTTGGGAATACCTCCTAGAATGAGATGCAAAAACGAATGAACGGCATTGATATATAGAAAATCATCAAGGTGGGCCCCATAGTAAGGGTAACACCAACTTATACGTTCCTGTCCTTGAGTGCTTTTATATCCTACCGCACGATCTCCGTGGGTAACAAATAAAGGAGAGCGAATTAGCTGTTACCTGTAACACCGCTAACCGTGTGAGGCCAACTTTATGTATCTTTATTATATCCACTTCGTCCATCTGTTTTTACATCTTATTTTAAGATGTCATGTGAAATCATAAGAAGATCCAAATATCAAGTGGGTCATTCCAATAAAAATAATGATGAATAACTATTAAAAAAAATTGTGGGCCACAAAAGTTCTGGATCAATCTAATATTTTTATTTTCCCTCTATCCAAATCTTTTTGACATTATTAAAACATTGGATTGCAAATAAACATCATGAAAACTCTACGATGGACACTTTGGAATTTTAATGGTGAGGCACTCAATCATCACTGTTTCCTGTGGTGTGGCCCATCTAAGATTTGAATATGCATAATTTTTATTACACCTTTCTAAAATGGGGTGGAGAAACGGATGGACAGCGTGGATATACAACACATCATCAAGGTGAGCCTTATCACTAAGCTGTTAGCCAGTGCCGATGCTGCCATTAGCAACTGGTCGGTGCTCTGTGACCCACCATGATGTATGTGTTTTATTCAGGCTCATTTACTTTTCCAAATCATTTGAACAAAATAAAAATAAAAAAATGAGTCAGATCTAAATCCCAGATGGACCACACCACACGAAACAGTGGCGATTGAAGGGTACCATTAAAAACTTTTAGGGGCCACAACATTAACAGGTTAGATAGCAAATAAACATTAAGTGAGCCCTATTAAAGCGGGTGTTACGAAGCTTTTAATGGTGGGCATTCAATCACAGATATTTTCTTGTGTAGTCAGCCAACAGTTGGATCGTTTCATTTAAACACATACCACACGGATATCCTCCTAAATGCATTCTAAGGAAGTTTTATAGGTTGTTCATTTTAAGATATGCCCAAAAAAAAAAAAAAAAAGCTAAATCCAGGACCTAAGACATGCAAGAGAAGAAACATTGAATCACCATTGAAACATTTGCATGATTGCAAAAGTTTTTTTTTACTAGACTAAGAATTTTTTTTTTTCATTTTATGTCTGTGGAATGACGTTATAAAGGGTTTGGATGGCATATAAATATCAAGTGGGTCCCATAAGGTTTTGACAGTAGGTGTGGCCCACTTGGGTCTTTAATCCAGCTCTTTTTCAGTCGCATGTCATAAAATGAGACCGCAAAATGGACGAACCCACCTATATTCCCTTAAAAAGGAACTTCCTGCCGAAGCCTTTTTTAAGAAATTTGCGTCCACGCATAGCTGGCAGCGGAATAATAAGCAATTTTCAACCACGGAAGATTCCACAGTTTTGGAATTCTGTCATCAAAATCATATATAAATCCTAAGCGCTGGCATGTCAACAGTCGCCAGAGTATCAAATACCATGTATTTCCTCGTCAGAAACGGAGTGGCTACCTGCCACCACCCAATGGCTGGTGGTCGTGTGCAGCAGAGTATCAAATACCTTCCACCATAATTGATGGACATAAAAACATCGGCAGATATCACAATTTAGTCCGTTTAAGTTAATGTACTTCACGTGTATCATTTCTCGGCAGGATTTCGACTATATTAGCAATTTGATATGGTCAAATTCCAAACACCGGAGGAATGTTTCAAATATTTTAGACTAGTCATTGAACATGTTTTGAAAATATTTTTAAACCAAATTGCCACTGTCCTTGAATCAGCAATTGTACAGATTTTATGTAAAGAAGAATTTACATAGTATTTAATCTTAAGGAAGTGATATCGACATGATTGGTTATTGGGCCTACTAAAACCTAAATCCAATATTTATATGGAAAAATGTTAACTTCTTGCTGACATAATCTTTATATGGCTCACAAAACCTGATAACTTATAACGGTGCTTGTTCAATATAAATTATTTTCTTGTGATGTGTTCAATGCGAGTTGTGGATGTTAATCACGCTCCCAACCATGACCTTCTATGAAACTCTGAGGTTAATAGATTGGGTGAATTCCACACATATGCAATGGTGCATTCTTATAAAACTTTTTTTTTCTTTTTCTTTGTTGTTTTCCTTAAGCTTCTTCTTCATTTTCAAACATGTCTTCCAAGAACCACCACCACCCATTTCGATTGCATTTTCTAATATATGTTTACTGTCATCAACTTCTCCGACGAATGGGCACCGCTAATAACTTCTAAGACCATACGAAATTGATATTTTTGCTCTGACGACAATATTTCTTAGAGATAGAAGCCAATGATACATGTAAGATATTTTAAATTAATTTTTATTATATTTTTTGTATAATAACATCTTCTTAAAGATGGAAGCCACTTTTGATTGTGGATAGAGGGATGGCCGTGATTGTTGTTGTCATAGGGAGAAGCGATTGTCGGAAGAAATTTAAGGTAGATAAGGATGATTGCGATTGTCATGTGAAAGACAATGAATGAGATAGTTCGTAGCCTTTGGTCTATTTTTAATAGTGAATGCATGACAACCTTGACCCTTAACACATGACAACATCACTCCTTCACACATAATAACCCAGACCCTGTCAACCTCGACCCTTAACATATGTCAATCCCAACCTGTAACACATGACAACCTTGACTCTAAACTTAGATCCAATCTGTTCATTTTCTTTGTAGCCTTCTATTCATATGGGAAGATGTTAACTTCTTGTTGATATGATTTCTATGTGGCCCACAAAACCTGATAACTTATAACGATGTTCATTAGATACGAACCATTTTTTGTGATATGGTCAATGTGACTGGTAGATGTTGATCATGCTTCCAAGCATAGCCTTCCATGAAATTTCGAAGTTAACGAATGAAGTGGATTCCACACATGTGACGGTGCACCCCACAAATGATGTACAAATACCCTTACAAGTTTTCTTGTGGCATAGTCCATTTAAGAAGTTTTTTACAGCAAGAGTTCAATCACCATTGTTTCTTATGGTGTAGTCCATTTAAGCCTTTGGTCTACCTCCTTCTGGGGCTCATGTTCTGAGGGTCGAGGTTGTTAGGGTTGAGAGGTTTTCATGTGTTAAGGGTCGAGACTGTCATGTGTTCAGGGTCGAGGTTGTCAGGTGTTAAGGGTCGAGTTATCATGCATTTACTACAAAAAAATAGATCAAAGGCTACGAACTATCTCCTTCATTGTCTTCTACATGACGATCACAACTATCTTAATTTACATTAAATTCCTTCTAACAATTGCTTCTCCCAATGGCATCAACAACCACGGCCATGCATCTTTATCCACAATCAAAAGTAGCTTCCATCTTTAAAAAAATGTTATTGTACAAAAAATAAAATAAGAAAATAATTTAAAATGTCTTTCAGATATAAGTAGCTTATATCTCTAAGAAATGTCGTCATCGAAGCGAAAATAACACTTTGTAGGCCCTTAAAAGTTATTGGTGGTACCCATACACTAGAGAAGTTGACAATAAACGAATGCTGAAAAATACAGTTGAAAGAGGTGGTGGTAGTTTTTGGAAGACGTATTTGAAAAGGAAGAAGAAGCTCAAGGAAAACAAAAGAAAAAAAAAAGCTCCATAAGAGTCCGTCATCGTATATATATAGAATCCACCATATCCATTAACCGCAGAGTTTCATGAAAGGATATGATTGAGATTATGATCAACATCCGCTACTCACATTGACCACGTAATAAGAAAATAGTTCATATCGAACGGACATCGTTATAAGCCATCAGGTTTTGTGGGCCACACATATATCATGTCAACAAGAAGTTAATATCTTTCTATATAAATAGAGGATTACAAAGAAAATAAATGGATTGGATGTAAGCTTCAGTAGGCTCAAAAATCAATCCTATCGAAATCACTTTCTCAAAATTGGATACTAGTTAACTTTTTCTAGACTCAAAATTCATACAACCGTAGATCCCAGGACATGAAAAATTTGATTCGAAAGTATTTTCAACACCTGTAAGATGCCTAGTTTAAGAATATTTGAAACACCCCTTTTTATTTATTTTATATATATATATATATATATATATATATATATATATATATATAATGAATTTGACTATTCCACATTATTAGTCAAAATCCCTTTCGCCACGAGGTCCACAAAATTAGCTTGGCTTTGCTCCAGTAGCCACATATACAGTCCCTGAGGGTAACACCTTTGTGGGTGTCACCCTTACCATGTGGGGCCACCTTGATGAACGTCTTGTATATCCACGCTGGCCATCCGTTTTTCCAGCTTATTTCACGAAGTTGTTCCAAAAATTAAGAAGATTCAGATCTCCAGCTGACCACACCACCGTAAAAAGTGATGAATAAGCATTCAAAGCTTTATGTAGGCCCAGAAGTTTTGGATCAAGCTTATCTTTGTCTTTTCTCTTCATCCAGTTCTTTTTAACCTTATCAACGGGTTGGATGGAAAATAAACATTACAGATATACTTATAGTGGGCCTTGGAAAGTTTTTAATGGCAAATGTTCAATCACCATGTTTCCTGTGGTGTGATCCACTTGAGATTTAGATCAGCTTAAATTTTGGTACTACCTCCTAAAATGGGATATAAAAATGAATGAATGGCATGAATATATAAAAAATCATCAAGGTAGGGCCCACGGTAAGGGTTACACCAGCTAAGGTGTTTCGCGGGTAACACCTTATCCGCTCCTATCCTTCTGCATTTATATCCTACCGCATGATCTCCGGTAACAAATAAAGGAGAGCGCGAATTAGCTGTTATCCTCGTGACACCTGCGTGGGTGTTACCCTAACCGTGTGAGGCTCACCTTGATGTGTTTTTTATATATCCACTTCGTCCATCTGTTTTTACATCTTATTTTAGGATAGGATTCTATGCCAAAACATAAGAAGACCCAAATATCAAGTAGGCCTATCAATAAAAACAGTGATGAATAACTATTAAAAAAAATTTGTGGGCCACAAAAGTTCTAGATTAATATAATCTTTTTATTTTCCCTCCATCCAAATCTTCTTGACATTATTAAGAGATTGGATTGCAAATAAACATTATGAAAACTCTATGATGGACACTTTGGAATTTTAACAGTAAGTCACTCAATTACCACTGTTTCCTGTGGTGTGGCCCATCTAAGATTTGAATCTGCAAAATTTTTATTAACCCTTCCTAAAATGAGCTGGAGAAACAGATGGATCGCGTGGATATACAACAAGTCATCAAGGTGAGCCCTTCTGCTAATCTGTTAGCCTGTGCTGATGCTGCCACTAGCAACTGGTCCGTGCTCCATGACCCACCATGATGTATGTGATTTACTCAGTCTCATTTACTTTCCCAAATCATTTGAGCCGAAAAAAAAAAAAATAATAATAATAATAAAATAATTAAAAAAAAAATTAGTCAGATCTAAATCCTAAATGGACCACATCACAGGCAACAGTGGTGATTGCAAGCATACCATCCAAAACTTTTAGGGCCACAACATTAACAGGTTAGATGACAAAAAAACATTAAGTGAGCCATATTAAAGCGGGTGTTACGAAGCTTCTAATGGTGAGCATTTGATCAGCTATTTTCTCATGGTGTAGTCCGCAGACAGTTGGATTGCTTCATTTAAACACATACCGATAAAGATATCCTCCTAAAGGTATTCTCGGTAAGTTTTTAGGTTGTTCATTTTAAGACATGAAAAAGAAAAAAGAAAAAAAAAAAAGGAGTTAGATCCAAGACCTAAGTGGGCCACCAGATAGGAAACATTGAACCACCGTTGAAACATTTGCATGACCATTGAAGGGTTTTTTACTAGGCTAAGAATTTTTGTTTTCAGTTTCTATTTGTGGAATGACCTTACCAAGGGTTTGGATGGCATTAAATATCAAGGTGGGTCCCGTGAGGTTTTGACAGTAGGCGTGGCCCACTCGGGTCTTTAATCCAGCTCATTTTCAGTCGCATGTCATAAAATGAGGCCGCAAAATGGATCAACCCACCCCTCCAAATAGAGTTGGGCATCGAGTCTAGTCAGACCGAGTTAGAGTTGACTTGACTCGATCGGGTTTTGAAATAGGCCTGACCTGAACTCGATCCGACTCAATACCGAGTCTAGCATCCCTGGCTCGATCCAAGTCTGGTCTGGCATGGATTGATTTGGACCGAGTCCGATCCGGTCAGAAGTACCGAGTTGCGTCGAAATAGCACTGAGGCAAATTGATAGATGAGGGAGAGAGAGAACGAGAGAGGAGGAGGGTGAATGCGGTTGGTGGTTGTCGGGATTGGAAGATGAGGAGAATGAGGGAAGGAGAGAGAGAGGTCGGGCTTGGAAGATGAAGAGGATAAGGGAGGGAGAGAGATATTTTGAGATTAGACCGGGATTGGGTACGGCAGGTTAGAATAGAGAGTCAAATTTGGGAGGAGTTTCGGGTCGAGTTACTAGGTAACTTGAACTCGACTCGGTTTATGGACGAAGCCTACTCGATTTGGACCAACTCACCCATTCAATTCGGATTAAGTCGGATCGGAACAAGTCGAACAAGTAGAGCTACCTAGATCAGTCGTCCTGTGCCCACCTCTACCTGTAAACATCACGGTAGATTCCAAAAAGAAAACGAACGGCCTGCCAAAGCATTTCTTACCAAACTTGCGTCCATGCGTACCATATGGGTGGGGACCATAGAGCACGGACCGGTGGTTCTTGGCAGGCGAATAATAAGCAATTTTCAACCACGGAAGATTACACAGTTTTGGAATTCTGCCATCAAAATCATATATAAATCCTAAGCGCTGGCATATCAACACTCGCCGACAGAGTATGCCGACGGAGTACCAAATACCATGCATTTCCTGATCCTCTGCATGCCATTAAACTGCATTTGATTGGGCCACATCATCAAGCAGAAGATCGGCATTCATTTTCGTCGTATCTGGTTTTGAGTCGATGGAAAGGCATTATTTGGGTCCTTGGGTGCCACGTATATAGTCCTTGAGTGCTTGTCTATCATCCCACGAGATCTCCATGAGTAACAAATGAACAATTTTCAACGACGTAAGATTCCACACCTTTAACTATCCAAGCCGTTGAATTCTGTGATCGAGGCCCAATGACACTTAGGCCCACCACATCAACGACCCAAAAACAATTAAAATCAAAGTAACACTTGATAAAATCACAAATATTATAGAAAGCATATCAACACTTCCTTATAATAATAATAATATCATTTTACTAATTCAAACTCCCACGGGAATCTGACGTGGACCCATACCTCCTCACCCGCTCATCAATCCACTCCCGCATATCAGCCAAGACTCGCTCGCTGTTCTCGTCGGGCTCGCCCTGGATTAACGAATGATACATGCCCTCGTACAGCTTAATCGTTTTATCCTCGCTCGAGGCCTGCTCGTACAGCAGTGTTGAGGATGACGGAGCCGTTACGCCGTCAGCCGTCCCGTGGACAGTCAGGAACGGCGCCGTCACACGTGAGAAGTTAGCCTGGATGTACTCGCACACGCGCGCCAGCTCCCGCATCGTACCTACACGCGGCTTCCCTGTATAACGCCTCGGATTACCGGCGATAATCTTCAATTTCTCGGGATCTTTGATCGCCTTCCCCACCATCTTGTTATCCGGCATCGCTTGCCACGTGTCGGCCATCCCGAAGAGGAGCCCGTACACGAAGAGCCTGACCTTGGACGGCTTCATGTTGTCGGGCATGACGAAGAGCGGGGCCGAGAAGATCAGACCCGTCCACGTGTCGGGATCCGACTGGAAGTACATGAGCATCGAGGCCGCGCCGCCCATGGACTCTCCGAACAGGAAGGCCGGGAGGTCGCGGAAACGTTCGCTGGTGCGAACGCTGCGGAAGAAGGACAGTGACGTGGCGGCGACCTTCTCCATATCGCCGAGATAGCAACGGATGCCGTCCGATCTGCCATGTCCCAGCATATCTGCGCCGTAGACGGCGTAGCCCCAATTGCAGAAGGAGATACAGATCTTCTGGAAGAGCCAGCCCGTGTCGGATCCGTAGCCATGGGTCATGTAGACGGTGCCCTTGATGGGAAGATCCAATGGTAAGAATTCCTGCGTGAAGAGCTTGCCGTTTGGGGTTTCGAAGTAGGATTTGGTGTTCTTGACGCCTTGGGATTTGTAGTACTCGTCTTCTGGCATGTCGCCCCAGAAATTCGCGGGAGTCGGTGGCGTTTCGGCCGGTTCGGGGTGCGTTTCGGACGACATGGTATATTGGAGGGGTTGGGTTCGTAACGGGTTTGAAATGGGTCGGAGGGAGGGTGTATGGTTTATATAGGTGAATGCGGTGGAAAGCGGTTTATGGGTTGGTGAAAGGCGGTTTTGGAAGGGTTGAAAAGCGGTTTTCACCAACTTGGTTTTGGGGTTTGGGAGGGTTGGAGTTGGTGAAGTGGTTTCGTGAGTGCGGGAAACGGGAGCCACCATTTTAGGACGTGGATAGAGGCGTGTTGGAGAAAGGAAGTCAAGAGAGGGAGAGCCTTTTGTAGTACCCAAAATGCCCTTGTGGTAGGTTCAACGATTTAAAACCGTTGATGGCATGTGCCTACACGATGAACGCTCCATGTATTAAGGGAGCGGATTAGGTGTTATCCGGGTAACAAGTTAGTGGGTGTTATCCTGACCGTGGGACTCACCTTGATGAATGTGTTTTTGTATATCTACACCGTCCATATGTTATTATAGCTCATTTTAAGAGGTGGGCCCAAAAATCATGCAAATCCAAATCTCAAGGGGACCACACTACAGAAAACAGTGGGTACAAGACACTCCCCGTTGAAACTTTCTTAAGGCCCCGCATGATGGTTATTTATTTTCCATCGTAATAAGGGAAAATACAAATATCAGATTGATCCAAAACTTTTGTGCCCCCCACAAGAAGTTTTTAATGGTCAATCGCACTGGAAATTCCAGTGGTGTGGTCCACGTAGATTTGTATCTGCTAAGTTTTGAGATCACGTTGTAAAATGAGCTGAAAAAGCGTATGGATGGCTTGGATTAAATTTTAAAATTTTAAAAAAAATTTAAAAAAAAAATCATCAATGTGGGCCTCACATGGTCACGGTAACCAGGTAATATTTAATCGGCTCCTAGGGTCAGGATTTTTTTGCTGCATGGGCATCTATAGTGGCTCGATCATATCAACGGTTTGGATTTTGAATGTCTGAACCATGGCTCCCATGTTTGCAAACTGAACGGGAGTTATTTAATACTCCAGCTATCTATGACACTTAATGCGCGGGCGCACGTAGGGCATAGTTAACACAAATGAAACCGACTAAATAGTGGATACTATTGTATCCTATTTAATTTTAGGCAATCAACATCTACCATCCCACCGATCTGACGCATTGGATATTCTGCGTATATGGCATGTTAGAAGGAAAACATGGACTTTACTATAACCTATGATACAACCGATGTATCTGATTATTCCTCATTTAGGTGCAGTCTACAGAGCTTTGTACTAGAGAGGAAACTACCAAATTCGAGTCCCCATTTTTCAGCATGTAGGGGTAAATGGAAAATGATAGGGATTTTTACTACAAAATTGCCCAGGAATTAACATTTTACCAAATAATGCCTTAAAAAATTATAGAAAAATGTTTTTTTTTTTGGGTAAGAAAATTACAAAAATTGCCTCATCAATTTTTTCTTTAAAAATTAGTGAACGTCAAGACTTGTGAGGGCCACGTGGTAATTTTTATCATAAAATTACACAAGAATTAACATTTTACTAAATAATGCCTTAAAACATAAAGAAAAGTGCTATTTGAGTAAGAAAATTAGGAAAATTGTCTCATCCATTTTTCTTTAAAAATTAGTTTAAGTCAAGACTTACAGGGCAACGTGGTAATTTTTACTACAAAATTGCTTAGGAATTAACATTTTTACCAAATCATGCCTTGAGAAATCACAAAGTAGTGCTTTTTGAGTAAGGAAATTACAACAATTATCTAATCCATTTTTCTTTTAAAAAATAGTGAAAGTTGACACTTGTGGGGGCTATGTGGTAATTTTACTATAAATATAGCATCCTGAATTTATTTATTTTTTTACATAACTAGATTGCGTTGTCACTTACTGACCCTTAACGTTTGAAGTGAGCCTATACATGGGTAGTACCGGTAAAAACCGCACAAATTCGATTAATCAACTGTAGGAAGCCAACGAATCCGTCCGATCACTTAAACATCGAATGTAGTCTCGTAATTTGTTCATGTAAGGACCAAATCTAGTCGACATATAACACTCAATATTTTTTTTTCAACAGTGAGTTCCACTGTTTCCTATGATGTGGCCCACTTGAGCTTTGAATTGCCCTCATTTTTGGGCCCATGTCCTAACTTTGACAGGCAAAATTGATGAACGAAGTATTTGTCACAGCATCTCTGTAAGTCCCATCATTTTTATTTTTATTTTTTAAAAGATGACACACATCAGCACAGTCACTCCTCTCATTGCAGCCAACCCCGACTCTCACTCCTCTCTCCTTTCTTCTTCAGCCAACGCCTGCACGACCTCGAGCTTCTCTCCGTCTTCCTTCTTCTTTGTTACATCCGCACTCAACCGAACCCACCTTTATTAGCCGTCCATCATGCTGGGATCCAACCTCTAATTCCAACTATTCATCCTATTTGGACCACGAAAAAAAAACCATAGCTGTCTAACTCCTCTCCACTGTCTTCTTATCGTCAAGCCACCTAAGTTAAAATCAGCTCCATTTTCTACCTTATGCTAAACTTCGAGCCGACAAATCCCATGAACGGCTTGGATTTATCTCATCAAACCTTGCAGTGGACCCCACTCAACTCCCATAAGTAACACACGTTTCATTTAAGCCTAGCTCCTCTCCATGATTTTCGGTTGTAACACTCTACAAATGCCTTATGGATTGATTTAATCCGTTCAAATTTTGAATCTTTTACTTCATCTGACAACGCTTAGATCACCAGCGCATTCAATAGTCAAGTGATCCAATCACATTCTTTTTGCTCCGAGCTCTACTCCCCGTTCGTTTAGGGACAAGTTTTGCCAAAAACTTCCATTCAAGAAACCATCAGCCTGAGCAATCTGGGGTGCCGATTTATGTCACCCACAAGCTCTCTAAAGGCCATCTAAACCCTTCACGACGATCAAATTAAGAAAATAAGCAACCGGAGCAAATCTGCCATGATCATCTTTTCCAATGACATTAGACCACATTCACATCATTAAATACGTATGTGATTTCTTGCCTCCAAGTACAGAGGTTCGTAAGTAAGTGAATACAGGGTCGATCCTACAGGGAGATGAGCTGCGAGAATGAGAAAATCAAATGCAAAACAAACTAAGTAATAAAAACTAAACTGATGATTTGATTTTAGGAATTTTGAATGTATGTACTTCAACTAAATTAAAACAACACCCAAGCTTCAAAGTTCCACACATACGTTAATGTTCCAAAATCATGATGACTTGGATAACACAACTAGGATCCGAGCACTATGGTCGGCCTAATCGGAAAATAAAACAATTTAAACATTTTAAATAAATGATATAAAAGATTAGAAAATCATGTATTTGCACAATTGATATATATTCTCAAGCGCCAGTGATTTTAAGAATTCATATTTATAAGATAATGAATATTAAAGAAATATAACAGGTTGAGAATCTCTCCTATCTAGGAAATCTAATTGATTCAAGTAAGTCTATCCATCAATGTGGATCTCATATGATGGAAACATATGGATCTCACATGAGAATCAAAAACTAAACCTAAACAATAGATAACATGCATACACTATTATTTTCATCATTAAAATAATCAATCATCATAACTATGAAAACATTAAATCAATGTGCTTCCCTTCTAGCTTGGGTTAGAGGGAACTTAGAAAAACATAACTAGAATAGAAAAATAAAGCAACAAGAAAGAAAAAATATTTTAAAGCTTATAAAGAAAAATAATTTGAAACTATAAAACTCTTTAAAAACCCTAAATTTTACTTTAGAATGCTTTGAATGATGCTCAAGAATACCCTAGGAAGCCCTATTTATAAGTGGGGAACTCCAACTTTTATACCAAGTTAAAAAACTCTAGAAACCGCCTCAAATTTATGCAGTTTACTAAAATAGACTTCACTCTACATAGTTTCCCAAAATATACTTTGCAATTTTAGAATACAATTTTTCAGGATGATTTCAGGATTCTTCACTTCAAATCTCTGATTCTCTTCAATCCTCACTTGGTTTTCTTGGATCTTTGGCATGTGAATTCTTCAATCTTGGTCTTCTAAGATCCATCCCTTACCTTGGTGATTATCGAGCATCAAATCCATGTTTTTAACACCTTTTTCAATTCAAACTCTTAAATTTACCTTGCAACACAAACATGAGTAAAATAGAACATTAAGCTGATTTATGTTCATAAAACCAAAATATAAATGAGGAAAATTATGCATTATTTGAGTCTCAACAGTATGCTACTTCCACCAATCAGTTTTATTCATGAATACTTCAACTTGATTCACTGATTCTATTTTTTGTGTTGCCAATGCGATCCACTAAGTTGACTCAGTGAGTTGCTACATTTTTCTTATATTCTCCTCAAAAACCACTATATCAGATTAAAAACCTAAATGAAATGTACATGATTAAATAGGCGTAAGTGAGAGAGACAACCTACATCTTAATATTGGAAGACAACAACGGATACACCGAGTCGCCTATGAAATTGCAGTTTGCACCGCACTAGTAGAAGTATGAAACTATTCTTACAGTCCTAGAAGGGGGTGAATAGGACTTTTCAAATGATTGTACCAAATTAAAACTTTTATTACCTAACTTAAATGATTTACAAATAAACTTAGCAAGGTAATGTAACTCTAATGGCTTTCAAGCCAATTAGAGGGTCCAATCACATAGGCTATTGAAGACATGCATATATAATAGCTAGCCTGCTGATGTGTGCTTGTGTGTGAAATGTGTTTCTTATAAAGGATAGCATTCATTTAATCATGTATACAAAATTAAACTTTCAGGCATATGTAAGCATGACTAAACAGATGCGCAAATAATCATTCCAAACACAAGCATTTATAGTGGTTCGTCTACGTGCCTACTCCACTCCTGGCATCCACACTCAATCCCAAAGTGCACCGGATTTCACTATCAATGGTTTTAAATAGGTTCACCAATAACCTTTACAGTCTTACACTCAGGACACAATTTATGCTCTCCGCAAGAGTAAAGGTCCTGTATGTAAAACCCAGGTTTAGGCTCACCGGTTAAGGTCCCACATAAGGCACCTAATGTTTAGGCTCACCGGCCAAGGTCCCACACAAGACACCTAAGCTTAGGCCCACCGACTAAGGTCCCGTACAAGGAACCTAAGTTTAGGCCCACTGACCAACGTCCCACACAAGGAACCAAAACGAGTTTGTTGATAGCAAACTCTTAGCCTCAATCATACACGAGGAAAGTGACTAAACTTTTAAACTCTTAAAATGACACTTACTTGTCGGATTGAGTTCTCTCTTGTAGCTCGTCTTGGGATGCTTGATCTTCATGCTTTCGTACTTGAATCAGCTTCCTGATGCTCCCCCGATCGCGTCGCTTGGATTTATCTATTGGCTCTGCTTCACGATGTAGAAAAACCTTGTATATGATATACCTATAAAGGTGACCAAGGTTATGAGAGTTGGTTGAATCTCTAACGAAGGTTATGAGTGGGTTTCCTAGGAGATTCAATTGATGGATACGCTAGAGTATGATTGTGATCAAAGATATATCGATAGGCTTGGTCTCAATACTCTAGTGAAGGATTGAGATCATGTTCTTCATAAGTTCGAGCTTTAAATGCTCTTAAGATGATGAATCACAATGAAGAGAACATGAATCTCATATGGATAGAGTCTAGGTAAGTTAGGATAAGCTTGGGTTGCACTAGGGACTCTTAGGGGTGCACACGGTTCGGTTTGGTCCGGTTTTGGGGTGAAACCGGAACCGAACCGTTCCCTATGGTTCTAGGATTTTTGGAACCGGAATCGGACTGTTTGCACCCTAGAACCGAACCAGAACCGAAACCGGATCGTGAAAACCGGTTTGGTTCTGGACCGGTTCCATGGTTCTGGGCTTTTTTTTTTTCTTTTTTTTGGAAAAGAAGATCCTAACCATTGGAAAATGGACTTCAATGATTTCCATGATTTTCTCTTCATAGATCTAATGGATGGAATAATTTGCAGCAACTCATAAAGTTCCTGTGGCCTATGTATTGTGGGGCCTACCTAATTGACGGTTCCGATCATCAACACACATGGAATTCACTTTAGTAGTCCGCGGACTACTTTTCAGTTGTCAATCTTTGCCTTTACTTTTTCATCATGGTCGTCATCCATGAATCTTTGACAGCTGTAAATTCAGAACGGCTCTTATTTTTCTCGATTCATTGTGTCCCTGTCGCGATTTAGCATCTAGCGCGTGTCGCCACTCATTAGAGCCACATCCTTTGTGTACAGATGATCGGAACCGTCCATGTTGTGCACCCCATTTCATAAGGGCCACCATATAAAAATAACAATGGACGGGTGATTTTGACCATCTTTTTTGCATATGAATTTAGAACAATAGAAATTAGGGCTCGTTTGGCCGGGTGGATTGAAAGGGATTGAATGGTATTAGGGTGGATGGCATGGATTTCTAGGTATGGTGTTGTCAATGGATTGTCTTGAGATCTATGGGATTGCTATATCTCTGGATTGCTATATCCAGTCTGTTTGGCACGCCCGGTCAATCCCGGGATTAAACCTTCCCATCCCTTCCAATCCCTCCAACCAAACACGTCTTAGGCAAATTTGAATGGATTAAGGTGGATTGGATGGGATTTAAAGGTCATGATGGTGTTGTCAGTGGATTGTCTTAAAACCCATGGGATTGGGATCAGATCACCTACTCTATTTGGCACGCCCGGCCAATCCCGGGATTTAACTTTCAATCCCTTCCAATACCATCCAATCCCTTCCAATCCGACCGGCCAAACGGGCCCTTAATGGCTTATACTGAACAATACCCTGTAGATCTGAATCGTTGGTTACGGTTCAGATCTACAGTTCGGTTCAACGGTTCGGATCGGTCCTACATGGCCCTAAACCGGAACCGAACCGTAACCAACGGTTTTGGGATTTTTGGAACCGGAACTGGACCGTTAGCATCCTGGAACCAGACCAAACTGGACCGATCCAACGGTTTCGGTCCGGTTACACGGATCCAACGGTTCGATGTGCACCCCTAGGGACTCTTAACAGCCTCAATCCATGCTTTTTGCAAGTTCCTTCAAGTCATTTTTATAGATAAAAGCTTCCGACAAATAGAAAACGACTAGTTTACAGTACTACCAAAGTGACCTTCGGTACCACCGAACTTGCTTCAGTAGTACCGAATTATCTATCGGTAGTACCAAATTAAATAATCAAGTTGCTGATTGAAAACAGTCTCTTTCGGTGGTACCGAACTTTGTTCGTCGGTGATAGTCGGTGTCACCGAAATGTCCATTCGGTGATACCGAATTATCGTTGTAAGCTTCCTGGACTGTTTTGAGCCCCTTCAGTATACCTTCGGTGGTACCGAAGGTGCTATTTGGTGGCACCTTCATCCTACCGACGTTGGACAGATTTTCCTGTTTTTCCTATTTTGTCCAATACATCTTTCACCAACTTAGGACTTGCTTAAGCCAAGACCATAAGATATAAAGTATGGACTGGGGATTGGCTTAAAAGAGATGACCTAGGTGGGTTTTCCTATTTGGGTTGAGATCGTAGAAGTAGTTTTTCATCTTTAATGTAGTTTTTCCTGTTTCAGCTCCAGTTGCATGACCGGTCTTCACTTGTCAAGAACTCGTCCAACTACAAGACACAACTAATCACGTAATTGACAAACATGAGTGTAAATAAGTACACTAACAACATGTTATAAAAGTATGTTGAACTTCGTATAACTAGAATCGAGTCAGATTGCCTACACAAAATTTTCAGCCATCATACATCGGATCTATCACACTAAATCAGGTAGGTGATCTTCCGATTAAAAAGCCTACGATTATAATATAACCTAGTATTATCATGTGAATTTACATTTGTCTTAGTGTAGCATCATGTAAAATAAATTTCTTTAATTGTATTTACATGTTATAGATCGAATTTGTTTAACTCTTATTGTATGTGTATATTGAATCTAATTCATTATAATTTCGTGTCATGGATTGAATTTATCATTATTTTCACGTGTTATAGATTGAAATTATTTCGTCATTACTACATTTTGTAAGTGGAATTTAATTATTTACTGTTATATATTTGAGAATGAAATTATTTGATGATTATTGTATATTTAAGTTATGGGTGCTCTTTCGTAAAAGGATCATTATATTTTTATGGGTGCTCTACCCAGGGTTATTCTCAAAAAGATCGACACAGGTGCTCTGCCTTGAATGATTCCCTAAAAGATATGTACACATGAGTGCTTTGCTCTGAGTATTTACCCTAAAAGTCTATCCACTGGTGCTTTGCTGAGGGTTGTTAACTAAAAGGATCAATACCAATGCTTTGCCGAGGATCATACCCTGAAAGGATCAACACACACAGGTGCTCTACCCTGGATTGAACAAAAAAGGATCTTGGATAATTGTCTTATATTATTTTGTTATTATGAATCATTATTATTACTATGTAAACTTTTGATTCAATACTTACAATTGGTAATATTTATGTTATAGAGTTATATTGATATTATCGTAGAATTTTCAATTTTGTGAAGGATGTGACCCTACAAGCCATCACGCTCATACCCGCATAGATTATTTTGCAGGGTTCGTATATGAAGAATCAGTTGGACAAGATTGAAGACTTTTTTCCTTATTTATTTATAAATTAATTAAAATTCAATGTATGTTGTTATTTTTTTTTGGAATATCAATGTAATTAAATATTCAAGGATTGATTAGTGGATATTATTTAATGATAATTATTTTGACCCTTTTAGTTACTCTGACTGCCTTAAAAATCATGAAAATAATGTGGGTTGCAGTATATATTTTGTTTAAAGTCAACTCACAATCCAGTAATTCAGTTCAGGCTTGGCCAACTTGAACATGACCCACGAAAAACATGGTCGTACCTATCAGAAGAGGGATTAGCCATATTTAGACCGTTCCTAATTATTTAATTGAAATTTTACTTGTTAGGATGGTTTGATTTATATATAATAAATGATGGTATTAGTTATAAGATTTTAAAATTTTGATTGATTTTATTTAATTGAATTGTTCTACATGTATAGCAAGTATTCATTAATAAGTTATATTGAGTTACAAATGATGCCTAATTTATGATGATTAAATATTTATGGATGTTGAAAATGGATAGATGTTAATGCTTAAATCATTTTATGTGAATGGACCTAATTGTAATGTAAAATGAATATTACTTCTGCATTTGAATAATCATATAATGGAATGAGTTACTTATAGTACACAAGTTACCACTCGAAACTCGAATTTGAGGGTGCACACTCTGTATTCAAATTTTAAGGCATGATAGTAACCCCACGGTAAGGGCATCACGTCTTAGGTGATGTTGTCATGTAATCGGCTCTCAAAAATTACTACCTAAGAATATCAGCTATTGAAGGCACTTTTTTTTTTTTTTTTGGCTAAATAAGAATCACCTAGGCATTTAACGGTAGAAATCCAAAAATATATGATATGTAGAGATGCTCCATTGTTAGAGGTGGGCTTCGAGTCGAGTCGAACTGGATTGGGTCCAACTCGACTCGGTTCAAAATTTTCAATGCATTAACTTGAACTCAATCCGATCCGAGACCGAGTCCGGGTCCTCTGACTCGATCCGATCCGTTGCACTGCTGGCCTAACCCGAACCGAGTCTGACTTGGACAGGGAAATCGAGTCAGATCGAGTTGAGTATGTTGAAAATTAAAAAATAAAAAATGATTTCGCCGTTAAAAAATTCATAGAGCCCACCATAACGTTTATTTTCCATCGAATGTGTTAATAAGGTCACAACTACATGAATGAAGAGGAAAAAAAATTTCATATTGATCTGAAACTTCTATAACCCCTAAAAGAGTTTCAGTGGTAGACATTTAACCCCCCACTTCTTTTTGCAATGTGGTCCACTTGATCTTTAGATCTGTCTTATCTTTCGGCTCAAGCCTTAGGACGAGCCCGCCAAATGGATGGATTGTTTGGATATAACACATACCTCATGATGGGACCTTATGAACTTGCTGACTTCACCAACTGACCTGGTGCATGGTACACCTACCAATGCGCTTCCTTCCTTCGGACGTGGGTTACCGGCAAAAGCCTTTTGCAGGAAGTTCCTGTGCAAGGATGCTATGTGGGGCCCAATTTAATGTATATGAGAAATCCATTCTGTCCATCTGTTTTGTGAGTTCATTTAGGAAGTGTCACCAAAAATGACATGGATACAAAACTCAACTGGGCCACACAAGAATAAATAGTGGGAATTCAACTACCACCGTTGAAGCATTCCTATGTCTATAAAAGTTTTGTATCGGGCTATCTTTATGGTTTTTTCACTTCATCCCATTGGGAATGACCTTATAAACGGATTGGATAACATATTAACATCAAGGTGGAGCTCAGGAAAGTTTCAACGGTAGGAATTTCTTTCCCCAATTTTTCCTCTCGTGTGACCCACTCTAGTTTTATATCCTTCTCATTTTTGGTCGCACGTCCTTAAATGAGCTCGCAAAACAAATGGACGGAATTAATTTCTCACATACATGGAAGTGGGCCCCACATAGCATCCTTGTGCAGGAACTTCATGCGAAAGGCTTTCGCACGAAATCCATGCCCCCTTTCTTGTGTCAGAGCTCAGTGTTTGATACACCTTGAGCCATGTGTGGAGAGGACAGATTGGCTACTCCTCCTGCACCCACCAATGGCTGGTGATTGGTGCTATGTGGACCCCACCATGATGTATTTATTTCATCCATGCTGTCTATCTATTTTTCTACATCATTTTACGGTATTAAACAAAAAATGAGGTATATCCCAATCTCAAGTGGATAATATTGCTGGAAATAATGTTGAATGAATATTGTGCAGATTGGTCCGAATTGGCCACTGATCTGAATTCAACTCGATATATGGTTGGATCTGAGTGGGCCTACTCGATTCGACCCGATCTAGCCTTTGGTTCGGATCGGACCGGATCAGGTCTGATCCGTCAGATCCAGATCGGATTCTGCCCAGCTCCTGTACTAGTGTGGATCGGATTATCCCTTGATATTCCGCGGATTTTCATACCACCCGATGGGATTATCCTAGCCGTCACATTTCCTTATGCTTTTTAGGTTGAATGCTAGCTTATATAAGTAGTACAACGCTATCCTCATGATTTCCAGAGAAAAACAAATGGTTGAAACTAATCCTGGTTCGTGGGGACAATCAAGGAGCTTGGATTTCATTCCATCATTGTGACCTTTGGACTCTTGTCCATCCAGCTTAGATATGCAAGGGTTGATTTGAAGGCCCTAACTTGGATGGCCGGGATCACCCGATCAGTGCCGTTTTAAAAGCCCGAGCCATCCATGGAATGGCCCACTAGATCAACGGTCTCAGTCCAGCTGTTCTCTACCACGTGTAAGGTTGCACGGTTACGGTGGATGCGCTTCTATCACATCAATTGTCTATTTTCAGGCCCTAATACACCAAACCTTGGTTGCATGGTTAGATGATCTTGAACGTTGATCCTGACCGCCCTACTGTTGATCGGGCCATAAGATCCCAGTAGCCCTTTTAAAGGACCACATCAGTAATTTCTCTCATCCGTCTATTTTGATACAGTGGATCGAACAGTTAGGATCCTCCCATAATACTTTTTAAGGGCGGGCCTCATCCGTGGTGGGTCTCGTCTAATCAATGGTTGGGGATCTCCAAACCATTGGGCCACAACAATTGTACGGAACGGGCATTGACAGATTTTCCACTCCGGCCAGGAAGTTGGGATTATTTGGTCATTTCTTCATTGACAAAGGACAATCTCGTAATTACACATTAACTATTAAATACATTTATTATTATTTTGATTTTTTCCGGGTGGGAACGCTGGGGTTGCTGGTCTTGATTTTTGTCCTTTGATGGTAGGTGACCCAATCCGATTACGCGTCAAATCGAGGGAAACGGATTGGCTACTCCCCCTGCCACCAGCCCGGCGGCTGGTGGTCGGTGCTCTGTGGGGCCCACCATGATGTATGTGTTTCATCCCTTCCGTTCATCCATTTTTAAAGATCATTTTAGGAGCATCAGTAAAATTGAGAGGGATATGAATATCAGGTGGACGACACCGAAGGAAAACAATAGTGATTGGATATCCACCGTTAAAATCCTCCTAAGGCTCATTGTACTTTTTATTTGACATCAAATCTGTTGATTAGGTCATAAAGATCCAGATGAATGGAAAAAAAAAAACGATCAGATTGATCCAAAGCTTTTATGGTACCCAAAATGTTTTTAATGGTCGACGTTCATTCAATAATGTTTCCTTTAATGTGGTCCAATTGAGATTTTTAGATAAGTCATTTTTATTTTCATGCCATAAAATGATATATAAAAATATATGGACGGCATGGATGAAACACATACATAATTGTGGGGCCCACAGAGCACCGACCACCAGCCATTGGCTGGTGGCAGGGGAGTACCCAATCCGTTTCCCAAATAAATCGAGTTGGAAAGTCCCTATATTTTTAGGTAAACGAGAGTCCTAATATCTTTGCTCACATGAGATTGAGGGTTTCCCTCGCTTTATACATGAAAACTTAGACAATTTTTAGAAGATCTAAACCGTTCATCGGATGGAACTCCTTTGGATTATATCAGAAAAGCTTTATAAATACACATGACCAAGGCTTTCGTCATCTTTCTAAGCATTCATTTTCCTTGTGGATCCGGGATAGAGGGTTTTTTCGGTTGGGCATTTATATTCCGTACATGTGGACCGCGAGGAATACATTCGAACCTAAGGGAGCGAGTTTCATTAGTTAGCATAATCTTCACGGAAACTCGTTCAAAAGGGCAGGGGAGAATCGAATGCGATGAGTGTACAGAAACCTCTGGTACACTAGTTGCAGTTTGGATGTGGACACTTTATATAGACAATCTGGACCTTCCATTTAACCTGAACCATCTTTGTAAGATTCCTTAGAAAAGGCATACAGATGTTAAAGCTGATCTATCTAGACCGCAGCTTGCAAAAATAGACGGAGAAGATTGTTCATAGAAGATAGATCCATTCGTGGATGTTTATGACCATTTTAATGATGTAATTTTGTTTGGTTTAGTGTAAAAAGATTGTACTGAAGCTCATGGATGGTTCAGATAATCGATTGAAATGCTAGCGAGCAGAGATGAAACTCGATGCACAGGAAATTCCCACGCACGTCTGCACCACAATGAAAAGCCACAAGACTGTGTCCCTGAGACTCTGACGATAGGTCATCGTCATTTTCGACAGGTTGAGTAATACGCAAAGCTGATATTTGTGAGTTAAATATGAGTTAAATAATAGTTAAATATTAGTTAAATAATAGTTAAATATTTAAATATTAGTTAAATAATATTTAAATATTTAAAGCTCCAGTGGACCCAGCACAGCAAAAAGTGAGGATAGTGACGCCCACCATTAAAAACTTCCGAAGGCTATAAAAGTTTTAGACCAAGCTGATATTTGTGTTTTCCTCATTTCAAATCTTTTGTCACTTACAGATTGGATTTCAAATAAACATTATAGAGGGCCTCAGGATAGTTTCAAAAGTGGGAATCACTCTCCCATTGTTTTCTATGGAAGGGTCCACTACAGATTTTTATCTGCCTCAATCTTTGGCTCATGCACTAAAATGGTATCTCAAAATTGCTGGGCGGTGTGGATATAACACATACATCATTGTAGGCCCACGTAACTTGGTGGCGTCACTTCAGTAGCGGACTCGCTACTCAACATGTCATATCTAATCCGTGTCCTTTGTGAATATACATCCGTCCATGAGCTGACAGCTCATGCCAGGGCGACGAAAGACTCATCTCAAAATCATAAATAATATGGACTAGATTGCGTAGTGCACGTCTGTGCTACGTTGATCTGGCAAAGCTCGGGGAGCCCCACCATCCATGATGCATGTGTTATATTCACACCGTCCACTCACTTTTCCAGATCATTTTAACGGTGCATGTTCAATCACTACTATTTTCTTACAGTGTTGTCTACTTGAAAATTAGATTTGCCTATTTTTAGTTGATACCCTTAATGATATGAAAAAATAAATAAATGTTATAAATAAAACACATATGTAATAGTGAGGCTAATAAGATTATGTCCTAACCACCTTTGATAGTGGCAGTATCAGTCTCAATAGTAGATAATTCGGTCAACTCATTAACTTAAAATTGAAAATTGAGAAAGATCTAAAGCTCATATGAAGTAATAGGAATTGATGGCCTATCGTTGAAAACTTCTCATACTGTCATGGAAGTTTTAGATCAAGCTGATATTTGCCTTCCCCATCTTACAGCACCGTCTAACCTTATGAAAAGGTTTAATGATAAATAAACATCATGGTGCCTCCAAATGTTTCAATAATGGTTCACTTGAGTTTTGGATATGATTCATATGTTGCTAATAATTTAATAAAATGAATGGACGGTGTAGATAACATATACATAATGGTGGAGCTATATATATATATATATATATATATATATATATATATAGAGTACTTTGCCATGTGAGCACACGGACGGGATAGTGACAACATTTACAGCCAGGTGGGTATTGACAGTGCTACGTGGGCCGTGGTATAATTATGTATGGACCACACCAAAGGAAAGAGTGGTGATTGGACACTCACAATTAAAAACTTCTTGGGATCCACAAAATTTTTAGATTAAATAGATATTTGTGTTTTCTCTTCATCTACATGTATCTGACCTAACCAACAGGTTTGATGACAAATAAACGTTACAAGGAGCCCTTAGAAGTTTTTAATAGTGCGCATTCAATCTCCACTATCTCTTGTGGTGTGGCTGACTCGAGGTTTGGATATCCTTCATTTTTGGGTTCTTGCCCTATAATGATTTAGAAAAATAGATGGCTGGGTTAGATAAAACCCACATGAGACTGGATCCTCTGTTTGCGTCAAGCAGTAAAATTGTGGTTGTTGTAAGTTAATTGGACCGTGTGACAGTGTAATTGCACCAGACCAATCACTGTTCGGTAAACGAGGAAAAAAGCACTATTCAGCCAACGAGGAAAAAAAAGCAGGAAAATCGCGCTTTTGGCAAACAGAGGGTCCGGACTCAACCCATATATCATGTGGGGCCCACAGAGAACTGTCAGTAGCCACCTCGCTGTCAGTACGCAATCCGCGTCCATCGGAGTCCGCTGCACGGACCGTTCTTCCGTCATGCACGAGCAGCATCCAATTCATGTCATTTTCTTTTAAGCTGAGAAAGGACACGGTAAAATAAACTCTGACCGGTCTGATTGCTCTTACTGGTCGATTTGTGGACATCTAAGAACGGTTGAAATGAAAAACTGCCAACGTCTAAAATCTCAACAAATAAATGTTGATGTCAGGAGCATCTAAGAAATCTAACTTTTGGGGTAGGGAACATCTTCCGTTATACCCACTTTTGACGGTCCAGATTGAGGTAATTACGACCGTGCGTGCAATGGCAGAGTGCATGAGTATGGCTCTTGTACCCTGCCAGTGTATAAACTAACACCTTTTAAGTTGCGGTGTCTTTTCAACTACGCCGGTGACTCCCACGCACGTCAATCGCAAGTGTCCAAGTTGTTGGGCCGATTGGAAGCATCGGTCAAACTGATTGAACGAATCTAACCGTTGGGTTGGTGACCATCTAATGGACAATTGAGAAATGGTCCTAATACAATTTCAATGAGAGAAACCAATTTAGAATTCTCAGATCCCACCGTTGAAAGAGAGGAATCGGTCAAGCCCGATAACACCTAGTTACATTAATCAAGTTGCTACCAGGAACCTTTTCATTAGCCCATCGGTCACTTGTAAGAGAGATTCCCACCAGCTTCCAAACAAGTTTTTTATTTTTTATTTTTGTTTGCTGGTTAGTACACCCTACCGTCAGTTCACACGTCACTGTTAGCCACCCCCACCAGGGAATCGATACCAAGACCTCAGTGTTGAAACCCAACACGAGGTATCTTACACTCAGTCTATCGCTTGAGCTGTGGATTAGGGTGTAGCCTCCAAACAGTTAGTGGGCTAAAGCTAGAGCTATATACGAGCAGAGTCGAGTCAAGCTTGGCCAACAAGTACCTCAGTACGGCTGTTCAGGCCAGCTTGAGGCGAGTTTAAATTTGAGCATATGAGTTGAGTGAGTTGGAGTTTGAGTTTTTGGGTTTTTGCATATACAATTAGAGGTGGGCACCAGACGACTCGATCCAGCTAACTCGACTCATCCGACTCATTCAGATTTGACTCGACCCGAAACGAATGGCTGAGTTGTCCGAACTTATTAGGCTTCGTCTAATCCGAACTCAAACTGAGTCCAGTTCGAGTTACCTAGTAACTCAACCTGAAACTCGATCCAGTTAGACCCGACTCGATCCAAAACTCGACTCGATCTGAAACCCGACTCTCTAACCCTACCAACCACACCTATCCCGACCCGACCCTAAAATCTCTCTTTCCCTCCTCATCCTCTTCATCTTCCAAGCCCGGCAACCACCCACCACCATCACCCTCCTCCTCCTCCTCCTCCTCCTCCTCCTCCTCCTCTTCTCTCTCCTCTCCACTCTCTCAGTCTCTCCCTCCCTCATCTCTCAACCCGACTTGGCACTTCTGACCGGATCGGACTCGGTCCAAAACAGTCCAAGCTAGACCGGACTTGGATCGAGTCAGGCATGTTGGACTCAGTATCGAGTCAGATCAAGTTCGGGTCAGGCCTATTTCAAAACAAAATCGAGTTGAGTCAACCCTAACTCGGTCTGACTCAATTCGATGCCCAACTCTCTATATAATATATGATTTATTTAAATATATAAATATTTATATTAAGTGAACTTGATCCGAATCGAATCAATTCCAATCGAGTTAAGTTCCAAGCCAAGTCGTGTCAAGCTTGGTATAGTTTGAACTCAACTAAAAAAAAAAATCGAGATAAAAAAAAATAGCTCAGCTCAGCTTAAACTCACTTTTGAGCCAAATTATTTCAAGCTTTTCCAAGTCAAGCAAGTTAACCAAGCTAACTCAGTTCACGCGCAACTCTAAGTAAAGCTCAATAGGATCCATTGTTACCTTGCTCAACCATGTCCGCTCCCCCACTCGGATGACAAGTCATGGTAGAGCCAATTAGATGTAGATTTAATGTGGAGCCCACCTAGATATGTGTATTGTATATCCATGCTGTCCATTTTATTTTCCAGCTCATTTTAATCCATGAGTCCAAATCTCACGGGGACCTTAACTTAGGAACACAATGATGATGATTGATCATTAAAAATTTCTTGTGGGTCATAAAAGTTTTGGATTAAATCGATATTTGTTTTTTTTTTTTTTCCTTCATCCAGGTCCATGTTACTTTAGAAAACGGAAAAGAGATTTTTCTCATTGTAAATCTCACATTTTACCCACTGGTTTTTTTGAATCACCTAAACTTTACTTTCCCTAATTAAACCATTGCTATACGGATTAACTCTTTGTAGAAAAAAATACCATTATTTTCACAATGGCACTGTGATATCCACGGTGCCACCATGGGACTGTCTTGTCCACGATGACACCGTCCACTACCAGAAAAAGAGTAAAAGGTCGTAACTAAAGACATATGGCTATAGATTATAACCATAGCAAGACCGTAACCATTGGTAGCATGGCCATTGCTTCATTAGATTCGTAGCCATTAGTTTTATAGTTACGGATCTAATCTGTAGCCCCTGCTTCTGTAGTGAAAAGTGCATATAGCTATAGATAATTAAGCGAGCTTCAAATGAAAATGACCGAGCCTAACATGAAATTGAGCGAACTTCACACGAAATTGAGCTAGCTTCACATGAAATTGAGCAGAAATTGAGCAATCTTCACAAAAAATTGAGCAAGCTTCACATGAAATTGGGTGAAAATTGAGCAAGCTTCACATGAAATTGACCGAGCTTCACATGAAATTAAATTGAAAACACAAATTGAAGCTTGATCCAAAACTTCTATAGACCACAAGAAATTTTTTTCAATTTAGAGTTTAGGGCAATTTGTTCAAATATATCTATAGCGCGTATTTTCTTCGATAGATGCATCATTTTCGTCATTTATTGATAAACTAAAACGAAGACAAAGAAGTAAAAATTTGGTGGAAGGATATTCTTATACGAAGGAGAGAAAAGATTTCAGAAAATGAATTTTAGGTAGATGGATATTGTTGTATGAAGAGAATAGAAGATTGTTTTAGGTGAAAGGTTATTGCTATATGAAGATGAGAAAAGATTTCAAAAAATGGGTTTTTGCATTATAAGAAAGGAGAGAAAATTACAAAAAATTGGTTAGTGTTTCAAGGGTATTTTTATTCATAAAAAGACAATGATTTAGTCTTGAAAAATAAAGTTTAAGAGCATTTAAATAAGCCGATAAGTAAAATGTGAGATTTACGGTGGAAAAAATCTCAATGGAAAATAAACATTCGGGTGGCCATTACAGTAGGCTATATAACGTTTTTAATAGTGCGCATTCAATAACCACCATTCCCTATGATGTGGTGCATGTGAGATTTGGATCTACTTAATTATTGGGATGTTGTCCTAAAATGAGCTGATGACAGCGTGGATATACAATACATACATCAAGGTGGGCCCCACGGTCAGGGCCGCACCGTTATAGGTGAGGCCAGGGCGCACCTAATCCACTCTGAGAACATGTATGCCAGGTCACGATGCATAACTGTCATGGGTGTGTACTTACAAGCTAACCTAAAAAATTAAATTTTAAAAAAAAAAAAAAAAAAAAAAAACAACTTAAAGGACGATGGTAAACTATACCATTCCGCATATTTTAACAAAGAAAAGCTAATATTCCATACTCTGGAGAGTACAGTAACTCATACCATTGCGTGCACTCTACATGTACCAAACATATACTAATGTAAATCCAGACCGTCGTAGGTAATTCTTTCACCATGCTATGGTACATGATCTAAGAAAATACCTTTAATCTAATGATCCTCACCATCCAATCAGTGTCCATAAAATGGAAAATTGAACATATAATAGCTGACAATCTAAGTTCAACGGCCATGATTGGAATTTAAGATTTTCTGGTTGACGTGATTCCGTCCTATAAAATCTACCCAACGGTTTGGATGGTCTTGATTAATGTACACACTACACATACGCCTCATATAAAAAGTAAAGAGATTTTTTCACATGATGTACGGCTGGCGCGGCCCACCGAGGTCCGTAGATCCCGGATCTATTAATATGTTATTAGAAAGTCATACGTATAAAATATATAGTATTTTATAAATGACTTAAAAACCCATGATAGAAACCCCCACCTAACGGCGGTATCCTATCCTCAGCAACTTGTAGATAAAGATAATCACGATCAGTGCTGTCTGACGGCCACAAATGAATCTACGACCAATCTGGATGCCAGGCCCAGTAATTAAAACCACGTGAATGAGCGGCCCATACCCTAGAAATCTCCCGGATGGAAACAATCCTAAACCTTTCATTAGGATTCTATTTTCTAATGGCCGATGGTCCCATGATCATCCTGGAAAGATAATCATGGCCGTTGATTTATTGAGTCGAATTTAAAGCCATTAAAAATTTTCTTTTGTTGATCCACATTCAGCTAGTCATCAATTCAGCTCGTAGATAGAACCCAAAACATGGACGAACATTGGATGTGGGCCCATCGAGGCTACCATCTTGTGGGCCGCGGTTTGGATGGATCACCGGATCAACCGAGGTGTGTGTATCCCTAACTGTGTGGCCCACTTTAATGTATGTACTTTACATCCACACCGTCCATCCATTTTGACAGCTCATTTTAGGCCATTATCATTAAAATCAAGGAGATCCAAATCTTAGGTTGATCATACCATAGGTAACAGTTGTGATTGAATCCCCACCATTAAAACGAACACCAGAATGTTTATTATCCATCCAACCTGTTCATAAAGTTACAAAGATCTGGATGAAGAGACCACACAAATATCAGCTTGATCCAAAAATTTTGTGGCCCACCATGATGGGCCCTACCTGTTGTAGTTGGCTGGAAAGCCCTCCAATACATGTAATATGTATTAAAATATTATATGAGGGCCGCCTCTACGTGGGATCCACCAGGTGCATGTATATGATACCTACGTATATTCTATGTGGGCCCATTGCAGCCAACAACTCTAGCCGCTGCACGGATGCCACCAAGTTCTGTGGGCCACAATAGCATGTAGCTGCTGTGATGACTTCAGCAACTCTGTGGACCCCACCTTGATGTATGAAATTTATCCACACCATCCATCTAGTGGGCGAACTCGTCCTAAGGGTCTAAGAAGTAAATGAGGCAGATCTAGTGATCAAGTGGGCCCTGACTGGACACAGTTTAATTAAAATAAGGGCTCATGCTTGGTAAGCTTGATCGCCCTTGATTACAGCCAAACAACCTTGGGTTAGGGTCTTCCAATTCTTCACCTATCCTCACGTATTAAACCTTGTGACTTATTGTCTGTTATAAATGAATTTGTATAGGGAATTACGCGAGTAGTGAAAACTCACCATCTTCTCAAGAAAACTTACATCTAGAAGCACTCTGTGCTTTGTCTGGTGATGATTTCTTTCCCCTTAAGCTTTCCATCCCCCACTAGACCAAAAATAGTAATTTTGTGAAGTTTAATAGATAATTGGATTAAGGATAAATTGTGTGTAGGAATGGACTGCTTTCATTTGACATATCTATTTAATAAAATGATTCTCATGCCTACTATTATTTAACTTATGTAAATTCAGTTAATGTGTTCTGATGAAAATACATGCATTGCTTCTTATTTCCCCATTTATGATAAGATCTATGTTATTGATATGATGGTAGGACACACATATTGCTGAAATCTCTCTATAGGAAGTCCGATAGAAGGAGAGTCCGTGCTTAGGGTGTAACTAGCCTAGTTGTGACATAAGTAGGCCCCTGACATAGAGGTTTGTTGATTGACCACATGTTGGTGGGTCCTACACACACCCTAAGACGGTAGTCTCATGGGCTGGGGGTGGTAGTCAAGGGATACTATACCCGAACCGTCGGCCTACGCTGGGTCATGTGCTCTCCGTAGTGACTATGAGCTCACTTAAATTGGTTGGTTGCAATTAGATTAATAATGATTTGGCCAATCATGCATACATGACATACTACGATGATCTGGATCATTACGCCCATGCGATTATGTTGAGTATTGCGCTAACGACCAGTTATTCGACTTATGATGATGACGTGGATCATCATGCCCATACGATTACGCTGAGAGTTGCGCTGATGACCAGTCATGTTCATAGGTGACGCCTATCCGGATGTCTTACCCGGGGCACAGGCCGTCTGAATATCTTACCCGGGTTGCATTTATGCATTCATGCATATAACAAGAATGCATATACTGTGTTTTGGATTACCTGTGTGTTTTTATATTATTTCTTGTTTAGGGCGATGGTGTGTAATCTTGAGGGGAGATCATATTAAGCTGGCCACTCATTCATTAAATTTCAACCGTACAGAGGACGTAGGTACAGGGGTTGATGAGTATGTAGCAGACTTGGAGGATGTGGCGGTCGATGAGGAACTTTATGAAGAGGAGCAGCGGCAGGAGGCGGCCGCCTATTTCAGGCTAAATCAGTAGATTAACTCATTATCTTTATTTCAGAACATTTTGAATTTAAGAAACTTGAGGTTATGTAATTGGCCCCCAGCTGAGTGGGCTAGAATATTGTTCCCATTTTGATCACATTTATCCTACGATTTATTCCCGCTATGCACTTTGAATTATTTGTTACCAAGATTAGCAGTTAACTCCTGGATTTTCGAAATACGAGTCATGTACTCGAGTACTGAAAATCGAGGTGTTTTAAGTTGGTATCAAAGCAGTGTATGAGACAGCCTGGTTGTGGGATCAACATGCAAAACCTTAAGGGATTAACTTAGGTAAAACTTAGAAAGTTTCCCTTAGAAAGTTGCTAAGACGATTAAACGTAGGAACAGAATACTTAGTTCTTTTTCCTCATATATTGACAAATTAAACCTACATAGAAACTTCCACCAGCTAGGAGAAATTTTGAGTACAAATTAAATTCCTATGTTCCCTCGAAAAGAACTTAGGATCCATTAGAATTAGTGAATCAAGTCATCTGAATCTAGAAACAGAAACCTTAGTTCCCTTAAATTTCGACAGAAGTATCGATTAGACTTAAGGATTAAAATCGTACATTCTGGAAAGGCGAATGCCCATCATGACACGAATACAGCAAATAATATAGCAGACTCTTGTATTACTTCACCATTCGACTACAACCGCATTTTCTTAGTATTTGAACCATGAAATTGTTGGCCTTACAGCGAATCATGCCACCCGTACTACGGTCCCAACGGACTAATACGATCAATGTTCACCCCATTCCGTCAACCGAGCGCCGGAGGGAGCGCAGCCCTGAATACACGCTAGGACTTCCGCCTGGCATGGGAAATCCGGATACAGGATTTGAAGTCATGGGGGATTCTCCATCTCCTCAGATCTTCACATCAGGACTGCCCCCACACTACTTTGAGCGAGGAACGCCCTTAGCAGAACCTTCGCCCAACGCACGTCCAGATACGCCTATAGGGGCAGCAGCCTTTTCAGCTTTTGCACAAATAGCCGCAGCAATGCAGCAACAATAGGACACGTTCGCACGGCAACAGCAGGATGTGCATGCATTGATGATGGAAACTCTACGAAGCAGGGATCGCAGGGGGTCGTCACGAGACAAAGTGGGCTGGGGTGCAGATATCTTCGAACGATTCCAGAGACTTCAACCACCCACGTTCGAAGGGGCACCAGATCCGTTGCTGGCAGAGCACTGGCTGGAAAGGATCACTAAGCTAATATGGCCTTTAGAGTGTTCTCATTCAGATATGGTAATCCTAACTACTTACCTATTGGAAGGCGAAGTGGAAAACTGGTGGCAGAGTATGCAGCGGGGCGTCCCGGCCACGTACACTTGGACCTGGGCAGGCTATCGGGCAAAGTTCCTGGAAAAATACTTTCCCCGATCATGCAAGAATGAAAGATAACTCAGTTTCTAAAACTGGAGCAGGGCAGTCTGACGGTTGCACAGTACGAAGCTAGATTTGATGAGCTGTCTCGATTTATGCTCAAGGCTTTGGAAGATACGGAGTACAAACTACAGAAGTTCAAAGAAGGACTCAGGCTAGGGATTCAGTCACGTTTATGCCCCTTGGATTTCGAGGACTTTTCGGAGTTGGTAAACAAAGCCATGAGGGTCGAGAAAGACTTTGAGCGCACCCTAAGGGCCCGCCCTCCAACTAAAGACACCCAGTTCAGACCTAGGCGGGCGCCTCCTACTCCACCTACTCCCAGACCGCTGATCACACGAGCGCCACCATTGCCTCCCGGCGGAGGCTACGGTTATTGTGGTATGACAAGCCACATCACGCAGAACTGCTTTCTGAAGATGCGGGATCAGGGCATTCCGCCACGGGTGCACCGACCACTGCAGAACCAGGTGGCAGCAAGGGCAGCATCCAGGCCTCAGTAGTCCAGACAGGGTCCTCCAGCTCAGCAGAGAGCTCCCTAGGCCAGGGTATACGCTGTTGTTGCTACAGAAGTAGAGCAGTACCCCTTGCAGACCATCCACAGTACTGCCCACATTAACGGTACCCCTGTACTTACATTTTTCGATTCCGGTACAACTCTATCCTTTATTGATTCTGCTATTGCATCTAGACTAGCATTGAACACCACTAAGATACATGTTCCCTTAGTTGTAGCATCCCTTATATGCAAGTTTGTGGAAACCAATAAAGTATGTAGAGCATGCCCCATCATGCTCGCAAATCGTGAGGTTGCTGTGGACCTAATTATTATGCCTATCAGACAGTTTGCCGTCATCGTTGGGATGGACTGGCTCATGTTGGTGCGTGCTGTCATGGATTGTCGCGACAAAACATTAACAATATCCATCCTAGGACAAGCCTATTTCACCTTGAAGGGGAGGGGCAGATGCCAAGAATTCGAGAGCTTACAAGCTCCAGAGGAAGCTGAATCAGAAGAAGTCACCATCGGGCAGATACCGGTAGTCCGAGGTTTTCTCGAAGTATTTCAAGAAATACCAGGGCTACCCCCTAGAAGAGTGATAGACTTCTGCATTGACCTTAAGCTAGGGACCGCTCCTATATCACTCCCTCCATTTCGCATGCCTCCCTGCGAGATGGAAGAGTTGAGGAGTTCGATTGATGAGCTGCTAGCTCAGGGCTTTATCCGTCTCAGCGTTTCTCCCTGGGGAGCGTCGGTCCTGTTTGTCAAAAAGAAGGACGGGTCGATGCGTCTCTGTATAGACTACAGAAGACTGAACGATGTGATGATTAAGAACAGATATCCTCTACCGCGTATCGACGATCTATTTGATCAGTTGAAAGACGCCAAGTACTTTTCCAAAATAGACTTGTGTTCAGGATATTACCAGTTGAGGATCAGGGATGAGAACATCCCGAAGACGACCTTTAGGACTCGTTATGAGTACTACAAGTTCCTGGTTATGTCTTTCAGTCTCACAAATGCTCCGGCAATTTTTATGGACCTCATGAACCAAGTCTTCATGCCTTACCTAGACCAGTTCGTAATCGTGTTCATTGATGACATCTTGGTCTATTCCAAGAGCTAAGAGGAGCATGAATAGCATCTACGCGTGGTCCTAAGTACGCTAAAGGATAACCAATTGTACGTTAAGTTGTCCAAATGCAAGCTTTGGGAGCAGGAAGCAAAGTTCTTAGGGCACATAGTACAGGCAGAAGGAATAGCGGTCGATCCAGCTAAGGTGGAACCGGTATCTAAGTGGAAGAAGCCCATTACAGTGACCGAGGTTCGGAGTTTCCTAGGCATGGCCGGGTACTACAGACGCTTCATCAAGGAATTCTTCAGAATCATGCGATCGCTCACTCAACTGACAAAGAAAAATGCCCGATTCACATGGAATGAGAACGCAGAAGCAACGTTCCAAGAGTTGAAAATGAGACTATCTTCTGCACCGGTGCTCACTTTCTCATAAGAAGGGGAGAAGTTCGTGGTATATAGCGATGCCTCGAAGTTGGGCCTCGGCTGCTTTCTGATGCAGAACGACAAAGTGATTGCTTACGCCTCTCACCAATTAAAGAAACACGAGGAGAACTACCTGACTCACTAGCTAGAATTGACAGCTGTAGTATTTGCCTTGAAGATATGAAGGTATTACCTATACGGAGAAGATTTTCATTTATTTTGGGATCACAAGAGCCTGAAGTACATATTTACGCAGAAGGACTTGAACATGCGCCAGCGTCAGTGGATGGAGACTCTTAAAGACTTCCACTTCGAAATCTCATACCACCCTGGTAAGGCAAATTCCGTGGACAATGCTCTGAGTAGGAAGAAGAAGCACGAGTTAGTAGCCACCTTAATGATCAAGGAGTGGGAAATTATGAAATTTGTACAGGACTTCGATATCCAGCTCACCCTCGACGAACCTGATGCCTACGTAGTTCTGTTTACTGCAGAGCCAACCCTAGTCTGACACATGATCTCCCCACAAGACCAGGATAAATGGCTCGTCAAGATGAAAGAAAGGTGCAAGAATGAAGAGATGCTTGATTGGAGGGTTGGTGATGACGGCGGCCTTCAGTATCAGGGACGAATATGCGTTCCAAACGACGCCGAATTGAGGAAAGAAGCAATGATATCAGCCCACCATTCCAAGTTAGTAATCCACCTAGGAAGCACTAAAATGTACAATGATGTGAAAAGGCAGTACTGGTGGAGCAATATGAAGAGGAACATCGCCGACTTTGTGGCAAAATGTATGGTGTGCCAAAAGATCAAGGTCGAGCATCGCAAGCCTGCTGGCCTCCTTCAGCCACTACCCTTAGCCGAGTGAAAATGGGACAGCATTTCTATGGACTTCATATCTGGCCTCCCTAAGACGCAAAGGAAACACGATTCGATCTGGGTCATTGTTGATAGGTTGACAAAAGCTGCTAGATTCCTCCCAATCCACACAACAGACTCCACCGATAGCTTGGCAAAGTTATACATCTGGGAAGTCGTGCGATCCTATGGAGTTCCACGAGAAATTATATCAGATTGAGACTCCAGATTTACTTCTGCCTTCTGGAAGAGGCTGCAGGAGGAATTAGGCACAGAACTCAAGTTCAGTACGACGTTCCATCATCAGACAGACGGACAGACAGAAAGGGTAAATCAAATACTGGAAGATATGCTTAGGGCATGCGTCCTGGACTTTTAAGGCAGCTGATATGATCACCTGGCACTGGCAGAATTCATGTATAATAACAGTTTTCAGTCCAGTATTGGCATGGCACCGTATGAGGCTCTCTACGGTTGCCCTTTCCAAGCCCCTCAGTGTTGGGCAGAAATAGGAGAAAGAATCTTGTTAGGTCCCGAGCTAGTTCAGGCTACTACTCAGGTCATTGACGTGCTCAGAAAACGTCTGAATACCGCCTAGAGCAAACAGAATAACGGGGGTCTAATATGCAATATTTGACCCTTAACATGCTGTAATATTTACTTAACATCGAACTTATTAATTAGGTCATAAAAACCTAGATGAAAGAAAAAATCAACTTAATTCAAAACTTTTATAGCCTTCAAGAAGTTTTTAATGGTGGGTGTTCAAATGTGACGTGGTCCACTTGAAATTTCGATCTACCTTATTTTAATCCCAAAAAAAAAAAAAATTAAAAAATTTTAAAAATAAAATGAATGAACAGTGTAGATAAAACATATATATCATGTTGGGCTCACAAAGCACTGCCCACTAGCTAGCCATTGGCTAGTGGCAGGGTCAATAAGCCAAACCGCGTCCGGAATTTGAGTGGAGAAAACCATAGTGTAAGAGGAGGCAGTGGACTCACACGCTTCTTTGGTGTGGAGGGCGCAATGCATGTGACATGTGGCACCAGGATTTCCACGTTACGTGTGAGCTCAAAATGTACAGTCACTTGCCACGTGTTATTACACTTGGGGGGCGTTTGGGGCGGGGTATTAGATGGATTAGGTGGGAAAATTCCATCCAACATTTGAAGAGGATGGTAAAGGTTGGAATTACTTGGGATGGAATTGCATTTAGTCCGGTACAGGATTTTTGTGAATTTTGAAATCCACTACACATGTGGGCCGTACATTGATGCATGTGTTTATCCATACCATCCGTCCATATACACCCTTTACATATGACATTCTGGTTATATATGTGTGTGTGTGTGTGTGTGTACGCTCGCGCAAGTGAACGACATCTACGGTGAATTTGGTCCGTTGATTACAATTACATGGTCCACCAAACATGATTTTGCTTAATCCCATGTTTTCCCGTAGCAAATGGGATTGGATGGCTACAATATCATGGTATTTCCATACATGCAATCATTGTGCAATGATAATGTTAATCCCATCTAATACAAGTCAATACCATTCAATTCCACGGACCAAACAGGCCTGATTATGGAGGCGGGCTTAGCCCGGCCCCAGCAAAATCAAAATCTTTAGTTCCGTTCTGAGCAATTTAAAATACAGGCCTGGGCCGAGCCATCTTCAGAACTGTGCTTTTGGGCTTAGCAAAACTGACCTAAAGATACATTTAATGGATTCAACTGTTAGATTGTACTTTCAATGGAAAGGTCGTATGTTTCAAAACTGATAATTCTAGAAGAAAAAAATCGACAAGTATGATTGCTAAGGGTGCGTTTGGGTGCAACAAATATCATGATATTTGATGCAACCAAAACGCAAGGGACTGAGAAAATATCACTCATTGAGCGATTTTCATTGCATAAGTAGGGATTTATTGACAGTGTGATTCTTAACATTCCTACATGAAATCTATGGTCACTGAAGAGAGCACATGTACCATTTCAATTAGCAAGCCATGCCAAATGAATGGTTGAAATGGTAGAACCCACTGTAGATTTACTAAACTTTGATTAATGGACACTTGTGTAATTGACTTTGGACATCTGACATTTTCTTTCGTTTTAACTGTCCACTAGATATCCAACAATCAGGGCCATTTGGAGCATTGGTTACTCCATGCATGTAACCATCACACCGTGCGAGTGTATCAAGGTTTATGTGGGACAAAAGGCCGGATGGGCCCACCATTGGCACAATGAACTCCTCTCTCTCTCTCTCTCTCTCTCTCTCTCTCTCTCTCTCTCTCTCTCTCTCTCTCTCTCTCTCTCTCTATATATATATATATATATATATATACCTTTCATCTAAAAAATGACATTTAAATTGCATGTGACCTTACCAACAATCCAAATTTGCGATTGGACTTCTATTCTAATCAACATGGACCGTTTGTTTTCTAGCTATTAACCGGATTCTAAATCATCCAATCAATAGAGATGGGCAGCTAAAATGGGGCCCACCTTCGTTGTGAGTCGTCCATTATGTGGGGCCCACTTTTGATGTTGACATCCATCCATTGACCAACATGTGGGCTCAACTTTGATGTAGGTCATTCATCTTGTGGGTCCCACCTTTGATATCCATCATCCATCAAGTAGGGCCCACATTTGATGTAGACATCCATCGTGTGGGGTCTGCTTTCACGCCACCTTCAATGTAGACCATCTATCATATGGGTCCCACCATCTAGTGTCATCCCACCATCAATGCGAACCATCTATTGCGTGCAGCCCACCTTTGATGTGGACCATCCACAATGTAAGGCTCACCTTCGATATGGACCACCGTCATGTAGAGCTCACCTGCAACATGGATGGTCAACATGCAGGCCCACATGGCGCTGACTTTTGATATGGGTCATCCATTTTGCAAGGCCCAACTTTGATGTGGGCCATCCATCATGCATGGCCCACCTATGATGTCCATCGTCCATCATGTGCATCCCACCTTGATGTTGACAAACCATCATGTGGTGCCAAGCTTTGATGTTGGTTGTCCATTATGTGGGACCAATCTTTAATGTCCACCATCTATCATTTGGGCCTACCATCAATGTGGGTTATCCATCATGCAAGGCCTACCTTTAATGTCCATTGTCGATCATGTGACTCTTACCAATGTGGGTCATTCATCATACAGAACCAACCTTGATATGTGTTGGAGTTGTGTCCTAGAAAACCAATGTAGATCATGTCCATTGGTGATATAGAAGTGATATTGACCATAGATCATGGTGACAATGAGTCCTAAATGGGCATATTACAATGCCATAATTAATATAATGGAGTATCATAAATGTACATCAACATGAGTTAAAGGAGATGGGCTCCTTTAATTTTTTAAGAAAACTTGAGATTGGACACAATGGTCACTGATTAAAGAAGAGTAGGGGCCATGGATCTCAATACTTATTGCGTCATGACCACCTAATATGTAGTTACTATTGTTATTACGTGGTTATTCTGTATGAAGAGATTGATGACGAGTAAGGATTGAAGGTCTCCACCACCGGGCATGATGACGAGTTGATCCACCTTTGCTCTACCCCACATAGGAATGTTATTATGCTGGGTTCTTGATTTTGGACCTATTAGACACTTGCATTAGTGGATCAAGACTAAATCTCTAACTTTGATTAATCCTTAAAATTGAATATGTCAACAAAAGTGCGTGCAGTTGGGTGCATACATCAAGATCCAGTTGAGGCCCACATGATTTAACAAGAGATTCATTGATTTCATAAAAGCAATCTTATGGCTTAGATATTGACAATCAAATGTTTATCAAGTGATTTTCCACTAGGCTTTGCACTCACAAGACTTTAAATGATTTTATGAAAAATTTTGATTATTAAACTTTTATTTTAATAGTTAAAAGGTTTTTATCATACTTTATATATGATAATCCGTTGGCCATGACAGTGAAGGAATTGCGTACAGAAGACTTCAGAAAAAATAGAGCAAGATTCGATCTCTTTTCCTTAGCCCTAATCCAGGGGTTGACATATTTAGTCATACCTTTTAAAGAAATACACTATTAAAAGAAAACTCACCTTGAAATGGATTACACGGATCCATTGTATTTATGTAGCAGAGAATGCAAAAGTCTGTTTCAATAGATTATGGTTTGAATTGAAATTTGAAACCTGAATCGAATCATAGATAGAGTGCTAACCACCTGGAGCTTGGAGGTGATTGCGTGGACATGAGGTAACTTTTTTTCGTGGCTTGACCAAAGTATTCCTAATCATTTGGATTTTTCCTTTTTAAAAACTTATAAATATTTGAATAAGGATTCTTAAGACTAATAACATAAATTCTGGATTTTGAAAACTTTTACATTCTATTGCATTTCGAAAATTCGAACAACATGGACCATCATATAGGACCCACCTTAATGTTAACAGTTCATCTTTTGAGTAGTCTGACCTTCATGTAGGGCCATCCTTAGATGTCAATTGTCCATCATGTGGGCCCCAACTTTGACGTATGTTATCAATCATGTAGGGCCCACCATCGAATGTGGGCCATCCATCATCTTAGGCACACCTTGGATAGGGACCTTGCATCATGTGGGGTCCACCTTGGATGTGGACCTTGCATCATCCATGCCCACATGGGGCCACATTGATGTGGACCATCCATCATGCAGCGCCTACCTTTGATATAGGATGTCCATCATATAAGTCCCACCTTTGACATCTATCGCCCATCATGTGGGGCCCAACTTTGATGTTGCCTATCTATCATGCGGTGCCCACCTTTGATGTCCTTAGTCAATCACGTGGTATTCAACAAATTTTATGAAAAACTAGCCTTTCTAGTGTCCTTGGTCTTCCCAGGATGTCCATCATGTGGGGCCCACCTTTGATGTGAGCCAACAAATTTAAGATTATATTTAAGCTTCTAAGTAATTACTTACTTCTCAAATCTTACATGCTCCATTCAAGTCAGTCATTGCGTAATCTAAACATCCCCTGACCTATTAATGAGGCTAGCCCACTCAACAGTAGGCCACACTTGTATTCTAAGATTGGATGGTTGATAGGGAAATACCGATGGCCTATACATTCCTCATCGAACACATGACATGTAGGATTTAGGCCAATAGCTTGGTGGTGTCAATCTTGTACTATAGGCCAATCAAACTATCAAGTGGGCCACACATGTATGAGATAAATAGATAATTAATAAGAAAATGCCTATAAGTACACCTAAAAAGGGAATTAACCTATCCTTCAAAGGATCTGCCGAGAGTCCAATGCACACTATAACTTCTAACAACCCTGACTTAGCAACCGATCATTGAAATTGTGCATATAATATGTCATTGAAAAGGTATTGATGGAACTTATGAGTTGGCAATTTGTTAAGGTCTATTAACTCCTAAATAATTTTGCATAATAAAATCTATTTAATTAAATTTCAGTTTGAAGTTAAATTTTATTATTTTTAATAAGTTATGATTTTTTTTTTTTTCATTTTTTAAACTATTTTAAGAATTGAAGAGTCTAATCATTACTTTAATTTGTTTTTAGTTATTCTAGAGTTTAAGTCAGTTTAAATATTTTTATTATTTTTAATAAGTTTACTATTTTGAGAAATTTTACCACTTTAGTTAAGTTATTATTTCAATTTAGATAAACTTCATAAATTGATATTTGTGAATTAAAGGCATATCATGGAGGAAGGATATGGCCTCTTTTCCTCCCTTGCCCATGCTAAGTAGTATTTTGGAGATGCCATTGTCATTTAATAGGAGACATTGAGTATATAACGAGTATATGATTTATGGTAGAAATGCAAACATGGCTCATGTGTGCTAGATCTAGACCATTTAATGTAGGATGTGGTATTGATACATTTCTAGCATGGTTGGACCAAAAGGTGGATCCTAAATTGATTATAACTTTTGATCCCATTATTGTTGTGGAATGCACAAACTATCAATTTTTACTGTAAGGGGCCATCCGAGGTGAACTGCTTGACTCACAAAGTAGGTTACATCTGCCCGTTTCGCCAGAAAACGCACGCTTTCCGCTCAAAAACAAAATTTTAAAAATATTTTTTTACTATTTTTAGTAATTTCTATTTTTGCAATATTTTTTATTTCTAGAGTTTTAGAGTTTCTTTTTAAAAAAAATAACTTTTAACCACGATAGGACACTAATGACTGGACTGGGCCTTGGCATGCATGCCGTGAGATCTATCTTGGATGACTTCTATCTTCTCTCAATTACTCACTTGTTTGGACATAAGCAACTTCAGTAAGTACAAAGTGCAAATACAACACACCTGCCAACATAACACGTGTGGGTGTGTGATCTAGGAGGTCCATTCGTCAGGTTAGCAACACATACACATTGAATGTGGATTTCTATTATTGATTTTAAAACCATATCTCTGTTCCTGTTGGACCACCAGATAAGTGGACGAGTTGAATTTTTGGGCCAATGAACATTCAACATGGGCCTAAGACTACGTGCGTCAAAGAACCCAATAACCTCTGTGGGGTCCAACTCGATATGCGTGTGACATCCTCTCCGTTCGTTCATTTTTTTCAGCTCATGTTACCACAAGATCCCAAAATCAGGGGAATCCAAAAATCAAGTGGGCCATACCACAGGGTGCAGCGAGGATGGAAATCCCCACCATTGAAACCTTCCTGGCCCCACCGTGATGTTTATATACAATCCAACCCGTTCATAAGATTATTTGCAGCAGGAAGTGAAAACACAAATATCAGTCTGATCCAAAACTTTGGTGGGCCCAAAAAAAATTCAACGGTGGGCGCCACATCCCCACTGGGAACGGATTGGCTACTCCCCCTGCCACCAGCCAATGGCTGGTGGACGGTGCTCTGTGGACCCAACTATGATGTATGTGTTTCATCCATGCCGTCCATATATTTTCCAGATCATTTTATAGTATGAGACCAAAATTTAGATATATCCGAATCTCAAGTGGACCACATTAAAGGAAACAGTGTTGAATGAGTGTCGACCATTAAAAACCTTTTGGGGGCCATAAAAGTTTTTTTATCAAGCTGATTTTTGTATTTCCCCTTCATCTGGGCCTGTATGAGCTAATCAACAGATTGGATGTCAAATAAAAAGTACAGTGGGCCTTAGAAGGATTTTAATGATGGATATCCAATTACTGTTGTTTTCCTGTGGTGTGGTCCACCTGAGATTTATTTCCATCTCATTTTTGGGATCAATCCATAAAATAACGTGTAAAAATGGATGAACGGAATGGATGAAATATATACATCATGGTGGGGCCCACAGAGCACCGACCACTAGCCACCAGGCTGGTGGCCGGGGGAGTAGCCAATCCGTTTCCATCCCCACTTGTTTCCTGTTGTGTGACCTACTGAATTATCGATCTGCCTGACTTTTGAACTCGCGTCCTAACATAATTGAAAGTCACGCAGACGGTGGGGTCCACAGATTTTTTAAATTCGGGTCCCAGATATTCCATGACGGGGACGCGGATTAGCTACTGACAGGTTACGTAGCGAGACCAGCTACTGAGTGACGTCACCTAGTTCTGTGGGTCCCACCATGATGAATGTTTTATATCCACACCGTCCATCCATTTGGAGAGATCATTTTAGTGCATGAGACAAAGAATGAATCAGATCCAAAGCTCGAGTGGATCCCACCACAGAAAACAGTGGAGAGAGTCACGCCCACAATTAAAAACTTCCAAGGGCCACGAAAGTTTTCGATCAAGCTGATATTTTTTTTTTCCCTTCATTAATGTATTTATTAACTTATGAACGGGTTGGATCTCAAATAAACATCACGGTAGACATTAGGAAGATTTCAACGGCGGACGTCACTCTCCCCACTTTTTTCTGTGGTGTGGTCCACTCCAGATTTTTATCTGCCTCATTCCTTTGATCATGCCATAAAATGATCTCTCCAAATGGATGGACAGTGTGGATACAACACATACATCATGGTGAGCTCCACATAATTTGGTGACGTCACTTCAGTAGCTGAGTCTCGCTACTCAACCTGTCAGTAGCGAATCTGCGTCATCCAAGACGGTGCACCGAGGTGCATGTGCGCAGATGCATGCATATTGATTTCCTTCGAAAGGGCGTGAGAATTCATGCATGAAATCACGCACACATGCATGTGTAAACGTGATGAATGCATGTGGCCGGGTTTTGTCACTTTCAATTTCAAATCTTCAAAGAGAGGAAAAATAAAAAGTTGATACTCCAGCAGGGAATGGCTATTACAGAGGGTACATAGCTGTTTCACAATTAGAAAATAAAAATAAAAATAGCAGCTCAATCCAGACCATCCAAATCATGGGCCACACTTTAGATAGAGCATAAAATCAGATTGATTGGACAATCCTAACAACTTCTTCAGTTCTTTGTTGAATTGAGCCAATTGACTGCTTCTCATGTTAGCCATCCAATTGGTGACGACCAATCAGATGGTTAGGATCATACGTCAGAGCACCCATCCAGAATGGGCAGTGATATGGACTGTCTAGATTGAGGTACATATAGGCCAAATGTACGGCAGCTTACTGCATGAACATGGACCTTCATACTCTGCCAGCTGATAGTACATGTACCTGTCTTTCAAATATAACGGCTACTTCGAAGCATTCATTTTCTAGTGTATTCGACAAAATTGCATACGCCACGTGCCCACGTGTATCATGTTGACCTAAAAACTGTTTTTCCTTATTATTGTTTATTTTTTCTTTTTTGATATTTACACCAATCTGATTGATTTGTTCACCCAAAATGATAAATGGGTGTAAGCAAAACAGCAAGAGTGAGCCCGCATCATGCAATTTGACTTATCTCATAGGCTGGGGTAGGTTTGAATGTATCTGGCATTGAATGATTTTGGTTCTAAGGGTGGTAATTGGTCCGGTCGGTTTGCTGGTCCACTGGCCTGGTCAGCTTTTGAGCCAAATCAGGGACCAGATAAATGAGTAGTGGGTTGGGCTTATGTTGATAAAAATGACCCATTTTCAATAAATGGGTCAGGCTTGATTTAAACCTTACCAACCTGGTCCACATGTATATGTTAGCAATGGGCTATACCAGAAAACCTACCAGGACCAAAACCGGTTAACATGTATTTTGGTATATATTCATAAATTAAACGGATTGGGCATACCTTAACCTCATTTTCTACTTTAAATCCAAGTATGATTTTGTTAAGTTGGTTGAACCTGACATACTACAAAATCAAAAGCAATCTCATGGACAGATAGGATCAAAAGAAATTAGACCTTAAAGTTCAATCCAAAGGTCTAGAGCCTATTATAGCTTTTCGATGGTTTTAATTTTATGATTGATTATTTGTTCAATGCATATAATATATGATTAGAAAGTTATCCATAAGGTCTACATTTTAGCAGATGCCTATTGGCACGGATGGGGTGTGAGTGCCTGGGTTGAGTACCCATTGTGGTGAAAAACCACTCATGCCACGGTGGCTGACTAGCTCACAAGAGTTTCAACATGAGGTCATGGGTTCGAGTACCCATTAATGTAATAAATCACTGTGGTGTGGGTGTTTGTGGGTTGTGGGTGTGTGTTATAAAATTAAAAAATTTTTTAAAAAAAAGTTCAAATGATTTCATAAACAAAGTCATTTTAGAGGTTAATTTTAAGTTTAGATTTAAAATTTTTAATATCTTTATTAAGTTTTAAGTTTTACTATTTTCTTAGTATTTTAGAATTTGAAGATATATAGAGTTATTATTTGAGTAAAAAGAAATAGTTTTAAGTTTAGAAATGGTTGACCATTAAAAAAAATTTCTATTTCAGAAAAGTTGTTACGAATTTAAGGTTTAAACCTCTTATTCACATTACCCATATGGACCACCACTAGATCCAGCCCCCTCTCATTTTAGTTGTTGTCTGAAATTTGCAGAAATTGGATGCTCGCTGGACCCATCATCTGAAATTGATCTCGCCCATATATTTTTTTCATGCCATTGTTCGATGGTTTGGATCATCCAATAGTATCGTTTTATCAAGTCAGCCTAAAAAGAGTAGTTTGGACCTGATGGATGGTGGTGATGTGGATATCAGCAAGTCAAAATGCAACTATGTGCATGGAAGGCTACCATACACTTAGCCCAGTAGGCTTGACTTGAGGCCCAAGCCCAACAAGTATGGAACATGCCTAATGGGCTTTTGGGGGTGGCTTAGCCCATTGAGAGTCCTGAAGATTGAGGTCATTTTGCTTACGGTAGATGTGAGGGCACCCACCCTGACAGATAAATACACCCATCATTTCTACTTTTGGTAAGACAACACTGGAGTATTTGATATTTTGTAGCAGCCAATGTATACAAATGGGTGTATTTATCACTACGGTAGGTGTAGATTGAAGATATTTGCTTTCTGTTTAGTGGGACCTACATTGATGTATGTGTCTTATATCCAGGCCGTCCATACGTTTTTTTAGATCATTTAAGTATGGACCCAAAAACGCAGCAGATCCAAATTCAGGTGGACCACACCACAGGAAACAGTGGTGATTGAGCATTTAAAACTATTCGGGGGACATAAAAGTTTTGGATCAAGCTGATATTTGTGTAGTTCTTTCGTTCAGGTCTTTGTGACCGTATCAATAGGTTGGATGGCAAATAAATATTCCGGTGGCACCCAACAAGTTTTTAATGGTAGGCATTCAATCACCACTATTTCCTGTGGTGTGGTCCACTTGAGAATTCGATCTACTTTATTTTTGGGCTCTTACCCTAAAATGATTAGGCTGACCGGATGGACGGCATAGATATAAGACACATATATCACGGTAGGCCCCACAGTCAAGGATCCACCGAAGCCACGCCCAACTAGTGTTCGCCAAAGTAGTGATTTTTGGGCTAGTCCTTATGCATCGGGACGTGAATAGTGTGCATCTGACGCAGCTGTATGTACAAAAGGCCCATGGTTCAATAATCTAGTTCGTTTATCTGATGGGCCCTACCTTGGAGGGAGGAATTTCCAGAAACCTCCTTAATGAGATGTTCTTGACCCTTGGATCAGTGGCATGGAAATAGACGGTTAAAAGAAAACTACAACAGTGGTCCAGTAAAGTAGGCCAGAGAATAGATGCGTTAGATCTTCTAATCTGAGAGAGTTTTGGTCAATTCCCTGTTGTCGTAGGTGTCTTAAGGTCAAAGATTGAAAGATTGTAATCTCCGACTTATTGAAAGATGACTCGGATGAGTGGCCCATAGGATCGGACGATATACATGAGCTCGAGACCTTTCAAAAGCCAAAGATGTACTACGCACGTTCAATAATCCACCTAACTACTACAAAAGTATAGGTGTCTCATCACTTCTCTAATTCTATTATTAAAATTCCTACACAACTAGAAGTGTGAGAAGTTGTTTGGTCTCATCCAATTCCACTCTATTCCAATCTCAATGGAATTTAAGCATCTAAATAAATTTAAAAGAAAATATATGAAGGAAAAATCGTGTGAAACTCATCCAATAGTGATTGCTCACAAGTGGGCCACATGGTATTATGCCCAGCAATTATAGGCTTTCATTTGGAAAATGGACACACATCAACTTAGAAATAAGGCTTCCCACAAAATTCAAATTTGCTAACTTGACCCAAAGAAATCCCTTAGCCTGTTTACAAATTAGGTCGACTTTCCATGGTGGGTTTTGGAGCTGGTTGAAAAATATTCCAAATAGGTTGGAATCAAGTAGACAATTAAAATTGGTTGGGTCCAATTAAGTTTAGTAGTAATAGTAATATAATATATTAATTAATCCTACATTGCAGAATCCTATCCAAAGGTGCCTTTGACCGCCATTGTCATTGAAAACATTTCATCACACAATTTGAGGAGGAAAGTTTTAAAATTATGGGGCCCGCTGTGATGTTTACGTTATATCCACACTGTCCATCCCTCCCACTTGATCGTTTTAAGGAATGAGCAGAAAGATGAGGTAAATACAAAGCTCAAGTGGACCACACCCTAGAAAAGAATGAGAAGTAAATGCCTATTGTTGAAAACTTCTAGTGGGCTGTAGAAGTTTTGGATCAAGTTGATATTTTTAATTTCCCTTTATCCATGACATTATGAACATGTTGGATGAAAAATAAGTAACACTATAGGCTTTAGTGAAGAAACAACTTTGAACATCTTTATATGACGACCACTCTTCCCTGAGGTGTGGTACACTTGAGATTTAACTTTGTCTCATTTTTTGATTACTTCCCTAAAATGTATTAATATTCCCTGAGGTGTGATCCACTTGAGATTTAACTAATAAGGGGATATAGAGCATAAATAAATAGCAACAAGGTTTTTTTTTAAACCAATTTTCAAAGCAAAAATTCTTACAAATTTCCATCTCAATCAAGCCCGATAAAAAAAAGTAATTATTACTCATTTACTTTTATTTACGATGATAAACAAAAAATCAAACAGTCCTTAGAATTTTTTATAAAACTAAATGTCTTTTATCATTTTAAATAAATTTTACTATTTCGAATTGAAAAATAAAAAATAAAAAAAAAACTCTATTTTGAGTAAAGTTAAAATCTAGAGAATCTTTCTGTATATAAGTCCATCATAAACAATGCATTGATTGACAAATAGCAGTTATTTATTATTGTCTTTGGAGATTTTCTTTCAATGGGGACTTAAGTACATCATGACCTATTAATTAGGTTTATTATCTCCAAAAAACATCGCAAAATTCAATTGTTTTAAGAGATGAGTTTGAAGTTTAAACTAACTATTTTTTAATAATTATTTATTATTTTCAAGGCTTAAAAACTTTCTTTTATTGGCCAAAGTCTTCCTTTCACCCAAATAATTATCGTTTAAGGGCTATTTTGATTTTCTAATTTCAATTATAATTCTAGGTAAATAGGTAAGATATATTTTCAGTTGTAATTACGGCCGGCTTCCCAAGGTGCCATTGTCTTTGAAAACATTTCATCACACAATTTGAGGAGGAAAGTTTTAAAATTATGGGGTCCACCATGATGTTTACGTTATATCTACACCATCCATCCCTTCCACTGGATCGTTTTAAGGAATGAACTGAAAAAGGAGGTAAATACAAAGCTCAAGTGGACCACACCATAGAAAACAATGAGAAGTACGTAAATGCCTATTGTTGAAAACTTCCAGTGGGCTGGAGAAGTTTGGGATCAAGTTGATATTTTTAATTTCCCTTTATCCATGATATTATGAACAGGTTGGATGAAAAATAAGTAACACTATAGGCTTTAGCGAAGAAACAACTTTGAACATCTTTACCACGACCACTATTCCCTGAGGTGTGATCCACTTGAGATTTAACTAATAAGGGGATATAGAGCATAACATCATATGCCAACAAGGTTTTTTTAAAACCAATTTTCAAAGCAAAAATTCTTACAAATTTCCATCTCAATCAAGCCCGATATTAATATAAAAAAAAGTAATTGTTACTCATTTACTTTCATTTATCATGATAAATAAAAAATCAAACAATCCTTAGAATTTTTTATAAAACTAAATGTCTTTTATCATTTTAAATAAATTTTACTATTTTGAAAAAAAAAAAAAAAAAAAAACCCTCTATTTTGAGTGAAGTTAAAATTTAGAGAATCTTTCTGTATATAAGTCCATCATAAACCATGCATTGATTGACAAATAGCAGTTATTTATTGTTGTCTTTGGAGATTTTCTTTCAACGGGGACTTAAGTACTGTTGTTTACTGTCATTTTCTCACATTGTGGATTAAAATACTGATGTAAGAAAGAAGCAGGTAATCTCTTCTCTTTAACCATGGATCTGCTAATTTAGTTCTGAAAAATGAGACTCAAGAACCACAGTGCGAGTAATAAATATCCAGACCTGATCAACCTGGACACAAGAAACCCACCTCGATCGAGACCCATTGACAGAAGCATGATAGTAACCCTGGCCCACAGAATTCTAAACAGCAATAAAGATGGCAAAATGGTCAGAGTTATAGAGCGTGGAAGATCAATCACCCACTGGATGGACATTTATTATGCAAATAATTCTTTGGTTATTCGCTAGGGGCACGGGCATACTTCTAAGGCAACCAGAACCGCACAGCATGTGGGCCACTATATAGAGGGTGATCAGCCAATCTTTTCGACATAGCTCTTAATGAGGGATATTACACCACTTAGATGGTTAGGAATAGAGATGGGCACGGGATAACTCGACTCGTCCGACTCATTCAGGCCTGACTCGACCCAAATTCAATGGGTGAATTAGTCCAAACTGAGTAAGCTTTGCCCAATCCAAATTCAAACCGAGTCGAGTTTTAGTTACCCAGTAACCCGACCTGAAACGCAATCCAATTAAACCCAACTTGGATTCAGATATATATATATATATTCTAATTTCTAAGTATCTCTAACCTTATTTGATCTGAACCTGATCCCAAACTTTCTTTCCCTCTCTCTCTCTCTCTCTCTCTCTCTCTCTCTCTCATGATCCGAATCGGTGCCAACTCGAACCAGCTTGGTACTTTTGACCAAGTCGGACTCGGTCTGGATTGGTCCAAGCTAGACCTAGACTCAGATCGGTTCAAGCATGCTGGACTTGTTCCAAGTCGAGTTGAGCTTGAGTCAGGCCTATTTTGAAAATCGTATCGAGTCGGGTAAGGCCTAACACGGTCCAACTCGACTTGATGCCTAGCTCTAGTTAGGACTATTAAAAGGCTGACAACTTTCTGGCTATGATCCGTGCAAACAGGGATGCGGATTGGCCAGTAACTAGTGATGGGTGCTCCGTTGGCCCACCAATGATGTTTGTGTTTCAGCCATGACTTGCATCCATTTTCTTTTTTTCATACCATGCTTTGGGAAGAGATAAAAAATGAGGTAGATTCAGATCAAAAGTAGATCACATTATAGGAAACAATATTAATTGAATGAGGCGACAAAAGTTTTAACGAACGAGCATCCAGTCTTCAAAACAGCCCCCCTCATTTACACGCGACCACATATGTCAATGGATTCCATTGACCAAAAATCAGGCCAGATCTATCAGGTGGGCCACATTTCACAAACAAACGTACAACGAAATAAACTTCGCGAGGTTTACGAAGCGGTCTTCCTGTTTCTGAAAATCGGGGCCCACCTTGATGTTTGGGTCAAATCATCTACATTGTGGGACCCACGTTATGAATGGCTTGGTACTCCTTGCACCAACATGTGAGACGCTTACACAGAGAATATTTTTTTTATATAGATATTGGATATAAATTGCATTCGGACACTTGGACAGTCCAATCAACCAATCCAAGCTGTCCATTAGATCCGTCCCACGTTTCATAGCCATATAAAAATCACACAAAACAAATAATTCTAACTATCAGATTAAGTGCCAATAAAACTGACGGTTAAGATCACCTACGGAGAAATAGTACTAATCAGCAATTGGAGCCATTTAATTGATGAGGCCATCATGGATTGCTTATAATTCTAAAGAATCTGATCTGAGTATCCTAGCCATCCCTTATACGGATTGCATAAATGGATGGATATAAAAAGAAGGCTACCTTATGGAAGGATGAGATGGTCCGATTAGTGAGATTTTCTTCCTGTAGGCCCATCATGTAATGTATGCTAGATGTAATCGACGGTATGGATGAAGTGGACCATCCAAGTATCTTACTGTAATCAGGATCACTGTAACTTATAGTGCTCTCAAAGCACTGGACCATTTCTTGACGTTGAATATTAAGAATTTTGAAATAAATAAATGAGAGAAAATTGAAAACATAAGGGCCCACGCATTCTAGATACGTTCCTCAGGGGACGCGACTGTTTCAAGGAGAATTATTCCAAAGAAAAGGGTCCCACGAGTAATCCAGGGTTACACGGCTCCCCTATGGCCCAAAGATCTCTGGGCCCACCATGATGTTTGTATTATATCTACTCCGTCCATCCATTTCATCAAATCATTTTATGTAATGAGGACAAGTACCAGGGAGATCCAAAGCTCAATTGGGGCACACAGGTGAGCATTCAACATCCACCGTTGAACTTTTTAACGATGGTGGGGCAAAGAACTTTCAGTTGGTTGCATGAGAGCCTTGTAACCCCGGACGCGGATTAGCTACTGACAGGTTGAGTAGGGAGACTCCCTGCTGAAGTGACGTCACCAACTTCTGTGGGCCCTACCATGATGTATGTTTTGTATCCACACCGTCCATCCATTTGGAGAAATCATATTAGGGCAAAACACAAAGAATGAGGTAGATCAAAGATGGGAGTGGACCCCACCACAAAAAACAATGTAGAGAGTGACACCCACCATTGAAACCTTTTAAAGGCCTACCGTGATGTTTATTTGAGATCTAACTTGTTCATGTGTTAAAACAGACGTGAAAGAAGGGAAATCACAAATATAAATTGATCGAAATTAAAACTTCCGTGGCCTTTAGAACTTTTTAACGGTGACCGACCCTCTCCCCACTGTTTTGTCTGGCAGGGTCTAGGTGGATTATGTGTTTATCTGATCTCTCTACAGTGTGGATACAGAAGTTGGTGACGTCACTTCAGTAGCGAGTCTCGCTGTAGGTATCTAATCGGCGCCCTTGTACCCGGACGCGGATTAGCAACCGACAGGCTGAGTAGTCAGATTGACCACTGAAAGTGACGTCACCTAGTTCGGTGAGCCCTTCCATGATGTATGTGTTGTATCCATACCGTTCATCTTGTTGGAGAGATCATTTTACTGCATGATCGAAAAATGAGGTAGTTCTGGAGCTCAAGTGGACCCACTGTAGAAAACAGTGGGGATTGAATGCCTGCTATTAAAAACTTCTTAAGAGTCAAGAAAGTTTTTGATAAGCTGATACTTGGTTTTTCCCTTCGTCCATATCTGTGTTAACTTATTAACAGATTGGATCTCGAATAAACATTATGACAGCCCTATAAAGGCTTCAAAGGTGGGTGTCACTGTCCCCACTGTTTTTTATAATGGTGTCCACTCAAGCTTTGGATCTTACTTCATTATTTAGATCATGCCTTAGAATGATCTCTCCAAAATGATGTATGGCGTGGATACAACACATATATCATGGTGGGGCCTATAAAAATTGGTAACGTCACTTGAGCAGCAAATCTAGCTACTCACCGCCTCATGTAGCCCATGATATCTCACGCTGATTACATCGAGACAAGAGACCAAAAGATATTTATTTCCTTCCTTTGTGCAAGTTGAATCAATGCACCTTCAATATCTATTTTTGATTGATGGGCCGTACATAAACTGATGGTTCTAATTAAGAGATTGAGAGGAGGTCTCATGTCCAACCGGTTGGAGTCCAATCACCATATTAAGTGCTGTGTGACATCCAACCCTTCCGATAAGTTGCCCCAAGATGAGAATTGCCTAATGCAAAAATTTAGCCTATCTACTCATCAAGTGGGCCCACCATATGAAAAAATCCCAGCCATTAATAAATAGCAAAAACACAAGCGATTGTTGCTGAACTTTTCAAGAGCCCATCTTCACGATGGGGCCACCCTATTGGATGGTTTAGACATAATACATCCATGAAAGGTTAAAAGTCACCTACTGGTTTGACTAGAGACCTTGTGTGTGCGCCAGGGCAACTGGGAGATGATACTAAGAGATCAGCTTCATGGGAAGACACGAGGTCAGCTCAAAAAGCTCCATCACGATCTTTGTCGGAGATCGACACCATGCATTTGGTGGGTCTCCCTAGGTTACCTGATATCTCAAAAATTGGCTATATTTGTGAGAGCATTTTGATAACTCATTACGCTTATTGTGAGCCTAAAATCTGAATGGTTCATGTGATGCATTTCTCAGTGGAACCGCCCAACTTTTGTCTGATCCAAAACTTTGATGGGCCATGGAAGAAGAAAATGGTTTCCTCTCTTGATTTGTATCTCTCTTTGCTATAGCCTCCCAAAGTTTTAGATCATAGTGAAAATTGGTCCCAGTAAGTTTCACGGGTGCTGCATGTTCAGATTTTCGGCCCATGACACTTGTGTAAAGGTGTGCATGCCTACATACACATATATACAAAGGAATGATCACATGTGCACCTTCTTAAAACTCCATGGGCATAATTTTCAGCCTTATCCTAAACTCTAGTGGGCCATGATAAAGAAAAATGCAAGAGTTTTGTATCTAGATAAAAGTTGATCTTGTGAGGTTTCAAGGGGTGCCGCATCATCCTGACCGTTCAGATTTTGTGCCTAAGACGTGTGTAAAGGTGTGTACAAAGGTGCACAAAGGTGCTTGCATAAGAAGGTGTGCTCGTGAGCATCTCTCTCTCTCTCTCTCTCTCTCTCTCTATATATATATATATATATATATATATATATATATATATATATACCCCTTATTTATGGTGTTAAGATTTTGTGCCTAATGTTTAGGTGAAATTCATCACGATTCATTATCACTTTATTTTAGGGCTCAAAAATCTGCACAATCTTTAATTTAGGTAAGCTATTCTAAGGAAAATATGTGATCACTAAAGAATAGCTATGGAGAGGCTAAAGTCGTGTGTTATTAGAAGACCTAACCCAAGAAGTCTCCATCACCAATGCTTCAATATCAGGTTTAGCTAGGTGGTGATCCGGACGAGCTTAATATATGTGTTATGTATCCACTTCGTCCATCTGTTTTTCCTGCTCATTTTAGGGCATTGACCTAAAAATGAAACGCATCCAAATCCCAAGTGGACCACACCATAGGAAACAGTGGTAAGGCCCACCATAATGTTTATTAGTCATCCAACCAAAGCATTAGATGACAGTAAAATTCAGGCCCATGACTTAAAAATCAAGCCCATCCATGAAATAGGTGGACCTTAGTGAGGGAAACAATTTAGATTAAAAGTGTCACCCTTACATTATTTTCAATTTTACGGTCCACTTGAATCATAGTTGTGGCTAAAACTAAAGCATTTATCTTACGGTAGATGTGTTTTTATTTATTTATTTATTTATAAATACATAATGGTGGAACCCAACCAAGCTGACTGATTATGAAGTGAGGCACTCACAATCCTTTACTGGTGAAGACTCTATATGGCCTACTTTGATGTAACTGCTTTATCCATACTGTTTATCGATTTTTCTAATTCATTTTAGGCATGAAACTAAAATTGAATCACATCCGAAGGTCAACTGGGCCACACCATTAAAAAAAGTGATAAGAAGTTTTCATCGGTGGGAGCTCAATTCCCATTGTTTCCAGTGGTGTTGTGCACGTGAGCTTCATATGTACTTCGATTTTGGTCTCGTGTCCTAAAATGATTGGACAAAACAGATGGACAGTGTGGATAAAACACCTCCATCATGGTGGACCGCACAAAGTCTTCACCACCACGTTAAAGGGTGGTGAGTGCCTCACTACACAGTCGGCAAACCAAGACCAATAGTGTTTGTTTGCTTTAAAATACATCACGGTAGGGCCTATCTAAATCACACATGGGGCTTATCTTTTGGCCCTAAGCTTAAGGTGAGATATCACATCTTATGTACGGATTGAATTTCAATTATATAACATGGGTGGGGCCCACCTACACAGGTCAATGGACCAGACAGTAAAATGACTTGCTTACGTGGTGTGCAGGAGACTGGTGGGCCATATCTTACGGTAGTATTTCAAGAAACATAGGCAGACACCGGCTTGAAAATGAAACATATCTTACGGTAGTTTTTTAAGAAATATGTGCCCACGAATCAAAGGTTAGGATTGCTCAGCCAATCTTCATTAATTGGTGTTGTGATCACTTAGCAACACTGGGTTCCACCGTTTAGTTAGTTGGGCCTGACTTAATAAATGCCACTTGTATAATCTTTGAGTGCCAGCGTATCAAGCGTCCTGCTCTGCTCTGCCAGAGTATCAAATAGCTCCCATTTATTACTGGCAGCTGTTAGCCCGTTACTGTCAAAAAAAAAGTGTGATGCGCAGAGGTAGCTCGTCCTAACTGCCTGTCTCTGTCCGCCCTCATCTAAACCGTTCATCTGGAAGGTCTGGGTGGGCATATGTCAAAATTCATCTGATCAGTGAGATTTTCTTTTTCATGTGGGCCATATAAGGTGGAGCCTTCTAGATGAACAAACTGGATCATTTGGGGCCAGCATTGCTAGCAAAGCTAACCTTAAAAATAAAAAGTAAGGCTATTTTGGCCCTGTTAAATGGACTGATAGCCGTTTGATCTTGATGGGCTACAATTTTAAAATTAAACGGTCATCAACTCATAATTATAGTTGAGAGATTCTCCAAAGTTATAATACTTCTAATTGCATTGGGACACCTGAACGTTTCAACTAATTGATCTAGACTGTCCATTAGGTCTAACACACATTTCCTGAACTACCATGCAAATATTACACCGCTCTGGTAATCTTCACCATCTGATCAGTGGCTTCTAATATTCATGGATTGCTTATGATTGTAAAGAATCACTTTTGTCGGGAAATCCTAACCATCCCTTCCATGGATCAGAAAAGGAATGGCCACTGTTGATGCAAAAATCTGGTTCGTCCTCTTAGACCTTCATATACCTGCACGGAAAGAGGACAAAGGAGACCCTGGCTTGAGCAGGGGACCCTCCGATGCCAAAGTCAGGCCTGGATTCTGGGTCTAGATGTATTGAGGGGTTTTGAGAGAGAATTTTTGCCTACCCCACAAGACGACGGAGGTTCCTTTTTTATAGCTGTTGGAGCATTTAATCGTACGAGGATTCTTCTCCTGATATCGTGTGCGGGATCCTCTCCTGGTATCACGGAGATAGGATCGTGCCCATCTCCAGTCTTCATCCGATCCCGTGAGCTTCGGGGTCGGGGATCTTATCCCAAGATATTCGGGATGAGGCTTTATCTTGCGCTGGCCGATCTGATAAGAAGATCGGCCCGATGCATGCCCGGATTGCTGATGTGTCGTCCGAACCGACTTAACTTCTGTCTCGGTTTAGTGAACCATGCCTCGGATCTGACACATCCTTTGGCGACCCGAGGCATTAAGTCCGAGTCTCCGAACTCTGTATCTTTTGTCCCCAACAGTAAGCCCCCTTACTCCGTGTGTTTCATATGACACTTAAGAGTAGCGAGTTTTGAGTCGGTTCATAACTTAGTCCGAGACAATAAGTAGTCATTTAATGCATTCTGTGTCGCCTTTGACGAGAGACGGTTCAGTTTCTGACATCGCATGCGCCGACAGCCGTCAAATCGCTCACTCCGCCAATGAGGGTTGGACACGTAGCAAGGGCATTATTGTCGTCAGTCGACGTGCGCCACGTGTCGAATGGGGGAATCGATGCAGGCGTCGAATCATTTTCCCATTAATTGCTTCCGCCACATGACAATCTTATAAAATGGTGGGGGTCCCGCATTTTGAACTTCTACTGCCATTCCCGCTTTGCATTTCCTTTGGAGCTTTTTCGGTCTTTCGTCTTCTTCCTTTCCTCTTTCTTAACTATCAGCGACTCCTTTCGCCATTTCCGTTTTCCTTCCTCCCTCCGGTGAGTCTCCCCTTCCTCTTTATTTAGTGATAATGGCGGCTAGAGGTTCTCGAAGTCCCCATGAAGGAGTTTCCAGAGATGAAGGCGAAGCGCAACGTTTTTGGAACGTTGCGGAATCGCCTTCCTTACTGACAGAGATAGCAGCTGATGCGAACGCTGCTTTTCTTTCTGAGAGGGTCACTGAAGCTCCGGCGGAGCGCCCTGCTTCGGGTTTTGATAAGAGAGGTGGAGAACCGAGATATGATTTTAATTGTTGGAATGCCGCTTCACATTCTTCCGTCCAACCCATTGTTTGTCTTCCTTTCAACTGTTTGAAGAAAGGGAGACATTTATCCGTGGCTCTGGACAGGAACCGATTAAGTGCTGCGACTCGTCCAGTCAACCTTTGGATGTCCTTAATGGTTTTAGGGGATTCCATATCAATCAAAGCCTTTATCTTCTCAGGGTTTGCCTCTATTCCTCGCTGACTAACTAAGAAACCGAGGAACTTTCCAGAGCCCACCCCAAAAGCACATTTACTCGGATTCAGCTTCATCCGAAACTTCCGTAGGATGAGAAACATTTCTTCCAAATCATTCACATGATCTGCCGCGTGTATACTTTTGACGAGCATGTCGTCAATGTATACTTCCATGGTTCGGCCTATAAGCCGAGCAAAGATTTTGTTGACTAATCTTTGTTAAGTTGCGCCGGCATTCTTCAGACCAAATGGCATCACTCGGTAACAATAAAGGCCTTTGTCGGTGACAAAGGTAGTTTTTGATTTATCTGTTTGATGCATTACAATTTGATTATACCCTGAATATGCATCCATGAAGCTAAGGAGCTCATGTCCGGCGGTACTATCTACTAGCTGGTCTATCCTCGGAAGCGGAAAGCTATCCTTCGGGCAAGCTTTATTTAAGTCAGTATAGTCAATACAGACTCGCCACTTCCCGTTGGATTTCTTTACAAGCACGACATTCGCGACCCATTCTGGATAGTGTATTTCTTCTATGAAATTAGCCTGGAGGAGTTTGTTGACTTCTTCTTCAATGATGGCGTATCGTTCAGGGCCGAGCGGTCGTCGCTTCTGTCGGATCGGTCGATATGACGGATCGATGTTGAGTCGGTGAGTCATCACAGAGGGGTCAATCTCGGACATATCTTCATGACACCAGGCAAATACGTCGGCGTACCTACGGAGTAGGGCTATCAGCTTTTCTTTCAAGGGGGATTGTAAAGACGAGCCAATTCGTACCGTCTTGGATCCATCTATTTCGACCAAGGGGACTGAGATAAGATCTTCGACCGGCTGCCCTCGTTCATGACTCTCGCCCCGAGGGTCCAATGATTCGATCGTTGATATGTTGATCGGACTTTTGTCGGCGGTTCCCTTTACAGCTATCATGTAACAACGCCTCGCATCTTGCTGGTCTCCTTTGACAATTCCTACTCCCGATTCAGTCAGGAATTTCAGTGAAAGATGGTATGTGGATACCACGGCCTGGAGGAGACTCAATGAAGGTCGGTCGAGTATTGCGTTGTATACTGAGGGTTGATCGACGACCAAGAATTCAACCATCATCGTCGTCTGATGTGGGGCACTACCAGCGGTGAGTGGTAACGAGACAATCCCTTCAGGCAGTACTTGTCCTCCGGAAAAATCGATTAACGGGGTCCGAACTGGGCGTAGCATGGACCGTTCGATCCCCATTTTGTCGAACGCCTGAGTAAACAACACGTCTGTAGATGACCCCGTATCGACGAGTATCCGGAACACTTTTCGGTTAGCGATAGTCAGGGTGACAATCAATGCGTCATCGTGGGGGTGATAGATACCTCGGGCATCTTCCTCTGTGAACGAAATGCAATATCTTTCCCTTTTCTTCTCCTTTGGTGGCCGATCTATAATCATAAGCTCGGACTTAGGCTGACTAAGTTTTCTCGCATGATTCCTTCGAGCATTGTTTGAGTCGCCCCCACCTCGCGGACCGCCGATAATTGTCCGGATTTCTTCCATAGGCTGACTCTCGGTCGGACGTCCCTCAGCTACCCCAGCTTTAACCACATGTTCTTTGAGTCGGCCGTCCTTTATGAGTCGTTCGATCTCTTCCTTTAGGTGACGGCAATCACTTGTGTTATGCCCGTGATCACGGTGATTATGGCAGTATTTTCCTTGTTCCGCCGATTAGGATTACTCCTGAGCTTACTTGGGCCAATTGACAAAGCCTTCGCTTTTGATTTCCATCAATACATGTTCCTGACTTGTTCAGGGGGTATATGTGGAAAATCTTCGATCTGGTTGTTTGCCCGACCTTCGCTCATCATGCGCTTGATCATCCTTGCGTTTCCTTCCTCCGTGAGTCGGCTTCCTTTTTGGCCGACTCTTTGACCAAAGTTTTAGTTTCACGCGATTCGCGTTTCTTCGGCGTTTGCATACTTATCCGACCGTGCAATTCTGTCAGAGTATCGGGCGGAGTTTTGTCTAGAGATGCCAGGAATGGCTTATCTCTAACTCCTTGCATGAGCGCATTGAGAGCCGTTTCTTCTGAATGTTTTCGAACCTGAAGGGATTCAAAATTGAAACGCTTGATATAATCTTTCAATAGCTTTCCCTGCTTTTGAACTATGTTGTTCAGATGTGCAGGGGGCTTCAATTTCTTTTTTCCACCGATGAAGTTGGTGAGGAAGGCGTCGCTCAGCTCAACGAATGATCTGATGGACTTTGGTTTCAACTGTTTGAACCACAGTCGAGCTACATCGGTCAATGTAAGAGAAAAGGCCCGACACATTACTGCATCCGAGGCATCGTGGAGCTCCATATAGGTTCTGAAGCATTCGATATGCTCCGTCGGGTCGGTCTTGCCGGTGAAAGGAGTGATTTGAGGTAATCGAAACCTCTCGGGCAACCGAGCCTTCATTACCGAGTCCACAAAGGGGGACGCCTTTGCTTCGGATCTGGTCGAATACATATTCCGGCCATGCTTCATGTTCGCCATCTCTTTCATCATTTCTTCCCGCACTTCTCTTTTAAAATTTTGAATATCGGTAGCTACTGACAGGTTGAGTAGGGAGACTCCCTACTGAAGTGACGGCACCAACTTCTGTGGGCCCTACCATGATGTATGTTTTGTATCCACACCGTCCATCCATTTGGAGAAATTATATTAGGGCATAATACAAAGAATGAGGTAGATCAAAGATGGGAGTGGACCCCACCACAAAAAACAATGTAGAGAGTGACACCCACCATTGAAACCTTCAAGAGGCCTACCATGATGTTTATTTGAGATCCAACTTGTTCATGTGTTAAAACAGACGTGAAAGAAGGAAAAACACATATAAATTGATCGAAATTAAAACTTCCGTGGCCTTTAGGACTTTCTAATGGCGACCGACACTCTCCCCACTGTTTTGTATGGTTGGGTCTAGGTGGAATATGTATTTATCTGATCCCTCTGCATGTACTAACCATGTACTAACAGTGTGGATACAGAAGTTGGTGACGTCACTTTAGTAGCGAGTCTCGCTGTAGGTATCTAATCGGCGCCCTTGTACCCGGACGCGGATTAGCAACCGACAGGCTGAGTAGTCAGATTGACCACTGAAGTGACGTTACCTAGCCCGGTGAGCCCTTCCATGATGTATGTATTGTATCCATACCGTTCATCTTGTTGGAGATATCATTTTACTGCATGATCGAAAAAATGAGTTAGTTCTGGAGCTCAAGTGGACCCACCGTAGAAAACAGTGGGGATTGAATGGCTGCTATTAAAAACTTCTTAAGGGTCAAGAAAGTTTTTGATAAGCTGATACTTGGTTTTTCCCTTCGTCCATATCTGTGTTAACTTATTAACAGGTTGGATCTCAGATAAACATCATGATAGCCCTATAAAGGTTTCAAAGGTGGGTGTCACTGTCCCCGCTGTTTTTTATAATGGTGTCCACTCAAGCTTTGGATCTTACTTCATTATTTGGATCATGCCTTAGAATGATCTCTCCAAAATGATGTATGGTGTGGATACAACACATATATCATGGTGGGGCCCATAAAAATTGATAACGTCACTTCAGCAGCAAATCTAGCTACTCACCGCCTCATGCAGCCCATGATATCTCACGCTGATTACATCGAGACAAGAGACCAAAAGATATTTATTTCCTTCCTTTGTGCAAGTTCAATCAATGCACCTTCAATATTTATTTTTGATTGATGGGCTGTACATAAACTGATGGTTCTAATTAAGAGATTGAGAGGAGGTCTCATGTCCAACCGGTTGAGTCCAATCAGCGTATTAAGTGCTGTGTGACGTCCAACCCTTCCGATAAGTTGGACCCAAGATAAGAATTGCCTACTGCAAAAATTTAGCCTATCTACTCACCAAGTGGGCCCACCATATAAAAGAATCCCAGCCATTAATAAATAGCAAAAACACAAGTGATTGTTGCTGAACTTTTCAAGAGCCCATCTTCACGATGGGGCCAGCCTATTAGATGGTTTAGACATATTACATCCATGAAAGGTTAAAAGTCACCTACTGGTTTGACTAGAGACCTTGTGTGTGCGCCAGGGCAACTGGGGGATGATGTTATGAGGTCAGCATCATGGAACTCACGAGGTCAGCTCTAAGAGCTCCATCATAATCTTTGTCAAAGATCGACACCATGCATTTGGTGGGTCTCTCTAGGTTACCTGATATCTCAAAAATTAGCCATATTTGTGAGAACATTTTGATAACTCGTTACGCTTACTGTGAGCCTAGAATCTGAATGGTTCATGTGATGCATTTCTCAGTGGAACCGCCCAACTTTTGTCTGATCCAAAACTTTGATGGGCCATGGAAGAAGAAAATGGTTTCCTCTCTTGATTTGCATCTCTCTTTGCTATAGCCTCCCAAAGTTTTGGATCATAGTGAAAATTGGTCCCAGTAAGCTTCACGGGTGATGCATGTTCAGATTTTTGGCCCATGACACTTGTGTAAAGGTGTGCAGCCTACATACACATATATACAAAGGAATGATCACATGCGCACCTTCTTAAAACTCCATGGGCATAATTTTCAGCCTTATCCTAAACTCTAGTGGGTCATAATAAAGAAAAATGCAAGAGTTTTGTATCTAGGTAAAAGTCGATCTTGTGAGGTTTCAAGGGGTGCCGCATCAGCCTGACTGTTCAGATTTTGTGCCTAAGACGTGTGTAAAGGTGTGTACAAAGGTGCACAAAGGTGCTTGCATAAGAAGGTGCGCTCGTGAGCATCTCTCTCTCTCTCTCTCTCTCTCTCTCTCTCTCTCTCTCTCTCTCTCTCTCTCTCTCTCTCTATATATATATATATATATATATATATATATATATATATATATATGCCCCTTATTTATGTTGTTAAGATTATATGCCCCTTATTTATGGTGTTAAGATTTTGTGCCTAATGTTTAGGTGAAATTCATCACGATCATTATATGAATCACTTTATTTTAGGGCTCAAAAATCTGCACAATCTTTAATTTAGGTAAGCTATTCTAAGGAAAATATGTGATCCCTAAAGAATAGCTATGGAGAGGCTAAAGTCGTGTGTTATTAGAAGACCTAACCCAAGAAGTCTCCATCACCAATGCGTCAATATCAGGTTTAGCTAGGTGGTGATCCGGACGAGCTTGATATATGTGTTATGTATCCACTTCGTCCATCTGTTTTTCCTGCTCATTTTAGGGCATTGACCTAAAAATGAAATGCATCCAAATCCCAAGTGGACCACACCATAGGAAACAGTGGTAAGGCCCACCATAATGTTTATTAGTCATCCAACCAAACCATTAGATGACAGTAAAATTCAGGCCCGTGACTTAAAAATCAAGCCCATCCATGAAATAGGTGGACCTTAACGAGGGAAACAATTTAGATTAAAAGTGTCACCCTTACACTATTTTCAAATTTACGGTCCACTTGAATCATAGTTGTGGCTAAAACTAAAGCATTTATCTTACGGTAGAAGTGTTTTTATTTATTTATTTATTTATTTATTTATAAATATATAATGGTGGAGCCCAACCAAGCTGACTGATTATGAAGTGAGGCACTCACAATCCTTTACTGGTGAAGACTCTATATGGCCTACTTTGATGTAACTGCTTTATCCATACTGTTTATCGATTTTTCTAATTCATTTTAGGCATGAAACTAAAATCGAATCACATCCAAAGGTCAACTGGGCCACACCATTAAAAAAAAAAGTGATAAGAAGTTTTCATCGGTGGGAGCTCAATTCCCATTGTTTCCAGTGGTGTTGTGCACTTGAGCTTCATATGTACTTCGATTTTGGTCTCGTGTCCTAAAATGATTGGACAAAACAGATGGACAGTGTGGATAAAACACATCCATCATGGTGGACCCCACAAAGTCTTCACCACCACGTTAAAGGGTGGTGAGTGCCTCACTACACAGTCGGCAAACAAAGACCAATAGTGTTTGTTTGCTTTAAAATACATCACGGTAGGGCCTATCTAAATCACACATGGGGCTTATCTTTTGGCCCTAAGCTTAAGGTGAGATATCACATCTTATGTACGGAGTGAATTTCAATTATATAACATGGGTGGGCCCCACCTACACAGGTCAATGGACCAGACAGTAAAATGACTTGCTTACGTGGTGTGCAGGAGACTGGTGGGCCATATACATAGATAGACACCGGCTTGAAAATGAAACATATCTTACGGTAGTATGTCAAGAAATATGTGCCCACGAATCAAAGGTTAGGATTGCTCAGCCAATCTTCATTAATTGGTGTTGTGATCACTTAGCAACACTGGGTTCCACCGTTTAGTTAGTTGGACTTGGGCCTGACTTAATAAATGCCACTTGTATAATCTTTGAGTGCCAGCGTATCAAGCGTCCTTCTCTGCTCTGCCAGAGTATCAAATGCCTCCCATTTATTACTGGCAGCTGTTAGCCCGTTACTGTCAAAAAAAAAGTGTGGTACGCAGAGGTAGCTCGTGCTAACTGCCTGTCTCTGTCTGCCCTCATCTAAACCGTTCATCTGGAAGGTCTGGGTGGGCATATGTCAAAATTCATCTGATCAGTGAGATTTTCTTTTTCATGTGGGCCATATAAGGTGGAGCCTTCTAGATGAACAAACTGGATCATTTGGGGCCAGCATTGCTAGCAAAGCTAACCTTAAAAATAAAAAATAAGGCCATTTTGGCCGTGTTAAATGGGCTGATAGCTGTTTGATCTTGATGGGCTACAATTTTAAAATTAAACGGTCATCAAGTCATAATTATAGTTGAGAGATTCTCCAAAGTTATAATACTCCTAATTGCATTGGGACACCTGAACGTTTCAACTAATTGATCTAGACTGTCCATTAGGTCTAAGACACATTTCCTGAACTACCATGCAAATATTACACCGTTCTGGTAATCTTCACCATCTGATCAGTGGCTTCTAATATTCATGGATTGCTTATGATTGTAAAGAATCACTTTTGTCGGGAAATCCTAACCATCCCTTCCATGGATCAGAAAAGGAACGGCCACAATAAGGTGAAGTCAAGGATGAATTTGTTCATTTGATTCGTCTTAATTTTGCATGATAGCTCTTTAAATTGCATCTAACGAATGTAGGACATCCGTACCATGAAAATGGTGGGCCACCCTATGAAGATTTATCATCTTTTCCACCAAAAGGAGGCTTGCAATATGGGAAAAATAGAAGTATGAAATCAATCGGCCCTGGCATGAAGATGCACCATCCTTCCCACTAAATTTTGCTCTTGGGACATTCCTAGGGAGAAAACAGTAGGCCCCACGATTTAATCACTATAGTTTAATGATGAACATTTAATCACTATAGTTTCCTACCATGTGGTTCACTTGATATTTTGATCGGCCTCTTTTTCTGTTTTTTTTGGCACTCATGCCCTAGAATGAGCTTGAAAATTTGGATGAACGGCTTGGACTCATGACACTGACTAGTAGCAAGGCTAAACGTGAATTGCATCCAGAATGCCAGCTCCACCATGATGTATGTTTTTGTATACAAGCCATTAGTTAATTTTGGATCATTAGTTTAGTCTAACCTTTAGGAGAAGAGTAGCTGCTGGTAGCGAGTCTTCCGACCATGCTTCGCCCAACAGGGCCTGCTGTGTTTATTTGCCATCCAACTTATTGATTAGGGCACACATCTTAGACGGAGTGTTGATACAAATATCAGCTTGATCTAAAAATTTTATCACCCCCAAAAAGTTTTTAATGGTGGGCCGCGTTAAATCACCATGGTTTCATGTGGTACATCCACTTAAAATTTGATCTCCTTCATTTTTGGGCTCATGCCCTAAAATGAGCTTACAAAATGAATGGATGGATAAGCGGATAAAACACATACATGGCAGTCGAATGGCATAAGCACCGGGCTTAGTACAGAGGACCCGGATTCCTCCGCTAGTAACTTCTGCCACATGAAGCTAGGTGGAGCAAACCATGAAGTTTATCAGAAATCTACTCATTCATTTAATTTACCTGGGCCGAAAAATAAAAATAAAAATAAAAATAAAAAGAGGCAAATCTAAAACTTAAGTGAGCCACCCAACATAAAAAAGTGGGTAGGAAAATGCCCACGGCTGAAACCTCCATGGGTCCACTGTGATGTTTATATGCCATCCATATCCTTGCTAAGGTCATCCTACTGGGATGAACTGAAAACATAAAAATATTAGCTTAATTCAAAACTTCCATGAACACACGAATATTTGAACGGCAGCGTTCATTCCTCACTACCCTCATAAAAATATACAAGGGACTTGAAGGTTGTGATCCCTCGAGCACCACCAAAATCTCGGTACTGTTGGATGCACTGAGCCTTATCAAGATATATATATTTTATTTTTATCCACTCCTTCCATCTATTTTACTAGCTTATTTCAGGGGATGTACCTAAAAAAGAAGCAAACCTAAATCTCGAGTGGACTACACCACAAGAAACAAACGGTGGTGATGAACGCCCACTACTAAAAACTTCTTAGGGTCCACTTTAATGTTTATTGCCATTCAATCTGTCGGTTGGGTCACAAAGACCTAAATGATGGGAAACTAAAAATATTAGCTTGATCCAAAACTTTTGTAGCCTTAGAATTTTTAATGATGGGCGTTCAATTACCATTGTTTACTGTCAAAGGGTCACTCAGTTTGGATGACATTCACACGAGCCCTACATAAAGTATGTGTTTTATTCAAGCGGTCCATTTATTTTGCCAATCCTTTTAGGGCCTATTTAGCCAGACCGATCCCACTGTATTAGGAGGGATGGGATCACAATATCCTGGGATATGCATCACGAGCTAAACAGACCCGGTGATCTTGTCCCATGATATATGCAATCCCATGGAGCTTAAAACAATACACTGACATCACCATCATTACCTTAAAATTGATCCTATCCCTTGGTTGGATGGATTGGAAGATAAAATCTCGGGATATGCTAGGCGTGCCAAGCAGACCCAAGTTCAATCCACTGACACCACCATCATTACCTTAAAATCCATCCCATCCCTTCTAATCCTATGGGATTTACTCGGCCAAACAGGCCCTTAGGTTATGAACCCAAAAAAGAGGCACATCCGAATCTCAAGTAGAGCAAACCAAAGCAAGATGTAGGAATAATAACTAGTTGAAAACACTATTTTCTATTGTGTGGTCCCCTTGAGCACCCGATCTGTCTCATCTTTTGGTTCACGTCTTAAAAAATTAATAAAAATTTGAAATTTTGAATGGAAGATATAGATAAAAGAATATATATATTAAACAATTGGCAATGGTTTACCTGTGTTTACAGCAAACCAAACCCCTACAATTACCTGGAATAAGGACAGGATGGGTAAAATCTAAAATGCATTATATTATGGTGGGCCCACAAAGCTTTTACAGAACCTATCAGTACTGACCTGTGTACTAGAGGGATCGCTACCGAATACGAATCTAAAAATAAGGTTGATGGACGCATCATGTCAGAGCATCAGTTGTTCTGCCGAATTTTAAGGAAGCGGATTGCCTAGTGAATTACTCACTACGCAAGCGTACTGAGTAAACTCTGCGAGGTCCATCATGATTTATGTATTTTATCCACTCCGTCCATCGATCTTACTAGATAATTTTAGGGCTTGTGCCCAAAAATGAAGCATATACAATGCTCAAATGGACCACACCACAGAAAACAGTTGAACTGAACCTCTACCGTTGAGAAAATCTTGGGGATCACAGAAGTTTTGGATCAAGCTTGTATGTGTGTTTTCTCTTCATCCATGTCTTTATGGTCTTATGAACAGGTTGGATGAAAAATACACATCCCTGTGGCGTGTAGAAAGGTTTCAACGGTGGAAATCATTATCCCCACCGTTTCCTGTCGTATCATCCACTTGATCTTTGGATATGCTTCAATTTTGGGCTCAACCCCTTAATTTAGATGGAAAAACGGATGGACGGCGTGGATAGAACACATACATTGAAGGTGGGCACAGCAGTGTTTACTAAGTAAGATAAGAGCGTACTGAGTAACTCAGTACGCAATCCGATTTCGAATTCTCACTATCGTGCATGTGATCATCTAGATGGAGCCCACCGTCCTTACCGTGCAGACATCCTAAACAAGTGGCACGTTGGGGAGAAAGCTGGTACAGCACCTTAAGTTGTAGTGCAGGTACTCACTTCTCATTAACGACAAAAATCACTTGGTACTCTGGAAAGGTATGATGGTTGCTACGCAGTCGCTTTGAAATTCTACACACGGCTGCAAGTATTCTGGGTCCCACTTAAGATGCATCACGAACAGAGAAAAATTTTTATTTTATTATCTGACCATACGATTGGTCGGACTCGGATTGCGTCCTACCTTAATCCGTCTCGGCAGGGCTCTGTGGGGCCCACCGTGATGTAAGTGTTTTATCCACACCATTCATCGCCTTTCTCAGATCATTTTAAGGTTTAATTCTCAAAATTAGGCATGTCCACAGCTCCAGTGGACCACACCAAAGGAAGCTGCAGTGATAATGACACCCACCGTTGAAACCTTTCTAAGGGCCACCGTGCTGTGTTTTTTTTACCATCCAACCTATTCATAAGGTCATGTAGACGTGGATGAAGTGAAAACACAAATATCAGCTTGATCTGAAACTTCTCCGGCTCCCAAGAAGTTTTTAATGGTGGATGTTCAATCCCCACTTTGTGGTTCACTTATGCCTTGGACCTTCCTCATTTTTTGGATAATATCTTAAAATGATCTTAGGAAAACAATGAACGGCGTCGATAAAACACTTACATCATGGTGGGCCCCACAGAGTCCTGCCCGGACGGACAGGGTAGGACGCAATCCACGACCCGACTGTTCAACATTTACTGGACAGTTAAAAATTAAATATCCAATGGTCCTGTTTCCACTAATAAGTGTCCATGATTTCCACGTCATGCATGACATGTGTACAGCTTTAGTGCATGCGTATTATGGTCATTCACTACCGGAATATCAAATTATTACTCCGGTTGAAATTAGTAATAATAATAATAGAGGAAGGAAAAAATCTCTCAATGTGTCATGTCTGTCGATTTTCATGTGGTTGGGTGCTTATTTGGAGATGCACCGGAATTTTCTACGGCATCTGTTGTAGGTGGACCCAGAGAATCGTCTGTGTAAAATCCACTCCGGGCATCGGGTTCGGCCATTAATTTTAGGCCATTATAAAAAAATTCAGCCTGATCAAGAACTGAGGTGGTCCACACCAAAGGGAACAATGAAAAGATTTCACAGTTTCAATTATGTACTATCAAATCCGTTCATCATGTGGGCCTCACCAGAATGAGGAGACGCTCCAAAAATCAGTTCCTGATCCAAAACTCAAGCCGGAAATTTCATATTTTCCCAGTGGAGTGGCCCACATGAGTCTCATATTAGGTTGAATTTTTGAACGTAGGGTAAAATTGAGAAGGCTCACATGATTGACGGAGTGGATGTCACACGGAGAAAAAGGTGGGCCCCATAGAAAATGGGTGTTTTGCTCGCTGCATACTACAAGCGCTGTAAATACTTCCCGTACGTCGCAGAGTGCTGAATGTCGAAACGGTGAGGTCATTTGAAAAGGAAAGAAAGGACTCTCGGATGTGAGATAGATCTATACGAAAGACCATTTGATCTTGATTGGACGATTGTGATATGTAGGGACCACCACTTGATAATTGATCAGGTGCTGGGAGTTTTAGGACCACTGGTTCCAAAGTAGTGGTGGTAGTCACTCCTACCATTGATCTGATCACAGTCAGGTGACTGTCCAAATGTCCCACAGCCAGTTCCTATCTATTTTGGGTCGGCATTTAAATGACATGGCGTGGGCCAGCTCATCAACCCTGGGTTCGAACCCATGAGCAAAATTCCTAATCCACATCCAAAACAACATTGTATAAAGGAGCTTGGTCAACTTTGTTAACATTATAATAGTATCATTATTACGATTTTAATATATTTGTTTAAACATGTAACTTGCCAAGAGAGTGGTTGTCATTATAAATTTAAATTATAGTAGAAATTTCTTGTCAAGCGAGGTGTTAAGTGTATTTTTTTTACTAATTTGACATTTTACTAATATAAAAATATCATTATTGTGTTCATTATTCTTATTTTAGCACGAAAATTCTCTATCTATAAGTATTATAATCTATAATTATTGTCCTTTTATAATTCATTACAATGGTAATTTGCTATCTAAACAAGCCTTAGGTAATTCCACATGGATGCAAAGCCTCACACGTACACATCGGATATGGGAAAAATGGACTGATCAACTATCAGCAAGTCAAGTCTGCACTTCAAACAACAGTAGGTGCAACCCAATGATCCAACTCTCACCTCCTCGACCAAGTGTAGACAAAGGCCGAGCTCGACCTCTCAGCATAGGTCGGAATAAACGTTGACCAACCATAATCTGACCAAAAACAAGCTACTCACCTCAGGTCGGGAATACCCATCCTATGACGGATACAACCTGACCTCAATCGCGTGAACCAAGTCGGAGAACCTCAAGTCAGCAAGATCCACCCTCCACAGGATCCCACCTGACCTTTATCTAGTCTGTCTGTGATCTCAGCCGAAGATCCAAGAAACCAACCCCAATACGGCTTTAAGGAGTCTGAATTGTCACACCTCGAAATTCAGTACCCGAGTTGGCCTGGCCCGAATCCAAATTCCAGAATTGTGAGTTGACTTTAAACAAAATATACACCACAACCCACATTATTTTCATGATTTTTACAGAAATCAGAGTAACTAAAATGAGTCAAAGTAATTATCATTAAATTACATCCACAAATTAATCATTGAATATTTAATTACATTGATATTTAAAAAAATTAATAATAATATGCATTGAACTTTAATTAATTTCTAAATAAATAAGGGAAAAAGTTTTCCATCTTGCCCAACTGATTCTTCATATACAAACCCTTCAAAATAATCTATACGGGTGTGGGCATGATGGCTCGTAAGGTCACATCATTTCCCAAATTGAAAATTCTACGTTACCACCAATATAATTCAATAAAATAAATAGAATCAATTACGAGTATTGAATTATCATTTTACATGACAACAATAACAATTTGTTTTTCATAATAACAAAATAAAATAATACAGTCATCTAAAATCCTTTTTGGTTTAATCTAGGGCAGAACACCCGTGTGTATTGATCCTTTTAGGGAATGACCCTCGACAGAGCACCGGTGTTGATCCTTTTAGGGAATGACCTTCGACAGAGCACCTTGTGAATAAACTTTTAGGGTAAATATCCAAGGCAGAGCACCCGTGTGTATTGATCATTTTAGGGAATCTCCCAGGGTAAACACCTGTGACGATCCTTTCAGGTATGACCCTGGGCAGAGCACCCGTACCGTGTCAATCCTTACGGGAATGACCCTGGGCAGAGTATCCGTATCAAAATAACATTATGGTCCTTTCAAGGCAGAGCACCCATAATATAATTAAAGGCATTTAATAATAATCAAATGAATTTATTCCACATATTAGAAATCAAATAAATGCATTCTACATCACGTAAAATCAAAATCAAATGTCTTGAATTAGCAATATGAAATAAATAATCAATAAAATCAAAGTATATAACAATGTAGTCTTTTCAATCGGGAAAATCACCTACCTACTATTAGAGTGATAGATTTGATGTGATGATGGATTCTACAAGTAGATGGTATAGGTCCAATTTCACATAAACTCAATTCAACGCACTTAGACTAGTAACACTTGGTAAATATTTTTAATGTAAACGATGACATCCCTACATAAATCATACATGCTGATTTATTAAGACCTATACTAAGGTTTCTAATTATCTAATATTAAAATATAAGAAAATAATACGTTAAATCACTGAGTTGACTCAGTGAGTCGACTCGAATCAAAGCTACTCTAACGTATAAGGTTAAAGGATGGAGCTTAGAAACTTAACTGATAAATGGCTCAAAGTTGGAATATGAAATCAGCTCGGATGATTGTGCCAACGAGTCGTCAGGTTCACTCGCTGAGTTAACTCGATGAAATTGTCTGCTTCTCTTTCTTCTTTCTTTATTTTCTACTCATTTCTTCTGATCTTGTCCAAATACGTCGTGCGAACAAACGGAACCTTACAAAAGAGTATTGGGCGGGAACTGGCTAGACGGTGGCGATTGAGCTGATGGTGGCATTGGCTCAGATCCGGGCTGTCATCAAACTTGAACGGGTAGCCACCAAACCAGCTAGTTGTCCCCTCCTTCAAAACGGTTGGCTTCCCATCGTTGCCCAGACATGTCAGAGATATCTTAGCTTTAAAGAGTGGGTAGCCGAAGAAGGTTATCTTCCCGTCTTTGCATTGGTCGCAAAAGACACTACCCTTGACAATGGCTACTACCCGAGCTTTATCTACACCCGTAGAAAGCAAAGGAATAGGATTGAGGAATTCATGGAAAATGCGAAGCTTTTTCCGGAGGAATAAAGAGAGAGAGATGGATGAATTGGAGGTCGAGAGAGAGAGAGAGAGAGAGAGAGAGAGAGAGAGAGAGAGGTTAGGTCGTGCAGCTACCAGTGCAAAATGCAATCGAAGAAGGAGGAGAATGGGAGAGAAGTTAGCCGTGCAGTGACGTGCTAGTGCACGTCACTGCATTGTTTTTTTTTTTTTTGCACGGTGAGCCCCACAGGGATGACGTGACAAATCCACTCCGCTCACCAATTTCATTAAAACATTTTAGGTTATGGGCCAAAAAATGAGATAGATCCGAAGCTCTAGTGGGCCACACCATAAGAAATGGCAGGATTTAGTTCCCACCATTTATTTTAAAAAATGGGTTGTTACATGAATCCTACTATAATCCATCCCTACCAAAATAGGGAGAGGCCCTCCACACCACCGCCTCTCCCCACCTATAAATAAGAGAATCATCGATGGTAAAAGTTACGCACAATCTCTAGTCTAAAACCCCTTACTTGACTAGACCCAAATTTCCTACTTGACTTAGGCATCGGAGGGCCCCCAACACTAGCCAGGGTCTCCTTTGTCCGCTCCTTGTGCAGGTACATGAAGGTCCAAGGAAGGCTAACCAGATTTCTGCATTAACAACACACATGCAAACGTATAGATAAATAAGTGTGAGATTTAACCTTTTCATGAGGTTGAAAATAATTTGTAAATCTTCTTCTAAAAAATGTTAGAGAATTTCACTCCTCAAGTGAGCCACAATCCCAATATGAGGGATGAAATTGTGTGATTTTTATGCCAAAAGAACTAAAAGGTTTAGGCCGGCTACTTTAAGGCTGGATTCGATGTTGCATACTTTTCTAAAAGTTGCTCATTTTATTTCTTTGTTAACTCTTGAAAAATAAGGACAAGATTCACTTAATGAAAAATTCAAATCTAATACATGTCACATTGTGATACATGTGCCTATATGTGGATGTGAATGGCTCTATGTGTGTGGTGTTGTTAGTTTTAAATCTCCTTAGCAATATATTGGAATGCATTCTAGCAAACCTAATTTTCTTATGGTGTTGTTAGTGTTGTTTGCCTTTTAAAGCCAATGTATTAACTTAACCTTTAATTTAATAATCTTGACCATAAATCATGATGATCACAGAGTCTTATTTGGGCATATCATTAATGTCATGACTAGTGTGTTGGTATATCTTAAATTATAAATGTAATTGTGTTAAAGGAGAGGCAATCCTTTTGCTGTCATTGGAACTTAAGTTTGGAGACAATGACCACCAGCAAAGGGACGGTTATATTCCATGGATCTTAGTACCATATTACTCCGTGACTACGTAGCAGGTTGAAATATGAGATTACTATCATTCTTATATGGTCATGTGTTCTAGGGATTCCTTTGGATGTCCTTGAAAACTTGAGTTTGGATACAATAATTACTGGTCAAGAAAAAGTGTTGTTTTATAAATATTAGTACCTTATTATTTCATGACTATCTAGCAAGTTGTTGGACAAATTTGTGACTACTATCATTCTTAATCATGTAGCCATTCTATATGAGGGAACTAGTAAATAATCAGGATGAAAAATCACTGCCATCGGTTTCGAGATGACGAGTTGATGTGCCTGTGTCAATTCTACATATAATTTTAAATATATAATGAGAATAGGCTTATGATATTCAACTTGTTGGACATTTGTATTTGAGTGTTAATTCAAGTCTCTAGATTAGGAGACCATCATGTTTGGGCTACGATCAACTTATGTGTGTAGTATTCAAGTTTTTAATATGGTTTACTTCAATCCACCTTAAAAAATCAATTACAATGGCATATATATAAATGTTGTTGAGTTCATGCATTGGAATCGGTTAAAGTCCATACGACTTAACAAGGGACCCACTAATATACTAGAGACTAGTTAAATTGTGATAGATCAGAATATCCATTAAGTAATTGTTTTACTAACATTGGTATCCTAAAGATTTCAAATGGTTTTACAAGTGTTCTCAACAATTAATCTTTTGTTTTAATTGTTAAAATGTTTTATCATACTCAATGTTAATGTCGATAGTTGAGCTCTTGTGATCCATTAATTAATTTACATGGGAACTGAATTGATGATGTATATACTTTACATATATTCTTGAGTATAAAATAAAATAAAAATAGAGTCACTGTAAATACATGGTTAAGTATGATGTATATACTTTACATATATTCTTGAGTATATACCAAAGTTTGTATGATGATGGAGCACTATATTAGTATCTCACCCTAAAATCATAATTCTTCTTTACAAATAAGATCTTACTCTAAAGGGAGATAACATAGTAAAAGAGAGATTCGGTTCCCTCACCATAGAGAGAGAGAGAGAGAGAGAGAGAGAGAGAGAGGAATTCTCTCCTACCTTCCTACACCCATATATCCACACGTGTGGTTTACTATGTGTGGCCCTAGCTTTCATCTAAGATTTTTGCACGCAACTTTCATCCTCTCCTCATTTAGGATAAATCTAGGGAAGAACTAGCTTCTATTTTGAGGTTATAGCATTAGCAATCCAATAATTTTCAACTAAGGTGATCGAAAGGCATGTGTGAATCTAAAATCTATATTTTTGCTAATTGTAGAAAGTTATTAAATCTAAATATATAGTGATCTATATAACTCAATGAATTAATCTAAACCTTTGAAAAAAATCATTTTCTATAATGCTTACGCAAACTCTAACAAGTGTCATCTACACAAAGTCAAGGGCGTGCAAGCTACTCACATCACATTTTAAAATGGAAAAACTACCCCTGTAGACAAAGTACAACATGCACTTTTATGCAGTTGATGGAGATGAGAATCAGTGATTACTAAGCAGTCAGTCATAGGTACACCTCTAAAAATTTTAAATGCACCTACATTTCATTCAAATTCCTTCTTATTTCCTTTGAAAATTAGGATTAGGATTTTTCAAAAGCTAAGAACCTGTTTAGTAGAAGCTTAAAAATGAGTTCATCTTATTTTAGTTAACAGTAATTTTGCATTAAAGATCTTAGTTCCTAATAAAATATGAGTTCATATTAAAACTGATAGAGCACACAATTGCTATCAAAAAATAAAATAAAATGAGCTAATTTTCAGGCGTCTACCAAATGAGGCCTATTTGTGTGAAAAAATAATCCCTAGCTACTTATGCTATATATATATATATATAGTAGAGATGTTCATATATTAAACAATACATTTCTCATTTATTGTATATAAATAAAATGCGCATGGTGGTTAGGGCACGTGAATATCGACCCAAACCTGTCAACATTTGCTTAAGTAGTCCACATTTTCTTACTAGATAATCATGAGTGGAGCCATCTTTTAAGTAGCTTGGGTTGGTGGGCCCATGGCCTACTGATCACTCCCTGCCTAACCTAATCTTCCTGCAAAGCAGACGTGTATGACAAAATAGACGGTGATCTTTCAACCCAAGCCACATTCATAAAATGTATTGTAATGCTAGAAACGGTAGCTATATGATTTTATAGGTGATGTATATGTTATGTCGACTTCGTTCATCCGTTTTGTGAGGTCGTTTTAGTACATGTGCCCAAACATGAGGCAGATTCAAAATTCAAGTGGACCACTCTACGGGAAATATCAGGGAATGAGGGCCAGATAAATTTTGGATTAGGCTGATTTTTGGATTTTCACTTCATCCAGGTTGGAAACACCTTATGAACCGATTGGATGGAAAATAAACGTCACGGTGGGCCCTAAGAAGGTTTCAATGATGAGCGTCATTTTCCCACTTTTTATTATGGTGTGGTCCACTTGAGATTTCTTTCTAACTCATGTTTGGTTTGTTGCCTGAAATGAGCCGGAAAAACATATGGACGGTGTAGATATAACAGATACACCACGATGGGCCTCACGGAGCTTAAGGCTGCCTGCACTGCAGGCAATACACGTCCCCGTTGGCATGACATGAAAAAACGACAAATTAACACAGATCCACATCGTCCATCAGATGGCCCAACTCATGTTTGGTGTTGATTCTAAACATCAAACGGATCCAACTCAAGTGAGCCCCAAACACAACTAATGTAGCATCTCCACTCCAACTGTTTCCCATGGTGTGGCCCATATGAATTCTGATTTTTGGCTTCCATGACGAAAATGAAGTGGCACACTTGATGGACGGCGTGGATCCGATGCTTGGACTCTCCCTAAATAGGAATACCAAATTAGAACTACTGAGATAAATTTCCCTATTTACATATATGCTGACGGCCTGGATCCGTTTGGCTCACTTTGGAGGTGGGCCCGGGTCCTTACTATTAAGGGGAAAAAGTCAAGGATACATGGCCCACTAACACGCCATCAGCTGTTTTAGTTGCGTCCACGTCACTTCGAGGAGAGGTGCTTCATTGCTCTCAGAGGACTATAAATTATAGTACTCCCTGTTTCATTGGGATACTTAGATAATCCAATCCATTGATCTTGACTGTTGATTAGATCTAGTGCACATTTCATGGGCTACCATGCAACCATCACACCAATTTATTGAATATTAACCATTTGATAATGGTATTTAATATGGACGGTCCATGTTGTTTACACAAAAGTATATCCAATCAACAATCTGCTCCATCTATTTGTTAGTCCCATCATGGATTGCTTATGATTCTAAAGAATCACTTTTTTAAGCCAATTATAACAATCAGATCCATGTCTTGGACAAAGGATAACTGTTGAAAATTAGGCTAAATAAAGAATGTTTGGATCATTGAACCAGGGTAATTTTTGAATGGAATCCTATGGTATGTGATCTGGACTTAATGGACGGTTCAGATCGATCGATTGGACTGTGTAAGGGTTCCAATGAAACTCGAGCACTAGAACTTGCTCTGAGAGCAGTGGAGCATTTATTGGAACGAAGGGAGATGAAAAAATCAAGACAAGGATTAGACATGCTGATGTGGCATCTTGGCATTTCATTGGTGGCGTTGAATCTCCCTACAACCATTTGGACAGAGACGTTTGGTGCTAAAGGGTCGTGATGATCGTGCATCGGGTCAGGCCGTAGTGGTTTGGCCTTAAAAGCTTTTATGCATGATAGGATGCTCCGGCGGACTATCCATTCAGCATGTTTGGCTTTTCAGTCTGTACAAGTGAGATTGAAGACTCAGTGATCCGAAGCGTCCATATCATGGGATGTACCGTGGATGGACCCTACATTAAAAATCCCCAAAATTGAAAGATCCTATCCATATAACATGTGTTACATGTGTTACTAATTATATTGTTTTCTATAGAGTGTTTGACAAAAAATAAATAAAATAGCTAATTTAAAATAGCGAAAGTTAGTTATATAGCTTGTTCAAGACGATGTTATCTCGGATGGTGTGTGAAACACAACTTTTCTTACACGTGAGTTGTAAGGTTTTTACAATCCTCGGTGATCCAAAGACCTAATTTGTGAAAGCGGTCCAAGTGATAGCTGATAAAACATATAGAAGCATTAGGTCATGGAGACAATTTCTTCATATCGTAATTGCACTATCAACGCTTAGATGGTCCCTCAAATGATGAAAGAAAGAAAGGTAGAGGAAAAAAAGTGGCATAGTCCCAATCAATCCAAGGACATGGATTCAGCTTTATGGCTAAGTGGTAAATAGCCTTAAATACTGAGTTCATGGGATCAAGTGCCCATGTGGTGTGGGTGGGTATGTGGGTGTGCGGTGTGTGGGTGAAAAAAAATCAACTCAAGAACTTTATATCCATGCATTACAAAGGCATAAGAAAAGGAATTCCCCAATAATTTTCTATAATGCTTACTCATATGATTTCGTTGTCATATTCATCCATACCCATTTGCTTTTTATATGCCTTTATGTGCATGATTTATGAATGAACCATCATGAAGCAACATTAATGATCATGCATGCATTGAATGCATGATAACCTTAATATTAAAGGACCATTATGAAGCTACTTAAATGATTATAAATGTATGGAATGCATGGTAACTTCTATATGTTGGGACCATAATGTTTTTTTTTTTTTACTACTAATATCGGTATCCTAAAGATTTCGAATGGTTTTGTGAGTGTTTTTAATAGTTAATCTTTTGTTTTAATTGTTAAAATGTTTCATCACACTCGATGTTAATTCTATTAGTTTAGCTCTTGTGATTCATTACTTAATTGCATGGGAACTGGATTGAAGTATATGGATGGTCACGTTCAGTGAAAGATAAAGTCAATGTAAATACATGATTAAGCAGGATCTATATACTTTATATGTAGTGAAGCACATACTTAAATCTACATGGTAATGGAGTACCATATTGATATCTCACCCCTAGACTCTAATTCTTCATTAGAAATAAGATTTTACTCTAAAGAGAGATAACATAGTAAAAGAAAGACTTGGACACCAAATCTTCCTTAGGGCTCACCATGGGGGAGAATTCTCTCCCCTGCCTTCCTACACCCATATGTCCACACATGTAGCTTACCATGTGTGGCCCTAGCGTCCCAGTAAGATTTTTGCACACAAGCTTTATACTTTCCTAATGTAGGCTAATTTTAGGAAAAACCCTTTTATTTTAAAGTTATGGCATTAGCAATCCAACAATTTTCGACTCTGGTGATCAAAAGGTATATGTGCGGATATAAAATCTATGTTTTTGCTAATTATAGAAAATTAATAAAATCTAAACAATGATCTATATGGCTTAATGAATTAATATGAACCTTTGAAAAAAATATTTTCTATAATGCTTACACAAACTCTAACAGGTGCTATCTACGCAAAGTTAAGGGCGTGCAAGCTACTCACATCACATTTTAAATTGAGAATACTACCCCTATGGACCAACTAAAACATGTAATTTTACGGGGTTGATGGAGATGAGCAGGTACAATCTCATTCATTGATTACTACACTTCCAAATTTTTTTAATGCACTAACATTAATTCAAATTGCTTTTTACTTCCTTTGAAAATTAGGTATGAGATTCTTCAAAAGCTATGACACTATTTGGTAGATGCTTATAAATGAGTTCATCTCATTTTAATTAATAGTAATTTTGTATTAAAGATCTTGGTCCTTAATATAAAATGAGTTCATATTAAAACTAATAATTTATTAGAGAGCACACAATTGCTATTAAATAAGATAAAATGAGCTAATTTTCAGGCATCTAACAAATAAGGCCTATTTGTGAGAAAAATAATCCCTAGCTACTCATGCTATATATAATAGAGATATATTCATATATTAAACAATACATTTCTCATTCATTGTATATAAATAACATGAACATAGGGGTTAGGACACGTGAAACGTGGCCACATTTTCTTACTAGATAATCACGAATGGAGCCATCTTTTAATTAGTAGCTTGGGTTGGAGGGCCATGGCCTATTAACTCCTCGCCAACCCTAATCTTCCTGCAAACAGACGTGTGGTAAAATGGACGGTGATCCTGCAATCCAAGCCACGATCATATAGCTATTTTTGGATCTGTATAACAACCTCGTCTGAATACAATTATTTTATTATGATTATCGTTGTAAACAATCCCCGCCAGGACCTAGCTAGAGACTGACGGTCCTGGCTCTGTGAGGCCCACTTTAATGTATGTGTTGTCATCCATCTATTTTGACGGAACATTCTATGCGTGAGCTAGAAAAGGAAGCAGATCTAAGGCTCAAATGGACCACACCACAGAAAATAGTGGGGATGAAACGCCTACCATTGGAAATCTTTTGTGGGCACAGAAGTTTTAGATTAAGCTAATATTTATGTTTTTCCATTCATCCAGGTCTACCTAACCTTATGAATAGGTTGGACAGCAAATAAACATCATGGTGGGCCCTGGAAGATTTCAAGAGGTGGTCCCACTGTTTCTTGTAGTGGGGTCCACTTAAGCCTTCAATCTGCCTCTTTTCTAGTCTCATACCCTAAAATGATCTGTCAAAATGGATGGACAATGTAGATGATGCAGATCTAAGGCTCAAGTGGACCACATCACAAGAAATAGTGGGGATGAAATACTTATCATTAAAAACCTTTTGAGGCCACAAAAGTTTTGGATTAAGCCAATATTTATGTGTTTCCATTCATCTAGGTCTGTCTTACCTTATGAACAAATTGGACGGCAAATAAACATCGCAGTGGGCCCTAGGAAGATTTCAACATCTGTGTCCCACTGTTTCTTGTAGTGTGGTCCACTTAAGCCTTCGATTCACCTCCTTTTTAGTCTCATGCCCTAAAATGATCTGTCAAAATGGATGGACAGTATAGATAATGCAGATCTAAGGCTTTAGTGGACCACATCACAGGAAACAGTGAGGATGAAATGCCTACCATTGAAAACCTTTTGGGGCCACAAAAGTTTTGGATTAGTTATGTTTTTTCCATTCATCCAGGTCTGTCTTACCTTATGAACAGGTTGGACAGCAAATAAACATCACGGTAGCCCTAGGAAGATTTCAACATGTGGGTCCCACCGTTTCTTGTAGTGTAGTCCACTTAAGCCTTAGATCTGTCTCCTTTTTAGTCCCTTTTGGGGATACAAAAGTTTTGGATTAAGCCAATATTTATGTTTTTTCCATTCATCCAGGTCTGTCTTACCATATGAACGGGTTGGACGGCAAATAAACATCACGGTAGCCCTAGGAAGATTTCAACATGTGGGTTCCACCATTTCTTGTAGTGTAGTCCACTTAAGCCTTAGATCTGTCTCCTTTTTAGTCCCTTTTGGGGCCACAAAAGTTTTGGATTAAGCCAATATTTATGTTTTTTCCATTCATCCAAGTCTGTCTTACCTTATGAACGGGTTGGACGGCAAATAAACATCACGGTAGCCCTAGGAAGATTTCAACATGTGGGTCCCACCATTTCTTGTAGTGTAGTCCACTTAAGCCTTAGATCTGTCTCCTTTTTAGTCCCTTTTGGAGCCACAAAAGTTTTGGATTAAGCCAATATTTATATTTTTTCCATTCGTTCAGGTCTGTCTTACCTTATGAACGGGTTGGACGGCAAATAAACATCACGGTAGCCCTAGGAAGATTTCAACATGTGGGTCCCACCGTTTCTTGTAGTGTAGTCCACTAAAGCCTTAGATCTGTCTTTTTTTTAGTCCCGTGCCCTAGAATAATCTGTCAAAATGAATGGACAGCATGGATAAAGCACATACATCATGGTGGGCCCTACAGAGCCTCTACCAGAACCGTTTGTCTCTAGTTCAGTCCTAGTTGAGGTAGTTCCCAATCCACACCACAAAGAGAGTCAGTAAGCTACTGTCGCTTACATTCTAGAAACGGTAGCTTCAGCGTGCACTCTTCCTACATGCTTAAATTGATATAAATGATGGTGACAGTTATTGACGATAGCTATATGATTTTCGTCATTGATAATATTTATAGGCATAAGCTTAATTATGTGGATGGTTTACAACTTTCAATAGCGGATGCATTTTCACGTCACATCTTGTGACATTCCATCATTTGGATGGTTTGGATCATCAAATAAATATGAAAAATGTACAATTTTCTAAGTTAGTGTTTATCAACCATCATGCTCCACCATCCAGGAATCCCTTCACTTGCGAGATAGGGAACTTAGACGAGCTGTGGTATCGCATGTGGGAGTGACTACTGTTTGCAGCCTGCCGGATGTGAATTGCATGCAGCGCTAAGCTCCGTGGGGCCTATGTGTTGTATATGTTATATCCACTCCCTTCATCTGTTTTGTTGGATCGTTTTAGGTATGTTCTCATGAGTCAGATTTAAATTTCAAGTGAACCATTCTACAGGAAATAGTAGGGAATGAACGCCCAACATGAAAACTTTTCGGTACTTATATAAGTTTTGAATAAGGCTGATATTTGTATGTTCACTTCATCAAGGTTCAACTCACCTTATGAACCGATTGGATGGAAAATAAACATTACATTGGGCCCTAAGAAGGTTTCAATGATGGGAATCATTTTCCCACTCTTTTTTTGTGGTGTGGTCCACTTGAAATTTGTTTCAACCTCATGCTAAGTTTCATGAACTGAAATGAGATGGGAAAACATATGGACCGTGCCGATATAATATATACATCATGGTGGGCCTCATAGAGCTTAAGGCTCTGGTGGACAATCCGCATCCCATTGGCAAGAAAACGACAAATTTGCACAGATCCACATCGTCCATCAGGTGGCCCAGCCCATGTTTGGTCTTGGTCTTAAACATCAAACGGATCCAACTCAATTGAGCCCCAAACACAACTAATGATAGCATCTCCACTCCAACTGTTTCCTATGGTGTGGCCCATATGAACTCTGATTTTTCGCTTCATGATGAAAAATAATGGCACACTTGATGGACGGCCTGGATCCGATGCTTGTACTCTCCCTGAATAGGAATACCAAATTAGCACTAATGAGATAAATTTCTCTATTAACATATATGGTGATAGCCGATATCACTTTGAGGCGAGCCAAACGGAGCCTTCATCTTGTTCAAGGTGGGCCAGGGTCCTTAGCTACAGTCCTTACTCTTAAGGGGAATAAGTCAAGGAGATTCAACCAGATTTGACGCCGGTGGCCATGGCCCACTAACACGCCATCAGCTATTTTAGTTGCTTCCTCGTCACTTCAAGGAGAAGTGCTCCAGTGCTCTTAGAGGAATATAAATTATAGTGCTGCCTGTTTCATTGGGATACTTAGATAATCCAATCCATTGATCTTGACTGTTGATTAGATCTAGTGCACATTTCATGGGCTACCATGCGACCATCACACCGATTTGATAAATATTAGCCATTTGATAATGGTATTTAATATGGACGGTCCATGTTGTTTACACAAAAGTATATCCAATCAACAATCTGATCCATCTATTTGTTAGGGCCCATCAGGGATTGCTTATGGTTCTAAAGAATGGCTTTTTTAGGCAATTGTAACAATCCGGTTTATGGCTTGGAAAATGGGTTGCTTTAGAAAATAAGGATAAATCAAGGATGGTTGGATCATTCAACCGGAGTGATTTTTTAATGGTAGCCTATGGTATTTGATATGGACTTAATGGACGGTTCAGATCGATCATTTGGACTGTGTAAGGGCTCCAATGCAACTCGAGCACTATAACTTGCCATGAGAGCCGTGGAGCATTTCTTGGAACGAAGGGACATGGAAAAATCAAGACAAGTATTAGACATGCTGATGTGGCATCATGGCATTTCATTGATGGCCTTGAATCTCCTTACAACCATTGGACATTGACGTTTGGTGCTCAAGGATGGCGATGATTAGGGGTCGGCTCGGTTTGGTCACTGGCTGACCTCAGCTCGAACTCGGCTCGTCTCAGTCCTTGAGCTTAATTGGCCAGCTTGGCCCGATTCGGTCAGCAGCTCGGGCCAAGTTAGAGCCAAGATCAATCCGAGTTCGCTATTGAGGCATTTTCACAAACACCTAAACTGCAACTTTAAAATCCCACTGTTTTATAATAAGAGGCAATGTTTTTATAAGTGTTTTATTAAACACCTTTTAAGCAACATAAAAACCAAAAAAAAAGAAAAGAAAAATGGCATTTGTTTCATGTACATACCTTCATTACCACCAGCCACATTTTGTTGAGTCATTTTATCAAACAGTTGGTGAACAACATCAATGGCAAAGTAATCGAGTCACCGAACTGGTTCGATTCAAGCTGGATTCGATCCAAGTGGAGTCGAGCTAGGGCTTGCTCGAACTCGGCTCGAACTCAAAAAATCAGCTCGAACTCAGCTTCGAACCAAGTCGAATCAAGCTTTTTCAAGTCGAGTCGAGCGAGCTAACCGAGCTAGCTTGATTCGTGTACACCCCTAGTGATGATGGTGCATCAGGTTGCGTAGTAGTGGTGTGTGCGGGCATGACAGAATCAATATAGTGACTTGTTTCAATCAGGTTAAATTGACCCCAAGCCTCGAAATAAGTAGATACGTCAAATTTGATAGTATATGACCGAGATCTTACAAGATTGATCGCCTACAAAGCCACTCGTAGAATATTCGTAATGATCAGGTGATAATCATTCAGAGAGTGAGGTTCTTCTATCACAGATAAGTTGCACATTTCCTTTATTAAGAAATTACTTTTAGTATATTAATGTAATCAAACAAAAGAAAATACTTACAATCGGTCACTAAAAACAACTGCAAGAATGCTTCTTCTAAAAAAATTGCTTGTATTAGATAAAAATCAAGTCCAACTTATGAGCATAGACCTGAATTATAAAAGCGTCACCATTTACATCCTTTCCTATATACATTTCCTTCCTAACTATTGCCCCTCTTGGTTGTGTTCTAATTTTGGAAACCTCTCGATCGCACCTTGTAGCTCAATCACGCATCGTGCTTCTGTCATCTCAGCCATATTACTTTGTTGATCATTTGATGACGTGTAGTATTAGATTAGTGTCAACTATGACTCCATAAAAAAACGCTCTAAGTATTTAAAAAAAATCTTTTCATACACCTCATATTTCTCTATAATGCTAAATGTCATTGCTTAGTTGAATTTTTTCAAAATGGTCAAAAATATGGTATAACAGTAATACTATTTTGCTGGCCTTTTCAAAATGTATTGCTATCCATGGTATATTTCGGGCCACACGTGATCATTTTAGATGCGTGTGAAGTTGTGTTCAACAAGATAGTCGAAGTAGGGAAGCTTGTATGGTCCAGATCAACCGACAAGAATAAGTATCCCACTGCAAGTAGGAGCACTGTAACTAGCAGTGGTGTATGACTGGATCATTTATCAAATACAAATACCAATAGCAATAAAAGGTGTTGAGCCACCTTCAGGCTCAGCAAAGTAAGATCAGGGGTTCAAGTGTGATGGACAGGTTTGTGTCACGTGTGGAGGATCCGGACCACTCACTAACATGGGAGACCAAGCATCGGACGGTCCATTCATCAATCTGCACAAGCGTGTGTTGAATATGGCCCATCGCTCATTTTTCTGAAAACCATCCATTCTCATTGTAACCCTCAATTGATGAATGGCCGAAAACGTGCGACATCTAGTGTAGCAAGTCTGCCCTCATCGGAAGTGGATTGGCTGGTGTACCGCACACCAGCGATATGGCTGATGTGGGTACGTGTCGTGCGAAGACGAGCGTTGCAGCTCCTCGAGCTCCGAGTTGTACCAACGGTTCAAAGTAGATCAAAGGAACATGGCACCAAAATGATGTATTTATTATATCCACACCGTTCATCCATTTTGTGAGATCATTTTTTAGATAATGATACCAAAAATGATTGTATACAAAGCTTAATTGGACCACACCAGAAATAGAGTGGGGACAACGATTCTCACCATTATAACATTCGTAGGTCTCACCATAGCGTTTATTTTCCATCCAATCTGTTGATAAGGTCACACAGACCCGGATGAAGAGGAAAAACAAATATCATATCGATCCAAAACTTCTGTGACCCCCAAAAGAGTTTCAATGTTAGACGTTCAATCCCCCACAGCGTTTTTCAGTGTGGTCCACTTGACCTTTGGATCTGTATTATTTTTCGGTTCAAGTCCTAGGACGAGCTCTCCAAATGAAAGAACGGTTGGGATATAACACAAACCTCATGATGGGACCCACAAAACTTGGTGACGTCAACACATCAGCCATATGGCTGGTGTGCGGTACACCAGCCAATCCGCTTCTCCCTTCGTACATCTGACATGAGCAAGTACAATTGGAATCCTCATCATTCACTCAGGAGGTTCGCCAAGCTATGTGGGGCCCACTTCAGTCTCTGTGTAACATCCACTCCGTCCATCAGTTTCACTGGCTCGTGTTAGACCATAAGTTCAAAAATGAGCCAGATCCAAAACTCGAGTGAGGCACGCCACAAGAAACAGCAGGGACTGAACGCCGACCATTGAAAACTTCTTGCCACCACGGAAGTTTTGGATCAGTCTAATATTTATGTTTTCAGTTCATCTCAGTGAGGAGGATCTTACGAACGGTTTAGATGACATATAACATCACGGTGGGACCCAAGAACGTTTCAACGGTGTGCATTTTCATTCCCACTCTTTTCTATAGTATGGCCCACTTGAGTCCTGGATCTGCCTCATATTGGGTCTCAGATCCACACGCTCATAGGCACACGTGACAAATGGAACATGTATATGAGATCTGAGCTTTCCATCTAATTCTTAATAATGCCAATGTCTTCTAACATAAAAACCAGGCCGTTTCACTCATTAGGCGGGCCACATTGTTTTCTAGCCGTCCATTTGTTTTGTACACTATGACCCACCTGAGGTAAGATATGGACCCGAAGATCTAAACAGTATACCCCATTTAATGGATGGTTCAGATCTTTCACAGTATTCTATATTGAGTAGAAAGAACCTAAAAATCATAACAAAAATAAAAGAGAGTGATATCAACATTGTCACGCATGGATGTCCTAACGTAACTTTCCCCACCTAAAACCCCTTATTAAAGTATATGAAATGAAGCTTTCTAATCTTTCCACCTTTGAATCTATCAACTTGGTGGGGCCCATTCACCATCACCATCCAATTGTCATGACGAGATTATTCCAACTACATCCCTTTTTTTTATTGGCTTCTCTCCTCTTTCTTCTTGCAAAGGTTTATTCCCCTTTTGACTTGAAGGTTATGTCGCACTTACACCGTGTATTATCTTCATCTAATAACTAGTGGGGCCCACCTATGACACATTACAAAAATATAATTTAGTGTGTTTGCAGTGTATATATATAGCCACTCCACACATGTCGGCCGATCAGCTCGGTGGGCCATGCATGTGTGAAAGAGATAAATGATTTTAAAAAAATAAAATAAAATTTTGGACCACATTCACCTACATGTGTGGCCCACCGAATGATACAAAATGGCCTGATTTTATATAGGACATGTGTGTGGTGATCCACTCTTTATGAGCGGCGCGGATCTTGGACACGTGCATGTGATGTTGCCATATGTGAATAGCAAGTGTGACTAAACTGGGGAGCTGAACTCCTGTTTAGAATTCAGAATCCAAATAAAATCGGTCATTTTGGCTTTCCCTGTTTACTTTAGGGAAGATGGAGACTTTTTTTCTTCATGTCTACTCAGAATGAGTCATGTGGGAATCAAAATTTGATAACTATGAGACAATTTTTCTAAGGGGGAGTTTGGATCTTAAGTTATTTAAGATAAGTTGCTTATGCCTTAAGTAACTTAATTTATATTTATTAAATTAAAGTAAGTAAGTAACTTTAAATTAAAAAGTTACTTATAAGTAATCATAAACTAAACTTACTTATCTCAAATAAGTTATTTATCTATTTTTGTAAGTTAAAAAAGTAACTTATTTTGTGGTATCCAAATAGGGCCTAAATGTCTAACTCCAACATAAATAAGAGATGAGAGGAGATGAGTATATATTGAATGACCTCCTAATTAAAAAGAAAACTAAAAAATTAAAAAATTACACTTAATCTTTGTTCCCATAATATCAATATAAAAAAGATGGTCCAATTTCAACAAAACAAATGTGTGTTTGATCAAGGGAAATGATCCATTCTGATCTAGTAGCTTTTTGCAGGGTCACATCATCCTCCTCATCATCTAAGCTCTATCCTAATTAACTAGGGTCCACTATATGAGTCTTGTTCTGCCTTTTCATTCTATGAAAGGTTAGATTTTCAATTAGACAATAGATAAGTCTTTCCATACTATCTCTATCCTCATCTTTTAGGGCCTTTTTTAATTTTAGAGACTTCTACTTATACCAAATCACTCATTTTAACCATAGTGGTTCTTGATCTCTATTGCATATGACTAAATCACTTCATTCTATTCTTCCTTATTTTATTGTTATTGTATTCTATTTTTGGCCATTCTGAAAAAGACTATTAGGATAGCAACATGTGACATTTTCTAAGATATTTGGACCATTTTTTCTTTTGCAGAATCATAGCTGACATAAATCCAATACTACACGTCATTGGATGGTCGATGAAGTAACGTGGTCGAGCTATCCAAAAGTTTAACGAGCGGAGAGAGAAACTCGACCGAGAAGTCTAAGACACAGTCAATGTGCAGTCAAAGTATGAATGGGGACTGAGAGAAATAAAGTACATAAGAAGAACAATCACAAAAGGAAAACGTAACAAAAGAATGATATAGACAAAGGCTCTTCGACTACTATAACCGCTGGAATAATAAAAGAAACATCTGCAAGAAAGGTGTAATATAACTCTATAAATAGCAAAGAAAATCAACAGAGTAACATCATCTCACACCAATCAAACTAAATATATCAATTTACTTTATCTCAAGTTATTTTGGAAGTAGCGATATTCCAATAGCAATAATTGTTAGCTGTAATTCTTAGTTGTAATTCAAATTTATGCTCATATGTTAGATTTATCTTTTATCCAATACCATGTAGTTCTTTCAAGAGACACATTCTTGCAGCCGCTACTAGTGACTGATTCTGAGTTTTTTATTTTTATGTTTAATTGTATTGGTATTCTGAAAAGTCATTTCTTGTAAAAGAAAAAGCGCAACCGATCTTCGAAGGAAGAACCCCACCCTTCGATTATCGGCTGATCATTACAAAATTATGTAAGTGGATGAGTAGGCGATCGATTTTCTCAAATTCTGATCATATACTTTCAGATTGGACGTAACTACTTATTTCAGCTCTTGGGATTAAAGTTGATTGGTTTGAATTAAGCCACTATATCGATTTTGGCATGCCCGCACACACTACACGTGACAGAAAGTAAATCAAGTGCCAACAATTATCTGTTGGTATTACTCTAAAGAACCACTGAATGAATTTATTTCTAATTTTATCATTTCTCTTCTTGTCACTCATCCATCCTAATATCCTCATTTCAACTAAATGCATCCTTTAGACAGGTTATTCCTTAATTGCTTAACATGTTGTCCCATAAAGCATGAATGTTCTTATAGATATCTTTAAAAAAAATAATAATAATAATTAAAAAAAAAATCTCAATTTGAGTAGTACTTGATAATCACATGAAACTCTAGATGCACATCTCATTTCTTCTAAGTAGCTTGAATTTTATAAGCAATATCCTTCTTAATCTCTCTACTTTGATGAATTAGTGACCTAAGATATGGAAAGTGGTCATTTTCGAAAACTATTTAGTCAATAATCTTAACTAAATCCTCATTTTCACTATTATTATTATTATTATTAAAATTTCACTTCATATACTTTGTTTTAGTCTAACTAATTTTAAATCTTCTAAAATCTAAAGCATCATTCCCTAAATTTAAAGTAGATAACACAAATAATATTCAAATGGCAAATAGAGATTGTATCAATTTTTGGGCCATGCTAGGTAAGCTTAGGCCAAGGCCCAACGAACATTTTTTCAGCTTGGATTTGGGTTGCACTCAGGTCTTGGGTCTTAAAAGTCGAGAAGGCCTAAGCCTAGCCTAATCTAGCCCAAGCTCATCCCATTGCCACCTCTATATACAGCCCTTATTAAAAGAGTCTCGATAGCCCGAAGGGCTCGTTTGGGAGTTTATATTTAAAATGCATTGGATTCTGAATCACATTTACATTAGAATTAAGGTATTTCCAAATTCTCAATTGTATTTGACAACTTGTAATTAGAATGGATTAGAAGCCATAGCTTACCGTTGGGAGTTTGTATTTGGAATGCATTGGATTCTTTAATATATTCACAGGTCATGAATTTGATGACTAAATAAGCTTTAATATGCCAAATTAAGATACATATGTGATATATGACAAGATGATTGTAATAAGCCCATAAAAATATATACTTTAGCCAAATATGAGAAAATTACAAGCCGTGGGTGAGCCACAAACATAAAGATACAAGCAAGTGACTAATCGACATTTTTTAATTGTCCATTTAGATAGCCAACATTTCGATAGTTTAGATCATTCTATAGATACAATTTTAGTATTGCAAACAATGATCGGAAATTTTTGGATGTTGCATCATGCAATGTGTATAATGAATTAGCAACCTAACGACTACAACTCTACTCCCTTGTAGTCGAAAACGTATTTCACTAATAATATATCTCAATCTCAAAATCCATTAAATTAATCCCAACAAGTAGACAAGATGGCCCACAATCAATCATAAAAGGACTAAAGATCTGTCAGTAACATTCTTCTAATATAGGAAGCTTTCCCTGCTCTCCTATCCATTGTGTACCCCATCAAATCAGCAGTCCAAAATAAACCAACCATGGGGCCACATGTAAAGATATACATTGACAATCCATTAAATTAATCCCAACAAGTAGACAAGATGGCTCACAACCAATCATAAAAGGACTAAAGATCTGCCGGTAACATTCTTCTAATATAGGTAGCTTTCACTGCTCTCCTATCCATTGTGTACCCCATCAAATCAACAGTCCAAAATAAACCAACCATGGGGCCACATGTAAAGATATACATTGACAATGCTTTACCCTAAAAATGCTTATCAACCGTTAAAATTCCAGGTCAAGTACCGGATCCAAATGTCCCATACGTATGTATCTACCGAAAAATCCAAACCGCGGGTATAAATTCCGTATCGAGTACAAATCGCTGACACGGGAAACCTGACAAAGGGATACGCACCACATGCATATCCGTAGCGCAGGCGAGCGTGATGGAATGAGATGCTACTCGCACCGAATTCTACTCTCCCCGCATGTGCGTGCGATATCTGGGCCATCCATCAGCTGTCGTCTCGTGTAAAACAGGGCCCCAACGAATCATCAGGTGTTCCACACGTAAGATTAACGGAAACTGGGGAACAAGACAAATGGAGGATTACTCTCTAAACGACCAACGGTTCAGATTAGAAGTAACCATGTGGCCCTGATTTCTGGACAAAAGGTGTATATGGTAGGCCCCACCTGACAGCATTGTTTTTTCCCCATCTGCTACATTAGCACGTGTGGAGAGAGAATCTCATTCTAACGAGGGCCGCGAGGAACCGGCTTGTAAGAAATGGGCTTGTGACACGTGTCAACTGCGTATACGATCCTGGCAATGACAATGTATGATGCACTGCAAGCATGCGCTTGCCCGAAGAACCAGAATGGCCCACGTGGGCATGTTCGTATACGAGAAATGACCCATCAGGAAAATGCTCAACGGTCCATATTCAACGTATATCCGTGACCTACCTGATAAGTGGACCATACTGAAAATTTACACCAAGGAGCTTACATTCCACCCCAACTGATGATACATTCCGGATCACCAACAAGTATACCAAATATGCACGTGTGCCACGAGGACCAATTTACATCTCATGCGAGCGAGGATCCCTGAAATATAAATTTTCTGAACGATCTGACCGTTATAGGTCGTCCACAGCATCTTTTCCAGGCATGTCATGGGGCCGTACCCGTGCGCTACGTGTCGTAGGCTGACGGGGCAGGTGGGCCCCACGTGTGTCCGCCAGCGTAACATTGACGTGACGCGTCGTAGATTTTAATTTTTGATTTTTGGTCCCGACCACGATCTCCCCCCGCCACCAGCTAACGGTCATGTTCTCGGGAACTGCTCCTCCTCCCTCTTCCCGTTTTTCAATTCCACAATATACAATTACGATAATACCCATCGACTTTTTATTAGGGAGAATTATGGGATGCGCGGTTGCGTATTTGCACAACGCAGGCGTTTCGATTGCTGATGGGTGGGGCCCATGTTAACGTAATCTAGGCCGTTGATCTGTTGGTTACTACTTCGAAGAGTCTGATCCTTAAAATATACTAAATTTTTTAGAGTTGGGACTCCTGAATTTTTTTAGTTTTATTTTTAACCGTTTGATAAAGTCCCGCCAATCTAATAATTAGAAATCAAATACACCTGATTTTTATTTATTATACATCTAAAGAGTGATCCATGACTTGGACAGTCTAATTTGAAATCTATGTGACTGTGTATCATCTCTGGGACACTGCTGAAGTGTCAAAGTTTCTTCTCAAATTACAATGCTGCTAGTTGTATGGGCCAAGTGGCAAATAACAATGCTCCTGGTTGTATATGGGCCAAGTGGCCTAGTAAATTAATCAAGGATGCGCTTGTTGATGACAGGGAGTGGATTAGGTGAGACTCGGGCCTCAAACGGTGGGGCTCTTAACGTGGGGGCTACCTTGATGCATGTATTTTGTATTTAAGTTGTTTATTTATTTTTCTTCATGTCACTCAATAAAATAATGTTCTTTTAAAGTCATTTAAAAATTCTTTAGATTATTTTTTTAATAAACACAAGATCACACCAATCAGACATATTATGAGAGAGTTATGGCCGTTTTCATGGGATTAGCGATGCACGGTGATTGTATATTTATGATACATAGTTGAAATATCAGTGGTTTACAGTGAATATCAATGGTCTATAGTAAATGTCAACGATCTACACTGAATATCGGTGATCCATGGTAAAAATATTGACAATCCACATTAAATATCGATGATCCACTATACAACATTCATCCATTACAACATACCTCCACTCAAAATTCTTTCATTACAAAAATTTATCTATTACAACAATAATCCATTACAACATTATCCATTCCAATATTCATCACATTCATCCATTACAACATTCTTACATTACAAAAATAATACTTACAACATTATTCGATTACAAAATTCATCAATTACAACATTATTCTATTAATAAAATTTATCCATTATATTATTCTTCCACTCCTTAGAATTGGATAAGTCATCAACGTAGATCGTCCACTGGGGTGGGTCGGGTGCTGCCTGGATGTTGGACAGTTCAATGATGTCAGGGGCAATTTTTGGCCTGGGTAGGTCAATTATAGCTTGGTTCGTGATCGGATCTTGCTCGTGGGAAGAAGTTAGCTCGACAATGAAGTCGGCCACTGTCTGTCCCTTAATTGCGGCCTGTAGCTAGTATTTGATGTCGAACTCACTTAGTTCAATTGCCCATTTGGTTAGCTAACCTAAAGCTTCAAGTTTTTGGAGAACTTGACGTAGTAGTTGGTCAGTTAGGACAACGATCATGTGAGCTTAAAAATATGGTCGTAGGCGTCAGAAAGAGATAACCAAAGTCAGAGCCGACTTTTTCAACGTGGGATATCTCGTTTCTGCAGGGACCAAAGCTTTATTGACGTAATAGACTGGGAACTGTTTCCCCTCATGCTCTCTAATCAACGTCGAGCTAACTGCTGCATTGGATACAGCTAAGTATAGTAATAGAGTTTCTCCTAGCTCAAGTGTAGATAACAAGGGTGGCGATCCTAGGTATTGCTTAAGCTACTGGAAGGCTGCCTCGCATTCTTCAGTCCAATATACTATATGTCTCGCCTTCAACTGTTTGAAGAAGGGGAGACATTTGTCCGTATCTCGGGACACGAAGTAGTTGAGGTTTGCTACTCTTCCAGTGAACCTTTGTATGTCTTTTATCATTTTTGGTGACTACATGTCAAGGAGGGCTTTCTTTTTTGGATTTGCCTCAATCCCTTGCTGGCTAACCAAAAAACTGAGGAATTTTTTCGAACTAATGTCAAAAGCGCACTTGCTCGAATTTAACTTCATTCAGTATTTGCGAAGGATGAGGAACATTTCTTCCAAATCGGTCACATGGTCTGTAGCTTTGATGCTCTTGACGAGCATATTGTCGATATAGACCTCCATTGTCCACCCTATTTAGCGGGCAAACATCTTGTTGACCAATCGCTAATAGGTCGCTCCTGCATTTTTCAAACCGAAGGGCATCACACGATAACAATAAAGACTTTTGTCAATGATAAAGGTAGTCTTAGATTTATCGTTAGAATACATTACAATCTTATTGTATCCTGAATATGCATCCATAAAACTAAGTAATTCATGATCCGCTATATTGTCGACCAACTGATTAATTCTGGAAAGGAGAAAGCTATCTTTAGGGCAGGCCTTGTTCAAGTCTGTGTAATCTACACAAACCTGCTACTTCTCATTAGCTTTTTTGACCAGTACGATCTTGGCCACCCAGTCTGGTTAGTAGACTTTTTCAATAAAACAGGCTTTAAGGAGTTTGCCGACCTCTTCTTCAATCACGGCATACCTCTCAGTGCCGAGAGCACAACGCTTCTGTCTAATTGGTCAGGAGGATGGATCAATGTTTAGTCGATACATGATTATGGCGGGATCGATTCCAGGCATATCTTCATAAGACCACGCGAAAATGTCAGCATAGCGTCAGAGAAGGGCTACCATCTTGTCACGCAGTGGTGACGTTAGAGATGATCCAATTTGGATGGTCCTAGATGGGTCGGACTCATCCAATGGGATCGAAATGAGGTCTTCCATAGGTCGACCTATCTCTTGAGATTCTTCGCGCGAATGTAGGGATTATATGGTTAGTGCTTCACACAAGGCTCTCAGCCTGCCGAGCATCATATTGATTACCTTTGACGGTCTCGACACCTTACTCGGTCGGGAATTTCATAGCCAAATGGTAAGTTGATACCACTGCTCGCAGGAGGTACAATGGCGGTCGCCCAAGATGGCGTTGTAGATAGATTGTTAGTCGACCACGAGGAAGTCGACCATCACGGTGGTTTGATTTTGTCCATCCCCAGCCGAGAGGGGGAGCTAGATGGCTCCTTCAGGCACGACCTATCCGCCTGAAAAACCGATTAATGGAGTTTTGACAGGTCGGAGTAGAGATCGACCAATTCCCATTTTGTCAAAGGCTTGAACAAAGAGTACATCCGCTGACGATCCTGTGTCGACAAGGATACGAAATACTTTTCTATTGGCGATGGCTAAAGTGATTACCAGTGCATCGTCATGGGGGAGGTGGATATCTCGAGCATCCTCTTCAGTGAAGGCTATGTTTTATTTTTTCACCTTTTGCTCTTTCGAAGGTCGTCCGAGGAGCAAAACTCTTCCCCAGGACGACTAATACTTCTAGCATGCGCTTTCTGAGCATTGTTCGAGTCGCCTCCCCCTCTGCGGCCTCCAAAGATGGTACGGATTTCTCCAGTTAACTGATTATTGATCGTTTGTTCCTCATCGGCTTTAATCTGATCTCCTCAGTTGTCAACATAATCCCTGAAATGACCATCGCGAATGAGTGCCTCGATTTCTTGTTTGAGGTCGAAGCAGTCGCTCGTATTGTGACCATGATCCCAGTGGAAGAAGCAGTATTTGTTCTTACTTCTTTTGTCAGGGTTAGACTTCAACTTATTTGGCCAATGGAGAGGATGTTTATCCTTAATTTCCATCAGGACTTGTTCCGGTGTCTTATTGAGAGGAGTGTAAGTTTTGAATTTTTTTTTACGGTTAGCTTGTTAGTACACCCCCATGTCTGTCGAGCCATTTGTTCGATTTTTTGTCATCTCGAGATCGATCATCATTTCTCTTCTTATTGGTCGAACTAGGCTCTGCCTTCGTCTGGTCTTTAGCTGGAGGATTTTTGCTTTGGGCGGCGTCTCGTAAGATTCGGGACTCCTCGGCGTTGACATACTTTTGCAATCGGTTTTGAAACTCAGCCAGCATAGTACGCAAATTCTTGTCCAGAGAGAAGAGGAACAGCTTGTCCCTCAGTCCGCTCATGATAGTGTTCAGGGCAGTCTCGTTCAAATGCTTCTGAATTTGTAGTTATAATACCCTGGGTTTTCAGGGGACGTCTAGGAACTCGGATCCCAAATTCTCAGGTGTCATGGGTGCCCTAATGGGCTTTAGATTTTAATTACATGTGGATGATCTCATAAACAATGGAGAGTTTAGTAGGGCATGAAGCATAAGTAAGTCATAAAGCAGTATTAAGTGCCACTAAATATAAAAATATCCAACCCACAAATTCAAAATCATCTAAATAGGGAACTAGTCCCACCCATACATGACCCAAAGTGACTAATGCCCTGACCCATACCCCACGGTAGGCTAAACTCAAACTAGAAGGATCTGTCGAAAGTCTGGAAGTAAGGAAGCTCATCTACCTCATCCATGCTCACCCCGCTCAACTCATCGAGCTCCGCCTCACCCGCATCTAATGACGTGTCTGGTTGGTGTTTTAAAACACCGTCCCAGAGTGGGAGTGAGTAACTAACTCAGTGGGTGCCATTAGCCATAAGTTACATCAAATAACAATTTCATATTGAATTTAATGAAAAGTATAAATTCACATATCTCTAACTAATCTTGTTAAATGTGTATGCTTGAATTATGATATGATGCATGAACTCACCTACAACACTCCCTCGAGCGACTTCGCCTCACGATCGCGCATGACCAATACTCCCTCATTGCCACCTCAACTGCCGAGTCGCCAAATCCTGGCTAATGTGATGCATGGATAATGTTAGTCGAGTATTTAGTTAATTCCGTTCATCCAACAGGTTGGGGAAACTGGTACACCCTGACGATATCAATGCCCCCATCCATTTGCGATGTCAAGACCCCTCAACATGCGAGGCCAAGACCCCACGATCATTGATCCCATTGGAGTTCCCACCCTCGATTGCGAGCACGTGGAGAGTGCTGGGAAGCGGGATTGCTCGCAGTCACTATGGGGAGGCTCGTTACCCCAGCGTAGGCCGACAGCTCAGACATAGTGTCTCATTCCACCATGCCTAGCTCACGAGACTCTAAATCAATTTCTAGCAGTGGGCGTCAGTAAGCGAGAGGTGTTTCAGGTTCTAAATAAGCATGAGCAAACATGGTTAACAAACACGGTTGGTCAGTTGGTGGACCCAACCGCCCAAACTTAGGCGAACACGTATTGCACGACATCGAGTGAAAGCAACCCATGCAGTCTCATTACTGTCATACATGCGAATTCGCCCAAATTGGTCAATCCAGTCTCGGGACAGCCTAACCGGCAGGGCTGCCCTCATAATTTATAAGTTCTTGACCAACCTAAACAGAAGGGCTTCAATTCTTAACATATTAAGATATTTATGATTTCTCATCAAATATTCAGAAAATATAACACACAAGCAATCAAGACATAATTTTCAGAATATTAAAATGAATACAAACTGCCCCTAGGAGCAAAAATTAGACATGCATATACATGGAATTGAATTTTTTTCTAAGAGACAAAAATTTTATATGTCATTCGCAATGCAGGAAATGCAGACATACAAAAGTATAGAAAATCATGTTGAAAATTAAATGCAAGGGTGAACATGCAGCAAAATTCCTAGGCCTAAACACCATTTCAGATTGATCAAACATCAATTTATTTTTACACACATGTTAGGCATACACATCAAACAGGTTCCTAGATAGAATCTCCTAAAATCTACACATGTATATCAATCTAGCATCTAAAATCATTAAGTTCATCCTATAATTGGTAATTTGTCACATAAGGATAATAATCCGCACCTTGTGATGAACTGCTCGATTTACGGCGCCCGTAGGGTTAGGGTGTTAGGAAATTATCGTTGAAATGCTTAAATAAGCATACAAGCTTGTGAGAATTGGAATGAATTAAACGCAAGACCTAAACGTACAAACATAACTCAATACTTACCTTCAATCATCTCCGAATCAACACCAATGAAGGACAATATTACTATAGAGGAGATGAGAGGGTGAAGGTGCACAAACCCTCATACTTCCAAGCTCTCCCTCTCTCTTTCTCCTCTTTTCTCCTCTTTCTCTTCTCCCTTTCTCCCTTTCTTTCTTCTAGGGTAAATTCGTATAGGAGAGGGGTGCCCAAATGAAACCCTTATATAGTGCCAGATTTGGTGTAAATGGCCCCAAAAGCTAGATTTTTACTATACTAGCCCTATTGGAGGGTCTTTCTAACCTCTAGAGCCCACTATGAGGCGTAATATTGATATACACCGTAGGTAGCTAGCCCTAACAATAATCTACGTATGGACATGATCGGCTCATCATTTGGATGCGTCGATCGACAGATATGATTAGAAGTCTGTTCAACGGTTACCAATGGTCGATTGGGGCCGCAGCTCTACGGATATGAGCAGGGAAATATCCTTACACTATGTGTGAAGTTTGGTCATAAACCAATGGTTCGAAATTCTCAACTTTGCATAAAAGTGGACAACCCAATTCACTTAAGTTTCAGCTTCTTCCTTTAGGGTATTTGCACTTCTCATGCACTCGTCCTTCAATTCAAGTTGAGTGGTTCTGGACACTACTAAGGTCCGAATCCCGCGATAGACGTTGAGCCAAGTAAGACGAATATTATTCTATAGTTTTAGAACTACTGGCCCACTAACGAGCGGTCTAGAGCTTGTTCGAAAAATCGAGGCATTTTTGGAATAAATTAGGTATTGAGATTTCTCATGGCCAATGATTAGGGTTTGGATTAACTATGTTCATGGTGTGGCTTATTTATAACTAGTGAAAGTGGAGATTTGGTCATGATTACTCTAAACCATTGGTTTTAGGCTAAAAGAGTAACGAGTTTGATTTGGTCTATTAGTCAAGATCTGGGCCCTATCTAAGTCGGATTCGAGTAAATCTTTTAATTTAGTTACGATTGTCTTGATTAATTAGTGGTAGGTATGGCTAACTTCGGTGTTTAAGTGATTGAACGGATTCGTTGGCTTTTTGCGGTTAATTAATCGAACTTGTGCGGTTCTTTACTGGTACCACCCGTGTATAAACTAACATTGAGTGCTAATGGCGAATAAGTGATAATATAAGTTAATTACATTTAAAAAAATTCAAGGATATTTGGAAATCCAAAACAGTGAAAATTCAGGACGTTACAGTAGTGTTTCCAGGTTGAAGTGCTTGATTAAATCTTTTAGAAGTTCGCCTTCTTTGTAGATTATGTGAAGAAGATGAGCAGGCGCCTTGAGTCTCTTCTTCCCTCCGATGAAGTTCGTGATTAAGGCTTGGCTGAGCTCTGAGAACAAATTGATAGACCTCGGCTTTAGCTGTTTAAACCATAGTCGAGTAGCGTCAGCTAGAGTTAAGGAGAAAGCTCGGCACATGATCGCATCAAAAGCATCATGGAGTTCCATGTAGATCCGGAAGGATTCCATGTGCTCTGATGGGTCGATATTCCCTGTGAAGGGTGTGACCTGAGGCAGTCGGAACCTGTTCGATAGTCGTGCCTACAAAATCTCAGCAGTGAATGGGGACTCGGTTTCCTCCATCATTGTCATCGCTGCGTTAGCTCGCTATGTTTGCTGCATGTTACCGATCTAGTCCCGTAAACTTTTCAGCTCGGCTTTCCATGGCTCCCCGCTCTCGGCAGTAGCTTCGATTGGGACTTTGCCGCGCCTCTTCCGATCTAACTCGTGTCGCAAATTGGAGACGGGCAAAGGAACCGTCCCTGAAACGTGGGATGGGATAGGCCTGACCGAACTATGTTGTTGGCTCGATTGAGGAACAGTATGCATGCAGGAAGGTTAGGAAGGACAATGGCTCGGTTGCCTGTCCTCTCCGTTAGGCCTAGGTGTATGTTGGGATTACATCTGTTCCAGCATCCGTTTCATGTAGCCCATGTCTGCCCTCATGTCTCTGAATTCTCTTTCGAGATTGTTCAAACGACCGTTCCTAGCACGAGTTCGCTAGCCGCGTCGGCCCGAGCCAGTGGAGGAACCTTGATGGTTCTCTTGTGGCTTGGGTTACCTTGGCCGCTCCAGCGGTTCTGGGGTGTGATCGGTAGTAGATAGGGTTGCGATCGAAATCACCACTGGAGGGGATTGAGCTTTCTTCTTTCCCCTGACCATCGTAAATGTTGCTAGTAGAGCTGAGAACGGCTTAGCATGTCATTCCCACAGACGATGCTAAACTGTTGATGCAATTTTTCGGCAGACCCTCTGCGATTGACCCTCCTAAACCTGCACAGGTATAAAAGAGAAACGAAGGAGACCCTGGCTAGTGCAGGGGAACGGGGTCTTTTTTTATAAGGTAGGGTCTCTAGAAAAGAGACACCAGTCAAGTGCTAGGGTCAGAATAAGCGTACCTTGGATGGTTGGAGATACCTTTCTATATAGGGAAGGGAGCCCAATTGCACGAGGACTCTTCCCGCTCGGATCTGGGATCTTTGCGAGATTATCGGCTTCCTAAGTTATCGGGATCTGATCTTGTCCCCCGAAGATCTGGGGAGAGATCTTCGGGATGCTAGGAGATTCCTTGAATCTTTAGCTTGGACTTAGGTCGGCTCCCATAAGCGGGTGACGACTCAAGAATAAATGATACCGATCTTCTTGACAGATCATCATTCACCATATTTAACCAATGATTAGGTCGGAAGATCCATGTTCCCTTTAGCTAGGCGCTAATGGTCCTTGACTTTGTCATGGGACGTCGCCTGACCTGTAAGCGGATGTTAGCCGATCTATAGTCATCCAATGGTCAAGCTATGACTGAGTTATGGTTGGATTGTAACCGATTTGGGGTCGATATATGGTCGACCTATATCCGACCTATGACTGACCTATGGTCGATCTATAATCGACCCATTAGATCAGAACACGGCTTATCTAAATGGGCTCGTAATCGTGTTGTTTGAGTGTTCTTACAGTTGCCTCGACCTCCTTGAAAGTCGGCATGTTTTTGGACGTAGATGCCTTATTAGGCTCGAGTTTTTACTGGGCCCATGCTGGTTAAGTAGACTTGGTCCATTCCATAAGCCGACTTATCGACTTGTCAATTTTTCCCCCAACACATTCCAAATAAAAATAATAATGAAGAAAGAAATTAATGAAGAAAGAATGAAGAGAACAAAAAAACATCATCCTCCCCTCTCGTGAAAAGAACCAAAGAAGGAAAAATGAAATAACACTCACACAAAAGGCCTCACGATTTAGGATCCTTACTCTTGCTCGGGTGGTAGACTCTCAGGAGTTTCAACACCGGTCAAGGGTCGAGTATCCATAGGTGGTGAAATCCCACTATGGAGTGAGTATGTGTGCACGTGTATAAAAAAAAAAAATAAATAAATAAATAAATAAATAAGGCCTCACGATTTAAACTCATCCACATCTTATATGAGGCCCACTAGATTATCATAAAGTAAATCCAACTCATCTATATGTAAGTGGTTTAATTTCATATATTTGATTCAAGTTTGAGGACAAAGCTCATTATAAATGAACCACATTCAAGAAAAATATTTTAGAATTAATTTACAATATTTGTGTAATTGTTTACAGTAAAGAACTTCAAATAGGCAAAAAAATAAAAATAAAAAAATACCGTGAATTCACGTTTATTTGGATAAAATGAACGTATCAAATCAACCAATGAGTGAGTTAAATTTTAATTTTTTTAATTCACCAGTGTCTTTTCTCTTTTTTTGAAAAAAAAAGATTTCCCATTTGAAACCAAATACCTGCTGTACAAAAGCCGCCGCAGCAAATTAGCATTTTTGTCGTATAACAAATTTAAAAAGTAGTTTCAAAAGATCACGTCACACTACATGACCATTTGGACCGAAAACTCCTCCAGTCAAGGACTGCCTGCGGTTAGTTGCATTAGTGCAGCCATCCTATCGATACCGTCCATATGTTGGAAAACGTGCGGTATGGACGAGATCATCTCACCGGTTTGATTTTTCACACAGTGGCCCATTTAAGTCTTAGGTGGGTCAATTTGGACCGTTCATGTGTCCTCGCGCAACAAGGAGCATGTAACTTTACGAGAGGGTTGCATCGAAATCAATCAACAGCGGACACTTTGTCTCCATGCAGACGAACCCACCTAAAGAGGCGTAGATCAGGCTAAATTCCGAAATAGGTAGCGTTTTGGTGGGGCCCACCTTTTGTACAGATCAGATGTCCTACACATGTGATATTTCTGCATGAAAAGACAGATCCGGGTGCTAAGTTATCATGCAGGTGATTGTACGACTGAAATAAAAATTCAGCATTTTTCCGAAAATAATTATTGCCTTGTGGCACCTTGCTCTACTTCTTGTATACAAAATCCGTACCATGAAAATGCTGGGACCCATCTAGAAGATCGTTCATCTCGAAAACCAGGCTGATCGATTTACTCACTGGACCACACCAGTATGTTGAATCTGACCATCGGTTGTCCATTGTTCCAACGATGTGGCCCGTTCGATGAGCGGACTGGAATGATTTTTTGTGGTGGCTAATCTTCATGATGGTTCTACCATTTTCACGGTATGGATTTCATGCATTAGTGATATGGAGATCAACAGGTACCAAAATCAGGATGGTCCATTCATCGAGTGGGACACAAAAGTCAAAAGCAACGGACAGCCGATGGTATGACTTCGAGTACTGTGGGGCCCACCCAATGCCTGGATCAGTCTGACTTCTATACCAGGTGATTATAATCTCTGGTAGACGTTTTTCTCAAACTGAATTTTCTACACATGTGACACGTCAGAGGTAAAGAAATAGTGTTGTACGTGAATTTTTATATACCGCTTTAGCGCACAGATCCAGGAATCTTCTTGCGGTCCAAAGCTATGTGGGGCCCACCGTTATGTATGTGTTAGATCTACGCTGTCCATGTGTTTCGCAGGTAATTTTAGGGCATAAACTCTAACTGAGGAAGATCCAAATCTAAAATGACGCACGCCGTTGAAACCTTCACATGACCCACTGTGATGTTTTCTTTCCATCCAACCCGGTCATAAGGTAATCGGAACCCGGATGAAAGAAAAATACAAATATCAGCTTAATAGAAAACTTATGTAGCCGTTGAAAGTTTTTAATGGTGGGCGTTCATTCCATACTGTTTATTGTGGTGTGGTCCACATAACCTTTGGATCTGCCTCATTTTTGGGATCAACCACTAAAATAATCCGGAAAAAAGGATGAATGGAGTGGATATAATGTATACATTACAGTGGTCCCGCAGAGCTTATGGCTGCAGGAATCCGTGTAGCCTCCGCGTCCATCGTTTCTCATGAAAAATACAAGTTTTTTTATTTTTCGTTTTTTCAACGAGAGATGCTCTATGCTTTTTGGAGCACCATGAGTAATAGTGCTCCCAGTTGCACTGGACATGGAGAAAATTTAATTGATTGATCTAGACCATCCATTAGGTCTAGCATGGACTTCGTGTTCTTCCATGCAAACATTTAGCCAATCCTCAAATTGTAACGCTTTGATCATTAACCTCTAATATGGACAGTCAAATCATTTATTGCTTCGGGCCACTAAAGTTTTATTATGATTCTAAAGAATCCCTTCTGTTAGGCCTTCCTAACCAATCCATCAATGGCTTGGTTAAAGAACGGCTACAAACTAAGGCCAAATGACGGATGGATTGGATCATCCAATCGGTGTGATTTTTGCACAGTAGGTAATAGAGTATGTTCTGGATTTAATAGACGGTACAGATGGACCGCTCGGACTCTCCAAGTGACCTAATGCAACTAGGAGCACTATAACTACTAGTGCTCTAAGAGCATTTACTAGTAGGGCTGTTCACGAGTCAAGATAGCTCGAAAAGCTCGCTCGACTCGGCTCGAGTCAGCTCGGATTGACTCGGCTTGAATGGCCGATTCGAGCTGAGCCAAGCTAATTATTTGAAGCTCGAGTTGAATTCAAGCCAAGTTCGACTAGGGGCCATTTCAACTCGACTCGACTCGAAGCTTGAACTCGAGCTCGACTCGGCTCGATTAATAAATATATTAAATATTATATTATATATATATATATATATATATATATATATATATATATATATATTAATATAAGTTTTAAGTTTAAACTTAAAAATAAAAAAATAAAAAACAAACCCTAGAGTTCCTACCCGACCGCACGCACCCCCTTCCCTTTCCCTTTCTTCTCTTTCTCTGCCCACTGCCAGCCGCGCGCCCGCCCCAAGCACCACCACCTGTTTTCATTTCAGCTCCACAGTAGTATGATTTCAATCTCTTGAGATCTACTTCTTAGGCGAGAAACCGAGATGGGTTCTTTTCAGATTTGTTAGAGCTTCAAGGAAATCCAATGATCTGATTGGCTAGAGCTCTTTACTTGGATTTCTGATCTGTGTTCTGCTCTGTTTCTTTTCTAATACTTGGATTTCTGCTAGTGGAAGAAGATCAAGAACAGATTGATTCTTACAGGTTTCCTCATCCGATTCGAAGCTTTGTTTGGTTTTTTCATCGGGTTTTGCTTTGATTCTCTTAAGATTTTTGAATTTTTCATCAATGGAGGAGGATCAAGAATAGAATCCATTACTCTCTCACCTAACAAGGTCGAGCTCGACTCGAGGTAAACTCGACTCGACTTGAACCACTAGCTCGACTCGAACTCGACTCGATAGCTTTGGCAAACAAGCCAAGCTTCAATGTTGAGCTCGAGGCCAAGCTCGAGCTCGAGCTCGAACTCGAGTACATCATGGACAAGCCAAGCCAAGCTTGGCCCACCTCGACTCGACTCGGCTCGATGCCCACCTTTATTTACTAGGGATATCAATGGGCCGCGTTCGGGCTTGAAAAGAAATTTTGAATAGAGCCAGCCCGACAATATGGCCCGAAATAGTTCAAAATCCCGGCCGCGACCTACACCTTGGCCCGGCATGTTGACAGACCTATTTACTATCGTACTCAATGGTCGTCGACCTGGGATATATATATATATATATATATATATATATATATATATATATATATATATATATATATATATATATATATATATATATCCAAGGGCTGTATGGAGCCAACAGAGATGTCCGTGACAAATCCACTCCGTCCCATCGGCTTTCCAATGCCACAATGGCGCATGAATGTAAAATCAGGAAGATCCAAAACTCATGTGTGTCATACCTCACGAAATTGTGGTGATTGAACGCCTGGGGGCGACAGAATTTTTTTTATCAGGATGATATCTGTTCCTACATTTTATCTGAATGGATACAACCCTATGAACGGTTTGGGTGGGATATAAACATCATACTCATCTCGAGGAATATTTCAACGGTGGACGTTTCCATTCCCACTGTTTAGTTCGGTGTGGCCCACCTAAGTTTCAGATCTGCCTGGGTTTTATCCTCCTGTCCTATTGTGGTTTTTCAAAACAGATGGACGGAGTTCCTTTGTCCCGGACATCTCTGTGTGCCTCACACAGCCCCCAGCACATGAATTGCTCTGTGCCCGGCGTCACAGGAAATCCGCTTCCGTTTCATACGCCGTTATTTGATACTCAGGCTTCATCCTACCTCAATACGCAGGCACTTAAATTAAACCCACTAAATCGTGGAAGCACTGTCGTTATGTTACATAAAGAATCAGGTTGGTTGAACAATCCTGACCCCTGATTTGTGGACAGTTGTTTTTTAAAATAAGATCAGGGATATTTTCATTTCTAACCGTCTAATAGATGTTCAACAATCAAATACTTTGGCAAACAAATAAAAGTTAAATTATTTTTTTGATACATTTAAGCCGGGTCCCATAATTTGGACGGTTTAGTTTTGTATTTGCATACCACATAAGTAATTTCTAATTGCCAGCGTATTGTACAACATACTTTCTCAGAGTATCAAAGTATTTCTCATTTACAATTCGGACTCCTCCAGTGGATTCGGATTCCATCCTGCCAATCATGATGCAATGCTCCACCTGCGAATACCCCATACTTGTGTGAGGGCCCGTTTGGCCGGTCGGATTGGAAGGGATTGGATGGTATTGGAAGGGATTGGAAGTCAAATCCCGGGATTGGCCTGGCGTGCCAAACAGGGTCGGTGATTTGATCCCAATCCCATGTATCTCAAGACAATCCGCTGACAACACCATCATTACATTTAAATCCCATCCAATCCACCCTAATCCTTCAAATATGCCTGGGACGTGTTTGGTTTGAAGGATTAGAAGGGATGAGAAGGTTTAATACCGGGATTGGCCGGGCCCGCCAAACGGACTGGATATAGCAATCCAGGGATATATCAATCCCATGGATCTCCGGACAATCCACTGACAACACCATCATTACCTTAGAAATCCATGCCATCCACCCTAATACTATTCAATCCCTTCCAATCCACCCGGCCAAACGGGCCCTGATGTATTTCCAGTTTGTACAAGTGGGGCCCACAGTAGGATTCTCCATACCATTGATATGATGGGCCCCACTTCTACTGACGAATATCCCGATCTGTACCAGTGATACGATAGGCCCCATCATGCAAGTGGAGCACCGTCTCATTTGACGGATTATACAATGCTCCGGTCCTACCATTTGGGTCTGCATTTTATACTAGTGGGTCCCAATGTTCCTTGATCCAGACCGTTGATTTTATGGGCCCCACTGTGAGTGGTCCGTCTGCAAGAATTCTCCCAGCCAGACAAATCCAGAATCTTTCAACATGTGGCCGAAAAACAAACGGTTAAGGAAAAAAAAAAGAAAAGAAAAAAAAAAAGCAATGGTCCCCAGTCAAACTAATAACAGATGAAATATTCTACGTCTGGATCTTTCAACAGAGGACTTCCACTGTGCGTCCCATCACATCAACGTTTTGGATCACCGGACTGTGGGTCCCACATACAAACAGAAAGCTCGATGTTACGGGACAGTCTCCTTGTCCGAGCATTCAAATAAGAACTTTGCGAAGCGTACACGCGTGTACAAAAAGCTCACGTACACGCCACACATGCGACAGCATGACATGATAGGTCCATGATCCACTCCATCCGTTAGAACAGAACCATTATATTAATTCTATAGCCCAAGATCAGTTTGATCCACTAATCAAGTGGGCCACAGTTAGCAAAACAAATGTACGGCTTGGATGAAGTTCTCTAGCCAATCCACCTGTTTCCAATATTGGAGCGCACGTGCTGAGTGGACCAGATATATGTACAAGAGTGACGTATTTAGGATCTCCCATTCATGTACCATTCTGCCACATGTGTGGCATGTACGTGCGAATAGTGCACACGCGTGTGTGTTTAACAAAGCCATTAGAATAATACCCGGTAATATACCATTAAACCCAAGGGCATTTCAGTCATTTAAAGATGCCCCCAACCGCCCATCTACTATACTAAAACAAGCCTGGGCACGGGGCACTCCCGTCATTCCAAAACCTTGCCAGATAGACAATAGTTACACACCTGACCAAAAGCTACCGCACCTCGCTCGGTTGCACGCTGAAACCACACTCGCTTCTCACATGTGAAATAAAAGAACACACGTACGAGATCGGATCCGTTCATCAAGAAAAATCAACATTCTAGATTCAATTGGAAAAAATCCCAGAAGTTTATACCAAATAAATGGACCCCACATGGACAAATAAATAAACGGTAAATAGAGCTTAACGGATGGTTCGATTTCTTGTACATGTGTGGCCTAATGGATAATTACATTTTCTTTATTTTGTATAGAATAGAGTTCAAAGATTGAGGATTGTCCCTAACGAGCTGATCAGATCATATACACGTGTGATTGCTTTGCACGTATGAAGCGAGACTCGAAGTGCACTCAAGCGAGTCGGCACTAATGAGTATTAATTAAGTTAATCCAGGTTTTCGAGTTAATTAATCAGAAAACGATGAAAACGAAGGCCAGTTTTTCAAAAAACGAAAACCGAATAAAACACGAACGGAACAAATAAAAACTCCCCATAAAACCTCTTCTCCTTCCCGTCTCTCTCTCTCTCTCTCTCTCTCTCTCTCTCTGTATCTGTGTCTGAAAATAAAAAGACGAAAATGCCCACCAAACAACCCTAGCCATGGCAATCCAAGCTTCCTGACCGAAACCCTCCGACACGCTCCGAAACATGCCCGGTACGGTTCCCGACAAAGACGCGCTCTTCCCTTAGCGATCATCGGCCGATCGGACGGTGGAGAACGGATTCCTGTTTGGGAGATCTGAGCCATGGCTTCTGGAAAAGGGAATCTGGAGCGGATCCGACGCGGGCTCCGTACGATTTTCTTCATGCTGACAATGGTGGCGTCGCTTCTCGTCCTGTCGCTGCCGATCCTCGTCGCCGCTGGCGACATGCTGGTTTCGTTCGCTCTTATTTCGAGCTTTACGTGCTTCAGTTGCTACGGATTCAGAGATCAGATGCAGAGATACAGTTTCAAGAGCTCTTTGATCGATATCCCTCTCGTCTCGGTCTTCCGATCGCTTGTCATCACGTGTAAGATCGACGGACTAGAGATTTCACGGTATTTGCGATCTATTGATAGATTTTTAGGGAAAGATTAGGATTTTTGATAGGGATTTTGGGAGAATGAGAACGATTTGGTTTTGGAGAGTCTTGATATTTTGTATAGTTTATCTGAATTTTATCTTTCTTTCTTCTTCTTTTTCTTCTTCTTCTTCTTTTTTTTTTTTTTTGAAAGAGTGACTGGAATTAGGAGTTTTTTGTGAGATTAGAAAGCGTTTTTGCAATTTTATGGGCGGAGGGAAGGGTTTTCTTGGAAAGCTTTCCGTATAAAGTTTTGGAACTTCAGGTGGATTCTTCATTTCTGCAGAAGAAAAGAACAAAAGACGAAATGCCTTTTCCGCCCTTTTTTTGTGACTTTCTTTGTAATTTAGGGAAGCCTGATTTTTAAAATACCGAGAAATTTCTGTAGATTTTCTTCTGTTAACGACTGTTTTGCTAGTGCTACCGTTCAATCATTGTTGTCATGAATATTTCTATTTTCAGTAGAACATCCCCTGATTGGGGAAAGTAGAAAAAATGAAAGTTCTTGAAATTTTGGATTGAATTCCCTGTGATATGATTAGTCGGAAATGAAAATCTTGAAAATATTTCATTCTTCTTCCCATAATTTTAAGCCGCTTGTTTGGGTTATTAGCTATAGAAATCTTATATCAATGGCCAATATATATATTTTTATTTCCCCTCTTTGATTGCATATGTCTGTGTTTTCTACTTTCAGGTGTTTATTCCTTGTGCGATGGGCCGGGGCTGTCCCACGGCCCTTATCTTGGAACGACAACGTTATTTTCGTTCATATCAATTCTCATTCTATCAGTGAAGGCTTGCATTTTTACGGCAAATTTGGAGGTTGAACCTGAAGCTTCAACCCAATTGGCAAGGCAGAAGCTCCATCTGAAGAAGTCGTGGGGGATGCCTGTTCTTTTCCTTTCTTCGCTTGTTTTTGCTCTTGGGCATGTTGTGGTCGCTTATCGGACTAGCTGCAGAGCACGGAGGAAGCTCTTGTTCCACAGAGTCGATCCTGAAGCTGTAAGTTGTAATTTGCTATTCTTAAAACCATACTACTGGTTACTCTTTGGTTGCCTCAGTAGTATATCTTCATAATAGCTTTTGGGGTGAAAATCAAACATCACGTCTGAGGTCCAGAGACTTCAAATCATTCATTTGCTGGTCAAAAGCATGGATGATATTTCTCTTGAAACTCACACAATCAGATGATCCAATCCATTGACTGGAAGATTTTTGTCAACTGCAAATGGAACATTAGGAGAGGAAATTCAACTGATGGTTGACTTTCAATGAGGAAAATTTCTCAATCAGCAGCAATGGCCATGTGGCCGCTCTGATTTTTAGGGTATGGCCCCAACCTTTGCAGTGCCCAACGGATGAAGGTTCTGGATTTCCTGCATGTACGCTATGTGTATGTGGATAGCCTGTTTGACAACGTAGTGTATAAGTGTTTAGCACTACCACCTTCCAGAACTCAAAACCACTGCTTTCATAAAGACTTTGAACTTAAGATATTATCTTCCATACCTCACAGGTTTTAGCCTGCAAGAACGTGTTTTCTGGAGGCTACCAGAAGGTCCCTCGATCTCCCACACCCTGCTCGGGAAGAACCTCAAAGAGCGACAGTGAAATGAAAAGAAAAGCCCCAGCATCAGGCCGTAATGAAGGGGAACTCCCAATCAGATTACTTGCTGATATTGACAGCTTGTTCATTACCTGTCAAGGTCTCACAGTTCATTACAAGATCAGCCTTCCTGAATCAGCTGTCTCACGATCCCTGGCCTCTACTACATTCCTCGAATCCAATCCCAATTGCAGCTCACCACGTATCACCCCAGGAAGACTTAAGTTTGACAGGCCACCTCTGACAGTTCCATCCAAGAGTCAGTATCATCATCTCCACAGGAGCCTTAGCAACCAGTTCCACAGTAATTCTCTATATGCTCCACTGTTGGCTGGTTCTGGCACATCTGCTTGTCCTCCTTTTTCCTCAGATGAAATACCTGCTTTGAACCTAGATGGTGGTGAAAGAGAAGCAGGTTTGTCAAATTCAATGAGTTCGGAAGGTGCAGAGGGCATTGGCAAGTTTGGTGTTGTTTTGGTGCATGGATTTGGTGGTGGGGTTTTCTCATGGAGACATGTGATGGGGGTCCTGGCTCGGCAGATTGGATGCACAGTTGCAGCCTTTGATAGACCTGGATGGGGCTTAACTTCCAGGCCTCGCAGGAAGGACTGGGAGGAGCAGCAGTTGCCAAATCCATATAAGCTTGAGTCGCAGGTGATTTCTCTACTTCTCAATCGTCAGTTCTTTGGCATAGTTCCTTTCAACTTGTTAGAGTGGAATGCAAAAAAATAAATGAAGTCTTCGTTCTGAAGGAAAAGATAGTTTGGCTCATACGAAACCTTTAAAACAAAAACTAAAAAGAAAAAAGCAAAAAAAATAAAAGAAGAAGGAAAAAAAAGAAAAAAAAGAAAGAAAAAAAAGAAAGAAAAGATGATAGTTTGGTTCATGGACCTAGACAGAAGAGTAACTCTTTTAAAAATGGGAAAGAGACTATCAGTCACTTGCTGTCTTTCGAATGTTGTGAATAATACTGGAAAATAAAGTTAGTTAACTTTCATCATCTAGAAGTGCTATGGGACTTTTGTTCTGTTCAAACTATGTGAATCTCAGCTCTTTTTGATGAAGAGTATACCAGACATTTCTTAAAGTGGGTGCCAATTGATGGAAACGTATTACTTTTGTACTCATGAACATGTAGGGCCCCTGTTGGAAGCACCCATGGTCGCTCAATCTTAAAAACCTTTCAGAGTTCCTTTATTGAATATGGCCTGACATGTCTATTGGATGCATGTTGGATATGGCTCTACCATCCATCAAAAGATTAATTAAGATTATATTTGTAACAATATTAATGTTAAAAATGATATAATAATAGATATTACTAAAAATTATATTCTGCTATGCCTATTTACCATGAGATTTGGAGCCAAGTGGGTCTGACATCTAGTCCCATGCCTGATTAATGTAGGGAACCGCCACCAAATTGTTATTGGTTGTGCATCCTTAGCAGAACCCATACACTTTATTTGGGGCATTTCAGAAAATGAAAGCCGCAGTAAGTGGGTTACTGTTTTTGTGCTTTTTTCTGTCCCCGATGTTTATCAATTTGATGGCAGCCCATCGCACTTGCTGCTGAACATGGTAATTCCCAAACTTACCTGTAGTAGTATTTTGATGGAAGCTTATTGTTCTTGCAAGATTGCTTCTTTTGGATGTTAAAAATTCAGTTAACAGGATGTCTACCAGGTAATGGTACAATGGTTTTTTTTTTTTTTTTTTTTTTTTTTAAAGGTGAGCTTTTTTATGAATTTATTTTCAATGGGATGCCCAAACTGTGTTCTCTTTTCCAACTTCCATTAGGAAGATATGTATACCTAGCTCAACGGAATTTGTAGAAGTAATCAGGTTTAATATTCCAAGGTTCATCTCTGGGAAACAACATTTGGTTTGTTCATAAGCCAATCATTGTTTTGTGAACTTCTTTTAGAAGATCGCTATGAAATTTGTGTTTTGGCGTTTGTGTGTCCCACAAACTACTAGTGAATTGAGACCATCTTTCTTTGTACAAATTGTTGAAGCTAGGCTTGCGAAGCATAGGGAAAAAATATTCTTCGATTACATGTGATCGTACCCCTTTTTAAAATCTCTTTGGGTGCATCAGTAGAGCTTCTCGTAGTTTCAGGAGCGTATAGAAAAGTATCCTTGCCTACGATACCTGGATACTTCCAAGTACTGAATTTTTTTAAGGAGAAAGGGAGCAAGGCTATGACAAAGAGAGGAGCCAAGGAGCCAATTAAGTTATTCCCTCTTTGGCAAGGGGAAATGGCATCCTCAAAACACTAGAAATACAACTCTCTGATTAGAATAAATAGCTATAATCTCCGAAATGAAAATTTTAATTTCCATGAACCTGGAATCATGGATGAAGCCCCCTTAATGGCGTTATGAGAACTACCAATGATCCTTCAAAAAACTTGTCTAAATGAGTTGGAAACTCATAAGAGGGTAAAGACAAGGGGTCTCCTTCCTCAAAGCTTCAACTCCAGATCTACACGCGCACACGCACGCACGCACACACACAATTACCTAGCAAACACTAGCTTTACATGATAAAATGTAAATCATTTACAACTTAAAATTTTACAAGCATCCAAAGACCCCTTAACCTTAGATCAAGAATATCTGGTATGGCATTTCTAAAAATCAAGGGAGGGCAGTACAATTAAATGATTAGAAAATGTTAAAGTCATGTCTAATTACTATGGGAACTCATCCGTTTCTTAAACCCATCTTTATGGACTTTTGCACAATGACAAGATTGTGGCCACCATTGTACTAGTTAGCTCACTTGCTTAGGTGATTTTGTTCATCCTTTCCATGTTTTCTACCAGGTTGCTAAGTAGATGTCATACAGCTACTCAAGTTGAGACCTGCTCATATTAAGCATTAAATTTGAAGAATTTATTCCATGGTTGTCATCTTGTCAGGTTGATCTGCTCCTTTCTTTCTGTTCGGAGATGGGGTTTTCTTCAGTTGTGCTTGTTGGTCATGATGATGGGGGGCAGATTGCTTTGAAGGCTGCAGAGAGAATCCGAGCAGCTGCAGGCCCTGTGCAGGTTAGTAGGCTCAACCATGTCAAATTTTATGTTTTAAATAAAACTTTAGAGTTTAGACTAGTATTATATGTTTACTCAATCATACTTATTTTTCTTCTTTTCTTTTTTCTTTTTTGTCATGGTTAATGGTTGGCAAATTTGGATTATTTTTGTTTGAGGCCTTGCACTGTTTTAGTACAAATTGGAGGATAGTTCATACTGCTACATTTGGGTTCAGTTTCTTCATTTGTTTCTTTTAACACTTGCCTGCTGCTAAGATCCAATAGCAGTTACTCATGGTGAGTTTATGGAAACATCTCCATTACTGGGCAAGACAATAAAAATGGCCTGAAAATTAAATTTTAATGGCAGTGCCCACATAATTATAGATGGGCCTTGAAGTTGTTGCTAGAACCCCTCAAAGATCATGTTTATGGGCATTTTGGTCAGTGAAATTATTCACTATTGAAACTCTTGTGTGGGGTTTCAGTCATGTCAGTGACATCAATGGAGCTCCTTCTCAGTTCTCACTAATCTGTTTTCCATTCACTCATTATTTGCATGCATCTCAGGTGGAGATCAAGGGAGTGGTACTCCTTAGTGTCAGCTTGTCAAGGGAAGTTGTTCCTGCCTTTGCCCGTATCCTCCTGCATACTTCATTGGGAAAGAAGCACATGGTTCGCCCTCTACTGCGTACTGAGATTGCTCAAGTGGTGAATCGCCGTGCGTGGTATGATGCTACAAAGCTAACCACAGAGGTTTTGAACCTCTACAAGGTAATGAATGAGTTGCTCTCCAGTCCACACAGAATTACAAATAACATATATCACTTGAATAATGAATAACGTAAAGGCAATATTCTTTTGGAATTATTTGTAAAGACAGGTTACTTTCTGGTCCACACAAGATAAAGAATTACAGATAACATATCCTATACAATGTTCGAATTATCTCCGTTATTATCGAAATATCTCCGATATTATTTTTATCTCCAGCTTAGCGATACCAAAAACACTGATAACGATACCGATAACGCCGATAGTATCAGAAATTCTAGGTATTAGCAATGTATCGCTTAAGTATCACCAATGTATCAATATTGCTAATATAATCATAAATATTTTCAACTATGTAAATTCTAGGTGTTGCTTGTATTGCCAATGCATCAATATTGCCAACGTATTACCAATATTTTTTACCATGTAGATTCTAGGTAATGGTTGTATCATAAGTATATCGACGATATTTCAATAATATCGCCAACTTATTGATATCATCAGAATTTTGTTTATTAGAAAAAAATTTACTTCAAATTTATTTTCATGGGCACATGGTTGTATGTAGTGTTTAATTTGTCATTGATAATGTTAATAATATCTCAATATTATCAATTTCACAACATGTCCGATTTTGAGATCACAATCTTTCATTTCCTTTTCAATTGTTGATGATTTCTTGGTGAAATATCATGTGTTGTTGATATTTTGCAATATTGATGGATGTTTGGATGGAAGGTTGGATGGGATGGTTGGACTGATTTCTTACAACAACACATGCTTTTAAGGCCCAATTAAATGGGAACTTGTTATGTATGCATTCTTTTTGCAATTTTTTTTTATTTCCAAATATGCAAATATGTACATTTTAACATCTCCTGAAGTTTTGCTAAAAATTCCATCGTTTTCCCCATGTTTCCCTGCATTTCTGGTTATCGGCAATATTGATATTGTTTCGGTATCCATGGCCAGCAAAACTTATAGCGGCACCGATATTTTGAACACTGATCCTATATCACTTGAGTAATGTAAAAGGCAATATTATTTTGGAAATTATTTGCAAAGATGATAGACCTCAGAGATTTAAGGTTTTATTGAATTGTGTATAAGAGCTTTTTTAATTGTTCTTGCTTGATACATGCAGGTGATGTGTTTTGATAGTATGCCCAAACTAATCCTTTCTCTTTTGGATGATAATTTCAGTTTGAGATAGATTGTAGTTCATCCTTTACATTTATTTGAATGCCAAATTGTTTGGCAAAGAATGCTATCAAAAGCCTCTCCTGGAGATTGGACCTGCCCCGCCTAACTCTCAGCATAACGTGGATTTTTCATTCATTTGGCACAATTGTTCATTGGCCATATCCCAAAAAATTGCTTCAATCCTTTACAACTGTGCAATTGGAAAACTTTTTTCCATTGAGCGTCGACTGGTTTGTCTTATCCACCCCTTTACAAGCAGGGATTGAAGCACCAGTTTCAGAATGTTACTCGTCCTTATAAAGGACCGAGTCATATCGCTGATACTGTTAGACTTGTCCTATATCCATCATACAAATGGCACATGTGTAGTCCCATTCTCAACTGGCAAAAGCTTAGATGGTATCATCCAAATATATTGCTCACTGGATGGAATGATTTGAAAGATTCGGCTTGCATGCGTTGTTCAGCTGCTGGAGTCCATTGGTATGTATGTTGCTGAAGTGGGCCTATCTAAACAGTAAAATAAATGGAAAAAAGATATGCAACACCTGAATTTGACTATAAATAAGAAAAAGATTACTCATTTCACTGGCTATCAGTACATTGGCTTGCGAGGTGATACAACAGGTGAAATGACATTTTGTGAGTGACGAGGGATCTAACCACATTCTGTGGTCCATTTCTAAGCCTTCGTAGGTTTTCACCTTCAGGTGTAGGCTATTGCACCTTATTTTTGCTCTACTTCGGACGCCCTTTAATAATAAACCAAGTTACCCTACTTAATCATTACCCACCATGCTTTTTTGTTTCATGAATGTAGACCTCTGTATAATGGTTTGGTCGGTCATACCTTGTTCTCCATGTTTATGAGTGAATATATGCATATACATTTGTACATGTCAAAATCAATCAAGCAATCGGCGTTTCTACCCCAATGTAATAAAACCATTTTACCGTCTGCTTTGAACTGTGATGTGCGAATAAATGAAATTGTGATGTGCATTTTAACAAGGTCCATTTGTCTCTATGATATTAACCCATGTCTCTTTTTTTTCCCCCAATCAGGCACCGTTATGTGTGGAAGGTTGGGATGAAGCACTTCATGAGATAGGAAGGCTGTCATCTGCTACCGTCCTCTCATCAAAAAATGCAGCAGCTTTGCTGGAATCAGTGGAAGAACTGCCAGTTTTGGTAGTTGCAGGTGCTGAGGATGCACTTGTCTCACTAAAATCTGTTCAATATATGGCTTCAAAGCTTCTAAATTCTGTAAGTACCAATTCCTTTTACTGTTATTCCTCTTCTATGGTTTTTTGGTCTACAAAAGCTCTTCCCAACATTAGCTTCCTATGTTTAGATTGTACAATATGGTGTGTTATAGAATGCCACCACATGTACTGTATATACCATGCTACTTTTTTTTGAGGAGCATAAACCAAGTTACATTGCTTTGCAATTGCTACATTGTCCATAGGCTAAAGATGCACCAAGTTGCATTACATCAACTATGCAGCATCGTGATGCTGCCTGGCATGAGAACGTGGCAGGAGGGAGAATAATTCATGGCACATGTTGCTAAATGTGGACTTATGGAGCTTCGGCTCATTCATAAAATAATTCATTGGAGATAAATTCCCATCCAACCTACTCTCACTATATGCGTGGCAGACCTGGCAGAGGCGAATGTGGGTTGGGACTCTCCGATTAGTAGGCCGTACTGCTGATGGGCTAAAAGAAATAAAAACTATCGAGCAGAGAAAAAGTGGGCGAAATGTTGTTGGCTAGGAGTGATTGGTTTATTAACCATGGGCCATTCAGGGTATGCCAACTGGATGGATGGCTACAATCCACCTTCCCCTTGCCCCACGTATGAGGTGGGGGAATAGTTCCCATACAACATGACGCATTGAATTTTTTTTTCTTCCACTTCATTGGAACCACATCACGAAATAAACACATGACCAACAGCAATGTGAAACATGGAACTTACTGGAACATGACACTGCCCTCCCATGATATCTGTAATCTGAATCTGTACAAGTAGAGTCCTCATGTGTTGGCCTCCTACCCTTAAAAACTTCTTACCATAAACAATATCATCAGATCCTTTAGATTGATGTCACTAATCTTGTTATGCTGTATTTGTTTATTTTTTCTTGCAGAGGCTAGTTGCAATATCTGGATGCGGGCACCTCCCTCATGAGGAGTGCCCCAAGGCGCTACTTGCAGCATTATCACCCTTCATAACAAGATTACTATCATTACCACCAGATCATCATCAAGAGAGCTTGCAAAGACATTAGTAAATATATAAATATTTTTCACATTAGGTTTCTATATATATTAGAAGCTTTTGTGCTATTACCTCAGGGTTAGAGCCTAACCAATTGCTTCTCTTGTTGGATGGGTGTTTTCGGGAGGAGTGGGTGGTCAAAGGGGTGTGGGTGTGTGTGTGTTGTGGGTTTTGGAGCCAGACCCTATTTGTTAGGGTTTTAGAGCTCCCATATGTATTTTCTTTTTCTTGCTCTGTTTTCTTCCTCTTTCTTCTTCTTATGTTGCTTTTGTGGCTGTCCGAGAATTTCAAATTGTTATTTTCCACTAAGTGAGTGGGGAATATCATATATTTGTACATTTTACCAGAGCTGATTGCATATATGCCAGAAAAGGTGTATTGCATTGCATTTCAGTTTTGAAATGGTAGAGAGAAATATTGGAATTTTTCTTCCTTTATCTTGCGTTTGAAGGATTTTGGGCTAGTCTGCTTTTAAGGCATTCATTTAACCAGACAATTCTCAACATTGTCTTCAATAGTCTTGAAATACACTCTGTACGCTAGAATCCAATGCATAACTTACAGTCCAACTGCTATTTCATATTTTTCACTGATTCAATCTATCGGGTTCTGCTTGTTGAAAAAAAAGAAAAAAAAAAAAAAGAAAGAAAAGAAAAAGGTCCGGTATTTGCTTTACGGTGGCAATCGTCTGATCAAATCATCAAACCAATGTATAACTTACAGTCCAACTGCTATTTCATATTTTTCACTGATTCAATCTATCGGGTTCTGCTTGTTGAAAAAAAAGAAAGAAAAAAAAAAAGAAAGAAAAGAAGAAGGTCCGGTATTTGCTTTACGGTGGCGATCGTCTGATCAAATCATCACACCAATATGTTGGACGGACAGATGGATTACATGATAGGCAGGTATATGATGCCTTGCTTGTAGAGGGTACATTTTCTATATTTTATTTCCAATCTATTGTCACCTCCCTATTTTTATTCAGTTGAGTTCTGCTAGGCCCATGTGGGTGGATTTGGGATGATTTCCATACATCCAAGCCATGCATTAGGTGCCCTACTGCCTAGATGAGCTGGCCGGCAAGTGGGATGGACAACTTGCTGGGTGGGGTAGTCTATGTTGAATGCGAATGAATGGTTTTTATTTTTAAAGCTCTTGAAGGGTCTTTGTTGATGTGACCCAGCTGATGAGCTAACTGGCTCAGTTCTTGGGCTAGAACATCTTCACAGTGGGGTCCACTTGATCCACAGATCATATGTCATGCGTTCCAAGTTGGCGTGTTTGGTTGTGTGTGGGTTTAGCAGAGCTCATCTAACTTGTTCTTTTATTAATAAAATCTAGTAAAGTCTTCCCACCACCAGCTTCCCTGCCAAAGAATGCATTCCTCCTGGCTTTGGGCTTCATCGTTGTGCTTGGGTTTGGATTTGAGTGAGCAAGTTGGGATTTGGCTGACCCCATCCTAATCCATTCTCAATTATAGCAACAATATCTCGGTTTGTGATTTTATTGAGAGATTCTTCATATTGTGATTAATTCTCCAGATATTATCCGAAAATTCTTTTTGAAACATATAGAATTTAAAATATTTGTTATTATAATTAATGCCTTTTTTAAAATGTTAAATATGTTAAATTACTATATATAATCCCAATAGCTGTGGACATTTTTACCCTTATAATTAGTCTTCACAACATTGGTTCAGCGAGGGTGAGTTCATTTTTAGTACACCCCCATTGTCAGCTCATGGTTAGCTACCCCCACCAAGGAATCGATGCCTAGACCTCAGTGTTGAGACGAGGTATCCTTCACTCAGTCTACCACTTGAGCTATGGATCAGGGTTTTGCTGGGCAAGGAACTGTTGAGATTTTACTGTACAACAAACAGCTTACATTCAACTAATTTCTTAGTCTTATAGCTGGGAGGTGTTAATGCGACTTCGACTTCTATTTCTCTTTGCGTGTAGTCTATACAAAAAGGCCTTTTTGACACTCTACCGGTCCACCATGTTATATTTCTAAAATTCACTAGGTCTGTCCCTCGGTGCGAATCATCATGGGAACATTGTAAAATTGCTCCCCAAATCATCTAGTTCACACGTTGTGGCCTACCTAAGTTTTTATGAGTCTGATTTTTATTTCTCTTTATCTTGATGAATTAGATTTGATTAACTGGTTGGATGAAAAATACACCATATGGTAGCCCAACACACATATGGTTGGTATCCCATTTTCACTCATTTTAATATCTCGTTAATGGACATTATGGATTTTACATTTAAAACATGGTAGCCCAACCGAGTGGGGCACCTCTCTCTTTATCCACTCCTCACTACTGTGCCGTGGCATGTCATACCCTAGTGTATGTAATGATAATTTATAATCTTAAAATTATATATAGCCAGCGCTGACCCGAGCCAATCCCATTTGCCAACCCCACCTGAAAATGAAAATGATTTGCTATGAGCTGTCCAAATTTCAAAAAAAAGAAGAAGAAGAAGAAGAAGAAGAAGAAGAATCTAAGTCATTGAGAGCTGTGTGAGAGATGCAGACTCGGAAGAAAAACCTAGGGTTGGTGGTGGTCGACAGCTCAAAAATCAGATTGATTGGACAACCTGAACCCACCCAACATGATTACATGTGGAATATGGATTTTCCACTTTTTTCCTATGTGGGGTACACGCAGTGGGGTCCTATACAGATGGTGGAACCGGAATCCTCCGTAACACTTGTCCGACGTGTGTACAACCCCAGACCTGTGGGGCCGACTGTGCTGTACATGACATCCAACCGTCCAAAAGATGCACCTTCTTGAGTTAACCATACATCTCAAAAATAAGCCCGATCCAAAACTCAGTTGGGCCACACCACAAGAAATAGTTTTAATCATTCCTAAACCTCAGGTATCGTGGTCCGCTTGATTATTTAGTCAGGCTTTCGCCCCCGGGCAGAAGGTAGGTGGGGCCAACTGCAATGTCCGTTAGAAATCCACTCCGTCCATCAGTTTCACAAACTCACGATAGGCAGCGTCCAAAATTGAGGCAGATCCAAAACTCAAGTGGGCCATGCGACAGGAAACAGTGAGAATGGAAATGCTCTCCCAGAGACACAAGATGTTTGTATGTCATCCAAACCGTTTAGAAGGTTATTCCTACTGGAATGAATTGAAAACACAAACATCATCCTGATCCAAAACTTCTCTGGCCCCCACGAAGTTTCCAGTGGTGGGCATTCAATCCCCACTGTTTCGTGTGGCGTGGCGCACCTAAGTTTTATATTTGCTTCATTTTTTGACTTCTATCCTACTGTGAGCTTGCAAAACTGATGGGTGGAGTGGATTTCTTATCGACATCTGACATCGCCCCGGGCAATTCACGTCCCCCTGATGAGAGGTAAGATGAAATAAACAGACCATGGTGGGCCCCACATGATGAGAGGCTGGACGAACTACACACACCATGGTGGGCCCCACAAGAACCTATTGTTGGTATTTATTACCCGTTGTTCCTGCAGTGTGGCTCACCTGCCTTGTTTACAGGACTGACCTTTTGCCTAAGAGCCCAACATCGAGAGCCACACCGGATGGACGGAAAAGATGTCACACACACAACACGGTGGGCCACCAAACAAAATAGAAAGGAAAAAATTCTGGCACTGCTTGTCCAGCATAGCCAAAACATATCTGAACCGTAGCAACCCAAAATTTCAAATCCCTTCATACAGAAACAGCTAGCGACCCTCAAGTCAGCCTCCCTAGATTCCCCCCCAACCTTAAAAATATTTCACTCAATTTTCTTCTTTCCTACCCATGTATCCCCCTAAAATCTAATATTTTTCTCATCCCCTGAATTGAAACCCATCCCCTCCTAAACTTTGTCTTAATAATGCCCCATAGATTTCCAAATATGAGATGATTAATACAGTGAAGAAGACCTGGTCCACTACCCGCTTTCATCTACTCCGTATTTCCTACCTATTCTCTCTCTAATGGGAACCCACTTCTACCCCAAACCTCCAAACCCATTTTCATAAAAGTGCGAGAGTCATAACTTCAAAAGCTCTACTCTACCTTGATCTCAAGGTTTGCACACTTGCTCTCATTTCATTACCTTCTGCACCCTTTTGCAGAAAATCCTGCCTGAGCTTCTCCAACACTAATTTTGGACATTTGAATAAGGAAATATAATAAACAGGGAGGTTAGACATTGTCGCTTTAATCAGGGTGATTCTTCCACCCAAGGATAGATGCCTGGTCTTCCATTTAAACAACTTTTTCTCGAACCACTCGATCACTATCCCAAATATATTTCACCGGCCTTCCAATGCATAATGGAAGCCCAAGGTGAGCCCTCCCTACAGCCGAACAATAAAGCATAACTCCCCTACTCCTCTTACCCACCCCCAAGATCTCACTCTTACTTATATCGACTTTCAACCTCAAAACTGCCTCAAAACTAATGATAATTGAGCGAAGATTTCGCGCTTTTTGGACATCTGCATCACAAAATAACATCCCACCATGGGAAAACTACTTCCTTTCATTTCTTATGATTTCCCTCAATCCAAATATGCTATTCTTTCATTTTTCCTTCAACTAAAAAAGTGGACTAACAAATAGGGAAAAGTAACCCTTTCTTGGAAAACTTACCAACCAAATATTTTCTAAGCTCCCAAACTAGTCCTAAGAAAACTAGTAACTGACGATGAAAGCCCTGTAACTTGTCATGTAGAACTATCGTTTGCTCGCTAAATGCCACTTCTATAGGACTTCCTATGGCGCAAACAGTAGGCCCACCATAAAAATCACTCTTATTGAAAATCAGGCTGATGCACTTACTAGATGGCCCACATGCTGAGTAAGAGCACAGGCTGTCCATTGAATCCAATAGTGTTGCCCACCTGACAGCAGCTTGACCTAGTTTGTGGTGCAGATGTTGGCCATGATGGGTCCTACCATTCGGATGGTAATGACATCCTACATTAATGGAATGATGATGCAAAAGATAGTTTTGCATGACAAGTTACAGTGCCATCAGCTACAGGTAATCAGTTTCATTTAACAGTGCTAAAATTTGGATCAAAGTTACAGAACGAATATACAAATAAGGATTCTTTTTTCCAGGTTTTTGAATAAAAGAACCTTACTAATTGGGTATTTGCATCACGATGCCTAATTTAATGCTATTTGCACTAAGGTGCCTCATTAATTCAGGCATTCTGCATCCGGGCACCTTCCATGAGATTACTAACTTATATTAGTTTAATTGACTAGTTTTTTGAAAATGACAATAATACCCAAGCCACACTCATCACTGCATGTGGACATATGTGCTCAGATGGTGCTTGTGTGGGACATCTGAGTCGTTCATCGGGTGGGCTGCACATGTAGATGACCTAGCTCAAATCAGACCAGCAAACTCATTAAGTGGGCCACCCATCTATTTGCCCAAGTTACACATTCGAAAACTTGCGAGACCTGGCTGATGAGTGTACTAACTTGATGATTGGGCTAGGTATCTGGGGCAGCCCAGAAGATGGACAGCTCAGATCATAGTTCAAAAAATAGAAAACTCGACTCATGTCTGGCCGGGTCAGGTCAACCCAAAGACTCAAACGTGTCTTTACTGGACTAGACTCAATAATTTAATAATAAAATTTAAAGTGATAAAATACCTTGTTCAAGCACAAATGCATATCATAGCTCATAGGTAATGTGCCTGCACTCCTTGGAAGAGTTTACCTGTGCAAGTGACTTGACAGGTCATGCTGAGTCAACCAAGTTTTTCAGTAAACTCGATGAGACTTGTTGAATCCTGATTGAGTCAAGCACATCAGCAAGTTTCCAAGACAGTCGGCTCGAAATCTCGCTGAGTCAAGTTGACTCAGCTGAGTTTCAAGTCAAGTTACCGAGTTTTAGAACTAGTGTCAGATGCCCCCAAACATACAGAATGTTGCCACATGTCCCCATGCACTAGTGAGAGTGGGCATGGATAATTTTGTCACTAAAAAAATATTACCCACTTAAACTAACGAAAAAATCAGATCGACCTAACAGAAGGTACTGAGATACTGGAATTAATGAGGTACCTTAATGCAAAGAGCATTCACTTATGCACTGGGATGCAAAAACTGAATTAGCCAGCCCTTGTTATGGGGAACATCCAACAGGCAGTTGAATGCTTCAAAAGGATAGAAAGGGTTATCACCATCCTCCTAGAGTATTCGGAATCAGGACAGAGCAAAAGTATATCAATCATCAACGCACACAAACATCCCAATCTCATCTTTGAACAGAGGCAACAAATCATATTCTTTTATTTCCTAACTCCTGCTTTCACATTTATTAGTTTCCATTTACAGAGCATATAAGCAAAGCTTCCTTCATACAAAGTAAAGCACTTACAAATCATATGTACATGCATAGGCAGGGTGAGAGACGGCAGACCTTGAATCACAACAGTAATTCACAGCGCATGCTCATGACACTTGGTATAGCAGAAGCATCAGCACAGTCAATAAGCTACACCACCAGAAAACCCATCACCGTCGTGGAGTAAGCTTTCTGTCAGCCAGTAACCATCCCAAGAACCACCCACTCTCTGCAAGAAAGATGGCATGACTCATGAGTGAAATTGCAGACTGACTATCATGAGATGCAGGGAAGATGTGATTATCAGACCTGAACCATCGTAAATTGGAATATCTCTTCTTCCTCTGGGCGGGACCCTCGTATCCAAACCCTCTGCTTGAATCGATTCTAATCCAAACATCAAATATAGTAATAACTATTAAAGAAATATTGGCATTAACAGAAATAGCATAACCACAGTTGTGAATCACAAAGCATGGTACTAGATTGATAGCACGTGTGAGCCTCAGCATGCATACACAAATTCAAATGAACACAAAATTAGGCTATATATATAGATTTAACCAAATTGGGTTGTCTTATAGACTCTTTCACCAAGATTTGATTGTGACTCAGTTTGACTCAACTAGACTCAAGTGATTCAATCAAAACCTTGATAAACTTTTAAGCCTTCAAAAGGGTGAAGGGTTTTTTGGATGTTTTTTTTTTAAGATGCATATTTTTGTCCTGATTTATTTTTTGTTTTTGTGTGTGTGCGTGCGTGCGTGTGCACGTGTGTTGCGGCCAAGTGCCACAACAGCATTGCCTTTTTATCCTTTGTCAGTTCTTCTTACCATTGAGAAGCAGAACTCGCCAAGTGTTAATTGGATACAACATGTTACGTTGTCAGTGATAATGCATTTGAGATAGTAATTCAACCACGTGAAAGGGGGAAATTTGTGGGTAGCGCACAATAGCTCTGCTAAAGTGCAGTGAGGAGCCTGCCTGTGTTGGTAATAATATTATATATCCCCTGTTATTTTGAACAGCAAACTGCTCAAGCATAAACTTGTGCGTGCGTGGGTACCATGTGCTTGGCGGTTTGCCTGGCAACTCCCCCTCTAACCTTCCATCCAAACATCCATTGATATTGCAAAATATCAACAACACATGATATTTCACCAAGAAATCATCAAGCAACAAAGAAAATTCATTAAAAAAGAAAAGCAGACAAAAGACTGCTGAGATAGCAGCCAGGAAAGCAACACTAGGAGCCCAAAAAAAGAAAATCGAAATCTTTTAAGCCCATTACATTGGTAACCCATTCAACTAGCATCTTTTTAGCTTGAGATCCCACGGATTTAGGCGTCGTATGCAGGTCGTTAAAAACTCTATCGTTCCTTTCCATCCAGATCGCCCACCATATTGCAATAATTGCTTGTCTCCAAATCTTGGCTTTCACCTTTCCAATTTTGTGACCATGCCAAACTCGAAGAAAAGCCGCAGCAGAGTTCGGACAGCAACCCGTGAATTTGAATCTGGACCAGAAGTCCCAGAAGATAAGAGTAATAAAAGGGCAATGAACAAACAGATGGTTAACTGTCTCTTCACTACGCATACAACGGCTACAGATGTTAACGATTTGCATCCCTCGCTTCCTGAGATTGTCAATAGTGAGGATCCGATTCTTGGTCAGCAGCCAACCGAAGCAGATGAACTTTGGGGGAGCTGCGTATTTCCATATGAACGGACTACTTGGCTGATTAGAGACCGTAGAGGGGAGCATGACCATATATACCGATTTAACATAAAAATTCCCAGAGCTATGACAATTCCAGTGCAGTTTATCCGGATTAGAAGCATCCGGAGAAATGGGGGACAGACATTGGAGGAGGCCCATATATTCGTCTGCCTCCCAGTCCCTAAGATTCCTCACACAATTGATTTCCCATCCTCCACTAGGAACTGAAAAGGAGAAATTACTAGCTACCGTACTTTCCTTATTGATGACAATACCGTAAATGGCTGGGAATCTTGTTTTCAAAGTACTATCGCCTATCCAGTGGTCTTCCCAAAACCGTATTCTCGACCCATTACCCAGAGAGAAGAGTATGTGAGAAAGCACCTTTGCTTTGTGCCGAAGGATGCCTTTCCAAAGGAAGGACGCTCTATAGTAGGAAGAATCTTTTGTCCACCAGTTCCCTGCGGTACTACCGTATTTGCCTTTGACTATAATATTCCACAACGCTCCCAATTCATTTCCCAAACGCCAAATCCACTTGCCGAGGAGGGCTACGTTCATAATCTTGAGGTTCTTGATGTTAGCACCCCCATTCTTAAAGTGAGAGCAGACTTCGTTCCACTCCATTAAATGGAACTTGCTTTGATTATCCTTGCCGCACCAAAGAAAACTCCTTCTGAGCGCATCAATACGATTTAGGACAAATGCTGGGCATCTGAAGAGAGACATATAGTAAATAGGGAGATTAGACAGAACTGCTTTGATTAACGTGATTCGACCTCCCAACGACAGATAATGACATTGCCACATCACCAGTTTCTTCTGAACTTTGGCGACAATTTTGTCCCACATTTCCAGGGGGGGCGGACCGACTGAGAGGGGAAGACTGACGAATGTGGTAGGAAAGGAAGCCGACGAGCAGCCCAGCGTAGCCGTGTGCGCAGCCAGCGTCTGATCCGACACATTCATACCATACAGCTTAGATTTAGCCATATTAATCTTAAGGCCCGAAACTGCCTCGAAACAATGCAGAGTCGTATGGAGATTGGACACAGACGAATCGTCAGCCTCGATCATAATAAGGGTATCATCAGCAAATTGAATATGTGAGATCGGATGGACATTATCTGCTACAAAGGCACCTGTAAACAATCCCGCTGCCTGCCCTCGTTGAAGCATTTGGGAGAACACCTCACCTATCAGAAGGAACAAGAGGGGAGAGAGGGAATCCCCCTGCCGAAGGCCTCTCGAGGCCGGAAAGAAGCCATAAGGGGAGCCATTTAAAAGAATAGAGAAATGCGTCGAATCCAAGCAAGAGCTTATCCATCTTCTCCATCTGTCCCCGAATCCCATCCTCTTCATCATGTACTGCAAAAACTCCCAATCAACATGATCATATGTTTTTCGATGTCGAGTTTGTAGAAAATTGTTTGTCTTCCAGATCTGTGCGAAGAATGCAAGCATTCGTTGGCAATGAGCGCCTTGTCTATAATTTGTCTCCCTTTTAAGAACGCGTTTTGATTTTTCGAAATGAGGCTCCCCAAAACAGTACTTGATCTTAAAGACAGGATTCTGGCTACTATCTTATAGGGATTGGACACGAGGCTGATGGGCCAGAATTTCGAAAAAGAGGACGCACCTGGAATTTTTGGGATGAGAGATATAAAAGAAGCTCCCAGACTCTTCGACAGCTTCCCCCTATTATGAAACTCATGAAGAAATTCCATTATGTTTGATTGAACCATTTCCCAAAACATTTGATAGAAAGCCATAGTAAAACCATCGGGACCTGGAGCTTTTTCCCCTGATAACGCAAAAACTGCTGCCTTAGCTTCCTCAATTGTGAAGGGCGCCTCTAGCATGGCGGAATCCATCATATGCAAAGAGGAGAAGGGAATCCCGTCGAGACGCGGTCTTGACCACCCATCAGAAGAAAGGATGGAACGAAAATGATTTATGGCACATTCCGCAATTTCAACTTTATGTTCGATAATCCGATCATTAACCCTAATAGAGAGAATAGCTTTTTGACGGGCCCTAAGATTGGCAATAGTATGGAAATATTTGTTATTTCTATCTCCCTCTCGAAGCCACTTCACTCGAGACCTGATCTTCCAATTTAGCTCGTCTTCCAAAGCACGGGCCGATATGGACTGAATGATCTGAATGCGTCTGGCTAACAAATCGATCGATATTTCCTCCCCTTCATTAGAGGATTGGAAAGGAAATGAAAGATTGTGGTCTCAATATCTTGCATGTTGCGATATCGATAATATTGAGATACTATCAATATTATTAATGACAAATTGGACACTACATACAACCATGTGCCCATGGAAAAATTTTGAGATAAAAAAAATTTCTCATAAACAAAATTTTGATGATATCAATACATTGGCGATATTATTGAAATATCGTCAATACACTTATGATACAAGCATTACCTAGAATTTACATAGTCAAAAATATTGGCAATACATTGGCGATATTGATGCATTGGCAATACAAGTGACACCTAGAATTTACATAGTTGAAAATATTGACGATTATATTAGCGATATTGATTTGTTGGTGATACTTAGCAATACATTGCTAATACTTAGAATTTCTAATACTACCAGCGTTATCGATATCGCTACCAATGTTATCGGTATCGCTGAGCTAGAGATAAAGATAATATCGGAGATAATTTGAACATTGCGTCAAACCTAGAACTCCGAATTGAGTAATACCACCAACTGGAGCACAACATCCCAAAATGAATCAACACGCCCCTTGTTTTGATTCAATATTCATTATTCCTTCATAAAAGAATCCATACAAATATATTTCTCGCAAAGCAAAAGAAACCCTAATCTAATCACAACCATTTAAGAAAGCAACCCCCCTTTTCTTTTCATTCAATATTCATTATTCCTTCGTAAAAGAATCCTTGCAAATATATTTCTCGCAAAGCAAAAGAAACCCTAATGTAATCACAACCATTCATTATTTCTAATTGCAACCATTTACTTTAACAGTAATGATGAGGAAAATATCTATACTGCCCATCATAACCATACGACTTCTGTAAATTGGTCATAACTCAATGCATGTTAGAATTGCATTAGCTTGGGCCTGTCTGAAAGCTAACTCAATAGGATCTCAAAGAGGACCAATTTCGTGCCATTTGGACATGGTTTATATTCAGAAATGGATCAAAAAATAGGTGATGGAAATAAGGGTACCTGTATATTGTTTCCATATAATATATTTTTCTATAAAAAATCCTAAATATATGAAATAATCCAAACGTGTCCCATGTGCCCACTGATTGTTAGGACAGTTTAAGGGGTTAATGTAGGAAACATCTAGGTCAAATCGTTCTCCACCATTGATTGTTGAGCAGCCTGTGATCATAACCCTTGAAGGCCCAAATTTTCAGCCCTTACATACGTGGATCGCCATTTTTTTACCCTCAAGAACCGTGATTGTGATAGTATGAAGAGTGGGCCACCATTGAGAGCCTTACATGAATGAGTCCTCTGATTGATACTCCTAACTCAACATAGTTGCTAGAGAGAGAATTTCTCCTACGTTTTAGTCATTTAAAGATAGTTTAAGTCTCCCTTAATATGTCTGTAGCTTATAATGCAGCCCACTTTTTGGGCATCAAGTGATGTCAAAATGATATGAAGTAGATCAACTTATGAATGAGTCCAAGATCATGCAATTCCAACACCATTTGAGTTATGACCAATTACCAAAAGCTTATATTATATGGATTTGACAGAATTGTAGGGTGACTTGATCATTTTTAATCATCATCGTCATCTAAGAAATTAATCATGATGGCTAATGGCTATAATCCTTTGTTTGGATGAAAACTATTGCTATCTTACATCAAGCATGGAAGTTTTCTCCCTAAACTTCCAGCAAGGCCTGCCTGATTCGCTAAAGGTTTATACTTGACCCTGCCAAGCCACTTACGGATCTCTAGTAATTGGGGGTTTCATCAATCCATTGTTGAGTTACTTGCAGGAGACTTGAAGACCATCCATCCTTACGTTAATTTCAGTCAACATTTCCACTACACACTCATGGCAGCTGTCCATTTCCACGAATGGGCCTGCAAAATCATAAAGCCCACTCCTGGACAGCATCATGAATGGTTTTCCCCCTTTTGTCTGCTTTTCCAAAAAAAAAAGATTTTGGCATTTCCGGAAAAGTTTATTTATTTTGCTTCAAATAATACTTATTAGTTAAAGCAATAGTTAAATCTGCATAACCATTGTTCTGTGTAGTGACATTCCTAATTTCGATACAATGATTGATTACATTATATAGGTCACACGTCTACATGTGTATGCAGCAGCGTGTGACCAATTCTGCAGGCCAACTGAATCCAACTGGATATCAAATTGATTCAAGATTTTGGGTTTCTGAACTATGGGTCTTGGGATATGGCATGATAGTTGTTTGCTAAGTTCTCAACATCAGCTACCTCTTTCACAGACAAACTACTTAGGATCTTCCTCTCCTTGTGACCCAGTAGAACCCGGTAAGTTGAATGGTGGAAAATTCGCCTGAACCGCTCAAACTGCATGAAAGGTATTTGTCCCAAGAAAAAAAAAAAAAAAAAACCATGTTAGCAACCCTAAGATTTATCCCAGCATCATGAAAAGGCTTTTAGAAACTAGCCTACCTGTCCCAAATCAAAGAAGGGCCCAAAATAGGTAGACCTCTCAAATGGATCAAAACCAGCAAACTGCCAATAAAAATAGTATTACATCAGAAGGAAAATCCTCTTTTCATTGTAAGACAAAGCCAGCAAAAACAAACACTTGCTGGTTATATTGGGGTCTGGATTCTGGCATTACCCTATACATGACTTCCACCCCATAATCCGGACGAGGCTGGTCATTGTATTTCAATGCATCAAGTTGGCACTGGACTGCTTCTTCTGCACTAAACTAAAAGAAATGCAGGACAACGATAGATATATATTAGTGAAAACTAACAAGCAGTACTCAGTACCCATTTCCATAGTTGAGAAATTACATTGAGACTTGGGCCAAAAGGTTTTTTCCTGCGAGATTCGAGCCTGCAATAGAAAAGCAAGAATCTGTACTGTTAAGCAAAAGGTAACCACACAGACGCACAGGTTAATCTGCTCCTTCATTGGGGTCCACATATCCCAGAATGAATACAAAGGCAAGAATTCCATACATCGGATAAACATATAATCAATGATCAAATCAATTTATTCCAGAAGATTAAGGAAGAACCTGACCAAAAGATCAGTTACCGCCAGGGTACAGTCAACTTGTCAAGACCAAGACAACTCAGGAAGTAGTTTCTACTGGTTCAAACATTAAAATCTACAAATGAGGTTGAGGGTTTTGGGATAAACTAGATCAGTGAAAAAAAAAAAAGAAGTTAAGACGATAACTTTGCACTAATAAATAGAAACATGTAGTGAGTTTTCAAACTCATGTGATAAAGGGCACTGGTGATACCCTGTTCTAGTAAATTCATTGGATAATTCAGTGAGAATAGGCTGATAGGTTTCAACAACTGATGGTTCTGATCTTAGTCATTCTTCCCAGGTATTCCGTAACGGTAATGGTGGCTGTAACGGCCACCAACCCTTTACGTATGGCCTGTAATGGCTGTTACACCCCCCGTAACCGCCGTTACAGTCTCTCTTTTTTTAAACAAAAAATCCGAAAAACCTGTATCAGCCCTGTAATGGACCGTTACGGGCCCATTACAGCCTTTACAGGAGGCGTAATGGGCCGTTACATGGCTGTTACAGCCTTTACGGGGGTGTAATGGGACATTACAGGGGTTGTACCAGACATTATGGGTCATTCTTTCCATAACAGCTATTACGGCCCAATAACGTGTAACGGTTGGCATTGTTACCTTTACATAACGGCCGTTATGGCACACCATTCTTCTTTTGGGGTCGTGTATGAATTGGACATTCTCATGTATCCTATCAAGATCATTTTATAGTAACTTATTTAGCCATTTACATTTACATCTTGTGTAAATTACCACTTTTGATATCTTGGGTCGATTGTTCATGAGAGTGGAGAGATTGAGAAGGATGTTGCTCATATAGAATTTAACTCGGGTGGAAGAATGAACATGTACCTGTGGAGTTTTATGTGATAGTCATGTACAACTCAAACCTCAAGGGAAATTTTATAGGATAGCTATAACTCCAGCCATGCTTTATGCGATAGAATGCCGGGCACTTAAGGAACAACATCTTCATAACATGAGTGTAGCTGAAATGAAGATGTTGAGATGGATGACTGGTAAAACAGGGAAGGATAGAATTAGAAATGAACATTAAAGAGAACTTAGGAGTCACAACAATAGATAATACGATGAGGGAAAATAGACTTCGATGCAAGGTGTGTTGTGACAGCCATTATAGGGTCGTATAAGCCATTGTGTAATGGTAACGGTGCCAACCGTTACGCATTATGGGGTCATAACAACTGTTACGGAAAAAATGAGGAGCTGTATCAGCCCCCGTAACGGTCTGGTATGGGGCCGATACAGGTTTTTTTTATTTTAGTTTTTTTAAACATGCGCGTGAGCAGGCGCGCGCACACACACATATATATATACAAAGCGAGAGAGAGAGAGAGAGAGAGAGAGAGAGACCATAAGGGTCATTATGGCCCTATTGTATCAGTAACAGTGGTGACCATTATGGCACACCTTGCTTAGATGGTTTGGTCATGTGCAAGGAGAGACTAAGAATTGCACCTATTAGGAGTAAGTAAGTACAAGTTGAAGGCTCTAAAAGGGCAACAAGAAGGCCCAAAAGGACATGGGTGGAGATAGAAAGAAAAGACTTGATGACCTATGGTCTAACCAACGTCATGGCCCTTGATAGAACGAATGGCAGAACAGGATTCATGTCGCTGGCCCCAATTAATCGGGATGAGGCTCAAATGATGATGACAACATTTATATCTTGTATAATAATCATGTGTCATTTAGTAATGGAATATTACGTCATTTATGATGTATTCCCATCAGTTCATTCACACTATGATAGACTAATACCGCAAAATTAGAAGTAAAAGAACTGACAGGAAGCCAAAACAGGCACATAGAAACATGGATTTAAGTAGTGGTTTCAGAGAGCAACTTGCCCGGGGACTGGAACCGGTTTGACTCACCCTGACTCGGTTTGCATTGGTTTGGTTACTTGTTTCATTTCAGACCAAAACCAAGATGAAACCGAGCCCTATCAGAAGATTTTTTCCAACAATGCACAGAATACATCTTGCTGTGGTGGTAAGACCAGGAATTATTGATCCCACAACATGTATTTTGGAAGTCATGCTGAGCTCAATCTGATAAGATTGACTATTGAGGATTGTACCATATATGGTATCAGGTTTGACAAGCTTCTAATCAGGTCAAGATCAGCTCAAGCCTAGAAGACTTGGCCAATTTTGGCCTTGTATTATGAGGTTGGGCTGAACCTGAAATGGCCTAGGCCCAGCAAGTTGACATCCCCAGCTAACATTCATAGCCTCCAATGCTAATGTCACATATCATATAAACAAGAAGACAGTCAAATCCTCCAGAAATCAGAGGCCTAACTCAAAACTATAAGAGTAGAAAAGAAAAGAACATGGATGTTGTAAGAATCAACAGTACTTCCTAATTTCATATATATAAGTGGGAGGTCAATAGACCAAGGATCATATCGGTTGTTGTTTTGATCTCTTCAAGGGGATCAACCTTCAAAACTCTATTACTTCTCTTATTTATCAAATGCCATGTTGCATACTGGTATTTATTAAGACAACTACACATAACTCAACCACAACCATAACCACATTCCTTGATAATGCTAACTCCTAAATAAACCCAACCACTGATAAACCAGGTTTGAAACACATGGATCTGGTACAAAACAAAGGTAATGATACTTGTTGAATAGTTCAGATGGCATGATCGCGTTTTCAACATGCATGGCCAGGGCACACTTTCATATGATGGCCACCAATGCACCCCCAATGGAAACATCCTGGTCATAAAATATTTGGCCTTTTCTTGGTTGGTAAGGGACAACTGCCATAATTTCTTCATTAACCATCTACTTACTTGCATACAAAATGTCGGGCAGTCAAACAACAATACGTTCTGAATGTATGTAGCTGAAATGAGGATGTTGAGATGGAAAAGCAGCAAATGAGAAAGGATAAAATAAGATTTCAATGCATTCGAGGGAAATTAGGAGCAGCACCAATAGGTAATAAGATGAAGTAGACATAGATGGTTTGCCATGGCCTGTGACAAAGTATAATGACGAAAAGGCTTTTTGTTGCCTGTTGTCAGAAGCCTTCAATCTGACTCTTTTGGATCTCTCGACCGGTCGAGTGAGCATCTCGACTAGTCGAGGATTGCTCGACTCAAAGTCCAGCGTCTTATGATCTTTGGTGTCCGGGCCGCTCGACCGGTTGAGGGGATGGCTCGACCGGTCGAGGGGGTCCCTCGACTAGTTGAGGCCTCGGCTCGACCAGTCGAGGTTACGCAGATCCTGCGCGAACTGCGTAAATTTAAGGTGATTTCCGGACTTTTCCAAAGGAAGTGCGTAAGTGGAGTTTCCTAAACTATAAATAGGGGTCCCTAGGGCTATTCGAAAGTATTATAAGGCTTCTCAAAGGTATTCTAAAGGGTTCTAGGGTTATCAAAGGGTGTAGCAAGGGTGAGATTCGAGGTTGTTCGAATCGGGTAAGTCCTCTCTCTTTGTAATTTATGCTTTCATAGTGAATTTCTGTCGCTTTGTGCCGTGGTTTTTTCCCGCAAGGGTTTTCCACGTTAAATCTTTGTGTTCTCTTGTGTGTGCTTGGTGCCATTGGATTGCCATCATAGATCTAGATCTATGTGGTTCTGCAGCACAAATCCCCAACAAGTGGTATCAAAGCAATCGTTGGGGCACAGATCTGAATCTGAAGGATTAATAATAGTGAGAAGTACTAGGTATGATATTGAGAAGTACTCAGGGAAAAATAATTTTGAGTTATGAAAGATCAAGATGATCAGTTCCTTAATTAAGCAAGGCGAAGATGGTGCTCTTGAGGAGCGGAAGTCTACTATGACTGATGATGAATGGAATACTCTTGATAAGAAGGCTTTATCATCGATCCATTTATGTCTCACGGATGAGGTTCTCTACAACGTCATGAGGGAGAAAACTGCGGCTAAGTTATGGGCGAAGTTAGAGGATGTCTATGAGAAAAAATCTTCTGAAAATCGCCTACACTTGAAGTGGTAGTGGTATAACTTCAAGATGGCAAAGGGTGGAGATCTGGAGGCTCACATCAGCAACTTTAATAAATTGGCTTGCAAATTGCTGGATATGAGGAAGTGATGAAAGATAGAGAACAAGCATGTATGTTGCTGAATTCTCTCCTGGCGTCTTATGAGTCGTTCAAGGACACAATGTGCTCCACGAATAAAACCCTAAGTATCGACACCGTTATCTCGGCCCTTCAAGGGAAGGCTATGAGAAAGCTTAACGTCGACATGGGGATATCTTCTAAAGCACTGCTTACGAAAAGTAGGAATTCTGAACAAGGTACAGGTTCTTCAGGTTCTAGGTCCAAATCCAAGGGTAAGAGCAAAGGAAAGGTAAAGTGCTGGAACTGTGGAAAGGAAGGACATGTGAAGAAGGATTGTGAAAATCCTAAATCTAAGAGAGAAGATTCTGAGGCTTCGTTTAGGGAGGTCAATGTTGCCACGTCAGATAGATCGAGTGGATGTGATGGTAATGTTCTACATGTGTCTATGATCAGACGGCCATACGATGATCGTAAGGACGAGTGGATTCTAGACACAGGGGCATCTTTTCACATGACTCCTCATCGAAGTTGGTTCACCAGCTACATGGAGTGCGATGGTGGATAGGTATTTATGGGCAATGACAGTACCTGTAATGTTGTGGCTGTTGGTTCGGTGCGCATCAGGATGTTTGATGGGATGGAGCGTACCTTGACTGATGTCAGGCATGTTCCTGATTTGAAGCAGAATTTGATTTCTCTTGGTGTACCTGAGGCAAAAGGATGCAAGTACACGGGTATTGATGGTGCTTTTAAGGTATAAAAGGGGGCACGGGTAGTCATGAAAGCGCAACGACTCAGTAATATGTACAGGTTGATTGAGAGCACTTCAAAAGGTGGAGTTGCAGTGGATGTAGCGGATTCCACCTCTGCACGTGTGTGGCATGTTAGGCATAGCCACATGAGCAATCAGGGCAGGAAGGCGGAGACACGCGGACAGGGATACAGAGTAGGTGGAGCAGCCACCTGTGGGAAGAATCATATGGCATAAATTGTAGGATATCGGCGAGGAACATGGACGACTCCAATATTGCAGGGGATCCATCTTCTATTCAAATGGCTCTAGGTAAGCCTAGTTCTGATAAGTGGAAGGTGACTATGGGCGATGTGATGGACTCGTTGTACCAGACCGACATATGAGAGCTGGAAAGTGGTTGGATGCAGGTGGATCTTTAGGAGGATAAAGCATAGATACAGGGCGAGGTTGGTGGCGAAGGGTTATGCCCAGAGAGAAGGTATTGACTTCTCAGAGATATTCACGCCGACAGTACAGCAGGATTCTATTAGATCCGTGATTGGCACTGGTTGGCCAATGTGATCTCGAGCTGAAAGGATGGATGTGGAGTCTGCACTTCTGCAAGGGAAAGTGAAGAGCAGATCTACATGAAGCAACCAGAGCGGTTCGAAGTTAAAGGGGCTGAGAAAAGACTTTGCAGGAGGTCGTGGTTCGACCTATCGCCTAGGCAGTGGTTTAATTCCTTCATGATGAGTCAGGAATTGATAACAAGATCGTCAATTATGACATGCCTGAAATCAATGTACTAAAGATTCGGTTAAGTGGGACATTCAGGATGAAGGATCGGGGGCTGCAAAGATGGTTCTCGGCGTTGAGACTGAAAGAGGAGTAGGTTTTGGTAATCACAGGAGGAATACCTTGTGTGTAGGTATTGATCAAGGATGTGATGGGCCAGGTAAAGCCGGAGAGCGTTCCCTACGCGTCTCTCCTCAAGTTTTCCTCAGGACATGTCCCAAAACAGATGAGGAAAAGCAGGATATCTCATGAGCCTTATTCGAATGCGGTTGGCATTACATGCCATGGTCTGGAATAGACCGGTTATTTTACAGGCTATCAGTGTTGTGAGCAAATACCCCAGCAAGCAATATTGGGTAGTGGTGAGATGGTAAGAAGAGTACGTCTTTCCTTTGAAAAGACAGGAGCAAAGCATGGATGGGCACGTAAATTCTAATCCGACAGACATGCTCTCCTAGACCGTTCCTGTAGATAAGTTCGAGTTCTGTGCAGCTTCTCTGGGCTTGGCGATGGCGTAAAAGAAGGATGGAGTGTGCACGAGAAGCTATGATGTGATGCAGAGATAAGAGAAGAGGGCAGCAAGATACATGATTGAAGATTGAAGACATGGTGGAGATTGTTGTCAGAAGCCTTCAATCTGACTCTTTTGGATCTCTCGACTGGTCGAGTGAGCATCTCAACTAGTCGAGGATTGCTCGACTCAAAGTCCAGCGTCTTATGATCTTTGGTGTCCGGGCCGCTCGACCGGTCGAGGGGGTCCCTTGACCAATCGAGGCCTCGGCTCGACTAGTCGAGGTTACGCAGATCCTGCGCGAACTGCATAAATTTGAGGCGATTTCCGGACTTTTCCAAAGGAGGTGCGTAAGTGGAGTTTCCTAAACTATAAATAGGGGTCCCTAGGGCTATTCTAAAGTATTTTAAGGCTTCCTAAAGGTATTCTAAAGGATCCTAGGATTATCAAAGGCGTAGCAAGGGTGAGATTTGAGGTTGTTCGAATCGAGAAAGTCTTCTCCCTTTGTAATTTATGCTTTCATAGTAAATTTTTGTCGCTTTGTGCCATGGTTTTTTCCCGCAAGGGTTTTCCACGTTAAATCTTTGTGTTCTCTTGTGTGTGCTTGGTGCCATTGGATCGCTATCCTAGATCTAGATCTGTGTGATTCCGCAGCACAAATCCCCAACATTGCCGACCTCAATCGGTTCGAGTAAGGCTTAGATGGTGATGATGATGATGACGACAATGATTATTATGACGATGGTGACAATTATTATGATGGCGATAATAATGACAATTATGACAATTATTATGATGATGACGATGATGAACCAACTATTTACTGGACCACCAGTTTGAATCATTGGAATTCTACTATCTGGTGTGGGTGAGTGTGTGGCGTGGGTGGGTGGGAATTTTGCCCTATTGACCATCCATGGTGAGTCCCATCCCATCAACGGCTCGGATCACTGAACGATGGGCCCCACTTGTATGAACGGAAAGCCCAAGCACACTTCGCCACGAACTCTCATGCTAACAGTCATACAATACAACAGTAAATCATCCAAACAAGGCAAGTTCTTCTATCAAAATTTTAAAGAAAAAACAAATAAATGAATAATAAGATATTACTGTGGATTGAAGAAAAACAATTACAGAGAGAGAGAGAGAGAGAGAGAGAGAGAGAGAGACCAGTCCTTGGAGAGAAAATCGGGAACGTCAGCAGAAGCTCTAAAACGGGCGGTGTTGGAGAAGTGCAGGTGAGGTCGATCGCCTTTCAAGGGTTTGGATGAGGAAAGAGGGATGGACCTAGGAGGAGTAGAAATCGACGGACAGAACAAGGCCATTTTCTTCCTTGTCTGTACAGAAAATCAAATCGATCAAATGCCACGGCTTCGTTTCAAAGGTTGAGAAAATGCGCAAATCTCTCTCGAAAGAGCGCGCCACACGTGTCAGTGTAGCACGCGTGTGAGACATATCTGTATCCGCTATGCCGCATGAGAATTAGGCCCACCGTCCCCACAGCTTTTAATTGACACCTGGGAATCATCGATCCAGACCGTCCATTCATTTATAAACACTAGGGGCTGGCCACTTTTAAAAATTTTCCGAATCGGATTATCATAACCATCCTCCGGACATTAACATGAAAAATGGACGGTCAAGATCGGTCTGCTCGTCAGATGGCATACACGTCCAGGTTGAATGCGGGCATATTTGACAGCCAATCATCAATCTAGACCGTCCATTCCTTCTTAACACTAGCGGTAGGCTATAGTGCAAAAATGCTGACCGGATGATCCTAACCATCCATCCGATCGATAGCACCAAAGGTAGAGAGTCAGGGTCGGTCTGCTAAATGGGATACGCATCTAGATGAATTGTGTAACATTTATCTGTCCATTTTGGGAAGTATACAACGCTGGATCCAGATGTGACGGTGGACATGGTGATACTCAAGAGATCTCCCACAGCAGACGATCATAACCGTCCAACTTGAGCCCCGTTCCATAGGAGCATTGCTTTTTATTGCCCATTTCATCGGATGGCTAGGATTAAGCAAGAAGCAATGCGCTCTCGCCCTCTTCATTTCTGATGAAAGCCTGACGCTTTTCTGAATGATCAGTACCGTTACTCCAATGGGCCATGAGGTAGATGAAATATGGACGACGGTTAGAAGAGCAATATTCTTTCGGTACACACAGTGAACAGCTAGAGTTGGTGTGCACTTTTTCGCTTAGGCTTCATTGAATTAAGTGAATTCGAAGGCCCACCACCTATGAGGTCGACCACATGGGAACTTCCCATGAGGTCAAGCTGTGTGGGCCCCACCATGATGTGTTGAAAATCAACACCATGCATTTGATGGGTCCTCTTTAGGTCATGGGATATCCAAAAATCAGCCGTGTACGAAAATCATGTTGGCCATACCATCTAAAACCATGTGAAGACATGCCTAAAACATATAAAAGCACTTTGTTGGGCTCACCTAAGTTTTGGATGCAGCTGAAACTTGGTCTAACCAGATGCACACAATGGATGAGCTGGATTTGTGAACTACATCTCGGTGGCCCAATAAATGATCATAAATATTTCAATGGGAGGATAACCCCTCTCAACTGTTGTATGTGGTGTGGCCCACCCAAGTCATGGATTGACTTGATTTTTAAGCATGTCCCCCACCATGGAATGGTGCTTCTGACTGATGGGGTAGATGTTCAACACACATCATGGTGGGGGCCACACAACTTGACCTCATGGGAAGTTCCCACACACACATACACGGCTAAAAAAGATGGAATTTCACTCCAATATTACTTTGCGAGCCTTAGCTACTTGAATCGAGAAGAACTGATCGTGCCCAATGGCCATCCAAGGAAATTTTTGATACAATGACAAAGTGTCATGTACGGTATGCAAGCTTGTACACATGGCATACAATCAATTGAAATTGAATTAGCCCAATTATGAGTCCTAGTTTATGTTTATCATAGGGAAAAAAAAAAAACATTTTATTTAGAAACGAAAAGAATGATTGCACCTTCCCATTTCAACAAACAGGTGACAAGGAACTCCCTCCCTACGTCACCCATCAAATTTAAAAATTTATATACCTTCTTTTCTTGATTTTATAACATATGCTACAAAATTGCCTTCTTGAAGAAGTGCATTAAAATGTAATTTAAAATATGAAAAACAAACCCTAAAGAATGAACTATGTGAACCAAACCTCTTAACAAATGTCCAACAAATTGCAAGAATAGAACTAGGCGTGTGGAACAGCAATTGGGTTCACTTGACAAGACAGCTGAAGTTATTTGGATAATCATAAACTAAATATTTCATAGAACAATCATTACACTTATACACAACCGTAATTATCAAGAACAAGATAAAACATTAGGTAAAACAATCATTACATTTACCCGTGGTAGTAATTATCAAGCACAAGATATGATGTGACCATTATCTAATGAAATTGGGATTTTTACTTGTTTCCAAACAAGAACCCTAATTTTAAAATCCTACTTCCTACAATAATGATGGAAATAATAATCACATAGTCATTATAATTTCCATATCTAAGCACAGGAAGTAGGTCAGTTTTAAGCATTTCAATTAACCTAGTTAGATGGTACAAGTAGAATTCTATTGCCTTTGAGAATATTGTTGGGGATTTGGACTGCGGAATCACACAAATCTATATCTAGGATAGCAATTCAATAGTAACAAGCAATCATCGAAGAACACAAAGATTTAACGTGAAAAATCCTTTCGGGAAAAAACCACGGCACAAAGCGACAGAAATCTATTGTGAAAAAGAAATTACAAGAGAGAGGACTTACCCGATTCGAATAATCTCAAATCTCACCCTTGTCACTCCCTTTGATAACCCTAGAACCCCTTTAGAAAGCTTTAGAATACCCTTCAATAATCTCACAATCCTGCATACACCTCTTTATATGAGTTTAGAAAGAAGTAGACTCGGAATACGAAACAAAAATCACAAAATCTGCGTTTCCACAAAAAATCTGCATAACATCTTCGATGTCATCGAAGGTCCATCGATGTCATCGAAAATGGACCAAAACTATCTAGCGACCAGGGGTGAAAAATTCGACAATTATCGATGGCATCGAGCAACCTTCGATGTCTTCGACGATTGGCTTTGATGTCATCGAAACCCTATCGATGTCATCGACAGACCACCAGACAGATTTAAGACATCTGTCCATAACAATCCCCACCATGTCTTCAATCTTCATCCGTGTAGCTTCTTGTCCCATTCTCTTGTCCATGCATCTCATCATAGCTTCATCAACGCTTCTCGTGCACACTCCATCCTTCTTTTACGCCATCGTCAAGCCTAAAAAAGTTGCACAGAACTTAAACTTCTCTATAAGAATAACCTTGGTAAGTATGTCTGCTGGATTCATGCTGGTGTGAATCTTCTCCAGTATTACACCTCCTTCCTCAAGTATCTGTCAGCTAAAGTGGTGACGAACATAAATATGTTTAGTACGTGAGTGATAAACAGAATTTTAGCCAAATTGATAGCACTCTCGCTATCACAGTTAACTGGCATGGCCTCCTGTTGAAGTCTCAACTGATTTATCATGCCCTTGAGCCAAACACCTTCTTTAAATGCTTCCATTACTGCCATACATTCTGCTTCTGTCGTGGAAAGAGCCACCACGGACTGAAGCTTCAACATCGAACTGATTGCTTCACCCGATAGTACAAACGAGTATCCTAAAGTAGACTTCCTGGAATCTATACTGCCTGCGTAGTCGGAATTCATATACCCTATCAACTTTGTCCCTGTTTTCTCAAAAGTTAAGACGTAATCTTTCGTACCTCGAATGTATCGAAGTAGCCATTTCACCGCTTCTCAATGTTGCTTGCCGGGGTTTAACATGTATCTGCTCATAGCACCGACTGCCTATGAAATATCTGGTCTTATACAAACTATGGCATACATTAAACTATCAACTGCATTCGAATAAGGCACATGAGACATTACCTGTTTTTTCTCATTTGATTTAGGACATTGTTCTGAGGAAAGCTTGAAGTGAGCCGCGTGAGGAACGCTCACCGGCTTTGCTTGGTCCATCCCATACTTGATCAACACATTTTCAAGGTATTCTGCCTGTGATAACTAAAGCCTGCTCTTCTTCCTGTCTCTATGAATATCTATGCCGAGAACCCTCTTTGCAGTCCTCAGATCTTTCATCTCGAATGTCCCTAATAACTAAGTCTTCAATACGTTAATTTTAGACATATCATGACAGGCGATCAACATATCATCAACATACAGTATTAGGATGATGAATTTTCCATCACTCAGTGTCTTGCAATAGACATAGTGATCGTATTCACTCCGAGTAAATTTCTGACTCATCATGAAAGAATCAAATTTTTTATACCACTGCTTAAGCGACTGTTTCAGGCCGTACAACAACCTCATTAACCTGCAAACCTTTTTCTCTGCCCCTTTAACTTCGTAGCCCTCTAGTTGCTTCATGTAGATCTGATCTTCCAATTTTCCGTGCAGGAATACAGTCTTAACATTCATCTGTTCCAACTCGAGATCGTATTGGGCAACTAACGCCAACACGAATCTGATAGACACCTGATTAACCACCGGGGCGAATATCTTTGTGAAGTCGATTCCTTCTCTCTGAGCATAACCCTTCGCTACCAACCTTACTTTGTATATATCATGTTTCCTTTTGAATAATCACTTGCATTCAATCACTTTTCGGCCCATTGAAAGTTCCACCAACTCTCATGTGTGATTTTTGTGCAACGAGTCCATCTCATCGTTCATAGCTGCCTTCCACTTTTCTTCATTAGGCTCATTAAGAGCCTCCTGAATAGTAACGAGTCTCCCTCATCTGTAATGAGAGCATATACAATATTAGAGTCATCCATGTATCTTGCTAGTAACCTGTGATCACGCGGTGGGTTTCTTCTCATAGGTGGCTGCTCCACCTGATCCTGTACCTCTATCTGCGTCTGTCTCTGCCTGAGTATCATCTGAGTCAATCTGGATGTCTACGATCAACATTTCTGATTCCTCTTGCTCCTCTTGATCATTCTTGCGAAATAGGGAGCTTTCATCGAATCTGACGTCACGGCTAGTAATGACCTTGCATGTGACCTTATCGAATAACCTGTAACCTTTCACACCAATGTCATAGCCAACAAAGATATACTTTTTGACTTTATGGTATATCTTATATCTCTCAACTGACAGTACATGAGAGTAAGCGTCACAACCAAATATGCGTAAATTTGAGTAGTCGATTTTCTGACCACTTCATACTTCCTCTGAAATTTTTCATTCAATTGCCGTTGGAGGAGATCGGTTCACCAAATAACAAGTTGTGTTAACGGCCTCTGTCCATAGGTCTTTGCCCAACGCAGCATTACTTAACATACATTTGGCCCTTTCCAGGTAAGTCCGATTCATTCGCTCAGCCACACCATTTTGCTTGAGCATGTGGCGCACTATGTTGTGCCTGATAATCCCTTCATCCTTGCAATGCTCATTAAACTCAGTAAAAGTAAATTCTCCACAATTGTCAGTCCTTAAAACCTTTATTTTTCGCCCTGACTATTTTTACACCATTGTCTTTCATTGTTTGAATATGGTGAAAACTTCAGATTTACGTTTCATAAAGTAAACCCAAACTTTCCTGGAGTAGTCGTCAATGAATTAAACAAACCACGACGACCCCCCAATGAAAACTTCTGGTGATGGCCCCCATACGTCAGAGTGCACATAATCAAGCACTCCCTTATAAACATGTTTTCCAGATTTAAAAGATAATCTAGATTGTTTACCATATATATACAATGCTCGCATATATCTAAATCAGAATTTTTAAAAAGAAGAAGTACCTTCATAATTTTTAAAGATAATCTAGATTGTTTACCATATATATACAATGCTCGCATATATCTAAATCAGAATTTTTAAAAGGTGGAATCAAATATCGATCAGAAAGTACCTTTATGCCTCGCTCGCTCATGTGGTCCAGACGAGTATGCCACATATGTACAGACGTGGAGTCTGTAATAGCTGTTGCCACTCCACCTGTCGAAGTGTTTCCAATTAACCTGTAAAGGTTTCCATGCCTCTGTGCTCTCATAACCATGAGTGTCTCTTTTGAAATTTTAAGGACACCATCAATACCGGTGAACTTGCACCTTATAGCCTCGAGTGCACCGAGAGAAATCAGACTTTTCTTCATATCAGCAACGTGCCTGACGTCAGTCAAGGTACGCTCCATCACATCAAACATCTTAATGCTCACCTTGCCAATAGCCATAACATTATGGGCATTGTCATTGCCTATAAAAATCTGTCCACCATCGCATTCCTTGTAACTGGTAAACCAACTCCGATGAGGAGTCATGTGATAAGATGCTGTTGTGTCAAGTATCCACTCGTCTTTATGATTGTCGTGTAAGTGACTAATCATGGAAACAGACAGAACATCACCACCACTTGATTCTTCATCAAATGTGACCACATTGGCCTCCTTGGAAGAAGCCGCTGAATTTTCTTTCTTCGTTTTAGGATTTCTACAATCCTTCTTCATGTGTCCAAACAACCCACAATTCCAACACTTTAATTTTCCTTCGCCCTCGCCCTTGGATTTGGATCTAGGTCTTGAAGACCCTATACCTCGCTCAGAATCTCTGCCCCTCGTAATCAGTGCATCGAAAGATGCCCCCTTGTCGCCGTTTAGCTTTCTCATAGCCTTCCCTTAAAGGGCTGAGATAACGGTGTCAACACTTAGGGTTTTATTTGCGGTGCACATTGTGTCCCTAAAAGACTCATATGATACAGGAAGAGAATTCAACAATATACACGTCTGTTCCTCGTCTTTGACCACTTCCTCCATATCCAGCAATTTGCACATCAATTTATTAAAGTTGTTGATATGAGCTTCTAGATCTCCACCCTCTGCCATCTTGAAGGTATAACACTGTAGTTTCAAGTGTAGGCGATTTTCAGAGGACTTCTTTGCATGGATGTTTTCTAACTTTGCCCACAAACTAGCCGCAGTTTTCTCCCTCAAAACATTATAGAGAACCTCATTCGTGAGACATAAACGGATAGAGACTAAAGCATTACTATCAAGGTTTTCTCATTCATCATCTTTCATCATAGATTTTCGCTCCTCAAGAGCCATAATCTCGCCTTGCTTGGTTAACAGACTAATCATCTTAACCTTCCATAACTCAAAATTATTTTTACCTGAGTACTTCTCAATATCAAACTTGTCGTTTTCCATTATTACTAATCCTGCAGATTTAGATCTGTGCCCCAACGATCTCTCTGTTACCACTTGTTGGGGATTTGGACTGCGGAATTACACAGATCTAGATCTATGATAGCAATTCAATAGTAACAAGCAATCACAGAAGAACACAAAGATTTAACATGGAAAACCCTTTCGGAAAAAAACCACGGCACAAAGCGACAGAAATCCACTATGAAATAGAAATACAAGAGAGAGGACTTACCCGATTCGAACAATCTCGAATCACACCCTTACTACACCCTTTGATAACCTTAGAACCCCTTTAGAAAGCTTTAAAATACCCTTCAATAATCTCTCAATCCCGCATACACCCCTTTATATAAGTTTAGAAATAAGTAGACTCAAAATAGGAAACAAAAATCACAAAATCTGCGTTTCTACAGAAAATCTGCCTAATATCTTCGATGTCATCGAAGGTCCATCGATGTCGTCAAAAACGGACCAAAACTGTCCAGCGACCAGGGGTGAAAATTTCAACAATTATCGATGGTATCGAATAACCTTCAATATCATTGATGATTGGCTTCGATGTCATCGAAACCCTGTCGATGTCATCGACAGACCACCAGACAGATTTAAGACATCTGTCCATGACAAATATGACTGCCGGAAACAGTCCCACCAAGATTGAACATGTTACTCAGTGCCAACGCCATTATGGCCCTGCCCAATTCCTTCATGTCAGCTCATCCCACCAAGATTGAACAGTCCCACCATTAATGCCTTTGGCATGGCCGACACATCCGCCGCTGCCGCCAACGAACCGCGCTTCGCGTCTTGCTTATTAACACGAGATTAAAAAGGAATTCCTGGGCCCGAAGATATGCCGTGCATCCTCAACCCTTGAGTTCATACTTGCGGAGCCCACGGTCAAGTGATCTAGATGCATTTCATAAACCTCACCATGGATTAGCCATGACCTGAAATTTGGTATCCTCACGGACAGTATTGCCCCTTCACAGCTGGGCCCAAATGTTGCAAGTGTACTTGGTCCCCATTGATGGGATTCATCTACTCCCAAGTTCCCTATCCGTGACAAATATTGAATTTCATACGCCCGCATAGAGTGCTCGGCAATGGGGCCCAAGATTGGGTTATCAAAATCATTAATCCGATGGTTATGGGACCCAAAATCGGGTTATCAAGACCATTTATCTGATGGCCTCCATGGATGGAGGATGGCCTAAAAAACTCCCAAATCAGAAAACCATAGCAATCCAATCTTTGGAACATGGAGCAGCTCCTGTTGGAGTAGAAGCTGACTACGGCTTGCAATTTTTAAAAAAGCTTGTTGTTTTTCTTTTTGAAAGATCACGAAAATTGTATAAAAGCCGAGAGTCTGCTGAGAAAGCAAACTCCACTAAACTCAAAGAAAAAGAAGGTCATAACCCTTAAGAAAATCAACATGAACAGCCCATTCTAAAATTAGGCGCTTAGCCTAAAAGGCAACAGCCTGAACAAAATTAAAAATATCCCTAAAGCATTTCCCATTTCTTTCTTCCCAAACTAACCACCAAACTGCTAGGATTGCCATTCTCTACAAATGAGACCTTTGCTTGCCTAGACTGACCCCATGCCATGCCTTGAAAAGATGACCCGCCAAATCAGGAAGGCACAAGCTGATGCTGAAGCGAGCACAAAATTCTGACCAGATTGAGGCAATGAAAGGGCAACGCACCAGAAGGTGATCAAGCGATTCTTCTTCCTTCAAGCAACAAAGGCAGACGTTAACTAAGAACATCCCCCTTTTCCTCAAATTGTCCACCACCAGAACCTTCTTCTTGCCAACAACCAACCAACCAAAGCAGCTATCTTTGGGGGGGGAATACTTCCAAATATGCTTGAACATGTAATCATCATCTGAGACCGGAATATCCAGCTGATTGTAAAACGATTTTACTAAAAACTAGCTAGATTTATCCATCCTCCAAATCAGGCTGTCTTCTGGTAAGTGGTTTGGCGTAGATTTATAGATGCAATCAAGAATATCCACATACTCTCCCAATCTTGAAGGTTCCTCCTCCACTCCAAATTCCATTCTAATTTCCGTGCAGAAACAGTATAGCAGACAGCTACAGAAATAGCTTGATTTGGAGCGAAAAGAAATATGTTCGGAAATTCTTCTTTCAAAGGCACATCACCCACCCATCTATCTTCCTTGATTTGGAGCAAGAAGAAAGGTATCGGTTTTGGCTTGGGCATGATTTTCAAGCCTGCAAAACAAATTGAAAATGCCTGCAAAACCAGATCCACAGGTAACCGCGTCTATACCTGTTTATGGCTGGAACTGGCCATGCGTGTGCAAGCGTCTTTGAGTGTGGTTTGCTGCATGCGTATACAGGTGCATGTCCCCATGTGTGCTTATGCGCGTGCACTTGCGTGGGTGGGTGTGCCTCTACACACGAGTGAAAACCAGGCTCAAACCCACTTGTGCAAACCAAGCAATCAAGGACACCGCTGTAACTTTAAATCCCAGAAAACAAATAGCTGGGCTCAAGCGGACCAAACATGGCTGGGACCCAACCCAATCAATTGACAACCCTAATCATCTGACTAGGAACCAATTTAGAACAGAAGAGAAGACAGGTACAGACGCTCAGGGGTATTTTGGTCATCAAGCAAAACACTAGGGAGTCGGCCAAGTACATGCAAATACAAATTAAAATAAATAAATGACTGGGTCAAAATCAGTGGCTAATTACGACAAGATTACATGGAAAATCAACTCAAAAGAGACGCAAACAATGTAGCTCTGCAGCGACTAACACAACCCTCGAGGAAGTGTGCTTTCCAGTGAAACACCAAGTGCAGTTGGCTCGTTCTCACCAAAGTAAATGGCAACATTCCCATGCCTACAGAATTCACTAGTACATTTGCCATTTAATGGTCAGTGGTTTCATGTTTTTTTATCTGTCGGTATGTCTCTTGTAAATGCCAGTTGAGAGGCCAAGGCAAGATGGTCACTCCCCCATTTCTGCAGGACAAAAATCAGAAGATACAACCAGATAAGATGCAACCCTAGATCGAATTGGCATTTCGGAGATGAAGTTACATTGGGATTTTATGCATGCAATATAGATTCATAGGCACCAAGTAAACAATGAGAGCAATTCATGATTCAACTTGATTCCTATATGATGAAAAAAACTTGCATGGATTTTGCAATATACAAAAGAAATGGAATGGCATAGGGGACATGATTCATATGCCTATGTTTCTTTAATACATATACCTGTTTTCTACTTTTGGTACTAGATTAGTATAAAAGTGTACTACACTAGTACAAAAAGTATAAGAAGGGTGGATGTTAATTAGACAGTTTCCATGGCAAGGCGTTTCATGGTCGCTACTCACTAAGGGCCTGTTTGGATTCATGTATTGTATTGTACTGTACTGTATTCGGGTACTGTTCATGTATACAATGGACGGTTTTCAAAATACATATAAATCATTCAGATACAAATCAATGTTTGGATTGGAGGTATTATGGAGAATAGTATACAATATCTTATACAGATCAACGTTTGGATAGGAGGTATTATGTGTGCGTACTGTACAACCGTACGGATTGGCTACACCCCCTGACACCGGCCAATGGCTGGTGGTCGTTGCTATGTGGGCCCCACCATGATGTATGTATTTCATCCATGCCATCCATATGTTTTTACACATCATTTTACGGTCTGAATCCAAAAATGAGATATATCCAAATCTCAAGTGGACCACATTACAGGAAACAGTGTTGAATGAGCGTCGACCATTAAAAACATTTTGGGGGCCATTATGTTTTGGATCAAGCTCATATTTGTTTTTTCTCTTCATCTGGATCTGTATGACCTAATCAACGGATTGGATGTATAGTGGGCCATAGGAGGATTTTAATGGTTGATATCCAATCACTATTGTTTTCATGTGGTGTGATCCACCTAATATTTATGTCCCTCTCATTTTTGGGATCAAGCAATAAAATGATATGAAAACAAGAATGAACGGAATGGATGAAACACATACGTCATGGTGGGGCCCTAACTCTGACGGTCATCAGTCACGAATTCTCGAGAATGAGAATACAATGCAGTGCAATCATTCGGCTGTAATGACGGCATGCCTGAAATCTGACAAAACAATACCGCGTTTTCGAATTTTTGGAAACGAACTGAAATCGCGCGCATGGTATACCGTCTGTTATACGCTCCAATCCAAATGCTATTTAATTGGAATATTCGGGAATATTCACTTATATACGATACACCGCCCTCTTATACGCGAATCCAAACAAGCCCTAAGGTTCCGTAGTTCTATCTTGTGGAAAGGAGGGCGATGAAATTCCGGAGTACGAACAGCTGTGGTGTTGACCGTGGCTGTCCAGGCCTAGCCCAACAAGGGCCGGGTGCCTGGCCTACGCTTGTCTCTTGGCCCAGTCATAATTGAACAGGGGATTGTCATTTTAGCCCTACAAAGCTTCAGATAAGTTCTATGAAAAACGAGAAGAAGACGAGGAGAAATAAGAAAGCATGATTCCTTTTCCCATGAGTATGCAAAACATGATATTCATATTTTTGCATTAAAGCAGACAAACTTTTTCAGCTGGCTATTTAACTGACAGTTTGATGCAGGACATAAAAATTAAATATGATATGCAAGATTTCAGGGTTTAGATTATATTAATTCAGAAACAATCACGAAAATTCCACATCCCACATAAAGTCAAGCATTCAACAAGGGGAATCCACAAGGGTCCAAGCTTACACATGTTAGGGCTGGATCAATTCAAAATTACAAACCAAACAATGCTCAAATGAGAATAGATTCATCCACACATGCAAAGGATTATTCCCCAATCCAAGGGATTCACATGTTTCAATTCGGGAAAACCTAGGGTTGTAAAAGTGGAATAGAAGTTGGGATTTAGGATTCTCCAGGGTAAGGTTAGGGAAATAAGGCGAGAGAAGAGTGAAATAAAGGAGAGAGACGAACCCGAGATGTTCCACACATGTGGACAACGGCTGGTTCCAGACGCACGTGCGTGGGATCCTGCCCGCACGTGTGTGGGGCGCACGAACCCAAAAAGGGAAAGCTTGGGTTGGTCGGCCAGGGGTGGGCCACCCACACACCAAATCTCAGGCCGATCGAACATCTGGTCTGTGCACGGTGCTCCGCCGAAGTTTCAGCCTCCTGCAAGGCCTGATTCTGCATATCTGTTGTAGATGAAGGATTGGCTGCAAAAGGGGGTGGATTTAGAGAGTGGATGGCTGTGGGAGATGATGAATATAGAGGGTGGGAGGTGGGAGCGATTTGGGATGGGTGTGGCTTCGTACCACGGTAGTTAGCCCTTCGAAAAAAGGAGGGTTTCGCACCCAATTAGATTTCCTCAACTCAGAGAATTAGAGAAGCAAGAAAATGCAGAATTTTATTTATAATCTTCAATGAGAAAAAACTACAAGGGATTGCCTATTTATAAGAAAACCCTATACCCAAAAAGCCGCACTATGAGCGCACACTACTACTTAGAGACGAAGTAACAAAAATAACAACTAATCAAAGTAATCTAAACCGTTCATAATGTTCCTAATAACAATAATAAGCAAAACTCAAAGTCCTAGATCATCTAGGGTAGTGGGTCACGATCATGAGATCCAATGATGGGATCCACATGATGATCGGGTCCACTCCAAGGAACCATAGCACAGCTCTCTAACTAGGAAGCCTTCTATGGATGTCGTAATCGATTCAGATCAATGGTGGGGCCCTCCTCCTTGCGTAAGTGCATAGGGGGCGTGCATGTGCGCGAGATGTCCCCATCAACTAGACATGAAAATTAAATATGATATGCAAGATTTCAGGCTTTAGATCATACTAATTTAGAAAAAATCACAAAAATTTCACGTCCCGCATAAAGTCAAGCATTCAACAAGGGGAATCTACAAGGGTCCAAGCCTACACATGTTAGGGCTGGATCAATTAAAAATTATTGACCAAACAATGCTCAAAGGAAAGCATATTCAGACACACATGCAAAGGATTATTCCCCAATCCAAGGGATTCACGTGTTTCAATTTGGGAAAACCTAAGGTTGTAAAAGTGGAATAAAACATGGGAATTAGGATTCTCTAGGGTTCAAGTAAGAGAAATAAGGCGAGAGAGGAGTGAAATAGAGGAGAGAGACAAATCTGAGATGTTCCACACGTGTGGACAGTGGCTGGGTCTAGACGCACGTGCGTGGGATCTTGCCCGCATGTGTGTGGGGCCCACGAACCCAAAAAGGGAAAACTTGGGTCTAGTTAGCCAGGGGTGGGCCACCCACACCAAATCTCAGGCCGATCGAACGTGCAGTCTGTGCACGGTGCTTTGCCGAAGTTTCAGCCCTCCTGCAGGGCTTGATTCTGCAAATCTGCTGTAGAGGAAGGATTGGCTGCAAAAGGGGGTGGATTTGGAAAGTAGATGGCTGTGGGAGATGATGAATATAGATGGTAGGAGGTGGGGGAGATTTGGGATAGGTGTGGCTTCGCACCACGATAGTTAGCCCTTCGAAGAAGGGAGGGTTTCGCACCCAATTAGATTTCCTCAACTCAGAGAATTAGAGAAGTAGGAAAACGCAAAATTTTATTCATAATCTTAAATAAGAAAAAACCTATAAGGGATTGCCTATTTATAAGAAAACCCTATACCCCAAAAGCCACGTCATGTGCGCGCACTATTACTTAGAGACGAAGTAACAAAAATAACAACTAATCCAAGCAATCTAAACCGTTCATGATGTTCCTAATAATGATAATGTCACGTCCCAAACTCGAAAACCGGGCTCACAAAATTCCCGATCGTCAAATCCGGCGCCGATAGCCTCCATAGTGCCCCAATCTCGGCTCCTGACACTCATACACCAGGTTCCGATCCGGGGATCCTACAAGGAAGATTTTCAATATAAATTTTGTTTCACAATAAGCATAACCATAGCATAACCCACGAACAATAACTGCAAGAACACCATCAGAAAATCCACTATGAAAAAAACTTTTGAGTACAAGGTGCATAAAGGGAAATACAATGATGATAACCAAAAACTCCTGAAGCTCTGCTGCATGCTCCTACTCCTAGTCAGCTACGGCTTAGCGTCACCTGAACGCATCAATCGTGCATAAGCTTATAGAAAGCTTAGAGGATGATGAAAGTGCATGCGCAATATGAGCGTGCTCAAAATGCAGTATCAGAGTAATGCGGAATATACTGGTGAATCCATGAATGCTAACAATCGTACCAAAGCTATGCGATGCGAGCCATGGATGCTATCGGCCACGCCAAGGCCATGCGATGCGAAATGCAACTCAAGCATACCAATCCTCAACGGAATCCACATGATCATATAACTCATCATTGGGATATCACCGAGGTCTATTACACTCTACGCCAGCTTGTCACCCCAATCCAAGCACACAACTAGGTAAGTGGAAGAGACCTCACTATCCGCCTGCAAATATCGGGCCTGACTCCTCGATAGCGGACCCATTCCTCAAGCTGGTCAAACACAACCTAAATATTGCTCCCCTCACTCAGGCGGGTAAGGTCACACCCCCTTCTAACCGACCACGACACAGTGGGAGACGCGGCCTCCTGGTATTCGGCCCTCATGGGCTCATACATCCACTCGGTCTAGGCATTAGAGCATCCTCCATGGTACCATAAGGGTTTGGGGACTTTCACCCTGGGACATCCTACGCGCCCCCGTGCTTAAACAGAATTTTCGGTATCCAATCCTGCCGTCCGCGCTATAAGTGTAGAGGCTACAGCCTTAATGTCACTAGGGCGAATAGTAATCACAATCACGCAATACAATATGCATGAGTCACACAGTCCAGTCATGCATCAATCCTGCACATGCCGTGTGCTCGTGTGGGACAACTCCGCCTATCAGGGAGTCCCATGAACAACCTGCCTAATGTCATATGCAATGATCAACCACATCTCATATCAAGCATGCAGATGATGTGTATGGACATGTATCATGATACTGTGTTGTCACATGCTCATAATCGGCATCGACAATCGGCCTCGATAATCGGCCTATATGCAAGGCTGATCCATAGATGAACCGCCGATCTAAACCATAATATAAAGATCTGCCCTCGGCCGTGGATATACCAAATCCGATAGCACAGATCCATCCGTCTATGGTGAGGATGAACTATGCAACATTGATGGGGCCCAATGATTTGGGTTAACCCACTAAGAGAATGATGAGAATGGGCTTAACAAGGCTTGAGGGAAGGTCACGATATGGACATTTAACCATCACTGCCCATCAATGTAGATATTTAACCAACATTGCTCTCGAGGGATGGCCCACATAGAGCCAATCATATAGTGGGCCCATGGCTCCCCATACGGGCTTAATACACGTCGCAATGGGCCTCACATAAATGTCCAATATAAATCACATTGGGCCTTACCAAATGGGCCTCATATACATCAGTTTGGTCTTATCATACGGGCCTTAAATACATCAGAACATGCCTCAATATACAACAGGTGGGCCTCATCGCATGGGCCTCAAACACATCAAGTGGACCTTATTGCGTGGGCCACACAAACATCTCACTGGGCCGTACATATGGGCCATACAAACATCAGATTGGGCTTCTTATATGGGCCACAAAATGCATCACAATAGTCCTTGCATACATCACTTTGGGCCTTAGCAATTAGGCCACATAAACACCTCATCAAGGTGAGCCCCGCACGTCCCAGATGGGCCCCACCATAATGGACAACTTGGATAAACATATACATCATGTGGGGGCCACGTGGATGGGCGTCATAAATATAAAATACCTCATAAGGTGGGCCTCACGTTGGCAGCCAAAACAGGTGGACGGCGTCGCTGCAAGGTTCATCAAGGCGGGTCCCACCATCAGGACGGTGAGATCACATCGCATACATCATGGGTGGCCACACCCGTCTAGCAAATAGGGTGGACGGCGTGGCTGCAATCACATACACCAAGTGCGGCCACACGCCACACGTACAAATGGACGGTGTGGATAAAACATATAGATTAAGGTGGGTCCCACCTGCCCACACGTGTCACACGTGTGGGTGGGTCCACAATACAAAACAGATGGACGGCATGTATGAAATACATACACCATGGAGGGCCCCACCCATCCACCGTCCAGACGGGTGGCATGGATTACAGAATACATAAATCTAGGTGGGTCCCACCTACCCACAATGTCACACGTGTGGGGTGGGCTCACTCCATCCACAGATGGATGGCATGAATAAAACATATACAGCAAGGAGGGTATCCACGCCCCTCACCAGGGACTGTGTGGCTAAAATATATGATATATATAAATCAAGGTGGGTACTACCTGCCACACGTGTCACACGTGGGGTGGGCCCACTCCATCAATAGATGGACGGCGTAAATACACAACATACATCATGGTAGCCCACAGCACATCGTCCAGACGGACGGTGTGAATAAAATACATCACGGTGGTCCCTCAGCACCGTTCAGATTTCTCTGGACGGTGGGACGTCTGGCATGGCACGTGGATCAAGGTGGGTCCCACCCACACGTGTGGGGTGGGCCACTTGCTGGAGGACAGGGTGGATACACCACATGCATCAACGGTGGGCTCCCACAGAGCTTGGTGACGTTGCAACAGCAGCGGTCCAGCTGCTAGCCGTCCACCTAATGGACAGCCCAGGTCTACCACATGTATAAGGTGGGTCCACACACGTGGGACCCGCCAGCAGCTTGGAACAAGGCTGATACTTGTGGTTTCCTTTCATCCAAGTCAGTCCAGCAGTGGACAGCAAGGTGGACTCCACCAACAGGATGCACAGGAAAAAAAATTTGGGCAGTCTACATTTGTTTACATTGGGTGGGCCACACACACATATATACGCCATCATCACCATCAAAAGAGGGAGAGAGAGAAGGAGAGAAAGGAAAAACGTGTGATGGAGGAACCCCGCCACTATGGGTCCCTCATACATACATCTTACACCATACATCAATATTTATTATAAAAATAAAAAAATAAAAAAAAATGGGCAGCAATATATCAAAATATATATATATATGAGGTGGCGACACCATCCCCACCATGCGAGTCAAGGGTCTAAATGACCCTAAAGGCATGGATTTAAAAAGACAACATCATGATGAGGTCTATAGAAAATGGACCCATCATGGATCATACATGCATCAAGGATGGGCCATTGATCACTTCCAATGGTCCAAGTAGAATCTCTACCATTGATTGGTGGGTCCTACATGGTCCCATGCAATGAAAGCTAAAGAATAAATGAAAAGATGGAAGGATCCAATCCTAACAAGCACCCACCTTCAAAACTTCTTCTCCTTCTTCAACACAAGGGTTATCTAGCTCCAAGAGAAAGAATCAATGTTTGAGATGAGATTCTAGGGGTTAGATGGTGGGGTGTGAAGCTCTCAACATAGATGAAAATGGAGGGAGGCCATGGACGTTGGGAGCTCTTGTTGTTGGAATGGGAAGAAAGAGAGGGAGAGAGAGAGATAAGGAGCGAGAGAATAGGCCATTATGGCTAGTAATAGGCTAGCTATGATGGATTGTAAGAGTTTGGTAAGGATGGGTTGTAAGAGCTTGTAATAATGGGTTTAAAAAAATGAGAGCATTCATAGGATAGGCTAGGTAGGGGGTAGGATAGGTTGTAGAATAGGATGATGTCATCCTAGGGATGACATATCCTCATTATGATTCTGGGGAAACGTGTACACCATGGCTCGCAATATGCAGTCCACTGCCATAGTCGTGCACGAGTCATATCTTGGGATCTAAACGTCGGATTGACGCACGAGACGCAGCATCGGAATCGTGGCGACAACATGGTCGTAATGGCATAGGTCTTGGGTCAAACCGATTCGGGTGTACAGGGTGTGACTCAGGGTCACGCGCAAATGAAATCTACAGGTCGCGGGTCGCCGGAATTCGACCGGGAGGACCGCGGAACCTTGAGGAATAAAATGGATACTCAGACTCAGGTCTGACAGCTCTCCCCTCCTAATAAAAAATTTCATCCTCAAAATTTGCCATCTCGCAGGACAAAACAATGGAAGAAGCATCAACGCGCAGATAATATATATATCGAACAATCATCGCGATACAAAGCACAATACAATACAATCAATTAAACAAATGGGGATAGCGCTCTCTAATCTCGGCCTCGCGCTCCCACAACGCCTCCTCAACTAAGTGGTGACTCCACTAAACCTTTACCAAAGGAATGACCTTGGTCCGGAGAACTTGCTCCTTCCGATCAAGGATACGAATCGGTTGCTCAATGTAGGAGGCATCCTCACGGACCTCAAGAGGCTTTCAATCAATCGCGGAAATAGTATCTGACCCACACTTCCGCAGCATAGAAACATGGAAAATGTCATGGATGCCAGAAAACTCAAGAGTTAAGGCGAGCCTATAGGCCATGGCGCCAATGCGTCCAGTGATCTCGAAAGGTCTAATAAACTTTGGGGCAAGTTTGCCCTTCGTGCCAAATCGAACCACGACCTTCATGGGCGAGACCTAGAGATACACTGTCCCCAACTGCAAACTCAAAGGGACGACGCCGACGATCAGCAAAACTCTTTTGTCGGCTCTGAGCTGTGCGCATCCTTTGCCTAATGATATCTATAACCTCAGATGTCTGTTGCACAAGCTCGGGGCCTAGGAGACGGTGCTCTCCAACCTCGGCCCAACAACTGGGGGATCTACACGGCCTGTCATACAAAGCCTCGAAGGGAGCCATACCAATAGTCGCCTGATAGCTGTTATTATATGCAAACTCAGCCAGGCGCAAATGTTCATCCCAGCTACCCGAGAAGTCGATCGCGTAATCTCTGAGCATATCCTCAAGGATCTGGTTGACCCTTTCGGTCTGCCCATCGGTCTGTGGATGATACGCGGTGCTGAACCGTAAGGCAACCCCCATCGCCCTCTGAAAGCTCCCCCAAAACTGAGATGTGAATTTCGAGTCTCGGTCGGAAACGATCAAGATTGGAACACCGTGCAGTCTCACGATCTCATCAACAAACAACTTGACAAGCCGGTCCATATGTCAAGTCGTACGAATCGAAAGAAAATATGCCGACTTCGTCAGACGATCCACGACAACCCAGATGGTGTCATGACCGCGCCGAGTCCTCGGCAAGCTCATGATAAAATCAGTGGATACGTGCTCCCACTTCCACATCGGGACGCTCAACGGCTGCAATGGACCAGGGGGTCTCTAATGATCGGCCTTGACACGCTAGCATGTCACACTCGGCCACAAAACTGGCTATCTAGCGCTTCGTCCCTACCCAAAAATACTAACGCCTCATCACGATACATCTTCATCGAGCCAGGGTGGATAGAAAACTGCGATCGATGTGCCTCGGTCATAAGATCTTTGCGCAACTCTGGAACATCCGGGACATAATCGGCCTCTAAAATGAAGTCCACCATCAGAACCAATCTGTCAATCTATCTGGCTCTCAGATACTGCCTCTGCCCAATAACTCTGAAACGACTCGTCTGCCTGCTGAGCCTTGATCACCCTTGCAACAAGAGGGTTAAATCGACAGACTCGATAACTGCACAACAGAAAACTGCAAGCCAAACTCGAAATCGAAGACTACTACTCCCTCAAGCATCTTCCACTCCTGAATCATGTGCGCCACCAGGCCTCGTGGCTGATGACTAAGGGCATCCGCCGCCACGTTCACCTTGCCTAGGTGGTTCTAAAGATCGAAATTATAGTCCTTCAGGAGCTCCATCCAACGTCTCTGCCTCATGTTCAGCTCAGACTGAGATAATAGATACATCAAGCTCTTGTGGTCGGAGAAGAGCTCGACCCTGACCCCATAAAGATAATGCCTCCTCACCTTCAGTGTGAAGACAACTGCTATTAGCTCCAAATCATGCGTGGGGTAGTTCAGCTCGTGGACCTTGAGCTGGTGAGATGTAAAAGCTACCGGCTTCACGTGCTGCTTCAAGACAACACTCAAACCAACTCGCGAAGCATCGGTAAATACAACAAAGTCATCACTCCTAGAGGGAAGAGTAAGGACAAGAGCGGACGTGAGGCGATCCTTCAACTCCATAAATGCTCGCTCACAAGCGTCACTCCACACAAACTCTGCACCCTTCTGGGTCAACTTGATCAGCGGTGCTGGAATACGAAAAAATTCCTCAATAAATCATCGATAATATCCCACCAAGCCAAGAAAACTGCGGATCTCGGACGCATTCGTGGGCTGGCCCCACTGACGCACTGCATCAACCTTCGAGGGGTCCACAACGACACCCTCCCTCGTCACCACGTGACCGAGGAACTTTACCTCCTCCTACCAAAACTCACACTTCTCCAGCTTCACATACAGCTGGTGGGCACAGAGGGTCTGCAAGGCAATCTCCAAATGCTGCTCATGGTCCTCGCGGGTCCTCGAATAAATCAGATTTGGCATATCTACTGGCAACTGCTCAATGCCCACTGCGACGGGCTCCTCTACTGCACATGACATCAAACAAGATAACGACTCTCCTCTGGGCTCGACAACGAACTGGAATTGCGGCAAGCCGGGTATACAGAACGTGACTGTCCTCACGCAGCAGTCCAAGATGGCGTGGTACTCGGCAAGCTAATCCATGCCTAAGATGACGTCGAACTCCGACATCGGCAATACGAACAAATCAGCAGGCAAGAAAGTCTCCTCGATCAAGACGAGGCAAGACAAATAACATCGGTCTGGCACTGTAGTCTTCCCCAAGGGCGTCGATATGGTCAACCTCTCACAGGCAGACTCTGTCGATAAGCCGGTCGAATGGCAGAAATCCTCTGATACGAATGAGTACGAAGCGCCGGAATCAAGCAAGACTCGAGCAATGCATGCAGAGACAGGAAGAATACCCTCAAAAGTTCTTGGTTAAGCCAGTCGAATGGCAGAAATCCGACGTCTAGATCCCAAGATATGACCCGTGCACGATCATGGCAGTGGACTGCATGTTGCAGGCCTTGGTGTACACGTTTCCCCAGAATCATAATGAAGATGATACCCAATTCTATAACCTATCCTACCCCCTACCTATCATACCCCATGAATGCTCTCATTTTTTTAAACTCATTATTACAAGCTCTTACAACCCATCATTACCAAGCTCTTACAATCCATCATAGCTAGCCTATTACTAGCCATAATGGCCTATTCTCTCTCTCCTTATCTCTCTCTCTCCCTCTCTTTCTTCCCATTCCAACAACAAGAGCTCCCAACGTCCATGGCCTCCCTCCATTTCCAGCCATGTTGAGAGCTTCACACCCCACCATCTAACCCCTAGAATCTCATCTCAACCATTGATTCTTTCTCTTGGAGCTAAATAACCCTTGTGTTGAAGAAGGAGAAGAAGTTTTGAAGGTGGGTGCTTGTTAGGATTAGATCCTTCCATCTTTTCATTTATTCTTTAGCTTTCATTGCATGGGACCATGTAGGACCCACCAATCAATGGTGGAGATCCTACTTGGACCGTTGGAAGTGGTCGATGGCCCATCCTTGATGCATGTATGATCCATGATGGGTCCATTCTCCATGGACCCCATCATGATGTTTTCTTTTTAAATCCATGCCTTTAGGGTCATCTAGACCCCTGACTTGCATGGTGGGGATGGTCTCCCCACCTCAGATTTTATATATATATTACTGCCCATTTTTTTTATAAATATTGATGCATGGTGTAAGATGTATGTCTGAGAGACCCATAGTGGTGGGGTCCCTCCATCACACGTTTCTCCTCTCTCCTTCTCTCTCTCCCTCTTTTGATGGTGATGATGGCGTATATATGTGTGTGTGTGGCCCACCCAATGTAAACAAATGTAGACTGCCCAGAATTTTTTTCTGTGCATCTTGTTGGTGGAGTCCACCTTGCTGTCCACTGCTGGACTGGCCTGGATGAAAGGAAACCACGAATATCAGCCTTGTTCCAGCTGTTGGCGGGTCCCACACGTGTGGACCCACCTTATACATGTGGTAGACCTAGGCCGTCCATCAGGGGGACGGCCAGCAGCTGGACATTGCTGCTGTTGCAACGTCACCAAGCTTTGTGGAAGCCCACTGTTGATGCATGTGGTGTATCCGCTCTGTCCTCCAGCAAGTGGCCCACCACACACATGTGGGTGGGACCCACCTTGATCCACGTGCCATGCCAGACGTCCCACCGTCCAGAGAAATCTGAACGATGTTAAGGGACCACCGTGATGTATTTTATTCACACCGTCCGTTTGGACGGTGTGCTGTGGGCGACCATGAACCATGATGTATGTTGTGTATTCACGCCGTCCATCTATTAATGGAGTGGGCCCACCCCACACGTGTGACACGTGTGGCAGGTGGGACCCACCTTGATTTATATATATTATATATTTTATCCACACCGTCCCTAGTGAGGGACGCGGATACCCAACCTATTGTATATGTTTTATTCGTGCCATCCATCTGTGGATGGGGTGGGCCCACCCCACACGTGTGACACGTGTGGGTAGGTGGGACCCACCTAGATTTATGTAGTCTGTAATCCATGCCACCCGCCTGGAGGGTGGATGGGTGGGGCCCTCCATGGTGTATGTATTTCATACACGCCATCCATCTGTTTTGTATTGTGGACCCACCCACACGTGTGACACGTGTGGGCAAGTGGGACCCACCTTAATCTATATGTTTTATCCACACCGTCCATCTATACGTGTGGCATGTGGCCGCACTTTGTGTATGTGATTCCAGCCATGCCGTCCACCCTGTTTGCTGGACGGGTGTGCCCCCCCATGATGTATGCGATGTGATCTCACCGTCCTGACGATGGGACCCGCCTTGATGAACCTTGCAGCCACGCCGTCCACCTGTCTTGGCTGCAACGTGAGGCCCACCTTATGAGGTATTGTATATTCATGTCGCCCATCCACGTGGCCCCCACATGATGTATATGTTGATCCAAGCTGTCCATTGTGATGGGGCCCATCTGGGACGTGCGGGGCCCACCTTGACATGGTGTTTATGTGGCCTGATTGCTGAGGCCCAAAGTGATGTATGCAAGGACTATTGTGATGCATTTTGTGGCCCATATAAAAGGCCCAATCTGATGTTTGTATGGCCCATATGTACGGCCCAATGAGATGTTTGTGTGGCCCACGCAATAAGGTCCACTTGATGTGTTTGAGGCCCATGCGATGAGGCCCACCTATTGTATATTGAGGCCCATTCTGATGTATATAAGGCCCGTATGATAGGACCAAACTGATGTATACGAGGCCCATTTGGTAAGGCCCAATGTGATTTATATTGGACATTTATGTGAGGCCCATTGTGACGTGTATTAGGCCCGTGTGGGGAGCCATGGGCCAACTATATGATTGGCTCTATGTGGGCCATCCCTCGGGAGCAATGTTGGTTAAATGTCCACATCGATGGGCAATGTTGGTTAAATGTCCACATTGTGACCTTCCCTCAGGCCTTGTTAGGCCCATTCTCATCATTCTCTTAGTGGGTTAACCCAAATCATTGGGCCCCATCGATGTTGCATAAACATCCTCACCATAGACGGATGGATCCGTGCTATCGGATTTGGTATATCCACGACCGAGGGCCGATCTTTATATTATGGTTTAGATCGGCGGATCAGCTATGGATCCCGCCTTGCATATACATCGATTATCGATACCGATTATCGATGCCGATTGTCGATGCCGAGTATGAGTATGTGACAGCACAGCATCATGACACATGTCCATACGCATCATCTGCATGCGTGATATGAGATGTGGTTGATCATTACATATGACATTGGACAGGTTGTTCATGGGACTACCTAATAGGCGGAGTTGTCCCACACGAGCACACGGCATGCGCAGGATTGATGCATGACTAGACTATGTGACTCGTGCATCTTGCATTATGTGATTGTGATTACTATTCGCCCTAGCGACATCAGGGTTGTAGCCTCTGCAGTTATAGCGCGGACGGCAGAATTGGATACCGGAAATTCTGTTTAAGCACGGGGGCGTGTTGGATGTCAGATTGACAATACGAACAAATCGGCAGGCAAGAAAGTCTTCTCGATCAAGACGGGGCAAGACAAACAACATCGGTCTGGCACTGTAGTCTTCCCCAGGGGGGTCAATATGGTCAACCTCTCACAGGCGGACTCTTGTTGGTAAGCCGGTAGAATGACAAAAATCCTCTGATACGAACGAGTTTTTGGTTATCATCATTGTATTTCCCTTTATGCGCCTTGTACTCAAAAGTTTTTTATCATAGTGGATTTTGTTATAGTGTTCTTGTGGTTATTGTTCGTGGGTTATGCTATGGTTATGCTTATTGTGAAACAAAATTTATATTGAAAATCCTCCTTATAGGATCCCAGGATTGGAACCTGGTGTATAGGTGTCGGGAGCCGAGAACGGGGCACTACGGAGGTTGTTGGCGCCGGATTCGGCGATCAGGAATTTCGTGAGCCCGGTTTCCGAGTTTGGGGCGTGACAGATAATAAGCAAAACTCAAAGTCCTAGATCATCCAGGGTAGTGGGCCACAATCATGAGATCCAATGGTGGGATCCACATAATGATCGGGTTCACTCCATGGAACCATAGCACAACCCTCTAACTAGGAGGCCCTCCATAGATGTCGTCATTGATCCAGATCGATGGTGAGGCCCTCCTCCTCGAGTATGTGCGTAGGGGGGACGTGCATACGCGCGAGATGTCCCCATCACGGTTCCGATTGCACCAACACAAGGAAGGTTGATCAATTGCTGATGAAAATACATTGGAAGTTGCAAAAGACCCACCCTAGAATTAGATGCATTCCTCTTGAAGGATTGAAAGCCCGGTCGAACTTCTCTGGCCATCAGCTGTGAAGGTGATGATTGAAGTGAATGGGGAAAGACATACTACTGCTTCCATATGAGCTTAACATGGAGGAACAATGTTAGTGGCTACAGTATCTCAAAGATTGTCGCCAGACTATCAAGACTGATTCCACGGGGCAGGTAGTGGTGAGAGTTGCTTGTTTTCACAGGGCTGTGACCATCCGACTGATAGATTTAGAAGAACAGAAGGGAGTTGAGAAATGACATGGAAAGATTGCCACCAGTTTGTCACAAAATGGGATCTGGGTCAAATGCCCGAAACATTATTATTGAACCTATGACCAGTTTAGTTTAAATTGGGCCAGCAACAGGCCAGGCAAGCCTGTCAGGCTTCCCAAGCCAGCCCGTCTAAATTTGTGGCCCAGGCCGAGGACAGAATTTCAGTCTTAGTCAACAAATGGGCCAGGCCTGGGCTGAGGTTTGACAACATTTTGTATCGAGGCAGAGCATTGGCACGGATACAAGTCCTTCCATTTCATTTATTTATTTCTTCTTGCAAGGTCCTTCAATGACCGATATGGGCCAGGCCTGCTTAATGGACAGGCTGCACCCTGATATTTCTGAAATGGGCCAATAAAGGAACAGCCCAATCCAAGCCATTGCCACACTAAGGTTTTTGAAAGAGCTGAAATTTATGGTTGCGTCTAGCATGGCAAGTCAGGTACCAATAGGAGGAGTTAATAAGAATACCCTCTGCATTTCTTAGAGCAGTTGTGAATTCCACTCGAACATATTCACATGGAGGTTCAGATCTAGAGAACCACCCAGTCTGACAGAGTTATGGGTGTTTGCCTACTATTTAATGATTCTGCCAGTTGGTGCAGGTGGTGTTTGTTTCTTAATGAGTCAATCTTTTTTTAAAGGTGATAGTCTTATTAAGCAAGGCCGAAGCAAAGGATTACAAATCAGACCAAGAAACAAGGGGGGGTTGGAGAAGAAAAGGGAACCTTGCCTAAGACTTTAGAGACTGAGGCCAAAACCATTACATACAATTTAGCCTTAAGAACACCTCAGAGACCTCCCTGCATCAGTTCCTAAAACATTGAGAATTCTTTTCTTCCCACAGAAACCAGATGCCGGCCAACAAAGAGTCTCCAATTTTGTCCCATCTCCCCCATGCCTCCCCCACACCAAGCCAAAAGGAGACTATCAATTGAGGCCGGCATCACCCATGCCACTTTGGACAAATCAAAAAAGCTATCCCAAACTCCTTTGGCAAAAGGGCAATGGATGAAGTGATGATCAACTAACCACTCACTTTTCATGCACATCAAACATACATATGGAATCACCATCATCCGATTGCGAAGATTATCAACAATAAGCACCTAGTTCCTACCTACCAACCAAGCCAAAGTTGTCACCTTATGAGGAGCTCTGTAATGCCATAAAAAAGCAGTATGATGCACCTGATTCCCTGATGAAGATCTATAAAATGCATCATACAAAGATCTAATAGAGAACCAACCAAACTTGCCTTTAGTCCGCACCATAGCATCTATCTCACCCAACGAAGGGCTTGCGAGACGGCATGCCACTAGTAGCCTTACAAAATCTTCTAACTCTTCATCCACCAGATTCCTACGGCAAGGAGGGCCCAAATCACATTGGATCCTATATGAGAGAAACATCGTGCCACCGTAATATTCACCTCCTACGAGATTGAGGTTAATTTAGGGAAATTTTCTATAACAACCTTTCGCCTAGCTACACATCCTCTCAAAACCAAATCATTTCCCCATTCGCCCAAAGAAAACCCCATCCCCTCGAAAACCTTCGAACTCAAACCGACCACCAGATTCCTACGGCAAGGTGGGCCCAAATCACATTGGATCCTATATGAGAGAAACATCGTGCCACCATAATAGTCACCTACTACGAGATTGAGGTTAATTTAGGGAAATTTTCTATAACAACCTTTCGCCTAGCTACACATCCTCTCAAAACCAAATCATTTCCCCATTCGCCCAGAGAAAACTCCATCCCCTCGAAAACCTTTGAACTCAAACCGACCACACATCCTCTCAAAACCAAATCATTTCCCCATTTGCCCAAAGAAAACCCCATCCCCTCGAAAACCTTCGAATTCAAACCGACCACACATCCATAAGTGCAATGCCACATATAAAAGATGAATCCCTTGTCCACCAACCCCCTTCCCAAACCCCCATACTTTCTTGTTATTGCCTCTCTCCACATCAAGCCTTCCTCCATGCCAAATTTCGATATCCATTTTCCTAAGACAGCAAAATCCATGACCTCCAACTTCCTAAAACCTACTTCCTGTTCATCAAACACCTTATACACCCCAATCCATTTCATAAGGAGAAACTTGTGCTTTTCTTCTGCTCCCTGCCATAGAAATCCCAACTTAGTTTTTCCAACCAATCTAACACAGACTTCAGCCATTTAAAAAGAGACATGAAACAGACTGAAAGGTTGGACATTGCCGCCTTAATCAATGTCAGCCTCCCATCCAGGGAAATATGCTACTCTTCCATCTTGAGAGCTTCCCTTCAAATCTTTCTATAATTTTATCCTGCAAATGCTTAGCCGGCTTTCCAACAAAGTGGAAGGCCAAGGTAGGAAGAAGAAAAGGATCCCGCATGACAACTGAAAATAACTGCAAACTTTTTCACTTCCTCCCCAATGATTGTAGTATAGATAGTATCGACTGATAATTATCGATATCACATGTGGCCGATGTGAAACCAAGCTTAAGTTCACTTTCTTCCCTATCATGTGATATTTCCCAAAATATTGCAATGTATTGACAATATATCAATACATTGAGATATTTTGAAAATATCACAATGAAACTCCTTTGTATCATCGATACTATCGTCAGCTAATACAACCATATATATATATATATATATATATATATATATATATATATATATATATATATATATATATATATATATCCTATTCAAATTATTATTTTTTTTGGTTACCTTCTGGAGGTGATTTCGACTGCTTCTTTTCGAATGTTTGGATAAAAAAGGAGATTTGGGTGCAAAAATCGACATCAGAGAGTGTGCAATACCAAAAATGAAATAAGTAAGTTTTTTAAAACTTGAATAGTTTTTTCTTATTTAAATCATTTGGAAGCAGTGGAATGAAGTTCATAATCCATGATTTTTACATGTTTTGCATGTTCAATCATGGATTTTGGCCTCTGATTTTTCAATTTGAAAAAAAAAAAAAAAGGAAAGGAAAAATTGGGAAAAATCTGACTTTCAATTTTTGGCCTATGATTTTTGACTTCCGTACATGTCTTGAACAATCTATAAATTATATATGAATTGATTTTGAATATAATTGCAGCACTTCTATTAAGCAGTGTTCGAAATATCGGTATCGTGATATGTATCGCTTCCTTGGGATACAAATACGTATCGGTTATCGTGCGGGATATATCGTTTGTATCGGGTAATTTATCGCACTTTTTGGGAAACAATGGGGAAATGGATGAATTTTTCAATGAAACTTCAAGGATTGTTAAAAAATAACTTAATACACATTTTTAAATCATAACGTCTCAAAACAAAAGTGCACATAATAGTTTTCCTTTGTATAGGGTCCTAAGTTATGTGTTGTCTGACTGAACTAATGCAACTATATTCAAATCGAATGCATAACATTTAGGGTGTATGTGATGATCATTTCATCAAATGCTCTTAAATACTTCGAAATTAGTCTGAATTGACAACTGGTTGAAGGGAAATTTCGAAAAAAATAATAATAATATTTTAATATTTTTATTAATTTTTAGTAAAAGTATATTTATTTTCCTAAATTTTAAATGGACTAAACAAATCAATAGATCAACTCTCATGCATGCTTGATTTCATGTTTGGAGGGCAACATTGCAAGCAATTTGGGAGAAATTGGGGAATTTTCAAAAATTTCCCATTTTTTTCCCAAATTGGACCACCTACACTCAAAATTCGAAATTAGAGTGTATGTGATGATCATTTCTTCAAATACTCTAAAATACTTCGAAATTAGTCTCAATCGACAGCTGGTTGAAGGAAAATTTCGAAGAAAAACATTGAGAACATGAAAAACCAATGAATATCGAAATCAAAGCTCCAACTCCATGATTTTCATGCAAAACATGAAAAACCAATGGATTTATAACCATTTGACACTGATTTAACTTAATTTCAACAACAACAAAAAAAAAAAAAAAAAAAGGAATCGGAAATTAAAAGTGCTCTCCGGATCAAACATGTGGGATATATCAGCACTACCTATGCGTTTTGTATCCCACAAGTGGGATACAAGATATATCGTGGGATATATCGGCCAATATCGTCGATATTTAAAACATTGTTGTTTAGTAGAGCATAGTTTATCCGACTTTGCCTCAGCCGCCTCGAAAAAAAAAAATAGTGCCATCTGCATACTGAAGATGAAAGACTTCGAAATCCGTCTTATCCACCCTGAAACCCTCAATCAGCCCCACCTGGATGTAATAAGGACATATAGGCATGCCTTTCTATGACCGATATGGGTCAGCCCTGCTTATGGACAGGATGCACCTTAATCTGACATTTTGATTATAATGGGCCAACAGCAAAACAGCCCAAACATTGATACACCTAGATTCTGACGGACCCGCAATCAATGGTTGTCCTGCAGAGCAAGTCAAGTACCAAGATCTATGGTTGTCTTGGGGTGGGCTTCATCTTTTAAGGTTGTAGATATTTGTAATTTATTTTCTGTTTTGGGGACGTAATGGCTCTTTTTGCCTAAGGCTTGCCTTTGGTGGTTTTTCTCAATAAAAGTTTGTTACCTTATATATATATAAGAATTAAATTAGGTCAGGTACCAAAAGAAGTGTATAAGAGCTCCCTCTGCATTTCATGGAGCAGCTGTGAAGTCACTCCAACACATTCAAGTGACGGAAGTTAGAGGACCACCCAGTCTGACAGAGTCACAAGTGTTGCCTACTCTTCACAGATTTTCCTGGTTGATTAGGGTAGTGTTCGTTTGTTAATGGATCGGTCAATCGGTCAATCAGTCATTACAGATGGTATCATGAAGGTGATTCACCACAGAAGAGTCATAAAGACATGCATGCGTCAAACTAAGTATATGATCAAACAAGCAGAAGAAGAAGCACATACCCGTGTTGGGAATCCAGGGGTCTTTTGTAGAACATGTTTTGGCATTGTATCAAGCACTTGGACAGTCTCGAGACCTTCTGAACACCTAACATGATTCAGAAACAAACAAACAAAAAACATATCAATTTCTTCTCTTTGTAACTTTAAGCAAGGAGGACAGCAACATGCTAAATTCTTTGCTGGGAATAAAATAGGAAACCAAATACTTTAATTAAGTAACAAGTATTTGGTCTACAAATGTGAAAGGTCAGTCTAATTAGACTAATAAATGCCCTAAGCTAAACGCTGCACAGCTTAGAGAACTCCTGAGTCATGAAGCAACTCCCTTCTCTTACTTTGAAAGTCTCACAATGGTACTACTATTGCTGACCAAAAAGAGAAATGTGCAATAATAGAAGCAGACCCACAAAACATTTTCTTTTCTTTCCTCTTTTCTTTCTTTCTACCTCCTCTTCTTCTTCTTCCTTTTCTTTTCTTTTTTAAATCAAGAGACTCACAAAGGAATTGGCCGGCTACATATGGAAATGGAGAGTAGAACCGGCCAATTTTTTTAATGAGCCCTTATGTCAGTATATCTATGCAATTTGCACAAAATACTTGGCCTTGCTTCCTGTTGTGTTCTCTTACATGAATTTTATCATGCAAATGCGAACATGAGCTTATTCCAAATCTCTTCATTTTTCCTGATATTTTTCTCTTTTTTGAGAACCAAAATTTTTAGTGTCATAATCTTTAGTGTAATGATCCTTCACAAATATAAATTAGGCTATAGTAAATAGCAGTTCAAAGCACCACGAAAGAAAGAATGCCAACTTTAAAGACGACTTACCATATGTAGTCAACGGTACCCAAAAATTGCCTGTTATAGCTGGTAACTAGTGGTTCCCTGCTAGGGTCTTTTGTCCCAGCATAATCCTGTAAAGAAACAGTGCTCCAAACCATAGGCAATGAATGTGAGAAGAGCAGCTCGAGGAGATGTCCCAACCAATCAGATACCATAACGCATCTACTTATGCTGTCATACTAGTAAATTTGTATAAAACTTTCAAGTACAAGCAATACAGTTCTGATTTCTGTGAAATTTGGTGCATTCAGGAGTAACCCACCATGATTCCCATGCTTAGGAATAGAATACACATTTCAAATCTTAAAATTTAAATAAATAAATAATGTTCACAATGCATAAAGGTCTCACACTAAATTAGGAAAAGTGAAACCAGAAAACTCAAATCATACGACTACAAACCTCAACTTGCGCGTAAGTGCTTTTTAACTTTAGATGATGTTCGACTAGAATGCATTCTGCATTTCCTGAGGCAGTCGCTATTTCAATCGGAGTCCATATGTATGGGTCATAAGCTTTTCTCTCCACATCAATCTCCTTGGAATCCAAGGAAATGGAGGGATCATCCCCAAGTCCAATGTTTCCATGTCCTTCCGAGGACATGAGCTTTAGTGATTCATTCTCATCCAGACATGACAATGATTGGATTTGATCAGAGGGTGACACATTAGATACCATCTCTTCCATAGATTCATATGATGTTTCCTTATCAGTGAGTTCTGCATTACTATGTCCACGAGACCCACTGGCACTGCATAACATATTAGAGATCTCGGCGCTCTGATCAACACCAAAGCAATGTGCTTCTGAGCTTATTTCCCTTACTTCAACATAATGACGTTGATCCCCTTGAACTTTGTTTGTGGAAGAACACACCTCTAGAGATTGTATGGCTTCCTCCAAATTGAGTATTTTCTTCTCATAGTTGGCATCAAATGAAGATGCATCTTTTGTCCTGCACCTCACCATTTCTTCGGATGAATACGTGGTCTTCACAATTCCACCCAAACTTTCATCTTCCTTCATTAATTCGCAAACTTTATGAGGTGACAAGTGAACCCCTTTTCGATCAACACAGGTGGATGCATTTAACAGCTCATCTTTGTCAGAATTTTTATACGAAATTGAGGGGTTAGTCTTGTCTTCGATAGTAGCTGATTTGGAAGACAGATTCTCCATGCACTTCGGAAAAGAGACTTCAATACCATCAGGAAAGGAAGTACCTGAGGCCACATCAGATGAAGAACAGTCTGAAGTGTCAGCACCGGAGTCTACCTTATTATGACTTGTCACAATATCACAAACATTCCCTTCACAAGAAGATGATGTCATGCTAAACTCCAGTTTTTCCTTTTCCATGTCATCAAGGACGGAATCTTCTTGAAGTGCTGCCACTGCTGGATTACTCTTCTGTAAGTTTGGTTGATCGACAGAAGGCCCACCTTGAACGCTATAACCATTCACAGTTTTTGGCAATGCATCAATGAACCCAGATTGGGTTGAGCCACACTCATAACTTGACCCATCTAATGTGATCTCTTGCCCTTTCTCTTCTGCCACTGCCTCAGACATTGTGTTGTTCTCCTCGTAGCAATCATCGAAGAAAGGTTTGCTAGCCATATCAAGCACACCATCCACGCTCTGAGGACAAGACAAGTTGTCTATTAAAGATGAACCTTCCGAAGCACTCTGTGACATGTGTTGGTTATACGTGTCTGTAAGATCAACACTCTCTGCACGATTGTCAACTGATGCAGACAGTGCAGTCAAATTATCTGAAGGAGACTGAACCCTACAACAGAAACATATGCTTTTCAGCCTCCACTTTCAAGGGCACAAATACAATGTCCAACTCAGTTTGCCTGCTACATACTTTACCTGTTCAAACCATGCCCAACATTTGAGCCATTTGGCCGTGGTGTGTAAACAGAAGCTGAAAACTGTCCTGATATTTGGTTCTTAGCGAGTCCAGACAAGTTCAACTGGAAAAAAAGCACAGAATATGCTAAGCATCTGCAGATCTCTACTTGTGGAAACAGTTTAGAACCATGAATAGCATTTACCTTCTGTTCAGATATGAAGTTGTAAAGGGGGCTCTGATTCAGAAAAAATAACAGTAAGAAGAAATGTCATTGCCATAAAACAACATTTTCACAATCTCAAATTTTACTGGAATCCAAAACCCACCAGATTCAGTTGAAGTAAATCAAACTGATGCCTACATTACGACAAGTGATAAAGAAAGCCTACCTTTGGGATGCAGTTGAAATCCCCACAAATAATTACTGGAGCATCATTCCAATTCCTAGAAACAGCATGAGCTCGATCAAGGAGGACTCTAACCTGTACGCATGGCTCAGATGGTAGATGGTCAACAGTGTAGAACCTCATTAGACCCAGTACAGTGTTTTATAAGCTAAAGAATCTCTTGAAACAAAGTTCAAGGTATCAGATGTGAAAGCGGATATTTTTAGCACTGGAACAAACTATATGTAAGATATAATCAACCAAATTCTTTTTACTGAATGGAAACTTCCATTATCAACAGCTAGTTACAGAGTACGAAAGCTTTTAAAAACAAAGATTCTCCTAAACATAAGTATTTTAAGTTCTTCGTCTCAACAAAAGGATGAAGATATCTTTGTACTTGACTGTAATGCGTAAATCAATCATGCTCGTGAACATAGCCAGTCTGACCAGTGTTGAAGCCAAACTAGATACCTTGTTCAGCCAAGCCAACTAGTGCAAACCAAGCTTTCAATTTGAACTCTAACTGAAGGCCAAGATAATTATTTTGTATCAATCAGAAGAAAACTCGTTAGCTTGGACAAGTCTATGATGATTTTTTTTTAAGGTGCAAATTTTACTAGGCAAAAGCCGAGAGAGAGAGAGAGAGAGAGAGAGAGAGAGAACAAAGCAAGAAAACAAACCTAAGCTAAGAAAAAAGAATTTAAAAAAAAACAAATAAAAAAAAAAAAACAATGATACAACAACAGTGCCCCCAGGGGAACAACAGAAAACCCAAAGAAAACAGAACAAACAGACCCCCAACTCAAGGAGCCCAATCCCTGAATAACAGAACATTCTATTAAATACACCAATCGCCAAGAGACTCTTGTCACAATAACACCTATTGTTTCTCCCCCCAAATAGCCCAAAGGGTTGCGAGAAGAATGAGCCTCCATTTCTTTCTACTCCACAATCCTCCGTCTGTTGCATGCCACGTGAGCAGAAAATCTCCGATGGCAAATGGCATGACCCAACTGACGTTAGCTAGGGAAAACACCTTGGACCAAATGACAGTCGAGAAAAGACAGTGGAGAAATAGGTGGTCGACGGTCTCTTCATCTCTTTGGCACAAGATGCACATATTCAGGAGAATCATTCCCCTCCTAAGGTTGCCAACGGTGAGAACACGACCCCTTCCTGCCAGCCATGCAAACGCCATGATCTTGGGAGGTGCTCCATACGTCCACATGAACGTGGAAGGACTTGGAGGACCTGGGCTCGCCAGCTTGGAGAGAAACTCAAAGGAGCAGAATATGATGATGAATCACAAAAAGAAATTCATTAAAAGAAGAGCAATATCCAGGAGGGCCAAATCCTCTGCACATTTGCATTCAAAGAACAGCAGACAGGTAAATCTGCTGCCTACCATACCAGGGATTAGCTGTTGGCAAGTTTTAACATCAAATTTTGGACAGAGCATTATCCACCGGATGTCCGGATTCAAATTGCATGCTAGCAGTGATAGAGATCAAAATGCCCATGTTCTGGCAAGCTACAATGGATGTCCACAAAATCAGTTTTGATGCATATCACACTGACATGGATATGCATCCAATCCACCTGGCAGCTGGCAATATGGGTTCCGGATAAGCATCACATCCACCAGCATTCTTCGTGTTCTTCCACGCAGTGAACAGCATGTAACGTAGCGCTCACCCCTCTGAAGTGTGAGGCGTAGACTACATAGCTTGTAGCGTAAGCTACACGTTACTTCTAGGTGTTTAGTCAAGGTTGCACTTGTTTACACCAATTTCATGATATTTTGCACCAAATTAGACTTGATTACTAATGAAATTTAACAAAATATCATGATATTTGGTGCAACCAAATGCAACCTAAAATAATAGGGAAGGGTAATGATTAAGCATAAAGGTAAAGAAAGAGCAACGAAAACTGATTTAATAATGTTACTTATATTACTTCTACTAAAAGTACAGAAAAAATTAACTAACCTTTATTGAAGAAAAAAAAAAAATTTAATGTAATAAAGCATTGAAAATACTAATTGATTTTAATGTTGTAGTGAAAAATAACTTGAAATGTGACCTATAGCGTAGTCTATGTAGCATATAGTGTATGCAAATTATCATGTAGCATAGGCTACATGTGACTTAAGCTATTTTCATGAGCTATGCAACATTAAGGCTAAGCTACGCTGCATAGCATAGCTATTTAAAACACTACTTCCACCTTCCCAAAATGCACGGTGTAGAAAACATGCAGGAATTATTTCTTGGCTGCAATCCATTTGAACAAAAAACCAACTATACAGCTGGAACTTTCCTGGACATCCAGATGCAGCCTAAGCCAATTGACAAAACAATATTTTAGTGTTAAATAGCAACCTGTACTGATGAGGTTACTTGGTCAATCTCATAAATGACAAGTATAAAACTCCAGAGTCCAGACAACATGCTTTGATAGCATGTTCAATAATGATTAATCAAGTTACTACCGAGCTGACCAAACAATATCAAAACATTGATGAAATTACTAATCAATAATAGAAAGGGAATTAAAAAATGCACAATAAAAGCTCTTATGACAACCTCATAACAGAAAATACCTGACCAATCTTAATATCTCCTCTGTTTGGATTGTAAAGTACATGAATGTTACACACAACAACTTGATTTGCTCCTCTTGAATGATGAGAACTGCAGCAAAGATATGTTCTTTTCCTTTTCAGAGGAACAGAATAAAAGGATTCCTAAGTAATGTATTGTCATGTATCAAACAAAGACAAAAACGCAGAAGAAAAGATCATTCCAAGCCCAAGAACTATAATTGTAAGTCTGAAGAATTATTAGCTATATAAGAGAGGACATTTTTGTCATGCAGACAGAAACAATCATGTTTCATGTTATTTCCAATTTGACAGCTCAAAGTTTCCTAAATCCGTCTTGTTGCATGGTTCAACTTTTGAAAACAGAGACTTTTGAAATTTAAAATGAATTAAAATGACAAGATAGAAAAGAAATTTGACAGAGTTCAGAGGCCACCTTGCAGGTGAAGCTGCAGAAGCATTTTCAGCAGGGCTTTGACTCCTTGACTGGCCAAGAAAAAGAATGCCGCTATATTTATATGGCATAAACAATATCATCCAATGAATAGGAACCAAGTGAAGCGGATACAAGTAAACGAATCCAAACTCCAATCATTTGGAGTCGGGATCTGGTGGCATCTCAAATCACAGAACTAGACATCAAATATACCTCCAAAACACAAATCTGGGCAACATTATTTCGAAGTCCAAGTTTGTCATATTCAATCTCCTCTTCATGCAGCAACCTGAATCTGTTAAAATGGATGCCAATGACATGGCAATTAGGCATCATAAATAAACTTAATTCAGATAAAGGTACAAGTTCAAAGAGAATTGCATGCACAACAGCATATCCAATATGATAAATAAGGCAAGTTTTATCAGTGAGACAATTTATTAAAGAAGACAGCAAAAGCAACAGAACAAGGGGATGATAAGATATCATTCATTCAGTGTTTGCGGTATTGGTATCGACGCGTGTATTGCACCTTCGCGATATGGAAAAATATTGGTATCACAAGAGAAATATCGCATGTATCGGAGATGTATCGTTGTCTGCAAGAGACATTGGGAAAATGGAGTTCTTCAATGAAACTGTAGGAGGTGTTAAAAACTTAAAAGAGACATGATTATACACTTAGAACTCAAAACATTACAAAAACAAGTATGCATAATAAGTTTCCATTGTATATGGCTCCTAAAATATGCACACTGCCTGACAGAAGTGATACACCTAGTATCCAAAATTAGTTTCTATAATTCATAAATCATACAATACAGGTATAAAACACAAACAATACATCCAAAAAAAAAAAAAGAATAAGAAATACTACAACAAATTTTTTTTTAAAATGATATTTTAATTATTTTAGCTTATTTTTAATTAAAAATAATTTGTTCTCGAAAAAATCAAGAAACAGACTCCAATACATAGATCGTCCTACAAGTAGTGCCCATTGATCTTTTTTTCTTTTTTTCGTTTTTTTCAGACCCTCCTTACAATTTAAATGGGTAAAAACGAAAAGATTTTCATATTTTCTCCAAAGTTTTCCATTTTCTGCAAATTCAAAAATCGGAGCTTCAAATTCATGATGTTGCATACAAAATATGAATAATCATGATTTAGTAGATACGAGCAAAAGAGTTATGCAAAAACAAACAAAACTATAAAAATCTTATGGAATGGGTTCCGGCCCATCTCCGCACTTCAATCGCAATTTCTCCACCCAAACCCTGATTTCTCTCCAAACAACTCAAAAAGTGGTCTAAATCCTACCACAAAAGATCCCACAAAAATTTGAGGAGAAAATGAAGTTCTGGGAGATTTTTTTCTATTGTCCAGTTTTTCGGAAGAGCAGTTTGCTGCCTCAATATCATCGATAGGTTTCACATGTATCAATGAGATCAGAGAATAAGCAGCACGATATTTTGCGATATATCAGACAATACACTGCGATATTTTTGTCAATAGGGGGGAGTTTTACAATTCCCCCTACATCTAGTACCAGGCTCATGCATTATTGATAGTATCAGTCAATACTGCAAAAACTGCGTCCAGGCTTCTGAATCAGATCAACATGAAGTTAAAACGATCCCCCGCGTCCTCTTGAAGGCGTCCCTTTCCACACCTATGAAAGCTGTTTGGAATAAAAGACCCAAGCGATCACTCATCTTTGCTTTTTTGAAGACCTCGCCAGAAGATTATCCCTTGTTTCCTTTCCTTCCAAATTGACCACAAAACAGCCAGTAGGGAACCCAGAACAAGACATGCTCTCTTTTGCCTTGATGGCCCCAAATCTGAGAGATAAGGAGATCTATTATACATTATGGATTCGACCCTAGCCAAGCCTAAGAGCTTGCAAAACCTCCCCCAAAATTACATTGTGAACAAGCAATGCTCAAACAAGTGGTCAACAGATTATGCATATCTTAGGCACAAGATGCACCCATTGGTAATATTTTGATTCTCTACTCCTCGGATAATCGCCCCGTAGCATTCTATCCTTGTGGGGGTTGACGAAGAACACAATGCTAATTGAACTTGGGTGATATAAGGAAAAATACAATACTAGCAAAACTTCATTGGGCAACAGTAACACATGGACAAGTGCACTTCACACACAAAAAGAAGACTTGACCACCCATGATTCCAAACCCATTCACTGCCATTCTTTCCTGCTTTATTGGCATGAGAGAAGATGATGAAGAAGTAGATTTGCCTCCTGTTCTCTTTCAAATTGTAAAAAAGCATGATGTAAGAATTCCATCTTTCATTAACCTTCAAGTAGGGATCCATGCTAACCCCCAGGCTTACCAATTAGAAAGGAAAAACCTTAAGTTGCAGATTTGCCACCTCCAAATATCTCTAGACATAAAAGCTCTTTGATAGGAAATTTCAGAGGCCGCACTAACAACAAAATGTGATTAGTAAGCACAGACGCAAGGTTTGTGTCCTACACAAATTGACAAAAGCTGAAAGTTACATGCAAAGAACAAAACAAGGTACTAACACAAGTATGACAACTCATAAATATTTGCAAAATTAATTCAAAGTCATTTACCATATAAAACTATGATCTTCATCATCATCATAGCCTTGTCCTAGCTATTTGGGATCTGCTACTAGATATAAGTATGATAACCCATAAATATCTACAAAGCTCCTCACATATACTTTTTGTAATAAGGCAACAGAATAGTTGAGAAGTAATTATGTACCTTGTTGTTCTCCAAAAAATTGCACATCCATCGATCGGTGGGCCAGTACGCATCTGCGAAATCAGAACAAATTGAGCTTTTATCTTATCTGGAAAAGTATTCTTTAATTGCAATTAATATTTCACAGGTTGGATGAATTTATGGATAGTGATTGAATAAGTTAATGTTGGAGTCTGCTCCCAAATGAAAGCAATAAATTGACCCGGTAATAATTGCATTCAAACAAAATCGTTGCCTCAGCCACACCTAAGCAATGGCAGAGACTTCACCATTAATTTACAGTGAGAATCCAAAAATTGAAATACAAAGGGCAAATATCTGTTATGAAAGGAAAACCAATTGAAAATTAAATGATGCAATCAACATGGTAAAACAATAGGTAGTATAGTCACATCACATGTGAAGCAATTCTAGATCAAATGAAGTTTACCCAAAGGCAACATGAAATAAAAGCATGAATAAGAATTCCAAGGTAGTTTTCCAATAACTTCAACCATATGCATAACCAGGAAAGAATACATAATGCAGGGGCATTTTCACACCGGGCTCAAGTGGGTTGGCCTATGTGAAGCGGGGGCACACTTGGAGTGGGCAGCCCATGTGAGGCAGGTAGCTTTTGTGAGGCGGGACCCATAAGGGGGGTTCGGCCGAGGGACTGACCTAGGCTATGAGATAAAGGGATTGATTCGCCATGCTCTATCAGTTCGAGCTTTTAGAGCAAGTGGTTAGTTGTCCTGCATCAAAAGTGGTATCAAAGGGGGAGGTCTCGTGTTCGAGACTCCTCACCGGGGGTGATTGATGCAAGGGCATTTTCACACCGGACTCGAGTGGGGTGGCCAGTGTGAAGCGGGGGCACACTCGGTGTGGGCGGCCCGTGTGAGGCGAGACCCATGTGAAGTGAGGCCCATGAAGGGGGTTCAGCCGGGGCTTGACCTGGGCTATGAGATAAAGGGATTGATTCGCCATGCTCTATCAGTTCAAGCTTTTAGAGCAAGTGGTTAGTTGTCCTGCGCCTGACTTGGGCTATGAGATAAAGGGATTGATTCGCCACACTCTATCAGTTCGAGCTTTTAAAGCAAGTGGTCAGTTGGCCTGCGTCAATACCGTATATATGGAAAAACAAACTTCACATCAGAAGGAAGGGAAATGTGTAAAGAAGAATTCATGTTAACCTATTTGGTTTAGCACAAGTCATTTCTAAGGAAATGTTAAAAGGTCAAAGGTCAAAATTAAGGATTGTCTCTCACAATTGTGGATAATCTCCGCGTAACAAAGTTTTTTGAGATCCTTCCCAAAAAAAAAAAAAAAAACAAAGTTTTTTGAGGAAATGAAATCACTCTTTTCTCGAGGGAAACACCATAGATATGGAAATCGATTTCCACAGCTAAAAAAAAAAATTCTCAAACAGGTGAAAATTTCACATCTGAGGAAATCAATCTCATTTCCACGGTTGAAAATAGCATTCCACTAATACAAACAGTCAAGTAGCATTCAATGCTCAGAATGTCAACCAATATTATAATTAACACAGAGCTGTAATGACAGCAGAAGTTTGGTTTAAATAGGACATTTTAAAAAAAAAAGATCACTGCTAAGGGCATCCTTTTGCATCTAGTGCTGCATAGCTTGACTTGGATGGAGAGGAAAGAAACGATTTCCACTATGAAGGCCAAAAGACAGAACATGAAGCTCCTTTTATCACGATCTCATGCCAATCAAAGATCTTGTCAATTTGGACTCATCCAAGTCAATATTCCTTGAAACAGAGTTGTATTTCAGACCTGTACTGTATATATCATGGTCTACGGGACTTTGGTACACCCAATTTGTAGTTTCTGAGCTATTGACTGGATCCCGGTTTTCTTTCGCACTACTGACTGAAAAAACAATATTATAATGAAATTCATGTACACCCCTGCCATTCTCTCCCCCACGTGCTAAGATCAGACAACTCGAAGGCAGATAAATTGGCCATGGATGCAGTCATGTGGAGATTTCTTCATTACCAATCATAGGCAGGTGGGTCCTTCTGTATATGTGTTTTCTTGTTCTCTGTTTTAGGAGGCTTGGATTTTTCATGTTTGGATGGGCTTGTCCTTCATTTTCTGAGTTGTTGTTTTGCCGGGCTGTAGCTGCTGTTTCTCCTTTTCTTTAATAAATATCTTTGCATTCATTTTGTGTGTGTGTGTGTAAAACAATGAAATTCCATTAAACAAACCTTCCAAACACCACAATATCCTTGGATCTTTAGCTCCTCCTGTAAGTCCTGAAATCTGTCAACCTCCTGAAAGAGAAAAAAACTTCAACAAAAAATTCCAAACAACACGAAGAATGACCCTGAGAAATGTAATACAAGCAACCACCAGCAAAACAACACGAAACTGAGAAAAAGCACCTACAAGAAACCACCTGTAAGAGAACAGCAAAACTATTGGCTGTCCAAATATAAGCATACTTTATGCAAAACCAAAGAAATTACATCATGTGCCTACTAGCAGGTGGTCAAGCAGGATTATCTGATTATCAGACAGCCAAATCAAGGATAAGAAGAAAGCTGGAATATTAAATCATAACTGCAATAAAATGTCATTCCTTTTGCAACAACCTACAAAATGCATGTGATTAGGATACAGAGAAAAACCCCACGTGGTCCAGCCAACTGCCAATATTGGTCACACAGTAGGAGTTAACAGAAGTGATAAGCCAATAAGATTCAAAGATAGTGATGCAATGGTTGAAGGGAAAAGGGATTGGATGAAACAAATTAAATATGTGATAATGTTTTTGCAGACAGATTGACAACCTCACCGATTCTTCTTCTTCTTTTTCTTCTTCTTTTTTGCAATTGTCAAGCGTGACAATTTACAACCTGAGAAACTAAGAATCGGTTTCCACAGAGATTCCTGGTATTTCTTGGGAATCTCTATCCCAACAAAGCCTTGTAGCACAGGATGATGGATGGTTGGTTTAGATATCACCAGATACAGTAGTATCCCAGTATGTCTGGTTCTAGTGTACGAATTACATCTGCATGTAGCATCGATATGGAACCAAGTGTTCAAATTTTACACCTGAATGGACAGAAGATAGTGCATTTTGTCTTTACCAACCAAAAAGTACCAATTCAGGAGTTATCACTACGCACTCTGACATCCAGATTTTAAACAATTCTCAAATGTGATGATCAATGGATGTGTTAGGGAGTACCTGAAGACACATGATGTCAGGAGCCCACAATCCAAGCTCAATCAATATTCTTCTCTTTCGCCACTCCCAGTCTAAAATGTAGGGAGGTATGTGAAAGTAAAGTCGGGGTCGATGTTCTCTAGCAAGGTAATCAGCAAGTATATTATATGATAGCACTATGAATCGTTCTGTAAATCATAAGAATAGAGAAGAAGAAGAAAAAAGATCAGGCAAAAGGGTATCAATCAACACAGGAGAAAGACAATAATAATTAGGTAACGTGATTTTTCAACAATCACACAGTTTCCAGAAAGTTGAAAATAAACCAAGTTGAAGTTCAAAGTATTTTAAACAGTAGCATACATTGGAGCAGTTGAGGAAAATTCCTTATGAGGAAGGAAAATGCACAACAACATCATCAGATGGATCAAGATTCAACGTATACATCAAGGTCAACTGGCCATTGAGGAGAAGAAGATAAAGAAAGTGAAACTGAATATTTCTGGTGGTCAATAGTGTAGTCAAAGGCGACCGAGGCACACACCTAGGCGTTTTATGCCTGGTGTGCCTCGCTTGGTCCGCGAGGCGCTTCCCTCAGGCGTGTGCCTAGGTGCACCTAATGCCCAGCGCCTGAGTACGCCTCGGCACGCCTGCAGCGCTGTTGCATTTGACTTGAGGTACTCTCATGGGTACATCCTTTTTGTGGTTTTTTGAAAGAAGTTTTTTTGGTTATTTTACCACCCTATGAGGGCATAAATAGATAGAGAGGTCTTTTAAACTCTATTACAGCAACTCTCCTCTTTTCTTTTGACATCAAAGGCTCACGATTTTCTTTCCCCAATTTTCAACATCCTTCATTTATTTTCTTCTTGCTTTCTTCTTCTAATAGTGAGTTAAAAATCATGAACTTGGACATCTTCTCTAATTTCTTTTGAGCAGCTTTAGCTTTTGATTAATGGTTATTAGTTCAGTACTGGACTAGTTTCATGGATAGTTAATGATTATTGATTGGTTGATCACTAATACTAGTTTGATAAATGGAAGGTTTAGTGCGTAAGTTGATTTTGTTTAATTGTCTGAGCTTCGTTTTACTTTTTGTTTTCCTTTGAAACTTGAATGGTGTTGGTTTTGATTGACTAGAAAATCAAAACATGTCAATAAATATGTAAATATAAATATTTAACTCTGCCTGTGGGAATTTTGCGCTCTCAATTTATTTATTTTTTTAAAGCAACAAACTGAAAAAGCATTAAAAGAAAGAAAGAGGTACAAAAGATGAAAAGAAAGAAAAAAGAAAACAAGAGCAACAAAAGCAAGGTCCAACTGCTGAGATAGCAGAAGAAACCTAAGGACCTAAGAAGCTAAAATCCACCACTTTGAGCATATTACCATTAGCGGCCCATTCGATCAGCAAACACTTAGCCCTAGACCCAACACACTTAGCAGTAGAAGAAGAGTTGTTGAAGCATCTGTTGTTCCTTTCTTCCCACACCGCCCACCAGATGGCGAGAATGGCCATACGCCATATAGAAGACTTCAACTTACTGAAATTGAGACCATTCCAAGCAACTAACAAGTCTACGGCTGAACATGGCGAACACCAACTGACCGAAAAAGCTTGACAGAAGTCTTCTATAATGGAGTAAATAAACTGACAGTGAACCATCAGATGATTCATCGATTCCGCCTGACTCATGCAATTAATACAAATATTGGTGATCGGCATTCCTCTCTTGGCCAAGTTATCGATGGTAAGAATTCTATTCCGCCCCACCAACCACCCAAAGCAAATAACTTTAGGCGGAACCTGAACCTTCCAAATACACGGCGTGGCAACATGGAGATCCTGTTTAGGGGGATAAATAATCAAATACAAAGATTTAACAGAGAAAGCACCAGATTTCTCGAAGGGCCATTTAATACTGTCTAGCATGTCAGGAGAGATGGAAGAGTGTTGGAGAAACTCAAAGAGAGTCACATACTCTATAGCTTCATTATCAGAAAGATTTCGAATGCATCTGATATCCCAAACTGTGGTTCCTGACGAAACAGAGCAGCAATTGTTTATAAAAATTTCCTTGTCTGGGGAGATTCGATATATCAGGGGGAAGAGAAGTCTGAGGGGAGTATCAGCAAGCCAGATATCCTTCCAAAAACGAATGGAAGAGCCATTGCCCAGCACATAGGAAGCAGAATTAATAACCAAATGACTGATCTTGAGAATTCCACGCCAGATGTGGGAAGCCTTATAGTACGAAGACTTCCTCGGCCACCATCCGCCCTGAGAGACACCATAGTTCCCTGTGATTATCGCAGCCCAAAGAGCATCCTTTTCAACTGCAAATCTCCATACCCATTTCCCCAAAAGAGCCGAATTCATAAGATGAAGATTCTTGACATTAGCCCCTCCCTCCCTGAAAACTTTACACACCTCTTTCCACTCAAGCAAATGAAACTTATGCTAGTTTTCCTTCCCAAACCAAAGGAAATCTCTTGTCAGTCCCTAGCCTGGATAAAGGAGGGCGGCATCAAGTTGGTGGCCAGCATCAAACTCATGCCATGTCTTTCGTAACGAATCCAAACAATATGATTGGCTATAGTATAGCATCCCCCGGAAGCAATGCACCGCAACAATGACCAGTCGCTATGAGAAGAAGGCAAGGGTTCCCGCACCATTCTCGACAAGCACGGTTAAAGAAGCTATTATAGGAGAATAGGATTTGTCTTGCCACATGAAATATGAGAACTTTGACAACTATGGAGTTAATAGATACGATGAAACAAATGAAAGTTAACGTAGCTTGTGTTCAGGAGACCAAGTGAAAAGGGGCCAAAACTAGAGATATTAATGGGTATAAACTTCAGTAAATATGAATGGACAACAATCGATATAGGGTAGGGATAGTGGTAGATAAATATTTATAAAGGACAAAGTTGTAGAAGTTAAGAGAAGTTAGAGGATTTTTTATGAGGAAATCACATCACGTACACCTTTGCACACGTATCAGAGGAGGTGGCGGGCTGCCCCGGTTTCTCTGTGGCTAGGCGAGTATCCATGTTGAATATCGCATGTGCATGTGTGAGCATATAGAAGACCCCACACTAGGGAGATGTACATGGGTTGCTTTAAGGAACGATTTGGACAGTTGAATTTGCGGGATGTAACGATCGGGCCATTGGATCACATGAATTACATCATAGACCATTCTCGTCATCATCGGACACATTTATGTTTTAGGATTTAGTTTATGATTGATTTATGCCACCTTATGGGTGGTTTTATTTGAATTTTCATTAGATTATGGTTATTTTGGTTGAAAGTCACTTAGTGTGGGTTTTTGTTTATGAAAAGAGAGAGAGAGAGAGAGAGAGAGAGAGAGAACTCTCTTGTTCTCTCTCTAACCTTCATGTGATGTGAGGTTATCTTCCATGTGACTTGGAAGGAAGATTGGTGCGAGGCTTATCTTCATCAACAGAAGTGCGAGGCTTCCTTCTATCCCCACATTCATATTTTTTCATCAACAATCGAGGTATTTCTTCAAGTTTCTTCTTTTCTTCTTCCCCCTTTCTCCAAAATCCATCAACAACCTTCCGATTCTCCTCCTTTACACCTCTCTCGACAAGTTGAACCTTTAAAAAACCAAAACTCAACCCTACCTAGCCCACACGTGTGAACATATGGCCACACATGTGAACCCATAGGGTTGGCCGTACGGTCCCACCTCTTGTCCCATTGGCTTTCCACTACCCCTACAACAAAACCCCTTCATTCCTACCTAGAAACCCTAACCCTAAAATTCTCAAATCTCTCAATTTCCCCAAACCCTAGATCTTCAAATTATTTAATTCACCTAAAATCCCTAACTTCCCTACATTCAAAACCTTAATTCCCATCTCCTAATAGCTAAACCCTTTAATCCCTTTACTCAATTCCCCACTTTAACTTAATTTCACCTTTTTCCCTCAACTTTCCTAACCCTACCTTCACACACACCCAAATCTAGTAAACCCTAGGTAGTATTCAAACTTTCCCTTTACATTAGGCCTAATCCTGTGCTATTTGGATGTTTTTACATTCATGAGATCCTAGTTTATCATGTTTAATGGTCTTGTAGGATGATATTTGGCAACTTAAGCTTAAACTATGCATGATTTCATCTTAGAATCTTGGTATTTGTGATGATGGTAGCACTTTGTGATTTTCACTAATTAATTTAATTTTGCTTATTGACCTCTCACATTATTTGAGTTCATGCATTGGTCCTACATCAATTTTATTAATAAAAATTGTGTTAGGAGAAACATAATCAACGTGATTAGTGTATATGCGCCGCAGGTATGGTTAGAGGATATATCAAGAGACGTCTAGGAGGATATGAATGGACTGATGCAAGGAATTTCGTATAAAGAGAGGATATTTGTAAGAGACTTAAATGGTCATGTCTGAAAAGAGAGTAGAATATTGTTTTCCCTTAAGGATAGAAAGTAGAGGATATGTGACATCCTTAAAAAATAGATATTTAAAAAAATCAAAAAAAAAAATCAAAAAAAAATCAAAAAAAAGGTAGTGGATATATGAGCATACATGCAAGATATGGTTTTGGGAGATGCTATCCTTGATTTCTCTTTGGCGTACAATCTAGCTCTAGTAAACACATACTTCAAAAAGAAAGATAGGCATTTAATAACTTTCAAAAGTAGATCATATGCAAGCCAGATAGATTTCTTTTTACTTTCAAAACAGAACCACACAACGTAGATTAATGGTTATGGATGTTTACATTTAAGGGATGGAAGAAATGGAATGAAACTAATAAGTGTCCAACAGCTAGGTGGTGGAATTTAAAAGAAGAGAAAACGATGTGGTCCCTCTAGGAAGAAGTAAATGTTGTGTGGAATGCGATGGTTGGATGCATTAGAAAAGTGGCAAAGATGTTATTGGAATATCTAAAGGGAAAAGCCAATCATATAAGGAAACTTGGTAGTCGGATGACGATGTATAAAAAGCTATTTACCAGAGACGTTCATATTTCAAAGCTTAACAAGGGACTAGAAACAATGAAATTGTTAAAAAATATAGGAATGACAAAAAGATTGCTAAGAAAATAGTAAGTGAGACTAAACTTAAGGTTTATGAGGATCTTTACAATAGATTGGGTACAAGAGAAGGCAAGAAAAATATCTTCAAACTTGCAAAAATGAGAGAAAGGAAGGGCAGAAACCCATGTTAGATGCATTATAAGAGAGAGAATCAAAGAGCACTAGTAAAGAACAATGAGATCAATAAAAGAAGCAATTTTCAAAACTTGTTAAATGAAAACTACTCTAATAGCATAGGAATAGAAGGAACGATAAAATCAATCCACGTTAACGACCATAGATCCTTTTGTAGGCAGTGTTTGCAATATCAGCCAATATCTCAATTATCGCAGGTCAACAATACGATACTCCACTGGAATATCTAAAACCCTTCACATTGCATATTTTATCGCAATGTATCGTATGTATCACAATTTATCGTGATATATTGCAACAATTTGTTCACATATATTAAATGGTATTGCACGTGTCACAATTTATCGTGATATATTGCAACAACTTGTTCACATATATTAAATGGTATCGACAATATCGTCGATGCCACATGCAATATCTCTAAGATATCCAAAAACTGGCATTGTTTTTATTTATTTTTAAACACCAAAATTGACAAAAATCCATCTTTTCGCAAAAATCTTCTTCTTACTCCATTCTGTGGTGATTTCAACCAGTCCATTGTAGATTGTTGGAAGAAAAGCTTTCAAATTTGTCTGAAATCACGATCAGAAGCATTTCGGTGGTCGAATTCAAGAAGGCAAGCACTTTCAATTTTGTATCTATTTTTCCCGTGTTTATATGTTGTAATCAATATCAAATGGTTACAAATCTAATTCTTCATGTTTTGGAAGAAAAATCATGAATTTGGAGCTTCGATTTCGTGATTTGGGAGAGATGGCTCGAGTTATGGAAAATTGGGGAAAATCGAAATTACCCCAATTTATCCCAAATCAGTTGCAATCTTAGTGTTCAAACACAAAATATAACAAGTATCAAACCTAACCTAGTGATTATTGGCAATTTGAGGATTTTTAGGGAAAAAATAGTTTTTTAATTAATTTAAAAAGTTAAAAAATATTTTTTCCGAAATTCCACTTCTATCAATGGTGAATTGGCCCCAAGTTCAGCATGTTTAGGAGTGTTTGATGAAATCACTATCACGTACACTCTAATTTGAGATTTGGGGGTAGGTGAGCCAATTTGAGGGAAATTGGGAAAATATGAAATTTTCCCAGTTTCTCCTAAATCAATTGCAATTTTAGTGTCCAAACATGTATATAACCTGATCTACACATTATTGCTGGTTTGGGGATTTTTTTTGAAATTATACTTAATTTTTTAATAAAAATATGTTTTTAAAAAATCAAAAATTCAATTTGATTAGTGGTTAAATTTTGTTAATACAGATGCAGTACACTGCATATGCTAACATTGTGATTTGTTTAATGTTCTTTTGTCGGTGGAACATATTAGGAAAAAAGGAGACAGTCTGACATCAAATGGCAGTACAAACAAGACCCCTCTTCCCGATTATCAATTCGAGTCCCGGTGCAATTTGTGTGGCCACATAATGAAGAATGGAGGTGTGGCCCGCTTGAAGGAACATTTAGCGGGAGGTATCAAAATGTTACAGATTGCACAGGAGAGGGAGATTAGAGACTAGTTAGGGTGGTCAGCACGTGATCTCAAGGACGAACGTGCTACACAGGTATATTTCTAGTTTTCTACTTCTTGTTTTGCTTTTGAATGTATTGCTTGTGTTTCCATGCATGTCTTCTTACATTTTTTTAATTATATGAAATGACTTTGCATGTACTTGCATCAATTCAATCAAAACCCTTCATTCCCTACCCTAACCCTAAATTCCCTAATTTCCTATTTTCCCCAAATCTCTCAAACCCTAAATTCCTAATTTCCCTAATTAATCTAAAATTCCCAACATCCTACCACCCAAAACTTTGGTTCCCTTCAATTAATACCTAAAGCCCCCAAACTCATTAGCAAATTAAGTCGATTAAACCCTAATTTTGACCTTTCCCTAAATTCCCTAAAACCTAGGTTTACCTGCAACCTAATTGAGCAAGCCCTAGATAGTATTTGGTCTTCCCATTTGAAATAGATGTGTTCCTATGCTATTTGGATGTTCTTACATCCATTAGATCCTAGTTTCAAGTATTTAATGATCATGCATGGCATAGCTTGTTAATTATGGCTTAGACTATTCATAGTTTCTTGTTGGAATCTTGAGATGTTTCATGATTTTAGCATGTTTTGTGATTTTGATTAATTAATTTAATTTGTTGAATGATCTCACCTCATTATTTAGCCACATGCATACATCCTGCATCAGTAAATAATCATTACCCATTTACAGCCATTTACCACTATAATTAGAAAACCAAACAAGGACTTAGAAAGCATATTGTAGGGTCCCTACGGTGTAAATGTTGATGGGGCCATGCATAATGTCATTACTCCCCAAACCAATAATACAATTGCCCACATCATAGTAGAATGATAATAGTGAAGATACTCTCTAGCATAATGTTGGTACTCATCCTCTCCGATTTGAAAAATTTTGGGGGATTTTGAATTTTCCCAAGTTTTTTGCAAATTGGCCCATCTTCTCCCAAATCCTAAACTTATGATAACGATTTCATCAAACACTCCTGAATACTCTGAAATGGGGCCAATTGACCGCTAATCAAAGTGGAATTTTGAAAAATATATTTTTTTTTTAATTAAAAATAATTTTTTTGAAAAATCCCTAAATTACCAAGAATCACTAGATTATGATACATGTATGTTTGATTTTTTGTTTGGACAAAGATTGCAACGAATTTGCAAGAAATTGAAATTTTTTTATTTTTTCCAATTTTTCGTAACTCAACCCATCTCCACGAAATCTCGAAATGGAACCAAATCCATGATTTTTTTTCATGCAAAACATGAAGAATCATAGATTTGTAACAATTTAATGTCGTTTACAGCAAAAAAATGGATCAAAAATAAAAATGTTCACCGGATCGAACTGGTGAGAATTATCAGCACTACCTATGCGTTTCGTATTGCACAGGTGGAATACAAGATATATCGTAGGAAATATTGGTTGATATCTTCGATATTGAAAACATTGAAAGTGGCTCTCTCTAACCTTCTCATCTACTTCATGTCTTTGTTCAAGTGTTCAAAGTCAGTTGTGGACAAACTGGAGAAGTTAAGGCATGACTTCTTATGACAAGGGACTAAAGAAAAGCAAAAAACAAAAAACACAAAAAACACACAAAAAAAAAAAAAATCAATTTTCTTAAGTGGGAAGAGATGTGGAAATCATTATCCGATGGAGATGAAAGTGGCACTAATAGGAAAGTGGCAATGGAGATTTGGATCCGAAGAGGACGAGTTGTGGAGAGAGGTTATCACATCCAAATAAGGTGTTCAAGCGGTGGTGGGAGGTTAAAATCCTCCTGTTATTGAGCTTCAGGGATATGGAAGGCCGTTAACTCAGTAGCCCCCTTATTTAAGCTTGGACTGTTTTTTTCATGGGAACCACATTCACTTTTCGGAGAATTCTTGTTGTGGGATAGACCCTTGGAATTGGAATTTCCATCCCTGGTAAGACTAACCTCTTTCCTATGAAGAATATATCGGTGCCTATGTGTTTCTCCTATGTCGACAAGAGTGGTGCGTGGTGTCCCCATTGCAGAAGAGCTTTATCAAATGATGAGGCGGTAGACCTTGCACATTTATGGGAGCGGATTCATAATATACATCCCTCCCCGGCCTCTAAGGATTCTATGGTATGGAATGATTCACCTTCCGGAAAATTCTGAATCCAATCCTTCTATAAGATGCTTTGCAATTCTGCAAGGACAAGAAGCCGAGAACTTTTTCATTCCTTTTGGTTCTACGAGGCACCTCCCAAGGTGGGATCTTTTGTATGGTTGGTTGGGCAAAAGCGAATCTTAACTATAGACAATTTCCAGAAAAGGTCTATGATTCTCCCTAACATTTGTCTATTATGCAAGAACAATGCATAGTCAGTAGATCACCTTTTCATCCATTGCCCCTTTGTGTGACAAGTTTGGATCACATACTTAATGTCATTTGGTGTCAAATGAGTTATGCCACAACCGGTTGTCGATTTGCTTTCAGCATGGCACAGTAGTCCCCTTCCTAAGGAGAAGCGGAGCAACATGGCATCTCGTTTTGTTAGCAGTTTTTTGGAAAACTTGGCGGGAAGGAAATGGACAATGTTTCATTAACAAGCAAGGATCATGGGAAGTAGTGTGGGAATCCAAGAGAGATGTCATAAATTGGATTGTGGGGTTAAGAATGTAAATGTCAATGAAATCTCATCCATGCTTGGGTTGTAACATTGGATTATAAATCAGGTTGTAATCCTAGTTTCTATTGTTGTTTTGACATTTGTCTTACCAACCTCTCAATAAAATCCAATTTATTGCTCTTCAAAAAAAAAAAAAATTAGATTAACAATATGCACAAGGGAACAGTAACAAATGTGAGGACCACTAGTGAGAGACAAGTACGTTCCTGATTACTGTAGGCTTGCATCAGGGGCCAACATTGAGCTCATTCATTTTCCCACTAGTTATGGATGAGTTAACAAGGTATTGCAAGAAGAGATCACATGATGTATGTTGTTCACAGATGAGATATTTTGAATGACAAGATAGTGGAGGCCATAAACACAAAGCCAGATTTATGGAGGGTTGCTCTAGGATCTGAAGGATTTAAAACTAGTTGTACTAAAACAGTATATGGAGTGCAACTTTAGTAAAAATAGGAGTGAAACAAGGAATCAGTTAAGATTGTTGACCAAGGCGGTTCCCAAAATAACCACTTTCAATACCTTGGGTCAATAATTCATGAAAGTGGAAAGATTGAGAAGGACGTTGCCCACAGTATTCATGCTGGGAGGAAAAAGCAGAGATGTGCCTCTAGAGTTTTGTGCGATCAACGTGTAACACTCAAATTGAAAGGGAAATTTTATAGGATAGCTATAAGAACAGCCATGCTTTATGGGACAAAATATTAAGCACTTAACGGGACAACAATGTTCATAGGATGAATGCAGCTGAAATGAGGATGTTCAAATGGATGAGGAAACGACGGGGAAGGATAGAATTAGAAATGAATGCATTACAAGTTACTTAGCAGTAGCATCAAGACTTAGATGGTTTAGGCATGTGCAACGGAGACCATGAACTGTGCTAGTTAGGAGTAAGTTGGTGCAAGTTGAGGACTCCAAAAGGACAAGGGGAAAGCACGAAAGGACGTGAATGGAGGTGGTAAGAAAAGGCTAGATGACCTATGGCCTAACTGATAGTGGAGTGGCGGAACAGGATTCATGTAGCTAACCCCAAGTACTTGGGATAAGGGTTAGATGACGATGGTGATGATAATGATCTTCATCAAATGCTTCTTGTGAGTTGTGATCGATCCCGATTCTAGAGATACTTGGTATGGTGATAAACCTTTCAAAACGGCATTCCTAGGTTTGTGTAGGTTAGAGTACGATCATGAAATGTTGCAGAATAAGCATATTCCACATATGTTGTGTATAGGGCCTCCCATAGTGTACTTACAGCCAGAGTTGTACACGAGTCTAACCAAGTCGAGCTTGGCACAACTCGGTTCGGCTCGGCCAGTAGCTAACCCCAGCTCGAACTCGGCTCGGCTCAGTTCTCGAGCCTATCTAGCCATCTTGGCTTGGTTCGATCAGCAATTCAGGTCAATTCGAGCTGTGTTCGAACTTGTGCGACATTTTCTCAAACACATAGAATGCATCTTCAATTTCTCACAGAACGCAAAACACTAACTACACTTTACAGGTATTTCATCAAATACTCGGCAAGCAGCATCAAAACCAAGATATGATGGCAGTCTTATAATGTAAAGTTTTTTGGGTAGTAATTTGTTTTCTATCCATTCCTTCCTCGCCACCAACTGATTCCGTGGAGAATGTACGCACCCGAAACAACACTTCGTTGAGTCATTTCATCAAACAGTCTGCGAGCAGCATCAATATCAAAATAACCGAGTCACCGAGCTGATTTGATCCGAGTCGATTCGAGTTCGATCCGAGTCAAGTCGAGCTCAAGGAAGCTCGAACTCGGCTCGAAATTTTTTCAAGCTCCAAAAACCAGCACAACTCGACCTGCATCCAATTTCGAGCAAAGGCGAGCGGAGCTTTTCCGAGTCGAGTCAAGTGAGCTGACCAAGCTAACTCGACTCGTGTACAGCTTTACAGCATCCAACCCATCCAGCAAGGTCACCCCACAATGAAATTGGGATGCCTTGGATATCAGGCTGATCCAGCCATCATGTGGACCAACAACTGAATTGTGAGGTGTTGGGGCAGTTGCCCATTGTTTTCTACTGTGTGGCCCACCTAATGATTGGATAAGCCTATGTGTGAGGCATGCGATCATCATGGCAGGACTAACTAGATGTGCAGGTTGGATGGCATGCCCACAACACAGTGGGCCCAACATAGGCAGTTGAATAACTTTTTCGTGCAGTCAAATAACAGTTTTAGAATAACAGATGCATCGAGTGGATGGCATACCGCAATAAGGCAGCGGCTGATAAAGAGTTTTCTCCCAGCTCCTGTAATCATCAGGCCTCGGACGGAATGGCGGCCTTGGACGGAAAGGCGGCATCGGATGCCCCCTGGGAACCCAATAATTCCCTCTCTCTCCCTGACGGAAACTGTAATTCGCATCTCTCACAGTCCTGAAATGAGAATCGCCGCTCACGAACGGTTCGTTGCCGCCGCTGCCCGCCCGACCGGAAAACCCTCGCCGCCATGGATTCCGGCCTCGAGACTGCAATAAAACAACAGACTCTTTAGAAACTAGGGTTTTTGCTCGGCTTGGAGTTAAGTAGGAGGAGGAAGGGACAAGAAGGGTATTATGAAGTTTTGCGAGGGGTAGTACTGGAAAGCGGGGAGAAGCCATGGTCGCGTCAGTGGTTGCAGCTGCTAGGCAATGGATAGAGGAGGGTGGGGCCCACCTCATGGCTCGGGGTAGATGGACATGTTTTGGGAATTATTTTTCTACTATTTATTGGGTTTTTTTTTTCCTGGGATTTTCTTCTTCTACTTCTGTTATTTCATCATCTCTTGGTTACCGCGGGAGGCTGGTGCATTCGACAAGCTTCTCCCTCAATCGCGCGACTGAGGTGCATCGCCTTTGGTTTGGTCCCGCAGGAAGTTCCTCTTCGTGGTGACGTGGGCCTAGTAAGAATCGCCATGTAAGCGCATCATGTGAGTGAAAGCGGATTGTCTGATGTACCATACACCACCAATATGGCTGATGTGGGTACGTGTCGCGCGAATCGAGAGAGATAATTTTATTGCATTACAAAAGGAATGAGATGGATCTAAAGTTCAATTGGATCCTACCGTAAAAAACAGTTGGGATAGTGACATCCACCGTTCAAAACTTTTTAGGGCCACAGTAGTTACCGATGAAGCTGATATCTTTTTTTTCACTTCCTCTATATCTATGTTGACTTACGAATAAGTTGGATCTCAAGAATGCATCACGGTTGGCCCTGTAAATGTTTCACCAGTGGTGTGACTGCTCCCATGATTTTATGCGTGAGTCCACTTGAAATTTAAACCCATCTCATTTTTGTAATGCCGTAAAACAATCTCTAAAAATGATTAGGCCGTACAGATATAACACATGCATCATGGCTCGTGGCGGGTCCACAGAGTTTGGTGGCGTCACTTCAGTAGCCATCTGGATACCTTGTCAGTATCTAACCCGCTTCCGCTGACACTCTTCGCGCTCCGAGTTGTACGAACGGTTCAGAGTAATCAAGTTACATGGCACGTCCATCTGTCCAGATCATTTTAGATCACGAGCCTAAAAATCTCAAATGGACCAGACACTAATATCAGTGGGACAATATTCTCACCGTTAACACATTTTTGGAATCCACCGTAACTTTTATTTTATTTTCCATCCAATATACTCATAAGGTCACACATACCTGAATGAAAAAGAAAAACAAATATCATATTGATTCAAAATTTCTGTTACCTCAAAATGATTTCAACAGTAGATGTTCAATCTCCCGCTACATTTTGCAGTGTTGTCCACTTTTTATTTGGATCTGTCATATTTTTCTGCTCAAGCCTTAAGATGAGCTTGCCAACTGAACTGATGGTTTGGATATAACAAACACGTCGTGATGGGACTCACAGAATTTAGTGACATCAACACACAGCCTTGTCGTTGGGGGTGGTACACCAGCCAAGCGCTTCCCTAACTAACGGGACGCGGATATGCCACTGACAAGACCCACTATTGAAGTGACGTCACGAAGTTACGCGGCCCCAAGATATGTATGTTTTGCACCCATACTGTCGATACATCAGGAAAGATCATATTAAAGCATGAGCTAAAAAAAAAGGAGAGAGAGTTGTATGCATATCTCGACTCCACCGTAGCAATCAGTGGGAGAGTGACGCCCCATCGTTAAAAACTTTTAAGTGCTACAAAAGTTTTCCATCAAGCTGATATTTGTGTTTTCCCCTTTTTTTCATTTGCACATTAACACATGAACAGGTTGGATCTCCAACAAATATCCCGGTTGACTCTAGTAATATTTCGATGGTGGGCAGCAGTTTAAGCTACAGTTTTTGGTGGTGGTTCCATTTGAACTTTGGATATGCCTGGTTCCTTCACTCATGCACTCATGCCGTAAAATGATCTCTCCAAATGATGATGATGCTGCGGATACGACACATGTATTAAACGTGGTGATATCACTTCAGTAGCCACCCTCGCCAGTAGCTCAGTAGCAACTAGCTAGTGCTGCTATCGAAGGACATCATCATATTTTTTGGCCCACCATGATACATGTGTTGAATCCATATCCTTCACTCATGCACTCATGCCGTAAAATGATCTCTCCAAATGATGATGATGCTGCGGATACGACACATGTATTAAACGTGGTGATATCACTTCAGTAGCCACCCTCGCCAGTAGCTCAGTAGCAACTAGCTAGTGCTGCTATCGAAGGACATCATCATATTTTTTGGCCCACCATGATACATGTGTTGAATCCATACCATTTTTCCATTTGTAGAGATCATTTTAGGGCAAGAGTGAAGAAATGAGGCGGATCAGAAGTTCAAATGGACCCACCACAAAAAACATTTGTGTGTATTGATGCCCACGGTTGAAAGCTTACATGGAATAATGGAAAACACGAATATTAGCTTGATCAAAAACTTCCATGGCCCAAAGAAGTTTTTAATGGTAAGCACTTAATCCTCATTGTATTCGATGGCGGGTCCACTTGAGCTCTAGATTTGCCTCATTCTTTGGCTCGTGCCCTAAAATGATCTCTCAAAAATGGATAGATGGTGTGAATAGGACACATAAATCATATTGGGCCCAAAAAATGTGATGATGTCACTTCATTAGCGGGACTCGCTAGTCGCTACCATCGGTTCAAATCATATTGCGTCCTACCCTTGTCCATCTCTAGCCTTCTATACCCACTTAGGTCAATTCTTCAAAACAATAGTCCCCATACATTATCCAATCCACATTCAAATGCAAGTCAAATATTGTGTCGTCATTATTAGCATTCATACTTCGTCAATCATATTATTAATTTCCTTCTCAACCTACTCATTTTTCTAAGTTGTCATTAAATGTATGCTCTGTAAATTACTGGAACTACGGATCCTATCACGTTATAAAATCATGGTAGCCCGATCCTCATACATAATAATCTATCGTCATAACATCTTTTCTTGAACCCTTTTCTAAACATTCTTTTAATGTGTGCTTTGTAGCTTATCGGAATTTCGAACCATGCCACGTCATAAATCTGAGTATGTCTAGTCTCATTTTAATACTTTGCATCTTATCATATTGTCCCCTAAAAATATCTTAGTATGTAAAATAAAAGGTCGTACACCCATGCGAGCACAGAGGGTGTCTAACACCTTCCATCTCTATAATCGATGTCCCTTACTTGAAATCTCATGTCACATATCAAGAGTCAACTTAGAAGTAAGAGAGTCTCTGAATTACACCATAATTCATACCTCAAGTGGTAGACTGAGTGAAGATACCTCGTTTCAACATTGAGGTCTTGGTATCGATTCCCTAGTGGGGGTGGTAGGCTGAGTGAAGATACCTCGTTTCAACATTGAGGTCTTGGTATCGATTCCCTAGTGAGGGTGGCTAACACTGAAGTGTGTACTGACAGTGGAGTGTGTACAAACAAGCTAACCTTAAAGAGAGAGAGAGAGAGAGAGAGAGAGAGAGAGAGAGTGTGTGTGTGTGTGTGAGTCTCTAAACTCTATGGCTTTTACAAGTTCTGCAAGTTCTAGCCGACTGCGGGATTTTAAGGTAGTTGGTTAGTGACGACTCCAATTTATCACATCATCGATCCAAATATGCTCATACACTTTAAAAAATAAAGATAAAAGCATAGACTAATTTCCAGCGTTCATAGCCCCTTACAGGACTATCCGTCTCTAGCTACCTCCTGATGGGGGTAGTACCCAATCCGTGCCTATAAGTTAAGCACGATATAGTGGCACGACTTTGTGGGGGGCCACCATTATGCATGCATCGGGTGGACCGCACTTCACGATAGCGGGGATTGAAGTCATACCATTAAAAACTTCATGCAGCTCAATGTAAATGTTGATTTGTCATCCTACCTATGGATTAGGTCACATAACCCTGGATGAAGGGAAAAATCAAATACTAGCTTCATCTAAAACTTAGGTGCCCTGGTAAGTTTTCATAGTGTTCAATCTTACTGTTTCCTATAATGTGACATACCTGACATGTTTTCATTTTTGAGCTCATCCTCTAAAAATGACAAAATGAATGAACACATGAATAAAACACATGATTGTGGTGGGGCTGCAAAGTTTTGACACTAGCTAGTTAACTAGTATTCAGTCACTGGGTGGGACATGTAATGATTTATTTATTTTATCCACTCCATCCATCCACTTTACCAGATAATTTTAGGGCTCAAGCTTAAAAATGAAGCAGATCCAGAGCCCAATGTGGCCCACACTACATGTAACGTCCTGGATTTTCGTTATTTTGGATTTCCAAAAAATCCTTGAAATTTTTTATTTCAATTAACTTATATTATTACTAATTAACCATTAACACTTGATATTAGCATATACGTGAGTGGTACCAATAAAGAACCACACCAATCTGATTAATCAACCGTATGAAAGCCAATGAATCCAGCCGATCACTTAAATACCGAGTTTAGCCACATGATTTGCTCACATAGGGTTCAAATCTAACCGACCTATCACTGACTAATCAAGACAACCGTAACTAGATATCTACCCAAAACCGAGATGAATAGGGGTCAGATCTTAATTAACAAGCCAAATTAATCCAACTACTCCTTTAGCCTAAAAATCAACGGTTAGGGCTATTAAGACCGAATCGTCATTTCTACTAATTATGAATAAATCACCCTATGAACATAGTTAATCCAAACCCTAATCATCGCACACAAGAAATCTTGATACTTAATTCATTCTTAAAATGCCTCGATTTTCCAAACAAGATCTAGACCGCTCGTTAGTGGGCTACTAAACCCGAGGCTATAGAAATATATTTGTCTTAGTGGGCTTAACGTCCATCGCGGGACATCGAGCCGAGATTGTTTTTCGAATAATTCAACTTGGACTCGCAAGACGAGTATTTGAGTTATACGAATATCTTATATGAAAAGCTGAACTTAAGTAAATTGGGTCGTCCACTCTTACGCAAAGTTGAGAATTTCGAACCGTCAGTTTACAACAAAACTTCACATGTAGAATAAGGATATTTTCCTACACATATCTGTATAGCGGCAGCCCCGATCGACCATCGAGGATCGTTGAACAGATTTTTGATCATATCCGTTAATTGGTGCATCCAAATGGCAGGCCGATCATATCCATACGTAGATCATCATTAGGGTTAACTATCCTATGGTGTGTATCAACATGTACACTATATAATGGGCCCTAGAGGTTAAAAAATCCTCTCATAGGGCTAGTATAGTAAAAACACAGCCCTTGAGGTTATTTACATCAAATCTGGTACTATATAAGGGCTTCATTTTGACACCTCATCTGTCCATACGAATTTACATTTTCTAAATGAGAGAAAGAGAGAAAGAAAAAGAGAAATAAGAAGAAGAAGAGTGGGAGTAGGAGTGGAAGTGGGAGGTTTTGGTGCTTCCTTTCATTGGTCTCCTCCAACCAAGGCCCTAACCTCTATCATTTTCCTCCACTGAATCCACCCTACTTGCGATTGGGAGGTAAGAAACAAATCCTACTTCCTAACTTAAGTTTTTCTAAAATGAATTGCATAAATCTCATGTAGTTCTTGGTGTTTATATAGGAATTTTTGATTTTTCCCAATTCCTTAACCTTAGGTGGTCAAAATCGGATATTCCTTCTTAAGGTGCGGACTATTATATATAGGTTCCCATTTATCTACCTTTGAGGGTCTCAGTTACTGATTTAATGCTTGTAGATGAATTTGTGCATGCTAATATGTTGACATTTTGATTTTTCTATAATATATGTTACTGGTTACAGATGGATGCTTACATGTTTGATAAAATGTATAGGTGATTGAATATGTTGTTTCATGAATGCCATATGCTTGATTGAATGTCCAACTGAATGTGTTGTTTTGTTGATGCCCACATGTTTGATAAAATGCCTAAGTAGATGTGTTGTTCCATTGATGCTCACATGTTCGATGAAATGCTTAAGTGATTGTGTAGTAAAACCTATGCTATAATTGTGTGATATAATGTTTAGTCCGCAACGATACTTAGGATTTCTATAATGTTGGGTCAGTTGGCTAACTGCCCGAACTAAAGGAGTGGCTCAAGTTAGGGAGGCTACCCTAGGCTTGTTTGATCGACCCGGGTTGAAACGGACGACCTACAGTAGTAAGACTACACGGGATGCTTGCACCCAATGTCAGTTGCATCGTGGTTCTCCCAAGTTAATCAAAATAGCCCACTAGTTGAGTGATCATGTACGTTCATAATGTATGACACGACTAAATGAAATCTATGATACCCCGTTCCCAATGGATGTGTTCATTCATAATTGTTAGTGCGATACGATCCACTGAGACTCATGAGCTGGGCATGGTGGTATGGGACATCGTGTCGAGCTGTCAGCCTATGCTGGGGTGACGGGCCTCCCCATAGTGACCAGTGAGCAACTAAGACTCATGAGCGGGGCATAGTGGTATGGGATACCGTGTCTGAGCTATCGGCATATGATGGAGTGACAAGCCTCCCTATAGTGACCAGTGAGCACTGATGAAAGTCATAAACCATTGTTCTAACGGCCCCTGTCAAATTACCCGGTCGATGGTTCTGTGCCAGAGTATCGTTCGAACGACCGGGGGTGAATGGAATTGGGTGGCGAGCCCTTCATTTGTATTGATTTGGTTTAATTTGATAAGCCCACACCTCTGTAACACCCCAGTCACTGTTCATTCGGGCTGTGGTCCGAGCGCGGGTTGCCATCCGGATCCATGTGTGGGATCGGCCGGGCTTCCAAAATAGTGCTCCAGTCAGTCAGGGCAGCGTGTTGTGGGTTGTTATAACCTCGGAACTAAGTAATTATACTCGGTTTGGGTGACAACCCATGCCGGGTTGATCCTCATACGTTTAGGTACCATATCGTATCTTTGAAATTATTGATTTGTGATATAAATGAGTGGTACCTAAATTTGGATAAATGGACACTGGTAAAGAGCCACTACGTGCGTCAACGAGCCACGTGATCCGGATAAGGACTCGTGATATAACGTCGGTATCTTAGCTTCGCCAATATGCTGGATGAATTGAACTTAATAATTATTCAGCTAATATGATCATTCATTGTATTGCATTAGCTTAGAATGTGGCGAATAGGCGTGGTTGTCGAGTGATAAGGAAGTGTTGTCATTTGCAAAACAGGTGGTCGAAGTTGCGTGTAAGGGGGTGTTGTCTGGAAAGAACATGCATCATGTCGTATCTTTATATGCACATTTAACAAGCGTATTTAGAAAATGTTTGATTTCTTGTTTTATCATTACCTGCGTTGATTGTGTCGATAGCATGTGTAACTCAGAACTAATGGAACCACTGAGTTAGCTACTCACTCCCACCTGGGACGGTGTTTTAAAATACCAATCGGGTATATCATTAATGCATGTACTAGTGAAAACTCAAACAAGTAGGCTTATATCGGGTTGTGCCAACGTGGTCACGTTTTGGAGAATTGGGAGTAAACTAAAAGCTTTACACTTTAATAATCTTGGGTATGTATATTGTGGCTTGTATAATCCTATTTTGGGCGATCATCATAATTGAAATTATATCTTTAACTCTTAGCCTCATATTTCTGAATCTATTGTCGTCTCTACCTCGCTTGTGATCTACTAATTCAAATTGCGCTACTTTGATTATCTGTGTGTGAAATGAATTTGAATCTGAATAAGGACATGCATGCGTTTTCATTTGGTTAACACCTAAGAACTCAGGATCGGAGTCTATGTACTCAGGTGCCGATTTTCGGGGCGTTACACTACAGGTCCACTTGAGCTTTGGATATGCTTCAATTTTGAGCTCAGCCTATAAAATTAGCTAGAAAAATAGAAGGCCCACATGGATAAACCACATACAGTCACGGCAGGCTCAACAGAGTTTACCCGGAGTGATAAAACCAGTACAAGACATATTGAATAACTCATTAAAAATCGAATTTCCAATCCCCATCCCTTTGAGGATATTAATTAAATAACCCTTAACTATGACATAATAAAGGTGTTTGTGCCAGTTTTTTAATACATATCGTTTTTAATCTCCTAAGCACTTTTTGGATTTTTTCAGACAAAAATACCCCTCTATTAGATGTTTGCTTGTATGGTGTTAGCTTGTCATGGAAGTCAAGAGGCCTTTTGAAAATGGGGTGTGGGACCCACTAAATCAATGATTGGGCCACCGCGTAGCTGATCTGATTTGTTTGCTTTAATCAGATAGTCGTGAACCTATGGTAGAGTTATTAAAAAATAATAGAATTGTTTGTGGTCCACGCATTCATTGATGTTATGAGTTAATTCTGAACGATTTTCATCCGGTGTGGTCCACCCGTGATGAGTTTTGCCCTTAAACTTAGGGGAGATGGCGTGAAATTAAAAATTCTTCCATATGGACGGCTTGGATTTGCTATGAGACGATCCAATGAGACCCACACAAGATATGGGATTTGGTTTGATAGGTGGGTCCCATGAGCAAGAGGTCATTTAGTCATTTCTTTCTCTTTCTTATTCTTCTTCTTTTTTGTTTCATAGGAGGGGACCCTTTTGGCCGTTGGGACCGTTGTCACCTCCATTGCACCACTCCAACAAGCTTACAACGTGCATTCGGCGTCATTCAATCTGTTATGGCGAGTTTTTTATTGTTATTTTTTTAAAAAGATTTTTTACTACACTCTCCAGCATAAAAGCTATGATTGTCAAAGGTAGGTTTGGATTAAGATAACAGTGACTTATGTACATTGTTTTTTTAATGTGTATCAATGATGAGAATTTGTGAAAGGGAGGATGGTGTGGTGGTTATCTTTATAATTTTTTTATTTGGTATAACTTGTGGGAGTTTGTGAAGGGGAATAATTTTATAGTGGAATAATGTTATAATTAATGAAATTTAAAATGAAATGATTCTATAATTGATCATAAATGCTAAAACTGGTGAATGTTGTAATATATAAATGTTGCAACGGAAGAATGTTGAAATGGATAAACGGTCATAATTGTCATAACGAGAGAATTATGATCATTGTCATCAAATCCACAATCATTAATGAAATATGAGCCTACTTTGGGACAATCAAATGATGTTCAAATGAGATGACTTTAAAGCCATTTAAAAGTTCATCAAAATATATTTCCCGCGAGTATAAAATCGCCCAAATTGAACATGTAATGAGGGAGTTATAACCATTTTGTCGGATTGGCGATCCATGGTGCAGATCGACAATCCATAGTCCTTGATGAACTTTAGGCTCACTTTTAGGTAGTTAAATGGTGTCCAAATGAGATTATTCAAAAACATCTGAAAGTTCATTGAATTATCTTCCCAACGAGTACAAGATCACCTAAACTAAACATCTAATGAGGGAGTCATTGAAAGTGCCCTGGTTTGTCAATTAGCGTGAGTGTTGAGTCCACTAGACAGAGAAGCTCCATAGGAAGATCAATCACTCGTTTGCCTCAACCAAATGTGGGCCCAAACTCACCACAGGTAAATCTAAGCCTCACATCCCATGTCCCAAATCACCAGGTAATTAAAACCCTAAAAACTGATTAGAATAACATAGGGTTTTTGAGTTAGAAAACTTTTTTCAAAATTTAGCAAATCTCTAAGTTTTCTACCTCTGTCGATTTATCGATAGACTGATCGATATAATCGATAAATGATGTTGATGTCCTCGGAACTCACTCGATATTATCGAATGAGGGCATGTGTTGTCCAGCAACCGCATATACTTCTGGACGGAATTATCGATATATCGCTAGCAGTATCGTTATCATTGAAACTTGAATATCGAGTCTATCGAAGTTGACTCGATAAAATCGATAGCAGAGCTTTTGTGTCCCTGTTTTTCTAAAGAAAATCATGAAGTCCTTCGATATATCGAAGTACTCCTCGATGTCCTCGGAATTCAAAAACCGATGATATCGGAAGACCTTCATTGTTATTGATCTTGAACATAGTTTACCAGTAATATTTTCAGGTGGTTTTTATATAGGATCGAGGAACACTTGATAGAATCGATATTCAAATATTGATGATATCGAGGCCTAGTCGATTGCATCGAGAATAGACATAAACTGTCCAGCAAGCTTAACTGAATAATCCTTTTGATTTATCGATGCATCGACACGACTATCGATATCATTGACATTCAAATTCCGATGAAATCAAGTGTACCTCGATCATATCTTTGACCTGAAATATTTCTAAGGCATGTCTCTCTCATTTTCAAATGTCGAGGAATCGATCCTCGTGTCGATGAAATCGGAGTTCGAAATCCAATAACAACGACACATGTTTCGATTCCCTCGACCAATTGGCAAAATGTTTCAAAAGCATATGACATATGAGTTTGTGTCATCAAGCGGCCAGTTGATACAATCAATAGTATACGCTCGATGATATCGACCCTACTCGATGATATCGAACTCTGTTATAAATGTGACAGTTTTATATCCGTTGGAACTTTTTGTCTATATATAGAGAACTTGTCTTTAGTTGCTGGTAGAGAAAGAAGAGAGTGCTTTTGAGTGTTTAACCTTATATCATACACCCAAAGCCCTTTCTCCCATGGAAGTTCATCCTCCAATCTACCCTCATCTTTGACATTCAATAGAGTGGACTGGAGAATGAACTTTCACATTCAAGGATCCTCCAGCTACTATCTAAATGGAAAATCATTGAGCTGGGATGCCTTGAATGCATGAATGATTGGAATCGCTCTATCTCCCTTATAGGAAAACATTTAGGAGAGTAGGATTTCATTAGAACCTTAACTCAACCCGTCGTCATGCATTGGTAGATATTCTGAGTTGCGGTTTAAGGAAGTAGAAGACTCTTCATCAACAAAGGAGGAGATCTTCGACAACGAGCTAAAAGGGACTCATCCGCTTATCTGTAAGTTATTAGAGTCCAGACGACCCTTGTGATCATTCCTTTGTAGGATTAGGTCTAAGGTATTTCTCACTCTTTGTAAGTCCTCTAGGAGGCCTCGGCGGGAGTGTACGTGGTGGGTGCGTTATGTTGACCCTTGCTCTGTGGAGAGCATAAATAGTTAGGGTCTTGTGGAAGATCCTCGACCAGTGTGCTTAAAAGTGGGTGCGTTGTGTTGACCCTTGCTCATGAGAGCATAAACAATGAGGTTCCTTGTATGGATCCTTGGCCAGTGTACCTAAAATTGGGTGTTATGTGTTGACCCCTGCTCGTAGGAGCATAAACAGTCAGCCTAGGTGTAAGTTGTAATGGTTAAAGGTGAACCTGATTTAAAACCTTGGGTTTGAGGTGAACTGTGTGAAACCTCCTTAGTGAAATCCGGCACACTCAAAGGTTGAGTGCGTCTGCCGAGAGTGACAAGTAGTCGAACCACTATAAAAATGACTGTGTTTGAGATTGCTATTGTCTTATATTTGCTCATGTGATTTCCTTAAATACTTTCATATCTGATTATCTGAGATCACACTTCACACACACGCACAGTCATATCCATCATAAACTAACTTGCATATTATTCATCTCTCAAATAGTTTGTGATTTGATCCTCTACCAGGCTTAAAAGTCAGTAGAGTTACTTTTAAGTAATCCTAATATATGCTAGTTGGATTACAGTGATAAGATTTTAATGGTTATAAAATTATTAAAAAGTCATATTCACCCTCCTCTAAGACATATTGACATATTCCTACTTCAACTAAAGCGGTCTTTACCGCAATTTCAGTCATGACCATTTTCATTTAATCGGCAATCCACGTTAACTATCGGCGATCTATGAATAATATCAACAACCCTCACTGAATATTGACGATTCTTACTGAATATCGACAATCTACAATTAATATTGACAATCCTCACAGAATATCGACGATCTATAGTGAATATCAACTATCCACAGTTAATATTGATGATCCTCACCGAATACCGGTGATTCACAGTGATTATTAGCGATCCACTATGAATATCAATAATCCATCATACAATATTTATCCATTACAACATTCTTCCATCTCAACATTCATCCATTACAATATTCATCCACTGCAACATTCATCTATTACAACATTCTTCCAAATCGACATTTATCACATTCATCAATTACACCATTATTCCATTACAAAACTCATCACTTTTACAAGCTCCCACCATTTATACATAAAAAACTATTATAAAGCGAATAACACACCCTCATCTACTTCACAAATGTATACCATTAATGCTAAATAAGAAAAAAAAACAATAAACGAAAGCCAAAAGCTATTATTATCCTAATTTAAACTTACATTTGCCAATAATAGTTTATACGTCGGATGGTATGGCCATAAATCTTTTTTTTTAAAAACTTAGAAGCTTTCTATAACAGAGGGAATGACGCCGGATGCACGTTGAAATCTTGTCGGAGGGAGTGTCACGGAGGTGGCAACTATCGTAACGGACAAAATGGTCCCCTCCCGTGAAAAAACGAAGAAGAAAGTGATAGAAAATGCTAAATGGCCTTCCCGTGTAAGGGATTCACCTATTGAACCCATCTCACATCTTGTGGGGGGGCTCATTGGACTGTCTTATAGAAAATCCAAGTCGTCCATATGAAATGGATTTTAATTTCATGCAATCTTCCAAAGTTTGAGGATAAAACTTCTGACACATGGACCACATAAGAGAAAACAATTCAAAATAAACTCACATTTTTAACGTAGTTGTGGGCCACATATATCTCCATTTTAAAAAATGTTCATACTATAGGTTTACGATTGTCCGATTAAAGTGAACGAACTAGAATGGTTGAGGGGTGGCCCCAATCATTGATTTGACGATCCCACACCCAAATCTCAAAAGGCTTTATCGACTTTTGTAACAAGCTAATGTCATACGATGAACGGCCATCAAATGGGTATTTTCATCCGAAAAAAGTAAAAAAATGCTAAGAGGGTAAAAAAAAGATATACATTAAAAACCTGGTGTTAGTGCCTTTATTATGTCATAATTGATGCTTATTTTAATTAATGTCACATTCGTTAAGGGAGCGGCCCTTACTTCAAAGACCACCTTGATGCATGTATTATGTATCTACGTTGTCCATTTGTTTCTCCATATTATTTTAGGGCATTTTATAAAAAAGGAAAAAAATGAAGAAAATTCAATTATTGGGTGGACCATGCCATATCAAACAGTGATGATTAATCATTAATGGGCCATGATTTTTTATTTTTTATTTTTTTAATAACAAGTTGATATTTGTTTTTCTCTTCATCCGGGGCTTACGTGACCTTATCTATGGATTGAATGACAGATAAACCTATGGAAACATTCAGGTGTGCCTAAAGAAGTTTTTAATGGTAGGGTGTTCAATGACCACCGTTTCTTATGGTATGGTCCACCTAATAATTGGATATGCTTCAATTTTGGGGTAATGCCATAAAATGATTTGTAAAAATGAATGAATGACATGGATACAACATGCATACATCACGGTGAGCCTCACAATAGGGGCTGCACCATCTGGCTGAGTCCCAAGCATCACTTAATGGGCTCTCTCAATCCATAACTCAAGTAGGCCACACAGGAGGAAAAAATGGACAGAGAAATGCCTAAGGTTGAAACCTGCTTAGGTCCACCATGACGGTTACATGCAATCCATACCAATTATATCGTCATCCCTAGTGGATGAATGGAAAATACAAAAAAGTAATCTCAAACTTCTATGACCCTGCAAATGTTTCGGGGTGTAAGTTCAATCTTCACTAATTTTTTTTTTCTAGATCCTACTTGAGTTATGAATTTATCTCGTTTTTTAACCTGTGCCCTAACATGATTGGGAAAAATGGATGAGCAAGTGGATTTCTCACAAACATGATGGCCATTTATGAGTGGATTTGGTCCAAACCAATACTTTGTCCATGCCTTTTGTCATTGAATTTTAGGGCATGATAGAAACATAAAGCATATCTAAATCTCAGATAGGCCACACCATGTGACCAGATGGCTCCAAACAAGTTTTTAATAATAAATCACCACTTATGCCTTCAAATGATAAGGCAAAACGGATGGATAACATCAACATACAGTACATATACATCAATGTACCCCCACGGGCTGTGGTGAGCGGATTAGGTTCGCACGACTTCACACAAGACGGTTCGGCCCTTGCCGTGTGCTATCTCGATGTATGTATTGTGTATCTACGCTGTCCATACGATTTCCCAGATCGGTTTAGTGCATTAGCTTAAAATGAAATAGATCCAAATGTCAGGTGGACCATATTAAAACAAACAATGGTGATTGAATATCACTCCGTTAAAAACTTCGTAATTTTTTATTTTCCAATCGATCTTGATAAGGTCACAAAAACATAGAGGAATGGGAAAAACAAATATGATCTTGATCCAAAACTTATGTGGGCTCCAAAAAGTTTTTAATGGCCAATCACCACTGTTTTCGATGGTATCCTATGGTATGGTACACCTCTGATTTGGATCTACTTAATTTTTAGGATCGTCTCTAAACAGATCTTTCAAAACGGATGAACGGCTTGGATATACAGTAAATACATTAAGGTAGGCCCCACGGTAAGATCGCACCCGCACGTTATCCGCTCCCGGTGCGGTGCCGCGTGCAATCCGCGTCCGTTTAAGGTAGGCCCCACGGTAAGATCGCACCGTCTCGAGAGACGCGGATTTCCTGCCTGCGAAAAGATGCAAGGTGGCGTCCGCTTGTGATGTTTACGAGAAATCCAACCTGCCCATCCATCTCTCGAGATCATTTTAGGAGATTTGAAAAACAAGGTGAGAGTGTCCAAAAATCAAGTGGGCCATACGATATGAAACAGTGGTAAAGGATTGCTTACCGTTGAAACCTTCTTAGGCTCCATCTTGATGTTTGTACGCTATCCAATCCGTTTATAAGGTAATTTTCACTGATTTTAAGTGAAAACACTAAAAACTTAGACCAATCCAAAACTTTTGCGACCATATAAATGTTTCAATGGTGGACACTAAATACTCACTGTTTCCTATCGTGTGGCCCATTTGAGTCTTGGATTCATCTTAGTTTTGACATAAAGTTCTAAAATGATCTCAAAAAACGGATGGACGGGTTGAATTTCTCAAAAACATCAAAGTGGCTCGCACACCCAGAATCCGTGCGTAGGAACTTCCTGCAAAACGCTTTACCAGGAAATCCGCGTCCGTGAGCGCGAGTACGTCCACGGGCTTATTAAATACACGCAGATTACCTGGAGACCTGGATATCCTGGTGATCCGATATATTTGTTTTATCCACGCCGTACATACGTTTTTACAGCTCATTTTAGGCATGATAAAAAAAAACGAGGCAGATGCAAATCTAAAACAGACCACACTATAGAAAAAAGCCAGGATTAAAACCTTACCGTTGAAAGTTTCTTGAGGGCCACAGAAGTTTTGGATAAAACGGATATTTGTGTTTTCTCTTCATCCATAAGCATATGGGACGTTACGAACAGATTGGATGAAGAAAAAACATCATCGTTGGCCCTAGAAATATTTCGACGGTGGACATCATTATCCCCACTATTTCCTGTGGCGTGGTCCACTTGAGCTTTGGATAATTTCTAATTTTTTGCTTCTCACCGCCTAAAATTATATGGAAAACGGATGGACAGCGTGGATAAGACGCATACATCACGGTGGGCCCTACATAGTCGGGTCACCAGAGATATCCCTGGTGATAGGGTCTCCAGAAAATCCGCGCTCTCTTCAATATTCTATTTGAAGAGTAATCGCGTGCCATTTCGTTTTTCCCTCTCAAACGGAAACTCAGAAAAAAAACCCACCAAGCTCTCTTCCATCGGACACCTTTCTCTGTCTCTCTCGCTCGTTCGGTCGTTCGGGCTTCCATTCCAGCTTTCTTGAATGATCTGATACATCTCAGGCAAATGCATTCCTTCAATCTCTGTTGGCATTTTCGTAATTTTCGTTGCGTCTCTCTGCCGTAGATCTCGTGCTAAATGCATGATCTGATTGTCTTTTAAAATAAAAATATACAAGATCTCATTAGGGTTAGATTTTTTTTAAATTTTTTAAAGTTTTTTATAAATATATTTTTTTATTGTTTTACTTCTCATTTTATTTCTGTATGAATCATTTCTGGTGTAGAAATTATTTGAATTCATGAACTAGTAATCACATATGATCTGTTCTGTGAATGTGCATGAGATATGACGATGATTTCAAGATTAGAAATAGGGTGGGGCATTCTGTCTCAGGCTGTCAATGCCTGAGTGGGCCACCGCATGCCTGAGTTGATGTCTGAATTTTACGGCCCGGATAAATGCTCTGGGCTCTAGGTTAGATTTGGTAACTGTTCAGTTTATGCCCTGGCCCATCAGGCCTAAATTTTAGGCCGATCGGCCCGGTCTTGGCCTGAATTTATGCCCGCGAGCTCATGGTTACCAGGCCAATTGTCTTACTGGGTCTTTATCCTCGAATTCCATTTTAAAACTCTAGTGAGGTAGTTTCAGGTCTGATCAGGTCAGTCAAGCCGACTTGATTACAATTAAGTGGGTCAGGGCTTCGGTTTGATGAATTTTAAGTGGGTTGGGTCAGGCTACAGGGTAATGGGTTGCGGGATGGGGTTCGGTTTTAGTTCTTGATCTGTTTGCTAGATGGGTCAGGCTCGGGTCTGACCCTAACCCAACCTGAACCCGGCCCATTGCTACCCCTAATCAAGTGGTGGTCACCAAGGGTAAAATAGTTAATCATTATGCAAGTGTTTTTCGGTTGTGCATATGCATTTTGCCTTAGCAATTTGTACAAGGTGTGTTTACGACGTACCCATCGTCGGATTTTATGATTTTTATTCTTAGTTTTGCACTTCAGTGTTTAAATGGATACATGGGCAATATTTTCGAAAAAATGATGCACTGTTACTTTTTTATTGCAAGAATTGATTGCTTGTTTTTCACTATTGCTTGTGTGTATGTTTTGATGATTTTATAATCTGACAATTTTATAATGGTACTGAAGGTCAATGGATGACATGGGCACCAAGGATAGCCAAGTTTTACCCCAATCATGTCGAAGGTCAGGCAATCTTGAAGAGGGAAGTAATGTTCAAGAAGTAGTACATGAAGTACTGGTTAAGACAGGTGAGAAATTAGATGAAGAACCAAAACTTGGAATGGAGTTCAATTCTGAAGAGAATGCATATGAGTTTTACAATAAATATGCTGGGAAGATAGGGTTTAGTGTTCGAAAATCATCATGTATAAAATCAAATGATGGTATCGTCACTAAGAAGGTATTTTGTTGTTATAAAGAAGGTCGAAAACAGAAAGATAAACGAACGAATCGGGCAAAGTATCGCCGTCCAGATATACGAACTGGATGCTTAGCAAAAATGAGCATTAAGCTTCAAGTGAATGGCAAATACAGTGTCACTAAATTTGTTGCGGAGCATAACCATGAGGTTATTTCACCATCAGAGGTTCACATGTTAAGGTCACAACGAGCTTTAATTAATGCTCAAAAAGCTAGAGCAGATATGGCAGATAACTCAGGCATTGAATTTATGAGTAGACAAGTTGGAGGTCAAGAGAATTTGGGATCCATACCCGTTGATTACAAAAATTACTTACGTAAGAAGCGAATGAAAGCAATGGAAAAGGGAGATGTAGGAGCTATTTTAGAGTATTTTACAAAAATGCAAGTCAAGAATCCATCCTTCTTTTATGCAATGCAAGTAGATGAAGATGATCAAATCACCAATATTTTTTGGGCGGATCCGAAATCGATTATGGATTATAGTTACTTTGGGGATGTGGTTTGCTTCGATACTACATACAGAATAAACAGTTATGATCGTCCATTTGCCCCATTTATTGGGGTAAATCATCATAAACAAACAGTCATATTTGGTGCAGCATTCTTGTATGATGAAACAACTGAATCATTTAAGTGGTTGTTTGAAACTTTCTTAAATGCAATGTCTGAAAAACAACCAAGGACAATCGTAACAGACCGGATTGCTGAAATGAGCAATGCAATAGCTTCTGTGATGCCGGGAACACATCATCGCCCATGTATCTGGCATATATATCAAAATACTGCAAAGCACCTTAGTCATGTATTTCAGAGTTCAAAAGGTTTCAAATATGATTTCAGCAAGTGTCTGTATGATTGCGAAGAAGAGGAAGAATTTATAACTGTATGGAATGATATGCTCGAGAAATATGATCTAACACAAAATACATGGCTACAAGATTTGTTTAAAGAAAGGAAAAAATGGGCTTTGGTTTATGACAAAAATATATTTTGTGCTGACATGAAGAATACACAACGGAGGGAGAACATGAATCATGTTTTGAAGAAATATTTAAGCTCTAAATACAATCTTTTGTGTTTCTTCACGCATTATGAACGGATAGTGGCTGAACGACGATATCGAGAATTAGAAGCCGATTTCAGAATGAGACAAAGTGCCCCGATATTGTTTGTTGATGTGAAGATGCTGATGGAAGCAGCAAAAGCATACACTCCGGAAGTATTTGAAATATTTCAAAATGAGTACAAAGAAACTCTTAATCATGCAATTCATAAAGGTGGTGAATTTGGCACAGTGTTAGAGTTTCAAGTTATTTTCAATGACAAAGATGAAGGCCGTCTTGTTAAATTTGACATATCGAACAATACAGTCACATGTAGTTGTAAGAAATTCGAGTTCGTAGGGATACTATGTAGCCATGCACTAAAAGTTCTAGATTACTATAATATAAAGACGCTTCCTCTCCATTATATTTTGAAGAGATGGCAAAGAGATGCAAAGGTTGGTACTGAGAAAGACAATCTTGGGTTTACAATACAAGATGACCTTAAGCTTTCTTCATCGAACCGTTATAGCTATTTGTATCGCAAGTTTGTTAAAATTGCTTCAATGGCTGCAGAATATGAAGAGGCATTTAATTTTGCTGATAGATATTCAGACAAATTTCATGATGAATTGACAAAATGTATAAAAGGGATCAAGGAACTTCCCATGATGGCATCTCAAACTAATGATGAAAGTGTAGATACTGAAAGTATGCACGATCAGTCGACTGACAATGAAGTTAATTCTGTTGATAGTCTCAGCTCTCAAACAGTAAGTGGGATTAAAATGAAGCCTAGAGTTGGAGGTGGTCGTCGTACATTCAAAAATCCACTAGATAAAGGAAGAAAGAAAAAATCTCGAACTGAATTTATTCAGCCACAAACAAATCAAGAGGGAAATGATTCAGCCCAAGCACCGAATATCATTCACCTTCCTTCATTTCAGCCTTCACATTATCCAATTGCATTCTCCCCATTGAGCCAGGTCAATCAGGTATCGTTGAGATTTTATTTACCAAACTTGTTATATTATATATTATTAAACTTGTCATATCATATATTATCCATGTTACAGCTTTTTATAATTTATTTTTCTATACCAGGGTTCACATGTTACTATGATGAGTCCTTTTGGATTATCAAGTGGAGCCCATGTAGGACTTGGTCATCATTTGGTAATGGGCTACACTCCTGGCCACAGTGGATCTATCAATGCACCATTGGCTCATTGTGGGTATCATCATCCTAATATTAACATATACCAACAAAAGTCCTTGAGCATCAGATCTCATGTAAGATTGAGATTTTTATTTACTAAAGTATATCATATGTTGTGCTGATAACACGTGCTCATCAACTGTGATTCTGTTACTATGTTTTCTCTTTACTAGGGCGGATTTGTTGCTAGAGGGAGTCATTTCATAATACCTGATGGAAGCCATATAGGACTTGATCATCATATGGTGATGGGTTGCATTGCTGGCCCCAGTGGATCCTTGAATGCACCATCTGCCCCTTGTGGGTACCAACCAAACATCAACTTGTGCCAACAAAATTCTTCGGGTATTCCTCAATTACCCCAGTTACGGCAAGAATCATCTGAAGGGAGCGTCATGTTTAGCCAAGTAAATGACATTTCTTGATAATTACTCGAAGCTTTATTGAATAAAAATTTTAAATTTAGATCCTATGAGAAATATTATGCATTTAAAGGTGAAATTCCACATGCAGTCATCATCATCACCATCTGATGAAAATCAGTCTGAGGTTTGAGGATCAGCGCCTGCCTGAGGTATTCTTTCTTTTTCTTTTTTATGTGTGTATTTTCAGGTCCCTTGGTTCTCAAGGTGAAAGAAATATTTTCTAACTTTATGAGAAATCTTATGCATTTGAAAGTGAAATTCCACATGCAGTCATCATCATCACCATCCAGTGAAAATTAGTCAGTGAGGTTTGAGGACCAGCGCCTCCTTGAGGTATGAATCAATATAGCAACATATGGATGCTATTTTTTTTTTTCTTGGCACATAACCTGACAAATATTTTGACTAATGTGTATGGCTTTGTATTTTGTTCAGCATTCCAGTAATTAGATATTGAGTTTTTCTTTACTCTTTTGAGAGTGTGTTGTGGAATACCTCTAATGGCATGGTTCTAATGTTAGTTATTCTTTTTTCTTTTTATGTGTGTGTATTTTCAGGGTCCCTCAGCTCTCAAGGTGAAAAACATGTTGTTGATAGATTGGTTTCCAGAGTTTCATGTTTTCTATCTGTTTTGTGCCCATTGACTGTTGATATATTTTTTTTTTTGTTTTTTCTTTAACATTTTCAAGCTCCCTCAGTTCTTTCATGATTGATTAGTTACAGGCTGTGATGTAAAGGAGTGATCAAGGAATATGGATGTTATGCAAAAAACTCTCTGTATATAACTGATGTTTTCTGGGTGTTTTCCACCCATTGCTGCATGCATCTTCAATTACCTTAAAAAAACTTGTCTGACTGTTTTGATTTCAGTATTTTAGAGTACCATTAGTCATATATTTTGGATTCTACAACTGGCTCCATTGCCACATGCAACTCCAATTATCTTTCTTTTAGCTGTTGATTGTTTTATTTTGACTTTTTTTTTAAAGTGCTTTTGAATCATATACTTTGGGACCTACTGTTGATGGGCCTTATGCGAAAATTCAAATGATAGCAGCCATTGATTGGCACGCTTCCTCTCGCTGAATGTTGACCACAATGGACTTGTTGTAACCACCTGATCATAGTCCCCAAATACTGCCCAATAGGTGGTTAAGATGATAGGAGTGGTGTGACTTCTGAGCCAACAATGGTAGGTTCCAACAAATGAAAGGTCCAGGTCTCATACATAGGTGCCCTGTATAGGGAGGTTTTTGATAACTAAACATATCAACATTTAGCATGGGGCTCTACTGATGAATTATGATATACCAAGTGAAAGAGGACTTGCAAGGGTCAGTCACAGCAGCCCTGTTACAGGGCTTCATAACCACAATTAACTCTCCCGTTGAAAAGGAGTTTCATGATGTTGCAAGAAATTTGGTGCAACAAAACACACCCTAACATAGTGATCTTTCTGTTTTCACATCTAACTCAGATGCGCCGTGCATGTCAATGTGGCACATGTGCAGAATTGGCAATGTTCATAGGGTGGTCCTAATGCTGAATGTTCCTTAGCCCAAAAATATGGATGGTCCATTCATCAGGTGGGTGACGTGTAGGAGAAATTATAACCAACAATCTCCATTCAACACACATTTGCTGCTGCCTGATGAGTGGGTTGGCGTGATTTAAGAGTAGGACATGTTTGCCAAGTGGACCATCTGATGAACATCCAGAATCCTGTATAAATGAGCCACATTGGCTTGTGCATGCAGTTGTGTCCATCTCTTGAATGTAGGGTATAAGGCCTCTTCACAGGAGAACAATCTATCCTGCATTGTTGTCATCATCATTGCTGCCGTTGCAGTCTTTTCTATATTTCCTGCAACTGCAACATTGCTTTGTAATCTCTTCTTAATTTTCCAAGATGGATTGTCTAGGAGACGATGTTGAGAAACTGCACTTGATAAAACTAGCTAGTTTGATTGAGGTCTCCGCAAAGAAAGGAGCCTCATTTTTAGTTTGGAAGTGCTTACTCAGTTTTAGTCTATATCAGGAAATCTAATTGCTGTCATTCAACAAAAATGGGAACATAAGCTTACAAATTGATCCATGGAAACATACTCGAATTTGCATTTCCCTATTAGTAACTAACAACTGTGGCCTTTTCCTTGTCTACACCTTCAAATTCTTCCCTGTTCAGAATTATAAAGTGTAATCTATCCCTGCCAAAATGGATGCAGATTAAAATATATTTAAAAAAAGAAAGAAAGAGAGAAAAAAAAGAAACTGAATAGCCATCACTTGCATGTTATTCACAGAACCTGTTATAGATGGAAAAGTAGAGGAATCAATTAGCTTAGGTAACATGACATCATAACAAATCATGTCATTAACTCACATGTCAATGGCTTCAATTAAAACCTGCAAAACAAAGGAAATGAGACAGAATTAGGGCTGTTCACGAGTCGAGCTAGCTCAAAAAACTTGCTCGACTTGGCTCGAGTCAGCTCAGATTGACTCGGCTTGAATGGCCGATTCGAGCCGAGCCAAGCTAATTATTTAAAGCTCGAGTTGAGTTCAAGCCGAGTTCGACCAGGGGGCATTTCAACTCGAAGCTCGAACTCGAGCTCGATTAATAAATATATTAAATATTAAATATTTTATATATATATATATATATTAAGTTTTAACTTAAAAAAAAAAAAAAAAAAAAAAAAAAAAACCCTAGAGTCTCTACCCGACCACATGCACCCCCTTTCCCTTTCTTCTCTTTCTCTACCCGCTGCCAGCTGCACACCCGCCCGGACCACCACCACCAGTTTTCATTTCAGTTCCACAATTGTATGATTTCAATCTCTTGAGATCTACTTCTTGGGTGAGAAACCCAAGAAATTCGAGATGGGTTCTTCTTAGATTTGTTAAAGCTTCAAGGAAATCCAATGATCTGATTGGCTAGAGCTCTTTACTTGGATTTCTGATGTCTACTCTGTTTCTTTTTAAGTACTTGGATTTCTACTGGTGGAAGAAGATCAAGAACAGATCGGTTCTTATAGGTTTCCTCATCCGATTTGAAGCTTTGTTTGATTTTTTTTCATCGGGTTTTGCTTTGATTTTCTTAAGATTTTTGAATTTTTCATCAATAGAGGAGGATCAAGAACAGAATCCATTACTCTCTCACCCAACAAGCTCAAGCTCGACTCAAGGTAAACTTGACTCGACTTGAACCACTAGCTCGACTCGAACTCGACTTGACAGCTTTGGCAAACAGGCCAAGCTTCAATGTTGAACTCGAGGCCGAGCTCGAGCTCGAACTCGAGTACATAATGGACAAGCCGAGCCGAGCTTGGCCCACCTCGACTCGACTCGGCTCGATGCCCACCTCTAGACAGAATAAGCATAAGATTCAGCAAGAGACCCAAACTATTATAGTGAATTGAGAAATTAAGATTTAATTTCCTCATGATCATAAGAGAGAAGAACATACTGTTGATGGTGTTGCTATAACCCTCCTGGCAAATTCCGCTGGTGAATACCCCCAAGTCATGTTTTTTTTTTCCCCCTATCACTGAAAGAAATGACACTATCATTATATTCCATCGCAAGGGGCTAAAGCATTTCTACCAAACACCAATGTCCATGTAACAAGCATTTTTATGTGGACTGTCTTGATAAGCGAAAATGATTATGTATGAGTGATTGTAGTTTACATAAATTATGTATGAGTAATTGTAGTTTACATAAATTATGGTTTCATCTCATTTAAAGTAACACTAATTATGTATGAGTGATTGTGGTTTACACAAATTATGGGCTATCAAAATTATTTTTAATCTTTACCAAAGTCCTAATACATAATTATTGTTAACTAATATGAGATGAACTTATTTTTTGTGAAGACCTAAGAGTGCCTTAGTATTTTTAAAATTAAGGGGGAAAAAAAAAGAATAACTGAGGCCATCATCTGTCAAGAAGTGATGGTCTTGAATAATCCCAACTACTGAATACTTGGATGATTCATATAACCTATCTGCACTGTCCATCAAATCTACTCGTTTCTTGATAAGCTGCCTGGAGAAAATCATACTGATTTAATGATTCAAACCAAAAGGTCAGTGGCATTCAAAAATGGATGGACAAGATTGTTTGCAGAAAATAGGTCCGGTGATGGATGTTTTGGACCATAGATTCTGTGGTTTTTTGCTTGATGTTGGAGGAAGAGCGGACAGAACCTACCCAAGGATGGTTGAAATAAGTGATGCGGATATGAATGAGTCCAAATGCAACTAGTTGCATGGAAAGGTTTCCATTCGGGGGCTGAGGCTGATGGATGATACACAGTCACTTAGAAATTCCACACCAGGCATAGAGATGAGTAAAAATCAAACTGTCCAGATTATGGGGACCAATTGATATGTATCATAAACCAAATATTATCTGGCCATCAGATTGGTGGACATTTATTGGACAGTTAAAATTGAAAATTATCTAATGTTTGTATTTCAACAAACAATTGTCCGCCAATCAGAGGTTAGATTGTTCAGCAAAAAAATGTTCAGCCAGATTTTGGGACTGACTTAGTCTACAGTGGGACCCACAATATAAGGGCCATGAGCTTGAGCCCCTTTTTTTGGGCCTAATTAGCAGGCTATGGCCGAATTGCAAGGCCTGATTAGTCTGCCCAAAAACTGCAAAAATTTGGGCCTGGGAAGCTTTTTTTTTTTTTTGTTTTTTGGTTTTTTTTCGCACCCACACACTCACACCTTAGTGGGATTTCACCACCTATGAGTACTTGAACCCTTGACCTGGTGTTGAAACTCTTGTTAGTCTACCACCTGGGAAAGAGTACGGACCCCTTGAGCCCAGGAAGCTAGATGAGGCCCACTGTCTTTTATGTCAGTGATAAATCAACATGGGCTCAAAAGTGAGGTAGATGTAAAACTGAAGTGGCCCACATAGAAGGAAATAGTAGGAAGGAAATGCCACCATTGAAACCTTCCCGGGGTCTACTGGTATTTGTATGCATCCAAACCGTTCTTAAGATCATTCAAACTGTTCTTAATGTCATTCTCACCGAGTTGAACTGAAAACAACGTAATAGAATCATTCAATACCCACTGTTTTTTGCCGTGTGGCCCATTTGAGCTTTTGATATGCCTCATCTTTGATTCATGCCCTAATATTATCGGAAAAAACTTATGGATGGGGTGGATTTCTCAAAAACTTTAAAGTGGGCTCAAAATTATTTGAACGGTGGATTTTCAATATTCACTGTTTCCTACTGTATGATCCACTTTAGTTTTTGGATTTACTTCATTTTTGGTCCCACATATTAAAATGATCTTGAAAAACTGGTGGATGAAGTGAATTTATCACAAATATCAAGACCGTAGCCCCCAATCTTGTGAACGGTGTGCTTTGATGCATTTGACTAACGTAAGCAGATCGCCTCCTGCCTCGTCTCCACCATAATCCGTCCAGCAGGACTCCGTGGAGCCCACTGTGATGCATAGGATTTATCTAAGCCGTCCATCCATTTTTCCATATCATTTTAGGACATAAAATAAAAAAACCAGTCAGATCCAAGGATCAAGTGAACCACACAGTGGGGATTGAGCTCCCACCATTAAAAACTTCTTTTGAGTGGCAGAAGTACTTCTTTTGAGTGGCAGAAGTTTGATATTTGTGTTTTCCCTTCATCCAGGTCTATATTACCTTATGAACTGGTTAGATGACAAATAAACATCACAGTGGCCTTCAGGAAGTTTTCAATGAGCTCAGTTGAGCATTGGACCTGCCTCATTTATAGATTCATACCCTAAAATGATATGAAAAAAATGGATGGACAGCGTGGATAAAACCCATGTATCACGGTGGGCCCATAAAGCCATTGCCCTGACGCGGGGGCAGGACGCAATCGGCTTCCACGACTAACAGAGACATAGACGTGCGACTTCAACGGCTGTTTTCTATCTTAAAATGACATGATGAAGCGGGTAGACGGAGTGGATTTGTTATAAATATCAGAGCGAGCTCCGAGTGTTCCAACGGTGGGTGTGAAGCGTTCGCTGTTTTCTTCCGTGTGGCCCACTTAAGCTTTGGATCTCCCTCATTTTTGTAGCATGATGGATTGGGTGGATTTCTCACAAACTTTAGGGCGGGCTCTACAAGACTACAACTGTTTGAATGGTGGGTTTTGAATTCGCTGTTTTCATACCGTATGCCCCACTTGAGTTTTGCATCTCTACCTCATTTTAGTTTTTGGGCCCACGCCTTAAAATGATCTGTAGATAAAATAATCGGTAGAAACTGGTAGACGGATACACAGTTGAGCTTTGGATCTGCCTCATTTTTTTGTCTCACTGCAAATTAATCCAGCCAAACTGATGGATGGGGTGGATTTCTCACCAGCTTTATGGTGGACTCCACAACTGTTTGAAAGTCAATACACAGTTGCTTTCATGGGTCCAGCGCAGTGTCTTTGTGACATCCACTCTGTCCATTAGTTTCACCCTGAACACAAATAGCATGTAAAATAGAAACTCAAGTGAGCCACTCTTAAGGACATGGTGGAGGATGCAAATGCCCACTATTAAGTCCGGTTGGTGCTCAACCTTAATCTAACCCAAGGTTCTTATACCCCAACCCTAACCCAACCCAACCCAACCCAACCCAACCTAACCTCGGGTTGCGTTGGCAAGCTCGGTCAGGTTGGTTGGGTGGATACGTGTTAATATTTTCGTTATTATATTAGTCTATTATATTTCAATACACATCTTATATTTTGTACTTTGATTTTACTAATTATATATGTAGTTATTTATGGTAAAGAAGTTCATTTTTTCTAAACAAACAAGCTAAAATATAAGACAACTACTCCTTTAAAAGTTGTATTGTGTAGCATACAATCTATTTGGGAGAGAGAAATCCAACGTATCTTGTTAGCTTGAGTCATCGAAAATGACGTTGACCAATGGGACCCGACAACAGTGGAATTTCCTTTGCCTTCAACATAGACGGTCCATGCTCAATTATAATTTATAAGTAACTTATATATTGATCGGGTTTAGGTTGGGTCGAGCTACCCGAGCCCAACCCAAGTGTTATCGGGTTGGTGTTTGTATAGCCCAATCCTAAGACCGAACCCAATATATCCTGCCCGAGCCCAACCCAATGTTGGGTTGGTCACGGGTTGAACCTGCGCGACTTTCAGCCCTACTCCTAATGTATAGGTTGAATGTCATGAATACATCATGCGGACTCCACGTCTTATTTTTTGAATTACATACAATTACCGTTACACCTTATGTTTTGAATTAAATACAGTTACCATTACTCACTAAAATCATTTTTCTATATTATGTCCAATGCTTCAATCACAGCAAATCATCAGCTCGATTGATAAAATTTCTCTAAAAGAAGCCCTAGGAATGACATGGGAGAACTTTATTGATACATGAATCTTGTAAGAGTTTCTTATTTTAATTATTTTCAAATGGCATTCTTAAAACGAAAACATTAAACCCTAAACTCTTATTTGTTGTGAATATTGGGTATCTGTTGTTAAACCAGGTCGAATACTGAAATGGGCGGAGTATCAGAAACTCTATCCATACTTTCTCATCAAGTGAAATTGTAAAAAACTCGCCGCACCTTTAATTGAATTGACCAAACGTCCTAAACAGGAAAAAACACATACACAGGAGCTAGCTGCCATACCTTTCATGAAGTGCCTCGACTCCTAGTCCATAATATCGGACGATCTAGTATTGGCCAATGCTTTAAAATAATAAAAATAAAAATAAAAATAAAAATAAATGAAAATTTCACTAATTTTTTTATGTATTAATTTTTTTATTTATGTGTACATGCGCAGTTTTGTGTAATTGGTCCATGTCCATGTTAATGAATAAAATTGATGTGGTTAAAAAGGTTAGCATGTTCGTAGATACACCATCTTTCTTCCTACTTTTAGTAATACAATAGTGCCAGTTGATATTGGCCTGCAACATGGGACCATGTCACAAATCCATGTATCAACTTGATGAATATAGCTTGGATGCAGGCATGCATAGCCCCAATGAAATGAAGCTATAAACAACATATCCAAAAAAAATACTTGAGTAGGTGTGCGAATTGGTGTATGAATGCCATGGCTAAAAAATGGTTGAGATTAGCTGAAATGCGAGTGCTATGAATGAATCTTCTGCCTAACGTGTCCCATGTCGTTGCTTTGGAGAAATGAAAACGCTAATCTCATTTGCATACTTAAAGAAAAGTTTGTCCACACAATTGTTGATTGGTTTTGATGGGCGGTAGGAATTTTTTCTTTTCTTTTTTCTTTTTTATACACTGATATTAGACACTCGATCCCATTATCTCAGTGTTGAAACGGAGTCTATATACCACTTAGCCATGGAGCCGGATCCTCAGTGGGACTCTATCCATTTAGAAGCCACATTGTTTCTTTGGAATGACAACCCATGGGACCATCAAATCCTTGTGGGCATCTTCTTGCTGTTGTTTTTGTCGATAGTATTAGTATTAGGCATGGCATGTGCAATATACATTGGGAGAGAGAGAGTTGCAGCTACACATATAAGGGGTTGCGGGCGGGCTAGATGCAAATTGAGGAGAGGGAGCAAGTATGAAAATGACAAGAATACCTATGAGCAGCAAAAATTGTCGCCACTTACTGATGGAGGTTGAGTAAAATCTCAATCATCGGCTGATAAGCATGCAGACTTTACCAATGACCTAAATACTCTTTTATATATATATATATATATATATATATCCTCCAATGTCCTTTTAAATCTCAAAGTTTATTGCCCTTGCATGGGTAAAATCGTCTAGCCCGAGGGATTATATAGGCTTTAAATGGTACAATAGTTAGTTTCATTTATTGTCTTTTTTCTGTCTTTTCTTTATTTTCTTACTAGGATTACATCCGTTTGGGGTAGTATAAGTGATCAAGGGGAGGTAACTCTCATATCATGGGAGGAAACTTTGCACAGAGTTCCATTACTACTAATGGGTGGCTCCGGGATTTTTTATGGGCACAGGCATCTCAGGTAATTCAGTCTTATGCTTAGGTTTTGAAGGAATTGCGCATATAGAGATTAAACAAAAAAATTGATCTGATCCAGGTCATAATCTATATTGGATTCCCAAATTTGTTAATAGAGGGTCGAACACCTAAGTGGTGTTGCGATTCCTTCCATTCATTTGGGGTGGGGCTTGGAGCTGGGAACGGAACAACTTTCTTTGGACCGGAATGGAACAGATTAGCAGGAGGTCAACCGTTGTTGCTAGCTTTCCAGGGCGTGACTGTTCCCTGTTGACTATCCATGGCAAAGGCATTAAGTTGCGATTCTCATAGTACCGTTCAGGGAGTCGATAAGCCAATTCTTGTGGATGTCTATTTGCCGAGCTGCCCACCTAAACTAGAGGCAGTAATAGATGCTATAACGAAACTTCGTAAGAAAGTCTCTCGAGAAATCTCGGATGAAGAAAATATTTCCATTACAAAGACTTTAGTGCTCACCCCCCACCCCATCAAAAGTCTATCTTGGAATGGATGTTAAGATTGCCACTCACTAATTAATGATGATGGGTGCATGCAAACTTTTTCTTAGCAGTTATTTGGAACCGTGTAAAATCCTTAAGTTGTAAAGGGATTACAGGTAGGTGGATTGCAAGGGCTGTTTTGGATGACTGCATTTTCTTGTAAACACTTCAGTTGTAATTTGAAAGTAAACAGCCTTAGTTCTATATCATGGGTAATCTAATTTCAGGCATCAGATATATTTTTTTTTTCAAAATTCTCGAGAGCATTGCAGGCTTCCTTCTCCACTATCTTTATGGATAATTTTTTCAAAATTCTTAATTAAGGAGAGCATTGCAGGCTCTCTCTCTCCCCAACGACCAATGACACTCTTATGGATGACCTGTTTCACGGCTTCTCTTGCATAACTCTGAGGAGATGAAGATGGTGGCGTCTCCTAATGGGTTGGGGTTTTTGCAAGAAGGGGAATTTACAAAAAAGTTCCCATAATTCTAAACGATGCTCGGCCTGTGATATAATCCTCATATCGATGATTTTTTGTTGAAGAAAAGCTTTGATACTCGGGTAGAGTGTGTAAATAAAATGTAGGCACTAATAAATTTTACTTGCAGCATATGATAATCCCTGATTAAAACGTCCAAATAATGGGGGCCACCTTAAATGATTTACGAAACAATCATTATGTTGAATCATATCTTTGAATGCTCAAGTGATGATATTTAATGAGAGTCAACATAAAATAAAATCAACTATTCAAATTCAACAAACAGATCTCCATAGAACAAAAGACCAAAATGAGTGCACTAATATTATTTTAGGCTTACAAATTATGTGGCAATTTCCCTGATTTGGATGAGCGTCCATGGATCATCCGTCACACTATGCTAGAAGTAATCTCTTGTAACTTTGCACAGTATACAGTTAGGTTTTCAGTTTGTACAAGTGGGGCATGGTTCAATGATCGAAACCATTGGTTACATGTGGAACATAATCCTATTAAGATAAAAGCTATTAGTTGGGTTTTTTTTTGTTTTTTTTTTCCGAGTTGACTCCAAACTCTTGTTGTATTACTCTCTTTGCTATTAATTTTATGATAATTTATAGTTCACCTCTTTAATTTCTCCTCATAAAAGGCATTTGAATTAGAATGCCCATTTAGGATTCAACCCAATGATCTATCTTAAAGGAAGCCCTTATATAAAGCCCAAACAGGACAAGCTATAAGCACTTCATACTGAAAAGAATTTCAAGTGTTTGCATCTTAAAAAACTTTACAGCCATCCAAACAACTCCTCTCTCCTTTTATTTGGGTTAGGTAAGCCTGTTTAGTTTTTTGTTTATTTTAAACAAAATTTTCTACTTTTCTTAGAAAACGTGTTTAGATAGGTAGAAGAGAGGCCCACAAAATGGACAATCTAGTTCCATGAACAAACCACTACATCCAATTTCATAATTGTTAAAGGTCGTTGGATGACAGAAACAAGCCACAGATAGTAGTACCATTTCATCTAAGATAAGTAGTTATTTCATCAAAGTCAATATGGGAGCAATCCTAGAATGTTTTCTTCCGAGAGTTCATGCCACCAATTTTTAGTTTACATTCGGCCATGTTACGGTAAGATATGGCAGAACCCTAGCCATTGGAATTGGGCCTTTTCAATGACCCAAACCATTTGTTTGATAGGGCTACTCGGATGGGGGATGCACCCAAAAAATAAAAAATAAAAACTCTCAAATTGAATATTTCAACCCAATGATGACTGTTCATGTTCAAAGCAGAAGGGCCAAATTATCAAGGGTTAGAAATAATCCAATTGAGAGGTCTTACTTTGCCACCAGACTTGTCATAGAAACCATTTGGATCATTCTTCCCAAATTCAAAGGCAGAAGTCCCAAACCAAATCTCTCACTTACAACCAAACACCATTCTTTCTGGGGCATTATTTTCCAAAATATGATTGTAATGACTAGAATATTTCCGCGTGAAATCTTTAACAGACACCCTAAAAGATGTTATACCTTTTTTTTCTTTTTTCAAAATAGGACATAAAAGATGTTATGGAACAGATCATCTCTTTTACAGGCTTCCTACAAATGAAACTAGCCTTACTATTGAAAAATACAAAATAAGAGGGATCAGAACGATTTAGAGATGTAAAAACCATTTGTTGACACGAAAGCATAACTTGTACAAAAAATTGAAGTTCTGTTTATTTCCCAAAAAGAGATAAGAGTAAAAAAAACAGACACACCTATCTGCTTACAAAACACAACGCACTGGCTTCATTGACATCAGGCATTTGCAGTCTCTTCCTTCTCTTCAGACTGCCTGTCCTTCGCAATGTGGAAGCCCTCAATCTTTTGAGCCACATCGTCAGCTGTCACCTTTAATTTGCCAGCAGACCCATTTGCTGAAAACGCTTCATTCTCCTCATGGACAGCCGGACCTGTCTGCCATATTCTGATGGTCCCATCCTCAGATCCCGAGGCATAAGATTCACCTCCAGGTGAAAATCGCACACAATGTACAGGGCCGTGGTGACCTTTGTTGCAAGCTGTACTCAATCACAGATTAACCGTCACAATTACAAATCACAATGGTCCACACTCTGGCAGTCTGAATTGACAACATGCCACATGGATAGTGTACGGATTGCAAAACAGACACATGGCCAACCCTATATGCATATTGGAAGCATTTCCTCTCTCTCTCTCTCTCTCTCATTGAATTTGAGAAAATCAGAATGACAGTGATTAAATCCTTCCCATAGCTCTATAGATAAATGCCCAGAATGTTGAATTTATTTAACCCAGATCAGGCATTCAGCAACCAGCGGAGTCACATAAGAAGCGAATTGCCAAGATATTCTCATGAAAGAAGATTGAGAATACTCACCGTATATGTTTGGCACATGTCTGCAAGATCAGGGATGCTCATCATACATGGCTCACAGGGAACAATCAGGCAGTCTGATCATCACATTAGGTGGGCAACAGGTGTAAACCGATATGGAACATCAGACCATTTATCATGACCACCGATTCCTGGCAGGCACATGCAGCCCACCTGATGGGTGGAGGTTTTGACTGCTAGGTCACGGTGAATCACTTGATGAACAACTAGGGCCCTGAAAACATGCAGGTGTGGTGCAGATGCACAGTATCAGGCTGGTCATCAGTCAAGCCCCACTAAGAAAACGTCGTGGCCCAGAATCAGGACAGTACTGCTCATCATATCAGGTGGCCAATTTGTGTATATTGAATATGGTACCAATTCATATCAACTATACATTTCTGTCAAATGCATATGGACCACCTGAGAGGTTGACTGAGTCAATTTTTGGGTTTGTTGTGTGCTGGGCAGCTCATTGAAAGACAAGCCTCGCACGCGGCAACTAGGATTCCCAATCTGTCTCACTCAAATATCCTGAAGCTTCCCAGGTCTGGCCAGTCTCAGGTACCTGGCGAGTTAGCTCCTAAAGAAGAGAGGTTTTAATCAAATATAAAAACTCCACCAATGGTGACACTCACCTATCTCTTCACCGGTATGGAAATCGAACAGGCGAATCCACATGTCTTCTCCACCAGCAACAAACTTGTTGCCAAGCTTTGGTTCAAGCGAAGCCGATTCAATGGTGCAAGGCATGTTGTAGCTCTTCACCAGCCCAAAACTGGAAAGGGAAAGTGAAAAATCTTTAGCTTTGCAGAGAAGCCAGCCCTAAGATGAAAAGACGACCAACCCGGTTGCAGCACTTACTGATTTGCATCCCAAAACTTGACAGAAGACCCATCTGCAGTCGTGATATAACGCCCGTCTTGACTCACTTCAGCACTGGTGACAGGTGACTTAGTCTCAAGGGTTTGAACGATCTCCCCACTTCTTACATCCCATAACCTGCACAGCCAGTGAAATAAGCATATCATACAAAACCTGCACCTCAGATTTTTACACAGCTCCACCTTGCAATAAATACAAAGCCTTTAGAGGCCATGTGTTCTGTGTAATTGCAATGTAGACCACCCATTATTGCATAAACAGGCATTCCATTGCCTTCTTTTAACATATTTCATTGACCATGAATCCCTTTCATACACTTATCATCGGGATGATGATAGTGTCGTGTCTAAACTCTGTATAAAGCTTAGTCTCCCTGAACTGACTACCGCAACCTACGTTTTAAAAACTGGACAACCCTGACTAATGCATCCAATATCTGTACTACTTTTTCTGGACTCTTGTCCTGAACTTTTCTTGACCGCCGGAAAAATGGATGATGTGAATCAAATAGAGTTATGCATACCAGCTGAAGTGATTTGTGGGCTATGCTTCATCCAAGAGGTGGCCACTAATTGAACAGTCCAGATCCATTGCCAAAGTACACACACTCTCAAGGATTTGTATGGCTAACACCAACTAGATGGTATTTCAGTCCAAAACACACTGGATTCAAAACCCTTTTTATGACAAGACCAAAATCAGTGCAAGAACTTAGAATTTACATCAACAAGGTAACATTTAAATACCTCACACCCCCAATATCAGTGCAAGAACTTAATATTGTTTGATCACTGTGAAGCCATGCAACAGTTCTAATTGAACCAGGTGACTTATCAACTTCTCTTGGAGGTGCATCAGGATGGTTCAAATCAAAAATGCGGAGGACCTTTTCAACCCCTCCAGTGAGCAGCAGGTGTGTATCCTGTAACAATGAAAGACTAATAATGAGAAGTACATAAAACACCATAGTATGAAAGTAGACAGTAGATAATTATCTACTGGAAAGTTTTCAATATCTTTCAGTATTTAACGCAAAAATCTCCATAGAAACAACTTCACACATCTGCTCTTAACCAAGCATACATAAAGGTGATCATCACCAAAGCAATAAATCTTGTTACAGATCGACCAACTCCAGGTTTATGCTCAAGTCGCTGGCTGCAAAAATAGTAGGGAGCCCCTTAATATATGTTTATCAAACACCGCTCACGTGCCAATGCAGTCACACCCCACAGCCCTCTGAGCCGGTCAATTGCACACTAACATGGGTAATTTGTGAACAGATAAGGCTATCAGCCTGCTAAGCACACACTTGTACATTCTGACCAAAATTGGAAAGAACATGTTTGAATACTTGGCTGCAGAAAATAGGAGGCCACCACCAGCAACACATGTTTACTGAGCACCACTCAAATGCCAACACCATCACACCCCATGATGCACATTTGCCTTACTATTGAGCACTACCCAGAGGGGGGAATTTGTAAACAGTCAGGGCCTAAAGCATTCAGTGTTAGATGATAGAATCAAGGTATTCAATAATGGTAACGGTGGCCATAAAAGCCTGCCTTGTAGTCATTAGGACACGGGTCATAACAGCCATTAAAGCCCTATAATGGTTAAAAAAAATTAATGAAGAAACTGTATCAACCCCGTAATGGCTGTTACAGTAATTACAGGGCTGTTATGGGCCCCTTTTTTTTTTTTTTTTCAAAATGGGCATTAAAGCCCCATATTGCGTAACGGCTCCTACCGTTACCATTAGCCTTTTTGAATACCATGGATAGAATCGTCGTTGGACTAAGTCAATAATGCAATAACATTGCAGAACAGAAAAGGTATAAGCTCAAACAACCATATCAGTGGGAATCTAGGTTACACATGTTATTAAGTAACCATACTTTATTGAATTAGGAAAAAAATATGCCTGGGAAAAGGAATGCAGCTCTAAACCGAAGCTGCAGTGCATCCTGAAGGCAAAAAGACAGCTTTGGCTCTGATCATACAATGTACTGTATATGGTCTCTCTTTTTTTTTTAAACATTGGTACTGTATATGGTCTTTGGTCTCAGGTTAAATAAAATAAGTGGCTGTAGCAAATTTAGGGCCTGTTTGGATTGATGGTAAACCAGGGGAAGCATTTAGTTCACACGCTTGTAGTTGCTTAGGAAATGGAAGATGCCATTGCAAACTGTTTGCCTTTGCTTCTCCCACCTCAACAAAGGGAGTAAAACCTTTTCTTTGTTTTTTTTTTTCAAAAAGTCAAATGGGGGGGAAAAATATTCCTCTGATTTTTATTTTATTTTTATTTTTATTTTTGGAAAGGAGGCCCCTGATGTGATGTTCTAAATGGAAAATTTGGAGGGAAAAGAGGCTTCCCTTTGTAGGATTGCAACCCGAACACACTTTCAAATGCAAAGGCAGAGCATTTTCGAAGACTTTTTTTAGCAAAAAAAAAAAAAAGTGTGAAGTTTTGCTTCCCTTAGCCCCAATGCCAATTTACCATCCACATGTGTCAAATTTTTGCTTTCCCTTGCATTCCCCTAGTTTACCTCCACTCCAGACAGGCCCTTAGAATTGACCACTTGAAATTCACGAGGGAGAGGAAATAAAAGAAGCCTAGAAGAATTTCACTAGGGATGTAAAACCATAAAAAGCAAAATAATAATAATGAGAACAATTACAGTTTACCTCTGAAAAAGCACATGCACGAACAATGTGCTTGTGTTCAAATGAGTGCAATTCATCCCCGGTTAATGCATCCCATATTTTCCTGTAAATTAATGAAGTGCACAAAATGTCATAATTAGTTTATAAAATTACTGTGGCACTTAATTTTACCTACTGATACAAACAACGAGAAACATGATAAGATAATCAAAAGTAAAGAGTGCTTTACAGGTGACCTACATTTCGTAAAATGTCTACTACCATCATTCTGAGCACATTATCCACTAATAGCATGCAAACCACATGGACCAGCTCCTTTTTTTTTAATTTGCTTATCACCCATTGCCAGTTCTAAGTAGAACTGACACTATTACTGTTCTATTCATGAATGGAAGTCTCTGTAAGCATTCCTTTTATAATGGATAATTTTAAGCAGGTTTGATCCAGAATAGTTGGCAAAAAGAATCAGAGGTGGAGGAGAATGCGTTCTCTATGCATTCCATGTTGCAACTTAAATGCTTTTTTTCTTCATTTCTTCTTCTTTTGAAGAGTAAACTCATACAGGTATTTAGACAATTAAAATCTGTCTCAAACATACATAAAGAACAAAAAGATTAAACCACCAGTGACCACGTCTTGCACACGTGGATAACAATTAATCGCCTAAAGGCGTATGTGTCAGATCTATACACTTCTAGCTCAATTGCATCTTGTGCTACATTGCTTTGCAAGTCCAACAATTTAATGCCAAGTGATTGGCTGTATCCATGTTGTATCAAACTGCCAGATAACATGGATAAGTGTTTTTTTTTTTTTGAGAAAGATAACATGGACAAGTGTGTAGCATGGTGTGAACCAAAAAATGCCAAATTAGAGGAAATAAGATGAGTAGATAACATACGCAGTAAAATCAGCTGAGCCAGATGCAGCCCGTAAAGCATTCGTGTCAAGGCAGCAACTCCACACCGCACCCTTATGCCCTTCAAAGGTTCCAATCCAATCTCCAGTCTCACCATTTCTTAACATGGGACTAGAATCTGAGCCACACACAAAATATTACTGCTTTTGCATAGGAACAAATGAAAAGTGATAAGAAACACACAGAATTAAATATGAAAATGAAAATTGTCAAACCTTCGTAAATTATTAGACATATCTGGAGGTAAATTTTGTGCAAATTCCAAGCAAAAATGAAAAAGAACTCAAAAAGTAAAAAAATTGCCATTTAAAAATGGACTGGGGAAAGATCCTTCCTACAAATGGATGATCATCATCATCTTCAAATTGGCCAAACTGAATGTAATGAATGGGATAGCATCAAATTCTATTGCTATTGCCCATTTTCCTGAAATTTGCTCAGATCTGTAATTAGTTTTTCTTTTTTCTTTTGATATTTTTTTATAATTCTTTAGGCTTTGGCCTCTACTCAATAAATTTATCACCGTTCAAAAAAAAAATAAAAAATCATCATCATCATCTAAGCCTTCACACATGATAGTGGAAAAAAATGTATAGAAATGGTCCAAGCAAATTGATGCAAATATGCACAAGTACAGAACAATGAAAAACATAGTAGCATGCATGCACAATGGAAATGTCTACCTAGTCAACTTACTCCAGAACAATATAACAGAATGGTTATTAAATTGCCAAATAAAATGTCGGCAGCATGCAAATGAATACCGTCTGGAAGAGAAGCTTCTCAAAAAGACCACTGGCTTGAACCATACTATAGAGCACTGCCTTCACCTTCTCTATGTCCTTAAATGTAATTGGCTCTCAATAGTCTATCGTACTCTTCACTGGGCTGTGGAGCCTGCCCTTTGCTCATATATCTTAAGGTCGAGCATGCAGTTGTTACCTTCTTTTTTTCACATCTTTTACCAACTTCACCCATGTCACTTTGTCATTGCCTAAAATGCCAATGGTTGTCACAGAAACAATCCTCAAACCATCGCCCTTTCAAGGAGCACCATTCTTTATTGGCCTGAGGACAATCTCCTCCCTGTCACACACAAGACTGTATGTGTTAGTTAACCCACAATACTATGCACCAAGATCGTACATCAGTGGACAACCATGTACAAGACATGTTGTTATTGGACCATGACACCACATATTGACTTGCTGTAATTTTGTCCTAATGAGTACATCACCAGGCAATGATGGATCGATCGCCTACATGATCACTGTGTATTCCAGCAAAAGATGGAGTTGTGGGTACATTTTCAGTTTTTCTGCTCGTAGCTGCAACTGAGCTATGGTTTTCTATGAAATGATGTTCAGACTGCTAACATTGTCAACGATAACCATGATGGGCTTTTCTTCGCACTTGCACCCTGCGTGGAAAACATTGGTATGCAACCAGTCTTCACTCTTCTTTCATTGGTATTGTCAAAACGCATGCACTAAACAAACACACAGAGGGATTTTCCTGTGGGATATCAAGTGATAACTCAAAACTGTGTACTTGGTTATTCTTTTTGGGCTCTTTCTCACTGACAATCTCTTACCAAAGGTCAGGTTCTTCATTGGATGCACAGCTGCGAGGTGGCCATTTGCCTCCACACTAGCAGCAGGTGACGTTATAATGAATGCCTTATCTCTTCTGATTATTTTACCAACTTAGGTCCATTGTTTCAAGGGATCCTTCGGTTGTTGCTTATGGTGATATCATGGGAGGTTGAGGATGATTGCAAACAGTTTGATGATGAATATCCTCGACGATGAATATCCTCCAGATTGGTAGCTGCAATGTCTATTTGTAACCCATTTGAGTTTCTCTTGTGCCCACAGTTCATCCTGATATGCTTCATCCATGCTCTGAGGTCAGGACCACCATCATCTCATTGTGGGTGGTTGTTTTCCACTTTAATGAGCGACTTGTTCTGCTTCCTGCTACACTGGATCACACCTTAATGTCAGATCACAATACCGTTGAGTGTACTCAACATTTAGATTATCTTCGTGCAGGTCCAAAAATTCCCCGAACATTTTGTTTCAAACTGGCCTTCGTCTGTTCCCAATTTGAAATGGCAAAAAGGCCACCACAAAATTTGACCACTTTGGAGCCAATTCTTTCAACTTCAACTCTACCAAAATTGTAATTCGACTTCCTCTAAAACTAGAACCATTTGAAATAGTCCCCCAGCAATTCCAATCAGTCATTGAAAATGCGGAGTTTACACTGCCATTGAACTCTTCAATTTCCACTTTCAACCACTTGTTCAGGTCTTCTACGTGAGGAAACTAGACTGCTTCCACTTGAGTCATGAAGTCACAACAAGGGGCAATAGGCGTCCGAGGAACTTGCCTAAGGTGTCAGGGTTGTTGATAGCCAAGGTTAGTTTCATGCTCATCTTCCTACCTCATGCTGGAGTACTGAATTTCCTGGCGACTGGTACCCCAACTCCATGAATTCCTTGTGAACAAGACTAGTTCAAGTGTCTGTCATGTTTTTATTACTCACCTCCACCACAACATCCACTTACCCATTATGTGAAGCCATTGAACTCTTCATGAAGCCTGGCCTTTCTAGTTTCCACCATCCATTGCATCTTTAACATCAAATCACCTTAATGTTTACCTGCCATTTAGAACTAAGATTTTCACATCTCATGGCCATGCGATGTATGGTTGCACAAAATGTGAAGTGAAGTGGCAACAAATTCGAGTGTGGGAGCAGGGAAGCGCCTCTCTTAAAATGTAAACAAGCGCCAACAATTCAGAAGTAGGAGCGCGAGCAAGAGTCTAAAGCGAAGATTTGAAGCGGAAGCAACATGTAGTTAGGAGGATCCTGCAACTGGGATGCAATGTCAGAGTTGAAGGACACGATGTACAAGCCATAAATCCACATCACTGGACAAACAATAGTAGATCTGACCAGAGATCTGATCATAAATCACTATGACAACACATGAACCATTAGATCTTGTTTGCACACAAATCTATATCACATGGAAGGTCAAACAGTATTTTTAGTTGGAGAAGGTGGCCAGTTGGGGTTTTGAGATGGGAAGGAGGTATAGATGGGTTCTAAATATGGGTTTGAGTACGGGAAAGAGAGGGACGCTTAGATTATGGTTTTAGAAGAGGGAAAGAAATTAAAAAAACAAAAACAAAAACAAAATTGGAGAAAAGGGGACGGGAAAGAGATGAGTTTTGCTATGTGGAGGGAGGATGGGTAAGTTGTGGGTCCAGGAAAGAAGTAATACATATAGATGCAAACGAAAGAAAGAGAGAAATAATTGATAATGGCAGAGAATTGGGGAGAAACCCTCGATTCCCAGAGGGAAGTTGTTGTGGTACCACTTATTGCATATAGAAGCATCGGAAATGCAATAAAATGTAAAAGAAACCCAGAAGTATGGTGTGTCGTAAAGGCCGTAATTGCCGTTATGCAAAGGTAACGGTGACAACCGTTATACGTTATGGGGTTGTAACGGCCGTAATAACCGTTATGGAAAAAAATGACCTATAATTGTTGTTAACGACACGTTACGTATACTATAAAGGCCATAATAGCCCCGTAATGGTCTATTACGGGACATATACAGGTTTTTCACTTTTTAATCAACATTACGGGGCAGATGCACGTTTTTCGAGGGTTTTTTAAATAAATAAAAAATAAAAAAGAGAGACCGTAACGGCCATTGCGGGGCTGTAACAGCCATTATGTCCCGTATCGTAACGGTAACGGTGGTAGCTGTTACGGCCACCGTTACCGTTATGGAACACATTGCCCAAAAGTACATACTAGGGCCCATACTAATACATGCTCATGCCATGATATGTTGATGTAGAACGTGGCACATATACATTCCTAGCATGATTTGACCAAAAGAGGGTGAACCGTAAATTGGCCATAACTTTTGATCCCAGTATTGTTACGAGACGCACAACCTAGCAGTCTTTACTATTACAGGCCATCTAAGGTGAACCGACCCACTTTTGTCCGTTTTGCCAAAAAAACGCGCGCTTTCAGCTCAAAACGAAAATTTAAGAAAAAATTTACTATTTTTTACTAATTCCGATTTTTGTAATATTTTCTTATTTTTAGATTTTCTTCTTTTTTAGAAATGACTTTTAATCATGCTAGGACTCTTCTAGCAAAAAGTTTATTTGGAATTTTTATTTTTAGAAATTAGGCTTTAGAAGAGTTTTACCAGAATTAGTATTTTTATTAGAGTTAGAATTTTGCTATTTTTGGTAATTACGAATTTTGATTTAGTTTTTTTTTTCCTTTATTAATGGTGTAATGGGGACACATACAAAAGAAACAATCATCAATCAATTTATTTTCGAATTTATTAGAATTTATTTTTATTTTCCTATTCTCCCTCATGGATTCGAGGAATCTCTATGAGGAGTCCAGAGAAGCTTCATGGATTTGGAGTAATTATCCCGCGAGGAAGACAGTGATCGACCTCATCACGTCCATCCCTGCGTCATATGCTCCATATTGTAGAAGGAAAACAAAACCTCCATTCAACCATATGATAATCACATGTCCAGGATAGGCTATAAATAGCTTAACACAAGGTAAAAACCCTAAGTATAACAAAGGAACTAAATTGATCTTAATTAAACAATATTCTCATTATAACTGTAATTTTGTCATTTCCCCTCTTATTTGAAATCAATAAATATAAAGAAACAACTAATATTAATCCATCCATCCAATGGATCTCATGTGGACTTCCCATGTGGGAGCTTGTGGGTCGTACAAGATGTACGAGGAATCAGCTTGCATCGAAAGTTCAGTTTCAACATGTGCAGTGCACGACATGATTCATAAAATCATGCGAGAAATAATTGAAAACACAATTAGTTCACTAAATCAATTTGTGGATCATGAATATATGGCAAAGTTGGAGTAGGTCCCACGTGTCCCAATAATTGGCTGCCATTGAAAATTACCATAGAGATACCCCATGCGATACTTTAACAGCTGAGCTAGTGAGACCTCGCCAGAAGCAAAATGCCCCTCTAGAAAACCTAAAAGGCTAAACCCCTACGTTTGAACCTACTATATAGATACTATTGTAACATAGGATGCAACCGACTGATCCAGTTTTTGGCCAAGTCAAACCCAATGAATCACATATATTCTAGCTGTTGTGACAGTATCAGTCCCTAGGCAAGTCTCTCTCCAAACTAGTCTTGATTCCTCGAGCCTAGCACAACCGGCAAGCATGTCAGTCACTAAAGAAACACTCCTCAACTGCAGCCAAATCACTTAATAATAGAATGTTTCATTTCCCAAAATCAGTCATCCCCATTAATTGGGGTCAATCCCAGACCATTCAAGGTTACTACAATAAAAACAAAAATAAAAAATGGAAAGGATGTCTCACCCGTTCAATCCAAATGAACAGAAATTTAAACTGCCTCCATCTAATTTCATCATTGCAACAAGGTTTATGACGAAATTTGCATTGCAAACGTGCCATTCAAATGCAATCCCAAGTAATTGTGATTAAACAGATCAACAGATTTTTATGTTATCAATTCCAAATTTCACTCAGATCGTCATGACACATTTTCGAGAGTATCACAGCATATCCAAGGTGAAATAAAAATAAAAATAATTGCATACCCTTGCTTGCACTGATGAGAAAGAACCCATCGGGCGTAACTGGGCTGTAGAACAAATCGACGACTGGACGAGAATGCCCGTGGCAGACGAGAGGAACCGCTACCTTCTTCTTCTCCATTTCCTTCCTATTTCAAGAACTCAAAATCCTAACAAAAGCTACCAAAAGACCAGAACAAAATCCCCAACAGCAAAAAAAAAAAAAAACCTAACCCTAATCAAGCTCCTGAATCCAGGAAAATTTTGATTACAGAATGAACAGGAAAAAAGAAAAGATTATCGAAACCCTAGATCGAGATTTTGGGAATCGAGAGGGGTTCTTTTTTACAGAAGACTAGGGTTAGAAAGGGTAATTTGAAGAAACGCTCTGTAAATGATATGACGAGATTTCCTTGCGCTGGAATCCTCTCACCTTCTAACCCCTCTGCAAGGCTCAGAGACATTTTCAATATATAGGGGAGAGAGAGGGAGAGAGAGGGAGGTTTGCAAAGTATACACGCGAGAACGGCCCTGAAATCTACACGCAAAACACGTGTCAGTATGGAGCACGTGAGAAAAATTACAGAAATCTATCGGGTGGGACACACTGCTTAGATCTTATCTATTATGACTGAGGCTATTTTTACTGATTATACTGGCTACAATTTATGAAATAAAACGGACGGTTGAAACAATTTTAAATATATTTTTGTTGTATGTTGGCCCAAATTAGAGTGGAAAGGAATGATTTTTAGGATATAATATATGTAAGTTTTGATCTACCTGATGGAAGGATCAGATCTCTTTTTCGTGGTCATATTGGTATGTTTTCTTGCGTGTAGCGTTGGGGCTTCACATGCGTGTAGCCAGCGTAAACTTTAGGAAGAGATCTAGTGTGCCTGAGAGGACCAAAATCTGTCCACCCACTTTATATACCGTACATTTGGAGTGTTCTTGTGATGATCCAAACCGTTAATTCACTGAAGATCGGAACGGTTAATTCCTCAACTGAAATTTAAAATTAGTGAGATACGCAGCAGTTTATAAAATGGTTTGTATTGATAAACAAAATACAATCATTGATTTTTACTACCGCAGTTTCTACAGTTTTAGGACTATAAGATAAGTATGGTTTTAGACCAATCATCCATTTATAGACCCTTAGGAAGATGAACGGTTCCGATGATCGTGTTATTGTGCCATATGTACGATACATATGGAGAGAAGGGCTGGGTGCAAGTTTCCACGAGTCGGCTTCTTATAGGTCGTGTAATATCCACGAGTCGGCATCTTATTGGTTGTGTTACCGTACGCTCTTTTCGTTATCGTACGCTCCGGGACTTCTGTACTTGGGGAAGAGAGGGAGTGGAGGGCGAAATCGGATTGCGTACGCTCTTATCGTACTGAGTAAACTCTGTTAGGTCCACCTTGAGTGCATGACATATATCCACACCGTTCATCCGTTTTTACAGATCAATTTAGTCGTTGATCCCAAAATTGAAGGATATCAAAATCTCAAGGAGACAATACCACAGGAAAGAGTAGAAGTATTGATTTCCTCCGTTGATACCTTTCCAAGGCCCCCAGTGATGTTTATTTGTCATCCAAGATATTCATAAGATCACAAAGACATAAATGAAGGGAAATCACAAATTTCAGCTTGATCTAAAACTTTTGTGGCCCCTAAGAACTTTTCAACGGTAGAATTCAATTCACACTATTTCTGGTGGTGTGTTCCAATTGCGCTTTAGATATTCTCCATTTTAGGGATAACTGTATAAAATTATTTGATAAAAAGGATGGACGGAGTGGATGAAATGTATGTATGACACTGGGCCCCAAAGAGTTTACTCAGTACGCTAAGCGTACTGAGTTACTCAGTACGCAATCCGCTTCCGTGGAGGGCCGGCTTCTGTGGATTCCCGGATCCACCGAGGGTGAATCCTTGATGCGGGGCCCACATTGATGTATTTTCCCCACATCGCCGTCCATCCGTTTTTAAAACTCATTTTAGCCAATCATCCCAAAATTGAAGTAGATGCAAATTTCAGGTCGACCTCACCACAGGAAACAGTGGTGATTGACCGTTAAAAACTTCTTGTGGGCACAAAATTTTTGGATCTAGATGATATTTTTGTGATACCTTCATCCAACTTTATCAAAAGGTTGGATGGAAAATAAAAATCTGGTGGCCCCCAGAAATTTGTTAATGGTGAGTATTCAATCACCACCGTTTCCCGTGGTGTGGTCTATTTAAGATTTTTATTTTCTTCGTTTCTGGTTTTATGCCCTTAAATGATCTTTAAAAACGGATGGACTGCGTGGACGTAAGTTATATACATCAAAATGGGCCCCACAGTCAGAAATCCATAAACATGGGTGAAGCCACGCCCGAGCGGATGTGCCATATGGATCGTCACACGTAGGGAGTGAGGTGCACGTGTGGGCAAGTGCTTCCCCCGGCTTTCAAAGCAGGGCTACGACGGGCCGAGCTCAGGCTGTGTAAAGCTCGTCGGCATGGCCAAACGGCCCAAACCGAGGGTTTAGCGTGTGAGGGGCAATTTTGTCCTGTATGAATGTATGACGGCACAAGCCTGTTTATGATCACCCTAGGGCCTGTTTGGGAGCATGGACTTGGAACCCCTTGGCTCGGAAACCCTTTAATTTGAAATCGTCTTGTGTTTGGTACCTGGATTGGAAATAACTTTAATCCAAAAGTAGTTATGCATTATATATTTACAAGGTTTTGAATTTAATTACTAAATCAACTTTAATATCTACGCACACAATGTTTGACACAATGGTTGTAATAAGCTGGCTGAAATATATGATTTGTCCAGAAATGATGAAATTTCAAGCACAGTATCATGTCCAAGTGACTAACCAACAAATTCTAACCATTAATTTACATGGATAATGTTAGGACAGTGTTGATCATCGTATTAAAGTAATTATAGTGATGCAATTGATAATCTAATTGTTTTGGGATATCATTAGTGGGTCATGTGCCCAATAGAATAATAGTATGATGACACACATGTCACACATGCAACTCTTGAAATGATTTTAAATGTAATACAAGCTTTTGCTGTGGATTTCAAACCCTCGAGTACTTTGTGGTGCCAAGCGACCCTTTAGACTTCGGACGCATATTCCGTCATATCCCGTCGGTATCTACCTGGGAGCAAGTAGGAGCTTTGAGTGGCCATCGTGATGTTTGGGTCTTATCCACACCGTTCATCCATTTTTTCCTACATTTTAGGATATAAGCCTAAAAATTAGGTAGATCCAAGGCTCAAGTGGACCACACCCCAAGAAGCAGCAGTGATAATGATTCTCACCATTGAAACTTTTATAGGACCCACCGTGTTGTTTATTTGCCATCTAACCTATTCATAAAGTTACATAGACTGTAATGAAGAGAAAACACAAATATTAGCTCCATCCAAAACTTATGTGGCCCCCAAGAAGTTTTCAACTGTAAGAGTTTAATCCTCATTGTGTAGTCCACTTGAACCTTGGATCTGCCTCATTTTTGGGCTTATACCTTAAAATTATATGAAAAAATGGATGGACGTTGCGGATAAGACCCATACATCATGGTGGCTACTCAAAGCTCCTACCCGTTCTCAACTAGAGACGGGCTTGTTTGTTTCAGCCTATTAGCGTACGAAGCCTGGATTTAGCATGTGGTTAGGTTTGGTTAGGTATGTGCCCACACAGTACTGGAGATATCGTCTAATAAGTTCTAATCTTTTCTTGCCTTTGCCAAATCCATCTTTCTTAAAAATGCCAAACCGTCAGATCTAATAGGCCGGTGTTATAAGTGAAAATTTTAAAAGACATGCCTATCGAAAACTTTTCATGAATAAATGAAATTTACCTTGAATGTCAGTAGATGGCTTGTCTTCTTCATAGCATGAAAAGACGCATGATGTGATGATAACGAAAGTTCATTAGAAATGTAGATTCTTAATCATATAGAAAAAACATTATTAATTAATTGGGATTTTTAAATTTGATAGACACTATTGAGAACCTTGCCATATAAGTAATAAGGATATAAGAGTTGTGCGGAACTAGTATATTTGCACAGCTGTTGTAATAGAATTTTTTTACACCCCGCCAATCACAATCACATCTAAGATGCCACATGGCAAGAATATGTTCATGCTGGGAAGTAACTCTTTGCAAAGAAAAAGTTCTACAAGAGAAATTCGTTATTGAACATTAAATGCTAGAGTAAAAAAAATCAAGTCTCTACAAAGCAATGAGTCTAGTAATAGTATGTCTCTACAATGGGAGGAGTTCAACTACAAAAGCTCTCTAACAAAACCTCCTATGGATATTGCAAGACCGAAGTAGCAAGAGACTTATAGGATCTTTCATATACACGCGGCTTGGTGTAATAAGTTACGTTTGTGGAAAATATAAGAGATTTGCATGGCCAATGTGCAATCAAAGATTCATACAAAATTATAACATGGTCATCGCCTCTTAGAAGCCTATAAAAGCAACACTCGAGGAAGAGCTCCATGCTCTCACCAACATATACACATCTCTACATAGTACAATATTGTTTATCTTAGTTTTATCCTTAGTTCATTGACTTTTGTCCAGCTTCACCGTAACAAGTTCGAAGTTTAACATAGCTCAGTTTGCTATATCCAGCACCAATCCATCGTTGTAGTACACATTAGGAGTATATTAAATATACACGACCTCCGTCGTCGGATCTCATCGATCATCGAGTTCATACTTGGTAGATTACACTAGTTATTCATGCAAGTTGTATGTTACGATTGTGTTGTCTGCATAAGCATTCGTAGGTAATTTCTCTTTATTTTCTTTGCTTGGTTTAGTTTTCTTAGTTGATTGTACTGATCTCATTTACAAGATAATAAAATCGACAATTAGCCATTATTTTAAATTTTATTTATCTATTGTTATATTATTAAGGAACATGAGAACCCTGATCACGGTTGAGAGAAAAGTTCTTAACACAAGGCAAAAAGATCATAATTAAGGACTAACCCTCATTTTTTAAAATATATTGATCGATGCAACATTGGTGGCTGGACAATTAGATCATCCTCCATAAGTCTGATTGTTTAATCAATTTAACCTAACCTGTAACACCCTGGAATTCGGGGGTTGCGCATGCGCTCAACTCCCCAGAGTCACTTACAACCGACTTTCATTAATGAGCATTTAATCCAGTTTAGTTTGCGCAGCCTGGAATTTCCTGAAACATGAACATAACCACACGAGTCTACTGAAATGAAAGAGATCTATCATATATACAGGTCCAAAACATAAATGGGTCGCACAAAGCGTTGCCCAACCAAAACAACAAAAGAATACTGTGCCAAAAAAATAATAAGGCTAAGCCCACAGCCCAGCAATCCCGATCCTGCCCATAAAGCCGATGGAGAGCCGTCCATCAACTGGAAATAAGATAGCTCGTCCTCCTCGTCGAGGCTCGCCTCGCCAGGCTCCTCCAGTCCTGAGTCACCTGCATATATAAACGGATCTGGTTGGTGTTTTAAAACACCGTCCCAGAGTGGGAGTGAGTGATCAACTCAGTAGGTACTATTAGTCTCAAGTTATCACAAATAACAATTATAATATGATCTTAATGAAAAATAGTCAATCATAAACATCTAGCTAGTCTTATTAATGCGCATGCATGCAGGATGATATGATGCATGCCCTCGCCATAACGCTCCCTTGAGCGACAACATCTAACAATCGCAAATGACAACACTCCCTCAGTGCGACCTCGACTGTTGAGTCGCTACCCTAACTAGTGTGATGCAATGCGATCGTGTTATCCGAGTTATTAGTTAGGTCCATTCATCTAGCCGATTGGGGAATCTGGTACACCCCACGTATCAACGCCCTAAACGAGTTGCGAGGCCAAGACCCCCCAATGCGTGAGGCCGAGACCCCGCGGTCCGTGATCCCGTCGGGTTTCTCATCCCCGACTTTAAGTACATGAGGAGTGCCGAGAGAAAGGGATCGCTCGCGGTCACTACGGGGAGGCGCGATACCCCAGCATAGGCCGCTAGCTCGAACACAGTGTCTCATTCCACCATGCCCGGCTCACGAGACTGTGGACCAATTCCAAGTGGCTTATTGATGAGCTACAACGGTTATAGGGTGTCCCAGGTTTCATACAAGTGTGAGCAAACATGGTTAACAATCACGATTGGCTAGTGAGTAGGTTAGACCGCACGAGTCAGGCAAGCGCGCAACGGACGACATCGAGCGCAAGAGGCTCATGTAGTCGAACTACTGCCACCCATGTACCCTCGCCTAAATCCACCGGTTTAGCCTTAGGGTAGCCCTACCAATGAGGCTACCGTCTCTCCTCATAGTTCCTAACCAACCCAAGGATTTGGGAATAGATCATTATATACCAACATCAAGGTTATCAACAAGCATAACAGTATCATGTTCACATATATCGCAGCATATGATTCAAATACTCATATCGAGCAAGCTACAATATCATGAATAAGGTGCAAGTGAGTAGTGTGGATTAGGGAGGAAGTGGAGCACTTCCTACGCCTCAAGGGATCAATACACATGAGCAATGGATCCTACACACTAGGTAGCAAACACATGTGAGGGAATTCAACCAAACATGAGCATGAAATCATCCATATACCAAATCATGTGAGAGGCAATATCAATCATCAAATAAGCACCAAGCATGCAAATCCATACAATTCCAACGACATGTCATTCCTAGGTTTCCTCTAGGTTCTTTAATACAACATTCCAACCAAACAAAATCATTAAACTCCTATTATAATTGGTGCTAGGCCATCTAAGGATAATAGTCCGCACCTTCGGATTCGTTGAAGGCTTGGGAATGACCTAGGAGCGTGGATTTTTTGGATCGAATTGCCGGAATCCCTAAAGCATACATTGTATGTTAGAATCTCATGTAAGCCTCTCCTCTACACAAGGGTTTCAAGTAAAAAGGGATGAAAGATCTTACCTAGACGATCAACGGACGATCCTTGGGGTTGTGGCGTTGGGTTTTCCCTTTGGGAAAAGGATAGGGAGATGCAAGATCAGCTTCCTTGGTTCCCACCTCGATATAGGGTCGACCTTGAATCTCTCTCCCTCTCTCTTTCTTCCCTTTTTTTCTCTCCTTCACTCTCTTTCTCACTTGGTGGTTGTTGCAATTGAGAGAGAGTTATGAGAGCTAGAGTTTATTCCCTAGACTTGGGCCCTTTGGCCTTAAGTTTCCCCAAATTTCCAAAATAGCCTACTAGGACTCATTTTTGGAGTTGGTACAACCCTGACACCCCTTTGGCTACCAAATTTGGTGGGTAGGTGGCCTATGGCCTGATTAGAGCCCGTGTAAAATTTGGGAGCAAACGGATGGACGGTTGTGGGGTTTGGGTCAACGGTTCTGATCTTTAAACAGCCCTGAGGGGTCCATTCTAGTGATTGGAGTGGTCCTGGTGGCCCTCTGGCTATGAAATTCCTAGGATAGTTGCTTCATGGCCCGATGAAGGGCCTTCCAAAATTTGGGGACGATCGGATCTGGGGTTTGGTCGTACGGGTCCGATTTGTGATCGACGGTCACCGTTCCACGATTGGGTCCCAGAGTTTGTGGACGGGTGTAGGAAAATTCATTAGACCTCCACTGTAAATGTGGAAGAGATCCGACGGTTGAATAACCTGGTATCTCGGTTTCATTTGCAAGCGCCAGATTCCGGTCCTGGCATTGGTGAGGTGCGTTTAGTCAGTGCCAGATCTCACTTCTGGGTATCTGTTGGGTCCACGGTCTATGATGGTCCACAAGCCCAGTGAGCTCTATGGTTCCCTAAATTTTTAGATTTTTCTGACCTTCCCGCGTCGTGGTATAGCCCGTACGGGCTGTTGCTCAGTGTAAATGGTCATCCGGATTGGCGGCCCACACTTGGTCTTGTCATGGCCTGTCTGGTTTATTCAAATGGGCTAATCCTAGGTTAATTAGCTTATGGTACCCTACCGCATATGTTTTAAACGATCGGTCCTACGGAAAGTCCTACGTGGACGCCCCAGGATACTGTACTGGTTGGACGGGTTGTTACATAACCCATCCAAGTCTGCTCCGAACTAGCTCAACTTCATATATATATTATGTACATATACATATATCATTTAAATATTCCATTAGGCAACTTGTGCATCTTGAATGTAGACCATTGTGGTTTAAACATTTACATCTCCTTCTTAGAGATTAATAGATGGATTAGCAATATTCAAGCGAGTGATAATGATTTCATTAATTTTCTTGTTGGGTTGGATCAAGCAGACCTCATGTTTAACCAAAATTTTATTAACTCGGGCTTTTATGTGTTAGTTTCATATTGAGATTGGATAGGGTTATAGCCTTGGGCTTTAATGTTGACAAAATTTTTAAGAAATATCATAAAAGCATAAAACTTTTAAAAAACTTATATTTAAAATTAATTAAATATCCACATCTAAATATAACAAATTTTAAAATTACGCAAACTAATGATCATCATGTTACTTCGAAATTATGTCATGGCATCATTACAAAGAGTTAGATGCCAATCTTCTAATGTAAGAAGTTTCTCCTCGATCTATCCAAATAAAGTGGAGCAAAGGGCCAATGTTGCATTCCTAATATATGCTTGAGTGCATGATATAGGGAGTCATTTCAAGTAAACCCCACACATTCATACATGCAATGAACGGAGGAAAGAGCATGTGCGTTCTCTCTCTCTCTCTCTCTCTCTCTCTCTCTCTTCCCATCATTTACCTCCTTTTCTCTCTCCAAACTAGATGTTCAAGGGAAATAGATGTCTGAAGCTCTTTTTTTTTTTGCTTTATCCTCATTGGGTTATGATCTAGTTGTAAGGAGTCATGTTTTAGAAGGTGCATATGATGGTATTGCTTGATGTTACTCTGCCCTAAAAAATGAATGTTTATACTCTTTTACGCCTTGCTTAATAGTGATACTTTCACACATTAGCCCTTATGAACATCACCCATGTGGGAACGCCCATGCCCTTCAACTTCTAGCTTGAATTAAATTCATTTTGTTTCTTTAGTTGTATAGTATATTGGGGTATAACTTAGATGCATAGGATATGTTTTAGATTTTGAAGTCACCACTAGCGAATGAAGTTTTTATTTCTACGGTCAGCTAGAAACCATAGAATCACTTATAAAGTGAGGGATCGTAAGATTTTATAATTTAAGTGATTCCTATGGTTGATCTGTAACCATTAAATCTGGGTAAGGATCTCGGTGATAGAAGAATAATGGGTTAGGTACACTCTTCTACCTGCACAACATGCGGTATCTACTTTACGGGGTTCTATGATTATTAAGGAAATTCAACATAATATCGGTATTATATACCTATCCATGCTTCACATAACATAGAAGGGGTTAGACAAAAAGTAAAAGAATCATAATATTTCTTTGCAAAGTTGGATGGCTCTGAGCAGGTAATGATAAGTAAAATAAAAAATGTAGTTGATGGATTGCAACCATAACCTTACAACATAGGGTCTACAACCCTAAGTAGGTAAATGTAAATAAAAAAAGAGATGCTAAGCAAAGAAGAGCAAAAGTGTGAGTTAATATTGTAAATGTGTAAAGAATGTGAGGAGTACAATGTGTTATGAGTCTCACTGAAATATAAGAAAGAAGATGGAGAATTGGATACTTTTTTTAATGCAAAAGGAATGGTTAAATATCCCCGGTTCTAATCTTACTCTTGACTTTGTTGGCTTATTTAGTATATATTTTTTTTAAAGGCTGACCTCTCGAGTTGTATAAGACCTCAATGTCAAAAAGTAATCTCTGAAGTCTTTGGAGAAGAGGACCCACTTTAACGTCTCTCTCAACCTCTCACTAACTTTATTTGTCTCTGGCTCATCCATCCTATTCCTGAAATGGCAGCTATAACGTTGAATTTAAGACCAAAATCGTGCATCCTTTGGCGAGCTAGTGGTGTTGACACCTATCCTTCAAGATTTCGTCGTTTGTAAAGTTAAGAAAGATCTTGGTTAGGTATGAAGTATGTTAGATGGTTGTCATCGTGTGGTGGGGCGATGGTTTATTTTATCTAACTTTACACATTTTCTGCCTTGTGTAAGGGGCACACAAGTCTTTGGAGAGTTTAGTCTCCCTTTAGTTTTGATCACCTCCAACTAAGATCAGTCTATTTACTATACTGGATGCCTTTAGGAGGCATCGGGGCTCCATTCATCATCTCCCGTTCGGACCCTCAATGTCTCTCGGATTGATTATGATCAATTATCTCAAAGGGATATGTGGTTATGGTTTATGGGGAATTGAGATTTATCATTTAGGATTTGGTTTAGCATATTTTGAATTTGTTGATCAAGATCATCGGTAATTCCCGTAATGTGTCGAGGGTCTCGCCCTTTAATTGGTTTGGAGTTTCTTTGCTTCTCGAGTTACTTATAAAAAGTATTATCAAAGCCGAGCTGATGCTTAAATAATCATTTTATTCTCATTTCAGGCGGGGTGTCCACAACCCCATTAATGCACGTAAAACATCGTAATCATACTTATATGAATAAGTTGACAAGATGAATTCTTTTGGTTGTCCTTGAGAATTTGAGATTTGACAAAACAGACACTAGGCATGGGAGAGTTTTGGGTCATGGGTCTTAATACCATGTTCGATATAACCACTTAGCAAGTTAGAAGACAAATCTATGGTTATTCTTGTTTTAGTCATTATGTTTGAGGAGATTGTTGATGAGTCAAGATGTAAAGTCTCCAGTGTTGGGCATGGCGACAAGTTAACATGTCTTATCTTGAACTCACATAAAAGTGTCAATGTGACATGGATATAGGCTCTTGGGTTGAGCATATTGGGCACTTATATTGCCGGATTAAGTATAGCTCTCTAAACTGAGAGACCCATCATGCCTGGACTAGATTGACTTGCAAGTGCACTAACTTTGACTAATCATTAGACCTAAGAACATGTGGGATGAAATTCCCGATAACACGTACCTTAACTCGCTTTACAAGATCATCATAATAAAAGTAGGTAGAGTTGAACATATATATCAAGGTCCATTAACGCTCTCATGATTCAATGATGGTTATGCTTAGTTACCTAAGACATTACTCATGGACCGTTCTTGTGGTTTGAATCGTTTATCAAGTGTTTATCATATGGGATGAAAGTCCTGATAACATGTACCTTAACTTGCTTTACAAGATCATCATAATAAAAGTAGGTAGAGTTGGACACATATATCAAGGTCCATTAAAGCTCTCATGATTCAATGATGGTTATGCTTAGTTGCCTAAGACATTACTCATAGACTATTCTTGTGGTTTGAATCGTTTATCAAGTGTTTATAAGGTTGGTGAACACATCAAATGTTTTATATTAGTAAATTAACTTTTTTTTTGCAATCCTCAACTTTTAGCTTTGACCGCTGATTTGTTCAAAATTGAGCACGATGAACATCTAATAGTTAAAATATAGTCATTCGTACGTAAGAATGACATGGGATATTAGCAAGGATGGTGGCCATGGTGAGTGGAAGAATTTGGTCAATTAGTTGCGTGGTTAAGGTAAGATCATGGACTTTTGACGTGGTGGGGTATATTGAAATCTGTAGAGTAACAGAGTACTATTACCAATCTCTTTGAAAACCCTAACTCTTTTTTTTTTTTTTTTACACGTTTTATTTTAAAAGGAGATGATTAAGGAGAGAGAGCTTTAGAGCTCCTTTGGGATCACTGAGAGAGAGAGAGAGAGAGAGAGAGTCACATCTCACTTCCTCGTTCCCATCACATGTGTGAGATGTGTGGGGTCCACAACTAAATGACTCTTATGCGTAAGCTCAACTCTACTCTAATATTGACGTGTGACTCTCCTCCTCTTTTATTTGAGATAGATTGAGGAGATGTTTTCCAGTATAAAGGATCGACATTGGCATTATTTACTTTCGCCAATATTAATCAAGATAATCCTAACTATAAGATTTGGTTTTTTTTTTTCCTCATAAAAACTCATGATATCTAAATGGAGATTTTTAGTTTAATTAAAATTAAATATAGGCTTTTAGAACTTTTATTTTTTTCCTTTCTATTTCAAAAAGCTAACATTCGTCACCCCTATGGACTTTCTTATGCCCTATAACTTCAAAAGTCTATATACCTGCCTTATCCATGCACTAAGACTAACACAATCTCTCCACTATAAAGTAATATCCACTCTTAACCATAACATGACGCCGGTCTAAAAGGTAGACTATACTACGAGATCCTGATTATTAGATGTCAATTAAGGACGATAAAATACTATTGGTGGTTAAAACAAAAGATCAATGGTTAAAAAGCATTTACTTAAATATTTTTTTAAAAATCCTTTTGAGTATTGGGCCTAACTAGAAAATCTCTTAATGGACAGTTTGATCACTAAGATTTAATCAACTAATAACTTCATTGGGGTAACTAGTGGATCCCATATTGGAACATATGTAATACGACTGAATTCTTGATGTAAGCACCCAACTATACCCATATATCAACAACTAATGTGACCTTGCATGGTACATAAAACACAAAGAGTCCGGATCCTCTGTTATCTGGTCAACGGGGATTTCCTGTTACCCTAATGGTTTGGCGTCCGAAGCTTTATTTTGGTTTTTTTTTTTTTATTTTTTATAAGTGAGTGGTGACGTGGACCAGTGAGGATTAGGGTAACAGGAAATCCCTATTGACCAGATAACAGAGGATCCCGACTCAAACATAAAACACATGGAGCTCATACTTTCCACGTGACCTCAGGTCTAAGGATCCATCAAAGCTAATACATAATTAATTTGGTCCGGTCCATGTATAATATATCTCCTATACCAAAGACTTGGTATACTCTACTAATGTAAGTGTTTAACTAGACCCAAACACCATAACCTGCATTTCATATACATTCACGTATTGGGTAGGCTATGGCATAATTATTGTTATGGTAGAGAAATTTCATCTCAACTCATCCTTGGTTCCATCACATGGGATGATCAATTAACCTTTTAAGGACTATCCAATCCATTACCATAGTCATAAGATTTTACAGCTTCTTGGTCGAGATGGATAAGTATACTAAATATTTGTGGAAGGCAAGGTGTATAAGGAGGGGTAAGGGAACGATATATGTGTAGAGATAAACATTTGTCCAAATAAGCAGATAAATTCATATGACTCCATTGATAGATTTATAGAGATTACATATAACTACTTTTGACAACATTGCAGTCAAAAGGGGTGGTGCATTAGGCCTTTTATGGTCAATATTCAATCAACACCCTATTGATGTAAGTGATGGAATGGATATTGCATTTCTATTACAGTGGAATCCTTGATTCAAAACATGCCCTAAGGTACTGAGATCTATTAAGCGTAATTCATCCTCAAGCAATGCCGTTATCTTCAAACTCACATTTTCCTATAACAACGACAGAAATCCCTCCTTATAACCATTTCATAAATTTACAATTAGCAAAAGTTTTCCACACATTAATTATAACACCTGTGGTATAAATCACACACACACATGTGTGTGTGTGTGCGTGTGTGTATCAATTATCATTAGCTTTTCAGGGCATACAACCCCAACACTTAAAAGTCAGGCTGATAGCCCACCCAATCCTGATCTCGACCAATTGCCACCCATTAGTTCGACAAGAATAGTAGTTATAATCCCAAAATATGAAATAGTGTGACTTATTTACCTAGAAAAAAAATAAAATAAAAATCTGTGATAAACCATGGAAGAGAATATGAATTCCTCTGATGTGATAGTTTCATTTATCCAATCAGAAAGAAGAAGAAGAAATTAATTTTTTTCTAATTTTTCCTCAAAAAATGAGTAAAACTATTATTTGCTTTTACAACTAGAAAACTTAAAAACTATAAAAAGAATATAATTTATAATGAGGTGATAGTTTTCCTTGCTCGAGAAATCAAGAAAGAGGAGAAAATCATTACCTTTTTTCTTATTTTTCCTAAAACACGATCATAAATGTGAGAGACAACTTTCAATTTTTGACTGTTGAATGGAATTATTGTTGGATTTCAGGAATTTTCATAATTTCCCATTATTCAAGTATTCCATAAAATGTTTTATTTTCGAAGAAGAAAAGTTAGCATAAATGATTATTGGTTAAGGTGTTTTGTACAAAAGAAGGGGTAAAAGGTCGACCTGGTATTTCAATCAATTCTAAAAAGAAAAAAAAAAAATCATTTCCATTGTCATTACCAAAGTTGTGATTTTATTGTTCATACTTCTCTTGATTCTCAAAATAATTTGCATTAAGAAATACATTTCACCTACTGGGACAATATCCATGATAGGCTCACCTTCAGCTTAACCTAGTGTCATATATACTAGTTATGACCCATGCATGGTCCATTGGAGCCTAATTGTAGGGCTATAAATGCACTGGGCTAGCCGGTCAAGCTTTCTGGCTCAATTGCTTTAGGATGATCTTTGATTGGAATAAAAAGACCCGAGAGCGGTATGTATCAAAAATTCAAGCTTGTTTATCAACCAGACCAAGCTCAATATGTATTTAAAGGCACAGGCGACATTTTCCCAATATTTATATGATATGCGAGATACGACACATATCCATCATAAAATGCTGAGCCCAACTTGTGATCATGTTAAACTGATTTTTGGGCCATTTGTACATGCATGGTAGGGCACACCTAATAATTCACCCCGATCTAGCATGAAAATGAGTGAGTCGGGTTGCGCTTGGGCAAGCTCAAGAGCTCTAGCCAAATACACTCGCATTGGGTTGGGCTTGTTGGTTTTGACTTGTCCCTTAAGTTTTAGCTTATGGGGGCGTGAATATGCACACGAGTCAGTCCAATGACAGCCTTCGTAGGGTCCAATTGGACCCTTTATAAATGGGTTTCCAAAGAAGGGTTACTTGTCAAGTCGGCTTTCATGCCTACTTTGCCTGGTAGGGATAATAAGAGTTTTGTAAAAACACATGACACGATTCAAACTTGAGTTTGGCTGAAAAAATTAATTATGCACCCCACTTGAGTAGGGTTGCAACTCAGGTGGGTTGGGTTGGGTTGGGTTGGGTTAGGTTGGAATGGTTTGAGAATCCACTCAAGCCCAAATGGCCACAAGAGGACCCACAGGTAACTCGAGGTGTTCAACCCATTCAAAATTGAATTCCAAAATGAGGTGTCTAACTTGAACACACCTGAATACCTCTACGCTCACACAAGTAGACCCTTAGGTTGTTGTGAGAACTTGCTATGGACATTATGAAATTTTAATAATGCTGTTTAGTTTAAACAATATACATATAGTATTTATGAACTTAATGAATAGAATATTTAAGCCATATTTGAATTAGTTTGTAGTAGTGTTTATTGATGATATTTTCATATATTTAAAGGCTTGAAAGAACATGAGTAACAGCGTAAGCACCGTGATTTAAATTTTAAACGGGTATAAGGAAATGCTAGTTTTGCTGAAAAGTGAAATTCTTAGGCTATGAGGTGTTAAAAGGAGGTTATGTCTGGGAACGTAACCCAATGTAACCTTAGCTGAATTTGCTTGACATGAACTTGAAACATCGACCCAAATCAACCTAAACTTGGATTGTGTCTGTCCATGTTGACGTAGTAGCCAATTGCAACCCAACTAATGTGGGGTGTATCTGAACAAGCCCTTAGATGGTCTACCAGCCTTGTCCGTCCAAGACATCTTAAATTGGATAAACCACCGACACGTGCCTTTCGTCCCGTTCTCTACTCCCTTCTCAACCGTCTATTTTCTGACCACATATGAAAAGGTCATGAACTCTTCATAATAGAGTTTTCTTCATGTGCCGTCCATCAACTGTAATCAGTATTGTTGATGCTTAAATTTGATCGATCCTTGTTAGCCTATCTTTCACTTGTAATTTAATGGAGAACAAGAGAAGTTTTGTCTCACTTTCTGCGAGTCGCTAAGTACTTACAATTTAATGGAGGTACAAGAGAGTGCACTGGGAGCGCCGGTTAAGGCCAGGGATCATCCGATGCTTTAGTTAGGCATATAGACTCACAATAAATATAGTAAAATCGATATATTTGCATGCCTTTACCTATGACATGTGGTGTGTTTATAGGATTTGTAGGCGGTTTGAGGGGCCTGTATTGAAGTCAGACTCTAATTCTAAGAATATATCCGACTTTATTCCGATTAGCATGATTTTCAGCAGAGAACTCAGAAGGTAATCCTACAGAAATGATTATTCTTTCCATTATAAGGCCGATGTCACAGTATCGAAGGCTGACCTCTGAAGTCGAAGCCTATAGTTAAGGCCGACCTCTAAGGTCCAGGTATATAGTTGAGTATGGTCGTCAAAGCTAATGGTCGAGGTTGTCCTCCAGGCCAAGGATGGTACCCATTGTACCTCACGTAGAGGCAACACTCGCGCTTCCACTTCCACTGGGTTTCAATTATCCATCTTTGTTACCATTGATCGTTGGGGTAGGCTGATTTTACCTCTAACAAGTATCGACCCAACAGGCTGGATCAGTGTAGCTTGGTCCAACCGAATTGCGTACTACCTCCGCCTCGTCTCTAGCTCTGAACGGGCAGTTTTGTAGGCGGGCCTACCGTGATGTATTTGGACATCCAAACTGTCTATTCCTTTTCTCAAATTATTTTAAGGTATAAAAATAAAAATGGAGCAGATCTAACGATCAAATGGACCACATCACAGATGACTCTTGCATTTAATGCATCTTACATTTAATGCTATGTGAATTTTAATGCAACCAAGCTTATTATTTGGTGTGGTCCACCTGAGCGTTGGATGTGCCTCATTTTGTGTTTATACGGTAAAATAATATGAGAAAAGGGATAGGCGATTTAGATGTACAGATACATCACGGTGGGCCCGCCCACAGAACTGCCCGTTCGGAGCTAGGGACGGGCGGCGGTAGTACGCAATCCGCGTCCGGGTCCAATCTGCTTCACCTCGAAACAAAAAAACCCAAGGACAATTTCCCGGGTCGAGGAGCGTAACAATACAAGGACACCGCAGAGCTCTCCCCTATAAATATACGGAGAAGGGGAAAGAGAGAGAATGGCAGCTTCAGCAGTAGAAGAGATTGCCATTGCGACGACGAAGGGGAAGATGGTGAAGCAAGGAGAAGGGCTGAGGCAGTATTACCTTCAAAACATTCACGATCTACAGCTCCAAGTCCGCCAAAAGACTCATAATCTCAATCGCCTGGAAGCCCAGCGCAATGATCTCAACTCCAAAGGTCTCTCTCTTTCTCAACCCTAACTCTAACCCTGGATTTGCGTTATGTTGCATTTCGTTCTTCCTTTTTTTTTTTTTTTTTTTTTGATATTTTGTTTGATTTTTATGAGATTCGATCTGATTTGGTTGTTGGATTAGAGTTTGGGTTTTGATTTATGTGAATTTTGATTCTAGAGGAAGAAAAGATTGTCATTTTTAGTTTTCTCTTGTTCATCTAGGGCTTGCTTGCAGAGGAAGAAAAGGATTTTCGAAATGATGATGAATTGCGCTGATTGATAATCTTTTTTTTTTTTAAAATTTAGTTTTCTTTTCCTGAGATTTATGACGAATTCTGTTCTCTCTCTCTCTCTCTCTCGCTCGCTCTCTCTCTCTCTCTCTCTCTCTCTCTATATATATATATAAATATAAAAGTCACATCTCTGCTGTACAGATGGCATGTGCCAGGGGGATCGAGACCATTGATCTAGTGGGCAATGGGGTAGGTGAGACATTGCGGGAATTGTGACGGTGTTGGAACTGTTTTTGTTGTCGCATTTGTTGTCTGCAAACGGGGGTTGAAGAAGTTGAACGGAAATTTCACCAATCAGACTGCTAGATTATGTAATCACTGCCATTTTTGGGCTATGGTCATATACAAAATCAATGGTTTCAATCAGCCTAGATATGTGAGTCGGTAGAGACTAGAGAGGAAGAGAGAACTGCTTGCTTAAGATGGCTAAATGTTTGTCCATTCTTCATCTAGTTTCTTTGAATTATGATAACTGGTTCCTTTTGGAATTAAATAGACTGGAAACGGCCTGTGAGAATGCTGCCATCTGTTTGCACTATAAAATAATTCATTTTCTTGAAATTTGATGATAATGGTAGTGGAGTTCCTTGGGCTGTGTGGGAAGAAAGAAATGGGAGCTGCTTCAATGACACTTCCAAGTCAATAGAGGATACTATCAGTAGGGCTTTTCGCTTTATAGTTGAATGGGCTTCTGTTGTGGATAAGTTAAAGGGTTGTAATTTGGTTTTTCTAGGGAGTTTCTGATCGGCTATCTCAGCCGGTCACTCCCCTTTTGTTTTTCTCTTTTTCTCTATCTATAAAATTTCTCGTTATCTGTCCAAAAAAAAAATGGTAGTGAGTTCCTGATCAGTATGGTTTTCCTCATTGGACAGTGAGGATGCTCAGAGAGGAACTGCAGCTGCTTCAGGAGCCTGGATCGTACGTTGGGGAAGTGGTGAAAGTTATGGGGAAGTCAAAGGTTTTGGTCAAGGTACGAAGGTGGATTTTGTTGCTATTGAAATTCACAGATTGCAGATATGTCCTTTTCTGGGTTGTATTGTCATACTCCTGAGGTGTTCCACAATGCTCAGGCATAAAGCTTTTCATTTTGTACATTTGGGGTTCATGGTTCAGTGATCCAAACTATTGCTATTATGGCCTCCACTTTGGATGGCCGTGCACCAATAGTATCCCAGATGGATAACTTATAAGATGTAAACCTTTCAATAGGTGGACAAATGAATAAACTGTTAAGATAATACAACATCATTACACATTCAGCCAAAAAAAGGCTGAATATTCAATGGCTTGGAAGCTTTGGATCTTCCAATTCTGGCTGTTTTTGGTGCAATGATCATCCATGGAAATGCTCATCATATCTATGGTGTTGATCACTTTACTATGGGCCTCACTTGTACAAACTGAAAAACCAAACATACTTTATGACCTCTTGCCCCCAGCATTTTATATTATGTTTTTCTTCTTGATGCTACTATCAAAATTCTGCATCTGGGGGTTGTGTTAGTATCAGAGATTTCCTTGTTTCTCATCTAATTATGATATCAACTGTTTCTTGGGTGATTAGTTGACTGTTATCTCCTAAGTTGACACTTAAAGTTCTAGATTTGGTGGGTCATTGGTTCCCTTTTTGGAGGTTTCTTCATGGGTAAGTCAATTAGAAGTCTCTTAGTGAGATTACAAATGTCGCTGTCTCTCGAAAGATGGAATTGTAGAACTTTTTAAATATCCAACCATTTTATGTCTATCAAGATGTTCATTAGGGTTTTAAGGGAGTACCTGTCACGCCCCGAAATTCGTTACCCGAGTTGGCCAGGCCTGAACCCAAATTCCAGGATTGAGAGTTGTACTTAAACAAAATATACCACGTAACCCACAATATAATCATGTATTTTCAAGGCAATCAGAGCAATTAAAAGAATAAAAATCATTCTCATTAAATAATGTTCACTAATTAATCCTTGAAATTTTCCTTGCATTAATATTCAAAAATAAATAATAACAAAATGCATTGAAATTTAAGTAATATTCAAATAAACAAAAGGAAAGGTCTTCGATCTTATTCAATTGGTTCTTCATACATAAACCCTGCAAAAATCTATACGGGTATGAGCGCGACGGCTCATAGGGTCAAATCATTCCCAAAAATGAAAATTTTACTTTAACACCAATACAACTCAATAAAATAAATAGGATCAATTACGAGTATTGAATCGACATGTTACCTGATAACAATAACAATTCATTTTTCATAATAACAAAATAAGATAATACAGTAATCTAAAATCCTTTTTTTGGTTCAATCTAGGGCAGAGCACCTGTGTGTGTTGATCTTTTTAGGGAATGACCCTCAGCAGAACATCGGTGTTGATCCTTTTAGGGAATGACCCTCGGCAGAGCACTTGGTGAATAAACTTTTAGTGTAAATACTCAGGGCAGAGCACCCGTGTGTGTTGATTGTTTTAGAGAATCACATAGGGCAGAGCACCAGTGTTGATCCTTTCGGGTATGACCCTGGGCAGAGCATCCTTACCGTGCTGATTCTTTCTAGTATGACCTTGGGCAGATCACCCATAAACAAATAACATGGTGATCCTTTTGGGGCAGAGCACCCGTAAAATAAAATATATTCTTCATCATATAATAATAAGGAAGTAATTATAATTTAAGCACGTCACGATAAATAAAATGAAGTCAATTAACAACTCAAATAAATTATCTCTACAATATGCAACTAAGAAATCAAATAAAATAATATGCAACTAATGACAATGATCAAATAAATTTAATACATAATAAATAATCAAAGACATGTTAACCTAAAATTTTCAACAGGGAAGATCACCTACCTGTTGTGATGTTAAAATACTCTGATATAGATATGAATTTTCGGGAGATGATATGAATTTTCGGGAGATTATACTTTGGATAACAAGTCCGTTACAAATCTGATTCGATATAACGATCACGAACAAAATTGGATTTGTATGCTAGGTCCGATTAGATAAGATTTACCTATGGTTCCAATACAATTCTCACAATTAGGGTTTTTATTTGTACAACAACTTCTGAAAATAAATGAATAATTACAAGTTGATTGACTCAATGAGTTGGCTTATATTACAACTATATATTGCTTTCAGATTAACTATCTGAGAAACAACTTACCTATTACAGGATGTAAATATATATACTAAGACCCTGGATATAAATTAATGGTCAAATCGATTTTTCATAGACCTCACGGAAAGATTTACTTACTGTAATGCTAGTTTACATAGATCAGACGGTGGTGGTGTAGATGAAGAAGACGATCATGTCAAAATCTGGATTGATGCATTTTGCAACACTGACAGCTGTAGATGGTTCTTACAGGCCGTACAAAGCTTGTGGGCTCCACAGATTGAAGCTTGGATTGATTTTGTTGGTCGATTCTGAACTTGAAAAGTGCAGCAGCTAGTTGCATGAAATTGAGAAGTAGAAAGAAGAAGAGATTTTTTTTTTTTAGAGATCTCAATGGTAGGCTTTTCAATGGCTGTGAATTGATGAGAGAGCAGACTGGTATTAATGAGGAGACTCTCCACTATCGTAAGAGAGGAGATTCGTATATGAAGGAGTCTGAGAGAGGAAGCAACGTGAGAGAGTTACTTCGTGCACAAGGCAGGTTTCTGCTTTCGGTTGTTGTAACTGTGAGGAGTAAGTAGTGATGTAGGGTCCACCATAATGGCTGAGAGAAATTAAGCCATTAATCAGGTTCCACAGGTGCTGGTGCTAAAAAAAATTAGTTCAAATCAAGCTTCAAGGTGAGCCACATAAAATGTTTTTAGGTAAAAGATTTCAAAGGCTAAGGTTAATCGAGGGTCCAAGTTCATTGGATGGTTTAGATTGAGGAGTGGGTCCCACCATGATGATGGCATGAATGGTTAGATGGGTTTACTAGTGCAACTATACCGCGAAGAAGAAGGAATGTGAGAGAGAGTCGTGGAGGAGATTCGGTTGTGGGGTGACATGCGTCAGCACGTCACTTGTTGTTTTATTTTTGTTTTTTTATTTTTTTAAAGAAAATGGGCCCCATAGGAATGATGTGACAAATCCACACCGTTCATCAGTTTTGCCCTTCAAAGTTAGGGCAGGTGCCCGAAAATGAGGGCCATCCATAGTTTTTGTGGGCCACACCATATGTAACAGCGGAACCCACCGTTTAAAAAAAGACGGAGTATTACATTAGGGCCACCTCAGCAGCCACATTGACAAGTTAGACCACCCGGTATCAACAGACATGTCCAAGGAGCCATGCGCCACGACTTCAAGCTCATGGATACACCTAGCCATGACACCACTCTTGGACAATATAATTCAACCTTACAGGGACACACCTCAACGATACAAAGATGCATCTCGAGGTTATGATGACTCAACGCCACCACAGAACGACGTGATGCAGGAGTGCAATGTCACTATTGTTATCGAATGTGATCGCATATACGCATGCGATTGCATATGCGCATACTATTGATCAAATCACATATGCCATGATGGCATACGTGATAATGGCAAGTATGCCATGACATACTTTTATATGCGATAAATATGCGATCGCATATTTCCCAATAGCCAAGAGCGGAAGATTTTTATTTTTATTTTTTATTTTTTCAAATTGGAGAACTTTTGCCTATAATTAGGCACTCATATCCCCTCCATTTTCACTATTCTTTACTCCAAAGCTCTAAATCTCTTACTCTCTCTCTTACACCTCTTTCTTTCTTACTCTAATCTCTCTACAATTATTTCAATTATGTTTATTTTTTGTATTTTAGAAGTTATTCTTACTTTTTGTAAATTAAGTTGTAAGTTATAACTTGTAAGTTGTTTCAAGTTATCCATTTATCATTAAAATTTCTTTGTTCAAAGTTTATAATAATTAGTTATCTTTTAATGTAGCTTGTTGATTGTTTTGTTAAAATTTATATAATATAATATAAGTAATTAAATATATCACTTAACGAAACACTCAAACTATAATGAAATAAGTAAAATACCCAATCCAATAATGTGTACTAATTAGACGAGTTTTTCCCTCTTTTTATTTATTTATTTTATTTTAAAGAATGCAATCACATATGCGATTTGACAACATTGAATGTCACTACACTATAATGCAAGGACTCGATGCACCAATGAAAAGAATTCCACAACAAAGCACTGAGATTCAATCCGAAGCTAGATCACGCCAACCATTCCACAACAGATCAAGTGAAGAGGTAGTGGATATCACCGACCCCCGCACTGGTAACCACAACGTTCGGAATCACAATAACAACACTTAAAGACTCAACTGTAACGCTAGATTTCTCAATGGCCACACCAAGCATCTTAGCAACAACATTCACTGTATCTGTTATATTGTAGCCATGTCAAGGACAACTTCGACAATCTCAATAACTACCTCCACCGCATCAATGACAACAATAAAATCAAATACCTCCATGATGTTGACGTCAGCCCTTAGATGTGTTCTCGCACTATCAGAAGAGAGTAGGTTTCTACCAACAATTTCATAACACCACCTCAAGAGACACCACAACTAAAGTAAATGTTAGCGCAAACTACGTCATTCGCAGACCCCCCCATGCGATTTTAGTTTAGGCATTAGCATAGTAAATTTCAGGGACGAAATTTTTGTTAAGGTGGGTAGAATGTAATACTCTGTCCTTTTTTAAATGGTGGGTTCCATTGTTACATATGGTGTGGCCCACATGAGCTATGGATGGCCCTCATTTTTGGGCACATGCCCTAACTTTGATGGACAAAACTGATGAACGGTGTGGATTTGTCACATCATTCCCGTGGGGCCCATTTTCTTAAAAAAACAAAAAAACAAAAATAAAACAACAAGTGATGTGCTGACGCACGTCACCCCACAACTGAATCTCCTCCACGACTCTCTCTCTCATTCCTTCTTCGCGGTACAGTTGCACTAGTAAACCCATCTAACCATTCATGCCATCATCATGGTGGGACCCACTCCTCAATCTAAACCATCCAAGGAACTTGGACCCTCGATTAACTTTAGCCTTTGAAATCTTTTACCTAAAAACATTTTATGTGGCTCACCTTGAAGCTTGATTTGAACTAATTTTTTTTAGCACCAGGACCTATGGAACCTGATTGATGGCCTGATTTCTCTCAGCCATTATGGTGGACCCTACATCACTACTCACTCCTCACGGTTACAACAACTGAAAGCAGAAACCTGCCTTGTGCACGAAGTCACTCTCTCATGTTCCTTCCTCTCTCAGACTCCTTCATATACAAATATCCTCTCTTACGATAGTGGAGATTCTCCTCATTAATACCAGCCTGCTCACTCATCAATTCACAGCCATTGAAAAGCCTACCATTGAGATCTCTAAAAAAAATAAAATCTCTTCTTCTTTCTACTTCTCAATTTCATGCAACTAGCTGCTGCACTTTCCAAGTTCAGAATCGACCAACAAAATCAATCCAAGCTTCAATCTGTGGAGTCCACAAGCTTTGTACAGCCTGTAAGAACCATCTACAGCTGTCAGTGTTGCAAAATGCATCAATCCAGATTTTGACATGATCGTCTTCTTCATCACACCACCACTGTCTGATTTATGTAAACCAATATTACAGTAAGTAAATCTTTCCATGAGGTCTATTAAAAATCGATTTGACCATTAATTTATATTCAGGGTCTTAATATATATATTTACATCATGTAACAGGTAAGTTGTTTCCCAGATAGTTAATCTGAAAGCAATGTATAACTGTAATATAAGCCAACTCATTGAGTCAATTAGCTTGTAATTATTCATTTATTTTCAGAAGTTGTTGTACAGATAAAAACCCTAATTGGGAGAATTGTATTGGAACCATAGGTAAATCTTATCTGATCAAACCTAGCATACAAATCCAATTTTGTTTGTGATCATTACATCGAATCAGATTTGTAGCGGACTTGTTATCCAGAGTATAATCCCACGAAAATTCATATATATATACATATATGTTTTAGAGTATTTTAACATAACAACAGGTAGGTGAGCTTCCCTGTTGAAAATTTTAGGTTAACATATCTTTGATTATTTATTATGTATTAAATTTATTTGATTATTGTCATTAGTCGCATATTATTTTATTTGGTTTCTTGGGTGCATATTGTAGAGATAATTTATTTGAATTGTTAATTGACTTCATTTTATTTATCATGACCTGCTTAAATTACAATTATTTCCTTATTATTACATGATGAAGAATGTATTTTAATTTAAGGGTATTTTGCCCCAAAAGGATCACCATGTTATTTGTTTATCGGTGCTCTGCCCAGGGTCATACCCGAAAGGATTGGCACGGTACGGGTGCTCTGCCCAGGGTCTTACCCGAAAGGATCAACACAGGTGCTCTGCCCTGGGCGATTCCCTAAAACGATCAACACACACGGGTGCTCTGCCGAGGGTCATTCCCTAAAAGGATCAACACTGGTACTCTGCCGAGGGCCATTCCCTAAAAGGATCAACACACGCGAGTGCTTTGCCCTAGATTGAACCAAAAAAGGATTTTAGATGACTGTATTATCTTATTTTGTTATTATGAAAAACAAATTGTTATTATTGTTAGGTAACATGTCGATTCAATGCTCGTAATTGATCATATTTATTTTATCGAGTTGTATTTGTGTTAAAGTAAAATTTTCATTTTTGGGAATGATTTGACCCTATGAGCCGTCACGCTCACCCGTATAGATTTTTGCAGGGTTTATGTATGAAGAACCAAGTGAACAAGATTGAAGACCTTTCCTTTTGTTTATTTGAATATTAATTAAAATTTAATGCATTTTGTTATTATTTATTTTTGAATATTAATGTAAGTAAAATTTCAAGTATTGATTAGTGGACATTATTTAATGAGAATGATTTTTATTCTTTTAGTTGCTCTGATTGCCTTGAAAATACATGATTATAATGTGGGTTACGTGGTATATTTTGTTCAAGTATAACTCACAGTCCTGGAATTCGGGTTTGGGCCTGACCAACTCGGGTAACGAATTTCAGGGCGTGACAGTACCGCCACATGGTCATTCTTACCATACAGACTTGGGTATGCTTTGCATCTTCGAAAGTCTGAAATCATATCTATCCATGTACCCAAATTAACCAAATACTTCCGTTGACCGTGGTGTTTGCCCATCCTTGGCCCAAAATTCCTTGCAAGCACGCAAGAGGCGGACCACTAAAAGATCCAACCGTAAGATGTCTAATGGTGAAATAAGAAATATGACTATTGAAAACATTCAAGAAACCTTTCAAAAACATTCGAGAGCGTTTTCCAGCTTTAAAACACTTGATGGACAGCTGCCATCAATAAGATGTATCGACAACTAAGTCCCGATAAGACTGGCGGATCCCTTGTTGGTGCATGTAAGGCGTCTATTGAATCTTAGTGTGAGCACCTCACAATGCCCATGTGCTACTAATGTAACCTAATTCGATTCAAACCTATCAAGCAACTTGTCTGTCATTCACACATATAAAAGCATTTGGCTATCTTAAAAGCTTTGCCATTATATGCTATATCACCCCGTTGTGTGGCCATAGGAAGGGGAGAGGTGAGGTGGCCCCTAGTACCTGCTTTTTGACCAGGCGGAGAAAGCGACAACTAGCTTGACCCAACATAGATGCACATGCTTTGTCTTACTCTCATTTCCGTTTCCCTCTTGCTTAGATTCGCAGTGGCCGAGAAAGCGGAACTACTTGGTGCTGCATATTAGAATTTGACCCAATATTGAGGCTGAACATTCTTCACATGCACCAACCTTCCAAAAGTGTATTAACGAAGTCCTTCCATGACCTCAAGCCTAAGGATTAATCAAGCTAGCACACGATCAAGTCACATCTGAGCATGATGGACCTCTTGGTTAGGGAACTTTATGTGATCCATCAATGCTAATGTCCAATTGAGGCTAGTACAAGCACCGTAAGCAATTGAACACTCACACTCTTGTGTGGTGAAGGGCATAGGCAGCAAGATGCCTGATGTTGGGGGTTCAATCCATGCCAACTCGTTGTTCGTTCCTTGTAACACATGATATCCACAAAACTAATCTCGGGTCACACATACCTGATGAAGTGGTTACGAATTTTAGCATATTCGAGAACTATGGTACCACAATTCTCTGCACTGTGCTGCCCCCCGTCCTTTCGTTCTGTTCTCTGTTTTTTTGTTTTTTTGTTTTTTGTTTTTTGTTTTTTTGTTTTTTTGTTTTTTTGTTTTTTTTTGGCTTTAATAAAGTTTCTCATCTTTCAAAAAAATAAATAAAATCTCTCCCTTAATCATGATGGCCGGTGTGTCCAATTCATTCCTTCCCCATGGACCTCAAAAGAGATTTCATAAGGAATCTTGTGACCCCTAAACAGGTTCAATGCATAAGTTCTACACACAAATTAATGATGAAATCCATCATCATATGCATCATTGGCTTTCCAGGGTGCACATATCTAGCAGCAAGTATTACCATAATTTTGCAGATCTCCGTGGTGGTTACATTGAGGTCTTTATATCAATGCAAAGGCTGATCTCTTTCTTGTGTAATCAAATTTGAGACTTGGTAGATCAGTGACTTGCAGCTTTTGGATTTGGACTTCTATCAATAATGGAATCCTTCCACTGTAATACTCTTGAGAATGGTGTATCCCCTCCATCTCTCTCTCTTGCATACATACAAATGCTGACACCAACTTTTTCCTCCTCTCCAGCAGTGTATTTTACCCTTTCCTCAAACAAGGAAACAACGTGAAATTTTGCTTCCAATTTTTCCATCTTATGCAAACATTCTCCTGAAGGATGTATTCTAGTGTTGGTTGTGCTCTTGTGTGAATGCATCGCATGGTTGATTCCCATCTTATGCAAACATTCTCCGGAAGGAGAGATCAAGGTTCTTTTAGGGAGCTCCATATGTTGAGATCTCTTATGGGGATTCTCTTATTCATTGTGACGCCATTGAATTTTTTTTTTTTGCATGGTACTCTTCCCCTGTTGAGTATCGCATTGGATTTTTTTTTTTTTTTTTGTGATTCTCATTGTGTTTGATGTTGGAGTTATTAGTGGCAAGTTTTATATCATTTCTACTGATAAGCAGTTCAGTCTAAGCAAGGAACCTGATATTGTATTTCATTCTAGTTCCAGCAAATCATACAATTCTCTCATGGATTCAGGTCCATCCAGAAGGCAAGTATGTTGTCGATATCGACAAGAACATAGATATAACAAAGATCACACCGTCCACTAGAGTTGCTCTTCGCAACGATAGCTATGTGCTTCACTTGATCTTGCCCAGCAAAGTAGATCCCCTGGTGAATCTCATGAAGGTTGAAAAGGTTCCTGATTCAACATATGACATGATTGGTGGTCTTGACCAGCAAATCAAAGAGATAAAAGAGGTTAGTAGGACTTGAAAAGCCTTCTTTATTTACTTATTGTTGTAGAAAAGCATAGGGTGCATTAGGGGGTTTACCTGTTGAAACTGATTCTTTCTAATCAAAATGGGAGTGCATTTAATTTAAGTCTTACTTGGGGCAGAAAAGCAACTTTTTTTTCAGATTCTAATTCAAGAAAGTGTAAAATTTCAAACGCTGAGCTGATAGATGCCTTTTATCCATTTCATACTGATTCTCTGATTCAATACAGATTAGGCAGACATCCAAATGCACCCTTAGGGCCTGTTTGTTTCACCCAGTTACCACAATAATGTGAGGGCCATGGTTCTAAATGTTGGTATTGGTCGGCATATCGGCTAGGCAGAAAAATGATACAATACGGCGTCGTGTATCGGTCGGAATTTTTTTAACGCAAAAAAAGAAAAGAAAAAATATTAGAAAAATAAGAAAAATGAGATATCCAAGAATCTATCTTTTGTGTGTGTGTGTGTGTGTGTGTGTGTGTTTTGACCATGTATTTAATGGTGTATCGGGCATTCTTTGATGAGAATGTTGTCTGTCGATTTGACTTGTTGAAGGTCCACTATGGCCCTAGATGAACACAAATTAAACATGACTTGGTGAACCAGGGCCCATTACATTGAAATGCAACAAAAAGAAGATGAAAATATAAAAAAAGAAAGTGAAGGTTTACCCTTCTTTCCGATTTTTTCTACAATGATCCACTTTGCTTCAATTTGTCAAATCCCATTCAAATTATTTGTTTTGATCCCAAAATAAGTCTTGATCTAGCCTAAAATGAGTTTTTAAGCTTCTTCCATGGTTTCAATGAAAAAGAAGAGGAAACACGAGTGAAATTTTGAAAAAAAAAAAGAAAATCAAAATTGAGCTTTTATGTCAGATTTTCGTATCGGGCCGATATGACCATGTATCGCGTATCGTCTGGTGCCGATACAGATATGATACAGTCATATCAGCCGATATGATATCGATATTCATATTTATGGTTAGGGCCTGTTTGGTTAACCATTTACCATGGGAATGTCCGGTAAATGGGCAATGGTTATTTACATTGGTAAATTCATTGCATGGTTGTTGTGACGTTGACATCTACACTAAAATTGAGGTGAAGAAGAATGGGATACATAAAATTTATTGGGCCCACCATGATGTATTTGTCTGATCCATGCCATCCATCTGTTTTATCAGCTCATTTTAGGGCATGAGCCAAGAAATGAGGCAAATCTAAATCGCATGTGGACCATACCGGAGGCTACAGTGGGAATCAAATGCTTGCCATTGAAAACTTCTTGCAGGCCAAAAAAGCTTTGGATCAAGATGTTATTTGTGTTTTTTGGTTCATCCATGCCTTTCTAACCTTATGAACAGGTTGGATGCCAGATACATACACATCACTGTGGGCTCTACACAAATTTCTACTTTTAATGGTGGACATCATTATCCCGTCTCCTATGATGTGGTCTACCTGAGCTTACAATCTGCCTCCTTTTTTTTTGGCTTAGGCCCTAAAATTAGCTTTTAAAATAGATGGATGGTGTGGATTAGACACATATCATGTGGGACCCTTGAATTTTGCATAGACACCAATGCCCAATGTAATATCGGTTATCGAGGTATAATTACCTCTGTATTTTCCATCCAATCCAAACAACAATGAAAAGTAATCATTGCATGTTTACCACCATTTATCATCATAAATGGTAAACCAAACAGCCCCTGAAGGAAATGGGCAATGATTACAAATTACTTTACCTGCCTCCTAATAGCAGCTGCATTTGACCACCGATTCCTGTGTTTCGTTTATCTATAGTAAAATCATAATGATTGTGTTTATGCATTACTTCAATGTCAAATCATCACCAAATTAAACTAATGTTGCTATTTGGATGAGAGATTTTCATTGTAATACCATGAAAAAGTGCAATGATTATAAATTTCTTTACTCGTCTCCTAAGTACACCCGTGTTTGACCAACGATTCTGGTGTTTGGTTTGGCGGTGGTAAAACTGTAACGATGACACATTTCCTTCATATTACTGGGGTAATTGGCAAAACGAACGTGCCCTTGGTTTATTTTTGCAGTTGGAGAGCATATCCCAGTGATATATATCTGCTTTTCTTCTTTGATCTGGCAATTCTTCACAAAGCATCGAGTTCAAGATCCATGTCTTTTAGGTTTTTAATTTGTATAGATGGATCCAGTTAAGCATCTCATTGTTTTCAGGTTATTGAGCTTCCAATCAAGCACCCTGAATTGTTTGAGAGTCTTGGAATAGCTCAGCCAAAGGTATTTCTGACTGTGCCGCCGAACGATGCCTTTACTCTTTTCATGTGTCTTCCTTTTCACCAGCTGATAAACATTGCGAGAGTTAACATGCCTTTGGAATGAGGATTTATTTTCTTTATTGGAATATAATCAGGGAGTCTTGCTTTATGGGCCACCTGGTACGGGGAAAACACTGCTAGCAAGAGCAGTGGCTCACCATACCGATTGCACGTTTATTAGGGTTTCCGGTTCCGAGTTGGTTCAGAAATACATTGGAGAGGGCTCTAGAATGGTTCGAGAACTCTTTGTAATGGCCAGGTTTGTGTTGGTATCTTCTCTTTCTATCTCTTGAGCTGTTTAATAGCTTCAAGTCCTATAACCATTTTGATGTTTTCGCTCAAGCAACCTTGTAAAAAAGCATGCGATGACTTATATTTCCAAATATTTTGATTAACCTAACTAGTAGCATTATACTATTGGTTACTAGAAATGATTTTCTTACCAGTTGATTTTTTTTTTTCTTCTCACTGTTTGAGAGACTGCAAAGTGGAACTACTATTTTATCTTTACCATTTTCTTCTATATTCGTGGTGAATACTGAATTGTGGCTTCTTACTGTTTTTATAGGGAACATGCCCCTTCAATCATCTTCATGGATGAGATTGACAGTATTGGATCTGCTCGTATGGAATCGGGGACTGGCAATGGTGATAGTGAAGTTCAGCGCACTATGCTTGAGCTTCTCAATCAACTTGATGGATTTGAAGCATCCAACAAGATCAAAGTATATATATTTATTTTTTTGCTTCTGAATTGCTAGGAACCATCAAAGTTCTATTTTATCTCTCTGTCATACTCATACAGAAATTTATCTTCTATCCAGGTTTTGATGGCTACCAACCGTATAGATATTCTAGATCAAGCCCTCCTCAGACCTGGCCGGATTGATAGGAAGATTGAATTCCCAAATCCCAACGAAGAGGTAAGCTACATTCTGGTTCTTCCCCAGAACACGAAACTTATTAGTTGAATCTTCTGTCCTCGTTTGGATCTTTCCTAATAGTTCCACCAATGCCAGCTTTAATTTCACTAGCTACTGTGTGGAATTCTGCTCAATACATTCGACGTCCTGATCTCATTTGTTTGATTATTTTTCAGTCCCGCTTCGATATCTTGAAAATACACTCGAGGAGGATGAACTTGATGCGTGGGATTGATCTGAAGAAGATCGCAGAGAAGATGAATGGTGCATCTGGTGCAGAACTCAAGGTAACTGTCATCCTTCATCCCTGCTCTAATCAATCGCCTGTTTGCTGAGTTCGGAGTTCCCTAAACACCAATTCACACTAGGAACAATGTAAACAGTTCCACAGAAATTCTTATTCCATGCATATTCTATTTTTAGGCTGTTTGCACGGAGGCAGGGATGTTTGCTCTGAGGGAGAGGAGGGTTCATGTAACACAGGAGGATTTCGAGATGGCAGTGGCAAAGGTGATGAAGAAGGAGAATGAGAAGAACATGTCCCTGCGGAAGCTGTGGAAGTAGATGATACATTTGCCTCTTATGTTTCCATCTGGACTTGCAAATGTTATCAGTTCCATTTGTTTCTGTATTTAAAAAAGTTCTTTGCTAAAGGAAGGGCCCATAATCATATTGGTCCCCCTCCCTTGGGTTTCTTACTTCTTTTGAAAATGGCAGTCATGTTGTTTAGATGTGCCCTTAACCTTATAAATCAATCCCCCAAAGGGTTGGGTACCCTACAATGTTTCGATTTCATGTGCGCGAAATCACCCGCTGGTCTATCCCAACAAGCAGAATATGCTTAAGGGCCTCTTTGGCATTTGCTTCTGGCAAACTGCAGAATTGATTCTTAAAGACTATTGCTTATGTGAGAAAGTGTGTTGTTTGTAAACATGCATATAAGAAAAACGATTTGCAAAGTAAGCATTGAATCTGTACTGTTGCCTGTGGCATGGCCCACTTTTAAGTCTAGGATCTTCATCATTTTGGAGTCATGCCCTGACATGATATGGCGAAATGGATGGACGCAGTGGATGTTGCATGGCCATCACATGCGTGCAATATATGACCTGTGTAGACGCCACACATTTGGCATCAAGGCAAGTAGGTTAGAGATCCAATCCATCCATTATAAGGCACCACTATATTGATGCCCCAAGTGGATCCAGTGGTCAAGTGGGCCACCGTGTGTAAAATAGATGTATGGCTCTAAAACACTTGGCTGAAGTTTTCTAACCTATCCACATGTTTCCAATATTGAGTCCACCATCTGAGAGGACCAGATTAATTTTGAGGAAAACATGGTCTGACCAAATGGTGAATAAATTAGTTCTCATACCCAATCGTCATGATGGCACTTGTGGTGTAGGGCTCTACACATGCGATTAACAAACCTTCCAATAAAAGAGATCTTTGATATTTTATGAATGCTTTTCCCAATTTCGCAGGGAGTGCGTGGCGCAAATTAAGAAAATTGTTGGATATATACACACACACACACACACAAAGAGAGAAATGGTCTCCTGCGCACAAGGCGGCCGCATAGATATTTTATGCGAGCTTTTCATATGAGCTGTTAGATTATACTCACGGCTGAGATTCAGCATCTGTGAGAACGAGAGAGCCTCCAAAATAATGACCCGCGGAGATACTTTTGTACTCTCATGGGATTGCATGCTGTATGGCTCGAAAACTATTGGACGGTGCTCTTTGGTTCGATCATGATGTAGCTGTTTTATCCATACGGTTCATCTAATTTTTCAGATCATTTTCAACCATGAGCCCAAAAACAAAGTAGATTCAAATCTCAAATGGACCTCACCATAGGAAAATAGTTGTGATTGAACACCCATCGTCAAAAACTTCCTAGGGCCCACTATAATGTTTATTTGCAATCCAACCTGTTCGTTAGGTCACACAAACATGGATGATGAGAAAATAAAAATATACAATTCATCCAAATTAAACTTGTGGCCCTCAAAAAAGTTTTTAACAGTGGGCCAATGATTCTCATCGTTAAAACATTCGTAGGGCCGACTGTAACGTTTACTTTCCATCCAATTTGTTCATTAGGTTACACAGACTTGGATGAAGAGAAGAAAAAATATCATATTAATCCATGATTTTTGTGAACTCGAAAAGGATTTCAATGCCAGGTGTTCAATCCCCCACTGCTTTTTATAGTGTGGTCTACTTAGTTTTCGGATCTTCAATTCCCCACTGCTTTTTATAGTGTGGTCCACTTAGTTTTTGGATCTGTCTTATTTTTAGGCTCAAGTATTAAGAGTAGATCACCAGGTGGACTGGCGGTTTGGGTATAACTCATACCTCATGATAGACCCACATAACTTGGTGATGTCAACACACCAACCAATCCCTTCCTTCGCACACATGATGAAATTGGATTTCGTATTGAATTACTCAGTACGCTTTTATCATTTTAAGTAGATTCTTTTGGGACCACTGTAAATGTATGTGGTTTATCCATGCCGTCCATTTGTTTTTTCATCTCATTTAAAGGGTTGAGCCCAAAATTGAAGCATATTCAAAGCTCAAGTGGACCATTCCACAGGAAACAATGGAAATAATGATTTCCACCGTTGAAACTTTTCTTGGGCCCACAATAATATTTACTTGTCATCCAACCTGTTCATAAGATCACACAGATATGGATGAAGAGAAAAATACAAATATTAGCTTGATACATAACTTCTATGGCCCCCAAGTATTTTTCAATGGTATTCATTTAATTTGCACTGTTTCTGTGATGTGGTCCACTTGAGGTTTGGACATACTTTACTTTTGGTCTCAAGCCCTAAAATTATCTGTTAAAATAGTTGTACGAAGTGGATAGCGTACATAGATCACAGTGGGCCCCACTGCACGCAATGACAATGATGGTGGAGCGATTGGTGTGATCCAATTACTTTTATTCAAATGCAAATAAATGCTGCGTGCGTTCATGCTTCATGTGGTGTGGTCCACTTGAGCATCAGATGTGCTCATTTTTGGGCTCATGCACTACAATAATTTGTCCAAAAACGGGGCGGATAAAACATATAGATCACAGTGGGCCCCAAAGAGGCACCACTAGAACCGTCCGTTTCTAGCTGCTTCCTGTGAAATCAAATTGCGTACTGAGTCACAGAGTATGCTTTTATCATGTTGAGCAAAACTATGTTGGGCCCACCACAATGTGTTTGGTTTATCCACGCCGTCCATCCATTTTTCCAGTTCATTTTGTAGGTTGAACCCAAAATTGAAGCATATCCAAAGCTCAAGTGGAGCACACCACAGGAAACAATGTAAATTAAATGTACGCTTTTGAAAACTTCCTTTGGCCAGAGAAGTTTTGGCTCAAGCCGATATTTAAGTTCATCCATGTCTGTGTAATCTTATCTAGTAAATTGGTGAACGAAGTGGATAAAATAGGTAAATTATAGTAGGCCTGACAGAGTTTACTCAGTACGGTAAGCCTACTTGGTTACTCACTACGTAATGAGCTTCCGTCCTCATGAGGATGGTACCCATGCATCCAGGGGACACGGATTGCCTTTTGAGGCAGCGTCACCAGATGACTACTATAGGGTACTCTGGCCTCACCATGATGTACGTGATTAATCCATGTCGTCCATTCATTTTGAATGCTTATTTTAATGCATAACCTAAAAACGAGGTATATCCAAATCTCAAATGGACCACACCACAAGAAACAATGGTGATTCGCTCACTGTTAAAAACTTCTTTAAGGGCCACAAGTTTTGGATGAAATTGATTTTTTTTTTTTCTCATCATCCAAGACTTTGTGACCTAACGAACAGATTGGATGGCAAATAAACCCTACAATGGACCCTAGGAAATTTTTAACGATGGGTGTTTAATTAGCACCGTTTTCCTATGGTGTGCTCCATTTGAGATTTGGATCTACCTTTTTTTTTATACTAGCGTTCAAAAATGATCTGAAAAATTAGCTGAACGGCATGGATAAAACAAATACATCATGATAGGCCCATAAAGCACTGTCCAATAGTTACCTAACTCTGTACATCATGCCATTTCTGTGAGTGCGAGAGTCTCAGCGTGAGTCATAATTTTCGAGACTCTCTTATTCTCAATGCCGTTGAATCCCAGCCGTGGTTGTAATCCGACAGCTCACATGAATGCTCGCATGAAAGCTCTGTGCGTCCTTGTGCGCAGGAGACTAGGACTATATATATATATATATATATTCGAATTGGCTAACTGAACACGCAAAAGTAATTTTCAGTATTAAAGTCACAAAGTTATTAAAAAGAAAAAAAAACCTCTTTTCCGCTAAGAAAACCAGGCCTTATTTTCCCTATTTTCTCTACTTTTGGATAAGAGATTTTTGTAGTAAATCAAATCACGAGTGCTACGATTACAAGGATATCGTTTGTGCACTACCTAAAATCAATTTAAGATCCACTAACTCCATGCGCATGAACATCTGAGCCATCAATAAGGTGGGCCTGATGCATGGAATGATTTCAGTTCAGTCCCTCATCAGAAGGCCAAGTTGTGGGTAACAAATAGATAGCAATAAGAGTCGTGGAGAGATGGTTTAGTGCATGTGCATGGCAGAGCAGCGGCAAGTGATACACCCAGCACCCAAAAATCAGCCCGATCCAAAACTTGTGTCGGCCACAGCAAGGGGAAACTGGGGAATGCGCACCCTTGAATTCCACATCGGCTCTAACTGTCTTAAAATTGCTCCCCCTTCCCCATATGGTATGTCACCATGATAGACTGGATTCCAAAAATTAGGTTATGTTTGACTCGCAAGAAAAACTTATATGAAATCCCATACAAACGAGACAATGGTCTTGTATCTCATATCAGAAAAAAAAAATGTGGATAAGGCTAAATGGTAACTTGGTGGAATCCATGTTTTTCCTTGCAACAACACCCCCATTACAACCAATCCATGTTTTTACTTGCAACCCCCCCACAAATGGAATCCTCATCATCCAACAGGCCCTCATTGTAAAATCTGTGATTTTGTCTACAGCTCATCTTAGGTGCGATTTCTCACGTGATCAGCTAGGACCTCGTACACATGCCACATGCACAAACTTTGGACCTCATACATGTGCCACATGCACAAAATCCAAATACCACAAATAACTTGAATATATATGCATTTAACACTGAAGTCTATCTCACAGAATTTTATGGGTTTACACTGTAATTTACACAAAAACAAAACTAAGAAACTGAGGCAGATACTAGAATATCGCGACTTCCAGGGGAGCCACCCCCTTACATGACGCCAGTTCTGGGGGGCCAACATCGTTGCAATAACCAAGATACGCCCAATCAGGCTCAATAAAGGCTGGCTAGATTACCCCATGGCAGTGGCACCCAGCCAATTACAAGTTCCTTCATAAGACCAGGCAACAGTGGCCTCATACAATGATTGCCTATCTCCGCCAAGTAATAGAAAGCACTACATTTTTATTGTAAAATAACTAGTGGTGCTATCTCATATTACCGGGGCATTCCAATTCTCTGATAATAGAAAAAAGAAAACAATCTGTGGCACTGCCTCTACAGAAGCTTGAGCATTTTCAGACGTCCCTCGTGTTCTGGATCCAGCTTTGGTGGCGTATAACACCCTTGGAGATCCTCCACTACATATTCCTGCATCAACACTCAATGGCTTAGACAAGGAACATAAATACAACCATCCCTCCGAGGAGAGAATAGAGGATGGATCATAGCTTAACACAACCCTCTCGCAATCTTGTGTCCACATGCAGTGCCTGTGCCTGTGCCCATGCATGCATGCGCATCTTTCGGAACATAGGCATCTCCCTTGATATGATGGAGACCAAGTGCATATCAGAACAATAGATTTGACCATGCTCTCATTTCATGTTCTTCTCTCAAACCCCACATTCCATATCACTCAACACTTGGATCAAAGGAGTGCCTAATGTTTTTCAAAATCATCTTTCCATGCATCTTACGTTTTTTAATCTCCCAGCTTTTTATGCATTTTATGTTTTTAATTTGATAATATATCCTAAATGTCGTTTAAATTAATAATTCATTTTTTCACACTTCACTTTGTGCCTGATGTTTTTCAAGATCATCTTTCCATGCATCTTATGTTTTTAATCTCCCATCTTTTTATGCACTTTACGTTTTTAATTTGATCACATATAATAATGGCTTGTTTGATTTTCCATGAGACGGGTAAATAAGTAATTATTACTTTTTCACCTTATTTGAAATTGTGAGAGTAATTCAACCTCGAAAATCAATACAAAAGTGTTGACTTAAATATGCAGACCCCACTGTAATGCATATGATATATCCTCACCGTCCATCAATTTTATTATAACATTTTGGGGCATGAGCCAAAAAATGAGGCAGATCCAACACTCAAAATGGCCCACATGAAAGGAAACAGTGGCCTTAATTCATCCACCATTGAAAGTTGTATCCTTCACTGGGCCCACGTTGAGGTTTTTTCATCATCTAACCTGTTCATAGGGTCACACAGACATGGATAAGGGGAAAACACAAATATCAACTTGATTCTAAACTTTTAAGGGCCCCAAGAAGTTTTTAATGGTAGGTGTTCGATTCCCGCTGTTTCCTGTGGTGTGGTCCACTTGAGCTTTGGATCTGCCTCATTTTTTCTCTCATGCCCTAAATTCAGCTGGCATAACAAATGAGCGGTGTGGATAAGTCACATACATCACGATGGGCCCCACATTGATTTTGTAAATTTCTCGATTTAAGTGTTAAAAAAGTAAGTTGTCACATCTGCATTGGGAAAGATGTGGTGATTACCTAGGTAAATAATTATTACCCATTTACATGGTAATTACATTTGAGCCGAAAAATCAAACAGGCCCTAAACATCGTTTGAATTAATATTCCATTTTTTCACACTTCTCACTTCTTCTTCTTCTTCTTTTTTTATTTTTTTATTTTTTTAAAGAGGTGTAGAAAAAAGACTAACATCAAAGCATCATGCAACTAATAAATGGGAGTTTAATGTATTGGGGGCCTGCCATTGTGTTGCTTCAAGCCGATAATATTAAAGGAAGAAAGCAAAGGAATGACAGGAAGCTTGCCTTTGTCAGCTCTCTCTTGGTGAGGATGTGGTAATGTCTTTGCCAGATCCTCTGGATTGCCATGGTTGCAGCGAGAAACCCATACGCGATGCCAAGGATGGCGAAAATGACAATGAAGACGATAAGCAACGCGAAGCATAGCTCCATGGATGCTGGAAAGCAGTCCAAGATTCCCCATCCATAACAGCAGTTGCGGCATCCAGCCATGCATGGGTCGGTATGGTTGAACGAGGAGCAGTGTAGTATCAGCCCAAAAAACCCCAGCAGCACAAAGAAGATCAATACCCCTGTGCAACTTTCCCAGGTGTTAAATCGTAGGATAAATTTTAAGTAATGTTCAGAAACTAAGACTCAGAAAATCAGTCCTTTTATTTGAAGCACAATTCTGCAATACATGTCAACTGGGATTTTTATTTTTTTTGAAACTTCATACATCAACCTAAGGTTGCAACTGGTCTGGGTGGACTGGGGCTGGATTTCTTAGGGTTGGTTTTGGGCTGAAGTCGGTGTATGAGTGGGAAGTGGGCCTGTGTTTTAGGTCTGATAACTAGTTGGGCTGGCCTAGGCTTGCATCTGCTTAAAGACCCAATAACTAGGCCTAGCCTGGCTTGACTTCTTTAACATTGATGGGGACAAATATATGGATGATGGGGTCAGCCTGGTCATGCACCAGACCTGTACAAGCTTTGGCACATCCTGGTCCAGTTGCAACCCTACAGCTGCCTGAGTGTAGCCTACTTGGTCAGATTGCAAGCGTCAATGATTTGTGACTGCAATTTGCGAAATTCAATGAGAAATAAAATGTTTCTGGCGAAAAAATAAGAAGAAGAAGGTTATAACAACAGAATGAACACTCAATTTAGGCAGAGATATAGTAAGGTAATTCATCTAAAATACTAGGGTGGTCTAAGGTCTAGTGATCACAATAGTGTTTTGGTGATTCTCGATTTCAAATACAAGTTCAGACAAAATATGTCCTATGTATGAGTTTTGGCATAGAGGCATGTATTGCTGGATTGTGAATCCATAGGAGAAAGCAATATAATTACAACAAACTGGACCGAGATAGAGACATCTGAGTGGGAAGAGAAAACACATACCTACACAATAGTAGAAGGGTATAGGATGCTTCGACAATATATGGTCCCAACCATCACTGAAAGAATTCCTGAAATTGCCATTTTTGTCCATGAAGTACGCAAAGCCACCCATTGCAGCGATTGCCTGCAAATCAAAGCGACATGTTGATCAACAAAGGGCATTTTCAGTATTTTCTGAGCACGTTGTAGTAAAACTTTGATCCAAAATTAGAAGTGCAAGAGAAAAAATGCCATCATTCTGCACCTAATGGTTTTATATATATATATATATATATATATTTGAAAGATAACGAGAACTTTATTGAAGTAAAAGAACAAAACAGAAACAAAGGGGAAAGCTGGACTGCTGAGATAGCCAACTAACTATTCACCCAAAAAGAGCAAATTACAACCCTTTAGCTTTTCGACAGAAGAGGCCCACTCAACTATTAAGTGAATCACCCTATGCACAGAATAATGGTTTGATATTTTGATAGATGTTACAGAATAAAGTCTTTCTGGAATTATTTTCCGAGCTGACAAGCTTATAAATTTCAACATTCAAGGCATTTATTGTCACTTGGCACACGCAAAATGGTTTAAGTAAAAGCATCTCCAAATAGAGGAATATACCGTTTTTGTTTGAAAGATAACTGGGATTTTATTACAAGGAGAACGCTTCATTGGGGAATATGCAATGATTCATTAAGCTTTTGCACTGCCCAAGAAAGTACATATTGGGTCCACCTTTTTGGTGATCAAAAGGGTTTATATAGTGGGGCCCATTGTAGATGGGGGATACTCCAATAACCTTCTCCATTGGATGATCCAAAGATTCCCAAGTCCCACGGCTTGAACTGTTCCCCATTAAATGAGGAATGCTGTTTGTAATTGTCCATTTTCATAGTGCCTGCTTCCATTTTCATTACAATTGTTTGTAATAACAAACGTGTGTTTATTAATGCCTACCTTCAGAGAATTAACAATAAGGTGATGTGGAATCCAGGAATCTTCTGGACCAGGAAATACACAAGCCCTATAATTTGCTTCACACTGTTGGAAGGGGTTTATATCCCTAGAGAGCGAGTGGACAGGAACATTAGGACTCTCAAGCCAGATAGTATTCTCTCAGTCAGATTGGTTTATTCCTTTCCTTCTGAATACAATAGAGCTGGTGGAAGCCTTTTCTCTAAGGTTTGGGCAGCCAGCCAGGATACCTCTCGAGGTGAAGGCATTTGTTTGGACCATAAGTCTCAACAAAATCCTAGCTATTGATCCAAATAGGTGTCCAATGTGGTGCTCTAGTGAGGACTCTTTTGACCAGCTGCTTATCCATTGGTTATGTGCGAGAGAAATTTGCACAGAGGTGATCTGGAAGTTCGGAATAGCCTGGCTTCTACCAAAATCTGTGTGAAACTTGATTCAGGTTGGGCAGCCACAGGGTGTATTCTGTGGAATAACATCCTTCGAGCAACGTTGTGGTCAATTTGGTTGGAGCCTAATGGGAGGGTCTTCAAAGGTAAAAGGCATCAGGTGGAGGTTATTGTTAAAATGATAACCAACCTGATTAATCTGTAGGCTAAGGCAGATGTAAGGCTCCAGCATACTCCACAGGTCATATTCGACACTAGCTGGGGAGAAATCTTGTACCTCAACATATTGAAGCAGATCATTCAAAGGTGGACAGCACCTCCAGTTGGAACAGTAAAAATCAACTTCAATGGGTGTTCATCTGGGAACCCAGGGCCTGCATGTGTTGGGGGTAATGGGGTATTGCTCGAGACGGCAATGGCCCAATGTTGGGATCAATCAAATGATCCCCATATGATGATTTGCAAAAGACAGTCCAAACCCTAGAGGGCAATTTATGACTTGACAGCTGACGCCTAACAATTCAAGCACATTAGAACTTTTGTTCCATTGCCAGTCTATCTTTTCATAGAATTTTCACCAGATATCTACTGGACAATGACTCTAGAGACAACTTTTTTGACAAGACCAGAGGAATCATGGTATTCATTCCTAGAAATTGCATGAAGAAATAAATCAACACACACTTGCGCATTTTAGAAGGCACAGGCAAGAAAAAAGAGAAGCATGATGAATCATATAGAGATAGCATTTTAACCAACACACACAAACTAAATGTGCATGTACTATTAACATAACCAAAGATAAGCCATTTAAATAAGAATAATGTAATGTAAAGACAGGGACAGGGAACAACTTCCTTACAGTTTGTACTGCTAAGAATACAAGGAGCACATCCCTAGCCACAAAAATTCTGAATTTTATCTTCCGCCAGGAGTAATCCTCTAGCAACTCTACTCGAAGATGGAATTGTGCTTTGCAAGTTGTGCAGTGTGAAAAAGCAAATCCCTCCTGAAGCCAAATGTAGCAGTCACATAAACTGATTTGTAGATCAGATTCCCTAATAGGACAACATTAAATTTAACTGATGCGACACACATTTTGGGGCATACCTTTATTACGAGTGGGCCGCATGTGCAATATATTGGCATGGCCCTATGTGTGTGACTTGACAATGACATGTGGTTGGAAAATTGAAGATTCTAATGAGGGTCAAGTCATTCTTCATTTGGAAAGAGTTGTTGAGAATAAATGTCATTGCATTTCTTAAGCATGCATGAGAAAGGATTCATGGAAAAGGATGAGAAGCTTGGGAGCTTTTATAATGTGTCATGGGGAAGGGTGTTTGCTAAGGAACTCTATTAATGGGTATTTTTCAAAAAAGTTTGTTTTGAATTTGTAGGTAGCTGTGGATGTCATTTGCTTCAGTTTCATGTCGTTTTAATGTAATCTCATGTGGTCCCAAGGTGGCTATTGCAGGAACGTGCATTCTTGGGAAATAATGTGATGTAAATGAGGATCTATGGGTAGTTCTATATGCTCAAAAGGGAAAACGAATTTGGACATTGAATCCTCATTTGGCCAAGTAAAAGTTTGCATTTTGGTTAAGCTTGCTCCCTTGTGATGACCCTTGCAGTGAGCGCTTGTAACTTTCTTCTTACCTCATAGTTCTTGCAATATTTTTTCCTCTTTTAGCATCCTCTCCCTCTTTCCACATCATTAACTATTCATAAATTTTTGCTATTCTTTATCAGAATGACTATAGGAGCTGATGTAGTTCCTCTGGAGGCATGGGAGGACCCATGCTTCCATGCTAAATTGGCAGTGCTGTAAACCTAGCAAAGATGGATTAGATTGAACAGTTCATTTAGGATGTCCAATTGTGAATGGGCCATTAACACAAAAGTTTTCAGATGATCCTAACCCTAATCAATGGCGTACAAATGGAACCTAACGGGTAAAACTCAGAACAACTCACATTCAGTCATAAAACTTCATCATTGGATGATTAGGATAGTTCAATCAAGGCAATTTTGGTTCATGGCCAATCAGAGGAGCCCGCTGGATGCATGATTTTGAAAATCATAGACAGGTACAGCGTTTACAGCACATGATATGGAGGCATGAAAATTCCATGCCTTCAAAGACACTGGATCCCCACTAATACTGGCATCACCAACAGAAGAAAATTCACCTTTACTGAGCGCCAATGATCAAGGCATGAGCGGTGAACAAATTGCTGGGTGCCTTTGCACATGCATGGAGAAATCAATTCTTCACCTACACCAGAAGAATTGTCAATATTTAGGGCAAAAAATATTTAGGGCGTACATGTCAAAGAAATATTAGATAATTTTGAATTAGCTGTGACTGCCATGTCTACTGTAGGATTTTGGCATAAGCCAAATAACTCATGCACTTGAAATGCCAACAAGATTTGAATGAGAGCAGCAGCTATATAAAAAATGGGACGCCAGCACAAAACGTCCAGTAGGAGAATTACCAGTAAAAAATAATTAGTCACCATTCACCAACAGTGTAGAAACCCCATTGGCTAAATGACATTTTAGCCATGCTCCTAAGCATAAGAACTTGGGAACACTTCAAAAAGATCAACAAAAAAGTAGTAGCTAGACTAATCTCAGTGACATTTGAGAACCGTCCAAACATAGGTGCAGGAAAACATAATTCCAGTTATGTTTGTCAATAAGCTTTTAAGCTATAATGGCTGTCATGTGCTTATATAACCTGATCACAGAAGCCTCAATCATTAGCTCTGTGTGTGTGTGTGTGTGTGTGTGTGTGTATTCAATGGTAAGAATGCTGTCTGTCAGCTTGATCCACTGAAAGTTAACCAAATAGGTCCTAATCAAACACAAAGAATGATTTAGTGAATTAAGGCCCACTACACATGAATACAACTAAAAGATGAAGAAAAATGAAGATGGTTTAACCCTTCTCCGATATTTCAAAAAATGGTCCATTTGGCTTCAATTCATCAAATGCCACTCAAATCTTGTGAGCTGATACTCAAAATAGGCAGATGAAGTCTACAATTAGTCTAAAGTCTCCTTCATGGTTGAAATGAATAAGTGGAAAAATGAAAGATTTAAAAAAAAAAGGATAATGAAACTTTTATTGAAAGACCACTGAGGCAAAAGCCTTGGCAGGAATGGAATACAGCCCAAACTTACATCCCAGAGAATGACAAAAGATTAAAAACATCCACGGCTCTCGAGCTGGACACCCAATCCACCACTTTGCTCTCAACCCTCTGCACCACCTCTTCCACAGACTCTCTCCTAGGTTGAAAGCATGGACTATTCCGCTCCCCATAAATGATCCACAACATAGCCAATAGGATTAGTCATCATATGACCTTTCCTTCTCGCACCCTCTACCATGCCAGGCCGGCAAGCAATCATCTACCGACTCCGGCATCAACCAGTGAATGTTGAAGATTGCAAAGAAGCCCTCCCACACCCTATGCACGAAAGGCTAGTGAATGAAGGGTTGATAAATCAGAATGGGTCCTTTATGCCACATCGGCCCTGAATTGATGCCAACACATGGCATATTGGCATTTATTGGTCGATACAGTTTGATATGGGGCCCATTCTTTTCTTAACAGACTGGTTCACACTGTATCACGTAAAGGGGGCGGCCGATATGGCTGACATTTAAAACCATGCTTAATGGCCTACGAAGTGTGGTCCAAATTGATCAATCAGACCATCAATGTGTCCCAATGAACTCCTAGTTCCATCGCTTACAAAAATGTTGGGCCAAAACAAAAATCAGATCACACATATACATGCCCTCATGGTGAGATACACAAATGAACTGCTAACTCCATAACTCACAAAAGTTGTGGGCCAAAACAAACATGGGATTACAGATGTACATGCCCCTCGTGGTGGGGTTCACAAATGACATGGATCATCCAAGGCTGACCAAGCTCATTGCCACCCCATAAATGGAATTGAGGGAAAAACTATCCAAGACGTAAAGAAATCCAAAGAATTAACAAAGTACAAAGGTCACTTTGCCCAAAACATGAGGCACAACATGCTTTGAGGGTAAGGCTTATGTCTGCACCTTGTGTCTTGCGTATATTAGACTTAAGCCTAACGTAACAAACCTTAAAGAACTGCCTTGAGGCAACTTTCTTCTGCCTCACAATCACAAAGCATATGCATCTAGGTGTGAGGTGCCCACTTTCAAAAACTATGGCTGGGCTGAACAGTAAATGATCTGACGTACTTTGTGTTACTCAGACAACTAACAGAATGACTCTAGTATCCCACAAAACTCACCAACAGTGTACGTGAATTTCAATCTAATCTACATAGCCTGAATTAAAATAATAATAATAACTCAATTAATTGAAAAAATCACCTGGTTCAGCATCATACTCAAGACAGATACGGCAGCAGGCAGCGGAAGCAGCCTCGATTTCCTCATCCCTAATCTCATCTGAACTCACCGGAGACGAATCTGCACGATTCTCAAGAAGGGGATCTGAGTCTGTTGGGTTTGTTTCTATGGTGGGCTCAAGCTGCAATTCCCCTTTCATCGGCATTTGCAAAACCTAGAGAAATCCAAAAACATCACCAAATAAAGAAATTTCAAACCTGAGGAAGAATATTGAAACCCAGGAAAATCTGTAAATCATGGGGAGGAAATTTATCCCACAGAAAGGTCCGACAGTCCACAAGAAAACTGTATGCTCCTTGACAGTGCAGGGGCCCACCTTCACTGGTCAGGACAACTCATATGGACCACATCATTCATGGCAAGGGATCCCAATCATCTACTCGATGGAACTTTTACTCAAAGCTTTAGTAAATGCAAAACTCAGTCCGGTTAAGGGATCCCAATTCATGGAATTTTGCTTGTAGAATATCAGCCGTTGACCTTCTAGTTTTAAAGTCCACTTTGCAGGCCACAATGGGGCTCACCGCATTGTCCAATAGTAATTCTCGCAATCAGGGCCATTCATTGGGGGAGCCACTGGCTGACCAGTTACGAACAAGCAGGGTGGACCCCACTAGTGATTACCCAAACTTTCTCCCTACAGGATCCCAAAATAAGAAATCATGGAGCACTGATACATCAGGATGTGAATAGCATTCCATTGCTCGGGTTAGTGTTTGTGGGGCCCATGAATTGGGCTTCACCGTCAATACAATGGGCCCCACCTTGGACATGGAATGCCTCCAAAACCTCCTCTCATATCGACAGATACTAATGCTTTGATCGCCTGCAAATAGACGGTCCACAAAGGTAAAGAAATACCAATGGTGGAGAAACGGCCCACGACGGCTACGGTCATCCGTTCTGGTGGGTGGGGATTTATCAGATCAACATTCTGTATCTACAAACATGGGCCCCACTGGCACGGAAAGCATGCATCCGGACATTATTGAGCGCATCATTACCCTATAATTTCTCTTCGAAATGTCAATAAATCACAAAAAATTAACCGTCTCAACCCTAATGAGAAATCCAAAACCATCAAATAATCGAGGAATTCCGCAATAATGACAGTCAAAACCCTGAATTCGAGCAAGTACAACCCCGATACCTTCACAAATCCTAGCAAGAGCGGAAACTCGCTATAGAGAGGATTTCAGGACCCGATAGGTGTTGAAATCCTAGAAGATCCGAAAGAGAGATTTAAAAAAGGGAATATGGAAAATTTCTTCTATACCGTGTCGTAGAAAGAGAATTTCTCATGAATTGGTGTGAATTCACAGAGAAAAATGATGAAAAATCGCAAAAAAAATCTCAGTAATTGAAAAATGGGGGAAGGAAATGAGAAATTACCTGAAACTTGGAGAGAAAGATGGAGAGAGAGAAACCCTAGAATTCGAAGGAGAAGAAGCCGAACGCGTTTCAGCTGCAAGACGAGGAAAGAAGCGGATCCGAATAATGGTTTTGGATGGCTTGAAGTTCTACCTTACGCCGCGTGTGTGATACGCACCTCGCCGAGGGCGACCTAACCTGCGCGCGAATTGGGTTTTGCGTGTCTCGCGGTACATTCTCTATCCAGCATGGTTCTACATCCAACCATGACCAGATAATCGGAACCGTTCTTATTTTGATAATTTCTTTTGATGGGCCATGATCCAAAATTTTGAGTCTGAAACACTTTTTCGACAATACATCGGTTGAATTCAAAGGGATGGTTTGCAACAAAAAATTCAACTGTCCAAAATCAGCATGAAAATTTGATAAACACCTGGGTTATGATCATCCGTTCTATGTGTATTTTGTTTCATAATCCATCCAAGATGGTTTTTATCAGTTGAATGGTTCTGATCATCGAATATGGCTGCATGTAGGTCCCACCGTGTGATCTACGGTGGAAATACACTAAAAAGGCCGGACGCGGATTGCATACTGCCCCGGCGTGTAGTGACTCGTTACTGGACGGTGCTATGTGGGCCCACTAAGAAGTATATATTTTATCCACTCCGTCCATCCGTTTTTTCAGGTAATTTTATAGTATCATCCCAAAAATGATACAGACTAAAATATCAGGACGACGACACCATAGGAAAAAGTGGTGATTGAACGGTTACCATTAAAAACTTCCTAGGCAATATAATGTTTATTTGCCATCCAACTTGAGGGCATAAAAGTTTTGTATCAATCTGATATTTTTGTTTTACCTTTTTTTAAACTAATAACAAGTTGGATGGAAAATAAACATTACATTGGGCCCTAAGATGTTTTAAATGGTGGGCGTTCGATCACCACTGTTTCCTGTGGTGTGGTCCACTAAGATTTTTATCTATCTAAATTTATGGACCACTACGTAAAATAATGATACAAAATATATGGACGGCGTGGATCAAACATATACATCATTCTGGGGCCCACAGAGAACCTTCGTTCTACTGCTCGTGTCAACATGCAATCCGCGTCCAAAAGCGCGTCTACAGAAACTTGGGTCCCACATAGTTCACGCGTGAAACCCAAAGGGATTTCATACTCTGTAAGAGTGTGATGGATGATAGGCAGGCGCTTAGAAATTACTTAAAGATTTTAAGAAGTGGATCATAAGTCAAATTAAACCGTTCAAATTACGTGTACCAGTTTAGATGTATTATGAACCGGAATTGATGCTATACGATTATTTGGCTGTTAGATTGCTGGACACTAGTTGGACGGCTAAAAATGAGAGGTTAAGAATATTCAATTAATGTGATTTTGGCTGTAACTTAGCTACTGTAATTTCCACGATTTAGTCCGTTTAACTTGAGCTAATATCTCCCATGTTTACCATTTTCAAGTGCATGTGTATCAAAGCGTTATAAACTGCAAGAGTATGCAATAACTACCCAAACGCAAAGCTACCTAACACTATCCCATCGAAGACGTGGCATGTGTAATGTTCGAGACGGTCTAAAAAGAATCAGGTGATCCGAGCCATCCGCTTGGATGGACGCAAATTGCCTGTGATCCTGCCCTGAGTTTCAGTTGGAGGACGTTAGCTAAAAAATGAGGCAGATCCAAAACCCATATAATTACCACTAACTTTTATGTTACCGTTTTAGTTATTAGATTAACTAGATTATTCATGGATTTCATAAAGTCAATTATAATTATTTCATTTATATTAATTGTTACACTAAGTAGTGTTTCGGATATAAATGTTTGAATTTTCATTGTAGTTTCTATTAATTGCTTAGCTACTGTAGTTTGGTTATTACAATATAGTGTAATTAATGCGGTGAGTTCACCCTATATGGGTATGTATGAAAGTAGATTATTCAATCATTTTAATTCTTCACATGTAATTATATATAGAATTAAGGTATCTTTGAGAATTTAGTACTTAAAGATTTTATGATAGAGTTGATATCAACATGATTGTGAGATTTTAACATTAAGAATATATATGTCTAGTTATTTTGCGCATTGCCAATAAATACATAATCAATTATTTTGTTTCCTAATTTTATTTTCCTAGTTAAAGATAATTCTATCTTGGCTAGGCATCTCACACACTTTGAGATACCTTAGATCACAAGTTTTCTTCCTCTATAGTTTATAAGAGGTCTTATTTAAATTCTTATGAGGTACATGGTTAATGATATGCCATATAGTTTAGAAGAGATTATCTCTATAGGTTAAAGGGTAAACTATAACTTAAAAACATAACATTTACCATATTTATCAGTGTTCTATTTTTTCCTTTCAATTATGATATTTTGTTGGGGTGAATATGAAACAGTTATTTCATGTAGAATCTATTTTGAATCACGGTTTGATGCAAAGTCATGAGAAAGATATTATACAACTCTATATAATCTTAAAATCTTCAATTTTATTTTTAATTATAACTCTTTGCATGGGCATTGAATTTATCTTTCATTTAATTTTTACTTATAATTATATATAACTTTATATATCTAAAGTAATTATCTATAAACGTTATGAAATATTTCTTTCTTTCATCAGTTACAATATTTTAGAGATCACATATATCGTTATGAATCAAATTCATGACTTGGAGTGTTTCTTTCAACTCATTTGAATGATTTTCTAGAATGTTTTAATTATACACATATTTCACATTTATTTTGGTTTTTCATTTCAACTTTAGGAATAAGATCTACATTAATCATACTTTTAAGAAAATGATAATCGGCATTGTCCTAATCTTGCATGCCACATATATAGGGGCTCAATCAAGTAAACAGAAGGACTATACTAAGCTAAATAACCAATCGCATACATGACCTTTACTACAAAGGTATCATTTTTTTAAGGTTACACATTTTTTAGATTCGAAAGCTAATTTAAATTCATTCTTATTGAGCGTAAATCTAGAGATAAGAATTTTTTAAATGTTCAGTACATGTATAATGTCCAAAAGAGTCATCACCTTATCAGAGGTAAGTTTCAAGCTTAGTTTTTCCTTGCCTTGGATGAATTTTTTTAATGAAAATGTTTATCTCATCATTTACCTTCTCGTAGGAGGAAAAAGCATTTTATTTATAGAATAGATGCTTAGTATTTCTCAAGTCAATTTGTCACCCGTTCATTTTAAGCAATGAGTACTTCAGTGATTGCCCTCATAGTTTTCTTGGCAAAATATGCTTGGTTTTTTCATTTTTATCTTCTTTGTGGAAGGGACATTATTTGGCAAAGTGACCAATTTTTTCACAAACATAGCACACTTCACTCTTTTTATTTTTATTTTTATTTTATTATCTGTTTACTTATTCTTTTGGACATGCAATTGCTTTTTCTTTGGTGGTCCAAACTTTTGATTATATTGACCATTCATATTACTTTTAAAAAGATGCGCCTTTGTTATAGATTCCAATTATAGGGAATGTTTATTTCGATTTCTTACATCTTCCTCAATTTATATATAGAGGATGTGGTCATCCAATCTTATATATTTTCTCTTGTGTTTTAGAGAATTTTTATATTCCCTATAAGATGGTGGAATTTTTTAAAAATAATTATAGTAATTTATAAGGTCTCATTAATCAGTATATTTTCATATGATACTTCTTGAGCACATTTTTTTTTAATATTATTATGTAAATCATGCACATAATCTAATATAAATTTATCGTTTAACATATTAAAATTAATATAATAACTAACAATATATTTATTGTTTTCAGTATCCTTTGTTTTAAATTTCTTCTTAAGATGGTCTCGTGACCTTTGGTCAATGAGAGATGACAATAGATATCATAGTTATCATTTGCCATCACATTCAAGAATGTAATTTTGTCACATATAGGTATCGTTCTTTCATTCAGATTGTTTAAAGGATGCCACTGATTCATTTGCTTTAAGCAATGGAGTATGATCTTTAATTAGATAGAACAACTCAAGGATAGTAAGATAGAACTCAATTTCCTATTGACATCTCTTAAAGTTCTTCTTATAAAAAATTTCAATTTTAGAATTTTCAGAAATGATTGTTATAGAGGTCAAGATTTTGAGACAAAATTATATTTAAATTGTTAGTTCTAATAAAGTAATAAAGTAAAAAATTAGAATATAACAAACAATAAATAATAGAAATATTATCTAGAGAGCTGATGTACATTACAGTCATTGTCTTAAAGACAGATTTGTCCCCATAAAGAAGATTCTCGATGCACTGAGTCTCAGTAATTCGATCCTTAGGATACAATAAATTGTTGTTTTTGAAGTCTTAAATCACTTGGAAACAGGAAATTGACAGACCATTCGATGCCATCGAGAACTGTTCGATGCCATCAAATAGCGCTCGATCCCATTAAGAAATTTTGAATTTTCTTCAGTTGGTCATTGGACTAACTGGGTACTTTTTCGATGCCATCGATGATGGTTCGATGACATTGAAGATCAGTTCGATGCCATTGAAGAAAATTAAATTTTCATGTGTTGTTTCTGGACTAATTGGGTATTAGTTCGGCATGGCTTCGATGCCATCAAATGATAAGTTTCGATGACATCGAAGTGTGTTTGATAATATTGAACGAATCTGTGTAGATTTATGCAAAGTTGATATTTTACAAGATTTGTTTCATATTCTGATTGTTATTCTTCCAAAGGCTATATCTTGGGGTGTAATCGGGATTGGAAGATATTCAGAGCTTTCTAATTTGTTATAGGGTTTCAAGGGTATAGCTTGGATTGATTCGAGGTTGTATGGATCGGGTAATCTCCCTACTCTTGTAATTTTCTACATTCATAATGATATATGTCGCTTTGTGCAGTGGTTTTTTCATGCAAGGGTTTTTTCACATTAAATTCGGAGTGTTTGTGTAATGCTTGCTTGGTTTGATTGGATTACTTCACTTGATTTCGCGGTCCCTCAAGATAACCTTTCTCTAAGATGAATGACTTGGATAAGGTGCACGCACGATTTCAGCCACATGAACCCAAGTTTCTCCATTTGATTTGCCCAAAGAAAGAACCCATATAATAAACTAGAGAATAAGATGTGAGAAAAACAAAAAAAGAAGATAAATTTTTATTGTGTATGGAGCGAGAAAATGAAATTTCGCATTAATAACACGATGGTGCATGATGACTCATTTATTATTGTATCAATGCATGACGACTCTCTACTCACGTGCGCATACACATGATGTCACATATAAAGAGAAAACATAGGTGGTAGAATAAAACATGTACCGTACCATGACTTGCCATTGTCTCCTATGCTTGTGTGCGAGGTTGCTCCCATGACATACCCTTGGTTCCCAATGCAAATAATATTTGAAGGCTTTTAATATAAATACTTTTCTTTCTCATCTCCTTTTTAATGTGGGGAGATAATTAACACTTTAAAATAAGACAAAACTATTTTTCTTATTTTTAAATCATTTATTTTCTAATAAAATTATCCTTTTAAGTATATATGTGTGCAAATTATGTCAGTTCGTATGCGTGGAGTAAATGGTTTATGTTTGAAAAATCAAGCTTATTAGACAATACTATTAACTTATAGGTGGCCATGAAAGTGATGGTGAAGAACATAGCCGGATAAGTTGTATCAAAGTAATGGATATAAATGTCATTTTACTTGGACTTTGTGTTTAGAAATTAGGCTATACCAATCCTGCCACATGTCATATGGAGAGATGGTTATCAATGTTCTAATTACTTCGACTCCATTATATTAGCTCCCTCAGAACCCTTAACTTATTGGGGAGCTATACTCTGATAGTGAATGGATCTTGATAAAATGAAACTTCTAGATAGTAAATGTGGTATGTATTGGCTCATTTTGGATGAACTATACTCCAAAATCCAATTTGGTGAACAATCCCAACTTTTGATTTATGATTTTTTTTTTTATTAAAAAAAATAAAAGACCATTAAAAAAAAACGCTTTTCATCTAACAAATATCATCTTTGTTAAAGTATAAGACATGTATTTATAATTGTACACATTACAAATAGGAGTGTGTGTGACGGACATCCATCTCTCATCAATCAGATGCACTCTTCCATGGTGAGCCATGGGCCTAAAAATCAGGCCAATCCATGACTTAGGGGGGCCACACATTAGACAACAGTTGAGAGTGGATGCGGACTTATTCAAACATTCATGATCGTTTATAGAACTTATTAATATGTGGTTCAACATCCAACCCATCCATTATATGTGTTCCACTTAGATGAGGGGTCACACCAAATTTCAGGCCATTCCAAAATTTAGGTGGACCCTCTCAAGTGTTTTTAAATATTTTAGTCATGTTTGCCCATGATTTCAAATTGTGTGGCTCACCTGAATATCTAATATCGCTAATTTTGGTACATCTCATAATCAGAGGGGACTTACCAAATGCACAACATAGATGTCCATCACACATCACAATGGGGCTCACATAGCTTGGCCTCACAGGAAGCTCCCATGAAGTCGACCTTATAGTATCATTCCCTATATATGTGTGTGTGCGCGTGTACACGTATGTTAAGATTATCAATCTCTTATATATATTACTATCACTCTTAATGAAAGAGATATATTACTCTAACACACCCATATATATTTAGGTAATATGGGTTAATTTTTGGTCAATGATATTGTTTACACATGGCCGATCACAGTCAGATCAAATGGTCTAGGAGGATGCCAAGCCAAAAGGCTAGTGGTGTGTATGTGTTGAGAAGAGTACAACTAGAGTCTATGAAAAGTAACTCTATGCAAAACAAGAATCCTACAAAAGAAGCAACTTTGCAAAAGAAAAGAGTCTAGTCATGGTAAGACTAGTAAAGATTCTTACCAATGTCGCACGGCTAGAATAATAAGTGAGGCCTACGGGATCTTTCTTGTACACATAGCCTGATATAATTAGCTAAGCTTATATGAAAAATTAAAGAGATTCGACGATCGATCATCTAAATCTCTCACGATGCAAAATCTTATGCAAGGTTATATCTATCGGAAGCTTATATAAGTACCAATCAATGAAGAGCTCAAGGCACCAACTAAGCCATTACACAATCTCTCATACTGCAATACTGTCTTATCTTAGTTTTAGCCTTAGAACCCTCTACTTTTGTTCAGTCCTACTAGAGAACACATAGAGTTTAGGGTAGCTTAGATCAGTGTTGTCTAACACCATTGCTACAATACATTTAGGAGTAGTGTAAATATCCACAACCTACCATCGTTGGATCCCGATTAATTGAATCTTTAGGTGAAAGATCACACCTCGGTCACATTTGTTGATCATCCGCCTTGATTGTTTGTCTATACATGCAATAATAATTATTTATCTTTATTTTATTTATTCACTAATTGTAGTAAACTCCATTATAAATCAATAAAATCAATGATTTAGCTTTTAGCTTTTAATTCTTTTTATTCATTGCTAAATTACTGAGAAACCTAAAGTTCACGATTACCATTGAAAGAAAAGTTGTCTCAAGAAAAAAGAATCCATTCAGAAGGACCAACCCTCCCATTATATATCTCCTAATTGCTATAATATTATTGGTTGGATAGTCAGATCAACCTTCACAAGTCTGATCCTATGGATGATTTGACGCCTGATTGCTTGCCTCCAAGTGCAGAGGTTCATAAGTAATATCTTGTGAATACAGGGTCGATCCCACAGGGAGATGAATTGCGAGAAGGAAAAAAATCAAATGCAAAACAAACTAAGTAATAAAAACTAAACTGATGATTTGATTTTGGAATTTTTGAATGGATGTAATTCAACTGAATAAAATAACACCCAAGCTTCAAAGTTCCATACATAGGTTAATGTTCCAAAATCATGATGACTTGGATAACACAACTAGGATCTAATCACTATGGTCAGCCTAATCGAAAAATAAAACACTTTAAATATTTTAATAAATGATATAAAAGATTAGAAAATAATGAATTTGCACCATTGACATATATTCTCAAGCGCCAGTGATTTTAAGTATTCAATATCTATAGGATAATGAATATCAAAGAAATATAACAGGTTGAGAACCTCTCTTATCTAGGAAATCTGATTGATCTAGGGTAAGTCTATCCATCAATGTAGATCTCATATGATGGAAACATATACATCTTACAAGAGGATAAAAAATAAAACCTAAATAATAGATAATATGCATATACCATTATTCTCATCATTAAAACAATCAATCATCATAATCTTAAAAAATTATTAAACCCATGTGCTTTCCTTCTAGCTTGGGCTAGAAAGAACTTAGAAAAACATAATTAAATTGCAGAAATAAAAAACAACAAGAAAGAAATAAAAAAAAAAATGCAAATAGAAAGGATCTAAAATAAAAAAACAACTTATAAAGCTTTAATAAAACTAAAAACTTCTTAAAAATCCTAAATATTGCTCTTGAATGCTTCTAATGATGTTTAAGAATGCCCTAGGAGGCCCTATTTATAAGTAGGGAACTCCAATTTTCGTACAAAGTTGAAAACCTTAGAAAACGCCTCAAATATACGTATTTTTTCAAAATAGACTTCTCGCTGCATAGTTCTTTTAAAACAGACTTCCTGCTGCGCAGTTTTTCAAAATAAACTTTACAGCTTCATAATACACTTTTTCAGGACGATTTCAGGATTCTTCACTTCAAATCTTCGATTCTCTTCATTCTTCGCTTAGTTTTCTTGGATCTTTGGCATGTGAATTCTTCAATCTTAATCTCCTAAGATCCATCTCTTGCCTTGGTGATTTTTGAGCATCAAATTCTTACTTTTTAGCACTATTTTTCAATCTAAGCTCTTAAATTCACCCTGCAACACATACATGAGTAAAATAGAATATTAAGATGATTTATGTTCATAAAACCAAGATATAAATGAGAAAATTATGCAATATTTGAGTCTCAACACACCCCCCAACCAGCATTTTGCTAGTCTAGAGCAAAATAAGCGAAGAAAAATAAAAATAAAAATAAAAATTAATTTTAAAAATAAAATTAAAACGAAAAAAAAAATTCTAACTACACCACTTTCGCAAGTAATCTCGATTGCATTTAGCATATGTAACAAGCCTTTAAACCCCTAGGTTTCCCCTAGTGGACGAGTTATAGTCTCGTGAGGGTTTACAGAAATGTTACCCACAAACATTAAAAATAAGAAAAATATTTCAACACTAAAAAATTTATACAATTATGCCTCCATTCATCATATGAATTCCAAAACAAAACAATACTTACCCTAAGTCTGAAGTTAGCTAGAATCTTAATTTTTTAATCCATAACATCCTTGAGTTTAGAAACCTAATCAAAATTTAGAATAGTTGTGATCCAATATACTTAGGTGCTCCGTGACACTATTCTAACTTTGAGAAATATGCATATTCCCTATCCTAACTCTTTTCAATCATCCCAAGAATATGAAATCTCTAGTCATCTCATTTTTTTATGACATTTCTTCTTTTATCATTATATCCTCAATATTATAGACCACCCTTAGATGAAGATTCCCATCGGGTTTGCTTCATAACCTAAGGTATTGTACTTGTAATGGTAACAGTAATGGATACTTAGGTATCCTTACTCCGGATTACTGACACGATTGTTATGGTCATTGCATTCATGCTCTATAATAAATTTTTTTTTTTTTCATCACTCTTTTTTTTTCCCTTTAATATTCTCTCTTTTAAACATATATCAATGGTACTAGTTCATTCAACCTTGTTTGAATAAAAAATTATTATTCTAGTTCACATATCATATTCCTCACTTAGTTAGCTAAGGTGTATTGTGAATTCAGTACATCAAATTACAACTCACTCTAAACTAGTGATTAGATAATTAAACTCAAGTTTATAATTTTCAGTTGTCAGAATTCGGACTACTATCAACCTAGACTAAGTATTAACTTTGCCTTTGGAATTCGCATAATATCATGTTCACATTCTTATATATAAAAATATTATTTTGAATTTTTTTTCATAAATATAAAAAAAAATAAACTTAAACCTAACTGAAACTTAAAAATAATAAAAATAATAATAAAATAAACTGAAACCACCCCCCACCCCAAAAAAAAAAACTTTCACATGGATGACTATCCACACCCCCACCTAAAATCTACATTGTCCCCAATGTAATGATAATTTAATGCAGAGAACAATAAAAATAAAAGAAATGGTGGATAATACCTGCCATGAACAACTTATCTGCTATGTGACACTAAAAAAATTAAATATGATATAAATCATACACAAATGCTCCGTTAGATCAGGAGCATCAATCTGAATATTCTGGCTCATGAAGAAGGAAGGACTCCTCTCCCACATGAAAATTTTTCACATAAGGCTTCAATCTCTGACCATTAACCTTGTACACATTGCCATTACGTAGATTCTCAATTTCAATAGCCCCATGAGTATAAACATTCTTCACAATGAAAGGGGCCTGTCCATCTTGATCTTAACTTTTCCGGAAAGAACTGGAGACGGGAATTGTACAATAAGACCTTTTGCTGAGGTTCAAAATTCTTCCTCAAGACATTTTTGTCCTGAAAAGCTTTGGTCATTTTTTTTGTAGATTTTAGAATTTTCATAGGAGTCTCTCCTCAACTCCTCTAATTCATTTAACTCTAATTTTCTTTGTCCACTTGCTTGATCCATATCAAAGTTTAATTTCTTTATTGCCCAGTAGGCTCTATGTTCCAATTCCACAGGCAAGTGGCAAGCCTTCCCATACACCAATCTGTATGGAGACATTCCAATCGGGGTCTTATAAACAGTCCTATAAGCCCATAAAGCGTAAGATAGTCTGAGAGACCAATCATTCCTATCTGGCCTTATAGTTTTCTCTAAAATGTGTTTGATTTCCCGATTAGAAATCTCAGCTTGCCCACTCGTTTGTGGGTGGTATGGGGTGCTCACTTTATGCTTGATGCCGTATTTCTTCATTAAAGCCTCAAATGTTCTATTGCAAAAGTGAGATCCGCCATCACTAATGATGGCCATTAGAGTTCCAAATCTAGCAAAAATATTTTTCTTGAGGAATCGTATGACCACTTTGTTGTCATTGGTCCTACTTGGAGCTGCTTCAATCTACTTTGAAACATAGTCCACACCAATCAATATATAAAGAAATCTAAAAGAAGATGGAAATGGACCCATAAAATCAACACCCCAATAATAAAAAATCTCCAATGGTAAAATTGGGGATAAATGCATCATGTTGCGCCGGGACACTCTTCCCAACCTTTGACATCTATCACAAGCAACACAGAAAGCATGAGTGTCTTTAAACATGGTGGGCCACTAAAAACCATACTGTAGGATTTTTGTAGTAGTTTTCTTAGCAGAAAAATGGCCACCACATACTTCCATGTAACAAAAAGAAATAACACTTCGAACTTCATCTTCTGGGACACAACGTCTAAAAATTTGATCAGTCCCATATTTATATAAATACGGGTCATCCCAGAAGAAGTTCCTAACCTCGGTTTCAAAACGCTTCCTATCTTGTGACTTCTAATGATATGGTATTTTTTCCGTTACAAGATAGTTCACTATATCCGCATACCAAGGCAATTTGGAGATCGCAAATAATTGTTCATCAGGAAAAGTGTCCTGGATATGTATCTCTTCAGTGGAATCATCTAACATCAATCTAGAAAGGTGATCGGCCACTACATTTTCTACTCATTTCTTATCTTTTATCTCTAATTCAAATTCTTGGAGTACGAGGATCCATCTCAAAAGTCTCAGCTTTGCATCTTTCTTAGATAACAAATATTTCAAAGCAGAGTGGTCCGTGAAAATGACCACTTTGGATCGCAGTAAGTAGGACCCAAACTTATCCAAAGCAAAAACTACTGCAAGTAACTCTTTTTCAGTTGTTGAGTAGTTCACTTGGGCCGAGTTTAGAGTTTTACTCGCACAGTGAATAACGTAGGGCCGTTTATCTTTCCTTTGGCCCAAAACAGCCCCTATGGCATAATCACTTGCATCGCATATTAGTTCAAAAGGAAGTGTCCAATCTGGTGGACGCATGATAGGTGCAGTGGTAAGGGATGATTTAATTTTATTAAAGGCACTTGCACACTCATCTGTCCACTTAAATGGAACATTCTTTTGAAGAAGATTAGTCAAGGGTCTAGTAATGACACTAAAATCCTTGATGAATCTTCTATAAAAACCAGCATGCCCTATAAGTGATCTAATATCTCTAACAGTTCGGGGGATAGGTAGATTAGCTATAATATCAAGTTTTGAGCGATCTACTTCGATTCCATTTTTGGATATAACATGGCCCAAAACAATTCCCTTTTGAACCATGAAATGACATTTCTCCCAATTTAAGACAAGGTGTTTCTCTTCACACCTAGACAAGACAAGAGATAAATTGTTGAGGCATTCCTCAAGACTACTCCCAAATACAGAGAAGTCGTCTATGAAAACCTCAAGAAACTTCCCAACCATATTTTAAAAAATACTTAACATACACCGTTGAAAAGTTGCTGGGGTGTTACACAATCCAAATGGCATCCGTTTGAAAGCAAACGTGCCAAATGGACAAGTGAATGTGGTTTTCTCTTGGTCATCCAGGGCTATCTCTATTTGGTTATATCCAAAATATCCATCAAGAAAACTATAAAAGGAGTGACCTGCTACCCTCTCTAAAACTTGATCAATGAATGGTAGAGGGAAATGGTCCTTCTTTGTGACTTGGTTCAATTTTCCATAGTTAATGCAAACACGCCAACTAGTGGTGACATGTGTTGGTATGAGTTCATTATTAGAATTCTGCACAATAGTTATTCCAGATTTCTTTGGGACTACTTGAGTTGGACTCACCCAAACACTATCGGATATTGGGTAAATGATTCCCACATCCAATAATTTGATCACCTCATTTTTTACAACTTTCATCATGTTTGGATTGAGATGCCTTTGAGGTTGTCTAATTGGTTTGACGTCATCATCGAGGTGGATCCGATGGGTACATATGGAAGGGCTTATACCTTTAATGTCAGAAATGGTCCAACCCAAGGCTCCTTTGTGTTCCCTTAGAACTTTCAACAATTTAATCTCTTGATCCTTCTCTAAAAATGAAGAGATCACTACAGGATAAGTTTTATTTTCACTTAAGTATACATACTTAAGCTCATTTGGTAGTGATTTTAAATCAAGCTTTGGATCATTGGTTGGTGATGGCAGAGGTCGCAAGTCCTCGATAGATAGGATTTGAGTGCGCGGTTTCCATTGGTACATACCAATGTCCTGGGAGGTAGTGCTTTCATTATCATCAGAAATTTCAGCAAACACTTTTTCTAAATCAGAAATTTTCAAGTCTCCAATGACTTGAATCAATTCCTCAGTCAGACTAGGTTCTAATTCCTCTTCTTCTATCAAGCAGTCCATGAAATTCAACTTATGGATCTCATTATTATCAATGGGCTGCTTACATAGATTGAAAATATTTAGCTCTAGAGTCATGTTAACAAAAGACAAGTTCATCATTCCATTCCTGCAATTTATGATTGCATTTGAAGTTGCTAGGAATGGGCGGCTTAAAATGATGGGAACTTGAGCGCTAGCATTTACACATGGTTCAGTGTCTAGTACAATAAAATCCACGGGGAAGTAGAATTTCTCCACTTGGACTAGCACATCCTCTAAAATTTTCCTTGGTACCTTAATAGAGCGGTCAGCGAGTTGGAGTGTAATCGTGGTTGGTTTAAGCTCGCCTAACCCCATTTGTTTGTAAACTGAATAAGGTACTAAGTTGACACTTGCACCCAAATCTAGCAAAGCATGCTCAATTTGAAGATTTTCAATAATACAAGAAATAGTAGGACTTCCCGGGTCTTTGTATTTGGGTACAACCCTTTGTTGAATGATAGCGCTCACTTTCTCAGTAAGGAAGACCTTTTTGTGCACATTTAATTGCCTCTTTACAGTGCACAAGTCCTTGAGATATTTAGCATATGATGAAATTTGTCTAATGGCATCAAACAGAGGAATATTGACAGTAACCTTTTGGAGCACATCCAACACCTCTTGATATTTCATGGGGACAGTTGGATTCCGAAGTTTAGATGGGAACAGAACTGGAGGCTCATATGACTTAGTCTCTTTATCCTTTTGCTGTTGCGACTCTTGAACCATAGTCGGTTCATCATTTTCTTGAGACAGTGGTTCATCTTCCGGTATTTCTACCGGTTGCATTATCTTATTGAAATGTGTGTTTCTAGGGTTTGGCACAGGTTGAGAAGGAAGGGTGCCTTTTTCCCTAGCATTTAGTTGAGTCTCAATCCTAGCCACAACTGTCTTTAATTCCTGATTTGATTGGATTAGAGACTGATTCATTTGAGCTTGAGAGTTCATGAATGTGGTCAATGCATCCTCCACAGATGATCGCTTTGGCGGGGGCACATATGGTGCATTGTTAGGTGCCCCAAAGAAGTTATTTTGTGGAGGCATTTGAGGTGCATTGGGCACATTAATTTGTGGTCCATTCCTCCAACTAAGATTAGGATGGTTATGCTAATTTGGATTGTACGTGTTTCCCAATGGTTGCATAACTGACCTTTGGTAATTATTTATAGCATTTGCTTGATCATGCTCATGCGTGATATTTTGTACAACTGAGATTATTGGACAATCCTTTGTGTCATGGTTTGTACCACCACAAATGCTACAAAAATTACCTAAGGAAGTGTTTGTTTTAACCATATCAACCTTCCTAATTTCCAAGGCTTCGACCTTTCTAGCCAATGCAGCGAATTTTGCATTAAGGTCGTCTTCCTCTCTTAGGACATGCATTCCCGTTTTCTCTCTAGGAATGGGTCTAGTTTGGTCTGATTTACCAGAGACATCCCATGTCTGAGTATTCTCTGCTAACATATCTAGAAAATCCCAAGCCTCATTATGATCTTTGTCAAGAAAGGTTCCACCACACATCATCTCTATGAACTGACGGGTATCCATGGTGAGCCCCTTTCGAAAAGCATCAATCACGTGCCATGGTTCATAACCATGATGTGGACAAGTAATTAGAATGTCTTTGAAGCTCTCCCAAGCTTGAAAAAATAGTTTATTCCTCTTTTGGGAGAATGACATGATTTCTTATTTTAGTGCATTTGTTTTGTGCTCGGGAAAGAACTTTTTCAAAAATTCTCTACTTAAGGCTTGCCATGAAGTGATGGTATTAGGTCTTAGAGAGTTGAGCCATGCTTTGGCCCGATCCTTTAGAGAAAATGAGAATAACCTAAGCTTAAGTACATCCCTATTGCCATTGTTTACTTGTAACGTTGCAATTACTTCCTCAAAGTCCTTGAGGTGCAAGTAGGGGCTTTCAGAATCTAAGCCATGAAATTTAGGAATTAATTGAATCATACCTTGTTTAAAATCAATGTTCTCTGTGTGAGCAGGGAACACTATGCAAGATGGTAAAGTTGATCTCTCAAGGTGTAAATGTTCACGTAAAGTCCGTGGTTGGTTTAACACATTCCTATGAACTTCATTTTCATCCTCAAGAAGAGGATTATTTTGATTTATAGTTGGATCTGGCAGATTTGGATTTGGATGATCAACTGGGTCTGCCATGGAATCCAAGTGATGTTGAGTGCCTCTTCTAAGTGAATGATCAAGGCCTGGAACTAGTCCCCATTCGGAGGAGAGTCGATTGTTTTGATCCCTACTCCAACGGGACATAAACCATTTACACCACACAACAAATACCACTAATTCAAATAGCAAGTATGATACTTAAAATAAAAATAAAAACTTAAATCAACAACCCAGGTGACAAGGCTAACCATGAGGGTTCAGTCCACAAAGCAAAATAAATCAACAACCCAGGTGGCAGAGCCAACCATGAGGGTTCAGTCCACAAAGCAAAATAAATCAAGAACTCAGGTGGCAGGGCCAACCATGAGGGTTCAATCCACAAAGCAAAATAAATCAACAACCCAAGTGGTAGAGCCGACCATGAGGGTTCAGTCCACAAAAAAAAAAAAAAAAAAGTAAAACTAATGTAGAAATTAAACTATGCTAATCTGGAAAATAGATTCAGCGGATGATCTTTGTGATCAAACAACAACTGTAGGACAACCATAGCACTTTGGTGATAAAATCTCAAGCAGGGCAACCTTATGTCATAGTTAGTGCTTGAAAGACCCAACTGAATTTATTTTTTTTAAAAAAAGAAAATAAAAAAAATAAAAAAAATCTACAGAAAATCTGGAGGGTTTAGAAGAAAACTTACCTTCGCTATCTTGCACAGATCTGAGCTATCTTAGTCTCTCCCCGACAACGGCGCCAAAAACTTGATTGCTTGCCTCCAAGTGCAGAGGTTCATAAGTAATATCCTGTGAATACAGGGTCGATCCCACAGGGAGATGAATTGCGAGAAGGAAAAAAATCAAATGCAAAACAAACTAAGTAATAAAAACTAAACTGATGATTTGATTTTGGGATTTTTGAATGGATGTAATTCAACTGAATAAAATAACACCCAAGCTTCAAAGTTCCACACATAGGTTAATGTTCCAAAATCATGATGACTTAGATAACACAATTAGGATCTGATCAGTATGGTCAGCCTAATCGGAAAATAAAACACTTTAAATATTTTAATAAATGATATAAAAGATTAAAAAATAATGAATTTGCACCATTGACATATATTCTCAAGCGCCAGTGATTTTAAGTATTCAATATCTATAGGATAATGAATATCAAAGAAATATAACAGGTTGAGAACCTTTCCTATCTAGGAAATCTGATTGATCTAGGGTAAGCCTATCCATCAATGTAGATCTCATATGATGGAAACATATGGATCTTACAAGAGGATAAAAAACAAAACCTAAATAATAGATAATATGCATACACCATTATTCTCATCATTAAAACAATCAATCATCATAAACTTAAAAAATTATTAAACCCATGTGCTTCCCTTCTAACTTGGGCTAGAAGGAACTTAGAAAAACATAATTAAATTGCAGAAATAAAAAGCAACAAGAAAGAAAGAAGAAAAAAAATGCAAATAGAAAGTATCTAAAATAAAAAAAACAACTTATAAAGCTTTAATAAAACTAAAAACTCTTTAAAAACCCTAAATATTGCTCTTTAATGCTTTTAATGATGTTTAAGAATACCCTAGGAGACCCTATTTATAAGTAGGGAACTCCAATTTTCGTATAAAGTTGAAAACCCTAGAAAACGCCTCAAATATACGTATTTTTTCAAAATAGACTTCTCGCTGCATAGTTCATTTAAAACAGACTTCCTGCTGCGCAGTTTTTCAAAATAAACTTTACAGCTTCATAATACACTTTTTCAGGACGATTTTAGGATTCTTCACTTCAAATCTTCGATTCTCTTCATTCCTTGTTTGGTTTTCTTGGATCTTTGGCATGTGAATTCTTCAATCTTGATCTCCTAAGATCCATCCCTTGCTTTGGTGATTTTTGAGCATCAAATTCTTACTTTTTAGCACCATTTTTCAATTCAAGCTCCTAAATTCACCTTGCAACACATACATGAGTAAAATAGAATATTAAGATGATTTATGTTCATAAAACCAAGATATAAATGGGAAAATTATGCAATATTTGAGTCTTAACAACGCCTGAGGTCATAAGCGTTCAATCAAACTCAAATTGAGTACGACTCTGGCATGCCCAGAATATCCTAATTGTACATATTTGATTTAATATGAGATATTCATTAACATGTGTGGCCTCGTGTTTAATTGAATAACAACATTTTTAGTACACCCGGTGGGACTATTGATGTGCTATCTTTGGTGTTTCTTAGTAAAGCAATATGGTTGGTATACCAAATGCAAAAGCTAGTAATCCCTTTAGGGTCATGGAAGAGCCACTCTATGTGAAGGCATGATTCTCTTTTCGATCGACTGTTACGCTAAGTGAATTGTGAACCACCTTCGTGACATGTAGAGAGACATATGATTGATTGCACAAGACAATAGGGTCAAAGTAGAGAAAATTGCTTGATTAATCGAAACCTTCTTCAAAAGGTTTTCGCTACGGTAAACCACTAGTTTACTGAGTCTACTGACAAGTCCTTAACAGACTTAGAGGTGGAGAGACTAACTAATCTTCTAATAAGATTCGGCTAGAGGAACCATAAGACCATCATCCACCAACTTAGGTGGCTGTGAAAAGAAACAACTGTCTTTTATGACTAACATGATGTAAAGTCCCAAAACATCCATATTCTTAGGAGGTAATTTCATGCCGACATCGATAAGCTTGAGGGACAACTGCTAGTGCCAGTGGTGCAACATAATTACTATGTTGAAGTCAAGCACCCTGGGGGGCAACCTCCTATGATGTCGACAATACCACAAAAATATACAAGGGCCAATCCACTTGGGGGCAACCTTTGATGCCATGGGCCCCACCAATCGTAAACATAATGACTCAAAGTCTACTGGTCGTAGTACAATTGTGATCGTAAAGATCTAATCAATTCAATATAAGAAATAACTCACCAATCTCATGACTGGAGGATTACCGGACATTCAACGGACGTCACTTTTGTCGTGACCAATCCAGAAAAATCAAAACAATTAAAGAGAACAAGTAGCAGATCGACATATAAAGATTGCCTTCCAGAGAAATAAACCGAATAAAATGGACAAATCGAATCTAAAGACACTTAGGACAAGGACGAAAACTCATCCCTCATGAATAAAATTCATGAAAAGAAATGCTGGCAAGACATGTATTGTGCGAACTATGATACCAAAAATGTCATGCTATTGACCGACGTAGTGCTCCAGACAAGCCAAGTGATGAACCACGATGGTCACATCATTCGCATTAAAAGCTAATTCCTCATAAAGACAATCCGTTAAAAGATATGCCGCCTGGGCATGTATTATATGAATGATGTTGTTATAAAAGTTATGTAACAGTCTGATGCACCGTTCCAAGCAAGCCATAATGGGCAAAAGAAAATTCAAATGGTCAACAATGTTCGAAATGAATAACCTAATGATCAATTCAACTAAAATGGCCAAATCAACAGCCGAAACGACCGACTTTATGGCCGATTAACTAGAATTGGTAATTTAATAGATGGAATGTTCGATTTCACGACTTATTTAACCAAAATGGTCAATTTAACAGTTGAAAAGTCTAATTTTACAACTAAAATAGTTGGTTTGACGACTGACTGGATGACAAAAAGCCATTTAACGCCTCTTCACATTATCCAATCACATTATCTGAATGTAAAGAGATGTGAGGGTCATTATTTACACCCAGTCAATCACAACCAAATTGGATAGTCTAAAGATGCCTTGTGGCAGCCATGCCACAAGTTGTGAGGATAAACTTCAAAGCCAAAAGGCTAGTAGTGTGTTTTTGTTAAGAAGAACAAGACTGGAGTCAAGGAAAAGTAACTCTCTACATTGCAAGAGTCCTAAAAAAATCAACTATGCAAAAGAAAAGAGTCCGGTCATGTCAAGACTCTAGTAAAGCTTCCTACAAATGTTACACAACTAGAATAACAGGAGGCTTATAGGATCTTTCCTATACATGTGACTTGATTAATTGGTTACGTTTATGTGAAAAATCAAAGAGATTCACATGACCAATTATCCAAATATCTCATGATGTGAAATCTTATGCAAGGCCACCATATCTGAGAAGGTTATATAAGTAACAATCGATGGAGAACTTGAGGCACTAGTTGGGACATCGTACACAACCTTTCACAACTAGAGGTGGGCATGAGACCACCCAATCCGGCTAACTTGACTCGTCTGACTTGTTCAAATTCGACTTTACCTGAACCGAATGGGTGAGTTGGTCCGAACCGAGTAGGCTTCGCCCAATCCGAACTCGAACCAAGTCGAGTTCGAGTTACCCAATAAGTTGACCTGACTTGACCCTCAGACTCGACTCGATTCGAAACCCGACTCGACCTGATTCTCTAACCCCACCCACCGCACCCTACCCCGACCCAATCTTAAACTCTCTCTCTCTCCCTCCCTCCCTCCCTCCCTCATCATCCTCCTCTTCCAAGCCCGACAACCACCCACCAGCATCACCCTCCTCCTCCTCCTCCTCTCTCTCCTCTCCACTCCCTCCCTCATCTCTCAATCTGACTCGGTGCCAACTCGACTCGACTTGGTACTTTTGATCGGATTAGACTTGGTCCGGATCAGTCTAGGTCAGACCGAACTTAGATCGAGTTAGGCATGCCGGACTTGGTATCGAGTCGGATCGAGTTCAGGTCAGGCCTATTTCAAAATTGGATCGAGTCGAGTCAGCCCTAACTCGGTTCGACTCGACTCGATGCCTAGTTCTACCCACAATGCAACATTGTCTTATCTTTGTTTTAACTTCAGAACCCCTCACTTCTGTCTAGCCCCGGAACAGAGTGTATAAAGTTTAGGATAGCTTAGGTCGTTATTGTCTAGCGTTACCGCTGCAGTACGCTTAAGAGTAGTATAAATATCTATGACCTACCATCATCGGATCTCGATCAACCAAGTCCTTACTTGGAAGATACACTTCGGTCGCATCCTGTTGATCATCTGTCTTGATTGTTTATCCATTTAGACGATCGCGAATATTATCTTGATTTTATTTCTTTATTGATTGTACCGAACTTCATCATAAATCAATAAAATTGACAACTCAACATTGAGTTTTTAATTCTTTCATCCATTACTGTATTACTGAAAAACTTAAGGGCCGCGATAACCGTTGAAAGAAAAGTCCTTAACTCAAGGTAAAAAGAATCCATCAGAAGGACCAACCCTCCCTTTCAAATCGCCTTTACAATATTGGTGGCTAGACAGACAAGCCAACCTTCACAAATTCGATTATACAGTTATTTTAGCACTTGTGGTTGCAAGTGTTCAATTGAACTCGAGTTGAGTACGACTCAGGCATGCCTGCACTATCTCAATCGCACACATGTAACTGAATACAAGTTATTCATCAACACATGTGACCTTGTATTTGATTAAATAGCAACAAAGAAGGAACTAATTTAAATTGAAACACATTCATTTAATTTGAATTACATTTATAGCATGCAAACAAGTATTAAGTAATTCCTAGGTGCGTGCATCTCATCCATCATACTCTACTAAAGTAGAGAAGTTTTATATATCTACGACTGCATATAAAGCCTGATCATATGAAGACACTTACAAATGGCACACACTATAACCAACCAACCAAATTGTGGAATCATCTATTGCTAAGTCATATGCAGAAAATTAGATGGCTGGAAACATCCTAACCTCTGATTCAGGAACAGTTTATTGTTGAAATAAGGCCATTAAATATGTTTTCATATTTAAATGTCCAATTATAGGAAACCAACCTGAAATTCGGATAATCAAATAAGAGTAATATTACCGATAATTTAAATGGTTTTGCTTGAATCACTTGTATCCCATGCCAGCAAATTCTAAGTGCCTGAGTATCATCCTGGGAAAAGGATTGTGTGGGTGGTGTGTTGACGTCATCAAGTTCTGTGGGCCCTATGATACATATTTTATATCCACCCTATAAAACGGTGAGGACAATGATGCCCATCGTTGAATCCTTCCTAGGGCCCACCGTGATGTTCGCTTGCCATCCAATCCATTGATAAGGTCATACAGGCCTGGATGAAGGGAAACACAAAACATCAACTTGATCCAAAACCAAGAAGTTTTAAACGGTAGACATTCAATCCCTATACTCTCTCTCTCTCTCTCTCTCTCTCTCTCTCTCTCTCTCTCTCTCTCTATATATATATATATATATATATTTTGGTGTGGTCCACTTGAGCTATGGATCTATATCATGTTTGAGCTCATGACTTAAAATGATCTCATAGAATGGATAGACAGCGTGGATATAACACATACATCATGGTGGAGCTTAACGAACTTAGTGACTTCAACACACCAGCGAGGTCAGTGTGTGCACTGCACAATCCACCTCCCATACTAGGGGTGTGTATCAACCTGACCCAAGTTCAAATCAGATTGGTGTTTTCAAGCTGAACAATCAGGAGACCTTGACCACTTGGTCCAACAGATCCAAACTCAGGTTAGGTCAGTCCGGTTTAGATTGATTATATCATCCATCACACACCGCTCAAGTTAAGTTTTTCTCTTTGTTTATCTTATTTTGACTGATTATCTATAGTCTAAAGGTGGAAATGGGCTGGGATAGGGCCCAACCCTACTCCCCTTAGATCTGGTCCTAATCTGGCTAAAAAGTCCTGGACCCTTGTTCCGCCAGGTCAGGTCAGCCTTACAAGGCAAGCTAGGTCAGGGTTAGCCCACGTAATCAAAGGTTAGAAAAAGTCTTAAGATTTTTATTTTTTTAAAAATTTTAATTTTTTAATTTTGTATTGTCCTTTTCTCCTGAGAAGGTCCATCATGGCTTTGATCACAAAAATGTGACCTTAGATAATAAAAGTCCTTTTAAACTACACATATATAGTAAATGAGATTACTTATAAGTTTCTCAAATCATCATTCTCCAAACGGTGACCCACTTAATGATCGGACCAAGTCAGGCCAGGCCATTCATTGTTTGCTGCAGCCCACCCCAGACACCAGGCCTAAATTTCAAGCCTAGGCCCAGCCCTAAGGTCAAGTTTAGGGTCCCAAGTCCAGGCCCACCAAAGGGGTGGGCCGCCAGCCCGTTGCCTCCCTTGGCATCTGGAGGAAGAACCGAAAAGAAAAGGTAAGACTTCTCTCCATATGATGCAAGGAGTGCGGATTAGCAAACACCTTTGAATGCACAGAAATCATAATTCTTTTAGTTGCTACTGTTTTACATTCTCATTTACTTTAGGGATTGCATCCTGCCCTGGCCTGGACAGTAATCCGTCCAAGCAGGAGCTATGTGGGGCCTACCATGATCCATGCGGTCCATTTATCTTTTCAGATTATTTTAGAGTATGAGCTAAAAAATGGGTCAGATCCAAAGCTTAAATGGACAAAAACACATGTAACAATGATACTGACACCTGCACTGAAAACCTTTTTCATGTCCACGTAATATTCCATCCAACTTGTTCATAAGGTCATGCAGACTTGGACAAAGGGACAACACAAATATCACCTTGATCCAAAACTTTTGTTCGCTACCAAGAAGTTTTTAATGATAAGCATAGAATCTCTACCTTGTGGTCCACTTGAAAGTTAGATCTACCTCATTTTTAAGTCTTTACTATAAAATGATCTGAACAAATAGATAGACAACATCGATAAAACCCATACACCAGCTGCTTCTGTTACTACCCCACCTTCCCAAGTTCAGCTCAACCAAGGCCTCTGAGGGCCACCATCATGTATGCATTTGATCCATGCTGTTCATTCATTTTCCTATAATATCATTTTGGGGTATTAATCTTAAGTAGACTACAACATAGGAGCAGCATTGATAACACCACCCACCCTTTGAAGTCTTCCTAAAGCTCGCCATTATATTTATTTGTGATCCAACCTGATCATAAGGTCACATGGACTTGGACGAAGGGAAAACATGATTATCAGCTTGCACTTAAGAAGTTTTCAATAGTAGTCATTTAATACCCATTGTGTGGTTTACCTAGAATAATATCGAAAATCGGATAGACCGTGTGGATGAAATCAAAACATCATGGTGGCCCCTCTAAGCGCCTGCCTGTGCCAAGCTCCGGACAGGGGTAGTACCCAATCCACGTTTTGCTTCCCATGTTCTGGTTTGCTGTTGTTCAGCCCTTTATGGTGGGCATGGATTAGGTGGTGTGGTGATGTGGGGCCTACTTTTGTATGCGTTTTTATATCTATGCGGTTTATTTATTTTTTTAGATCATTTTATAAAATGATGCAAATCCAGAGCTCATGGAGACCGCACTATAAGAAACAATGGTCATTGAAGGTTCCCCATTAAAAACATGTTGAGGCTATAAAGGTTTTGGATCAAGTTGATATTTGTGTTTTCATTCATTTAGGAACATGACCCAATCACCAATAAACATTATGGTGGGCCTTGGAAAGTTTTTAATAGTTGGTGTTCAATCATGATTGTTTTCCTATGTCGTGGTCAACCAGAGATTTATAGATTTGCCTCATTATTTAAAATGTCTTAGAATAATGATTCAAAATTAAAGGACATCATGGATAAAACACATGATCATCATGGAGCCCACAAAGCACCATCCAATAGCAACATCGCTAATACGCCCTTACTAGTAATATCAGTATGCACATCCCTACGGAGGGTCCACTTGGTCACTCAATATACAAGTCCTCACATGATATTGCCCACATGATGCTTTTTCATTGGTGCAATACATATAAATATTTTTAATAAGTCTTGAGCCACCATCAATCAACAATATTTTTTATGATCCCACCAGCTCCTTGCTTATTGTGACGCTTTGAAACTAAAATTAGATTACAAATGAACAAATTTAAAAATGAAAAATATCTTTTTAATTCTCAAAAAATGAAATATGAAAGGATTAATAGAGAAATATCACTTGCTCTTATTATAATTATAAGATTGTGATGTGAATAATCTTCTCCTTTGATCATAATATAAAATGAAAAGTGTTCAATAAAAACATGAAAAGGTGATTAAACCTTCAAAGTTTATCCTGAAAACCGTAGCAAGTGGGCACATTCATTTGATTCCACCTTAGGAAAGGAATTCTTTCAGCCACCGAAAGTGTGGGCCTGGGATGTTGGTTGTATCGCAGTTTTCTTCAATTGATCCTTTAATTTTAAAAATTCATTGGTCAGCATGCTTTATCTTCTTCTTCTTCTTCTTATTCTTATTTATTTATTTATTTTTTTTAAATTTAAATTTTAATTCTGGCATTTGGCTCTGACCAAACACCATAAAGGTCACCATGATATATGTGTTTCATCCATGCTGTCCATTCATATTTTCATATCATTTTATAGGATGATCCAAAAACTCAGGTAGATCCAAATATCAAGAGGACCACATCACATGAAACAATGTTTACTGAACACCCACCATTAAAAACTTTTTGGGCCCACAAAAGTTTGGATCAATCTGATATTTATTTTTTTCCCTCTTCAGGTCTGTATAACTAAATCAACAGGTTTGATGTCAAATCAACATTACAGTGGGCCTTAAGAGTTTTTTAATGGTGGACATTCAATCACTACTGTTTTCCTGTGATGTGGTCCGCTTGATATTTAGATCCTCATCATTTTTGGGTGTAAGCTCTAAAATGATTTGGAAAAATAAATGAACGGCATAGATAAAACGCATACATCATGGTGGGGCCCAGAGAGCACCGACTACTAGCCACCTGGCGAGTGGCAGGATAACTAGCCAAACCGCAACCGTGTCCAATGAGGCGGCGGTGATGTTTGTGTGAAATCCTATCCGTCCATCCGTTTTGTGAGTTCATTTTAGGACAAGTTGCCAAAAATGAACCGTATCCAAAGCTCAAGTGAGCCAAAAACGTGATAATTAAATCTCCACAGTTGAAATATTTGTGGGGCCACAGAAGTTTTGATTCATGTTAATATTTTTGTTTTCAGTTCATCCCAATAGGAATGACGTTATTAACGGTATGGATGGCATCTGAATATCACTGTTGAACCCAGGAAGGTTTCAATGGTAGGAATTTCCGTAACCACATTTTCCTTTAGTACGGATCACTCAAGATTTGGATACGGTTCATTTTTGACAACATGTCCTAAAATGAGCTCACAAAACGGATGGACGGGGAGGATTTCTCAAAAACATCACAGTGGGCCCCACCTAAGTTCCCAGCGCAGGAACTTCCTGCGAAAGGCTTTCGCAGTAAATCCGCGTCCCATGTTATGGCGCAGATCATGGTCCCTCGGTATGCGTGTGGGCCGTTGCATGTGGACGCCTGCGGACATTTTAATAAAGGAATTATTTAATACTCTGTCAGAGCATGACACCTGATGCTCAGGCAGTTGGAGCATTCACGCGTGCCAATTATTAAACTCAAATTAAACCAATAAAACTGTTGAACCCACTCTCTTAACTCAGACTTGTAAAATTAGATTGGTGGGGCAATCCGAACTCTGATTGGTGGATGCTTGTGTGTTGAAATAGGACCGTTGGATATTTTCCAGTTTTAGCCGTCCAATAAATGTCCCCCAATCCGATATTTAGATACGCTAATAAGTTCAAACTTTTGACCTGGGCCTTACCAACTTGGACGGTTTAATTTGAATTACTTAGTGTGCCATGTATGCAATGTCTAAGTAAATAGTAAGTGGTTGTGTATCATCCATCACACTCTACCAGAGTATCAAATATAATCTTTTTTCAGTATGATGGTTGCCAGAACAGTTTTGTTGATTAGTGACATTTTCCTGCCATCTCCCTCCACTGTGGGGCCCACCTATGACTGTTGTGTCACTGGAGAGATTTTCCTACAATAGTTCACACGAGATCCACACTGTCAATCATGTGGCTTTTACTGTGTACACTACTGTCCAAAAAAATCAGTCTGGTCCACTTATTAAGTAGGCCATAGACTAGAAACAAATGTAGGGCTGAGAAGATCAGACAAGTTTTCTTTACCTGCCTGTTTGTTTGAACACTGCGGCCTACGTTAGTGACCGGGCCATCTTGATTTTTGGGGGCGAAGCATCATACCATGGAACATGCACTCGCATCATATTTGTGTGAAATCCACTCCGTCCATCACATAATTGCTGTTATTTTCACCGTACATAGAAAAAAAATTCAGCTCAATCCCAAACTCGAGTGGGCCACACAATGAAGAACAATGTAAAGGATCAATCTGATTTTTGGATTGTCCGTTCGTCCTGGTGAGGTCCACCTGATGAACGGGTTGGATGGATGATAGACACTATGGTGGGATCCACGTACAAAGCTATGATTGGTGTCCCATCCTATTCATCCCTGTCGTGTGGCCCACTTGAGCTGTTGGTCGGATGATATGATATGAGGGCCTAAAATCTAGATTTGCACCTGATGGATAGAGTAGATTAGGGCACCTCCGAGTTATTAGGGGTCGCTTGGTAGGGATGAACTGGTGTGAATCGGAAAAAGCTAAAGAATGTTTAGTCGACATGAATCGGTGTGAAATGAAATTAATGAAAATTGATTTTTTTTGTTTTAAAAAAATTGAAATTACCCTATTTTGATGTGGATTGGCGTTTCATTAGACTATTAATCCACCATGTATGTGGCACACTTATGACATCTCTAAAAAAAATAATTATCAGGGGCTTGACTAAAATTACACTAAATAGAATGATTCGCACTGTTTAAATATTGGTTATATAAGGACTGTTAAAAAACATTGGCAAGCTATGTTATCTGAGATCATTATACTTGTGGCTCACTTTAGGTTTGAAATTTTCTCATTTAAAGTAAATATTTTAAGTATTTTTGTCAAATATCATATGAGCACACTAATTTAAAAAGCTAAAGTTGATTTTCTTAAATAAATTCGTGTCTCCAAAATTACGATTCATTTGTTACGCAAGATGAGGATTTTTATTCACATCTTACGGTAATTGTGTTTTGGATTCCAATTCGCACTTACTCATACTTGTGAAATGACCCCTTAGAAGAAGAGGGAGAGGGAAACTAACAAACTGTGACCATGAAACCCACCTTGATGCGTGTGTTGTATTTCTATACCATTCGCCTATTTTGTATCTTATTTTAAGACATGAGCCCAAAAATTAAGTAAATCCAAATCATAGGTAGACCGCAACGTAAAAATGCTCGTAATTAAAAACCTTTTACAGCCCACCGTAGTATTTATATGCCATCTAACATATTGATAAGGTTATGTTAATTGAGGCATGCTCACCTCCACATGCGTACATCTTTGTACACATTTCATGGTTCCAAATTTTGAACAGTCCATGTGAACCTGCACCCCATGGAATCCCTACGGACCAATTTTTACCTTGATCCAAAACTCTAGTGAGCAATAGCAAAGAGATATGCAAATCAATGAAAGAAATTATTTTCTTCTGCCATATCTACTAAAATTTTAGATTAAGGTAAAAGTTGAGTCCTATGGATTTTATGGGGTGCTGCATCACATGGACCGTTTAAATTTCGAGCTCACATCACATGTGATGAGTTCTCAAAAAATTCTCATGAAAAGGGGTGCTCCACTTAATATCAGGCATATAAGCTAGAGAAAATATAAATATTAATGCAAAACTTTGGTGGCGTAAAAAGATTTCTTAATGGTGATGCACCACTTTTGACATCACGTGGTTCGCTTGAGATTTAGATCTCTTTATTTTTGGACCAATACCAAACACCCTGTAAATTACTAGGAATGTTTACTTCTAGGGCTTGTTTGGATTCGTGTATTGTATCGTATTAAGGGTGAGTTTTTACAATATACTGTGTTTGGATAGGAGTTGGCGTTCGAACGTACACACGCGCATGAATACAATAAAATACAAAAAATTCGAAAGGCAGTAGAGTAAAAGAAGACGTCACTGTATTGTGCAGTTCAACGTGTAAGACTCGTATCCTAGACTGTACTGTTCCGTAGGCTTTCGCGGTCCTTACGGTCGAATTTCAGCAACCATCGATATGTATCTGCCGTTTGCGCGATTCTAAGCCGAGTCCTGCATATCGGAGTCGATTCGACTTGAAACTTGTACTCTGGCGACCACACCGTCGTCGCGGTTCCAACGCCCGACTTGCGCACCGATTCGATACCCGGGCTAGAAGATGTGGGCCCACGTTCATTTCGAAGAAATGTCGCGCGTTGCGAATTCCGAGAAAATCTCTACAACCTATCCCATCAATCAATCAATCAATGTCAAGTACAAGTCAAGTACACTCCATACCCCAAGTACAACAACCCATCCATTCCCATTCCCAAAGTCAACTCTCTCTCTCTCTCTCTCTCTCCACCCTTCCCTTTCTTATAACCCCATCAGTCCACCCATCACCCATCACTCCATCTCATATCATCCCATCACTCCTCTCTCTCTCTCTCTCTCTCATTCTCTCTCTTCACTCCCAAGCAACAAGATTCCAACGTCCAAGGCTTCAAAGAACAACCAAGTGTGGCACACTTTCCCACCTTCTCATCTCCCATCTCAACCTTCCAATTACCATTAACCTCCATCAAAATCGAAGGTAAGGAGCATACAAGCCTAAGTGAGCAAGAAGGAGGTCAATAGGTGGGTGATTTTATGTGATTTTGATGATTAGAGGGCCCACATATGTGAGATCCATCTTGATGTACGATTTGTACGAGGAGCCCATAGTGGCGGGGTCCCTCCTCTACTCCGATCTCCGTCTCTCTCTCTCTCTCTCTTTATTTTTATTTTCCTTGCATGATGGTCCACCTTGATGGACGGTGCTGTGGACCCCACCATGATGTATTTACTCTATCTACACCGTCTAGCAGATCTGGACGGTGGCCACACCAAGATGCATGTGTTTTATATACTTTGTCCATCTGTTGGACAAGCAGCATCTACCTGCTGTTGTGCAGGCGTCAGTAAGTTAGGTGGGTCCACCAGCATGATGTATATGCTTCATCAGGACCGTCCATCATGTGGGACCCACCTGATGTGGCAGCAGATCGTCCAGATTAGGCCCCCACAATGATGTATATTTGTATTTCCACAACGTCCAAACGCTGGACGTGTGAGGACCATTGGATTTTTATAAAGAAAAAGTAAAAAAATTATTATTATAATAATATAATATATAAGTATATGTATTATATACGTGGTGGGCCCCATGTGGGACCCACGTTGATGAATGTAGTATATCTATTCACGGGACGTGCTGGAGTGTAAAGCACTGCAAAAATAAAAAAGAAAAAAGAAAAAGAAAAGAAAAGGAATATATAAGATCTATATATATATATATATATATATATATATATATATATATATATATATATATATATATATATATATATGAGATGGTGGGCCCCACGTAGGAACCCACCTTTGCATCCCTTGAATAAGGGCCGTTCGTTACTGGACGACCAGCAGCGTTGGGTGCTGTAGTGGCGTTGGTAAATTAATTAATTAATTAAATAAACAATATATATAATATTTCATGGTGGGCCACACCACGTGACCCCCACCCTGATGATACGTTGAATATCCACTGTTCATCTGGGTGGCCCACCGTGATATGTGTTTCACCGTCCATTCATTTCATCTAGACAAGATTGGAGAATCCCATCGTGATGCATGTTTTGCATTCCACGCTGTCCATTTAATTGGTGGGTCACACGTATGTGGACCCCACCATGAGATAAGTGTTATATCCCTACCGTCCATCTAATTGGCGCGGTGGCCAGTTAACCCACCCAGCAACTATTGCTGCTGTATTTGGTCAGCAATTCGGTGGGGCCCACTGATGCATGTGTTGCATCCAAACCGTCCATCCCTTTTCCGTGCTAGACCATGTATATGGACCCCACACTGATGTATATGTTACATCTGATCCGTCCATCCACTTGGCTAGCTCACCTCGAGGCTTGAGACTAAAAATAAGACAGATCCGGTCGTATCAGGTGGACCACACTATAGAGAATAGTGGGTTTGAACGTCCACCATGGAAACCCCCTTGGGTTACGGAGTTTTGGACTAATATGATATTTGTTTTTACTCTAAATCCAGGTCTCTGTAACCTTATGAACAAATTGGATGGGAAATGAACCCTATGGTGAGGCTCACTGGTATTCAACAATGGAAATCATTATCACCACTGTTATTTGTGGTATGGTCCAGATGATCTTTTGATCCGATTCATTGTTTGGATAATGCTTTAAAATGATCTTTATCGATGGATGAATGGTGCGGCCTAAGTAGTGTGGCCCACTCAATGTTTATGAGGCCCATTAGTGCGGCCCATTGATGCGGCCCATTTGATGTTTATGAGGCCTATTGGTGCGGCCCAAGTAGTGCGGCCCATTTAATGAGGCTAATTGGTGCGGCCCGTTGATGCTGCCCATTTGATGTTTATGAGGCCCATTGGTGCAACCCGTTGATGTGGCCCACTTGATGTATATGAGGCCCGATGTGATGTATTTATGGCCCATGTGCCAAGGCTCATTGTGATATATGTGCGGCCCATGAGTGAGGCCCATAAGTGATGTGTATTGGGCCATTGTGTGAGGCCATGGCCCCACTATATATTATATTTGGCTCTATGTGGGCCACTCATTGGGAGCAATGTTGGTTAAATGGCCACATTGATGGGCAATAATGGTTTAATGTCCACGTTATGACCTTCCCTTAGGCCTTGTTCGGCCCATTCTCATCAAGGCCGATTATCGATTTCGATTATCGAGGCCCGTCATCGATCAATTCCGATTGTCGTGGTTGATTGATCGATTAGCGATTGAGGCTGGTTATCACGACCGATTGCCGATTCCGATTATCGATCGATTCCGATTGTCGTGGCTGTTTGCCGATTCTGATTATCGTGGCCGATTGATCGATTAGTGATCGAGGCTAATTATCGTAACCGATTGCCGATTCTGATTATTAAGGCCGATTATCGATCGATTTCGATTGTTGTGGCCGTTTGTCTATTCTGATTGTCGTGGCCGATTGACCGATTAGCGATCGAGGTTGATTATCATGACCGATTGCCGATTCCGATTATCAAGGCCAATTATCGATCGATTTCGATTGTCGAGGCCAATTTTGATTGTCGAGGCCGATTCTAATTGTCGAGGCCGATTCCGATTATTATCCAGGCCGATTCCGATTATTGAGGCCAATTCTGATTATCGAGGCCGACTCCGATTGTCGAGGCCGGATAGTGAGGCCGATTACTGAGGCCCATTGTGATGTATATGCGGCCCGTATTTGAGGCCCATTGTGATGAGCATTTGGCCTCGGCTTGATGCATTTGAGACCTATGTAATGTATGTGAAGTCTATGTGATGAGACCCATTGTGGTGCCTTTGAGGGTCAGGTGATGGAGCCCATTGTGTTGTATATTAGGCCTATGTGAGAGGCCCATCGTGATATATATTAAGCTCTTGAGTGAGGCCCATGGTGTTGCATATTTGGCCCTTGCGTGAGGTCATAGGTCTACTATATGTTAGGCTCTATGTGGGCCATTCCTTGGGGGCAATGTTGGTTAAATGTCCACATTGTCGATGCCGGTTATTGATACCGATTATGAGTATGTGACAGCACAGCATCATGATATATGCCCATATGCATCATCTGCATGTTTGTTATGATATGTGGTTGACCATTGCATATGCTATAGTGCTAGTGGTTTATGGGACTCCCTGATAGGCGGAGGTTATCTCACATGAGCGCACGGTATACGCAGGATTGATGCATGACTGGATTGTATGACTCATGCATATTGCATTGTGTGATGTGATTACTGTACACCTTAGCGACATTAGGGTTGTGACCTCCACAGGCATGCCGTGGATGACCAGATGAGACACCGAAAATGTTTGGTTCGAGCATTTGGGCACTTTGGATGTCCGTGGGTGAAAGTCCCTAAACCTCCATGGCCAAGAGACGCCCCAACGTCGAGACTGAGTGGATACATGAGCGCCCGAGTGCCAAATACCAGGAGGCCGCGTCTCCCACTGTGTTGTGGTCGGTTGAGAGGGGGTGTGGCCTTCCCTCTCGAGAGTAGGGGGCATAGCTAGGCTGAGTTTGACCAGCTCGTGAATGGGTCCGCTATCGACGTGCCGGGTAGATATTGGCTGACTACTAGTCAGGCGGATAGTGAGGTCTCTTCCACTTGCATGGTCGCGCGTCAGTGGGCGGCGATTTGCATGTAGAGTGTACTAGACCTCGGTGATGATCCCAGAGATGTATAGTACGGATTTGTGGAGCAGGCGTTACATACTTATTCATTCAGTCATTCACTATCCACTCGGGCTGGTGGTGCGCAACTATTTGTTACATGTGCCTTCGCAATGGCCAGGATTTCGGTTGGAGCACGCGACTAACCTGAGATCAGGAGTTTAGGACATTGAGTATGACTATTCAAATTAGGTATGAGACTGGTTTGGATAGAAGTCCCTTGTGGTGGATCCCGTAGCCTGCGATACTATGTACTATCATCCCGACTTCACACTCTAGCATGGTCATCCCATTCGCACCGCATATTGCATTACATCCATATCATATGACATTTTGGGTTACCGTATTTCTGCATTTATATGGTCTAGATACGGCTGACGATATTCGTGGACTCATCAGAAATTGTATATTGCACTGCTTCCTTGACATTTGATATTTTGCTCTTTATGGCTCCTCGTTTGTATAGCTGATCTATATTGCATACTCTGAAATTGTATAACTTATGGATTTGTCAGTATTTCCGCTTATTCTGATATCATATGATTCATGATCTTGCCAGTATTTCTGATATTGTATGATTATGACACTGTATTGAATACTTGACACTTACCTTGTACACACACGTACACCACCCTCTAAGCTTTCTATAAGCTTATGCACGATAGATGCGTGTAGGTGATGTTAAGTTGCAGCAGCGTGGAGCTTGGAGCATGTAGCTGACTTCTGGAGCTTTGATTTTTACATATGTATTTCCCTTTTAGCATTGTATTAAATGTTTATATTAGTGGATATGTGATGATGATGTTGCCTTTGTGATTTGGGTAAACTTGTGGTTATGCTTCTTACGAGATAAATGTACGTTGGAAAATCCTCCTTGTAAGATCTCAGGATCGAAACCTGGCATATGGGCACTGGAAACTGAGAATGGGGTACTACAGAGGTTGTCAGCACCAGATTTGGCGATCGGGATTCATATAAATCTGATTTCCGGGTTTGGGGCGTGACACAGTGTCTTTAATGCGCTGTATTTTCGCGAGACGTGTTTACCTGTAGTTTTCACATAGATCTAAAAAGAAGCGTGTTTGGCAATAACTTGCCATCTTTCACCATCTCATTCTATATCCCCAATTGCATCTTTCTATATCTCTCTAAAAGCTTCTCCTATTTGATTCAATGGCACGAGCAATCAGGCCAAATTGCCTTTTTTTCTTGTCTTGCAGTTGCTATCTCTAATCTCTCTCTTCCATTTGGCCTATGCTGCTCGCGTCCTTGTTCCAAGATCAGCCTCTTCTCTTCCAATACCACCGTGGCCAACTTCTCTCTGGTCCTATCTCCCTTAATCTCATCTGGTACGGTAAGTTCAAACCATCATAGCGGGCCATCATAACCGACTTCATCGCCTCCATTACCTCGCCCCCTTCTAAATCCCAAAACCATCCTTCCATTGCATCGTGGTGGAAGACCACCGAGATATACTACTCCCAATTCAACGCAAAAACACCATCTCTTTTAGGACTCCGTGCCATTTTAGATGCCATCCATACCATTAAACATGTCAATTAAACTTGGTGACCTTGGATGGACGGTTAGGATTCACCAATCAGAATATGATGGACGGATAGGATTAGTCACAAACATGATAGTGGGCCCTGCCTGGGATACAATGTATGATAACTTAAAAATAGCCAGACTCCTACACGTGCTATCAATATTTATACATATATAAAATACTCAGTTCTTATATGTCGTTTCCAAACATTGATCTATACAAGAAATTGTATACTTGCCTGAACAATACCTCCTATCCAAACATTGGTTAATGGCATCTTAATTTAGATGTATTCTAAAAATGGTTGAACGTATACATGAATAGTAGCAGAATACAATGCAATACAGCCTTATACACGAATCCAAGCAAGCCATAAAACGAGCTGGTAATAGAAATGGACAACATTAATACACAACACATGCATCAAGATAGTTCAACAATATGGGCATTGTATTACACGGGCCGAATTTTATTGGAAGAGAGAACCGTCGAGAAGCCGCCGCGTGAAAGATCATTCACATCAAATATTCTTTTCTTTTTTTAAAGATCAGAGGCATGACGTATTTTTAATATCCACTAGAAGTAAACGTTCCTAGTAATTTATAGGGTGTTTTTCGTAAAAGGCACTGCTTTATTTGACTTTGACGCGAAAAGTGATGGAAGGAATTATGCTGGCAAGCTTTTGAAAATGATATTTTTATCCTTTCTAGGAGCATCTTACCGGGGAAGGCGGCTTGCATGCCAAGTAACTCAATGACCTAACGAACGGTGACGTATGTGTCTTATCGGCGTCATCCTACCAGGCCTGCCTCTATCCTCGAATGGCCAGTTCTGCAGGCGGGCCCACCTTATGTATCTGTTTATCCATGCTATCTATTCCTTTTCTCAATCATTCTAAATGCATGAATATAAAACTGAGGTAGATCCGAAGCTGAACTGAACCATATCATAAATGAGTATTGCACGGGGTTTTATTCTTTGTGCATTTAATATAACCAAGCTTATTATATGCGTGGGCACTTTAGCATTATATCTGTCTTTTTTAGTTTTTAATACCTTAAAATGATCCGAGAAAAAGGATAGACAACTTGGATAAAAAGATGCATCACGGTGGGGCCCGCCCACAGATGGGCAGGGATGGGATGCAATCCACGTCCCTTATTCCTGTCTTTCCATTTTAAAAGACTATTTTAGGGCATTATCTTATCTCTTAAGACGCCGTACATTAATAAAATTAATGTTCACAGTTGAAAACTTCCTTAATACCACGGAAGTTTTGGATCAAGCTGATGTTTGTGATTTCCCTTCATTTATTTGTGTTTCCACATCATTTATGTCTACCATTAAATAACAAATAAATATTATTGTGAGCCCTACAAAGGTTTCAATGGTGAACATACTTATCTTCATTGTTTCATGTGGTGTGGTCCACTTAAGCTTTGGATATGCTTCAATTTTAGGTTATGCCCTAAAATGAGCTCCAAATACAGGTTGAAGGTGTGGATAAGAGACACATGTCTACTTGGTCCCATGGAGTTTACTCTGTCTGCAATTGGGGTACCTGTTTTAGGGTGGATTTGGCAGGTTCCAGATAACACACGTCCAAACTTCATTGGATAATAAGCCATCCAACCAGAGCTCCTGTGGGGCACGTCATAATTTATCTTTATCCACACCATCCATCCATCTTCTCTTATCATTTTATGGTACGAGCCAAAAATAAGCAGATCCCACACTCAAGTGAACCGCACCATCGATGACCCTTACATTTAATGCCATGTGCATTTAATGCAACCAATCTCATTATTTGGTGTGTTCCACTTTAGTGTTGGATCTGCCTTATTTTTGGGCTCATTTCTTAAAATGATCAAGAAAATGGATGAATGGCATGAATAAACAGATGCATCACAGTGTGCTCTATAGAGCTCCAGTGGGATGGATTATTGTCCGGTGTGGGTTTGGATGCAATCCGCCTCGCCTACACGGCCTTGCATAATCCCACCTTGATAAATGTGTTGTATATGTTGGGGGAACTGCGAAAGCACATGGAGATGAATCTAGAATAGCAATCTAATAACACCAAGTAAAGGGAGAAGTACGTAGAGATTTAACGTGGAAAAACCCTTTTGGGAAAAAACTACAGCACAAAGCGATAAATGATCACTATGAAAGCAGAAATTACAAAGAGAAAGAGCTTACCTGATTCGAACAACCTCAAATCTCACCCTTGATACACCCTTTGATACCCTAGGACAATTTATAAATACTTAGAATACCTCCCGATCCCGTTTACACCTATATATATAGCCTTAAAAAGAATTTTAAACGAAATCGGAAACAAATCCTGCAAATTCGCAACTTTGCGAAAAATCTGCGCAGAATCTATCGATGCCATCGAACTAATCTTGTCGATGGCATCGAACTAACACATCAATTATCCACAGATAAAACATGATTTTTCAGAAATTCTCAATGGCATCAAACACTCATCGATGACATCGAAAAAGTGCCCAATTAGTCCATAGACCAACTGAAGAAAATTCAGAAAATATCGATGGGATCGAGAATTGTTCGATGCCATTGAAGGTGACATCAAACAGACTATCAATTGCATCGACATACCCAATAACAGAGTCGATTTAAGACATTTATTAAAACAATCTCCATCATGTCTTCAATCTTTAAATGTGCAGCTTCTTGTTCTCTTCTCTTTTCTCTGCTTTACATCATAGCTCCACAAACACTTCTCGTGCACACTTCGTGTTTCTTTTACGCCATCGCCAAGCATAGAGAAGTCGCACAGAACTTGAACTTCTTTATAGGAACCACCTTGATGAGCATGTCCGCCGGATTCATGCTCGTGTGAATCTTCTTTAGAGTCACGCCTCCTTCTTCAAGCACCTGTCGGATAAAGTGGTGACGAAGATCAATGTGTTTAGTACGTGAGTGATAAACATAATTTTTAGCCAAATTGATAGTGTTTTCGCTATTACAATTAACCGGCATGACCTCTTGCTGAAGCCCCAATTGATTTATCATGCCTTTTAACCAAACATCTTCTTTAAACGCTTTCATCATTGCCATATAATCTGCTTCGGTCCTGAAAAGAGCCATCACAGACTAAAACTTCAACATCCAACTAATTGCTTCACTCGCTAGTACATACGAGTAACATAAAGTCGACTTTCTAGAATTCACACTGCCTGTGTAGTCTGAATTCACATACCATATCAACTTTGCTCATGTCTTCTCAAAAGTTAAGACGTAGTCTTTTATACCTTAAATTAATTGAAGTAGTCATTTGACCGCTTCCCAATATTATTTGTCGGAGTTTGATATATATCTACTCACAACATCGACTGCCTGTGAAATATCTGGTCTTGTACAGACCATGACATACATTAAATCGCCAACCGCATTCGAATAAGGCATATGAGACATATCCTGCTTTTCCTTTTCTGTTTTGGGACATCGTTATGAGGAAAGTTTAAAGTGAGCCGCGTGGAGAACATTCACGGGCTTTGCCTAGTTCATCTCATATTTGATCAATACTTTTTCAAAGTATTCTGCCTGAGATAACAAAAGCCTGCTCCTCTTCCCGTCTCTATAAATATCTATGCTAAGAACCCTCTTTGCAGCCTTCAGATCTTTCATCTCGAATGTCCCTGATAACTGAGTCTTCAGTATATCGATTTTAAACATGTCATGAATGACGATCAACATATCATCAACATACAGTACTAGGATGATGAATTTGTCATCTCTCAGTATCTTGTAATAGACACAATGATCGTATTCACTCCTGGTAAAATTTTGACTTAACATAAAAGAATCAATTTTTTTATACCAATGCCTATATGAATGTTTCAAGCCGTACATCGACCTCATTAACCTGCAAACTTTTTTCTTGGCCCCATTAACTTCTTAGCCCTCTAGTTGTTTCATGTAGATCTGCTCTTCCAACTCCTCGTAGAAGAATGCAGTCTCGATATCCATCTGTTCTAGCTCGAGATCGTATTGGGCAACTAGCACCAATACGAATATGATAGATACCTGCTTAACCACTGGCGCGAATATCTCTGTGAAGTCGATTCCTTTTCTTTGAGCATAATCCTTCGCTACTAGCCTCGTTTTGTATCTATCATATTTCCTTTTAAATAACTATTTGCATCCGATTGCTTTTCGGCCTACTAGAAGCTCCACTAACTCCTATGTGTGGTTCTTGTATAAAGAGTCTATCTCATCGTCCATAGCCGCTTTTCACTTTTTTATATCAGGCTCATCAAGAGCCTCCTGAATAATAGACATGCCCCCCTTATCTGTAATGAGGGTATATGCGATATTAGAGTGGTCCCTGTATCTTACAAGTAACTTGTGATCACATGGTGGATTTCTTCTCACAGGTGGCTGCTCCACCTGCTCCTGTACCTTTGTATGTGCATCTGTCTCTGCCTGAGTATCATCTGTGTCAATTTAGACATCTATGATCAACCTTTGTAGTTCTTTTTGCTCATCTTGATCATTCTTGCGGAATACGAAGCTTTCATCGAATTTGATGTCATGACTAGTGATAACTTTGCGTGTGACCTTGTCGAATAATCTGTAACCTTTCACACCGACACCATCGCCAACAAAGATGTACTTTTTGGCTCTATGGTTTAGCTTATCTCTATCAACTGACGGTACATGAGAGTAAACTTCACAACCAAATATGCGTAAATTTGAGTAGTCCATCTTATGACTACTTCATACTTCCTTTGAGATCTTACAATCAATTGCCATAAAAGGGGACCGGTTCATCAAATAACAAGCCATGTTAGCGGCCTCAGTCCATTGGTCCTTGCCCAACCCATCGTTACTTAACATGCATTAGGCCCTTTTCAAGAGAGTCTGATTCATCCACTCAACTACACCATTTTGTACGGATGTATGATGTACTGTGTTATGCCTAATGATCCATTCATCCTTACAATACTCATTAAGCTCAATGGAAGTAAATTCTTCACCATTGTCAGTCCTTAAAACTTTTATTTTTCACCCTAATTGTTTTTCCATAATTGCCTTTCGTTATTTGAATGTGGTGAAAACTTCAGATTTACGTTTCATGAAGTAAACCCAAACTTTTTAGGAGTAGTCGTCAATGAACGAGACAACCACGACGACCCTCTAACGGAAACCTCTAGTGATGACCCCTATACGTCAGAGTACACATAATCAAACACTCCCTTACATACATGTTTTCCATATTTAAAAGAAAATTTAGATTGTTTACCATATATACAATGCTCGCATATATCTAAATCAGGATTCTTAAAAGCTGGAATCAAACATCGATCATAAAGTACCTTCATGCCCTGCTCGCTCATGTGACCCAGACGAGCATACCACATATATGCAAATGTGGGATCCGCAACGGTCGTTGCTGCTCCACCCACTGAAGTGCTTCTAATCAACTTATAAAGGTTTCCGTGCCTCTGCGGTCTCATAACCACGAGTGCCCCTTTTGAAACTTTAAGGACACTATTAAGATCGGTGAACTTGCACCCTATAGCCACTAGTGCACCGAGAGAAATTAAACTTTTCTTCATATCAGGAATGTGCCTGACATCAGTTAATGTACACTCCATCTCATCAAACATCTTGATGTGCACCGTACCAATAACCACAACATTACAGGCATTATTATTGCCCATAAAGACCTGTCTACTATCGTGCTCTCTGTAACTGGCGAACTAATTTCGATGATGAGTCATGTGATATGAAGCTCCCATGTCAAGGATCTACTCGTCTCTACGATTGTTGTGCAAGTGTCCGATCATAGACACAAACAACACCTCACATGTGTTTGTCTCTTCATCAGATGTGACAATATTGGCTTCATTGGAAGAAGCCTCTGAGTTTTCTTTATTCGCTTTAGGATTTGTACAATTCTTCTTCATGTGTCCACTCATCCCATAGTTTCAGCACTTTAATTTTCCTTTACCCTTGCCCTTCTAGGTCTTAAAGATCATGTACCTCGCTCTGTATTCCTGCCTCTCATGAGCAATGCATCAGAAGATGTCCTTATAATTATGCCACCATTTATCTTTCTCATGGCCTTCCCTTGAAGGGATGAGATAACGATGTCTACACTCAGGGACTTATTTTCTGTACACAATGAGTCCTTGAATGACTCATATGATGTAGGAAGAGAATTCAACGACATATATGCTTGATCTTCATCTTTAACTACTTCCTCCATGTCCAACAACTTGCAAATCAATTTATTAAAACTACTGATGTGGGCCTCCACATCTCCACTATTTATCATTCTGAAGTTGAACAACTGCAACTTCAAGTATAAACAATTCTTAGTGGACTTTTTAACATAAAAGTCCTCTAATTTTGCTCACAAACTTGCTACGGTTTTCTCCCTCAAGACATTGTAGATGACCTCATCCGTGAGACAAACGGATAGAGGATAAGATATTTTTATCAAGAGTATTCCAGTCTTCATCACTCACAGACGGTGGTCACTCCTTAAGAGCCCTATCTTCACATTGCTTAGTTAATAGGTTAATCATCTTAACCATCCATAACTCAAAATTATTTTTTCCTGAGTACTTCTCAATATCATACTTAGTGTTTCCTATTGAGACTAATCCTTCATATTCAAGCTTGCGCCCCAACGTTAGCTCTGATACCACTTGTTGGGGGAACCACGGCAGCACATAGAGATGAATCTAGGATAGTAATCCAATAACACCAAGCAAAAGGGAGAAGTACGCAGAGACTTAACGTGGAAAAACCCTTTTGGGAAAAAATTAGGGCACGAAGTGACAAATGATCACTATGAAAGCAGAAATTACAAAGAGACAGCTTACCCGATTTGAATAACCTCAAATCTCACCCTTGCTACACCCTTTGAAACCCTAGGACGATTTAGAAACACTTAGAATACCTCCCAATCCCATTTACACCCATATATATAGCCTTGGAAATAATCTTAAACAAAATCGAAAACAAATCCTACAAATTCGCAGCTTTGCGAAAAATCTGTGCAGAATCTGTCGATGGCATCGAACTAATCTTGTCGATAGCATCGAACTAACACCTCAACCGTCCAAAGATAAAACATGATTTTCCATAAATTCTCGATGGCATCGAACATTCATCGATGTCATCAAAAAAGTGTCCAGTTAGTCTAGCGACCAACTGAAGAAAATCCAGAAAACATCGATGGGATTGAGAACTGTTTGATTCCATCGAATGTGACATCAAATAGACTGTCAATTGCATCAACAGACCCAGTAACAAACTTGATTTAAGACATCTATTACAATAGTATATCTACTCTTTCCATCCGTATTTTTCTAGCTAATTTTAAGGCGTGGCTAAAACATGAAGGGAATCAAATCTCAAGTGGAACATAATAGAGGAAACTGTGGTGATTGGCTATTAATTTAAAAACTTCTTACAAGCCACAAAAGTTTTGGATTAAGTAGATATTTGCATTTTCCCTTCATCCTACTTAGTGTGACCTTATCAACATATTACATGGCAAATAAACATTAGGGTAGAGTTTTTAATGGTGAGCATTCAACCACTGCTATTCTTGTGGTCAGTACGCATGTATAATGCGAGACAAAGCTCTTATGCTATTTTTGACTTGTGTTTTGGGGTTAGTACCTCACTCACAGGCTTTGGGTTCCTTGTGGCGTAGCCTCATGCTCAGTATGCAAATACGTACATCAAGGTGGGCTCCATAGTCATGATATGATGGAACTCAGTGGTACCCCGACCCTGACCGAACCCACTCCAAATTTTTCTATCCTTGTCTTTTTGGAACGGAATGGAGGGGTTAAAGTGGGCCAACTCGTGGCGTCCAACGAGGATGGATCCGAAGGGACGAGGCTTACCTTATAACCCAAGGTTAAAAGAACCCCAAGATATGTGGGTCCCATTATGATGTTTGTGTCATATCCGCTCCATCCATTTATCCATTTTTTCGAACATTTTAATAGATAAGCCCAAACATAATGGAGATAATTGATATGGGTGTAGACACCCCACCTAGGCTAGCAACTTGATGAAGCATGGATAATCCTTATGAACTGAACCAAAACCCTACATTCTACTTAAAACCTAAGCCTTTACCTAAGCCGAGCCATACCCAAGCCGAGCCATACCCGAGCCATTTCTAAGCCAAAACCTCAAACCCAAGCCTTTAACCGCTCTCTAGGCAAGAACGAGCTAGTTGTCTAAGTTTCACATAAGAACAATAAGGGACAGTAATCCAATTACCACTAGCGGTAATCGGATTACTGCCTGCGCCTCTTGAAAGATGTGCCTAGAGCTGCAAATGTGGCTCCCCTGGAAAGTCAACTATGCTGGACCTATTTGACCTTAGAGTTCCTACTATTTACCATTTTACCAAGCCATTTAACCCATAAGAAAATGCCATATGGCATCTCCTTTCCCTCCGCTAATCCTAGGATGCCGCATCATCATTTACCCTCCATAATTTTTAGAATTACTAGAAAACTGTCCCAAGGGGCTATAAAAAACCCCCCTCTTCTCTTCATTTCACACTAATAAAAAACAACTACCAACCAACAAAGAGAATGAGAGAGAGAGAGAGAGAAAGAGAGAGAGAGAGAGAGTGCTTGAGTTCTCAGGCTCCCATCTTTTCCAGCTCCCTCTACCCTCATCCAGTCATCTCTTAGTCTCTCAGTCCTACTTAGGTTAATCCTTCCAACCATGATGCACCTAAACCTCCACGGCATATAAGTGCAAGCCAAAGATCATGCCATTATCACTAGCATTCATATTTTATCAATCGCATCATTGCTTCCCTTCTCAACCCCCCTGCTTCTCCAGGCTGCCATCGAATGTATGCTCTGTAACTTGCCAAAACTCTGGACCTGTCACATCAGAAACTCATGATAGTCTAGTCCTCTTGCATAACATTTTAATGTCATCACATCTCTTCTTAATCTCCTTTCTCCTCTAGACATTCTTTGGACGTATGCTCTATGACTTGTGGTAATTCCGAATGCTGCTGCATCTGAAATCTGACTCTGTCAAGTCTCATTTCAACACTTTACATCCTATCATCTTATTCCCTAAAATTAGCTTACCATACGAAATAGAGACCTGTAACACCCTGAAAATTGGGGGTCATGTATACGCTTGACTCCCGAGTCCCAGGACATCACTTATATCCGATTTTTATTAATTTACGTTTAATCGGGTTTAATTGTGCAACTTGGAATTTCCTGAACATGAAACACAACCACACAAGTCTACTGAAATGAAAGAGATCTAGTATATATACAGTTCCAAAAATATAAATGGGTCGCATAAGGCATTGCCCAACAAAAATCACAAAAAGAATGATATGCCTAAAAGAATAAAGCTGAGTCCACAACTCAGCGATCCAAATCCCGCCTGTCAAGCCGATGGAGAGCCGCCCATCAACTGAAAGTAGGACAGCTCGTCCTCCTCGTCTAAGTTCGTGCCACCAGGCTCCTCATACTCCTCGTCACCTGCAACTACGGGAGAGTCTGATTGGTGTTTTAAAACACCGTCCCAGAGTGGGAGTGAGTGATCAACTCAGTGGGTGCTATTAGTCTTAAGTTGTAACAAGCATCATTCGTATTATGAATTTAATGAAAAACAATCATTCATAAACACCTAACTAATCTTATTAATGCGCATGCATGATGGATGATATGATGCATGCCCTCGCCACAACACTCCCTCGAGCAACTCTATCTAACGATCACGTATGACCAACACTCCCTCAGAGCGACCTCGACTGCCGAGTCGCCAACCTAACTAATGCGATGCGATGATAATGTTAGCCGAGTTCTTAATTAAGTCCATTCATCCAGCAGGTTGGGGAAACTGATACACCCCACGTATCAATGCCCTCAACTGGTTGCGATGCCAAGGCCCCTCAACGTACGAGGCCAGGGCACCGCGATTCTTGATCCCGCCGGGTTCCCCATCCCTGACTTCAAGCACATGGGAAATGCTTAGAAAGTGATCTCTCGCGGTCACTACGGCGAGGCGCGTCACCCCAGCATAGGCCGACAGCTCGGCCACAGTGTCCCATTTCACCATGCCCGGCTCACGAGGCGGTGGATCAGTTTCAAATTTGGTTATCGATGGGCTACAACGGTTGAAGGGTGTTCCAGGTTCCATACATGTATGAGCAAACAGGGTTAACAAAACAAGGTTGGTCAGCCAGTAGACTAGACCGCATGAGTTCAGGCAAGTACGTGGTGGAACGACATCGGGTACAAGCGACCCATGTAGTCTAACTACTGTCGCCCACACGCACTCGCCCAAATCCATGGGTTTAGCCTCAAGACGGTCCTACCAATGGGGCCACCTTCACTCTCCTCATATTCTTGACCAACCTAAGGGTTTGGGTGGTGACTCATAACATGCCAACTAACAGGGTTATCAACTAGCATAAACAACATCATGTTCTCATAATCCTCAATATATAATTTAGAATCTCCTAACAAGAGAGGCTAACAATATCATGAATAAAGGTGCATGTGTGTTGTGTGGGTTGGTGAGGAAGTTAAACACTTTTTACATCTCATAGAGCCAATTTGCACAAGGATTAATAAGGCATACATGATATAGGGAAACATCATGAAGAAAACCAAATAAAACATAAACATGAGAACATCAATTCGTACCAAATCATGTGAGAGGCAAGAACAACATCATATGAGAAAATCAACATGACATACAATTCCATACAATTCCAAACAACCCAACAATTCCTAGGTTTTTCCCTAGATTCTCCAAATGCATCATCCAAACAAACAAAATCATTAGACTCATACTACAATTAGTGCCAGGCCACCTAAGGTTAATAGTCCGCACCTATGAATCGTCGAAGACGTTAGGAAGTGATCTAGGGTTGCCAAACTCGCGGGTCGATTCGTAGAGATCTTGAGCCAAATGAACTTGCATGTTAGGATTACATGCATTTCGTAGCCCAACCCAAAGATTACCAAAAAGGATGGGTGCTTACCTCCCCATTCGGATGGAAGTGGCTTGTAGTTGTGGATATGGGAAGATAAAAGTATTTCTCTAAGGCTCCAAGCTTCCTTGGACCCCACCTCCTACTACACACTCCTTTCCTTTCTTCTTCCTCTCTCTTCCGCTTCTCCCTTTCTCTCTTTCCTTTCTCTAGGGCAAATTCGTATGGGGAGAGGGGTGCCCCAAAGAAGCCCTTTTTATAATGCCAGGTTTGGTGCAAATGGCCCCAAGTGTTGGATTTTTATTATACTAACCCTATGTGAGGGTTTTTCTAGCCTTTAGGGCCCACTATGGGGTGTAGGAGTCGACACTCACCGTTGGATAGTTGACCCTGGTGATGATCTACGCACAGACACAATCGGCCCGCCATTTGGACGCGCCGATCGACAGATATGATTAAAAGCCTGTTCAACGGTCACCGATAGTCAATCAGGGTCGTGGCTTTATGAATATGAGAAGGAAAATATCCTTACTCTACGAGTGAAGTTTGGTCACAAACCGACAGTTCAAAATTCTCAACTTTGTATAAGAGTGGACGACTCAATTCACTTAAGTTCCAGTTCCTTTCTTTAGGGTATTTGCACTTCTCATGCACTCGTCCTTCGGCTCAAGTTGAGCAGTTCTGGACAGTACCCTGGTCCGACTCCCACGATGGGCGTTAAGCCCAATAAGATGAACTTTATTCTATAGTTTTGGAACTAGTGGCCCACCAACGAGCAGTCTAGAGCTTGTTTGGAGAATCGAGGCATTTTTGGAATGAATTAGGTATTGACATTTTTCGTGGGTACTGATTAGAGTTTGGATTAACTATGTTCATAGTGTAGCCTATTTATAATTAGTGAAAGTAGAGATTTGGTCATGATTACTCCAAGCCGTTGGTTTTAGGCTAAAAGAGTAACGGGGTTCATTTGGTCTATTAGCCAAGATCCGGGCCTTATCTGACTCGACTTCGGTTAGATCTTTAATTTAGTTATGATTTTCTTGATTAGTTAGCGATGGGTCGATTAGATTTGGGTCTTATGTGAGTAAATCATGGGGCTACACCTAATATTCAAGTGATTGGACGGATTTATTGGCTTCCTAAAGCTGATTAATTGAACTTGTGCGGTTCTTTACTTGTACCACCCTTGTATAAACTAACATTGAGTGCTAATGGTCATTAAGTGATATTATAAGTTAATTAATAAAAAAAATTTCAAGGATTTTTTTGAAAATCCAAAACAGTGAAAATCCAGGATGTTACAAGACCGTACACCTATATAGGCAAAGAGGGTACTTAACATTTTCTCTCATTGTAATCGAGATCCCTTACTCAGAATCTCAGGTTGCAAATCAGGAGTCAACTAAAAGCAAGAGAGTCTTCAGATTCTTTAGCTTTTATAGATTCTACAGGTTCTATCCGATTGCTGAATTTTTGAGATAATTAACTAGTGGCGTTTCTAAGTCTATCGTATCATCAATCCAAATCAGCCCATACAGCCTTAAAACAAAGATAAATTGGTGTGGGTGCCAATTTCCAGTGTTCATAGCGGGCCACACCTTAGGAAATCGTTAGAACCTACTTGGGGCACATGCAATGTTTATATGCCATCCAATTGGTTCATAAGGTGATTCCCGCATGTGCTTGTGGGACATCTGCACCATGCAAACGATATGCCCCATAATGACGATCCCCATTGGCAAAAATAAGCACATCCACTCATTATGTGGGCTCCACCTTTACCTGTGAGACATCCACATCAGCGGGACATCTCCTCTGTGCAAATGATAAGCCCCACTGATCTCGAAAATCAGGCTTATCCACTCAGTAGGTGGGTTCCGCCTGTACTTGAGGGACATCCACACCATGCAAACCATAGGCGCCACGATGACAATCACCATCATTGAAAATCACTACTCAAACCATTAAATATGCAGCTCCATCATCAAAATCACTAAGGGGGCATTTGGATCATATGTTACTTAGAATAAGCTATTTATGCCTCAAATAATTTACCTTAATTTTTACTTATTAAGCAAATAAGTACGTTTGGTAAATAATGTAATCATCAGTTTTCTGTTCCTGATGCCAGTCTCTCTTCAACAACTTATAAAAAGTAGAAAAGCTTAAAAAAAGTAGAAATGCTTTAAAAAAAATAAACGAAGTGATTAAGCAATTTTAAGTAAAAAAATTTCTTATAATTAATCATGAACCAAGCTTACTCATATGAAATAAGTTACTTATCTACTATTGTAAGTAGAAAAGTAACTTATTTGGTATATCCAAACAGGCCCTAAATATGTCTACTGAAATCAATGGTCAGGAGCACTATACCTCAGGCCCACAGCACAAAACGTTTACAACACCACGTGTAAAGTGGGCCCCACGTGCGCAATGGGCCATACTTGCACAATCAGCCCAGGTGTACAGTGGGCCCCACATTCACAATCAGCCCAGGTGTACAGTGGGCCCCACATGCGATTTTGGGAGGGGAAATGGGCTCATCCCGTAACCCGCTTCTCCCTTTTACCACAGTCAACGTAAGCTAATATTCTCATTGGATATATAGCACAACGTGGCGCGTATCATTTTTCCTTTGTTTAAATATGAAGGGGTCATGCTATGAGCTTTAACGTCTTAGTATGGGACGAATCTTTAAATAATTGACAGTGAGGTTGCAAGTCAAACAGTACAATTAATGTTATTGTCTTTATTGTTTTAAACATATCATGAACTCCTTTTTGTCGTTTCCTTTGTTTTCTCTTCACATTTTTCTATTCCAGATTCTAATAAATAATGAAGTCTTGTTGCTAGAAACTATGTACTAGAGATCAAGATGACTAAAATATAATTACTCATCTACCAGAAATTCCAAACTCTGTTTGGTTCACACAATAAAAACAAATGACAATCGTCCAAAAATCTCTAAATTCATATGATGGCCCACTTGATGGTTGAATCAGCATCATTTTTGGTGGCCCGCTTGATAGTTGAATAAGCATAATTTTTGGGAGTACCATTTTTATTTAGGGGCAACCGTAGACCGGTTGGATGCTAACATACACCAAAGTGGCCTGACACCCAAACTAGTTGCATCTACAACCAGTTGCATGTGAGACCTTTCCATAAATCTTTTTCTTTATATTATTTTAAAAAATAAATTATTTTGAACATTTGCCAAATCTTCTTGGTGTTTTAAAACTCGGACTGATATGGTCAAATTAGATTATTATTTTTTGGAAACTAGCAAGAAAGAATTGACTCTTTTATCATTTGCTTAGGACAGAGCACAAGGACACTCAAATCCAACCATCCATCGATTGACCACATAATCATCAAGGACTATCAATCATTATCATCAACCAAAGATCTTATCCATCTACTAGTCGTATTATTGATGGAGAAGCAGACTTTTGATAGTCATGCGGAACTACCAAAAAGATTCTAATGGGACTCGAAGAATTGATGGAGCGGTTTGGTGGGTGGGGCGTTTCTAGCCAAAACTTTCAGCCCAAACTTTAATATATAAAACCTGAAAAGATTACAAGTAAAGAGAAGAAAAAACTCTAAAAAAAGAAGAAAAAAAAATGATACAAAAGAAAAGAAAGAGCTTAGATAAAGGCCTAAAACTCAAGCTAGGAATGGAGCTCATTGGATTAGATTTGGACATAGGAAGGAACTGTGTCACCTGTAAACCCACTCGAGAAACAATACCACCTCGCCCCAGCTGATCCAGTGTTTGGATCAAGTGTTTACCGGGGTTGGACAAGCTCCGAACACTCAGCCAGATTTACTGTACATTGGCTTGGTGGCTTAAACCATAGTTTAAAAGCCTGAAAACTCGACTTGATGAATTGTTCATTCAGGTTGGGTCCACTCAAAGGTTGGTTGACCCAACTCAACTCGGTAGTTAATATCAATAAACTAAAAATAATAAGATTAGGAAGTAATATTTAAATCAGTTACCTTAGTATGTCTTATAAATGAGAAACCAAGCAACAACTGATTGCATAGCTCTACAATTGGGTGCATTGCACCATTAGCAGAGGTCATGGGCTTAAAAGGAAAGTGACTCATTTTGAGTCACACTGAGTTAACTGAGTTAGCAGGTTGATTTGATGAGTCTTCTTGAGTAAGGGCCAAGTCACTCTAAGATTCGAGTTTATCATTGAATCACTTGGAATCTTCGCCATTTGAGTTGACTCAGCCAAGCTAGTAAGTTTTAGGAGTAATTTGGATGCTTGTAATTTTTTTTCTTGTAAACACACTGCACCTGAAAAGAGTTTAACGTGTAATCGGTTTATATGCTATTTCGTTTGGCTTTTAAGTGATAATTTGTTTATTGGTAATTTTTGCTAAACTGAGTTTTAGAATAATGTCCTACTGTGATCTTTCAAAACAGATGTACGGAGTGAATTTATCACAGACATCTCTGCTGACCCCACACAGCCCTGGGCCCGGGTCACAAGCAATCCACTCCCCTTGCCCTTGAGCCACGGTAATGTTTTGTTCGACTAGCACAAGGTGACAAGAGAGACGGTCCCCAACGTGGGCGGTTCACGAGGAACGCAGATCGGTCCTGACTATGTAGCCCACCATGATGTATATACTTTATATCCATGCCGTCCACCCGTTTTTCCATCGCATTCAGTGTATACACCGAAGAATGAAGAAGATCGAAATCTCAGGTAGACCACACTACAGGAAAAGGTGGTGATTGAAGGCCCACCATTAAAAAATTTCTAGGGCCCGTAGTAATGTTTATTTACCATCCAACCCGTTGATAAAGCCACAAAGACTTGGATGAAGGGAAAACATAAATATCAGCTTGATCCAAAAACTTTTGCGGTCCATATGAGATTTGTATCTTCTCTGTTTTTAAGCTCGTGTTCTAAAATGAGATGGAAATATGGATGGACCGCATGGATATAAAATACATAAATCCAAGTGGGCTCCACAGTCACAGATCCACCAACCTCGGTAGTTCCGGGAGAGGAGCTAGCGTCCATTCAAGAGAGGAACGACACCATCACATCGTCACCATAGGAACACGAGGGCAGTTGGGTCTCCGTTGGTAGACTCTCAAGAGTTTAAACACCCGGTCAAGGGTTTGAGTGACCATAGGTGGTGAAATCCTACCACGGTGTGAGTGTGTGGGGGTGTGTGCGCGCCTGTGAATTAAAAAAAGAAAAAAAAAAAACATAGGGCGGTGCACATCTTTCTTACTATTGCCTGTCACACGTGGCACCACCGCACAAGTGTGAATCATACAAGCCTCTCTTCGAGTGGACCCGACCCCGAAGGTCTAGAAAATCGAACCGATCTGATCATCAGATGGGCCTAACATGGTGTGAATTTGGACCGTCGGTCAATTTCTCATAGCTAGTGATTTATTTTGTACAGGAGTGGCTCCACCCGCTGATCAACCTGGCCAATTTTGTAGAAAAAGCATCTACTCAGTGGAGGTCCAACTGATGATCCGCTTGGATCCTCCGCACGTGAGCCGCATATACAATTTCACCTGCATTCTTGTCACGTGCAACCAACAACAACAGCCAAACATCGCCACAGAAAATACTTCTCTAATAAATTATTCCACACTCTTGAAGAAGTGGAATTCAAAGGTTTATCTCAATGCTCTAGAAGAAGTTGAATTCAAAGGTTTATCTCAATGTTGAAAAATCTTCCCATACAACATTGTACACGAACTTTCACATGCAACGCTTTATCTAGTGCCAAGTACTTGTCACTTGTATAGAACATCCAAGCTGTTGAAAAGGGGGGGCCACACAATGAGATAACCTGGATCGAAAATCAGAATAGTCCATTCATCAGGCAGGCCACACCGTATTAAGAAATAGATCAATGGACAGATGATGATCTGACCCAATGTGCAGATATATTACATCTTCAACATGTTGTGTTGATAATCAATAGAATAAAATAAAAATGTCTGCAACACTTCCTTACCATCGATCACTCCCATGCAATTGGTAATAAGTCATTGGCCATCTCTGTAGGAGGCACGTTCGCGATCATCCGAAATGCATTGACAGACAGTACGATTGTTGTCCCGGACACCGAAGGGCGCGAACCCGAAGTAGCTGCTCGATCGACGATCCTGACCTGAATTGTCTGGCCCACAACACAAACATTCCTTGGTGTGGCTGCACTAAAGCGCTGTACCAATAATTGCCTCCCACAAGACGCTCCATTGTCCCATATCCCTTCGCCGGCTGCGGCAAACAGATTGTTCTCCAGCAACTGACTCGTATCGTTACCATAGCAAGCTGTAGCTGTAGCTCAAATGAAAGGAAACACAATAAAAACAGAAGAAAAAATGGAAACAGAAGACAAGTAAGATGATGATGAATGATTGTCTTTCTTTCCTGTTCTCGTTTAATGTCTTTGTAATACTTTTTGGGTACTTACGTATGTAGGGAGGGTTGTAGAATGCAGCAGTGCCTACTTCTGCACGGGAGTGATGGAGGAAGAGAGCCATGAGAAAGGAGAGCCATGACAAGAGATGTTGAGGTCTGAACATGGCTTGTGGCGGAAGGAGAAGGAATGAAATTATCTATCTACTTAAACGGTTTAAATAGAGTGAGAAGATTCTTTACGGCTCAAGTGGTAGGTAGACAGGTAAATAAGGAAACCGGCTCTGTTTTTTAAATCAATATATACATATATAGGGGGAATGCATCAAGAACAAAGAGTCAAATGTACTCAATATAGAATCATTTACATGCCATGTGAAATCTGGAAAATACACGTAATGGACCATGGAGCATGGCACTAAAAAATTAATAGGAGCCTTAATCCACAAGCAATGCAGATGGGTCAGGGCTGATCTCAGCCATAGATTATAATGACTATAGGTCTCACATGGACAACTTGATATACCTTATTGATTGGTATATCACTTTGAATTCATGTGTATGGGTTAGTTGAGAGTGCGTTCTCTAGTAATTTTTGAAAACTTAAGATTAAACATGATGGTTATTGATCAGGGAGAGTTGGGAGGATTTCAATATTCAAATGCACATATGATATACTTGTGGACGTTCTATCATAGCATTTACTGTCATCCTATATAAGGAGATGAACCTAGGTTTGGATAAATAGTCTTCAACATTAGGGAGTCAACTTGCTGTCAATGTGCCTTGGCTCTTAACTCACATAGAAGTGTGATTTGCCATGGATACATGATTTAGGTTAGGACATTCGAACACTTACATTGGTTGAATCAAGATCAAATCACCACTTTGGGAGCCCATTGGCTCAAACTATAACAATCCGAAATTTTGGGTGTGAGTTTACATATACATAAGGATGTATGATTACACTTGTTCAACTCTACACTAGTAGATTCATTAATATTTATGTAGTTTAACTTGAATTTAACCATAGAGAGCATTTTTCAACGGTTGATTAATAGGAGAAACCCTTAAATATCTTAATATTCTCACCCGTTCATCAAACCGACCATTAAATCAACTATTTACCACTAGATGAGGATATCTAACCGACTGCTTTAAATTTGGACCACTTGATCAAAGTAAAGTAACTATTAGATCTTCATATGCACTCGTACACACGCCAAATTAATATTCTGATCCGTTCATCTTATTTGTCAATTATGAATATGCTTAATTTACCGTCAAAATCATGATCTACACATTTTACTTTTTTTTTTTTTTAATTTTTTAATTTTTTAATTTTTTAATTTTTTAATTTTTTAATTTTTTACACACGCACACACACCTCTACACACTCACATGACCTGAATCATGTATCTATGACAAATTACATAATACATTCTCATCTACACATTTTACACCTGTGAACCAATAACTTGAATGTAACATAAGACATTTCTAACATAGATTGCATCCAAAAGCTACTTTATACATATCCATTTACAAAAATGACCATACAATAACCCATAAATATGATTAACATTTTAACCATCTACTTTATTAAAATTTAGACCATCAATTGATCAACCATCACAGTCCGATCTGCCAACTGGGCCATTCAAATGTCTAAATGAACTATTCATTAGGGAGATCATAGGGTATACATCGAAACTATCGGTTAATTTTTACATAGGATGTCGGTAGACGTTGTTTTGAGTTATAAATAGACTTAAGCCGTTAAATAGGCATCTTAGTCATCCTTGAGAAATCAAGGGCCAAACTTAGTCTGTTTATAGAGCACACAAAATGGTGATCTTTATTAAAGTTTCGCTCTAAATTGACGGTCTAAAAAGAAAATATTTAACTTTAAAATTTTTTATTAAAAATGGGAGATAAGACTCATCCGTCTCGAGGGAATGATCCAGATATTTATTAAACAAATAAAAATATATATTAAAAAAAAGAAAAAGGAAAACCAACTACAACATTTTAAGACTTCTAGAAACCCACGTCTCTTCATGACACTGACAACAACACCCTATTACTGTCCATTCACCGTATGTGAAGCCAAGACATGTATGATCCAGGTCATTCACCTGTTGGGCAAGAAGCGGTCAACAACGGATATTTAATTTTCATGATTCCCTGTCATGTCATGCAGTACACCTATAGATCTTTTGTGTCCCAATGTAATTCGACGGAGTGGCACCCACATTAAATTAACAAAAGAAAAGAAAATTTTAAAAATAAAATAAAATACCAACGTCCACTACTGACGTGCCAAAACTGGAGAAGCTTTTCATACTTATCTTCCTTCTTTGATCAGGACTGTTGTGGTGACCCATCTCATGTGAACCGTTCATCATGAGGGGCCTACTTATAGATCCAAGCCATTCATCAAATCAGGGCTTGAATGAAGTTTTTAACATTAGGTATTCCCTACCCAAAGTAGCATTGTATGGCTCATCCAAAGCCTAGAAATTATCTTTTTTTTTTTTGGATTGAATTCATGTGTGACCAGGAGAACTGATGAATGGTGTGGATCCCTTACCAAACCCTTCTATAGACCCCATTTATCATCTTATATTTCCCCAATCCACAATTAGACATTTGGAACGAAGGAAATCTCTTTCCGTTACCTGTAACCGCATCAAACCAACACATGCAGATTACGCTTGGGGTCTATCCAGAACTCTTGCGAGAGTTTAAGACTCTATAAAAGAACTTTCTTGTCTAAAATGAGAGGATGCATAAAATCATAAGATTTATAGAGAAAATATTGTGTATATCACTGAGTCGACCTAACCGAGTTGAGTTGTGATCTAGGGTGTTTGGAATTTGAACATGGATTTCTTTCATCATTAGTGCTTATCTGTAATAGTACAATAACTTGTGTTAAGTTGCACTGGTTTTCCTGAGATAGACTAGGGTGACTCAGTACACTCTCGTTGAAGTCGTGGGTTGAGCCTTGTTGATGTTAAACGTGTTCAAGGAGTCGCTTGATAGAGTTTGAGGCAGGTTGAATCGATGATGAAGTAATTTGAAGTGCAAATAGTTCCGATACCATCTAAACGCAATAACATTAAACAGGTGAGTGATCTCGATGTATTTCCCATCCATCAAGTTAAAGTAGATTGATTGTTTGATGTGTTGTATTATTATCCGGATTTAATTGATATGATTTAATTAATATGATTTAATTGACATGTACTCTTAGTTGATTTAAATGACTGTGTGATTTCTGTATTAATAATGATATGATTTGATTAATGTGTTAGACTATATTAATTCAAATGTGATAATCGAAATAATCTATACAATACATAATTCATGATTACTTGGTGCATGTATCAATTGCATGCACAACACATGCTAGATTTATGAGGGACCTCCCTGGATGGTGTATCCTGGTAGAATCGTTATCAGAAGCCCACTATACTAGTGGAAGCCTACTCAATGAGTAGATGCGGACCTTGCCTATGCCTACCAAATGGTAGAAGCTTACCAAGATGCGAGTTGACGAGTTTCCAACTCAACCAAGTGGACAGATTCCCACTTGATGCATTGATGCATTGCATTTACATTTTAAAAAAAAATTATATTGTATATGATTATTAGTATTCTATTATAATTTGATGTAAAGAACTATGTTGAGAATTCTCACTAGGCCTGGCTAACTTATCCTTTTTATTGATGGAAAAACCATACAGATGTGAATGAGGGTGAGCCGGTGGCTCAAGAATAGGAATACATGGTTGAGCCGAAAAGGACTTAAGGGACATGTGGCTCTACTTGACAGAGGAAGAAGTTGCTGCCTTAGATTAATTATGATATTTTTACTTTAATTATATTTGATTTTCTTATATTGTTAATCAATTCTTTAAGTTGTTGGACATACTTATTTCACTCATAAGACCTGAATGGGAGGGTCCTTAGTTATGTTTATGATTGATTATTAGAATAAATGATCGTTTCTTATTTTTTTGAGATGTTGTTGAGTATGAATAGAATGTAAATATACGATAGAGCTACTAGGTAGATGAATAATTGTATAATTGAATGAAATTAGTACACTCAGTGTACGTGTCATGGGCCGAAACTCGAGTCTGAGGGTGCACATTCTGTACTTAAATTTCGGGGCGTGACAGAATGGTATCAGAGAGAGACTCGTTTTAAACTTATTGTGACCTGTAGGTTATGATCCTACATACATACATAATTGGTAGATCCCCTTTAATTAGAAATTGTACACTTGGGATTTTCTATTTGAATATTGTGTATTATGGAGAATGTAGACAAAAAAAAAAAGGATTCCTTATTCATTGATGTATTACTTAAAAAAAAAAAATGTACAAAACTACATTAGGACGTTTCCGTGTACTTTGATTTAATATTATTTGAACCGTAAAGTTAAATTAAAACATTAAATTTCCTAAAGTCCTGCTGGATAGAAATGGACAGCAGTAGACACTGTAATTAGAAAATTTGTAATTATAAATAAAATTTTGATATAGGTAATTCAAAATCCTACTCGTAGGTTTTTTTTTTAATTTAAAAAAAAAGTTTATGTTATTGAAAAGAAAATATTTAGAAAAAAAAGTCTGAATTTGATATTAACTGTATTAATTTAGGGAGTTGGTACATTTTAGCCTAAATTTGTTTGTTTTAGTCAGATCTGACGGCAAGAATTTTAAAATATTTATAATTAGTGAAATAAGGTAAAATTTTACAAAGATAGTAAACTTATAATAGGATCTTCAATAATAATAATAATAATCGTATAAAATAATCCAATGTCTAAAACTATTGATAATATCAATATGACCATAAATTATTTTTTTATACTATATTTCAAATCTCGAGGACGAGATTTTATTTTAAGGGGGGTAGAATGTATCAACCTAAAATTTTGGGTGCGAGTTTACCTATACATAAGAATGTATGATTACACTTGTTCAACTCTGCACTCGTCGATCCATTAATATATATGCAGTTTAACTTGAATCTAACTATAGGGAACACTTTTCAACGGTTGATTAATAGGACAAACCCCTGAATACCTTAGTATTCTCACCCGTTCATTAAACCGATCGTTAAATCAACGATTTACCTCTAGATGAGGATATCTAACCGACTGCTTTAAATTTGGACCACTTGATCAAAGTAAAGTAACTAATAGATAGTCATATCCACTTGTACACATATCAAATTAACATTCTGATCCGTTCATCTTATTTGTTAATTATGAATATGCTTAATTTACCGTCAAAATCATGATCTACACATTTTACACCTGTGAATCAATGACTTGAATATAACATTATACATTTCTAACATAAATCGCATACAAAAACTACTTTATACGTATCCATTTACAAAAATGACCGTACAATAACCCATAAATATGATTAACATTTTAACCATCTACTTAATTAAAATTTAGACCATCAATTGATCATCCATCACAATCTGATCTGCCAACTGGGCCATCCAAATATCTAAATGAACCATTCATCAAGGAGATTATAGGGTATACATCGAAACTACCGGTTAATTTTTACATAGGATATCGGTAGAAGTTGTTTTGAGTTATAAATAGGCTTAAGCTGTTAAATAGGCATCTTGGTCATCTTTGAGAAATCAAAGCCCAAACTTGGTCTATTGATAGAGGATGCAAAATGGTGATCTTTGGTAAAGTATCACTCTAAATTGATGGTCTAAAAAGAAAATATTTAACTTTAAAAACTTTATATATATATATATATATATATATATATATATATATATATATATATATATATATATATATATATATATATATATATAGGAAAAACAACTACAACATTTTAAGACGTCTAGAAACCCACGTTTCTTCAAGACTCTAGCAACAACACTGTGTTGCTATCGTCCATCCAGTCTAATATCAATCCATCTGTCACCGTCCATTCACCATATGTGAAGCCAAGACATGCATGATCTAGGCCATTCACCTGTTAGGCAAGAAGTGGTCAACAATGGATATTTAATCTTCATGATTTCCTGTCCTATCATACTGTCCACCTAAGCAGTAGATCTTTCTCAATCTTGGATTTGTGTCCCAATGTAATCTGACGAAATGAATTGTCAAGTGCGATTGCTGGTATACATCTCAGTGGCACCCACATTAAATTAACAAAAGAAAAGAAAAATTATAAAATAAAATAAAATACCAACGTCCAGTACTAATGTGCCAAAACTGGAAAGCTTTCCTTACTTATCTTCCTTCTTCGATCAGGACTATTGTGGGGACCCATCTCGTGTGAACCGTTAATCATGAGGGGCCTACTTGTAGATCCAAGCCATTCATCAAATCAGGGCTCAAATGAAGTTTTTAACATTCAGTATTCCCTGCCCAAACTAGCATTGTATGGCTCATCCAAAGCCTAGAAATTATCTCATTTTTTTTTGATTGAATACATGTGTGACCTGGAGAACTGGTGAATGGTGTGGATCCCTTACCAAACCCTTCTATAGACCCCATCTATCATCCTATATTTTCCCAATCCACAATTAGACATTTAAAATGAAGGAGATTTCTTTCCGTTACCTGTAACCACATCAAACCAACACATGCAGATTACAGTTGGGTTTATCCAGAGGTCTTGCGAGAGTTTAAAGACTCTATAAAAGATCTTCCTCGTCTAAAATAAGAGGATGCATAAAATCATAAGATTTAAAGAGAAATTATTATGTATATCACTGAGTCAACCCAACTGAGTTGAGTTGTGATCTAGGGTGTTTGGAATTTGAACATGGATTTCTTCTATCATTAGTGCTTATGTGCAATAGTACAACAACTTGTGTTAAGTTGCATTGGTTTTCCTGAGATAGACTTGGGTGACTCAGTACACTGCCATTAAAGTCGTGGTTTGAACCTTGCTGATGTTAAACGTGTTCAAGGAGTCGGTTGATAGAGTTTGAGGTGAGCTGAATCGATGATGAAGTAATTTGAAGTGCGAATAGTTCTGATACGATCTAGTTGCAATAACATTAAACATGTGAGTGATCCCGATGTGTTTCTCATCCATCAAGTTAAAATAGATGGATTGTTTAATGTGTTATATTATTATCATGATTTAATTAACATGTACTTTTAGTTGATTTAAAGGACTGTGTGATTTCTGTATTAATAATGATATGATTTGATTAATGTGTTAGACTATGTTAATTCAAATGTGATAATCGAAATAATCTATGCAATAAATGATTCATGATTACTTAGTCCATCTATCAATTGCATGTACAACAGTGTTGGATTCTTGGGGGACATCCCTAAATGGTATATCTTGGTAGAATCGTTACCAGAAACCCACTATACTAGTAGAAGCCTACTTAAGGAGTAGATGCGAACCTTGCCTATGCCTACTAGATGGTAGAAGCCTGCCAAGATGCGGGTTGACGAGTTTCCAACTCAACCAAGTGGACAGATTCCTACTTGATGCATTGATGCATTGCATTTGCATTTTTTTTAAAAATTTATATCGTGTATGATTATTGGTATTCTATTATAATTTGATGTAAAGAACTATGTCGAGAATTCTCACTAGGCCTGGTTAGCTTATCCTTTTTATTGATGAAAAAACCGTACAGATGTGAATGAGGGTGAGCCAGTGGCTCAAGAATAAGAATAGGTGGTCGAACCGGAAAGGACTTAAGGGACACGTGACTCTACTTGACAGAAGAAGAAGTTACTGCTTTAGACTAATCATGATATTTTTACTTTTAATTATATTTAGTTTTCTTAAATTGTTAATCAATTCTTTAAGTTGTTGGACATACTTATTTCACTTATAAGACCCCAAATGGGAGGGTCCTTAGTTATATTTATGATTGATTATTGGAGTAAATGATCATTTTTTATTTTTTTGAGATGTTGTTGAGTATGAATAGAATGTAGATCTACGGTAGAGCTATTAGGTAGATGAATAATAGTAGAATTGAATGAAATTAATACATTCAGTGTATGTGTCATAGGCCGAAACTCAGGTCTGAGGGTGCACACTTTGTACTCGAATTTTGGGGCGTGACAAAATGGTATTAGAGAGAGACTCGTTTTAAACTTATTGTGACCTGTAGGTTATGATCCCACATACATACATAATTGATAGATCTCCTTTAATTAGAAATTGTACACTTGGGATTTCCTATTTGAATATTGTGTATTAGGGAGAATGTAGAAAAAAAAAAAAGGATTCCCTATTCATTAATGTATTACTTTAAAAAAAAAATGTACAAAACTACGTTAGGATGTTTTCGTGTACTATGATTTAATATTATTTGAACCGTAAAGTTAAATTAAAACATTAAATTCCCTAAAGTCCTGCTAGACAGAAATGGATAGCAGTAGACACTGTAATTATAAATTTTATAATTATAAATAAAATTTTGATATAGGTGATTCAAAAGCCTACTCATAGGTTTTTTTTTTTTTTTTAAAGATTTATGTTAATGAAAAGAAAATATTTAGAAAAAAAGTCTGAATTTGATATTAACTGTATTGATTTAGGGAGTTAGTACATTTTAGACTGAATTTGTTTGTTTTAGTCAGATCTGACGACAAGAATCTTAAAATATTTATAATTAGCGAAATAAGGTAAAATTTTACAAAGATAGTAAACTTATAATAGGATCTTCAAAAATAATACTAATAATAATAATCTTATAAAATAATCCAGTGTCTAAAACCATTGATAACATTAATGTGACCAGAAATTATTTTTTTATACTATATTTCAAATCTCGAGGACGAGATTTTATTTTAAGGGGGTAGAATGTAACAACCTAAAATTTTGGGTGCGAGTTTACCTATACATAAGAATGTATGATTACACTTGCTCAACTCTACACTCGTAGATCCATTAATATTTATGTAGTTTAACTTGAATTTAACCATATGGAGCATTTTTCAATAGTTAATTAATAAGACAACCCTAAATACCTTAGTATTCTCACCCGTTCATCAAACCGATCGTTAAATCAACTATTTACTGCTAGATCATGAGGATATCTAACCGACTGCTTTAAATTTGGACCACTTGATCAAAGTAAAGTAACTACTAGATCTTCATATCCACTCGTACATACATCAAATTAACATTTTGATCCGTTCATTTTATTTGTCAATTATGAATATGCTTAATTTACCGTTAAAATCATGATCTACACATTTTATACCTGTGAACCAATAACTTGAGTCTAACATTGCACATTTCTAATATAGATCGCATCCAAAAACTACTTTATACGTATTCATTTACAAAAATGACCGTAAAATAACCCATAAATATGATTAACATTTTAACCATCTACTTATTTAAAATTTAGACCATCAATTGATCATCCATTATAGTCCAATCTGCCAACTGGGCCATCCAAATGTCTAAATGAACCATTCATTAGGGATATCATAGGGTATACATCGAAACTACCGGTTAATTTTTACATAGGATGTCGGTAGACATTTTTTTGAGTTATAAATAGGCATAAGTCGTTAAATAGGCATCTTGGTCATCCTTGAGAGATCAAGGCCCAAACTTGGTCTGTTTATAGAGCACGAAAAATGTTGATCTTTGGTAAAGTTTCACTCTAATTTGACGGTATAAAAAGAAAATATTTAACTTTGAATTTTTTTTATTAAATATGTGAGATAAGACTCATCCATCTCCAATGATACAGATATTTATTAAAAAAAAATAAAATAAAAAGAAAAAGAAATAAAAACAACTACAACATTTTAAGACGTCTAGAAACCCACGTTTCTTCAAGACTCTAGCAACAACACTGTGTTGCTATCGTCCATCCAGTCCAATATCAATCCATCCGTCATCATCCATTCACCGTATGTGAAGCCAAGACATGCATGATCTAGGCCATTCACCTGTTAGGCAAGAAGCGGTCAACAATGGATATTTAATCTTCATGATTTCCTGTCATATCTTGCAGTCCACCTAAGCAGTAGATCTTTCTCAATCTTGGATTTGTGTCCCGATGTGATCTGACGAAATGAATGGTTAAGTGGGATTGCTAGTATACATCTCAGTGGCACCCACATTAAATTAACAAAACAAAAGAAAAATTATAAAATAAAATAAAATCCCAACGTCCAGTACTGACATGCCAAAACTGGAGAAGCTTTCTATACTTATCTTCCTTCTTCAATCAAGACTATTGTGGGGACCCATCTCATGTGAACCATTAATCATGAGGGGCCTACTTGTAGATCTAAGCCATTCATCAAATCAGGGCTTGAATGAAGTTTTTAACATTAGGTATTCCCTGCTCGAACTAGCATTGTATGGCTCATCCGAAGCCCAGAAATTATCTCATTTTTTTGGATTGTATTCATGTGTGACCTGGAGAACTGATGAATGGTGTGGATCCCTTACCAAACCCTTCTATAGACCCCATTTATCATCTTATATTTCCCCAATCCACAATTAGACATTTGGAACGAAGGAAATCTCTTTCCGTTACCTGTAACCGCATCAAACCAACACATGCAGATTACGCTTGGATCTATTCAGAAGTCTTGCGAGAGTTTAACGACCCTATAAAAGATCTTCACCGTCTAAAATGAGAGGATGCATAAAATCATAAGATTTAAAGAGAAAATATTATGTATATCACTGAGTCGACCCAACCGAGTTGAGTTGTGATCTAGGGTGTTTGGAATCTGAACATGGATTTCTTCCATCATTAATGCTTATGTGCAACAGTGCAACTTGTGTTAAGTTGCATCGGTTTTCCTGAGATAGACTAGGGTGACTTAGTACACTGCCGTTAAAGTTGTGGGTTGAGCCTTGCTAATATTAAATGTGTTCAAGGAGTCAGTTGATAGAGCTTGAGGCGAGTTGAATTGATGATGAAGTAATTTGAAGTATGAATAGTTCCGATACGATCTAAATGCAATAACCTTAAATAGGTGAGTGATCCCGATGTATTTCATATTCATCAAGTTAAAATAGATGGATTGTTTGATGTATTGTATTATTATTCTGATTTAATTGCCATGATTTAATTGATATGATTTAATTATCATGATTTAATTAACATGTACTCTTAGTTGATTTAAATGACTATGATTTCTATATTAATTAATAATGATATGATTTAATTAATGTGTTAGATTATGTTAATTCAAATGTGATAATCGAAATAATCTATACAATACATGATTCATGATTACTTGTGCATCTATCAATTGCATGCACAACACGTACTGGATTCTTGGGGGACCCCCCTGGATGGTATATCCTAGTAGAATCGTTACTAGAAGCCTACTATACTAGTGAAAGCTTACTCAAGAAGTATATGCGGGCCTTGTCTATTGCCTACCAGATGGTAGAAGCTTGCCAAGGGGCAGATGCGGGTTGACGGGTTTCTAACTCAAGCAAGTGGACGGATTCCCACTTGATACATTGATGCATTGTATCTGCATTTAAAAGAAAAAAATTATATTATGTATGATTATTGGTATTTTATTATAATTTAATGTAAAGAATCATGTCAGGAATTCTCACTAGGCCTGCCTAGCTTATCCTTTTTATTGATGAAAAAACCGTACAGATGTGAATGAGGGTGAGCCGGTGGCTCAAGAACAGGAATACATGGTCGAGCCGGAAAGGACTTAAGAGACACATGACTCTATTTGACAGAGGAAGAAGTTGCTGTCTTAAAATAATCATAATATTTTTACTTTAATTATATTTGGTTTTATTAGATTGTTAATTAATTCTTTAAGTTGTTGGACACATTTATTTCACTCATAAGATCCTAAATGGGAGGGTCCTTAGTTATGTTTATGATTGATTATTGGAATAAATGATCGTTTCTTATTTTTTTGAGATGTTGTTGAGTATGAATGGAATGTAGATATACGGTAGAGCTACTAGGTACATGAATAATTGTATGATTAAATGAAATTAGTACACTCAGTGTGCGTGTCATAGGCCGAAACACGGGTCTGAGGGTGCATACTTTATACTCGAATTTCGGGGCGTGACACAAACCATTATAATAATTAAGACTTAATGTTGCATGATTAATCTTTAAACCTAACGATGTGTAAAAGTCACAATCTACATTAGTCAGCTTTGGTTATTTATACGAGACTACCACGTGACCATTGTAAATAGATGTGGCTAGGTACTTCAATCAGGAATTATTGATTTTGCACAATTCAACATGGGATCCACATACAGAGTTTTTACCTAGGGACTGATATATACCTAAATCTATTAGATCAGAAACTCATCAATATGTTTTTCCGCTAGGCCTAATGTTTAAGATGTTTTAATCAGATTTTAAAGAATATTTATTGAAGTTTTATTTTAACTATTAAAATTATTTTGATAATACTTGATAATAATCTAATAGCCTTAATTTTATGATTCACTATTTGATTAGCATGGTATATAGATCTTTAGTAGATGGATGGTGAAATGATTTGGACAAACTTTCCTCTTAGAAGGTTACAAAGAAGATCATGTGGTGGTAGAGTAACATGCTGAATGTAGCTCTAAAACCCTAATTCCTCTCCATACACGATCATACTCTATAAGAGAAGTATTACATAGAAAACCCTGGACATCCCCACCCTTGACGTGTGACGAGAGAAAAACGAGTGTTAAGACTTAAGAGAGAAGTGGAAGAATAATCTCCATCCCACTCTACTTCTCTTTTCTTCAACCTATGCACGTGTGATCATGTGTCCTTTGGATGGCCTGAATTAATTAAGATGTTGATGTTATGTTGAGATTTATAATGATACTTTTAATGTAATAATAATTAGATGGGCCGTTGTTCATGAATATTTTAATGTAATAATAATTCTGTGTACTTAATATCTCATATGTCCTTTGGATGGCCTGAATTAATTAAGGTGTTGATGTTATGTTGAGATTTATAATGATACTTTTCATACCGTTCGATGAGATCCATGGACAACTATCGTTAGAGCTAAGGGAGAAGGCGGCCACAAAGGTTTTCTGGGATGGGTAATCTAATGGACGAAAAGGATCGTGCTCACGTAGCCCAAGGTGGGTTCCTGTACGGTGCCCCCACCCCCCTCAAAACTCCTCTCCTGTTTTAGGGATTCCAAATCTCATGAGATTTATAAAAATCATGTTTCTTTAAAGCATGAAGATTTATTATCTAGAAGGTTTGGTCACCAGTCTCTCGTCGGTGGATCACCGATTTATCCATTGCTCCTCTATCTCCAACTCTTTATCCATTGCCCCTTCATCTAGAAGGTCAACAGTCTTATCCATTGGTCCTGTTCAAATTCGACGGCCGTTTGTTCAAAGCTTAGCATGGTGCTGCTCTATTTAACCAAACATCCACGGTTTAGAGAATTACCATTCTTGCTATATGGTGGTAGGTGTGGGAAGAATAAAATGAAAGGTTTTTTAATAATGTTTCTAGTTTAGTGGGCTCGGTTCTTAGTAGAGTTTATGGGTATATTATTGAATGGGCTTCCAATGTGGTTAATCTAAATCATTATAATTTGCTTTTCTCTGGTCAGCAGGCTAGTCTCCTCTTCTTCTACTTCTTTTTTTGTTTTTTTTTTTTTTCCCTTTTTCTTTGAATGAATCCTCTATTATCTCTCAAAAAAAGAAAAAAAAAAAAAAGCAAGAAGATTTAGAATTTCTAAATGTGAAAATTTCTACAAAGAGGACATTTCATAATTGATCAAGACCATTCGATGATGTGTTGTGCATGTTCGTTATCTAAACCGCACATGAGGGCGCCCTAAATCTAACCATACGACCATAAGGAGGTGTGGGGCCCACCCACGACTTGATGTGGTTCGCGTCTCATGGTGACTGGACAACCTGGATCAGTACGTAGGGCCCATGTTTTGGGTCAAAACCGGACCTGCACACGTGATGTGTCACATTAGTAACGGAAAGGGATTGGCTACTCCCCTGCCACTACCCAATGGCTAGTGGTGGGTGTTCTGTGGGCCCCACCATGATGTATGTGTTTCATCCATGCCGTCTACCCATTCTTCCATATCAATTTATGGAATGAGCCCAAAAATGAGGTTGATCCAAATCTCAAGTGGACCGCACAATGTTGATTGAACTCCCACCATTAAAAACTTCTTGGGGCCACAGAAGTTTTGGATCAAGCTGACATATATTTTTCCCTTCATCCAAGTCTGTGTGACCTAATCAACAGGTTACATGTCAAATAACTATTACAGTGGGCCCTAGGAGGTTTTTAATGGTGTACATTCAATCAATACTGTTTTCCCATTGTGTGGTCCACCTGAGATTTAGATCTACCTCATTTTTGGTATCAAGCCCTAAAATTATCTTTCAAAATGGATGGACAGCGTGGATAAAACATATACATCATATTGGGGGTCCACATAGCACCGATAACTAGCCACCTGGCTGGGGCGGCCGGCGTCACCAGGCAAACCGCGTCCATTGGAAATTTTGATTCGTTCATATCTCATCGAGACATTTAAAATGAATGGTCATTCGTCCAGAATAGAGTTCAGAGTACAAAGATATTAGACGATTAATATCATGCATCATCACACATCTGGGCCCATAAGTGTGAATATGATGTCAGTGACTTGTGGCCCAGTTTTAGGTGAGATATAGGTCTCCTTTGAGAGATCTGGATCGTCCATGATATCCAGTGCATTGATCCCTTCCAATCATAGGGTCTTTCATCCAGATTAGGGCACGGATTGTGATAGAGTTGGATGTCTTAAATTGATAATTCTTTGAATGGGCCACATCTCCTTAACTACAAGCTTATTTCCGATAAAATTTAGTCTAAGGGGGTTCCTCGATGCATGCTTTGAGATGGTCCGTTTTGATTGGACTGTATATATTCAGATATCACTGGATTTGATCGTGACAATTGAATTTTGTTTTCGGCGGATCTGATTCATCTCAAAATAGATTGGGTTGAAATTTGTTGCCTGGCCCAATTGGTATGTATTGAATGCATCTAACGGTTTTGAACGATCTGATGGATCCCCAAACAAGGAGATCAAAGCCAATAACATCCTAAGTTATCGCAAGGCGAGATCAGAGCCAAGAAAGAAAGCCGCTTGTTTGATGTTGTTCGTGTTTGGACATGATTGTTGCAGTGTATGTTGCCTGATTATGCATTATCCATGATGATTATTCTTTATTGGATATCCACACGTGTAGGACGTGTGGGGCCCACCCATGCTTAGTGGATGGTGGCGTCATAGATTCATCCACATGTGTCGTGCATGCACGATTACTTATCTAGATTATTAATATTAGATTTCCTATTGATCATGCGACCACAAGTATGACCAAGTTATGCAAGTCAATGGGTTGATGGTCTAATGCTAAACAATGCGTGGGGTAGACATCAAATTTGTGAATATTGCACTGTTATCGGACTAAATCATGCTCGTTATAAGTCTGATCGACCTAAAATTTTATGAAAAAACATTATTCCATGTGATATAATTATTGAACAAAGATATTATCAATGGTCATTCGATCCATCCAAGAATGAATCTAGACTGTTGGAACCATCAAAGATGGATCTCGCTCGTTCAAGATTAAATTGAGCTTAAAATTGCCATATAAACCAATAATGGTTTCTTAATCACACATTTCGGTCTAGATTGTGTAATGAGAGGCCCGAGCAAGTGTTTTCTTTTATTAGGTCAGCTCATATCATGCAAATAGAGGTATTTAGGGTCATCACTACCTGAGCATCATAATCTCAGGAATGTAATTTGAGTTGCACCCGGAGGCTTTGCAAACGTTGAAAACTGTTCTAGTTGCATTCCTTAGATGCGAGACTCAATGCATGAGGGCAGATAAGACAGTCCAATTAAGAGGGTATTTGGTCAAGCATTTGATTATGATGCATGTTGTTTCGTGGTATCTCGTTATGGGTGTAGTATTGAAACGATAGCCCGGTACATGCCCATTGTGAGGATGAGATCTATGAATGGAAAAATACTCTATGAGGCTTAGTTATGTAACCTAATTGTCACCTCATGCAATGAGAGTCATTGGTTGTGTTAGGGACATGACATGACAGACACTGTGTCTGTGTACCAAAAATGTATTCTTTGGCACAAGAGGGAATGGGCATTTCTAAACCTAAGGTTTTTCATGGTTATATAGAAACATGTCAAAGTTAAATGTTGTGTCTAAAACAATCATATCAGAGAAGTTGATTTAAATAAATTTTATAAATTAGTCTAAGAAGCTTAAGCTAGTACTCGCCTTAAACTAAGTACTCTATTCCATTTACGAGCCCCCTCCTCTAATTCGTAACCCTGCTAACAATGATGAACCTATGAATGTCTCTACAAAGTATACCAAATGGAAAAAAGACAACAGAGTGACTAAAGTATACATATTGGCCTTCGTTACTGTCATGGTCCACAATCAGATACAGAATCTATTACTTGTGAGGGATATCTACCTTTGCTTGAAGGTGATGTTTGATGCCCAGGTCACCGCCCACAACTAATTCCTTGAGAGAAAACTATATAATATGAAACTCAAGGAGAGTGCCTCTGTGAGTGAGCATGTCTTGAAGATACTTGAGGTAGCCAATTGATATAATCGCAAGAGGGACAGCGACTATGGCATCGGGAGCAGGTAACCCTGCTAACATAAATGGAAAAGGGAAGGGTAAAGGAATATGAGAGATGGTCGTTAGCACTATGGGAAGATAGGGCACTTTAAGAATAAGTGTGAGGCATACAACGAACTTCTTACTCAGGCGACTACTGCAGATACGAATCTCTCCTCTTACTTTCTTGGGATCCTATAGTTGATGCTTTGCATCTTATTTGACGTACTTGTTAACTGCATGCCCATATAGAGAGTCAAATGGAATGCGATGATAAGTGAAGCAGAGGATAGGTGTGCATAGTGGATGATCACTTTAGGGCCTGTTTGATTTTTCAAAGCTGGTGTAAATGCCCTGTAAATGGGTAATTATTACACTTTCTTTCACCCCGTTTGAAAATCCATTAGAATTTTTGCCTTGGAAACCGGTTCAAAAGATATAGTTTAAATTTTTGGACCCCACAATGATGTATATGATATATCCATTCCGTCCATCCATTTTACCACAACATTTTGAGGCATGAGCTGAAAAATGAGGCAGATCCAACACTCAAGTGGCCCACATCAAATGAAATAATAGCCCCAAGAAGATTTTAATGGTAAGTGTTCGATTCCCTTTTTCCCATGGTGTGGTCCACTTGAGCTTTAGATATGCCTCAATTTTTGGCTCTTATCATAAATTAAGCTGGCATAATGGATGAACGATGTGGATAAGTGACATGCATCATGGTGGGACCTACAAATATTTTGCAGCCTTCTTAGTTTGTCTGAAAAGGAGATGGTCAAATCTAGCAAGGGAAGAATGTTGTATTTACCAAGGAAATGGAAAATCAAACAGGCCCTTAGAGTCAATAACCTAGTTTTATCTATTCTCTAAAAAATGGAAGTTAATCTTTATATGATTGGTTTTAGTTCCTCATGGTATGACTACTCTGCACTTTGCACATATTTTGCACGTGAGATTATGTTATGGATGTAATGTGATTGGTTTTCTCCACACTCTAAAGGAATCCCACATTAGGGATCAAGTACCGGATCTACACTTCTAGCTCAGTTCCATTAATGACATTTAAAATAAACCTTTATTGATACCTATGGAGATGAAGTCTGATGAGTATTATGCAATCCAAACCTCCTACCAATCACGTCTTGCTCCTTGTTAAAGGGATGAGTGTCACCACCTATGTACTAGCTAGTGGTGATGAGAGCGATAGCTACGGTTGTATCACTTGATGATACACAATAAATAAAAAGTGTGATGAAATCCCACAATTGCATAAATGAATTTATATATGACATATTTTATCTCACCTTAATTGTGATCACCATGGAGAGATGTTGATCATGTGATGTGATAAGGGTTCATTACTAGAATGGTTGTTTTTCCTACTATGAATGGCTGAATCTAAGGCAATACTTAGATGATACCAACCGTGAAAGTGTCACCAAGGGACAAATGCTGAAAGGCATATCTAATCTACTCACAGAAGTTCTCAAGATACATTGATGCATGCATGAGATGATTAATGACTAGATGTTTTAATCAATGAGAAGGTAAAAAAAAAAAAAAAACATGCTATGACTCGAGTCTATGATAGAGGACATTCATGTTAGAACAACTTGAAGTTCCACAGGTGTGGATGAAGTGCTTCTCACTATGCCAAAATTGTGAATTTGCGACGGATAACGCTTAGTTAACAAAAAATTTAATCTATTGCTAATGGAAAAGGTCCGTCGCCAATTCCGTCTTTCTCGATAGTGACAGACCAAAATCCGTCACTAAAATCTGATTTATGACGGATTTTGGTTCGTCGTAAATTGGAGACGGACTAAATCCGTCGTAAATTTTGATTTTCTGACACAACGACGTTAACAAATTCCCACCCAAATACCAATTGGCGACGGTTTTCCGTTACTTTTGCGACGGATCATGGTCCGTCGTAATAGGACTTGCCTTAAACATTAATTTTTTTTCATTTTTTTTTTTTTAAAAATATGGTGGAAAATTATGTTTTTTTTTTGTAGTCTAAGAATTATTTTTTAATAGAATTTCAGTACTTTAATTATACATATTTGTATCGAAGATTATTTTTTAACAATTGATTGAATGCAAAAAAAAAAAATTATTTTGTTTTTATATCAAATGAGTGGATTTTTTTTTAAAAAAATTAAAACTAATATTTAAATGACTTATAATATCACATGAAAAGTAATATTGAGAGGTTTAAAAATTTTAACAATGTTTGAAAAATAATTGAAAATGTTCAAAATTTGAAATTAAAAGAAAAAGTTATTTATAAAAACACTGAAATTTTGAATATATATATATATATATATATATATATATATATATATATATATATATATATATATATATATATATATATATATATATATATATATATATATAAAGAAAATTAGATTTTGTATTTTGAAGAAAAAAATCGGCATTTTGAAAATTTTGAGAAAAAATAAAATAAAATTTCAATTTTTTTTTCAGATTTTGAAAATAAAAATTTAGATTTTGCATTTTAATTAATTTTTGAAATATTTTATAATAAAAATGATATTTTGTTAAAATTTTTCAAAGAAAAATTAAGAGTAAAAAAATATACATTTTGAAAAAAATAATGTTATTTTTAAATTGAAGTTGAAATTTTTTTGTGAAAAAAAAATATTTTTTACTAAATTATTAGGCACATCCACTAATTGAACCTTTAACCGATTTTGGACAATCTAACTAGTCTGGATTGAAGGGTAAATAACTTCAAATGTTTAAATCAAATTTCACTCAAATTGTTGATCAATCTTGTATGCCCAATATTTTTCTCATATGTTGCTTGATCGGTGCGAGTAATTAGTCAAATTGAGGGTATTGATCAGTAAAATAGAGTAAATGGACCAAACATGTAAAATGGGCCAAATATTCTGGTCAAAATTATGACCTAACTTATTGACCTCGTGAGAACCTAAGAATTGATGTTAGTAAGTTTTGTGGGCCCCATCATGATGTGTGTCGAATATTAACACCGTGCATTTGATGTCCCCTTTAGGTCATGAGATATCTCAAAAATCATCCGTATACAAAACTCAAGTGGGCCATACCATTTAAAACTATGTGAAGACATCCTAAAAAATATAAAAGTACTTGGTGGGGCTGTAACGTCTCGAAAAAATTTGTACAAAGACCCGAGTACCACCTCAGGCAGAAATCACTAAAGACCGAATCCTGTAGAAATTAGATGAAAGTTAATTAAGTACTAAACTAAATACTCAGTGGAATTAGCTTCGACCACTATCTATACGAATGGCAAGAATCAAAACCATTAGAATCGCTAACTCAATATTACCTAAAACCCTCGAAGAAATTCCAAGACCCAGTTGCTCCTGGGAGCACATTGAAACTCCAAATCGGACCTGGACCGCACGTTGAAAGTCCGATGACCGCGAAACTATAGACTTATGATCGTCTTATTGGGCTTGACAACCATTGCGAGAATCGAGCTCAAATAGTATAAAAAAACGCACAACTTGAGTCTTGAGCGAAGTGTGTGAGAAACACGAATATCTTTGGAAAATGAGTCAGAACAAAAGTGAATTGGGCCGTTCGCTTGTGGCCGAAATTGAAGGTTTCAGACCGTCAGTTTCTGACCAAACTATACCCATGGATCAGGAAAATTTCTCTACATATGTCGGTATACTTGTGGCCTTGATCGAGTGACGACGACCGTTGAACTAACACGGGTCCTCCACGGTCGATCCACTAAGCCGATCGGACCGAAATCATAACCTGGCTTAGATCCATGGTCAGGGAACTTGCTCCATGACGCAGGTGAGTAATGGACCTCCAGATGAGTCTCGTTGGCCCGAAACAGTCGTCCTTTGGCTATAACCCAAGTATACCATGGCCCTGGGGCCATTGACATTAGTTTTGAGCCTATATAAGACCCTTAAACTACCCCTTCTCTCCCTCATACGATGTAATGCACTGAAAATCGAGGGTCGAGTATGACTCAACTCTCGAATTCCAACGCATCACTTATGCAACATAGATAATGATGATTAAATATTGTCCATATTAGTGCCTTAAACATAAATGAGATTATACCAAAACAACATATTATACTCCAAGGACAATTTAAACTATTCAAGCAAAAGACTAAGTGTAACGTCCTGAAAATCGGGAATCGAGCAGGTGCTCAACTCTTGAGTTCCAACGCATCACTTATGCAACATAGATAATGATGATTTGATGTTGTCTATGTTAGTGCATAAAACATGAATGAAATTAAGCTAAATCAGCAAATCATACTCCAGGGACAGTTGAATTTACGCAAGTGGAAGACTGTGATCAGTGTATAAAATATATAAATTATTGTAGGTCCCCAAAGTATGAACGCATTGCCAGGTCAAATAATTACAAGTATTGTTTTAAAATACAAAATGTCCAAAAAGTGATGGTCCACTACAAGTATAAGCCCTTAAGCCCCGTCGATCAGAACAGTCTATAAAAACTCGCCTGAATACTGCATGTATGTGAATGCCTCCTCATCATCCTCAAAGTCTGGCTCCGCCTCGCAGGCTACGCCATCATCTGAAACTACAACAGGGTTTGGTTGGTGTTTAAAACACCGTCCCGAAACGTGGGAGTGAGTAATCAACTCAGTGGAACAATAAAGCAAAGGTTAACATGTTATCAATTCAGTCAAGCAGTAATGATAACGTAATACAACAATCAGGTCCTAAGTACTCTTGTTAATGCAAGAATGACATGAAATAATGATGCATGCCCTCACCTGCGCTCCCTCAGCGCCTTCATCTCACGATCACGGCATGAAACACTTCCTCAATGCTTGACCTGCTATGCCAAAGGCACACGTAATGCGGTGCATGAGCGTGCTTACCAAGTTCTTATTAGTCCTTTTCATACAGCAGGATTGAGAAGCTAAGGTACCTCCCTTATATCAATTCCTAAACAATGATCCATTCTAGGGTCGTTAGTCCTAGCAAATCCCATACGATGTGCGGTTTTAGGTCACTACAAAGGGCTCATCACCTAATCAATGTAGGCCTAGTTTATACTCTAGTTGTTACGGAAAGACTTGTCGCCTCTGCGCAGCCTTAGAGTATACTCGCAGTCATTACGAATGGCTCGTCACCCACGCGTAGGCCGACAGCTCGAATACAGTGTCCCATACCACCGTATTCGGCTCACGAATTTGGGTTGCTCACTGGTCACTATGGGGAGGCTCGTCACCCCAGCGTAGGCCGACAGCTCAACCACGGTGTCCTATACCACCATGCCCAGTTCATGAGTCTTAGCAGATCGAGGTACCATGGTTAAAGGGGTTTCCACTGGTAAGTTTGGTACCTTAGATTCAAGCAATAGCGTCCAAACATGGTAAACATACATCGGGTCAATCGGGTTACTTGACGAGCTCGACTGGTACGAGCGCACATTAACTTGATCGACATGGAGTGCATAAGCATTCCACGTGGCCTAACCACTGCTGTCAAACGACGTATGACTCGGATTTGTCGAACACGTCCGGTGTGGTGAAACAACCTCAGCCACCAACCCAGAACCTGTTACCGATTGCCTGGACTACATTGTAGCCCCACACACACTCCAAATAATCGCACTCGCATATAATAATCCAAAATAGCATGTGACAACCAGTGTAAATATAAATCTTACTTAAGCATTTAAACAACCACATCATACACATGTTATCACACATAAGCATTTCATCTATAATCACATAGTAGTAAGATAGACTTCACACAGGAAACTGTAACTACGTATGAGGGGATCGAAAATCCTATCTCAACACCCTCATTAGATACATTACATCAAGCATTTTCTCATTCAGGCATTTTATCAAACACTTAGACTACACATGTTACATACATGTAATATATTAGTTATAACACATATTATAGCAAATCCTTCCATATAGGAGTTGCCATATGTACAATAATCAAGTATTCCCAATCAGAAATCATGGCAAGCATAATCATAATTCTATACTCATTCAGACATTTCAACAAACACATAAAATGCATTTAAAATCAACATAGTTCACATATATGTGTAATATACGGAAACCCTCGTATCTAAGCACATGTGATAGCAATCAAGGCAGTCATAAATCTTTACTGACATTGAAAGCCTTAAATAACCTAAATATTTATAGTCCGCACCTTACGCCGGTAAACAAGTATCGAACTCAGTTTGTATACCGAGTCTTTGTCTACGGCACAACGGCAACCTACAGTACGAAATATGTTAGCTGTTTCATCACTTACACGATTTGAAACCCTAAAACAGGTTAGGGCTAAGTTTTTCTTACCTAAGAACGGAATCGGAATCGCCCGTGTAGCGATATAGGGATTGTGGTTAAGCACGTGAAGCGTCAAGGAAAGATCCCGACAACTAACTCCCACTCTCACTCATATCTCCTCACTTTCTCCTTCTCTTTTCTCTCTCTTTTCTTCCTAGAGTTTGAAAATTCGTATGTGGTAAGAGAGAAGTGGGTTTAGGCTTTTATATAGGCTCGGGTCTGATGGAAATGGCCCCAGGGCCAAGGTATACTTAGGTTATATCCAAAGAGTGTCTGTTTCAGCCCAACGAAGCACTTCTGGTGGCCCTTCTTTTGCGTGTGGTCGGACTTAAGCTTCCTAACCTTGAATCTAGGTCAGGCTAAGTTTTTAGTTTAATCAAATTTACAGATCGACCGTGGCGGACCAGTTTCAGTTCAACGGTCACCGGTACTCGATCAGGGCCACAAGTGTACTGACATGTGTTGAAAATTTTTCCTGATCTGAGGGTGTAATTGGGTCAGATTCCGACAGTCTGAATCCTTATATTTGGGCCTGTAAGTGACTGACTCAGTTTACTTAAGTTTGGGTTTATTTCTTAAAGGTATTCGCGTTTCTCACACACTTCGCTTTGGGCTCAAGTTGTGCATTTCTAGATACATTAGGACTTGATTTCTGGGATGGTTTTCAAGTCCAATGAGGCGGTCATATTCGTATAGTTTCACAGCTACTGGACTTTCGACGTGCGGTTCAGGTCCGATACGGAGTTTCGATATGCTCCCGAGAGCAACTGGGACTTGAGATTGATCCTAAGTCTTAAGGTAATGTAGCGGTAATGATTCTGCACGGTTTAGGTCTTGCAGATCATATTTAAAGTGATTAGTACTAATTTCATAGATAAGCAAGTTGAACACTTGTTAATTCCCGCCTAATTTTTAAAGGATTTGGTCCTGTGTGATTTCTGCCTGAAGTGGTACTCGGGCCTTTATACGAATTTTTTCGAGATGTTACATTGAGATATGTACATAAACTGTATAAGGGTAATAGCAAGCCCTCAAAGGATGATTTTCACTAGGTTAAATAATTACAAGTTTGGTTCCAAAATGTATAAAATAAGAAAGTGTAAAGTCCTCTATCAAAAACCCTGCAGCCCCAATAGCGCAACTCCAGGTCTACATAGACTCGTCAGAGAGTTGCATATAAGAGAACTCTTCTTCATCGTAATAGTTCGGCTCTGCCTCATAAACATCGCCATCACCTGCAGATAAGACAGAGTCTGGTTGGTGTGTACAACATCGTCCCGGAACGTGGGAGTGAGTGATCAACTCAGTGGAGCTATAGAGCAAAGGTTAACATGTTATCAATTCAATCAAGCAGTAATGATAAAACAATACAATCAAGCATCCCTAAGTACTTTGATCAATGCAAAAATGATATGTATTAATGATGTATGCCTTCGCCTGCACTCCCTCTGCGATCTTCCTCTTACGGTCGCGGCATGCACCCCTTCCTCTGTGCTCAACACTAACGCCAAAGGTACATGCAATGCGGTGCATGAGCGTGATTATCGAGTTCTTATTAGACATTTTTAAACAGTAGGATTGGGAAGCTAAGGTACATCACTTATATCAATTCCCAAACAATGATCCATTTTAGGGTCGTCAGTCCTAGTAAATCTCATACGATGTTGCGGTTCTAGGTCACTACAAAGGGCTCGTCACCTAATCAGTGTAGGCCTAGTTTATACTCTAGTTACTATGGAAAGGCTCGTCGCCTCAACGCAGTCTCAGAGTATGCTCGAGGTCACTACAAAGGGCTCATCACCTGATCAGTGTAGGCCGACAGCTCGAATACAGTGTCCCATACCACCATATTCGGCTCACGAGTTTGGGTTGCTCACTGGTCACTACGGGGAGACTCGTCACCCCAGCGTAGGCCGACAGCACGACCACGATGTCTCATGCCATCATGTCTGGCTCATGAGTCTTACCGGATCGAGGTACCAAGGTTAACGGAGTTTCCACTGGTGAGTTTGGTACCTTAGGTTCAAGCAGTAACGTCCATACATGGTGAACATACATCGGGTCAATCGGGTTACTTGACGAGCTCGACTAGTACAAGCGTACACCGAAATGATCAACATGAAGTGCGTAAGCACTCCGTGTGGCCTAATCACTGTCGACAACCGAGATACGACTCGGATTCATCGAACACGTCCTGAGTGGCGAAACGACCTTGGCCACCAAACCAGGACCTGTTACCGATTGCCTGGACTATACCATAGTCCCAAACATACTTCAAATACAATAGGAATACGTATATGCTAGTCCAAAACAGCATGTAGCAACCAACTTAAATATAAGTCTCATTTGAGCATTTCAACGAATACGTAGTGTGCATAATAGCGTACATAGGCATTTCAACCATAAAGCACGTAGTAGTGTATAGGATACATAAAGGAAAACTATAACCATAGTTAAGGGAATTGAGAATCCTATCTCAACACCCTCATTACATGCATTTCAACAAGTATTTCCTCATTGAGGCATTTTATCAAACACTTAGACTACCCATATTACATACATGTAATGACTTAGTTAAAACACATGTTATAGCAAATCATTCCACAAGGAGATGCCACGTATACAACGATCATGCATTTACAAACAATAATCATGGCAAGCACGAATCATAATTCCATATTCATTCAAGCATATCAATAAATACATGAATTTCACTATATTCAACATAGTTCAAATATACGTGTAAAGTATGGGAATCTTCGCATCTAAGCACGTGGTATCATTCAAGTCAGTCATAAATTATTAACTGACATTGAAAGCCTTGAAAACTATAACCTAAACATTTATAGTCTGCACCTTTCGCCGGTAGACTTATAACGAACTCAGTTTAAAAGCTAAGTCTTTGTCTACGCATCACAACAACCTATAACAGGGAATAGGTTAGCTATTCCACCATTCACACTATTAGAAACCCTAAAACAGATTAGGGTTAGGTTTTCTTACCTAAGAACGGAATCGGAATCATCGGAATAGCGACACGGGAAGGGTGGTTAAGCACGTGAAGCGGCGGGATGGAATCCCAGGAACAAACTCCAGCTCTCACTCTCACTTTCTCTCTCTTTCCTTCTCTTTTCTCTTTCTTCTTTCTCTAGGGTTGCAAATCGTATGTGGAGGGAGAGAGAGGGTTTAAGACCCTTATATAGGCCCAGAAGTGATGAGAATGACCCCAAGGCCATGGTTTACTTAGGTTATAACCAAATACGGACGGTTTCGATCCAACATAGCACATCTGGGGGCCCCTTTTCTGTATGCGGTCGGACTTAAGCTCATTGATATTAGATCTAAGTCGAGCTAAGTTTTCAGTTCAACGGTCACCGGTACTCGATCAGGGCCACAAGTGCACTGACATGCGTTGAAAATTTTTCCTGATCCAAGGGTGTAATTGGGTCAGATTTCGACAATTTGAATCTTTAGATTTGGTCCGCAAGCAAACGACTCAATTCACTTAAGTTTCGGTTCGTTTTCTAAAGATATTCGCGTCTCTCACACACTTCGCTCCGGGCTCAAGTTGTGCGTTTCTGGGCACTATTAAGACTTGATTTCCGAAGTGGTTGTGAAGTTCAGTACTGCGGTCATAACCGTATAGTTTCGCGGTCATCAGACTTTCGACGTGCGGTCCAGGTCCAATACGGAGTTTCAAGGTGCTCCCGAGAGCAACCGGGTCTAGAGATTGATTCTAGATTCTAGGGTAAAGTAACGCCAATGATTCTACACATTTTGGGTCTTGCAGTTCGTGTTTATAGTGATTAGTGCTAATTTCACAGGTAATCTGGTTCAGCACTAGATAATTCTCGTCTAATTTCTAAAGGATTTGGTTCTTAGTGATTTCTGCCTGAGGTGGTACTCGGGTCTTTGTACGGATTTTTTCGAGACGTTACATACGAATTTCCTAAAAACCCTAGGTTAGAGAGAGTGAAATGAAGAGAAAAGACGAAGGAAGGAAGAGGAATTTTTGGAGATCGTTGTCGGGATCTTCTCTCACAATTCCATACACCGTTTCGCCTCTCTATTACGCTACTCAACTCGTTTCAATTTCGTTTGGGGTAAGAAATCATAACCCTAATATTGTTTTAGGAATCTAAATAGAGGAATCGATGAAATAACTAACCTATTTCGTGATTTAGGTAGTTGTTGTTCTGTAAACGGGATGTAGTGTTCGAATCGAGTTCGAAACGAGCAATCCGAAGAAAGGTGCATACTATAAACGTTTAGGTTATGGTTTTCGAGGCTTTCAATGTCAGCAATGATTTATGTCTAACTTGATTGCTGCTATATGATCTTAGTTACGATGTATTCGATAAATTATACATGTGTGTGAACTTTGTGAATATATAATGCATTCCATGTGTTTGTTGAAATGTTTAAATGAAAATTACATTTATGATTTGTGTTTGCCACGACTATTAATCTAGATTACATGTTTATTGTATGTATGACAACTCCTTTGTGAAAGGATTTGTCATAATATATCCTATAACTAATTTAATTCATATATGTAGAAATGCGTAGTCTAAGTGTTTGATAAAATGTATGAATGAGATATTGCTTGATAAATTATATTTAATGAGGGTGTTGAGGTAGGATTCTCAACTACCTTATCAATATCTATAATTTCCTTCATGTAATCTATATTGCTACTATATGATTTATGGATGAAATGCATGTGTATGATGAAATATTTAATATGTTTGTTAAAATGCTCAAATGAGACTTATATTTGAATCAATTGTTAAATGTTGTTATGACTATCACATGTGATTAGCTATTACATTTGAGTGCGATTGGCACTACTATGTAGTCCAGGCAATCGGTAACTGTTTCAGATTGAGTGGCTAAACTAGTCTCGCCACATAGGATACGTTCGACGAATCCGAGCCGTACAGTGATTGTTGACAGTGGTTAGGCCATGTGAAATGCTTATGCGCTCCATGTCGATTAATTCAGCGTATGCTTGTACCAATCGAACTTGTCAAATAACCCGATTGGCCTATTGTGTGTTTACCTTGTATGGATGCTACTGCTTGTATCTAAGGTACCGCTTACTAATGAAAAACTCATTTCAACTATGGTACCAAGATCCGCTAAGACTCATGAGCCGGACATAGTGGTATGAGACACTGTGGTCAAGCTGTCGGCCTACGATGGGGTGACGAGCCTTCCTGTAGTGTCCAGTGAGTAACCCAAACTCGTGAGCCGAATACGGTGGTATGAGACACTGTATTCGAGCTGTCGGCCTACGTTCAGGTGACGAGCCTCTAGTAGTGACCTCGAGTATAAACACATGAACTTACCTATCCACTATTTTTCATTAGGGATGATGCCCTACAACTTGTCTATTGTATGTGATTAACTAGGACTGACGACCTTAGATGGATCCCCGTTTGGGTTAATGATATAAATGGAGGTACCTTAGCTTCCTAAATCTGCTGTATGAATAAGCCTAATCAATTACTTGGCTAACATGATCATGCACCGCATTGCATGTGCTTTGGCGAGGAAGCGCACTTTCAGGGAGTTTGTCATATGTGATCGTGAGATGAATCGCTGACGGAGTGCAGGAGAGGGCATGCATCATTATAGCATACCATTTCTGCATTAACAATAGTACTTAGGATATGATTGTTGTATTGTTTTATCATTACTACTTGACTGAATTGATAACATGTTAACCTTTGCCTTATAGCTCCATTGAGTTGATCACTCACTCCGACTCTGGGACTGTGTTTTAAAACACCAACCAGACCATGTGTTAGTTGCAGATGACGATGAGGCTTACGCAACGAAGCCGGATTTCTTCGACGAGGAGGAAGAGTTCTCCTACGTACAGCTCTCAAGCGAGGTTATGTAGACCTAGAGCTATGTCGCCGGGATCACAGGAATATGGATTAGTTGGACATTTACACTTGATATTTTGTAAATTTTGGAGCTATACATGTATATATTCAGCCTAGTAACATACTCATACTATGGGGATCGAGAAACACTTATATACTTTATATACTTATCTCAGTCTTCTGCTTGCCTAATTTATTTATCTCTGGAGTACGATATGCTGATTTAGTATAATTTCACTTATGTTTAATGCTCTAACATGGACAACATTTAAACATCATTAATTATGTTGCATATGTGATGCGTTGGATTTCGAGAGTTGAGCTTGGCTCGACCCTCGGAATTCGAGGCGTTACAGGAGCCCACATGAGTTTTGGATGTGGCTGAAACTTGGTCTGACCCCTCATCCAAGTGGGACACACATAATGAGTGGGTTGGATATGTGAATCACATTTAAGCAGGCCCAATATATGATTATGAATATTTTAAGGAAAACCCTCTCTACTCCATTTAGGTGAGTTACTCGTTACCCATAGCATACCGAGTAAACTCTGTGGGGTCCACTGTTATTTATTTATTTTATCCACTCCATTAATCCATGTTAACAGATAATTTGAGGTCTAAAGAACAAAAATGAAGCATATTCAAAGCTCAAGTGGACCACACCACAGGAAATAGTGTGATTGAACCTCTACTATTGAAAATTTCTTGGAGGCCATAGAAGTTTTGGATCAAGCAAATGTTTGTGTTTTCTGTTCATTCACATCTTTTTGAAATTATGAACAGGTTGGATGACAAATAAATAGTACTGTGGGCCCAAGGAAGGTATCAACTGTAGAAATCATTATTCCACACTATTTCGTGTGGCATAGTCTACTTGAGCTTTGGATTTATGGAAAATTTGAGATCAACCCACACCGTTCATCCATTTTTCAAGATTATTTTAGAGAATTATCCAAAAAATGAATCATATCTAAAGATTAAATGGATCACACCACAAATACCAGCGGGGGTGATGATTTTCACAATTAAAAAATTTTTAGGGCCCACCATAACGTTTAGTTTCCATCCAATCTGTTCATAAGGTCACAAAGACCTGGATGAAGAGGAAAAACAAATTTCATATTGATCCAAAACTTCCGTGACCCCAAAAGGGTTTCAATGGTAGACGTTCAATCCCCCACATGCTTTCGATCATGTGGTCCACTTGATAGTTAGATCTGTCTTATTTTTTGTCTCAAGCCTTACGACGAGCTCGCCATATGGATGGAGGGAACAGATTGACTACTCCCGCTGACACCAGCCAATGGCTGGTGGTCGGTGTTATGTGGGCCCCACCATGATGTATGTGTTTCATCCATACCGTCCATTTATTTTTAAAGATCATTTATGGTGTGAGTCCAAAAATGAGGTATATTCAAATCTCAAGTGGACCACATCACAGGAAACAGTGTTGAACGAGGGTCGACCATCAAAAACATTTTTGGGGTCATAAAAGTTTTGGATCAAGCTGATCTTTGCTTTTTCTCTTTATCTGGACCTGTATGACCTAATCAACAGATTAGATGTTAAATAAACAGTATAGTGGGCCTTAGGAGGATTTTAACGGTGGATATCCAATCACTATTGTTTTCATGTGGTGTGGTCTATTTGAGATTTATATCCTTTTCATTTTTTGAATCAAGCCATGAAATGATATGTAAAAATGGATGAACAGAATGGATGAAACACATACATCATGGTGGGGCCCACAGAGAACCGACCACCAGCCACGGAGCTGGTGGCAGGGGGAGTAGCCAATCCGTTCGCATGGATGGACGGTTTGGATATAACACATGCCTCATGATAGGACCCACAAAACTTGCTGACGTCATCCGGCCCCCCTCTAAGGGCGCGGATTGGCTACTGACAAATTGAGTAGGGAGATTGCTACTAAAGTGACGTCACCAAGTTCTCTGGGCCCCACCATGATGTATGTTTTGTATCCACGCCGTCCATCCATCTGGAGAGATCATTTTAGGGTAAGTTCCAAAGAATGAGTCACATCCAAAGCTCCAGTGGACCCCACCAGAGAAAACAGTGGAGAGAGTGACACCACCGTTAAAAACTTCTGAGTTTTGACTGGTTAGGGCCGGCGCCCTAACCAACCCCTCTCTCATCCGCGTCTCTCTCTCTCTGCGCCTCTCCCTCTCCCTCTCCCTCCCTCTCTCTCTCTCTCTCTCTCTCTCTCTCTCTCTCTCTCTGTCTCTGCGCCTGAGTTTAGAGAAGTCGCCGGATCTAAGACTGTTGTGGGTGAAAGTAATTGCAGTGGCGAATCTGTGTTGTTGTTTCCTGTCAGCAATAGTAGCAGGGATGCCGGATCTGAATGGAAAGGGTGCCTGGTGGTGTGCTCACAAGGGTTCCGATGGAGATGGGCTTCAGCAAAGGCGGTGATGGCTGAAGAAAATGCAGAGAGCGAGATTGTGGGCTGCGAATGGGATCTCAGAGACGGAAATGATGGCAGATCTGAGTGTTGGTCTAGCAGAGCAGTGTCTGAGACAGGGTTTTGCCGGATTTGCAGGTGACGGCTGGTGTGGCTGCGGTGGTGATGTAGCAACGTGGTGGTGCTTGTGATGAGAATGATGGAGTTGAATGGTGCGGATCAAAGGCCCCAAATCGGGTGCTCTAATACCTTGACACACCTAATTCCTTTTTTGAATGTTTTCTAATATGGAACATCTACTTCGTTGTCAGGCATTCTGACTCGAAATTGCAGGCTTCTTTCTTTTGCTTTGCATTACTAACTGTTGCTGGAGAGTCTATAAAATTAGTTGAAGCTGATATTAGTTTGTGCTTGCAACTGTTCCGAAGGATATTTTATTTTGTACTCTAGATTGCTGTGTATTTGCCTTTATTTTGTTAATCTTATGCATATATTGTATCTTCAGGCCACGGGGGTGCTCGAGCTGCGGAGTATGTTAGACAACATTATCTTACTCCACACATGCATGAAAGTGGTGGTATGGATACAGAGAATAGCACTTTACCAAGCATGATTTTTCTCAAGCAAGGTAGGAGTAGCCGCCATGTGGACCAGTCACTCCACCGTCTATCAAGTTCGAGGTTGAAGCAGCAAGGTGCACCACCTTCTCCAACATGTATTTATGGTCCAATCCCCGAATTTTCAGGTCACCCTCATGCTGAAGTTGTGTTGATATGTTCCATTGAATTGAACTGCAAAATACCAATTTAATAAGATAGCCCCAGTCAGCTCTGTTCATGATGAGGGACTATCCCCCAATTTGCAACTACTATCGAGTCCAACATGAAATGCACAAAATTGAAATTTTGATTGTCATTACAAGTTAAAAAAGGCACTAGCCCACTTCAATAATTTCCTCTGATAATGAATTGAATGAATTATAATTCAATTCAATCAAGCATACAAAACACTTTTGAGTGAAACCAACCTATCATATGGTTGGCATTAACGCCTGATCTTGATAAACAAAGTGCATGAGATCAGTGTACAAAACTGCATGGAACAAATATGATAAGAAAATGGAAAAAAGAAAAGAACAGAAAGGGCCAAATGATACCAATTTGCTTGTATGTTTACTGGAAATTCAAAGTTGTGATGCATATGTTTTCACAGTCCAGTCACTCAACTGGTAGTCACTAATCGCTATGTTTTTGTCATTCCTAAATATGATAAAATCATCTCTGATCTGGTCAATATACTGTTGAACCAAAGAGCAGGGAAACAAACTTTAGATATCCACAAGGACATCTTGCCTTAAAGATGAAAAGGAAGGCATCAACAGCTCATATTGGTTGAAATAATTGCACCCAGCCCACGGATGCATTACACGGGTTCCCAACTGAAAATGGGTGAAAACCTGTGCAGCAAGCCAGCACCTGATTCAGTGCATGCCCATGAAGTACCAAACCAAATCAGACCTCTAACATGAATATCAAGAGTCTTGGATTACCAGAGCGACCAGAAATTCACCATCACCACCTACACACCTACACTTCCACTTGCGTTGTAAGCTCTCTCTCTCTCTCTCTCTCTCTCTCTCTCTCTCTCTCTCTCTCTCCCTCCCTCCCTCCCTCTCTCTTTCATTATGGAATTTGTAGGGGTGGGACCCATGGTTTTGTGATCCGTTTCTAATTCAGGAACTGTTGAGTTTTATTAAGTCTGGATATCCACTGAAGTTCATTTGGGATTGAATGGTATCTTCTGTGATGCCTTAGATTGGTTGATAGTGTTATTGGATTTTGCTCCAGCTTTTTACAACGATTACAGTCAATGAACCTGCGCCCAGGCTCAAGACAATTTTTAGCTTAACTGTTCCTGATCAAAAGTCTGGCAAGGTAAGGGACTTTCTTTGCACTTTTCCTTTCATTTGTAAGTTCTAATTTCAGTGTTGTAAACTTGGAAGGAGTTACTGATTTTTGTTGTTTTTATGAACCAGAAGAATGCCTCATTTTATGTTATTTTGAAGATTTAGGTTATGTAAGGTTGTTGCTTGTTAATTTGAATAGAAGTCTCCATTCATATATGTGGCTGATATGAACATTCCTAAGAAGTTAGAATTTTTTCCATAAATTGCAGTGTAATGTGGCTAATCTGGTCCTTTGCAACCTTCTATTTACACTTATTTAGTATGTTTGCTTATTTTTGGGTTACTAGAATGATATGCTTTTATATTTTTGTTATTGCATGGTTAATGTTTTCCCATTTACTATACTGGAAAAAGCAGAGCAAATCACATTTTCTCCTCATGTTCCTTGTCAAATGTGAAATGATTCACAATTTCTTTCTTGGAGGGTTGCAATATCTATCATATTATTTATTGTGCATTTGCTGGTACTTTTTCTTTCAGTTGCTTCAGATGCATTTTTGTTTTTGTTGCTCAGATGACTTTCCCGTGTTCATGTCTACTTCATACTCTCTCAATTCCAAGAATGGTTACCATCTCCAAATGACATTCTTATAAAATGTCAGTTTTTTTAGCATTCATGCTCAGTATTCCTCAAACTAAGTTGAATGTTTTGATTTGTAATGGTTGCAAACAGACACCTTTATGCTCATAGACTTGTCACACTTCATCATGTTTGCATCTAGCTTCATATTGATCTGCTTGTATGTTCCATGTCAAACCAGATCTTGGACTTATACTGCACTTTGCACTCTGACTAATGCATCCATCTTTCTCCCTTGTAGAAGCCCTCTATATGATTTTTCATATGCATTCCACAATGTTTCTGTCGAAGATATCAACATTACGGGAGTGTGCAAGACTGCATGGGTGTGGGTGACATGTTGTTTCAATTATATTCCATTATATTAGATTTGCTGTTTCTAAAGTAACAGCGATTAAAAAAGTAAAAAGGAAAAGTTGGCCATGGGGCAAGCCTATTGCGAGTGACCCACTAGCCATTTCCTCAGCCACTTCCTCAAACAAGTCTGTCACCATCGTGAATCCTCATGCAACAACACAAACAAACGGAATAGTCTCCATTCGAGCATGATGTCCTCACAAGAGCACCACTGAATATCAAGCATAGAGAGCTACTAGCATGCAATAGTTAAGGTATGCATGCCTGAGCTTGTTTTTGGCCTAGAAGAAAAAGAAAAAAGAAAAGTAAAAAAACTCTCTTATATGCTGAGGTTTGCTAATTCCGCATGCCTGTGGATTCATGCATATTCACACATGGACACAAGTGCAAATATGCATCGCATGTGTGAGATTTACACTTTTGAGAAGATTGGAAATAATGCTTAGATCTTCTGCCTTAAAAAATAAGAGAATTTTACTTCTAGATGGGCTAAAATGTAAAAAGTTATTTGACAGTTTTTTTTTCCTCTTGCAATTCATTTGTTTTGATAAGCCGTGGTACAAATGAGGTATGAAATAGCTAAAATGTAAAAAATTCACGTGGATGATGAAACATGTAATGCATGTGAGTAAATACTATTCATCTTTGAATGCAAGTGTGGATGCGTGTTAAAAGGCACATCGGTTGGATCACCCTACTCCATGTCTCACTGAATCTTGACCGTTCACCGGATGTGGAGTTTGCAGAAGTCATCCATTCTGCCGTAAGACATTACGGTTCATGACGGTTCCCAGTAGGTTAAATTGCAAATTATTATTAAGAGTTGGTTGGATATCTTTTATTTTTTATAAATGTTGTTAATAGTTGGATGGATGATGAATGTATTTGCGAATGTAAATAAAAATAAAGAACTTATAATATATATATGTTATTAATGGAGGATACCTTGTTTAGGGGGACATGAAATTTTGTAGCTTATGGTATGGTTGGATATCTTTTATTTTTAATAAATGTTGTTAATAGTTGGATGGATGATGAATGTATTTGCGAATGTAAATAAAAATAAAGAACTTATAATATATATATGTTATTAATGGAGGATACCTTGTTTAGGGGGACATGAAATTTTGTAGCTTATGGTATGGTTGGATATCTTTTATTTTTAATAAATGTTGTTAATAGTTGGATGGATGATGAATGTATTTGCGAATGTAAATAAAAATAAAGAACTTATAATATATATATGTTATCAATGGAGGATACCTTGTTTAGGGGGACATGAAATTTTGTAGCTTATGGTATGGTGCCCCAATATTGGTTGTATGTTACTAGTATGTAGTAGATAATACTAGGTTCATCTTGGTGTGAAGACTCCTTTGAATGAATTAGATATAATAGTAACTTCATCCTATCAGGTTTCATTATCTACTCCAAATATACATACAGTCATCTCACCATATATAACGATTATTTAACTTTTTCTATTTCTATGCAATTACATAGGTGATCCATCAAAAAAAAAAAAAAAAAGAGAGAGAGAGAAGAAAGCAAAACAAAGAAACGAATATGGAGTCTTGCAAGTAAAAAAAAAAAAAGAAGCCAATGCCGCTTCTTTGGGGCAAGCGTGAATTGTTATGTTTTTATTAGTGGATTAGGTACACGGAGTTTAGATTTTAAAAAGAAAAAAAGAAATACTAATCCCTGCATCTCATATTTGTGCAAACTTACAATGAATGGCTATATTCACACCCAAACAATCACCTAGACAATGTTTCTCATGCAATTCTCATTCTAGTGGGCATATAGGAAAATACTGATCGCTGTATTTCATAGGGGAACTCTTCTTCTTCTTCTTTCTTATAATAATTATTAAAGGAATTCTGTTTTGAAAATGTAATTCCTGCTTTCATCATCATCATCTAAGCCTTAACCCAACACTCTTAGATTAGGCATGAATTGAAAATGACAAATCCATCAATCTTAGATTAGGCATGAATTGAAAAAAATTCATTGTTGATCTTTGCCAAAGGCTGATTCCAGTTAAAAATGAGTTCGTCTCATTTCATTTAATAGAGATCTCATTTTATTTAATAAAGATTGCCGGCTATTGAAATTATAGAAACACACATGATTTCTGATACACAATTACGGTTAATCAAAATGAGATAAACTCATTTGTAAGTGACACCCAAACAGGCCTTAAGATTTAGAACCAAGAGAACAAACAGTGTGCCAATGAACTGGCATATTTCTTTCCCTTTCCCTTGCAGATACATGATTCAAACGGAGACAAGCAGGTTTTATGGAAAAAAAAAAACAATCCCATTCAATCCACTATGCACTTGGTGGTAGCAGATTTTTCGAGTTCATCATCTTAACGCTTTGAAAAGAGGAAGCAAATTAGACTTGATTCCATCTTCTTCCCATTCCAAACCATCCCACCATTCTTTCTCACCTATGATCTCCTTTAGAGGATTAATGGCTCTTTGGAGACCAAGTGGGAGCTTCTTTAGCTTTGGGCATCTTACCACCAGTAAGTTCTTCGAGGAAGGGAAAGCCAATGCATGATTACAAATGCTTGTTAATTCTGGTAGGTCAATTAGACTCAAGACTTTTGAACAATCTTAGGCATGCCTCCCTAACCAAAAAAAAAAAAGAAGGCATGCCTCCCTAACTGGAATCCTGATATCACTTGTACCTATTACTTCTAGTCTTCTGCTGTCCTATATCACAATTTCTTCGAGATTTTGAAGCTGTAGAATCCATGTAACACTCTTCAGTTTGTGGCAAGAATAACATTTCTTTTACTATAGCTTTGTTTTGAGTTGAGGACAAAATGCCATGACTGCATTAGGTCCATCCTTTCTTATGACCTTCATTTCACCAACCCATCAATTGCCAAACCAAGCATACAATGAAGCTAAGGAGTAGTTTGCAAGCATGAGAATTCTTCGGTTATTGTGGTTTTATTATTTAAGTTACCTCATGAATGTCATAGGCCTGTAGCCGAAGCATGTGAGAGCTTAGAAACAAGATTTAATGCATATACAACCTCGAAAAAAAATTGATGCTTGTTGTTTGGGAATTGAGATTGTTTCCAAAACAACAAGATCAGAAATCTACTGTAGCAAATTCCCTTCTAAGTTCTTGGTGGGCAAGGGACTTCAATTAGGTTCCTATCATGTAGGATGAGATTCTTGTCCATCATAGAGCTATGTATTCTCCAAGTGCTACATTCTACGCGCTATTTGGGTTTTCTAGTTTGTAAATCTTTTGCCGGATCTGTGCACATTCTTCTAATCGCAGGGGAGGTGCATTTGGTCTCTCAAAATGTTTATATCGATTTGACCATGGTAGATTCCTTCTGCATTTTAGTCACTAATTCTTAGTACTAATATGTGTACAATTGCCATTGATGGCTGCAGGTATCAGGATATTGCATCTAGGCTCATAGATATCTCCATTATCACTTGCATGCAACTTGCAGATAAGCTCTGGAATTAGAACTAATAGACTATATTTGCATTTTGCAACTTTCAGGTATCGATTCTGTTTATTTGTGGGAGGGTGAGGTAAGAATACCATGCATACTGAGTTATATCATTAACTGATATTTTATGACCAATTCAACCGTCAAATTAATGCGAATGAGCCTCAATGACATATCATATGTGCATCAGAATAGATTAATTGCACATATGGTATGCTGTGAAACTTGTTAATATGGCTATCAGGTTTGTTTTTCCTTCTTTTTTTATGTTTAACTTCTCTTTTATATAGATTTTGTATTTTAAAAAGCTCTGATTTTTCATTGTCTTTATATGAAGGATGAATTGTTGTGGGGAGCTGCTTAGCTGCACAAAGCCACCGAAAACCCAGCTTATCTGAACTAATTCAAGCGAATGGTCAGACACTTGGGGCTGATGAGACTGACAATACCTTTGGTTGGGATATCAAACATGTTGGGGCAAGCATCTTAATTTCCAAGATCTGATTTTTTCTTTTTCTTTCTGATTTCAATCCTTTCTTTATTTTATTTTATTTTATTTATATCTTTCATACAAAACTTCACTCTTTAACTTCTTAGTAGCTACTAAGTACCATTCAAAAAAAAAAAAAAAAAACCTTAGAATCTGACTTCATAGTACACTAAAAGCGGTTGCACTGATCTGAATTTATTTTGCTTGTACAGTTGTATGTGCCAAGATAAAGTTCAAAATGTGAATATAGAACTCATTTCTAAGGTTTCAATGGTTGATCTTTTCATAAACATTTGCTGCACGGACAGTTATGTCAAATTGTGCTTTGAAAATATGGCTGATTCAAGTTTGGGTCACTTAGTTTTGCTTGATTGATTTATGCATCAAGGCTACTAAGAAGTCAGTTCTCAGTCACTATCTGCATCTAGTGCTGCTGGCTCAAGAGGTAACAGTGAAGCTGGAAAAGAAGCTAGAGGATTTGCATTTCTCAGACAGACATGTCATCATTCCAAACCATCTTCATGTCCCTGAAGCTGAGAGAAGTGGATTGAGTTTTGGAAGCTTTGATGCTAGTTTTGGGCTTAATGCAATCTTCACAAATGGCCCAGATACTGACAAGAGCTCTACACCTTTGTCTGAGTCATCTTAGGTGATTGAAGAGTCAGCTAAGGAGCCTTCTTCAAGGTCTGAAACTTTTTCCCGCCTGTTATCACTTTTCCTATCATGTTTAGAAGAGTACTTTTGAGCTCTTTTGGCTCATCGTATTACAAGGGATGTTTGTTCATCTTACATTGACAGTTGCAAATGCAACCCTTATCTGCATATTTCGGTGATAAATGATCTTTAACTTCTGGTGACTCTCGAGAAGTGGTATTCTGAAAGACAAAACGTCCTGAGAATTGTAGGTTGATCATGGGTTTTAAAAGACCTGCTCAATGTCAATGTAGATGTAACTGTATAATATAGGTCTTGCCGCGATTCCAATGCAAAGTATGACTATTTTCCTCTATTTCCTAAATACAACAGTTAAACTCACATTCATTTAATCTTGCTTGTCCAGGTTGCCGCCAACAATTCCACATAAGAGGTCAAAGGACAAACTCTATCATTGTCATGACAGATAACTTTTTTGCTAGTATTGTGCTTTTATGAATGGATTAAAATGAATGATTGTATTTAATTGAATGAATGAATAATTATACACAGGTTTATGAATGAATTAAATTGAACGATTTAGCTTCAATTGTTGAGAACTAAGGTTAAAAATTGAATTTAGCCTCAGTTGATGCTAACAGAGGCTAAATCCATCTTTACCTCAGTTATTCAAACCGAGACTGCAACTCCTATGGCTAAAGGCTTTTGCCTCAGTTGTTGAGAACTGAGGTTAAAAATAAATAGTATTCTTAACAATCGTGTGAATTATTTTTTGAATGACTATCAGGTGTAATATTCAAAATAAATAAATAATCTGACGAGTTGTTCTTATTGACAGATATTTTAGCGACGGACTAAATCCGTCGCTAATTTCTGAACGGACTAAATCCGTCGCTAAATCCGTCCGTCGCTCCTCAATTAGCGACGAACCTTATCTGTCACAAATGTTTAAATGAAAATACGGCTGTCATTTCCGAATTTCAGCGACTATTTTTATTTTTGTGACGGATCTTATCCGTCGCAGATATAGTTTAGTGATTGCTATCACCTAGAATTTATATATGTGTGGGTTAGTTGAAGAGTGCATCATTTGGTAGTCCTTAGGAACTTGAGATTGGATAGGACACCATTAATCGGGGAGAGTTGTAATCTGTAAATCTTAGTACCTTGTTTGGACTATGACCTTCACAGGTATGTAAGACACATTTGTGGGCACTTTCTTATGACATGCATGTATGATCATCCTGTGCGAGGGGGCTGATTTGCGTCAGGATGAACAATCTCCACCATTAGGAAGCTGACTTGGTGTCAATCTATTTTCTTCACCCTTAACCCACATAGAAGTGTGAACATGCTATGGAAACATGATCCAGGTTAAGACCTTTGATTACTTACATTAGTTGTATCAAGATCAAGTCACTCATCTGGGAGCCCATTGGCTTGGACTAAATTATTATAATAATCAAGAATTAATGTTGCACAATAAATGATTAAACATTAAACCTGAGGACATGTAAGGGTTATGATCATGACTGGTTGGCTTTGGCTCTTCCTACAAGGCTATCACATGGCCATTGAAAGTAGACATGAATGGATACATATATAAGTTGTTGATTCTATATAGTTTTACCTAAAGACTAATATAAGGATTTGAGAGAGAGAGAGAGAGAGAGAGAGAGAGAGACCAAATAGACCAAATTGACACAATATGAAATGAAAATTTAGCTCCACAATGAAAGAATCATAAATGAGATGTGAATGTTGCATGCAAAATCCGCTTGCAAGACTTAAAAGGAGATTTGAACTTATTAGATTTTTAATGTAAGCAATGTAACTAAAATGTATTTTCCAAAATCCATGTTCTAATTAACCATAAAATATTACATCTTTGATAACATATTTCTATGTATATAAACTGTAAAGAATGGTTTAGAGCATACTTGTGCACGATGGAAATCGCAAAATAATTTTCTTAGATTGTTTATGTTGATCCTCTAACCTAATTTGATTTATCTCTAGTGAAGGAAAGTAAAGAGACGTGAGATCCTCTAGTAGGGACCAAGGGCTAACTTAAGCCTTGTATAATTCATTCACTATCGTTACCATTAACTGAATATCCATATTTCATATTAATCAAATAGTAGATCATCAGATTATCATTAAGTGTGATCAAAGCAATTTTAACGATTAAAATAAACTTCACAATTGGAAACCTTCATAAAACCATTTAAAACCTTTAAGTGGTAAGCTCATAAGTAAAATCACTTGATGCATACTTGATCTAGTAGTACATTTCACATGTCCCCAGGTAAACCCAGAGGATTACTTATTAACCCATGTAAAAATCAATAGATCCTAATGTCTCCCACTAGGCAACCTTATAAACAAAACCAAGTCTTAAACATAGTCAGGCTAATGGACTCTTAGACTAGTGGCTTAAACTTGTTCTACCAATGCAAGTGCTCAAAGGTCTACAACAAGATCTCGTATCCATGGCACACTCATGCTCCCATGTGGGGTAATTAGGAAGGCCCACAACATCAAGTTAGCCCTTAATGGTAAGCTCTATCCATATTGAACTTTAGTCCCTTAACATAAGATAGTGATTGTATATTGATCTCATCATAGGAATTTCCATAGGCATGTTAAGTACAAGTGAGATTAGGACTCAACAGGGTAATGGGATCCATGAATTGCAATTCGCCCCGTTAACAATCATTAATGTGTCCAATCTCAAGTTCCTAACGACCACCAAAGGAGTCACTCTTTACGCAATGTATCCATATATATTTAAGATAACACCACATATTAGTTAAGGCATATCTAATTGTCCACAAGGGACACATGATCATTATGTGATCGACCCTATCACATCCACATGGCATATGACTTAGGGGTCACATTGGTTTTTCAAGGAACAATATATAACTATGGAAGAATTAAACCACTAGATTAAGTGATCATTGCGATTTACAAATTCACCCATCATAGCTTTCAAAGAAAAGATTTTTCAAATGAGGGGTTCACAATCCGATCAGACCACCTATGAGGCGCACCTATCTGATCTAATTGCCTATGGGGCTCACCAATCTGATCGTTGGTTGCAGATTGTTGCAATCAAGGGCTTGGATGCATGAAAATCCTTTCTCACTGAACTGTTCCATGATTATTTCATGGTAGGCGGGGGCTCAATGGATGAGCACTCAAGATAAGGGCTGCAAACGGGCCGCACAAGGGGTTGGTTGGGCCTTGATTTTGAATTGTTCAGCCAGGCCAATTAAATTTTTTTATTTTGATTGACCCAAGCTGTGTCTATTGACAATCCTATTCAAGATTGTGTCCGGATGGCTGTCACATGTACAAATTTTTGTACTACGTCACGTGCACAGCTCAATAGAGCGCCTCACGCGTGCAAAATCCTAGCTATAATAATATCCTCCCCTCTTTCTCTATACTACTTTGCATAAAAAATATACCAAGGAAAAGCTAAAGCATGAAGCATTGGGGGGGCCTTCAAGATGATAAAAAGAAAAAAGAAAAAAGAAAAAAAGAAACAAGAAAAGGGGAAAAAAAGAGAGCAAAGCAAATAACAATGTATGACCATTCACAGCCATCTGATCTTGACCAGAAAAATGATGGCAGTGGAACCTTATTGGTTATTTGTGGGTGTTCAAACAATATCTAATCAATATGGATTATGGACCAGCATTAATGCATGCACACACTAAACGGATTGGATGTCTTGCACCCATCATAGTAGGCCCCAAATGTAATCTAGAAGTTTTTAACGGTGGACGTCCCACCCTTCCTTCGTGTGGTCCATTTGATAATGGATAAGCTATATTTTTAGGGTCACAGGAGAGTATCAAAGGAAGTACATGATGGATAGATTGGATGTACTATACGCATTATGATGGGCTCCACATATAATGAGTATATATTAACCATTATTTCCAACATATTTAATGACTTTTTAGATATAAATACTTTACCTGTAATATATGAAACATGACTTGTTTGCCGGGTTTCACATTAAAAGCTGTAACCTATTTACAACATTTAACACACACACACACACACAATATATATATATAACAGCCTCCTAATCAGATTACTTATAATCCCTTCACAACTTTCGGACTAGTTTGAACAGAACCGCCACTGGAATGGGTCAAGCCTCGGGTTTTAAAACGTTAGTTTTAAATGCTTTGACAATGGTAGTTCACATGATAATGTTGGGTCTAACCACTGTGATAATTAAATCTTCAACGATTTGAATAGGTTTTGACAGACATGGTTTGGTTGGAAATGGTACATTTTTCATGGCTTTTAATAAGTTCATCAAACCTACCATTGAATTTTGATATTGTTCTGGCCCACTTGCAAACACCAGAGGAAAACGCCTTGATTTCAACGGCTGGATTTCTATGATGATTGACTACCATTTTGAAGATCGTGACGACTCATCTCCTTATGTATGACACTCATTTGAAGTCATTCAGGCCATCAAGTTCTGGGCCCCTTGTGGATCAAAAATCATCATCTAAGCCTCATCCCAACTAAGTGGGCCGGCTAGATGAATCTTTTTATGTCATTCCACTTTATCAATGACCATTGTGGATGAAATTGAACTTACCAAGAAATCCTAACCATCCAGTTGGTGCTGATAGAATGGATGGTCAAAAGTTGAATAGCATTCAAAGAACAAATCAGATGGGTTTGGACTGTATGGATTGACGTAAAACCATGCCACGTGTATGGTTCAAGAGTCACCACCACTTTCAAGATGGAGGTGAGCTATTACAGGAGTCTTGCCCGCGGGAGCGGATTGGTGGGACCTCTGCGCCGGGTGCTTTGTGGGGTCATAGAGATGTCCGTGACAAATCCATTCCGTCCATCTGTTTTGAAAGATCAAAGTAGGACACGATTCTAAAAATCAGGAAGATCCAAAATTCATGTGGGCCATACCACAAGAAACAGTGGGAATTGAACGTCTGGCGGTGGCAGAAGTTTCGTATCAGGATGATATTTGTTCCTACAGTTTATCTGAGTGGTAATATTCTATGAACAGTTTGGATGGCAAATAAGCATCATGGTCAGCTCCAGTAAGGTTTCAACAGTGAACGTTGCTGTTCCCATTGTTTTGTTGTTGTGGGCCATTTAAGATTTGGATATTCCTGAATTTTAGAACACTTTACTAACCTGGTTTTTCAAAACAGATGGACGGAGTGGATTTGTCACGGACATCTCTGTTACACAGCCTCGGCCCGGGTACAAGCAATCCACTCCCCTTTCCCTCAAGCTACGGTAATGTTTTGTTTAACTAGCATAAGGTGACAAGAGAGGCGGTCACCAACGTGGGCGGTTCACGTTTCCAGCTCATTTATTGCATGCGTCCAGCAACAAAGCAGATCCAAATCTCAGGTGGACCACACTACAGGAAACAATGGTGATTGAAGGACCACCATTAAAAACTTATTAGGGCCCATCGTAATGTTTATTTGCCATCCAAACTATTGATAAAGCCACACAGACCTGGTTGAAGGGAAAACCTAACTATCAGCTTAATCCAAAAACTTTCGTGGCCCTCAGAAGTTCATAATGGTGGACGTTCAATAAACACACCTTCCCATGGTGTGGTCCAGATGAGATTTGTATCTGCTCTATTTTTGAGTTCATTTTCAGGAAAAATGGATGGACGGCATGGATATAAAATTCATAGATCCAAGTGGGCTCCACAGTCGCAGATCCACCAACCTCGGTAGTTCTGGGATCCACCGAATCTGCGTCCATTCACGAGATAGGAACAACACCATAACATCGTCACCATAGGAATATGAGGGTGTTGCACATCTTTTCTACTCTTGTCTGTCACACGTGGCACCACCGCACAAGTGTGCATCATACAAGCCGCTCTTCAAGTGGACCCGACCCTGAATGTCTGCAAAATCGGACTGATATGATCATCAAATCGGGCAGATTGATCATCAGATGGGCCTAATTAACATGGTGAGAATTTGGACAGGAGAAATTTCCGACTAGGGCTGTACACGAACCGGGCTAGCCCAGTTAACTTGCTCGACTCGACCTGACCTGGAACTAAGTTTGGGCCAGGACGGGCCATTTTCTTCAACCCGAAACTGAGTTCTGCCCGAGTTCAAACATGTCCCAGTTCGGCCCGACTCGGTCCGAAACCCGACTCGGCCGTGTATGTGTGTGTGTGTGTATATCCTAAATCCTTATCCTAGCCCAGTTCGACTCAGATCGGCCCGATGTACACCCCTATTTCCTAATGTAAACTCCACCTTTTATCCACTGTCTTTTCTAAGCGCTCCCAAACTTTACTTTCCCAAACTAAACCATTCTATACGGACACACTATTTTTATAAAAAAATACCCTTGCATGCAGCACGGTTGCACTATCCGATTTGTAGACATTTAGCTACGGCTGCCAGTAGCTACGGTTATAATCCGTAACTATATATCTACAGAATGGACACTACAACCATGCTGAATGCAAGGGCATTTTCATCTGAAAATAGTATGTCCATACAGTATGGTTTAGCTTGGGGAAGTAAAGTTTGGGAGCGTTTGGAAAAGACGGTGGGTAAAAGGTGAGGTTTACAGTTGAAAATTTCTCTTTGGACCGTTGGTCAATTCCTCATAGCCGTCGAATATTTTGTACATGAATAGCTCCACCTGCTGATAAACCAGGCCAATTTGGTAGATAAAGCATCTACTCAGCGGGGTCCATCTAATGATCCACTTGGATCCTTCACACATGGGACGCACATAGGGGTGTACATCGAGTTGAACCGAGACGAGCTGGCCTTAGCTCGACTCGGCTCAGCCACTAGCTGACCTCAGCTCGAACTCGGCTCGGCTCGGTTCAGTCAACAGCTCGAGCCAGTTCGAGCCAAGTTCCCTGTGCAACATTTTCACAAACACCTAGTGTGCACCTTCACAATCTCATTGTATTTAAGACATCAACAATGGTTTTACAGGTATTTTATCAAACAACTTATAAGCAACATAAAAATGTTTTCTCTGTACTTCCAAGGAAGAGGTTAGTATATTGCCTTGTAATATTCGTTTTTCTTCATAGTGGAAGTTTGCATCCGTGGTTTTTTACCCTTGTTGGGGTTTTTCCACGTATGTCTTGTCTTGTAGTTTGTTTGGAATGCTTTGATTCTATTTCTAATCTATATTTCTTTTGTTTATCGTTTGTGGGTGAGACCAGAGATTGGATCTTGGTTCACTGCGTTGTTGGCGTGCTGTGCAACAATAGACAAGTAACACATTCGCATAAAAGAAAGCTTGGTGTGTGAAAGTTCATTTATTGAAATGAAAAAAATCAAACAATAGTACATCTCCCAACCAAATCCAAATAAAAGTCCAGCCCTGCAAAAGTATTGATGACATTTTGAGAATTACAAGGCAAATAAATTTAGAGAGAACATCTAAACCGTAAATGTCTTTCCCAAAGGGAGACATAGGAAATTATCTGGCTCATCCAGAATAAGCCCTTTTCTCCACATTCAATCTGGACCATTCATCAAGTTGGCTCGGATGATCCATCGATCCCACCGGTCAGTTTTAAGGCAGAAAATAAAACAGGCTAATGGGGGACATCCCCGGCTGAGAAATGCAGAAAAGCAACGGCTACAATTATCCGGAAGGTGGTTTTTGAATCATGGATCAACCATGATAGATCTCACTAGATGGACGGTGCCGATTGATACACCCCCTACCATGTGTACTGTGGAGAGAGGGCCCTGCTGGGTTCCATGACAAGCTCTACTGTATATATATATATATATATATATATATATATATACACACACCAAAGGAAACGATAAAGTCACCTGTACATATAGAAAAGAGTGCTAATAAAACATGACTTATTGCTGGGGAGTTCCAATAGGGAAAAGGGGGACATGTGCATGATCTAGACCTCCCATCTGGGGGGCCCCACAATCTGAAGGCCATGCTAAAAAAAACTCAAGGATGGGGATGTCCACTGCTGGATCTTGTACACGTCTGCAACACTTCCTTGCAGGAACTCCCATACAATAAGTAATGTGCAATTGGCTATTCCTCTTACTTTCATTTCTTTCCAAGAAAGCTAAGAAGAAGAAGGAAGAAGAGAAGATTACTGTTGAAATTCGATGTTGATCTCTGTAGGAGACCCGTTTGCGATCATCCCAAATGCATTGACAGACAGTACCATTGTTGTCCCGGACACCGAAGGGCGCGAACCCGAAGTAGCCGCCCGATCGACGATCCTGACCTGAATTGTCTGGCCCACAACACAAGCATTCCTTGGTGTGGCTGCACCAAGGCACCTTACTAAGTATTGCCTCCCACAAGACGCTCCATTGTCCCATATCCCTTCGCTCGCCGCTGCGAACAGATTGTTCACCGGGAACTGACTCGCATCGTTCCCATAGCAAGCTGTAGCTGTAGATCAAATGAAAGGAAATACAAAAGAAAAACAGAAGGAAAAAAATGGAAACAGGAGAAGTAAGATGATATTGATGATTGTCTTTCTTTAATTTCGAGTGCGGATCCTCTGTTTCCAGCGCACCCTGGCTCCCCGTGTCCTGGAATTTAATTGGTCCACAATCATTTGTGCTGACATCAGCACAGCTCTTTGAAAAAATAAAAAACAGTTTACAAAATAAGGCTTGATTAGGAAGAAAGGTTTCGTTTCCAGGGACGCGGATTTCCTGTTAAAGACTTTCGTAGAAAGTTCCTGACTGGGAACCCAGGTGGGGCCCACTGTGATGTTTGTGAGAAATCCTCCCCATCCATCTGTTTTGTACGTTCATTTTAGGACATATGCCAAAAACGAACCGTTTCCAAAGCTCAAGTGGGCCGAAAACGCGATAATTGAACGTCCACGTTTGAAATATTCGTAGGCCACAAAAGTTTTGAATCATGCAAATATTTGTGATTTCAGTTCAGTAGGAATGAAGTTATTAACGATATGGATGGCATGTGAACAACACTTTCAAACCCAGGTAGGTTTCAACGGTAGGAATTTCCCTAACCACATTTTCCATTAGTACGGCCCACTTGAGCTTTGGATATGGTTCATTTTTGACATCACGTCCTGAAATGAACTCACAAAATGGATGGAAGGAGAGGATTTCTCACAAACATCACAGTGGGGCCCCACCTGGGTTCCCAGCGCAGGAAATTCGCTTCCCGTTTCCAGCAGCCGATTGTGGCTGCCACCCAGGATCGGTGACGTTGGTGGGACCTGACCGTGACCCACCTCGATGTATGCTTTATATATCTACACCCTCCATCTGTTTTTTTTTTCATTCATTGTCAAATAAATGAAGAAGATACAAATCTTAGGTGTAACACATCACAGGAAACATTCGTCACCCAACGGCCACCATCGAAAATTTTCTAGTGTCCACGGCTATGTTTATTTGTCATCCAACCTGTTGTTAATGGGTACACAGAACATATGTTTATTTGTCATCCAACCTGTTGTTAATGGGTACATAGAGCACGTGAAGGGAAAATACAAATATCAGCTAAATCCAGAACCTTTGTAGCCCGAGGAAATTTTTTACCGGTAACTACTATTTCTTGCGGTGTGGTCAACCTGAGATTTGCATCAATTTCATTTTTTTGTTCATTCTTTACAATGAACTACCAAAACAAACAAACGGCTAAATATATAGTGCATACATCAAAGTGTGCCCCATGCTCAGGTCCCACTCACATCCTGGGATCTGGGGTTGCAACAAAGTTGCATTACTTTTCAAAACCAGATTGCATAGTGCAGCAAGCAGCACTCATGTCGGTATTGTGTGCTACTAAATAATCTCCATGGGGCCACCATGATAGATGTGTCTTATCCATGATGTCCATCCATTTTTCTCATCATATTAGGTAATGAGCACAAAAATAAGGTAGATCCAAATCTCAAGTGGATCACACCATTAAGTAATTGAAAGCTTACCATTAAAAACTTCCTAGGGCACACTGTAATGTGTATTTGCCATCAGACCTCTTGATAAAGTCACAAAGTCATGAATGAAGAGAAAATACAAACACGAGCTTGATCCAAAACTTTTGTAGCTACCAAGTTTTTATTGGTGGGCATCCAATCACCGGTTTATTGTGGTGTGGTCTACCTGAGATCCAGATCAACCTCGAGTTTGTGCTCATGCACTAAAATGATCTATAAAAGTAGATGGATAGTATGAATAATACACATACATCATGGTTGGGCCTACAAAGCTTTTCCAGTAGCACACAACTGTCCACGGTGCATGCTACCCTAGGCAATATGCATACCATCCCTTACAACCACTTGCAAGAGCAAATATTTAATTGGTGAATCAGGTGGGGCTTACTATGATATTTATGTAAAATAAATCCCAACCACTAGGTTTTTCATCCCATGTTAGGCCATGGGCCCAAAAATCAATTTCATTTATGATTCATGTTGACTTGGACATAATGTAAAGGGCTCTGCGAAACTATTTTCATTGGTGTGGCCTAAGTGATTCAGGTCCAGTGACAATTTTAGGGCATAGGCCTAAGGCTTTTTTTTTTTTTTTGCAATTTAGTAGTTGAAGTGGATTTTATACAAGTATCATGGTGGAGCCTTTAAAAATCAAGGGTATACATCTCTCCCAACAATTTCTTTTAGTGTGGCGCATGAGAATCACAATTCAATCTGATTTTTTGTTTTTATACCTAATATGAGACTTAATAACAAATAGTCACAGTAGATCTTACAAAAATATCACGGTGGGCCCTATCTAAGTCAATAGCTATGAACTATACAAATATTTTTTTTCTAAGTAAACTTCGTATACAATTAAAGAGGTTCTACCTGACAAAGTGATGGGTTCCACTAGACAAAGTGATTGGATTTCCATATAAAAGAATTCTACTAGACAAAGTGACAGGCTTACCGGATAAAGTGACGAGATTCCAAGCCTAAAGGTTAGTAGCGTGTTTCTGTTGGGAAGAACAAGACTAGAGTCAAGGAAAAGTAACTCTCTACATTACAAGTCTTACAAAAAAAATCACTATGCAAAAGAAAAGAGTCCGATCATGTCAAGACGCTAGTAAAGTTTCCCACGAATGTTGCACAACTAGAATAACAAGAGGCCTATGAGATCTTTCCTGTACATGTGACTTGATATAATTAGCTACGTTTGTTGAAAATTAGTGGTTTAAAAAATAATTATAAAATGAAAATTCAAAATTTTCAAAATTTCGGGACTTTCCCGCCAAAATACCTTTTTGAATTTTTAAATTAAAAAGTGCGGTGTGTGTGCTTTGTCCCACATCGAAAATGCAAAGAAAAATTTTGTGGTTTATATGAGATGTTGAGGAGGGTATTCTTACTTGGAGCTTTTTGGAGGAGATGAAACACGGGTTGCATGTTCCAGTGCGAAGCACTGGAACACACGCACGCACGCGCGCGCTCGTGCTCGGGCATGGGCAGTGAGGCAGTGTGGCTGTAGTGGCGCTAGATGGCGCACTTTGCAGACCTCGGTGCAATCGCGGTGCGATGGGTCTGGTCAGAGCCTTAGGGCGGTGTAGATCTGAAATGTTGAAAATGAGCCTGGATTTTATAGGTGACTGAGAACGGTCGGATCTTAAATCCGAAATGTCCAGCCGTTTCTTAAACGGATAGATACCTTAAAAGTATAACAGTCTGAAAACGGACGGGCCAGGATGATCCAACAGTCAGATCTACAAATTTAATAACCAGAAACGTCTGAGATTAATAGACAATGGCCAGAAACATTTTTCAAACGTTCTGGACCATTGAATACCACACAACAACGGGTCTAAACCTAAGGCCTATATAAACTGGACCATTCCAGTCCGATTTCATCATCTCAACACACCATTGAATACCACACAGCAACGGGTCTAAACCTGAGGCCTATATAAACCGGACCATTCTAGTCCGATTTCATGATCTCAACACACCATCTCTCTTATCAAATCAGATACCGTCCATAGCTTCATATTAGAATATTATTATCATCTTCATAGTCTAAGTCTGCCAGAATAAATTTACTGCGTTAAAATTGTTCCATAGTGGACCTATCGTGATTGCTGCACGCTGGATCCAGATAAGGCTTGTCTTATCCTGGAAGCAATTTGCCTTTAACCCATTAGCAGTTGATAAGAGGGCGAATCACGCTTTAAGGACAGCGTATTTTATACGCAATTCAGCCTAGTGATAATTTTATTTATTTTATTATTTATTTTTTGGTGTATCTAAAAGAAGTTTTTCTAACAACGTTTATGTGGAAAATTAAGGAGATTCGCATGGCCAATCATCAAAATATCTCACGATGTGAAATCTTATGCAAGGTCACCATATTTGAGAAGGCTATGTAAGTAACAATCGCTGAAGAACTTGAGGCACTAGTCAGGCCATCGTACATAACCTCTCACAAAGTAACGCCGTTTTATCTTTGTTTTAACTTCAGAACCCCTCATCACTTCTGTCTAGCCCCACTACATAACGTCTGAAGTTTAGGGTAGCTAAGATCGTTTTTATCTAGCATTATCGTTGCAGTACACTTAAGAATAGTGTAAATTTCTACGACCTACCGTCATTGGATCTTGATCAATCGAGTCCTTACTTGGAAGATACACTCCAGTCACATTTTGTTGATCATTCATCTCGATTGTTTATCCATTTAGGTAATCACAAATATTTATTTTTATTTTGCTTCTTCACTGATTGTACCAAACTTCATCATAAATCAATAAAATTGATAATTCAACATTGAGTTTTTAATTCTTTTCTTCCATTACCGTATTACTGAGAAACTTAAGGGCCGCAATCACTGTTGAAAGAAAAGTCCTTGACTCAAAGCAAAAAAGAATCCATTCAGAATGATTAACTCTCTCCTTTCAAATCGCCTATTCGTTACAACATTGATGGCTGGACAAACAAGTCAACCTTCACCGGTTCAATCATACAATTATTTTAGCGCTTGTGGTTGCAAGTGTTCAATCGAACTCGAGTCGAGTACGACTCTGGCATGCCTGCACTATCTCAGTCGCACACATGTAACTGAATACAGGTTATTCATCAACACATGTGACCTTGTATTTGATTAAATAGCAACAGAGAAGGAACTAATCTAAATTGAAACACACAATTTTGAATGGTTTAATTTGAATTACATGTATAACATGCAAACAAGTATTAAGTAATTTTTAGGTGCATGCATCTCATCCATCATACTCTACTAAAGTACAGAAGTTTTATATATTTATGGCTACATATAAAGCCTGAAATGAAGGCACTTACAAATGGCACACACTATAACCAACCAACCAAATTGTGGAATCTACAATTGCTAAGTTATATGCAGAAAATTAGATGGCTGGAAACATCCTAACCTCTGATTCAGGAACAGTTAATCGTTGAAATAAGTTCATTAAATATCTTTTCATATTTAACTGTCCAATTATAAGGAGCCAACCTGAAATTCGGATAATCAAATAAGAGTAATATTACCGATAATTTAAACGGTTTTGCTTGAATCACTTGTAACCCATGCCAGCAATTTTCTAAGTGCCTGAGTATCATCCTGGGAAACGGATTGTGTGGTGTGTCACACACCACCGACTTCAGTGGTGTGTTGACGTCATCAAGTTCTGTGGGTCCTATGATACACGTTTTATATCCACCTTATAAAACAGTGAGGACAATGATGCCCATCGTGAAATCCTTCCTAGGGCCCACCGTGATGTTTGTTTGCCATCCAATCTATTCACAAGGTCACACAGACCTAGATGAAGGGAAAACACAAACATCAACTTGATCCAAAACTAAGAAGCTTTCAATGGTAGACATTCAAACCCTACTGCTTTCTTTGGTGTGGTCCACTTGAGCTATGGATCTATATCATGTTTGAGCTCATAATTTAAAATGATCTCGTAGAATGGATGGACAGTGTGGATATATCACATACGTCATGGTGGAGCTTAAAGAACTTAGTGAGTTCAACACGCCACGGAGGTCAGTATGTGCACTGCACAATCCACCTCTCATACTAGGGGTGTATATCAAAATGACCCAAGTTCAAATCAGATTGGTGTTTTTCAACCTGAACAATCAGGGGACCTTGATCACCTGGTCCAACAGATCCAAACTCAAGTTGGGTCAGTCCGGTTTAAGATTGATTATATCATCCATCAGACATCGCCCAAGTTAAGCTTTTCTCTTTGTTTATCTTATTTTGAATGATTATCTAGAGTCTAGAGGTGGAAATAGGCTGGGATAGGGCCCAACCCTACTCCCCTAATATCTGGTCCTAATCTGGCTAAAAAGCCCTGGACCCTTGTACCGCCTGGTCGGGGTCAGCCGTACAAGGCAAGCGAGGTTAGGTTTAGCGCATGCAATCAAAGGTTAGTAAAAGTCGTAAGATTTTTATTTTTATTTTACTTTTGCAGTGTCCCCTTCTCCTGAGAAGGACCATCATATAAATGGTTTCGATCACAAAAATGTGACCTTAGATTATAAAAGTGCTATGTAAATGAGACCTACTTATAAGTGTCTCCAATCATCATTCTCCTAACAGTGAACCACTTAATAATTGGACTACTGCAGCCCACCGCAGACACAAGGCCAAAATTTCAAGCCCAGGACCAGCCCTCAGGTAAAGTTTACGGGCCCAAGGCCAGGCCCTCCAAAGGTGTGGGCCGCCCGCCCATTGCCTCTGGAGGAAGAACCGAAGAAAGGTAGACTTCTCTCGACAAGATGCATGACGTGCTGATTATCAATCACGGTTGAATGCACAAAAAGTCATAAATTTTTTAGTTGCAAGACACCGGCCTGTACAGTAATCCGTACAGGCAGGAGCAATGTGAGTCCAGGCAGGAGCAATGTGAGGCCTGCCATGATCCATGCGCGCGGTTATCTTTCCAGATTATTTTAGAGTATGAGCCAAAAAATGGACAGATCCAAAGTTCAAATGGATGACAACACAGGCAATAATGATACTGGCACCCACACTTAAAACCTTTTTCATGGCCACGTAATATTTATTTACCATCCAACTTGTTCATAAGGTCATGCGGACTTGGACAAAGGGATAACACAAATATCACCTTAATCCAAAACTTTTGTCGCTACCAAGAAGTTTTTTATGATAAGCATAAAACTCTACTGTGTGGTCTACTTGAATATTAGATCTACCTTATTTATGAGTTTGTGCCATAAAATGATCTAAAATAATAGATGGACGGTGTGGATAAAATGTTGTAAAAATTTTGATTTTAAATATATTTTAATAATAAAAATTCTATACATGTTATATAAAGTTGTTTTGCAAATAAAATCATTTTTTCGTGATATGGGAATAATCGCACGAAGGAAAAGAGGAAGGAAAATTTTGTGTTTATACAAGGAAGGTGGAATACCTTTGTGTTTACTTGCTTAGTCCGAGGTGCATCGGAGTTGCATGTTCCAGTGAAACACCTGCGTGCACGGGCTTAGTGTGAAGGTGTGAGCATGTGAGGCAGTGTGGTTGTTTGGTTGTAGCAATGCACTTTGCACTTCGCACGTCTGCATAGGATTGCTCCTTCGCAACCTTATGCGTCGCTGTGCAACAAAGAGCTAAGGCAGGTGGTTGGGATGAGTCTAGAGGTCTGAATAAAACCCATATGACTTATATAGAGGCTGGAAAAACTAGCCATTGGAGTGAGGTATAACTCCTCGTGCACTTTACGACAGACCATGCAACGAATGTTGCATGTGGCTATACCAACAGCTAGAAACAGCTAGCCAATAAGTCTTAAACAATCAGTATCCAATGAGCTGTTACATGACATGCACAATGGTCACGAACCGTAAAGGTCACATGCACAACGTTCAGAAATTGTAAAGGTGATGGGTTAAGAAGTGGTTTGGCTATTGGTGCTATGTGGGCCCCACCATGATATATATGTGTTTCATCCCTGCCATCCATTCATATTTTCATATAATTTTATAATATGATCCAAAAAAATTAGGTGGATCCTAATACGAAATGGACCACATCACATGAAACAATGTTTATTGAACACCCACCATTAAAAATTTCTTGGGCCCACAAAAGTTTTGGATCAAGCTGATATTTATTTATTTTTCATTCACTGCGGTCTGTATGACTAAATCAACAGGTTTGATGTCAAATCAACATTACAGTGGGCCTTAATGGCGTGTTTGGGTGGGTGAATTAGGCGGGAGTAGGAGGGATGGAATTGTAAAATCCTGTGTGGTAATACTCGAGTGGTGTTTGGACCGCAGGGGATGGGAGGCTGTCTCATCCGTCGTCCAGACGGAGGCTGGATACGGAGGGATTTCGCAATCCCGTCTTGGATTTGCCGCCTTCCTATCTCCCTCCAGCCCTACCACTTTCCCATGATTTATTTCCATCCCTATCACTTCCCAACAATTTATTTACTTTCCAACGATTTATTTCCAACCCTACCACTTCCCAACAGGCGTGATTGAATCAGGTTTTGACGAGTATTCAATTTCTATATCTTTTTCCTTTTATAATTATAAATCAATCTGAGCGGAACCTCAAAACTGCACTTCCTCTATCGGATGAAAGAAAGAGCAACTAAAATTGGAGAATCTTTCCGGGCGTCAATTTCAGCGTCAGTTTGAAAAAGAAAGCTACGGAGAAAACCAATGACAGAATCAGCCAATCACCCGATGCTGTCCTTCATTACATAATTTCCATGATGCCGATGAAATTCATCATAAGAACTAGCATTCTTTCAAGGAGATGGAGAAACTTGTGGAAACCCATCTGGGCTTATTCCACTTCTCTAGACTTTGGTCCCGAATTCATGGCTAGCAAAACCCCAGGAGAATTTGTGGCTGCTGTTAATCAATATCTACAACTCCACAAAGCCAAGGAGATTCAGATGTTTCTCTTTTCACCAGAACTGTCAGATGCTGAGAAATGGGTCCAATTTGCAGTAGCGAAAGGAGTTAAGGAGCTTCATATCAACTTCCGTCAATTTAGTGTTGATGAGATATTTGACCGTCCGATTTGGAGATTGCATAACTCCATCTTCATATCAGTTTCTTGAATCCACTTCAATCCCGTACGAAATCCAAACAAACCCATATGAGTAGGGGTGCACATTGAACCGCTAGAACCGTGGAACTGGACCGGAACCGACCAAACGGTCCAGTTTGGTCCGGTTCTAGAGCGCAACAGTTCCGGTTCCGGTTTCAAAAATCAAAGAACCGGTTACATCGGTTCGGTTCTCGGTTTAAGGGTATGTGGAACCGAATCATGAACCGATCCGTAGAACCAAACCGTGGATCCGATCCGTAGAACGAAACCAAGAACCCTTTGATTGTTTCCATATTTGACTCATGATTTATTGTTTATAATGCACCATTTAATTATTTTTATAAATGTATTTTTGCACACCGTATACAATATCTAAACTATTCATCAAATGGACCACAACATGAATGGACATGGGCTAGATAATAAAATTAAACATGCAATTAGGCCGGATTATAAAAAGCCCAGAACCATGGAACCGATCTGAAACCGAACCGGTTTTAACAGTTCGGTTCCGGTTTGGTTCTAGGGTGCCAACGGTCCGATTCTGGTTTCGAATATCGTAGAACCATTAAGAACGGTTTGGTTCCAATTTCACCCGAACCAAACCGACCCATGTGCACCCTAACCATGTGATGATTGCAATCCCACACAACTCAAACAGGTCATCTGCGGAGCATGGGATAGACATGTACACGGAATGCAGCCGACCATCCACTGCAACTTATAAATGCAGTGGTGGCCATAATTCCATCCGGTGTATTCCACCGTATTTCAAGCGCCCAAACAGTCTCTAAGAGTTTTTTAATGGTGGACATTCAATCACTACTGTTTTCCTGTGATGTGGTCCGCTTGATATTTAGATCCTCCTCATTTTTGGGTGTAAGCTCTAAAATGATTTGGAAAAATAAATGAACGGCGGGGATAAAACGCATACATCATGGTGGGGGCCCAGAGAGCACCGACTACTAGCCACCTGGCCAGTGTCAGGATAACTAGCCAAACCGCAACCGCGTCCAATGAGGCGGCGGTCTTTAATTACACACATGTTATGGCGCAGATCATGGTCCTTCGGTATGCGTGTGGGCCGTGGCATGTGAACGTCTGCGGACATTTTAATAAAGGAATTATTTAATACTCTGTCAGAGCATGACACCTGATGCTCAGGCAGTTAGAGCATTCACGCGTGCCAATTATTAAACTCAAATTAAATCAATAAAACTGTTGAACCCACTCTCTTAACTTACACTTGTAAAATTAGATTATTGGTGGGGCAATCCTACCTCTGATTGGTAGATGCTTGTTTGTTGAAATAGGACCGTTGGATATTTTCCATTTTTAGCCGTCCAATAAATGTCCCCCAATCCGATATTTAGATAAGCTAATAAGTTCAAACTTTTGAACTGGGCCTTACAACTTGGACGGTTTAATTTGAATTACTTGGTGTGCCATGTATGGAATGTCTAAGTAAATAGTAAGTGGTTGTGTATCATCCATCACACTCTACCAGAGTATCAAATATAATCTTTTTTCAGTATGATGGTTGCCAGAACAGTTTTGTTGATTAGTGACATTTTCCTGCCATCTCCCTCCACTGTGGGGCCCACCTATGACTGTTGTGTCACTGGAGAGATTTTCCTACAATAGTTCACACGAGATCCACACTGTCAATCATGTGGCTTTTACTGTGTACACTACTGTCCAAAAAAATCAGTCTGGTCCACTTATTAAGTAGGCCATAGACTAGAAACAAATGTAGGGCTGAGAAGATCAGACAAGTTTTCTTTATCTGCCTGTTTGTTTGAACACTGCGGCGTACGTTAGTGACCGGGCCATCTTGATTTTTGGGGGCGAAGCATCATACGATGGAACATGCACTCGCATCATATTTGTGTGAAGTCCACTCCGTCCATCACATAATTGCTGTTATTTTCACCGTACACAGGAAAAAATCAGCTCAATCCCAAACTCGAGTGGGCCACACAATGAAGAACAATGTAAAGGATCAATCTGATTTTTGGATTGTCCGTTCGTCCTGGTGAGGTCCACCTGATGAACGGGTTGGATGGATGATAGACACTATGGTGGGATCCACGTACAAAGCTATGATTGGTGTCCCATCCTATTCATCCCTGTCGCGTGGCCCACTTGAGCTGTTGGTTGGATGACATGATATGAGGGCCTAAAATCTAGATTCGCACCTGATGGATAGAGTAGATTTTAAACAAACAGTAGTGTAGCTAAGGAGAGAGACTTAAAATTTGTTTTTGAAAAGGATGGATGGTGTGGATAACTCACATATATCATGGTGGGGCCCACATATTTAAATCAGTAATAACAGGGTTTGTATGGACCGGTTTTTGAAACGTAATTCCGGCGAATTTCAAACAGGTGGAGTAACTTATTTCCGTGTATTTAACAGGGAAATTAAAAATCAAACAGGGCCTTAGTACGTAGGCTGAATTGAAAAATGTTCAAGAATGTTTAGTAGATATATGAATCGGTGTAAAATGAAATTAATGAAAATTGATTTTTTATTTTTTATTTTTTTATTTTTATTTTATTTTATTTTTTGTGTGTGTTTCGAAATCACTGTATTTTGATGTGGATTGGTGCGTCATTAGACTATTAATCCACCATATATGTGGCACACTTATGATACCTCAGAAAAATTCAATTATAAGCTGCATGACTAAATTACACCAATAAAATGATTTACACTATTTAAATGTTGGTTATATAATGGACGGTTAAAAAACATTGGCAAGCCATGTTATTTGTGATCGCTATGCTTGTGGCTTACTTGAGGATCGGAATTTTCTCATTTTTATACTTAAAGTAAATATTTCAATTATTTTGTGAAATATCACATGAACATACTAGTTTAAAGCACTAAAGTTGATTTTCTTAATTAAATTCACATTTGAATGAATATGCTCTAGAATTACAATGCATTTGTTACCAAATACAATTGAGGATTTTGATTGATGTTTTGGATTCCAATTCACACTTATTCATACTTGTGAAATGACCCTGCGAAGAATTAGGGAGAGGGAAACTCACAAACTGTGACCACGAAGCCCACCTTGATGCATAGAGCTGGGCATTGGTCTGGATCAGATCGGATTAGGTCCAACTTGAGTTGATTCGAAATCCCAATGGCTTGACCCGAACTCAATCCGATCCGAGAGCGAATCCAGGTTACTTGATTCGGACCGATCCAATGCATGGTTGGCCTGACCCGAACCGAGTTCGACTCAGTCAGAAAAACCGAGTCAGATCGGGTTGGGTATGATTCGGATTGTATGAATTTAATCAAATTGTTTCATGTGGTGTGGTCTACTTCAACCTTTAATATACATCGTTTTTGTGCTCAATGCCTAAAATAATATGTCAAAATGGATGAATGACTTAGATATAATATATACATCAAGGTGGGCCCCACATAGCTCTGAAAGAACTTTCAGTCTACCATATACACGTTTTTATCAAACTTTTGAGGTGAACTGCACAAAATCATAGTTACTTGCCTTTCACGCATGAACAGCCTGCACAAAGTGAATTCTTAATCCACGTTAGCGAGTTCTGTAGGTCTAATTATAAGGTATGTGTTATATCCAAACCGCTCGTCTTAAGGCTTGAGACGAAAAATAAGACAGATCTAACTATCAACTGGACCACACAATGGTTTAACAGTGAAAATCATTCTTTGCTACTATTTGTGGTGCGGTCCAGATGATCTTTGGATATTATTCATTTTTTGAATAATGATCTATAATGATCTCTAAAAATATATGAACGGTGTAGATATAATAAATACATCACTGTGGGGCCCATATAACTTTGATTTCCTTTGAACCATTCATACAACTGGGAGCTCGAGAAGGCCAGATGCCACTATAGCTGTACTGGAAACGGATTGGCTACTCCCCTTACCACCAGCCGTCGTTGCTCTGTGGGCCCCACCATGATGTATGTGTTTCATCGATGCCCTCCATCTATTTTTATAGATCATTTTATGTTATGAGAAAAAAAATGAGGTATATATCGAAATCTCAAGTGGACCACATTATAGAAAACAGCGTTGAATGAACATTGACCATTAAAAATGTTTTGTAAGCCATAAAAGTTTTTGATCAAGGTAATATTTATTGTTTCCCTTCACCTGGGTCCTTATGACCTAATCAACAGATTAGATGTCAAATAAATAGTATAGTAGGCCTTAGGAGGATTATAATGGTGGATATCCAATCATTATTGTTTTCCTGTGGTGTGGTCCACTTGAGATTTATATCACTATAATTTTTTTTTAATTTTATATAAAGCCCTAAAATGATCTATAAAATGGATGAACGGAATGGATGAAACACATACATCATGGTGGGGCCCACAGAGCACTGACCACCAGCCACAGGGCTGGTGTCAGGGGCAGTAGCCAATCCCTCTCCTGGCACTCTCTTCGCACACGACACGTACCTATAGCAGCTATATAGCTGGTGTGTGGTACATCAGCAAATCTGGTACTGAGTAAACTCTGTTGGGCCCACCATGAAAATGCATGTGGTTCATCTGCTTCGGATCGGGTCGGATCGGATCGAATCGGATCTGATCGGATCGGATTACGGATCGGATCGGTCCCGGTAGGTATGGATCCGAACCCCACCCGAAACGCCTTCGGATCTGGACTACCCTACTCAACCTACACCTATTTAGGCCGTCGGATCAAGTCAGGATTGCCCAGCTCTATTGATGCATATGTTGTATTTCTATACCATTCATAGCTCATTTTAGGACATGAGCCCAAAAATTAAGTAAATCTAAATCACAGGTAGACTGCAACATCAGAATGCTCGTAATTAAAATCCTTTTTAAGCCCACCCTAGTGTTTATATACCATCTAACATATTGACAAGGTTACGTGCATGCTCACCTGCACATGTACATACCTTTGCACACATGTCATGGGCCCAAAATCCAAACGGTCTTTTGGGGACCATTTTTTTAATTTTTAACCTTATTTAAAACTCTGGTGGCCATAGCAAAGAGAGATGTAAATCGAGGAAATAAATTGTTTTCTTTTGCTATGATTTACTAAAATTTTGAATCAAGGTAAATGTTGGGCCTATGGATTTCATGGGGTGCTTTATCACGTGTACTATTCAAATTTTGGGCTAACATTAAGTTCTAAAAAGATTCTCATGAGAGCGGGGCACATAAACTTGGATTAATAGAAAATATAAATATTAATGCAAAACTTTGGTTGCCTAAAAAAAATCTTAATGGTGAAGCACCACTTTTCCGATAGCGTGGTCCACTTGAGATTTAGATCACTTTATTTTTGGACAATATAAATACACAACACATGCATTAAGATGGTCTTATAATCTCAGCATGGTATTACATGGCCCAATTTTATTGGAAGAGAGAAACATGAAAAAGCTGCCACGTGACAGATCCTTCACACACACATATATTAAAGATTAGATGCTTAACATACTTTTAAGATCCACTGTATGGATGGCCTAGATCTTATGCCTGTGCCGGCCCGCACATGCTAAGAAGTAAACGTTCAAAGTAATTTACAGGGTGTTTGTCGAAAAAGGCATTTCTTTAATTAACGTTTTGATATGTACGGCGAAAAATGCCCCATTTGACTTTGACCGACAAAAAGTGATGGGCATGAAGGACGTTCATCAGCTTTTGGAAAATGACGTTTTTAGCCTTTCTAAGGACGATCTTGCCGGGGAAGGCCGGTTGCGTACTAAATAACTCAATAACCTGTATATGACGTACCTAGTAAACTGTGTGCGGTCAACCTTGATCCACGCTATCTCTGTTTTAAAAGATCACTTTAGGGCATTAGCTTAATTCTCAAGTCTACCATACCATAAAAAAATTAATGTTTACTGTTGAAAGCTGCCTTAAGACCACGGATGTTTTGGATTAAGCTGATGTCTGCGATTTTCCTATATTTATTTGTGTTTTCATATCACCTATGTTTGTATGACTTTATAAACATGTTAGATGACAAATAAACATTACTGTGGGCCCTACAAAGGTTTTAATGGTGGACATCATTATCTTTGTTGTTTCTTGAGTGTGTTCCACTTAAGCTTTGGATATGCTTCAATTTTGGATCATGCCCTAAAATGAACTGCAAGTACTGGTTGACAGCGTGGATAAGATACATATGTTTGCATAGTCTCATGGAGATTACTAATTTGTTTTTATCCACATCATCCATCTATTTTCTTATATTATTTTAAGGTATGAGCTAAAAAATAAGCGGATCCCACACTTAGGTGGACCACACCATAGATGACTCTTGCATTTAATGCAACCAAGCTTCCTATTTGGTGTGGTCCACTTCGGTGTTGGGTTTGCTTATTTTTGGGCTCATGCCTTAAGGGGTCGTTTGATACCGTAGATTTGAGGGGATTTCAAATCCCCTAGTTGTTTGCTAGCATAAAGTAATGGTGGGTTTCAAATCCCCTCTTTGCAGGGATTTCCAATCCATGGTGAGAGCTTGGATTACACCTAATAATTGCAATTGTTGCAAGTGTAAAACGTGTGTCACCATATTATTATTCTATTGGGCACATGGCCCACTAATGATGATCAGCACCGTCTAAACATTGTCCAGCACCGTTAAAACATTTTCTATTTTAATCAACGATTAAAAATCATTGGTTAGTCACTCAGACATGATCTTGTGCTTGCGGCCCATCTGAGACTTAGAATTTCATCATTTTCAGGCAAATATTTTAGTGGGCCTATCACAACCATTGTGTCAAAAATTACATATCTCACTAATTAGAGATATTAAAGTTGATTTAGTAATTAAATTCAAACCCCTGTAAATATACCATGCATGGGTACTTTTGGATTAAAGTTGATTCACACTCAAGGGTGCCAAACACACTGGGAAGATTGCAAATCCAGGGGGTTTCAAATCCTTTCTGAATCCAGGGGGTTTCAAATCCGCTCCTAAACAAGCCCTAAAATGATATAAGAAAATAGATGGACAGCACAACTAAACAGATGCATGACGCTTCACCTACACGGCCTTGCATAATCCCACCTTGATAAACGTGTTGTATATCTACTCTTTCCATTCGCTGTTTTTCCAGCTTATTTTAAGGTGTGTGGCTATAACATGAAGCAAATCAAATCTTAAGTCAACCATATTAGAGGAAATTGTGGTGACTATCTATTAAATTAAAGACTTCTTATGAGCCACAAAAGTTTTGGATTAATCAGATATTTGTGTTTTCCCTTCATCCTGCTCATTGTGACCTTATTAAGGTACTACATGGCAAATAAACATTAGGGTGGGCCTTAATGGTGAGCATTCAATCACCACTATTCCTGTGGTCAGTAAGCATATATAATGCGTACATAAGGTGATTCCCATGTGTGATTGTGGGACATCCGCACCATGCAAACGATGGGCCCCACAATGACGATCCCCATTGGCAAAAATCAGCAAATCCACTCATCATGTGGGCTCCACCTCTACTTGTGAGACATCTACATCGTCGGGACATCTCCACCATGCAGACAATAAACCCCACTGATCCCGAAAATCAGGCTTATCCGCTCATTAAGTGGGTTTCCACTTGTACTTGCGGGGCATCCACACCATGCAAACCATAGGCGCCATAGTGACAATCACCATCATTGAAAACCAGTACTTAAACCACTAAATACACAGCTCCATCATCAAAATCATTAAGGGGGCATTTGGATAGTAAGTTACTTAAAATAATCTACTTATGCCTTAAGTAGCTTATCTTACTTTTTACGTATTAAGCAAATAAATATGTTTGATAAACAACATTCTTATCAGTTTCTCCTCTCTTTCATCTCTCTTGGTGTTTCTCTTCGGCAACTTATAAAAGTAGAAAAGCTAAAAAAAATTGATGAATATACCAGTGGCCCCATTATATGTGTGATTGTTATAAATAGGTCTGTAGTGGTTCCATATAGACCGTGTTCCCTATCCCACATCAATTTGGATGGGCTTAGAACTCTTAATCATGTGGAGACTCCTAAGGTGCAGAAGATCCAAACAATTTCTCACCAAGACATGAATGGCTTCACAAGTACGATTGTTACTTTGTGATTATGATCTCTATCATTGATACATAGAATGGTCCATTAATCTACAAATTATGTCTAACAATACATACAACATAGTAGGCCCCACAAAGCTTGGGTGTTTTACACACTGCCTAAAACCATTGTTCATGAAGGATTCTTATATGAAAAATGATATCCGTATTGGATTTTGGGAGGGGAAATGGGCTCATCCCATAACCTGCTTCTCCCTCTTTCCACATCGAACATAAGCTATAACATTCTTATTAGATATGTAACATAACATGGCGCGACATGCCGTATTGTATCATTTTTCCTTTGTTTAAATATGAAGCCGGCAAGCTATGAGCTTTAAGGTCTTAGTATGGGATGAATCTTTAAATAATTGCCGGTGAGGTTGCAAGCCAAACACTAGAATTAATGTTATTGTCTTTATTATTTTAAACATGTCACGAACTCTTTCTTGTTGTTTGCTTTGTTTTCTCTGCACATTTTTCTATTCCAGATTTTAATAAATAATGAATTCTTGTTGCTAGAAGCTATGTACTAGAGATCAAGATGACTAAAATATAATTACTCATCTACCAAATATTCCAAACTATGTTTGGTTCACACAACAAAACAATTGACAATCATCCAAAAATCTTGAAATTCACATGATGGCCCACTTGATGGTTGAATCAGCATAATTTTTTATGACCCACTTGATAGTTGAATCAGCATAATTTTTGGGGGTCCCATTTTTATTATGGGGCAATGGTATGAAAAATCAATGAATTTGAACCTCTATGATAAAAAACCAATAAGGAAGATTTGAAATCTATGAATTTCCCAAATTCCTACACCAAACCCTTCACCCCAAACAATCACTATAACATATTTTGATTACCTTAGGGTCTGTTTGGAATGCAGGATTAAATGGTATCAAAATTGCATTAGGTGAAATTAACACGGATAGAATGAGATGTAATCCGATGCATCTCATGGAGGTGCACGGTTTCTATTAATAACTTGAGAGGAGAACAATCAGCCACTAATTTAGAGGGCTGTTACAAGATATACAAGGTAGGTGAATATTACAAGATATACAAGATAGGTGAATATTGTGAGGCTAATTATAACTATGTATAATTGGAGCAAGATTATCTAAGGACACCAGAATATCTCATGGATTATGAGTTGCCTTATGGGGTGGATCCATGAGATATTTTCCAGACACCAGGATATCTTATGGATCATGAGTTACCTTATGGGGTGAATCCATGAGATAGTTTCTAGGCATGCCATCTACTCTAACACCCCCCCGCAAGTGTAACGATTCTGAAAGAACCGAGAGCTTAGACTTGAGAAGAGAGAAACGGGCGGAACTTAACGGTTTAGTGAGTACATCAGCAAGTTGGTCTTCAGTGGAGACGAACCGGACATTAAAGGCTCCATTGGTCACATGATTATGGACAAAATGAACATCGATCTCAACATGTTTCGACCGAGTGTGACATACAGGATTGACCGATAGATAAGTTGCTCCAAGGTTATCACAAAGCATTATAGGAGTGGATATGGGGAGTCCTAACTCACGAAGGAGAGACTGAAGCCAGAGAACTTCGGCGGCTACATTAGCAACTCCCTGGTATTCGACTTCGGTGCTAGATCGTGCCACTGTAGATTGTTTCTTTAAACTCCAGGAAATAAGATTTTTGCCAAGAAAAACACAATACCCATTAGTGAATTTTCGATCATCAATAGATCCGGCTCAGTCTGCATCAGTATAGGCTGTAAGACCTAATGTGGACTGAGAGGAGAAATAAAGACCACGTGTAATAGTAGATTTGGGATAACGGAGAATCTTCTTGACCGAGCACCAGTGATCCTCTGTAGGAGATTGCATGAACTGGGCGACCTTATTGACGGAGAAGGCAATGTCTGGTCGAGTGAAACTGAGGTATTGAAGGGCTCCAACAGTACTTCGAAAGAGGAAAGGATCGGACAAGGGAGTACCTCCAAACTTTGATAGCTTGCAGGACATGGCCATGGGAGAGTTGACAGGCTTCACACCATCCATCTTTAGTTTGAATAAGAGATCGCGAATATACTTTTGCTGAGATAAGAACATACCATCCGAAGTACGGTGACACTCGACTCCTAAGAAATAGTGAAATGGGCCCAAGTCTTTTAGGAAAAACTCTAGGCCAAGATCCCTAATAAGATGATTGACTGAGTCAGAGTTATCCCCTGTGACGATGATGTCATCCACATAGATGAGAACCAGTTGGAGATTGAATCCAGACCGTCGGATAAATAGAGAAGTATCAGACTTAGATCCCACGAAGCTCATGCGAACCAAGTAACTACTGAGACGAGAGAACCAGGCCCGCGGGGCCTGTTTGAGGCCATAAATGCTGCGATGAAGTCGGCAGACATGGTTGGGTCGAGCCGGGTCAACAAACCCTGAAGGTTGTACCATATACACGGTCACTACAAGAAAGCCCCATAAAAAAGCATTATTAACATCGAGTTGGCACAAGGTCCATCCTTTGGACACTGCAAGGCTGCAGACAGTTCGAACGGTGGTTGGTTTAATGACAGGGCTGAACGTTTCTCCATAGTCAAGTCCCGGTTTTTGGTGAAACCCCTTGGCCACAAGACGCTCCTTGTACCTGTTCACTGAACCATCCGGGTTGTGTTTCAACTTGAAGACCCACTTGCAACCAACGAGGTTCATATCATGATGGTAGGGAACAAGAGACCAGGTACCATTTTGGAATAGAGCATTAATCTCGGTGTCCATGGCCTGACGCCATCGAGGATCACAGTTTGCTTGTGTGAAACAGGTGGGTTCGACGGGCGAGGTGTGCAGATCATTCATGAGACAAGTGGGCAGTGGGTACCGGGTGGCAAGCCAAACTTTAGGTGTTCTTGTGTTATCCTGAGTCCTGGTGATCATTGGATGATTTCGGATGAGAGGTGGACTAGTAGGAACCACAGGGGATGGAGATACCGAGGAGGGAGTAGTATTGGAAGGGGGATCAAGAGATGAAGTGGATGAACTACTGATACAAGGATTAGGGAGGGACTGGTGAGAAGGTGGAGAGACATAGGGATCTACTGGACCAATAGGGGGCGCTGGTGTAACAGATAGAAAGGAGTCTGGGACAGGCAGGGGACCAATGGAAATTAGAATTGGTGATTGGGATGAGGACAGTGGAGAAGAGAGGTTAGGCGTGAGGCCAAGGAATGGGAAGGTGCATTCATCAAAGACAACATCCCGGGAGATGTACACACACCCAATGGGGATATGTAAGCACTGGTAACCTTTGTGGGATGCGGAGTACCCTAAGAAGACGCATTGCATAGAGCGAAAGTCAAATTTATGTGGATTGTAGGGGCGAAGATGAGGGTAGCAAGCACAAACAAACACCCTTAAGGAAAGTTAATTAGGCGATTTCTGAAATAATTTTTGGAGAGGGGAAAAGTTGTGTAGGACTATGGTTGACATTCGGTTGATAAGGAAAGATGTAGTATGAAAAGCATATGGCCAATAAGAGAAAGGTTCATGGGACTAAGCGAGGAGGGTCAAGCTAGTCTCAACGAGATGACGATGCTTCCATTCCACAGTTCCATTTTGGGCACTAGTGTGTGGGCAGGAAACACAATGAATAATACCATGAGAAGAAAGAAATGATTTAAATTTTAGGAATTCACCACCACTATCAGTATGCAGGACCTTTATTGAATGACCTAAGAATTTTTCAATATAATTTTTGAAAGCGACAAAAACTGAAAAAGTTTCGCATTTATTCATTAATGGGTAAAGCCAAACATATTTGCTGTAGTGATCAACAAAGCTAACGTAGTAGCGATGACCACTTACAGAAGGTACATGAGATGGACTCCAGAGATCTGAATGAATAAGTTCTAGAGGAGCAATAACAACCGAAGATGAAGAGGAAAAAGGTAAACGATGGCTCTTCCCTTGCTGACAGACAGCACAAACCGAATGACCCCCACGATTAGGAAGAGAGGGAAGCTTATGTTGAGAGAGTAGACTGGAGACAATGCGACTAGTCGGATGACCAAGGCGCTCGTGCCATACTGAGGAAGAGACACGTTCACCAAGAGGAGCTTGAGGAGAAGCAACAAGACTCTTGTCCCCCAGAGAGAAGGCATATAGACCGTTCTTAAGGTGTCCTCGCAGTAGAGTTTTTCGGGTGGAGAGATCCTTGACAAGACAAAAGTCAGGATGAAATTCAAGTAAGACTTTATTATAAACAATGAAACGACTAACAGAGAGAAGATTCTTAGTGATATTGGGAACGAACAAGAGGTTATGTAAAGCAAAGGAGGAAGATGGAAAACTCAGAATAGAATAACCAGTAGAATGGATAGGCAGACCTGTCCCATTACCCATGCGAATCTTGTCAGGGCCATGATACTCAGTCAGAATTGTCAGGTTCGCCATATCAGCAGTCAAGTGATGTGTAACACCAGAGTCAATATACCAGTTAGGATCAGAGGAGCTACTGCTACCGACCGAGTGCATGAGAGCAGTCGGGTTGGAAGGCGGGGTGGCTTCATCATAGCGGTTGTAGCAGTGGTTGGCATAATGGCCGAACCGGTTGCAGATCTGGCACTGCGGGCGACCACCAGCTGTCTGATGTTGGGGGCCACCCGAGGTCGGATGTAGAGAGGAGTACCGACCACGCCCATGACCGTGTTCTCGACCCTATCCTCGACCATGCCCACGGAAGGAAGACGAAGGCGAGGCAGAGAAGAACCTCGAAGTCCGTGAAGCAGTGTGAACTGCAGATGCAAGAGAGATGAGGCCGGTAGACTCAGGGTTGGGGAGGGTGTGCCCACGATGTATCTCCTGACTGAGCATGAGGCCGATCAATTCTTCAGAGGAAATAGGGTCGACTCGTGTGTTGACAGAGGTGACGAACGAGTCATATTCAGGAGACAGGCCACTGAGGAGGGTGGACACGAGGTCGGAGTCGGTGACGGGATTTGCCACGGCAGCGAGGTTGTCCACAATATACTTGACAGACTGGATGTATTCAAATATAGGTGTAGCACCCATTTTGACAGTGTGTAACTGATACTTGAGTTGCTGTACGCGAGCTCGGGAGGACGATGCAAAGATCCTCTCCAGAGCACACCACACATCACGAGATGTGGTGAGGCCGACAACATGGGCCATGACCGGTTCAGTGAGGGAGGAGATGAGCCAGCAGAGGAGCATTTGGTCCATTTTGATCCATCTAGTGTAGTTAGGATTGAGGATAGGCAACGTATCCTTCTTTATTGGAGGGAGGAAATGGTCTGGACATGGAGAGGTGCCATCGATAAGGCCTTCAAGATCATGGAGTTTTAGTATGGGAAGGAACTGGGAATGCCATACCAAAAAATTACCTTTGTCAAGTTTGATGTTGAGGAAGCGAGTGATGTTAGAAACAAATGGCGACAAGAAGGAAGATGAAGTGCTTGACTTGGTGGATGTACTCGTAATAGCTCTGATACCAAGATAGAATGAGATGTAATACGATGCATCTCATGGAGGTGCACGGTTTCTATTAATAACTTGAGAGGAGAACAATCAGCCACTGATTTGGAGGGCTGTTACAAGATATACAAGGTAGGTGAATATTACAAGATATACAAGGTAGGTGAATATTGTGAGGCTAATTATAACTATGTATAATTGGAGCAAGATTATCTAAGGACACCAGAATATCTCATGGATTACGAGTTGCCTTACGGGGTGGATCCATGAGATATTTTCCAGACACCAGGATATCTCATAGATCACGAGTTGCCTTATGGGATGAATCCATGAGATATTTTCCAGGCACGCCATCTACTCTAACAAATACCATTATTGCAAAATGATTATATGGTATTTTGACCATCTAATCCTAAGTTTGGATTCAAATTCTTCTTTTCGGGAAATCATTGTATTAAGTGAAACTTCTGTTTGATGGACTGTGCAATTATAACCAATGGATCAGATTTCACAACTCTAGTCACCTATATGCATATGCAACCCGATTGTTACGAGTAAAGGGCACATATAGATGGACAGTGTGAACAAAACATATTTTTCATTTTGGGCTTATAGATGATAGTGAATTTTAAAATCCACCATATGTCCCGACATATCTCCTCTTAGGATTGGATGAGACACTTGAATTAATTCAATCATTCCCATCTTTTCGAAATGCGGATAGAGTTTATATTGGACCAAATCCATACCACCTAATCCGACATGCCAAATAGGCCGGTGGAAAGTTTCTTTGCCACGTGAGAGGACATTTCAGTCAAGATATTGAACGTGCATGCATCCAAATTAACAAAAAGCCTTCAACAATAGTCTAAAATCTACCATTCAAATGAGAAAGGCATCATTCACCCACATGAGGGGTTTCAGGCTACTTAATTTATTCAAATTCTTTAATGTTATCTTATCGTAATTTAAGCAGGTTGTCCCATCGGATGGCGTATAATAATTAAAATTTAAAAAAAAAAGAAGGAAAACTTTGATACTCCGGCAATGCGTGATGGATGATACGCCAGCGCTGACGTGTAATGCATGCATCATGTAAGGAATATTTTATGGATCGCAGATTAGATGCATGGTAAACCAACACTTACTTAATCATATAACTATCATATTGGTGGACATCTACTGGATGGTTGAACCAATGTGATTTTAGGATTGTCAGTTAGTATTGAGGGCCCCACAATTTAAGCAATAACATCACAACCAGAGTATCAAATAACTCTCCTAGAAAAGGTTTGATGATCCGGTCCAACTTTTAAAACATTGGTTTTACTTGGTGTTTTAAAACTCGGACTAATATGGTCAAATTAAATTTATTTATTTTTGAAAATTAGTAAGAAAGAAAAATGACTCTCTTAAAAGCACACGGACACTCAAAGCCAACCATCCATCGATTGACCACATAATTGTCACATATTATTGACGTAAAAGACTTTCGATAGCTACAGGGAGCGACCAAAAAGATCTTAATGAGACTCAAAGACTCAAAGAATAAATGAAGCTGCTTGGCGGGCGGGGCATTTTTAGTCAAACCTTCGGCCTGAACTTTAATATATAGAATCCAAAAATATTACAAATAAATAAAAGATAAAACTCTAAAAAAAGAAAAAAAAAAAGTAAAAAGTAAAAACAAAGAAAGAAAGATAAGGAATAAAAAAAAAAAAAAAAAAAACAAAGGAAAAGAAAGAGAGAAAAAAAGAAGGCCCAGGACTCCAGCTAGGAATGGAGCTGGTTGGACTAGATTTGGACATAAGAAGGAAATGTGTCACCTATAAACCCCTCTTGAGAGACTACACCACCTGGCCTAGCTGATCCAATTGTTTCGATCAAGTATCTATCTGGGTTGGACAAGATCCGAATGATTGGCAAGATTTACAATACATTGGTTTAGTTGCTTATACCATAGTTTAAAAACCCAAAAACTCGACTTGATCAATGTTCATTCAGGTTGGGTCCACTCAAAGGCTCATTGACCCAACTCAACTCGGTAGTTAGTATCAATAAACTAAAAATAGTAAGACTAGGAAGTAATATTTAAATCAATTATCTTAGTATGTCTTATAAACGAAAAACCAAGCAACAGCTGATTGCATAGCTCTACAATTGGGCGTATTGCACCATTAGCAGAGGTCATGGGCTTAAAAGGACCCTTGACAAGGAAAGTGACTCATTCAGAGTCACACCGAGTTGCATTGAGTTGACTGAGTTAGTTGGTCGATTTGATGAGTCTTCTTAAGTCAGGGCCAAGGTACTCTAAGATTCAAGTTTACCATTGAATCAGCTCGAAATCTTGGCGATTTGAGTTGACTCAGCCGAGTTTAGGGACTAGCCAGTAAGTTTTAGGGGTCGTTTGGATGTTTGCAATTTTTTTAGTCGTAAACACATTACACCTGAAAAGAATTTTAAGTGTAATTAGCTTATATGCTATTCCACTTCGCTTTTAAGTGATAATCTATTTACAAGTAAATAGATTATATGTTTGGCTAGCTTGTAAAGTATTTACAATGAATAAAATAGTTTTTCATACTTTAGAGCTTAGGCAGAGCCGTCCAAAATTTGTAAATCATATAAAAAGACTTGATTATTTTAGGGTTTTAAGAGAGAATTAAAGCATGCACACACTAAATTGATTGAATGTCCTCCATCCATCACAGTAGCCCCCAAATGTAATATAGTAGTTTCCAATAATGGACGTCCCATTGTTCCTTCCTGTGGTCTATTTGATAATGGATGGCTGTTTTTTAGAGCCAGAGGAGAGCATCAAGGGAAATATATATTGGATAGATTGGATGTGCCATACACATTATGGTGGGCCCCACATATCATGAGTGTATATCAACCATTGTGTTCTAACATGTATAATACCTTTTTAGTTGTAAAGACTTTAACCGTAGCATGGAACATAGCTTTTTACCCAATTTCAAATTACAGCTAAAAGCTATGATATGTTTACAGCCAATGAAGCCTTTACAAGTAAATATGTACATCCAAATAACTCATGTAATTAGATTACCTGTAATCCCTTTATAACTCAGGACTTTTCAGGCATCCAAACAACCCCCTAGAAGTCGAACTGGTTATCTACCATCTGGACTAGTTAGAACAGAACCGCCCACAGGAATGGGTCAAGCCCCGAGTTTTAAATGCTTTGACAATGGTAGCTCACAAGATAATGTCTAGGTGGGTCTAACCACTGTGACATGGACACTATTAATTAAATCTTCAACGATTTGAATAGGTTTTGACAGACATGGTTTGGTTGGAAATGGTACATTTTTCATGGCTTTTAATGAGTTCATCAAACCTACCATTGAATTTTGATATTGTTCTAGCCCACTTGCAAACACCAGAGGAAAACACATTGATTTCAACGGCTGGATTTCTATGATGATTTACCACCATTTTGAAGATCGCGAGGACTCATCTCCTTATATATGGCACTCATTTGAAGTCATTCAGGCCATCAAGTTATGGGCCCCTTGTGGATAAAAAATCATCATCTAACCTCATCCCAACTAAGTGGGTAGGCTAGATGAATCTTTTTCTGCTATTCTACTCTATTAATGGCCATTGTGGATGAAATTGAACTTACTAAGAAATCCTAACCTTCCAATTGGTGCTGATAGAATGGATGGTCAAAAGTTGAATAGCATTCAAAGAGCAAATCAGATGGGTTTGGACAGTATGGATTGACGTAAAACCATGCCACGTGTACGGTTCAAGAGTCACCACCATTTTCAAGATGGTGGTGAGCTATTACAGGAGTCTTGGATTGATGAGAACCGGAGATATCTCTGTGCCGGGGGCTGTGTGGGGCAATAATGATATCCGTGACAAATCTACTCCGTCCATCTGTTTTGAAAGAGCACAGTAGAACAGGATTCTACAAATTAGGAAGATCCAAAATTCATGTGGGCCATAACACACAAAACATTGGGGATTGAATGCGTGGTGGTGATAGCAGTTTCTTATCAGGATGATATTTGTTCATACAGTTTCTCTGAGTGGTAATAATTCTATGAACGGTTTGGATGGCATATAAACATCATGGTCAGCTCCAGGAAAGTTTCAACAGTGGAAGTTGCTGTTCCCACTGTTTTATTGTTGTGGGCCACCTAAGTTTTGGATATGCCTGAGTTTTAGAATAATATTCTATCGTGGTCTTTCCAAACATATGGACAGAGTGGATTTACCAAGGACATCTCTTTTGACCGCAGACAGCCCCTTGCCCTCGAGCTACAGTAATGTTTTGTTTGACTAGCATAAGGGGACAAGGGAGACGGTCCCCAGATTCTTCGGTTCCCGAGGAGGGCAGATCCGTGACTATGGAGCCGAGCAAGATGGATGTACTTTATATCCACGCCGTCCACTCGTTTTTCCATCTCATTTAGTGCATATGCCAAAAAATGAAGCACCTCCAAATCTCAGGTGGACCACACTACAGGAAACAGTGGTGATTGAAGGCCTACCATTAAAAACTTTCTAGGGCCCTTATTAATGTTTATTTTCCATCCAACCTGTTGATAAATCCACACAGACCTGGATGAAGGGAAAACATAAATATCAACTTGATCCAAAAACTTTTGTGGCCCCCAGAAGTTCTTAATGGTGGAAGTTCAATAATCACTCCTTCCCATGGTGTGGTCCATATGAGATTTGTATCTGCTTTATTTTTGAGTTCATGTACTAAAATAAGCTAGAAAAATGGATGAACGGCATGGATATAAAATATATAGATCCAAGTGGGCTCCACATTCATAGATCCGGGATCCACCGGATCTGCGTCCATTCAAGAGAGAGGAACGACACCATCGCATCGTCACCATGGGAACATATGAGGGTGGTGCACATCTTTTTTACTCTTGCCTGTCACACGTGGCACCACCGCACAAGTGTGCATCATCCAAGCCGTTCTTCAAGTGGACCCGACCCTGATAGTCTAGAAAATCTGACCCATCTGATCATCAGATCCGGCCGATTGATCATCAGATGGGCCTAACATGGTGTAAATTTGGACCGTCGGTCAATTTCTCATAGCCGTCGATTTATTTTGTACAGGAATGGCTCCACCTGCTAATCAACCAGGCCAATTTTGTAAATAAAGCATCTACTCAGTGGGGTCCATCTGATGATCCGTTTGGATCCTTCACACGTGGGGCCGCACATACAATTTCACATGCATTCTTGTCACGTGCAACCAACAATAACAGCCAAACATCGCCATAGAAAATACTTCTCTAATAAAGTATTCCACATTCTAGAAGAAATTGAATTCAAAGATATATCTCAACGAGGAAAAATCTTCCCATACAACATTATACAAAAACTTTCACATGCAACGCTTTATCTACTGCCAACTTGTCACCTGTATAGAACATCCGATCCGTTGAAAAGGGGAGCCACACCATGGAGATAATCCGGATCGAAAATCAGAATAGTCCATTCATCAGGCAGACCACACCGTCTTAAGAAAGAAATCAATGGACAGCCGATGATCTGACCCTTCAACATCTTGTTCGGGATGATCAATCGGGAATGATCCAGTTCCGATTTGGAGCCTTTAATTATATTATTAATATTAGAATATAATAAATGTGCCATTAATCAAATAAGCTACTCCGTTGACTTAGAAAAGTCGCAAGTGATTTGATAAGATAGATTCACCCATCTCAGGGACGTGGATTGGGTACTACCCCCACCAGGTCGTAGCTAGATACAGATGAACCGTATAAATATTTGTGGGGCCCACCATGATGCATATGTTTTATATAAGCTTTTAATTATTTTGAAAAGAAATGAAGGCTCAATTAAGCTACGCTATGAAAATTAAGAACCTTTTCGATAACACCCAGATCCATGGCTCAAGTGGTAGATTGAGTAGAAGATACCTGGTTTTCACTGAGGTCTTGGCATCGATTCTCTAAAAGGGGTGGAAGATACCTGATTTCAACACTGAGGTCTTGGTATCAATTAACTGGTGCGGGTGGCTAACAGTGATTTGTGATCCGACAGTGGGTGTACTAGCAAGCTAACAGGGAAAAAATAAAAACTCTCCGAAAGCACATAAGTTTTCCATCGTACTCACCTTTGAAGTGTACTGCCAAGCTAAACCAAAAAATAAAAATAAAAAAATAAAACTGGCAATTAGCATTAGAAAATTTTCAATGATAGGAGTTCAATCCCCACTACTTACTATGGTGTGGTCCACTTTGAGTCTTGAAATAATCTATCAAAATGAATGGATAATATGGATAAAACATATACATTACAATGACCCCCACATATCCCCTAGAATGATGGTCCGTCTCTAGCTAGGTCCTGGTGGGGGCACTTCCAATTCTATCGTGTTCTTGATCCGAGGTACTCAAATGATGATAATGGGTCATTATCTTATAATCATAGAATCTACTTGATCATTAGATTATAAATTCATTCTATACGGGTCAAATAATGGTCACTCAAGCTTCAAGTGATCTTGATGGTGTGGACCACCTTTTGGACGGTTCCTATGTTATATACAATTAACATATTCGCAGAAAAGAAAGCTTGGGTTGTGAAAGTTTATTTATTGAAATGAAAAAAATCAAACAGTAGTACATCTTCCAACCAAATCCAAATAAAAGTCAAGCCCTGCAAAAGGATAGATAACATTTTGAGTATTACAAGGCAAATAAATTTAGAGAGAAAATCTAAACCGTAAATGTCTTTACCAAAGGGAGATATAAGAAATTATCTGGCTCATCCAGAATAAGCCCCTTTCTCCACATTCAATCTGGACCATTCATCAAGTTGGCTTGGATGATCCATTGATCCCACCGGTTGGTTTCAAGGCAGAAAATAAAACAGGCTAATGGGGGACATCCAGTATTGAGAAATGCAGAAAAGCAACGGCTACGATTGTCTGGAAGGTGGTTTTTGAATCATGGATCAACCATGATAGATCTCAGTAGATGGACGGTCCATGATTGATATATCCCCTACCATGTGTACTGTGGAGAGAGGGCCTTACTTGGTTCCATGGCAGGCCCTACTGTATATGCATCTCTACCAAAGGAAACAATGAAATCACCATATACATATAGAGGGGGAATGCTAATAAAACATGACTTATTGCTGGTGAGTTCCAATAGGGAAAAGGGCGACATGTGCATGATCTGGACCACCCATCTGGGGGGCCCCACAATCTGATGGCCATGCTAAAAAACTCAAGGGTGGGGATGTCCACTGCTGGATCTTATACACGTCTGCAACACTTCCTTGCAAGAACTCCCATACAACAAGTAATGTGCAATTGGCTATTCCTCTTCCTTTCATTTCTTTCCAAGAAAGCTAAGAAGAAGAAGGAAGAAGAGAAGATTACTGTTGAAATTCGATGTTGATCTCTGTAGGAGACCCGTTCGCGATCATCCCAAATGCATTGACAGACAGTACCATTGTTGTCCCAGACACCGAAGGGCGCGAACCCGAAGTAGCCGCTCGATCGACGATCCTGACCTGAATTGTCTGGCCCACAACACAAGCATTCCTTGGTGTGGCTGCACTAAGGCACCTTACTAAGTATTGCCTCCCACAAGACGCTCCATTGTCCCATATCCCTTCGCTTGCCGCTGCGAACAGATTGTTCGCCGGGAACTGACTCGCGTCGTTACCATAGCAAGCTGTAGCTGTAGCACAAATGAAAGGAAATACAAAAGAAAAACAGAAGGAAAAAATGGAAACAGATGAGAAGTAAGATGATATTGATGATTGTCTTTCTTTAATTTCTGTTTTTGTTTAATGTCTTACTTACGTAGGTAGGGAGGCTTGTAGAATGCAGCAGTGCCTACGTCTGCATGGGAGTTATGGAGGAGAGCTATGAAAAAGGAGAGCCATGAGAAGAGATGTTGAAGTTTGAACATGGCTTGTGGCCTTCTGCAATGAGAAGGAACGAAATTCTCTTTTTATTTAAGCGGTTCAAAACGGCGTGACTGAGTACGTTCTTTTTTTGGCTGAATGGTCAACAGGTAGACAGGCTCTGTTTTCTAATCAATGTATATTGGGGGAATACCAAGAACAAAGAGTCAAAAGTACTGAATCTAGATTCATATAGATGCCACGTGAAATCAGGAAAATGCGTATAATGGACCCCAAGATTCCATTAATGGAGCATGGGCCCCAAAAAGAATTAAAAAAAAAAAAAACAGGAGCCTTAATCCACTAGCAATGTGGATGGGTCGGGGCTGATCTCAGCCACAGATCATGACTATGGGTCTGCCATGTCCTGAAAATTGGCACTTGAGTACGGAGACTCTGATCTCGAGTTCCCGGGTGTGAATTTAGTGAAAATGTACATAGGCAAATTCTCATGTGCCCACGTAGTCTGGTTAACATTCACATATGATCAAAATTAGAGTAGCTTTAAAATCAACAATATGAAAAGTTAAACAGAGGTAACTAAACTCAAAAATATATGGCTAATATTTAAAATGTACATTTCTGAAAGTGGTGCTGCCCAAATGAAGATTATACAAGCCACAATATATATATCCAAAACAATTAAAGTGTAAAGTTTTTAGTTTTTGCCCAATTCTCCAAAACATAACGGTGATGGTGCAAGCCAATATAAGCCTATCCATCTGAGATCTCAAAGTACTTGCATCGATAATATTGCCTGGTTGGTGTTTTAAAATACCGTCATAGGTGAAAATGAGTAGCTAACTCAGTGGTTTCATTAGTTTTAAGTTACATATGTTATTGATTTAATCATCGCAGGTAATGATAAACAAGAAATCAAACACTTCACAAATACTCTTGTTAAATGCACGAATGAGATTATGAAATAATACATGTGTCTCACAATCCAACACTTTCTCACAAGCGACTTTAACACATATTTTACAAATGCCAACACTCCCTCATCACACGACTCCGACGCCAAATTGCAACATCCTATTATATTGCAATGCGATTGATGTGTATGATTAGTCGAGTAACTATTAATTTTAGTTCATACTATAGATAACGAAGCTAGGACACAACCATTATATCACGAGTCTCTAACTAGATTACAAAGCTTGATGCGGTCGTAGCAGCTCCTCACCCAAAGGAAGTGTGGAGTGGTCAGCAGGTAGACTACTCGAAATTACCTGTGTTTGGTTGTGATACTTACTCTCATGTACCGTCAGTTGAGAGAGATAAGCTGGACTAAAGGGCTAAAAAGTACGTCTTTGTCGGCTATAGTGGTTGTATGAAAGGATAAAGGCTCTATGACCGGTTCACACAGAAAATTATCCTTAATCGTAACATCAAATTGGACGAATTATCCTTGTTCCGTAAGGATGAACATAAGGAAGCATAAAAGTTGGTTATGAACATTCAATTAAACATAGATGAGACACAGGATGATACTGAGACGCAGACATATGTACAAGAGCAGGTGGAGCAGCCACCTGTGAAAAGAAATTCACCAAGACATCGCAGGTTACCGGCGGGATACATGGATGACTCAAATGTCGCATTTTTCCTCATTGCGGATGAGGAGCCGTCTACTCTTCAGGAGGCTGTTGATGAGCTCGATGTCAAAAAGTGAAAAACATCGATGGATGATGAGATGAACTCATTGTACAAGAACGTAATGTGGGAGCTGGTGGAGCTTCATGTCGGCTGAAAAAGCGATCGGGTGAAAGTGAATCTTTAAAAAAAAATATGATAGGTACAAGACAAGGTTGGTAGTAAAGGGACATGCTCAAAGAGAAAGTGTCGATTTCGCTGAGATATTCGCACATGTGGCAAAGCAAGTGTCTATTAGATTCGTGTTGGCGTTGGTTGCCCAATACGATCTAAAGCTAGAGCAAATAGATGTGAAGACTTCCCTCCTGGATGGGGAATTGGAATAACAGATTTACATGAAACAACCAAAAGGTTTTGAAACACATTGGGCAGATAACAGAGTTTGTAGGTTAAAGAGGTCGTTGTTTGGCCTGAAATAATCACTTAGGCAGTGGTATAAGAAATTTGATTATTTCATGGCGAGTCAAAAATTTACCTGGAGTGAGTATGATCATTGTGTCTATTACAAGACATTAAGTGATGAAAAATTCATTATATTGATATTGTATATTGATGACATGTTTATCGACAGTCATAACATATCTGAAATCAACATATTGAAGACTCAGTTATCAGGGACATTTAATATGAAAGATCCGGGGCTACAAAGAGGGTTCTCAGCTTTGACATATACAGAGATAAGAATAAGAGAATGCTATGCTTATCTTAGGCGGAATACATTGAGAAGGTATTGATAAAGTATGGGATGGACAAGGCAAAGCCGATCAATGTTTACCACGCGGCTCATTTTAAGCTTCCTTCTGAAAATGTCCTAAAATAGATGAACAAAAGTAAGTTATATCTCGTGTGCCTTATTCGAGTGCAGTTGATAACTTGATGTATACCATGGTCTGTACAAGATCGAATATTTCACATGCAGTGGGTGTTGTTAGCAGATATATGTCTAACCCCGACAAGCAACACTGGAAGCATTAAAATAGCTACTTCGATACATTTGATGTATGCAAGACTGTTTTATCAGTTAAGAAATCAGGGGACAAGTTAGTAGGCTATATGGATTTTGATTACATGGGCAATGTGAATAATAGAATGTTGACTTTTAGTTGCTCGTTTGTGCTAGCGGGTTGAGCGATCAGTTAAATGTTGAAGCTTTAGTTTGTGGTAGCTCTTTCCACAACTGAAGCTGTGTATATGATGGTGACAGAAATATTCAAAAAGGTGTTTAGTTGACGGGGATTGACCTAGGTTAAAAAAAATAGTCTCCACTATCAGGGAGTCAACTTGGTGTCAATGTGTCTTTGCTCTTAACCCGCATGGAAGTGTGATTTGCCATGGATACATGATCCGGGTTAGGACATTTGAAAACTTACATTGGTTGAATCGAGATCAAGTTACTACTCTGGAAGCCCATTGGCCCAGACCGGATGATCATAATAATCAAGACTTAATGCTGCATGATTAATCTTTAAACTTAATGATGCGTAAAGGTCGTAATCTAGACTAGTCAACTTTGGTTCTTTCTACGAGGCTACCACATGACTATTGAAAGTAGATGTAGTTGGGTACTTCTATCAGGAACTATTAATTCTTGCACAAGTCAACAAGGGATTCATGGGGTTTTTACCTAGGGACTAATATATAGCTAGATCTATTATACCAGAGACTCATCAAGTGGTTTTTCCGCTAGGCCTAACACTTAAGATGTTTTAATAAGTTTTTAAAGATTTTTAACCATTGAAGTTTTGTTTTAATCATTAAAATTATTTAGATCACACTCGATGATAATCTAATGGCCTGGATTTTACGATTCACTATTTCATTAGCATGGGATATACATCGTTAATAGATGAATAATGGAATGATTAGATCATGAGTATATGCATGAATAAGATAAATCGACGGACTAAAGAAGATCATATGGTGGCAGAGCACCATGCTAATTACACGCACCCCCACACACACCCACGCACCCACACCGTAGTGGGATTTCACCACCTATGGGCATCGAACCCAAGACCTTGTGTTGAAACTCAGAGTCTACCACTGAGGTAAATGCTAGATGCACATCTAAAACCCTAACTCCTCTACAAACATGATCCTATCCCATACGAGAGGTATGATAGAGAGAGCCCCAAACATCTCCGTGTGAAGAGGAAAAAGAAAAGACTATTAACATAGAAGTGGGAGAATAATCTCCACCCCACTCTCCTTCTCTTTTCTTTTTCATCCTATGCATGTGTGATCACGTGTGGCCCACTTATGCGGATGGTGTGCATCGACCTTGGCGCCAACTAAAGGTATCAATGTGGACGATGTCAACTCTATGCACTATGATGAATAGGTGAGAGACCTAGGTTGGAGGAACAACATTAGATCATAATTCTCTACAAAATGGCTATTTTTTATTTATTATTATTTTTTTTAAATATGGTTATGATATAAACCATTCAAGTTTAGATTTTACTGTACATTCCGCTAAGACCCACTTTGATGGACGGTTTTGGATTTTAGATCACAAAAAGAAAGTTTGATTCTCATCAGAGTAGTGTCAGGGGATCCCATATGATGATCATCATTGATGCATGAATTGGATAGATCATAGCCCTCTAAATGATGATCACACAACAAATTTCAGCTCGATCGGATTCCTAGATTAGAAGATCCAGCCCAATCAAGTTCCCACGTTCAACATTGATCAGATATCATAGTTATATGGACACGATCTAAGGATGATCAAAGTGGTATTCGCATGTTGTGAATATCTTTTATTGCTTTGATGTTTAATGGTGATGGATTATATGGACGGTGATGATAGTTTTTCATGTTATTGATGATTCTCATTGAAAAATCTGAGATGGGCCGTTGTTCATGAATGTTTTAATGTTATAATCATTCTATGTACTTTAGATCTCAATTGTCCTTTGGATGGCCTGGATTGACCAAGATGTCGATGTCATGGTGAGATTTACCGTTCCATGAGATCCATGGACATATATTCATAGAGCGAAGGGAAAAGGCAACAACGGAGGCTTTTTGGCATGGGGAATCTAATGGACGAAAAGTATCGTGCTCACGTGGCCCAAGGTGGGGCCCCCGTACGGTCCACCCAAAAAAGGACATTCCATAATTGATCAAGACCATTCGATGATGTGTTGTGCATGTTTGTTATCTAAACCGCGACCATAAGATGTGAGGCCCACCCTGGGGAGTGGGGTATTTATAGGCCTCCACATGTGCGAACCCTTGATCTTGGTGTCATGGAGCCCGCTTTCCATCTAATTCCAATCATCTAACTTGTCTTGTCAAAATTGTCATTGTGCAAGTGCGCGCGACCCCTATGCTTGTTTGCACGGTCCCGCATAACCAACATGGCTTGCGCAGGCCTGTGCAATCACTTATGAATTCCATCATTTTCTTCATCTTCTTCTGATCCTTCTGCCTTTAATTCCTCTTACCATTTTATTCTTTGATCCTTTATTTTATGCCTCAACAAAGAGTTTTAGCCCGACTGTACCATCGGACACGTTAGGAGAGGATAGAGTGGCTATACTCTCGTCAAACTCTTTTAAGTGTAGATACGAATTTTCAGATTCCAGCCCATGAAATTTTAAGAGTTGGATCACCCCGGACTTAATATCCATCTGTCCCGTATTTTCTGAAAAAATCATGCATGAGGGTGTACGCTTGATGTGGTTCGGCTCTCATGGTGACTGGACAACCTCAATCAGTATGTAGGGCCCCTGTATTGGGTCAAAACGGGACCTGCACACGTGATGTATCACATTAGTAACTTATGGAGGTCTAGGCCTAATCACAGCCCTCCATTAGAAATTTTGATTCGTTCATCTCGTCTCTCATCGAGACAATTAAAATGAATGGTCATTCATCCAGAACAGAGTTCGGAGTACAAAGATATTACACGATCAAGATCATCGCACCATACAAAGTCCAGGCTTTCCATAGTCAGTCACATACACTAGACAATGTTCGCCATAACAGTGAGCTTAAATCCATAAAAAGTCCCTCTTTAAGTCCTCGGAAATGCTCCCATCAACCACTTGTGTCTGGAGCAGATGGGCATTGGAACTACATTTGGTAGGCGTCTATTTTATCACCTTTCCATCTCCAACTCAACAGGTATCCCACCAGTTAATAGCACATGCCGTCTTCCTCAAACCGGGAAACTAGCAAACAGGCCAGGATCAGTTATCCAAAATTCTAAAACACCCAATGAGATGCTGAAAGAATTTCACATAAGGTGGTGGAAAAAGAAGTGTATAAATTCAATAGCCAAACTCACCTAGTTTCATTCATAATGCCAACCGTAAACCGTAAGTGCTTTTGCCAATTGAAAATAATCACCAAATAAACCCTGTGATCAAACCACAAGTAGAAATGCCCCAAACAGAAACATCAATGTATCAGAAACAGTTTAGAATTCCATGAAGTATAATTACTTATTGATAGAGTCTTTAGATGATTTTTTGACCAGTACAGCTTTAGCAAAATAAATTACCATTGGTTGAGGTGGAGTTTCTTCTCTAGCTGATGCCGAAACAAAACAATGTCTGCTCTGCAGTGTTATACGTCGCGCTACAAATTGTTACAAATTCAAGTCCAACAGAAATGTCATCTATTATCTGTAATTGGATGGAATTTCAAATATCTGCACTTCAAATCTGCAATCAAACCCCCCTTTCCCATCTTGTAAAGATCCTTCACTACTCTCATGTAAACAGGGAAGTTGGGCTTGAGTCCCTTCTCAATCATCTCCACAAGGATCTCTCTCGCTTCGACTACCCTCCCTGACTTCTGAAAAAGGCTCGCCAGCAAGGTGTAATTCATATTGCTTGAGTGCTTATCCTTGCCACACATTTCAACAACATATTTATGAGCATCCTGGATCTGCCCGGACCAAAAGTAGCCCTTAATGAAGGCTGAATGTGTTGTGATCCGAGGTTCAAGTCCTTCAGACATCATCTGATAGAGGAACTCGATTGCAGCATCCATCCTCCCGAGCCTACATGCATGAAATGCAATAACTTCAAAGGTTACAGAATCTGGAAGGTAACCCAAATTTTCCATTATTTCAAGCAATTCACAAGCTTCAGCAATCTTTTCTTTCTTGCACAGACTACCAAGCAAGTAATTATAGGATTTTGTATTCGGGTCGCACCCAAATCTCTTCATTTCATCGAACAGATCCCGGGCTTCTTGAAAATCACCACTCCGACACTTTGCTGCAATCAGGACATGGTAATAAGATCTCTTTCTTGCTGTCTCCTCCATCACAAAAATGGCAAGATTGAAGGAATTCAGAGCACAGAGCGTCTTAATCAAAGCATAGATTCCAGAATTATGACAAGACCCTTTGACCCTATTCAATATCTCCACGATTCTTTCAACAGAATTCCCAATTCGAACCTGATCATAACTAAACACCTTCAGGAACCCAAATGCCTTTTCTGTTAGACAATGCCGCTTCAATGACAGCTCCGTTAGAAGAACAAGCATCGATTCATAGTCTTCCAAAAGGCCAGTATTATTAATAACCTGATTGTAAATCTCCGAATTTGGGTTAAAATCTGAGCAGTTTTTCTGAACCCAGTTAAAGAAACACAGGGCTGAAACACCACGATCATTCAATAAATTAAGAATCTTGCTGACAGAAGTAACAGAAAGCCTTGGATTCATCTGATTCAGCTTCAGTTCCATATCATCTCCTCCTCTTTCAACCAACGCGATAATTTCCATAAATTCGTCTGAATTCACTTTCGGCAAGTGAGAATTATGGTTTTGCCTAGGGTTGCTTCTGCTGATACGAGAACTAGCATTCGGGTTTGTACTGGAAGAATAAGAGAATGAGAACGACGGATAATGAAAGCGAAGGGAATGAGGCAAATTAGGCATATTCCTGGGGTTCCAACTCGCGAAATGGGAATTAGGGTTACGTTTTCTACTAGAAATTACAGAACTTAGGCTTTCCAGAAACCACGATGAAGAAAGCAATGCCGAACGGACCGAAAATGGTCGAAAGGGGTTTCTGCCAACAACAACAAAATCAAGATTAGGGCTTCTGTTAACAATAAAAGAATTAGGGTTAGGTATTCTGTCAAGGACAAAAGGACTAGGAATCGGGTTCCCCTTACAAATGACAGAAGCTAGGGTCCCAGGAGACGACGGTGGAAGGTATATCGTGGAACTAAGGTTAGGGTTTCTGCTAGTAATGAAAGAATTAAGGTGAGGGTTTCTGCTAGTAACGAGAGGATCGGGTTCCGTATTTCTGTTAGCGACGAGAGGGTCGGGTTCCGTATTTCTGTTAGCGACGAGAGAATTGGGGTTAGGATTTCTGTCAACAACGATGAGAGAATTAGGGTTAGGGTTTGGAGGAGGGCTAGGGTTTTGGAAGGGTTTTAGGATTTGAAGGGAAGTAAATGGAAGTGAATGAAATGGGGAGAAATTACGGTTTGGAAGAGAAGAGGAGAAGATGTACCTGTTATTTATAAGGAGAGAGATGGGTTTTCCATTAGAGAAGATGGTCTGAGATTTCAATCCCATGCCTTACATCCCCATCAAACAAAGGAAGGGATTTTCAAATGAGGGAGAGAGAAAGGAGGGACGCCGATTGCTTCCACACCCGCCCTGGATAGGAACGGCCAAGGGCACTGTAGGGCTGTGATGTATGGGTTTTAACTTTTATGATATCTACACCATCCAAGCCCAAAAATGAGGTGGATTCAAGGCTGGGTGGTGCCCAATCCGCGTTCAGATTGTTGTCACGTGTAGAATTATAGGTGGGCCATCTTGGATGAGGCTGCCTTGCAAAGCTGAGAAGTAATAGGGTTGGGATGTGATGTGGGTAGGGATGGCCTACTGTGACCGTCCATCTATTGATCCGTTGTGTATGGACATGCCACAGAGCAACAGCCGCAATGATATCGGTTGATCTTAGCCATTGCTCAATGTCGACTGTTCTTTGCAATTTAGTGTCCATTTGTAGGGCACTGGTTGTATGGCTAAGATCGGATGATTGGTGTGGTTTTTGAACATTGGAATATCGAAGCGAGGCCCAGTAGTGGGGTGGACATGATCCCCAGTCCTCCGTATGCGAGAAATAGGGCTATCAATGGGCCGGGCCCAGTCTGGACTGTGGGCTGCATAGGCCATGATGGGCCAAAACAACAAGCCATAATGAATATGCACGGCTGGAGGTTGACACACGTGCCAAATTGGGAATTATGGCACATTTGGAAGATCAAAGGCATGGCTTGGTCCATAAATCTGGCCAACCCACTCATCATGTGTGCCCGTAAAGAAAAAAATAGACGGTTGTTAAGAAAACCACCACCTTGTACGGCCAAGGTACATGAATGGCCCAGATGATGAGCGGAGAACGAAGATTTTGGGAACACTGCGTTCATGTCAAGTCCGACACAATACATGGCTGGAAAGCTCTCAAAGCGTGCTGATTCAAACTCAAAAAAAAATAAAAATAAAATAAAATAAAAAATAAAAAATTTGTTGATACTTGATAACCAGGAGAAAACCTCAGAAAATAGGATACTTTTTGGGTGCGTTTGGTTGCACCATATATCATGAAAAAGCATACATTTAACACCTTTGCCTCATTGCATTTCTTTCCCACTCGCGTTGCATCACATCAGCCTCATCCAGAATAACACTCGCTTGGAGAACTCATTTGTTTTCTTTCATTCCCAAAAAACGACCTTACTCGAGGACGCGGATTGGATCCTGACAGGTTGAGCAGCGAGTCCGCTACTGAAGTGACGTCACCAAGTTCTGTGGGCCCCACTATGATGTATGTGTTGAATCCACACCGTCCATATATTTTGAGATATCATTTTAGGACATTAGCCAAAGACTGAGGTAGATAAAAATCTGTAGTAGACCCCACCACAGAAAACAATGGGGAGAGTGATTCCTACCGTTAAAACTGTCCTAAGGCCCACCACAATGTTTATTTGAAATCCAACCTGTTCAGAAGTTAAAAAAGACATGAAAGAAAGGAAAACACAAATATCAGCTTGATCTAAAACTTTTGTGGCCTTTAGAAGTTTTTAATGGTGGATCTTATGAACAAGTTGGATGACAAATAAACATCACTGCGGGCCTTAGAAAATTTTCAATGGTTGAAATCAATAGTTCCACTTTTTCCAGTGGTATGGCCCACTTAAGCATTGTATATGCATCAATTTTGGGTTGAACCCATAAAATGATCTGGAAAAACGAATGGACGGCGTGGATAAACCACATGCATTCGCGGTGGGCCCAACCGAGTTTACTCAGTACGATAAGAGCGTACTGAGTAACTCAGTACACAATCCGATTTCTGTATCCACACCGTCCATATATTTTGAGATATCATTTTAGGGCATTAGCCAAAGACTGAGGTAGATAAAAATCTGTAGTAGAACCCACCACAGAAAACAATGGGGAGAGTGATTCCTACCGTTAAAACTATCCTAAGGCCCACCATAATGTTTATTTGAAATCCAACCTGTTCAAAAGTTAAAAAACACATGAAAGAAAGGAAAACACAAATATCAGCTTGATCTAAAACTTTTGTGGCCTTTAGAAGTTTTTAACGACCCCATGGCGTGTTACAGTTGCCACCATTAGGTTTGTGTAATGGCCTTTACAGCATACCTTGCTGCAATCCAACAATGAACATCCATTTGTTTATCCTTCTGATGTTAAAACCAGCAGAAATTTATGATTTTTGAAGCTGATTCTTCTACTCAATTGTTGGCATCTACCACAGCTTCGAATCGGATGTTTCCTGACACCCAGATCCATAGCTCAACTGGCAGACTGAGTGGAGATACCTCGTTTCAACAGTTGAGGTCTTGGTATCGATCCCCAGCGGGGGTGGCTAACATGGAGTGTGTGTACACACATGGGTGTGTACTAACACGCTAACCCAAAAAGAAAAAAATAAATAAAAATCCGATGTTTCCCTGAAGTTCCCTGTAGTGTCTGATTTTTCCACAAATTCATCAAGCACCACAAGATTCTAACATGAACAAGAAATCAATAACACATACAAATAGATACAAGCAGGCTGAGGTTGTCTGCTACAAAGTTCAGAGCAATACCAGTGTAGAAGTTGTCTTTTGACATTATATGATACAAAGAATGTGTGTCCAAGTACAAACATATCTCAAACATGAAATGGAACCAAAAGAATCAAGCTCTCTCATACCCCAAGAATCAAGCTCATCTTACGAATATCCTTCTAGCATGATATATACAAAGCCGCTTTGGGTTGAGTTTCTCCTGTTGGCAATGATGACAATCACACTGTTAGGATCTTTGGCCATCTACAAATTGATGGTAGCACTTACACAAGCAGTTAACTGCTGCAGATGGTTGCCAAAGTTCAAAGGTGGCAGCTGCCCAGGATTCAAGATGCCACACACGTAGGGTGCGTTTGGATGCTAAACTGAACAGAATTGCAATTCATGCAACAAATTAAGTGGAAATGAGCACATGGAGGGCACATGGTTGCAAATGCAGTTTGGGGTTAGTCCCTCTCGTAACTCTCTGCTTTGGTTGTTTGGTCTTTCTATGAATTGAACTATTTCACAATTCAATTTGAAGGAGCATAAGCTTTCAAAAAAAATAAAAGACTGCATCCAATCACAACCCTGGAGTTGGCACCTTGCCTGACCATGCATAGGTCCCCTCTGGGCAGTCGAGTAGGTTGCCCAAGGGCACATTTGGGTGCGCATGGTTCCCAAATGCTTGCGGCGTCAACAAGAGGTTGAAATGAGAACTACTGAAATTTGTGCAAAAAATGGGCCCACAGTAGATTCTGTTTTTTGGGCTTCCCCATACAACATGTGCATTAAGGGTATTTGGGAAGCCCTGCAAACCAAAGTTTGGCTGTACATCCAATGTGAGGCGTTAGAGTTTTTCTTCTTCTTCTTCTTCTTCTTCCGGTGAATCGCGATGCTCTCATGTAGGAGACAAGATGGTCTTATTTTCCCATATGCAAATGGTAAAAGAATAATTGAGAAGAAAATAGGAATATAGCAATTCTCAGTGTTATGGCCCGCCGAAGCACATGAAAGGCTATACAGTCATTTGCTCACATTTGTTCCTTTCAGTGGACAACAAAGAGGCATGAAAAATATAAATATTTAGGGTAGGACTTACCTCTTGTAAAAAGTGTAACCTGCGAATGCAAGACCGCCGATTGCTACGACCCCAAGAAGAACAAGCAAAGTAACCCACCAAGCAGACATTCTACCATGTTTGCTTGCGTTTGGATTACTATAGTTGAAATCTTCACAGCTTCTCAAATTACAGGGTTCTTGACTGGTAGGCTGCCACACGAGCAGGTAGGACCATAATAACTCAAAGAATGAAAAGTGCCTTGTGTTTTTTAAGCATAGAGATGGGGGAAAAAAAATTTCCATAGCAGTGAATGCAGGTACCAAAAATAGCACTAGTTTGATGAAACATATTCTATTAATCATGTGAAATCCAAAGAATTTCAGATGAATGCAAAATTTTGCAGAAAAATAGCATATAAATTCAGGAAGAGAGGGTATTCATGCAAAATAGGTTATTGATACAACTTTCAGGACGTGTTTAGATGCACAAGTGAATTGCATTGCAAAATTCAACTCAATCAAGAGGAAATTGTCCGAGAATCCAAAACGACAAAGTAAACCTTTGAACTGCAATTACATTTTTGTCGAGTCCAACATGAAAGTAACATAACCACTTTGATGTAGGACAATTAACCACTTGCTCTAAAAGCTCTAACTGATAGAGAGTATGGCAAATTAATCCCTTTATCTCATAGCCTAGGCCCCAAATCCATGGGTTAGGTCCTTAGCCGAACCCTCTTCGTGGGCCCCCAAATCCATGGGTTCCGCCTCACACGGGCCCCGCGGACCACCCACCCCAAGTGTGCCCCTGCATCCCACAAGTCACCCCACTCAAGCCCGATGTGAAAATGCTCCCGCATTAATCACCCCTGGTGAGGAGTCTCGAACACAAGACCTCCTGCTCTGATACCAATTTGATGCAGGATAATTAACCACTTGCTCTAAAAGTGGTTAATTGTCCTGCATCACGCATCATTTCAGGAATTATAAAAGCCAACAAAACAGCTTACAGTTTGGATTCCTGGACTTCTGTTTGGTTCTTCTTATGCTGCTTGATGCTGATTATGATACTCATATTATTCAAAATCAGAGCATTTCACTCAGGTAAGAAGACAAGGGATACTCTTCCCCAAGCTTGAAACTCCATAGTTACTTGTGTTTTGAACTCCAGACTTGCCTATAATTTTTTTTACTAAAATTTAAAATAAAAAGTACGTGTTTCAATGGTAGCTCAATGGTATACGGGGCATGTTTCAACACTGAGGTCTCGGGTTTGAGCCCAACTCACCTAGAGTGAATGGTACCAACAAGGCCAACTTATGAATATTGTTGACAGATTATCTTAACATGATTTTTAAATAAGGTTATCTTTATCACCAGTCTCGACCAATGAAAAAGATGACAATTTTCATAAGTTTCTGATCATTATCATCATAGCCTTGCCCCAGCTACTTGGGGTCAGCTTTAAAAATAAAAACTAAAATTGCCAATTATTTCTAGGCTATATCTTTGGTAAATGAATAATAATAATAATAACTTTTACATCCCTTTTCATCAACTCAATCCAAGTCCTTTTAAGCTCTTCATTTCATCTTTCTAATGATAGAGATTGAATTGTTTGGAATTCTGGCTTCATAACCAAATCCGAGAGGTATATTGCATATATATACACTTAGGATATTGTAGGTTACAAGAAGGAAATAACAACCTAATAACAACCCTAACAAAAATTTGATTTAGATTTAAAATACAAAAGAGAGACTTTAGTTCAGGTTTGTTAAGGTTGTTGGAGAAGATCAAGGGATTTGATTGTCTTTATCAGTGATCTCAGTCAAAGTTACGGATGTTTTCTGATTAACATCCCCCCACAAACTGGAGGGGAGGAGACACACCTGCAGCTTGTCTCCAAGAAGACAAAACCGAGTTGAACTTAAACCCTTGGTGAACACATCAACAAGCTAGTCTTATGTGGAAAAGAATTGAAGGGAAATGTCCTTGTTAGCACCCTTCTCCCGAATGAAATGAAAATCCACCTCAATGTGCTTAGTTTTGGCGTGAAAAACAGGATTGGAAACCAAGGCTTAAGCACCAATGTTATCACACCAGAGAATAGGAGGAGCAGCAAGTGGAATGCAAAGAGCCTGCAAGAGCATCCGTATCCAATACAACTCAGCAGTGGCAAAGGCAAGAGCTCGGTATTCAGCTTCAGTACTGGACCAAGCTACTAAAGGTTATTTCTTAGCTGACCAAGACATTAAGCATGAGCTAAGGAAAATACCATAGCCTGTAGTCGATCGACGATCATCAGGACTCCCTGCCCAGTTAGAATCACAAAAGGCCTGAAGAGACAGAGGACCTTTTATGTACCATAAACCATGATGAATAGTCCCCTTAAGATATCTTAGTACTCTTTTGGCTGCAGACCAATGAGAGGAAGTGGGACAATGCATAAATTGGCAGAGTTGGTTGACAGAGAATGAGATGTCTGGATGGGTGAGGGTGCAGTATTGCAATGCCCCAACCGTTTGCCTATATTCTGTCACTTGACCGGCAGTAAGTGGCTCACCACTAGTAAGAGACAGCCGAAGTCCTGATGAACATGGTGAGGGAAAAGGTTTAGCTCCTGCCATTTTAGTGCGATGGAGAAGATCATTAATATATTTAGTCTGCCTCAAGTGTAAACCAGAAGAGTCCCTATAAGCTTGAATGCCAAGAAAGAAATGCAAATCACCAAGGTTCTTCATCTTAAACTGAAGTTGGAGCTGACTGATGAAGGAAGAAATCATGACCTGATGTGTCCCGGTCACTAAGATGTCATCAACATAAATGAGAAAGAACAAATGAACATCATCGTTGTGATAAACAAACAAAGAGGAATCCACAGTGGATGAGGTAAAACCAAACTCCAAGAGTGACTGGGATAGCTTCATAAACCAGGCCCGAGGAGCCTGTTTCAAGCCATAAAGCGATTTCTTAAGTCTGCAGACATAATCAGGAAATTCTAAGTTAACAAAACCTCTAGGTTGTTCCATATATACTTCCTCCTGTAACACTCCATGTAAGAAAGCATTAGAAACATCCAGTTGAGTGATAGTCCAGTCAAATTGAATGGCAAGAGTAAGAACAATCCGAATGGTTGCAGGCTTGATGACTGGACTAAAAGTCACAGTATAGTTTATGTCACTCTCTTGTTGATAGCCAATAGCTACCAGCCTTGCCTTAAATCGATCAACCTCACCCATTGAGGTTTGTTTCACCTTGTAAACCCACTTGTTATCAATAACAGTATGGTCAACAGGTCTAGGACAGAGAGCCCAGGTTTTATTGGCCATCAAAGCATCATACTTCTCTTGCATGGCATGACACCAAGCCGGATCAAGAGATGCTTGTTTGTAAGAACTAGGTTCAAGAGGTAACCATAGTACTGGTTAGAGCAATAGGTGGGTGTTTAGTGGAGTGGAAGGAGGTGAAATTAGGGAACTCAAGGGTTCTCAGGGTGCCTGTTTGGGATCTAGTAGTCATAGGATGCAATTTTGGAGGTTGAGTATTTATAGGAGGCGAGGAAGGTATGCTGGGTGCAAGGGTAGCTGAAATCGACAAAGGAATAGATTAAGATGGAGGGTCAGAAGTGGATATATTGGTAGGAGGAGAATTTGATTCGGTAGAGGAAGGTGTTTCAGTGAATGTAGGAGAAGGATTAGGATGAGAAAAAATAGGAGGAGAATGAGATAAATCAAAATTTGAAATAAAAGGAATGGGAGGAGATGTACCTATCGAGGAAGTATTGTTGTTGGAGGTAGAGATGGACTGCACTTCTTTAGATGCAGGAAACTTAGATTCATTAAACACAACATGCTGAGACACATATATCCAGTAAGAAGAAGGATCAAGACACCTGTACCCTTTTTTATTGGAGCTGTAACCTAGGAAAATACACCTCTTAGTTCTAAATATCAGTTTGTTAGAGGAGTAAGGCCGTAGGAGAGGATAACATGCACAGCCAAAAGATCACAAGGCTGAATAATCAAGATCTGTACCAAACAGCTTAGAATAAGGAGTTTGATTATCAAGAATAGCTGTAGGTAGCCGATTAATGAGAAAAATGGCTGTAAGAAAAGCATCAACCCAATTAAGTAGTAGATAAGTGAGATTAAGCCAACAAAGATAACCCCATTTCTATGACGTGTCTATGTTTTCTCTCGGCCATTCCATTCTATTGAGGTGTGTGTGGACAGGTGACTCTATGATGGATCCCTTGTTTTGAAGGAACAATTGAAAGTATTTGGACATGTATTCCCCACCTCCATCAGTTTGAAGTTGCTTAATTTTGCAGGACAATTAATTCTCAATTAGCAGTTTAAATTTATCAAAGCAAACATACAAATGTGATTTGTTATGAATAAGATAAAGCCAAGAATAACGAGAAAAATCATCAATAAATATAACATAATAACGACAACCACCAAGAGATTAGGTGGAACAAGACCACACATCAAAATGAATAAGCTCAAGAGGAGAGCTAGAAGTTTGCATAGAATTAGAGAAAGGAAGTTGTTTACTTTTGCCAAATTGGCAAGGTTCACAAACATCAGAATTATTTAAAGAACCAACAAAGGGAAGAGAGTGTTTGTTCAACAAAAACGATACAACTGAATTGGAAGCATGCCCTAATCTAGAATGCCAAACTAAAACAGGTGCTTCAACTCCTACAATGGCTGCCATAGCAAGCGGCTTATTGAGATCTAAATTCTGCAACTTGAGAGGATAGAGTCCACTACTACTCCTGCCTTCCAGCAATGTCTGCCCCGTGTGATTGTCCTCAACAAAATAGTGAGTTCCAGTGAGTATGAAGAAGCAATGGTTATCTAGACAGAATTGATTGATGGAAAGTAAATTTGCACAAGCTTGAGGACAATGAAGAATACGATCTAGTTTAAGTTTGGAAGTAGGAGTGTGGAAAGTGGTAGAAGCAGTGTTATGGATACTCAAACCTTGTCCATTACCAACAACAACATTCTCTTGACCAGTGTAAGGTTGATGGAGTGTCATCTGCTCAAGATTGGTCATATGTGCTGATTAGCTCCACTGTCAGCAAACCACGTCTCTTCACCTTCATGTGTGGCATTAGAGTGTGCAACCATTGCAGCTAGTTGAGCTGGAAGATGTCGGCCTTGGTAAGTATAGTCCATGCGGTGGAAGCAGTCAAGAGCTCTATGATTAGACTTGCCACAGATCTGACAGGGTGATCTGGGGGTGTTGAATGGTTGTTGCTGCTACTGATTGGGTTTTGGAAACTAATAAGGTTGCTGGTTGGACTGTTTAGGAGTTAGAGAGTGGTAAGGTGTTTGCAATGAGGGTTGGTTTAATTTTCCAGGATATTTGGGCTTGCGGTTAAATGTTTGAGTGAAGTTTTGGTGCTGCGAATTTTGGTTGGAGCGTGGAGGAAAGTTGTTCAGCTAGGAATTTTGATGCTGAGGTTTTCGGGCAAAGAAGGCAAAGTTATTGGTGTCAGGTGAAATGGTTTTGAGTTGGTGCTCAAGTAAGTGTACATTGGATAGTAATTTAGCTTGAAAATCTTCAAAAGGAATAAATGATCTAAAATTCTAACAGTAATCATCATAACTGAGAAAATCATAAAGGAAACATGCAATGGAGCTGGCCATCACTACAACCATGGATTATGGAATTCAATTACTACTTAGGTTGGATTCGGCGAGGGATGAGACCTCCCGATCTTGCATGGTCACAGATCAATGAAGATCATTAGTCCGAAGAACCAAGAAGTTTCTCGGATTAGGGATTTGAGAATTTGGAGATTTAGGGTTTAGATCGGTTCTCAAGATTTTGATGGAAGAAGGATTAGTTAAAACTGGAAAATAAAAGGAAGAAAATTATTACCTTGAAGAAGTTGGAGGGGCACAAGAAAAAATTAGAAGAAGAAGATCAAGGGGAGAGAAGAAGCACTATTAGAGAGAAGAGAGGAAGGAGGCAACCAAAGGGTTTGCTTTTCATTAATCAATTGTTGAAATTCGAGTTTAAGGCTTTACCCCACTTAAATAAGCAAATAAAGATATAAAATTATTAAAATACCCCTAGAATAAGCAAATAAAGACATAAAATTACTAAAAGACTCCTAACTAAGTCAAAAACGCGCAAATAACATAAGTACGGGAAAGTTTGGGTGCTCGGTCTTCTTTCTCCAATCTTCCTTCACATGTGTCTTCCCTGAGTGGGGTCTTCTATATGTCCAATCATATGTGAAAGGTCTTCAGCTCCTCAATAGTCGCCTATCCATAAGGACGGCACTTGTAGTTGGCGCTTTCTCATTGGTACACCTTGAATGCGCTTGTGTCCGCAGCAATTCCCCTCGGGTGAGAAAAACTCGACTCCGACGAGTTGAAACTTTTGTAGCGCTCGAGTAAATCGGGATCAATACCCTGCAATGCGTCGCCCGACAGCCACGTAGATTCAGACGATGGTTTGTTCTTCCACTTGACAAGATACCTTTGGAAACCCCCATCTCTCGTGGATACCATCTCGTCATCCAAGATTTCCTCAATTGCTTCTTTATGGGTAATGGGTGGAGGAGGGGGTGGAAGGGGTTGGGTAGTAAACTCAGAAAAAGGCCATGAAAGGGACGATGTATCAACAATGGGAGTATGGGCACGGACTAGATCTTCCACATTAAAAGTTGGATTAATGCTCATTTTAGGTGGAAGGTCAACCCGATACGCGTTGGACCCAACCTTTTGTAATATCTTGAATGGTCCAGCACTATGCGCTTGTAATTTCCTTGCAGATCCTTGAGAGAATCGCTCTGGCCTTATTCGCACCATTACAGTCTCCTTCTTGAAATTCTTGCACTCCACGATGAGAATCAGCTGAAACTTTATAATCATCATTGCTTTTATTTAACCGTTGTCTAATATGTGTATGCAAATCATGAATATAGCGTGCGAATGCATTGGCTGACTCAGAAGACCTTTGGGTAACAGACATAGGTAAGAGATCTATGGGCATTCTAGGTTTATAACCACTTACAATTTCAAAAGGACTCAACCCTGTAGATCTATTAACTGACCCATTATAAAAGCAAGTTCAGCAGTTGGTAAAATTAGGTCCCAAGTCTTAACATGTTCACCCACTAGACAACGTAGAAGATTTCCAAGGCTACGGTTTACCACTTCAGTTTGACCATCTGTTTGTGGGTGGTAAGCAGTAGAAAATTGCAAACGAGTTCTCATAATGTGCCACAGTGTCTTCCAAAAATAGCTAGTAAATCGAACATCACGATCAGACACTATGGTTTTAGGTAACCCATGGAGACGCACCACACCATCAAAAAAGATATGAGCAACATGAGATGCATCTGAAGTCTTCGAACATGGGAGGAAATGAGCCATTTTAGAAAAACGGTCCACAACGACAAAAACGGAATCGTGCTTTTTTTAGTCTTGGGAAGCCCGAGCACGAAGTCCATACTAATGTCCTGCCATGGAGCATGTGGCACTGGCAATGGCGTGTACAGCCCAGTATTTTGCTTTCTTTGCTTTGCCAACTGACATGTTCGACACTGCCCTAGAACATTTGGCTACGTCTCGCTTGAGGCTTGGCCAATAGAAACGATCTTTCACGAGGGCAATAGTCTTATCCCTCCTGAATGAAGCTCCCAGATGAGGAATTCACGAAGGGACATACGAGGAATACAAAGTCTGTCTCCCTTGAAAAGAAAGCCATCTTTAAGAACATATTCACCCATAATATGCTGGTCACTAGAGAGCGACGCGTAAATACCCCCAAAATCAGGACATGTGGGGTATTCATCTTTCAGTTGCTCAAATCCGACTACCTCTACACTCAAGGAGTTGAGCAACGCCACTCTCCTACTAAGGGCATCCGCTGGTTTGTTTTCAACCCCGACCTTGTGTTTCAAAACAAACGAATATTCTTGAAGAAACGCTACCCACTTAGCATGCCTTGGGTTGAGTTTCTTTTGAGAATGCAAATATCTCAAAGCCTCATGATCAGAAAATAAAACAAATTCTTGCGGTAGGAGGTAGTGTCACCAATGTCTCAGGGATTGCACTACCGCATAAAATTCTTTGTCGTAAGTAAAGTATTTTTGTTTTGCCTCATTCAGTTTCTCACTGAAATAGGCCACTGGGTGTCCTTCTTGACTCAACACTCCACTTATACCGACACCAGACGCATCGCATGCTACTACAAAGACTTTAGAAAAGTCAGGTAGACGCATGACAGGAGCTTCCACCATCTTGCCCTTAATTTCTTTAAAAGCCTTGACGGCGGCTTTAGACCACACGAACTCTCCCTTTTTAATGCACTCGGTAATGGGAGCCATGATCGTGCTAAAACCCCTAATGAACCGACGATAAAAAGTTGCTAGGCCGTGAAAACTTCGCACCTCATGAATGTTCCTTAGTTCTGGCCACTCAACTATGGCCCCGACTTTTTCAGGCTCTACGCGCATCCCTTCAGATGACACTATAAATCCTAAGAACACAACTTGGCTAGACATAAATGCACATTTCTTAAGATTAGCGTACAACTTTTCCTTCCTAAGGACACTACAGACCTTCTTTAAATGTTCAAGTTGTGATTCCTTAGTGGTACTATAAATAAGAATATCGTCAAAGTACACCACTAGGAATTTTTCCATGAACGGGCTCAAAGCTTGTGTCATCACCCGCATGAAAATACTGGGTGCATTAGTCAAGCCGAAGGGCATAACCAACCACTCATACAACCCATCTTTCGTCTTAAACGCCGTCTTCCACTCATCTCCTGGGCGTATACGGATTTGGTGATATCCACTCTTAAGGTCTATCTTAGAGAATATAGTGGACCTGTCCAACATGTCAAGCATATCATCAAGTCTAGGTATAGGGAACCTATACTTGACAGTAATTTTGTTTATGGCACGACTGTCCACACACATGCGCCACGTGCCGTCTCTCTTTGGCGTCAACAATGCAGGTACGGCACACGGGCTCATACTCTCTTGGATGAAACCCTTTTGCAGAAGCTCATCAACTTGCTTCTTCAACTCTGCATGCGCTGCAGGGTTCATCCTGTAGTGAGGAAGGTTCGGTAAAGTAGACCCTGAGACAAGATCAATGGCATGCTGTATGTCCCTCATAGGTGGCAACTCATTCCGTAAGTCTTCAGGAAATACATCACTGTATTCCTTCAGGACCGAGGTCACCTCACGGGGCAACTCTGATGGAACCTCAGGTGTAATTTCTCTAGCCACAAGGGCATACACCATAGAATCCTCTTTAGCCTCTTTTTCAAACTCTTGCGCTGATTATATGTAAAGACTTATGTTTGGATTTCTCCATTTCTCTAGGCTCACTTGCCTTCTCATCCTTCTTCTTCCCTAGTGTATTCTCAGGTGGCATGGGATTAAGTTTGATCTTTTTACCATTATACATAAAAGTACATGCATTCGAATGGCCAAAGATCGTGACATCATTATCGAATAGCCATGGTCTACCTAGGATAACATGTCCCACATCCATAGGTAAAACATCACACCACAGGGACTCTTTGTATGACCCAAACTCGATGGGGACTAGACATTGCTGGGTGATAGGTAGGGATGTCTTGTCAACCCAAGAAACTTTATACGGGTCTGGATGAGGTGTGGATTTCAGTTTTAAGCGATCTAAGGTGCTAGTGGAAATCACATTCTGACAACTTCTACTGTCCACATCACCTTACAATTCTTTTTACCACACTTGGCAATAGTGTAGAAGATTGCTTCGACGCCAGTCAGCACTACTTTTAGACTGAGCTAACACACGCCTGACTACTGCAAGCGTTGCTTCTCCATCCACTTCTTCTTCATCAGTAAGTCCTCCTTCAGGGTGATACTCTTCAACTTCATAATCACCCTGGTCATCTCCACCCTCGTGGGACTCGCCTATAACTACGGCTCTCCCACGGCTCTTCGTAGGACACTGATTAGACATGTGGCCAAGGTTGCCACACTCATAACACCTCACTTGGCTTATGTTACTAGGACCGGCACCAAGAACCCCTTTGCCCTTGTCCTCCCTAGGCTTAGGCGGAATGGTCGCCTGTGTCCTAGGTTGATTACCAATATTAGGTCTAGTTCCTTGGGAACTAGATCTAGCACTGGAGTTTCGGGACTCAAAACGACGAACGACAGGAGCCTTCAGATATTGCTCTAACTCTTGCACGACTTGATATGCTTCATCTAAGTCCGTTAAGGGCCGAGTAATAAGCTCGCGCTGAAGATCCGCACAAAGGCCCGTCTTAAAACGCGAGAGCGTTACTAGAGGGTCTTTTCGAATATCACATCACATCACATACTCTTCAAATTTAGCGATGTAGTCAGCGGCAGGCATTGACCCTTGGCGTAAGGATTGTCATTGATCAAGGAGCTTCTGACGGTATGAGAGAGGAAGGTACTTCTCCTTCAACTTCTCTTTCATCTCATACCAATGTGTGATAGGGGCTCTACCAACTCTCTCTATCCTACGCTCGGTGTTGGCCCAGAAGAGCTTGGCTTGACCTACAAGCTTCATCTTAGCAAACCGCATTTGACGGATTTCTGACATGCTAAACCACTCAAAGTAGTGGTCCACGTCAGCAACCTAGTCAAGGAATGCCTTGGGATCCAAGCGCCCATCAAAACTCAGGACCTCAACTCTCATACTTTTCATCACACGCTCATCTGGATCATAGCGGTCTTGATAACCACATGTGGCTCGTGCCTCTCGCACCACACCACGACCGTTACCACGATCTCTATCCTCACTACCACCACGTGTGGCAGCGCGTTCTTCCATGATTCCTTCCACTTGGGAGTGCGCATCTTCCCCTACAGCGGGGTTTTCCTTTTGGGACGCCTCTAGTTGCTCCACCTTAGTCATGGTAGTGGTAATTTGGTTCTTAAGGCGGGCAAACTCACGCCTTTGACCCGCTTCTAGGGCGGTTATCTTTTGTATCAATTGAGCAAGTTGCTCAGATAACTGCTCGTTATTCATGATAGGTTGAAGTCCGAAACCTCTACCTCTTCTCGTGGGCATACAATGAAGACTTGAACCAAACTTTACCTAACTAGACTACTAGGTGTTATGACTTTCAAGATGAATGCGATGAATGCAAAACTACTATGAACTGACACAATTAAGTTGAAACAGGAAACAACTCAAATCTGGAAATTTTCCAGATTAGGAACTTTCTAAAATTGAAAACTTTCTAAACCTGAAACTTTCCTAAGTTAAACCTAAAAATCAAAACCCTAATTTGATAACTTGATCTAAACAAAAACCATGCAAGCCTAGGCTTTGATACCCAATTTGATGTAGGACAGCCCTAATTATGATGCATGCTCATGGAGATAATTAAACAGCGGAAATAAAAGGAATAAATGATCTAAAATTCTAACAGTAATCATCATAACTGAGAAAATCATAAAGGAAACATGCAATGGAGCCGGCCATCACTACAACCATGGATTATGGAATTCAATTACTACTTAGATTGGATCCGGCGAGGGATGAGACCTCCCGATCTTGCATGGTCACACCCAATCGATCAATGAAGATCACTAGTCCGAAGAACCAAGAAGTTTCTCGGATTAGGGATTTGAGAATTTGGAAATTTAGGGTTTAGATCGGTTCTCAAGATTTTGATCGAAGAAGGATTAGCCAAAACTGGAAAATAAAAGGAAGAAAATTATTACCTTGAAGAAGTTGGAGGAGCACAAGAAGACATTAGAAGAAGAAGATCAAGGGGAGAGAAGAAGCACCATTAGAGAGAATAGAGGAAGGAGGCAACCAAAGGGTTTGCTTTTCATTAATCAATAGTTGAAATTCGAGTTTAGGGCTTTACCCCACTTAAATAAGCAAATAAAGACATAAAATTACTAAAAATACGCCTAGAATAAGCAAATAAAGACATAAAATTACTAAAAGACCCCTAACTAAGTCAAAAACGCGCAAATAACATAAGTACGGGAAAGTTTGGGTGCTCGGTCTTCTTTCTCCAATCTTCCTTCACATGTGTCTTCCCTGAGTGGGGTCTTCTATATGTCCAATCACATGTGAAAGGTCTTCAGCTCCTCAATAGTCGCCTATTCATAAGGACAGCACTTGTGGTTGGCGCTTTCTTCGTTGGTACACCTTGAATGCGCTTGTGTCCGCATCAGAAATGGTTTTGAGTTGGTGCTCAAGTAAGTGTTCATTGGATAGCAGTTCAGCTTGAAAATCTTCAAAAGAGATAGTTCTATCTCGGGAAGCAATAGAAAGAGATGTGATAAAAGGAAGAAAAGAAGGATTCAAACCAGAGACGATATAATTAATCAGATCATCATCATCAATGTGTTTCCTGGCTGCACCAAGTTCTGCCACAATCTCCTTTGCATTATCTAGATAGGTAGAGCAGTTTCTAGAGCCTTGAGATAGAGACTAAAGTTTTCTCTTCAAATGGCCAATCCGGATTGAGAGGCAAACTTGTTGGATAAGGTAGTCCAAGCAGCATTTGCAGAAGTGGTGCCATAAACCGAGGGTGCCACCTTATGAGAAAGAGTGGCATTAATCCAACCAAGAACAAACTGATCCTTTTTGTGCCATAAAAGAAAAGCTGAATTGAGATTAGAGGTCTGTCTTCCCTGATCATCTAAGAGGAACTTATCTGGGCATGGTTCTGAACCATCCAAAATGCCCATCAAATCATTACTTTTGAGTACAGGAACAATTTGTGATAACCATATGAGATAATTCTCCCCATCAAGCTTACCCGAAATAAGTTGACTAAGGTTAAGAGCAACAAAAGCAACAACATGAGAGTTTGAAGAAGAGGAAGCCAAGAGGATAGGATAGGAGAAAATATATGAATCAGACGTGAGTCAAGGGCTCTGATATGATGACAAAGATTGAATTGTTTGGAATTCTGGCTTCATAACCAAATCCGAGAGGTATATTGCATATATATACACTTAGGATATTGTAGGTTACAAGAGGGAAATAACAACCTAATAACAACCCTAACAAACATTTGATTTGAAATTTAAAATACAAAAGAGAGACTGTAGATCAGGTTTGTTAAGGTTGTTGGAGAAGATCAAGGGATTTGATTGTCTTTATCAGTGATCTCAGTCAAAGTTACGGATGTTTTCTACTTAACATCTAACAGGCCCTACAAGACTAACCAAAGTGCTCCTCCTTACCAAGACTGTCTCACAGTCTCTAGTTTTTATAGTGGCTGAACCATTTCAATTAGCTCTCTATCATGTTCTCTCCCATTGGGTCTACTCCTAGGCAGATTTCAATGACCTCCCTGTTCTATATGCACCAATCTTCTGATGCCACATCTTAACATCCTCACCTCTGCAAAGATCACCCTACACGTGTTGCCTCCTAACTGTCCAAACTCTACCCAGTCAAATAACTGTCTATAAAAGTTTTCCTTACGTTTCATTGATATGCAGCAATCACACAGCACTCCAAGGGCACATCTCAACTTCATCCACCCAGCTCTAATTCTATTTAAAACATCCTCATCAATCTCTCCGTTCTACCGAATTTTCATAGTTTTCAATGTGCAGCACTTTTAGAATGAATGAAGGGAATAGGAGTGGTACCATGGAAATCCTACTCATGCAAAAATAGTTTGGTTATCATGTTTGGCTTACCATTTCTTCATTTGAACACCTACTATCATCTACTGGGTACTGTGCAGTTGATCCACCTTCAATACTTCCAAAACAACCCACATCCCGATACCGAACTCCACCATCGCAAGGGGATGAACACTTCATCCATGGCCCAGCAATCCATTTGAAAACTTCTGCAAACCAGAGAAGCATTATAATTTCATTCTTTTGAAGTATTGATAATCATTTGTTAACAAAATTAGATTCTTGAATAAGAGCATTGTCTACAAAGGAACACTTCTGGCAGAGCTCATCATGGACACACCAATGTGCTGCATATGTGAGACAGGCTGCTTATCAGGCAGTCCCCAAGGTTAATGTCTCCTAGCCCAGAAATCAGATTGGACCATTTATCAGGTGGGATACAAGTTGATGCTGAATGAGGACCATTCCTCATCCTTTTGCATGGGTTATTGTTTAATACATGTATGATGTACTTGAAGAGTAGGTCAGCCTTATTTTTTGGGGTAGGTCAAACACTATCAGGCCCACCTGATGTACATCCTGGATCTCACATGCATGCATCACATTTGTAAATGTGGGAATCTATCCTTTGCTTTACAGATCAGAACTTACAAGTAGAATCCTCTTGTCTATTGGTGAATTCTCTCATGACCAATATTTGACTACAGTCATTGCCCTATAAGGCACAGTAAGTTGTGATGAACAAGAAACATACCTTTTGGTTTTAACTGCACAGCTAGCTCTGCACCAGTTTTACAGTAACCGAGTTTGGTGTTCTTGTCAGTGAGGTAAGGATCGGAGCAGTCCGTGCAACATATGTACTCCTCACCATAGTCTACCTTGTTCTTGCATTTCCAACACCTGTCTGTTATCTTTGGGCTCTCTGCTCAAGCAAAAGCACAAAGAAAGGTAAAATAATTGCAAAATGGGATAATCTCACAGACAGACGGATCACTTAAATCCAAAAAAAAAAAAGCGTACAAGACCCTACTGATATTGCAATATTTCCACTTTCCATTGTGTCAACCCATCTATGATACCTGATATGGGTATGGATACGGATACACATATAGATAGGTTGTGGATACAGAAAGATGGATGTGACTCAACAGTTCCCAAAATCTTCGATACAGATATCGGTATGTCGTGCTTCCAACATAGGGGAACTTAGCTACCTTACATACTATAAGTGTTGATGGAAGGGAACAACTAAAGGAAAACAAAAGCCTTGGAGGAGGACCAATCAAAAGACTTACGAGCTCAGGTCCACTTGATTAACTTTGCCTTCCTAAACAAATTTCAGGACCTCCAACACTACCTTGAAAGCACCTATTATCCATTGCTTCTTTTTGGTTTGATCTGGTCTGGTATTCTACAATCCGCTGGAGTTAGTTGGGTCATGCCTGGTTTGGTTGAAGGCCTGTTCCAAGGGGAGAGTTCTGTTCTTAGTGATTGTAATTGGGTTGCTTTGTTCATCAAGGATTGGGTTCCCCAAGGGTGTGTGTATTTTTGGGGTTTGTTTTCCGGTGGACTTGTATTTCAGGGAGTTGGCTCCCTGAGGTGGGTGCAGGTTTTGTTTCTCTTCTTGTTTGTTTTTCTGTTTTCTCTTTTGTTTCTGCTTTCATTTGGCCTTTTGCCTTAATAAATTGCTTCATCTTAAAAAAGGAAGGAAAAAAAAAGGAAAGATCACCAAGATTAACCTTTTGGATGCTATTTTACTGGGGATAGAGCATAAAACAGCAATTAAAAAGTCCTATAGCAGCAGCCTTTGGGCTATTAAAACATCTATACTCCCTAATGTACCACCATTCAGCTAATAACTGTGGTCACCTTATACATCTTTATTGTAGAAGCAGAAGATTTTATCCATAAAAAAGTAGAAGATTTTACTGACCTGGTTTACAGCAATGGAAATGGGTGTAGAAAGGAAGGCACGATGGATATTTTGACTCGGGACAGAGCCCATTGCAATCATCTGACTGGTCAATGATGACATGACCCGCGCCACATCCTCCAATCCATTTGTTTTGACAGGACTCGGTCCAATAGCATCCTACAATTAAAAGATGCACCGTCGAGTCAAATATACGATCCAACAATTTATCAAGATGACAGAGAAAAAATAATGACACTTACAACAGCAATTAATACATATACTTTGGGACATCTGTTTGCGAAAATGTTCTGAAAGAATCAACTGAACCCCTGCCCCCAAACATACTACCTTTGGATACTAGTTAAAACAGTAATCTAGGCTGCCGTTGGCTTGTGGCTATTTCAGGAGCAAAGAAAAATAATTTGTGATTTTGGAACATCCTACTCCAAGGGCTGTTTGGATAGTTGAAAAAGAAGAGAGGAAAAAAAAAAGTTGTAAAGATTATCCAATGATGATTTACAAGATTTCCATTAGCACTAATAAAACATGGATTCCCATGGATCCCATTTTGGAGTCTTGTTCGGATAATAGGTGGAAATCTCATAAAGCTCTCGCATAGTTACCTCGTATCTTGTGCATGAGAACTTCACTATCAGGTACATCATCCATTTTCCTTTTTTTTCCTCTTCTTTTCACAAAAATTGGAGAAAGGAAATCTTTTATGTAGTGCTAGAAAGAAAGAGCTCTTTCGTATTGACACGAGCACCATACGTGCTTATGGGGATCTTTTATTATTTTATTGGTAATGAAAATCTTATTCGAAAAGAAATTCCTGAAGGCCAATGCATAGCTAGTGCATTACAGAATAAAACTGATCAAGAAAGGGGGGCTGCTCCACAGGGTGGGAGAGCAAGGACCCCATGATTCTGCCTAATAAGAGCTAACAAGGAGTTTAACTCTAAAAATGATATCGGAAATTGGTGGACATTTGCCATCAAAAGTTTGGTTGTTCCCTTCCTTCCATAGCCCCACACAACAGCAAAAAAAAAAAAAAAAAAACCCAAATCTTTTGTGCTTCTCATGAGGATGACGAATTCTCCATAGTTCAAACAACTGCTAGATGGTAGTAGGCATAGACGACCAAATTGAATTGCCACCAAGGTATCCCATGTCGGTATCAATTAGCGTAACGGTGCCCTCCGATACCGATACGGATATGGGGACGTAACGGCCCGTAACGGTGCAATTTTATTTTTATTTTTTACCAAAAAAATATAAAAAAAATATGGATTAAATCCGTAATATTCTAAACATTCCAAATATGCATTCATTTATAAATTGGAACATGTTTATGGTGGTGTAACAGTCCACTCTTTGGTGAGAAGTTGTATCGGACTGTCTAATGAATTTATGAACCAGATAACCTGAATTTGACTACAAAATTTATATATTTAATTTTCTAAATATCTAATTTATATACTTAACAATTTAATATCCTTTCACCCAATAGTTCTTTAAAAATATGAAATTAGATTCAGGTAGATGGCGTTGCCAATTTGAGGCTGACTTGGAGGACCAATCCATGCCCCAAATCAGCCTCAAATTTATGCAATTTATTGGCATTATCCCACTTATGAATTGGTGGACATTTATTGGATAGTGAATCATGAAAAAAATCAAAAGGCCCTATTTTAAAAAATAAGCGTCCAGAAATTAACAATTAAAACTATTTAAACAATTTGATTTTGGTATTGTGAGTTAGCAACTATAGTCCATAATTTAATTGGTAAATTTTAAGTTAATACATGTCTCATGTACAATTTTTTAAGGGCCCGAATTAGGCGGGACTCTAATTGTGAAGTGTGGCACACGACTGTCAAAGTTTTTTGGGCCCCACCCGTGATGAATGTGTTATATCCACACCGTCCATCCATTTTGCTAAATAATTTTAGGGCATGAGCCCAAAAATGAGGCAGATCCAAAGCTCAGGTGGACCGCACCATAAGAAACAACAATAATTAAATGTCCACCATTAAAAATTTATTGGGGGCTACAAAAGTTTTAGATCAAGCTGACATGTGTGTTTTCCCTTCATCCACGTCAGTGTGACCCAATTAACAAGTTAGATGGTAAATAAACATTACAGTGGACCCTAAGAAATTTTTAATGGTGAGCATTCTATAACCACTGTTTCCTATGGTGTGGTCCACCTGAGATTTGGATCTTACTAATTTTTTGGATCATGACCTAAAATGATGTGGCAAAATGGATGGACGGCATGGATAAAATACATACATCATGGTGGGGCCCACGCGGCATGTGGCCCTTTTATTAACTCGTGCGATAAAAGCGTGCTGTGTAACTTGTACGCGGTCCGATTTCTTTTTCGGATACCAAATGAAAAAGAAGAGAGAGAGAGAGAGAGAGAGAGAGAGAGAGAGGGAAACCGAAAAGAAAAAGAGGGAAAGAAGAGAGAGAGACAGAGAGAAGAAGAAGAAGAAGAAGAAGGCCCGCAGCCGCAGCAGTCCGAGAAGAAGAACGTAACAACCGTTACGGGTCCATAACGGCCGTTATGGCCCATAACCGTTGCGCGTTTTGACCCCGTATCGCGTAACGGTGTCGGCCGTTACCGTTACATATTGGCCGATACAGTCGTATCGTAACGGATACGAGACACCCTGATTGCCACAAGACCCATCCCCAAAGAGAATAATGCAAACTGACAACAAATTAGGAAATGGTTGACTAATTCAGCACACCACGAGCATAAATAGCACCATTCACGGTAATTATTTTTCTCATGGCCAGAGCCAAACAAAGCGTTAATGATTTGCTAAAATGGAAATATCATTCTTGGATAACTAAAAGGTCTTCTCGGAAACTAGATTCATTAAAAAGTGAATAAAACGTAAAAATCTATTCTTATTACTCTTGTATACCCTTCTAAGCCAAACAAAAATATCATAATCTAACCCCTGACATCAACTGTTGATCCTACCCAAAATTTGAACTTTTAATCCTAACTGCCAATCATTTCATATTCGAACTTCTAATCCTAACTGCAGATCATTTCTATTGCCTTACCTAACACTAAAAAGATGCTCAAACTCATGACTAATCCTGTCACAGAATTTTAGGCCACAATTTGAGTGCCAAAGTGTTGGAACTTGCAAAACTCAAAAGTGATAATCATTGATCTTAAAAGATCTCCAAAATGAGCAATGGATCACTCAAATGGATATTGGACCTCCCAGATGTTGTCCTTAAAAATTTTACATGAAAATTTTATTTCTTCTTCATCTTTTGTCTGACAAAGAAAGAGGTGAACAATACTTACTTGGGGAGATAAGGCAAAGAGGAGAGCAGCAACATTGAAACCCCAATGATCAATAGTGACATCCAGGTCTCAAACGGACGTAATCATCGCTGCCGCTGCCGCCGTCGTCGTCGTCATCATCATCATCTAAGCCTTATCCCAACTAATTGGGGTCGACAACATGAATCCTCTTCCACCATTTCACTCTATCAAGGGCCATAACTTCAAATAGACCATAGGTCATCAAGTCTTTTCTTACAACCTCCTCTACCCATGTCCTTTTGAACCTTCCTTCAGACATAATACATCTCTCCCAATTACTTGAAAGTTGAAACAAAGATTGCTCAAACTCAATTGCATCTCTACCACTAATGCTTACTTGAAACAAAGATAATTTGATTCATCATTGTCATCATCATATCATTGTCTAGTTGTCTCGGCTCTTTGGGGTTAGGTAAATATGAATAAATTATATCTTTTTTCTGCAATGAACACCATCACCCAGTTATGTCTATACAGCTAATGCTTAGCCACTCAATCACAAAGGGGAAAGAAGAAAATGAAGATGGAGATCGGCATTGTCCACTGAAACTATGGGCTTGAATCCACACATGTCCTTATTGCCGGTTCAAATTCCGATGGTTCTACAGCTACCATTTTACTTAAGATGCCAAACTTCGATACTCAACAGTTATCTTTCAAAAATAGCATGAGCTGTGAAATCCACCATTGGTGCAAGTAAAATGCACCCATAATTCAGCAAGTTCTTCAACAAAAATTCAAGTTTTACCCATATAGATTAAATCCAAGTCCCACCTTTTTCTTAAAAGAGGAAATCTGGTTCCTCTTTGCAAAAATTATCTCAAATGACCCCAATCATCTTTTCCCATCAATATAATCTCTCCACCTTAAATCTAATAACCCATGTAGAAACACATTTCCAGTTGGCCCCATAGAATTGAATCCATGAAAATGGTAAGGGCCTGTTTGGTAGACACTTAGAAAATGAGTTCAGCTCATTTGAAAGATGACGATTTTATTAATCAAGCGGGGCGTAGGTGGCCCCACAAAGAATGCATAAAGAACACAACTACAAAAAACCCAAAAGCTACAAGGACACCCAAGAATCAGAAGAGAGTCTTTCAAAGAAATAGAATTCAAAGCCCAGCTCATAATTTCCAATTTAGCTCTCCTAGAAACTTCCGAAACTGTGCCGATCCTATTGCAAAAGCATTGGTTGTTCCTTTCACCCCTCAAAGCCCATATAACGATCATTTGAGTTAATAGCTAATCTATATTAGAGATTTTTAAAGGCATTAAAAACAATCTAGATAATCAACAAGTCATATGAACTGTGATCTCTAATAAACAATTACTATGGAATAAAATGTAATTAACCCATTTTAAGTGGCCCCATTTGGTTTCCACATAAAAATGAGTTCATCTCATGTTAGTTAATATATAAAATAAAAATAAAAAATTGAAAGGTAGTTACTATCAATTATGTATTAGAGAACGTAGCATTGTTGGTTATATTTTTAATACCCACCAAAAAAGGATCTCTAATACATAATTATAATAAAATAAAATGAGATGAACTCATTTTTATGTAGCAACCAAACACACTGTAAGGATCCCAACATAAATCACTTAAATGGTCCATCCATTCGCTGAATATTCAGAATAATTATATGATCCTCTGCCCAAGAATGTGTATGATATCCTCAGACAGTGAGCTTTTACAAGTGGGGCCCAATTTCAGTGATCCATTTCCATGGTTGGTTCGGTCCAAGCTAGTCCAACCATGGTCTGACACATGAAGTTGACCTGGACAGTGAGTTCTTCTCAAAATGGTTTTTTTTTAGCAACCCCGCCTATTCTGAGGGGCCGGAAGGGCCAGCATGACTGTTTGGCCTGTTCCAAGTTCTAAAACACCAATCCGGACCATTGATCTACTGGGACCTTTTGTACTGGGACCACACCCCGAAATTGATGCAAACCCGAAAATGAAAGCAAATAAATCAATAAGAAGAGAGAGATTGTGGAAAAGATCCAACAATCCTCTAGCCGTATGTTCACAAATGCAAGATTGTGAGCAAGCTCAACAGTCCTCTAGTCTAGAACTAGAGATCACTCCCCCCTCCCTTCAACAGCTAATTTAGAGAACAAGAAAATTTCATAAAGAGAATATTAATCAGCTTGTGTTATTTCATAGGACATAGGTCCTATTTATAATCAACCTTACAATCTGTAATAAAAGATATGAAATCTAAAAATCTATGAAATAGGAAAGCACCTTAGTAACAAGCATTCTATAATTAAGAAAATGCCTAAAATAAGATGATACTTGGATAAGAAAATATTTAAAATTATTCCCTGCCTAAAAATAAAGATATGAAAGAAGAGCAGATTTCCTAATTTAGAGATTTGCAAAAATAAAAATAAAAAATGGAAAGTGATGATGGCTAAAAAAAGGAAAGTGAGCATTTTCCTGTGCACACGTGCAGAGCGTGCTCGCGTGAGATGCGGGCCTTTTCTTCAAATCTTGATCAATCAGCACGTGTGGCCATTTGGTTGCATCAATTCCACCCGGCTTCGAAAACAACTCGTCCTCGAGTTTAAATTGGTAGTCATCATCTCCTGCGAAGATCCTCGTTTGTAGCGCATCTTTTTCAGCTTCGCTGGTAGTTGATGGTGGAGACCTACACGCTTAATGGGTAGCTGCTGCATAATATAGTGTTGAAACACGAACTATTTTTTCTTTTGTTTCTTGTTGGTCCTTCACGTTCTAGGTGTCGATTGTGACTTGTTCGTCATAGTCCGCTTTTGATTTGCATACCTTGATTGATGTTGAGATGGTACTATCATGTTGACCTCTATGGATTTTGCCACTATGATTGTAGCACTATCTATCTCTTTGACCATCGGATCGTCCACATATGCCAAACCTTCAGTCTCCTCAATTGGATCATCCATCAACTGATCTTTTGGTTTTACTTGAATTTCCTCCGATCTGACCATTGATCCATCAACCAATCCAAAGGAAGATTCCTTTTGAGTTGCCACACTATCCATAACCACATCATTCCTTGAATGCTAGATAAAACATATTGAAGCCCATAAAGCTTTTCCCGTTCAATCGAGGGTTCAAAGCAAGCTCTCATGGACTCCTTGAGTTCCTTGAATTCATTTGCAAAATTACAATATCTTCCTTGGATGCTTTAAGCTCCCTCTTGACCTCCTACAAGTTCTCCTTCTGCATCTTTTGAATATTTGTAGGCATCATTGACATTTCCATGCGATAGGATGCTTTTGGATAGCCAGCATGTACGGAAGGGTGTTGAAAGGAATCACCATAAGGCACATATGAAAATAGGTATAACTCAAGATGATATGAATGGCGATCTTGATCATCGAAGTAACTCAGATAAGAATAGCGCGATGGATATGAAAAGGCATTGGAGTCGGAATAGGGATAATTGCACGACACATGAGAACATCTTCCAATCCATGACATCTTCCTTTTTTTTTCTTTTCTTTTTTTTTTTCAGTTTCCCAAGAGTAGAACTTGCTCTGATACCAATTTGATGCAAACCCGAAAGGGAAAGCACATAAATCAATACGAAAAGAAAGAGAATGTGGAAAAGATCCAACAATCCTCTAGCCAAATGCTAAAGATCACAAATGCAAGACTCCTCCAGTCTAGAACTAGAGATCACTTTCCCCCTTCAACAGCTACCGTAGAGAATAAGAAAATTTCATAAAGAGAATATTAATCAGCTTGTGTTTTTTCATAGGACATAGCTCCTATTTATAATCAACCTTACAATCTATAATAAAAGATATGAAATCTAAAAATCTATGAAATAGGACAGCACCTAAGTAACAAGCATTCTATAATTAAGAAAATGCCTAAAAATAGAAGATACTTGATAAGAAAATATTTAAAATTATTCCCTGCCTAAAAATAAAGATATGAAAGAAAGAGCAGATTTCCTAATTTAGAGATTTGAAAAAAAAAAAAATTTTAAAAAAAATGGAAAGTGATGATGGCTAATAAAAAGGAAAGTGGGCATTTTCTTGTGCACACGTGCGGAGCGTGCACGCGTGAGATGCAGGCATTTTCTTCGAATTTTGATGAATCGGCACGTGCGGCCATTTGGTTGCATCAGAAACTCTTCCAGATCGGAAGATCCTAACCATCTAATCACCGTTTAATGAGAACAACAATGGCAGTCTCCTATCAACCATCAATCTGAAAGCCACCAATCGAAGGCCTATGATTGTCCCAACGTCAAGATCTTCAGGGTACTCCTTATCCATAATGGGGCATATCAAACCAACGGGCTGGATCACAGAACCGTGACCAGACATGCAAAAACAGAAATTCAAAGCGGTTGCATGTGAAATGCAGATAATTTTTATTTACAGAAAAAAAAAAAAGAAAAAAAAAAAAAAAACAACAACAACAGAATACATGCGAAGAATAATTAGAAACAAAAAAGAGAATGAATTTTTGAATTTGAAAATGGGAATTAAAAAATAAATAAAAAGAAACAGAAATAAAATGCTAGTGAGAGTGAAATGAAGGAGTTGAATGGAAATACTGGGGTTTGAGAGGGGTACCGTGGGAAGGAAGATTGAATGAGAATGCGTGATAGAGAAGAGAGAAGGGTAGAAGAAGAAGAAGTAGCTGCTGCCGACGACCCCTTTTCTCCATCTCTCTCCCTCTTCTGTATAACTTCTCTCTCGAAGCAGCGATCAAAGGGTAGATCGGGAAATCTCTCTCTCAAAAGGGTGCGATGTAAGGAAACGGATTGGCTACTCCCCCTCCCAATAGCCCGCTTGCTGATGGTCGGTGCTCTGTGGGCCCCACCATGGTGTATGTGTTTCATCCAATCCGTTCATCCATTTTTACAGATTATTTTAGTTCTTGATCACAATTTTATATGCATATATATATACATATATATATATATATATCTCAGGTAGACCACACAACAGGAAAACAATCAACAATAGTGATTGGATATCCACCGTTAAAATCCTCCTAAGGCCCACTGTACTGTTTATTTGACATCCAATCTGTTAATTAGGTCATCCAGACCTAGATGAAAGGAAATATATATATATATATATATATATATCAGCTTGATCCAAAACTTTTATGGTCCCAAAAAGTTGTTAATGGTCTACGTTCATTTAACACTGTTTCCTGTAATGTGGTCCATTTGAGATTGAGATACATCTAAATTTTGATCTCATACCATAAAATGATCTAAAAAAATAGATGGACGGCATGAATGAAACACATACATCATGGTGGGGCCACAGAGAACCGACCACTAGCCATTGGCCGGTGGCAGGGAAATAGCCAATCCGTTTTCCTTTTTGGACGCCACGCCAGCAGAAGGTGGTAACGGAGCAGATTGGGTGCGGCCCCAGGCCCACCCAACACGGTGTGGCCCTGACTCTGGAGCCCAACTTGATGTGTTTTTAGTATATCCACACCGTCCAACCGTTTTCCCAGATCACTATAGTAATTGAGACACAAATTGAAGAAGATCCAAATTTCATATGGACTGTAATGAAGGAAACAGTGCTGACTGACCATTATAAACTTCTCATGAGCCACAAAAGTTTTAGATCAAGCTGATATTTATTTTTTTACCTTCATCCAGGTCTCTGTGAACTTAGTAACAGATTGGATGGAAAACAAACGTTACAGTGGGTCATAAGAACTGGTATGAGTTCAATCACCACTATTTTCCTTAATGCGTTTACCTGACATTTGGATGTAACCGTCAGGGTTGGGTAAGGCCGGGCTGCCACGTAGTCCGAAAATAGGATATTGAGTAAACTATATTGCACCACAGTAAATGTATTTACTTTTCCCACGCAGTCCATCCGTCCGTTTGCTTATTTTAGGCGTGATCCAAAAATGAAAGAAAGCCGAAGGGTACCATACACAGAAAATACTGGGAATGATGATTTACACCGTTGAAACCTTGGTAGGCACCAGCATGATATTTATTTGCCATTTCATAAGATCAACAAAACATGGATGAAAGGAAAACACAAATATATGCTTGATCCAAAACTTCCGTGCCCCTAAGAAATTTTCAACAGTGAATATTTCACACTGTTTTCTATGGTGTGGTCTATTTGAACTTTGGATATGCTTTATTTTTTGCATCAATTCTTAAAATTATCTAATAAAATAGATGAACAGTGTGTATAAAATATATAAATTAGGGTGGATTCCAAGGAGTTTACTCAGTGGACAAACCATTTCCCTAATCTCTGGGGCGTGGGGAGAAGGGACGCAGATTAGGTAACACTAGGGCTGAAAGTCCAGCGGGTTGAGTTGGGTTAGTGCTTTTAACCCTAACTCGACCCAAGGTTCTTATACCTCAACCCTAACCCAACTTCGGGTTGAGAATTTTCAACTCAAGCTCAACTCAAGCGGGCTCGGTCAGGTTGATGGGGTTGGTTGGGTATATACGTACTAATATTTTTATTATTACATTAGTTTATTATATTTTAATATATGACTTATTTTTTGTATCTATGATTTTATTAATTATATATATGTGATTATTTGCTGTAAAAAAATTTATTTTTTCTTTTTTTTTAAAAAGCTAAAATATAAGATAACTACTCCTTTAAAAGTCCCATGGCATATTTGTGGGAGAGAGAAATTTGGCATATCTTGTTAGCTTGAGTCATTAGAAATGACATGGACAAATGAGACCCGACATTATTAGTGTGCCTTCAATCCAAACGATCCACATTCAATTATAATTTATAACTTATATATTGATCGGGTTCAGGTTGGGTTAGGCAACCTGAACCCAACTCAAGTTTTATCGGGTTGGTGTTTGTATATCCCAAGCTTGAGATCAGACCTGAAACATCTTGCCCGAGCCCAACCCAGTGTCGGGTCGATCACAGGTCGATCGGGTTGAACTCGCCTAACTTTTAACCCCAGGTAACACCTGGGCATGGATTCGGTGGACCCAACTAGGTGCATGGGACCCTGACTGTGGGGCCCACATTAATATATGTGGCTACATCCATGTCACACATCTCTATTAAAAACCCATAAAATGAAGTAGATCTAAATATGATATGAACCACAGTATAAGAAACAATAGTAATTGACTATTAAAAACTTAATTCTGAGTCACAAAAGCTTTCGATGAAGATAATATTTCTATAGTATCTTCATACAGGGCCTTTTAACCTTATCAGCAGGTTGGATGCCAAATAAAGATTCCGGTTGACTCCAAGAAGTTTTTAATGGTGGGGATTAAATCATGACTGTTTCTTGTAGTGTGGTCCATTTAAGATTTGGGCATGCTTTAAATTTACCATTATGCCCTAAAATGGTCTTTTAAAATGGTTGGACGGTGTGGATTTAAGGCACATACATCACTATTAACCCCACATTCAAGGTCCGAACCACTTCGGTTGATCCGAGGTTTCACCCAAACAGCTCCGCCGGTTCATAGCTAGGGACGGACAGGGCTCTGACGGTCCACCGTGGTGTATAGTTTTTATCCACACCGTCCATCCATTTTTTCCATATCATTTTAGCTTTAAATGTAAAAAATAAGGCAGTTCCAATGCGCAAGTGGACCACACAGTAGGATTAAACATCTACCGTCAAAAAAATTTTGAAGGTCACAGAAGTTCTGGATCAGGCTGATATTCGTGTCTTCCCTTTGTCAAGGTCCATGTGACCTTATGAAATGGTTGGATGGCAATTAACCATCACAGTGGGCCCTAGTAAGGTCTCAAATAGTGTGTCATTATCACCTCTCTTCTTGTGGTGTTGTCTACTTGAGCCTTGGATCTACCTAATTTTTTTAGATGCTGTACTAAAATATATGAAAAAAAATGGATGAACGGTACGGATAAAACCCATACATCACTGTGGCCCCTCAAAGCCCTTGTCCGTTCCTAGCCAGAGACAGGCGGTTGGTGCCCAATCCTCGTTCGATGATTACGTATTTACGTGCAGCAGCTGCCTCACCCAACACCATGCGGCATTCAAAACTCGGGTGCACCATTGTACAGGAAATAGACCTGATCCAAACCTCAGGTGGGCCAGAGCGAGCGAATTTAGAGCCTTTAGTGTAAACGTCTTTTAGATCAAGCTGATTTGATTTTTGTTATGTACGGTGCACATGACGTGACACAACTGATGGAAGGAACAGATTTCAGCCGGTCCCACATAGCTGGGGGTGTTTCATCAGCATTTTACAGAGGACTCCAGTACTACGGCGAGCGGATTAGTGCGGCCCGGCCTTACCCAACATGGTGCTACCCTGACCATGGGACACACCTTGATGTCTGTGTAACATATCCATGATGTTCATCTGTTTTTCCGTATCATTTTATGGTATATACCAAAAGTGAAGCAGAAAAAAATCTCAGGTGGGGAAAAGTGGTGATTGAATGCCCACCGTTAAAAATTTCTTAGGGCCTACCCATCCAGCCTGTTGACATTGTCGCACGGACGTGGATGAATGAAAAAAAAAACAAATATCAGCTTGATCTAATACTTTGTGGCCCATACGAAGTTTTTAATGGTCAATCACCACAGTTTCTTGTATTGTGGTTCATATGAGATTTAGATCTGCATTAACTTTTGTCTTATACTCTAAAATAATCCGGAAAAATAAATGAACGGATACATCAAGGTGGAGCCATGGTCAAGACCGCATCGTGTTATATGAGGCCGAGGCTCATCTAAGGGTAGAGGTGTACACGAGTTGATCCGAGTTAAGCTTTGCCTAGCTCGGTTCGACTTGGCTAGCAAGATACCCTAGCTCGAACTTGTTATATTTTGTTTTAAAATAATATTAAAATTTGAATTTTCAAATTTTTGGTGATTTCCCTTCACATTTGAAAAGCTTTGGTACTTTTGTGTTGTGGGTTTTATCCCACATCGAATTTGAAAAGATAAACTATCTTGTATGTAAGATAGTCTTTTTGCCTAGGGCTTAAGCCCCTTTCAGGGGGCATGTGATTTGGTCCTGTGGGGGAGCTATGCCAATAGCTCTAATCTATGCCATTAACCACACACGCGCGCGCGCGCCGAGCCGAGCCAAGTCCGAGTGCGCGTGCGCGACGCGACGGGACGGGCTGGGCTGGGCGTGGGTGCGGGTACGGTGTGTGTGTATTCGTGTGGGTGTGTGTATGGGTACTCACAGGACTGTATGTGCGGGAGTGTACTCGCACTTGTGCTTTTTCGTTTTAAACCAGAGAGATGCGTCCCTTCCGGTTGGTCGCCTCAGTTAGGTTTAAACCCAAGGGTGCTTATGCACCACTTTGGAGTCTATATAAAGACTACCGATTCCACAATTTTAATATACGAAATTATTATCTCTCTTATAAAACTCTTTCTGATACAATTTTAAGAATTTTACTGAGTTCATCACTGAGTCAACTCAGTACTTTCGGATTAAACTGCAAGTGGTTCGAGCCCGTGTACAGTGAGTGCACCGCTGGGACGGGGTCATAGTCGTTGTATCCTGGAGGTCGATTGCTCTGGAAACCTTTTGCACTTGGGACGCTGTCTAAGGGGAGCAAATTCGATTTCAAACCGAGTGACTCAGTCACGCCTCGACTCAATTCAATAAGTTCTTCTTTCTCAAAATTTATTTTTCTTTTTTGGTTCTCGATTTTTAATAGTCTATTTAATACAACCAAATATTCCAACAATTCGGCTCGGTTATTGAGCCTGAATTGGCAACTCAGCTCGACTTGGTCAATAACTCGATCCAATTCAAGCCAAGTTCGAGTTCGAGTTTCGAGTTGAGTTCAAGTTCTAGTTTGAGTTATATATTGAGTTTGATTCAAATTTGAATTTCAAGCAACTGAATCAGAGCAATTGGAGTTTGCAGGAGAGTAAGAAGGCCGCGCGGTCGGACGCTATAAGGTGTATGTTGGAAAGAGGGCAGTCGCCTGGTCAGGTGGGTCCACTGGACAGACAAGCAGGGCTGCAGGGGTGAGACGAGCAGGGTTCGCCGGACAGGTAGACAAGCGAATAGGGTTGCAGGGGCAACCGGGCAGGGCAGGGTCCGCCGGATAGGCGAGCAAGGTTAACCAGACGGGCGAGCAAGGTTAACCAAACAGGCAAGCAGAGATGGGCAACAATGGCTGAGAGAGAGAGAGAGAGAGAGAGAGAGCTTAGGCGTGCGTTGGCTAAGAGAGGGAGTGAGCGAGCTTGGGTCGGGTGGTGTGGGTTTGGGTTGAGAAAGGGGCTTAGGGTTTAGGAGCTAAATATCGAGTTGATCTTGGGCCAGCTAGCTCAGTTCGTACACGGCTCTACCTAAGGCGCTCCCTCATGGTGGTGTAGCCATGGGATACAACACCCGCAATATGGGGGGCCAACCCCTTTCGTCTGTGTCCACTCCGTCCGTCCATCAGAGTGAGCCCCGTCATGTTCACCGTACATCTAGGCCTATCCAAAACTTAGCTGGGCCACACCACCGGGAACAATGTAAAATCACTCGTGAAACGTTTATGCTCGTTGTGATCCCACCAAAGTTTTGAACATGTCTGATTTTTGTCCTTTCGTACTGGTGACGTGGACCTGATGAATGGGCTGGATGGCAGATGCACCGCGGCAGGCCCCGCGTGGCATCTGAAAAGTTTCCATCGCGTCTCCCCATCTCATGGGAGCGGGTTATGTGAGAGCCCGGATCCACCGAGGTGGGTGGGCCCCCTGACTATTAGGCCCACTATAATGTATGTGACTACATCTACACCGTCCATCCATATTGAAAGCTCATCATAGGACATGATTATATATATATATATATATATATATATATATATATATATATATATATATATAAGCAGATCCAAATCTCAGATGGACCATAATACAGGAAACAGTGGTAATCAACTGCTAAAAACTTCCCATGCATCACAAAAGTTTTGAATCAAGCTGATATTTGTGTGGTCTCTTCGTCCAGATCTTTGTGACATTATCAACAGGTTGGATGGAAAATAAACATTCTGATGGCTCCCCTGAAATATTTAATGGTGGGGATTCAATTACTATTGTTTCCTGTGGTATGGTCCACATAAGATTTGGATCTGCTTCATTTTGAGGATCACGCCATAAAATGAGCTTTCAGAATGGTTGGACGGTGTGGATTTAACTCACATACATGTCTATGAGCCCCATAGTCAGGGACCCACCCACCTTAGTCGATCCGGTTCTCATCTAATCCGCTCCCCCATCTAATTGTTTCCTGCGGTGCGGCCCACTTGAGTTTGTGGATTGGGCCGCATTTCGCAGCAGGAAGTAATATCAACGGGTGCACCTGATGGACGGAGTGGATTTCATACACACACAACACCGTGGACCCCACCTAGATGTTCTTGAGTACTCGGATCCTCTACTGGATGGGCTTCATATGCCCATAGAACAATGTGATTTTGCGTTTGGCTCATTTAACCCACAGCGCACGTTAGAAGTGCGTCCCACCTAATATCTGTACACAAGGCACACGTGTGCCGTTCAAGAACTGGGCCACTGTTCAGTTGAATAACACTTCGAACGGGGAAGGAAAGCGATCCAGACCATCGGTAGGATGGGCCCACCGATTGGTGGACCGTGCCTCAAAAACTGTCCACTTTTAAAGAATCTATCTAGTCTGGGGCTGTAGACTGCATAAACCTGATGGACAGAAGTTCTCATTAATCTGGATCATTGAGAATGGTTAGTGGGCCACAGCAGGCCCATAATGTATAGATATACAAAGAACAAAGGGGAAAGAAAAATAATAATAATAAGAAGTAGAAATCCCACCAACCTGATGATCTAGCAGGTCACATTGAAATTTAAAATAGATGGTTAGCATGAAAAAGGCCAATGGCTTTTCCATATGGAGAACTCTAGTAATTGGACGGCTAGGATTGTCTAATTGGCTTAATAGAAACTAGGGTAGGCCAGGCTTGCACCAAAACCAATGGAAGGGATTGGATTCAGCTTGCATCTTTGAATGGACTAGATTAGACTGAAATTTTTTCATCAGATAGTAATGGTAAAGTCAATCTTGTACTTTACCAACTCTAACAAGCTTCTTTGAAGACAAGTCTTGGAAAAACATAGAAAGTGATTAAAAAATCTAGTGATACAATTTTAATTTTTATTGAATGGACATTAAAATTTAGAATATAAAGAACATCACGTGAAATTAAATTTAGAGATAAAGAAACCGAGCCAATATCTCATAACTTTGCATTATGTATTTCACATATTTCATTAGATTGTAAATGTGCATGCAATGTAGGTGTTGCCGAACCATCCCGATTTTTGTGCCATGTTACATGCATGTTAGGGCATACCTAATAAACAAAATTATCTCTTATACCATGTTTATTTCAAGAGCCATGCTTGGATAGACAGCTCATCATGGTCCGTCCAGGCTGCAGCTGTTTTCTTGCTGCCTTCACTTGTTAGACCCTGTATAAATATTATTAGCTTGATTAGCCATGAACAAATTTACCCTTCTTATATTGTCCTTAAAAATGATTTTTAAGGTGCAAGAATCAAACGTTTAGAATAGGTTATGGAGGACTACATGAGAAAGGGCTTCCCTAAGAAATCAACACAATTTGATAAGCAGGTGATCCACAATCATAGATACCATAAGCTGTAGAAAAGGTTGTGGAGGACTTAATGGACAACTAGGATTAAAAATTTTGATTTATGACAAAAACGGCCTAAATGCCCACTATAATTTATAATATCTGATGGCGATAACTTTTGATAGTATAATATGTTGTCGAAAACCTATGCATTATGACAGCAGGCTAAGTGGGTTTGTCCAGATGGATTTTTCAGGAAAAGGGCATTTCAAGAGTTTAAAATGAGCATTTTAGGATTTTAAGAGGGTGTTTGGGTTATAAGTTACTTTACCTAGGCTATTTAGGCTTAAGTAGCTTATCTTGGTTTATATTCCTTCCACGGATCAGTATGTTTGGTAAATAATATATTGATCCCGTAAGTGCTTCTCTCCCAAGTTTGTTTGGTCTATTCTGAATATATCCACTACATCATATGGGCCAATCTTTGATATATATCATTATGTTGCAGCCCACCGTAGCCTCATCTTCAACGTGAACAGTCTATCATTGGGGCCTACTTTCAATATGGACCATCCACCTTGCGAGGTCTACCTTCGATGTCGGCTATCCATTTGTGGGGCTCACATTTGATATTAACAATCCATCATGCAAGGCCCAACTTTGAAGTGGGTGGTCCATTATGCAGGGCCCGCCTTAGGATGTGGTCATTCATCAGGGGTGACCTTCAATGTGAACTGTCTTCATGTGGGGCTCACCTTGATATGGGTCATCTATCATGTGGGGCTCACTATCAATGTTATTATCCATTTTGTGTGTGTGTGTGTGTCCGGGGGGGGGGGGGGGGGTGGGGAATGTGGGCCATACATGATGAGGGGACCACTTTAGACCATTCATCATTTATATCAACGGATGTTTCAAATGTAGATATGTAATGTGACGAAGTGTCACGAGGCATAAGCAGATCAGATCCCATCCATTCATCCATATGGACTTTGTGGTGGGACCTAACCATTCATTAGGCATGCCCAATCATGTGCCCTAGTCCAAAAGATCAAGCTGGTCCACTGCCCACATCAATGCAGACGTGTGGGCCACTCAATGAGAGTACTAACTTTATTTTGAGCCGTTGATTTGGTGGTCCATATGTAGATAGGTTGTAGCTAGCGCCCATTGGTGTGTTTAATTTGGCCCTTCGTTCTTGACTGTTGCTATGTTTTTGCTAAAACCGTGCCACTTGTTCGATTACGGTCCTCACTAGTTCGGACGCGTAGGGCGCGGATTGGACACTGACAAGGTCAGTAGCCAAATCGCCTCTGAAGTGGCGTCACCAAGCTCTGTGGACCTCACAATGATGCGTGTACTGTATCCATGCCGTCCAACCATTTTTAGAGAACGTTTTATGATATTACAAAGAGAATGAGATAGATCTAAAGTTCAAGTGGACCCTACCATAGAAAATAGTGGGGACAGTGACATCCACCGTTCAATACTTCTTAGGGATCACATTAGTTTCCGATGAAGCTGATATTTATGTTTTCACTTCATCTATCTCTATGTTAACTTATGAATAGGATGGATCTCAAAAATACATCACTGTAGGCCCTATAAATATTTCAATGGTGGGTGTGATGGCTCCCACGGTTTTCTATGGTAGGTCCACTTGAAATTTAGATCTATCTCATTTTCTTTGCAATGCCATAAAACGATCTCTACAGTTGGTTGGATGGGATGAATACAACACATGCATCAGGGTGGGTCCACAGAGCTTGGTGACGTTACTTCAGCAGTGGTATGGCTACTGACCTTGTCAGTATCAAGCGGATTAGCTACTGACAGGTTATGTAACAAGACTCACTACTGAAGTGACATCACCAAGTTTTGTGGGCCTCACCATGATGTATGGTTTGTATCTGCACCGTTCATCCATTTGGAGAGATCAAATTAGGGCATGATCCAAAGAATGAGTCCGATCCAAAGTTTGAGTGGACCCACCACAGAAAACAGTGCGGAGAGTGAAGCCCACCATTAAAAAGTTCTAAGGGCTACAAAAGTTTTCGATCAACCTAATATTTTTGTTTTACCTTCTTTCATGTCTGCGTTAACATACGAACAATTTGGATCTCAAATAAACATTATGGCGGACCAACAGTGGCGTCACTCTCTCCTTTGTTTTCTATGGTGGGGTCCACTCTAGCCTTGGCTCTGCCTCATTCTTTAGATCATGCCCTAAAATGATCTCTCCAAATGTATGGACGGTGTGGATATAATACATACATCTGGTGGGTCCCACATAACTTGGTGACGTCAGACTCACTAATCATATTGCCTTTATTTTGGGGACATGACACATCCTCAAAATGGCTCTTTAGATAACTAATCCTACTGAGTTCAAATGTCACAATTTTCATGGATGGGATAATCTTGTATGCTTCACAAGGGAGTTGATATCTGCGTTGATCAGATCATTTGTGGGCCCTTTTGATGCCTACCATCATTGTTAGGCAATAGTCAGTCCACTAGATCATCTACACATGCAATCATGTGTTCATTCATCATATGAATGATTTTAATCTCATGAACTTATAAGGAGTTCATGACCCGAGAATATATTCCTTATTAACTTGTTAACTTGCATTCAAAAAGCTATTTATTTGGTAGTATCTTGCGAGGATACCACCCAATAAGTAACCTTTTAACTTATGTTGAGTTAATAAGTTAAAAAGTGGGTTTTTTTATTTTTATTTTTAGAACTCAAACTAGGGCCACTGTGAGCGTTCATCAAGTGACTGACGGTTGGATGTGCTATGTTGAGAAATACATCTAATGATGTTTTTGAAAAATCCACCCCGTCAACCATTTTATTCATATCATTTTAAAAGTGGGCCTAAATATGAGGTAGATCCAACACTCAAGTGGGCCACACATCTTGCAATAGCGGTATTGAATACCCGCTGTTGAAATCACACCCATTGTCATGTGGCCTATCATGATATTTACGAGAAATGCACTACAAGTCCATTGATTTTTCTCACTCATTTTAATTAGTGTATCAAAATATAACCAAGATCCAAAACTCAAGTGGGCCAGACAGCTTGAAAAAGAGTTATTAAATCCTCACCTTAGAACAGTGGAGCTCAAAAAATTGAAGTATCCCACCATAATGCCTTTCAAAAATTGTTGAGGGTCAAATATCGCATATTATTCCCCATTTATATTTTGGTTTTATGAACATAATAATGCTTAATGATCTTTTTTACTTATGTTTGTATCGCGATGTGAATTTAAGAGCTTGGATTAAAAATGGTGCTAAAAGCATGGATTTGATGCTTAAGAATCATCAAGGCAATGGATGGATCTTAGGAGACGAAGATTGAATAATTCACATGCCAAAGATCCAAAAAACCAAGTGAGGAATGAAAAGAATTAAAGATTTGAAGTGCAGAAAAGAAATCCTAGAATCGTCCTGAAAAAGCGTATTCTGACACTTTGGGATATTTTGTTAAATTGCGCAGAATTAAATCTATGTTGAAAAATTGTGCAGAGCGAAGTCTATTTTAGCAAACTGCGTAAATTTGAGGCGGTTTTCAGATTTTTCAAATCAGTTTGAAGGAGGGAATTCCCCACTTATAAATAAGGCTTCTCAGGGCATTCTTAGGCATCATTCAAGAGCAAGATTTAAGATTTTTAGAGAGTTTTCAATTTTATTAAAGTTTTATATTTTTTTTCTTTTAGATCTTTTTTATTTGCATTTATTTCTTTCTTATTACTTTTTTATTTTGCAATTTAATTATGTTTTTCTAGTTCCCTCTAGCATAAGTTAGAAGGGAAACACATTGGTTTAATGATTTCATAAATTATGATGATGATTGTTTTTAATGATAAGATGAATGATGTATGCATGTTATCAATTATCTAGGTTTAAGTTTTTTATCCTCATGTGAGATCCATACGTTTCCATCATATGAGATCCATATTGATGGATAGGCTTAACATGGATTAGTTAGATTTTTCAGATGGGAGATGTTCTCAACCTGCTACATTTCTTTAATTCATCATCTAATGTATATTGAATACTTAAAATTATTGGCGCTTGAGAATATATATCAATGATGTTAATTCATGATTCTCTAATCTTTTATATCTTTTATTAAAATATTTAAATTTTTTTATTTTCCAATTAGGCTGACCATAGTGCTCAGATCCTAGTTGTTTTATCAAAGTCATCATGACTTAAGGAACTTTAACTTATGTGTGGAACTTTGAAACTTGGGTGTTGTTTTCAAATTAATTGAATTCCATACATTCAAAACCTTTAAAATCATTTTATTTATTTAATTTTCATTACTTAGTTAATTTTGCATTTGATTTTCTCATTCTCATAAATCATTTCCCTGTGGGATCGACCCTGTATTCACGGGATATTACTTACTTGGAGGCAGGCAATAAAAAATCTACTCTATCCACTATTTTCATTGGCTCATTTTAGGCCGTGGGCCCAAAATATGAGGCAGATCTAACACTCAAGTGGGTCACATTACTTGGTAGTTGTTGACGCTGGAATTTGGATAACCCTCGTTGGACCTCCAAGTACCTGCACATAAAGACAACAAAGGAGACCCTGGCTGTAGCAGGGGGACCCTTTGATGCCCAACCGATCCGGGTCCAGTAAAGTTAAGGGTTTATTGGTGCGTACATTTCATTATAGATGAGGCCTCTATTTATAGACCAAGAGTTGATTACGTAGAGAGAAACACTTCCTAAAACATAGGCATGCGTTTAATAGCCATTTCTCAATCGTTTTGCTAGATCCTCAGTGGCGATAAAATTAAGTGGTCAAGCTCTGAAAACATTTAAGGCTGGTGGTCGAGGTCGACCATCAGAGCTGACTTCAGGAATTAAACCTATGGTTGTTATGACGATGACCTTCTCAAGCTGGGCACTTTATAGGCTGTGGTCGGTTCTTCTTTCAATATATCTTCGACCTCCTGTCGAATTCTTGGGTCGTGGCTAAATATCTAAGCAGTAGAGACGAGCTGCTTTCATTTAGGACCTTAATGGTGTCTCAAAGGTGCCAATGATGATTGTCCTCTTCATTTTATCGTACGATGTAAAGACTCCCTTGTGAGTTTTGAACCGAATAGCCCCGCATACGGAATCAAGGCTTGGATGATCCTCAGAGGATCTCAGTAGGAGCTCGGAAATGAATGAGATTGTGGGTGAGCTTGGTGCTCGTCCTCTTTCGAAGGAAGCGGAGGTACTTATCTCCTAGTGGATGAGGCCATCAGGCAGATAGATCTCCTAGTGGTGGATTATTGCTACTATTTGGCCGTTGAGGAGCTCCCCGGTCATGGTCGACGTCAACCAACCACGGGACATGCAAAGATATTTGAGCCGACCTCATCTCTCCGATCAGTTCATTTTTACCCATAACAGTAGCCCTCCTACTTTCAAGCTGACTATGTAAGCTCAAGAAGTAAGTTGATATAACGAGGTCAGATTTTGTGATATTTTGTGCATGAGAGGCCGAGCTAAGTTGCCATTATTGCGGGGAAGTGAGGTAGGCGCGGAGATCGAGGAGGATTTACAATGATGGTACGGCGTGCTCGAGATGGCGTGCGCTGGCAAGGTGCCTTTTCGATTTTTGACCCATGGGGCGTGGACAAGTGGCGTTGCTTTGGAAGTCGGGTTGTTCATTCAATAAGAAGTCACCACGTAGCAAGACTTGCATGAGGTGGCATCTCTTCGACTGCAGTATTTAATGTAGGCATTAATTGTCTGTAGCCGAGGTGCTTATAAAAAGGGAGAAACCCTAGCAATTCTGGCTATTTGCTCCTGCAGCTCCTTCCAGACTTCTCGGACTTGTCGATTTCCGGTAAGTTGGAAATCTCTCCTCCGGCAAGCTTTGTTTCCTCAGATTTTCTTCATTTTTTCCTTCTAATTTCATTTCTTCTATTCTGCTTTTGTTTTTCGGCTACTTTCCGGTCAGATACATCGGGCGAATGAGATGAGCCCATGGCTTTCCAAGGTGATTCCGGGCCTGAAAGCTAGGGCTCCCCTATGATCCACTGTCTCCAATTCCGGTGCAGCGCGATGGCGAGACCATGTTTGCCCTGACAGAGAGGAAAATGGACTAATCCTTTATGGAGCGGCCTGCAGATGATGAAGTCGAATCCACCTCGGCAGAAAGGGTGATAGCTTAATATTCCGCACAGCAGCCCATAGAGATAGGCTCGTTCGGGTTGATGCTTAGAGAGTCTAACCTGGTTCATATCGGGTTGGAGTACTTCCTAACTTCATGGTGCTCCGAGCTCTTGAACTTGGCAAGATTCAAGGAGACCCTCGCGAGGGCGAGGTGGTCGTATATCTGGTCGCTTTGCAGTGTGGCCACAGATTCCCCTTTCACCACATCGTTAGGGAGGTCACATCTCGTTTGAGGTTAGTCCCTGGTCGAATAATTCTGGACGCCTAGAGGGCTCTGTTGGGGGCTTTAATTATATGGTTTTAGCTTGGCAATACTGAGCCGACCGCCAATGAGTCCCTCCAACTCTACAAGACAAAGTCCAACCCAAAGCATACGGGTTGATATTACTTCTCAGCCTGGCCAAGCAAGGATCATGCCCTTATTATAGATAACCCGTCCTCCAACAAAAATTGGAAGGACAAGTGGTTTTAGACATCTGGAGATGGGGAAGCTCCGGCGGCTTCTAGGCCATGACCTCGGGTCTTCACCTTTTTTGCCAACACAGGTTGGATATACCTGAATTGCAAACCTTGTAGTTTCATTTTCATTTTGTATTATCTTCCACTGACTATAGTAGTTTTTTTACAGTTCTGCCCAAGATAACTGAGTCAGACCGTAATCGGATCGCCCACATGAGGTTGGTGGACGCTTCTAAGAGATGTTGGAAGCAGTTGAGCACTCCGGAACTCCTTCACCAATTCAGTCTTGCTCCATTCATCTCAGGAGGTAAACATACTGACTTTTTCTGAACTCACATGGCTTTCCTTTTCACTTCTTATCTGTATTAATTTTCCATCAATGGCTTAAAACAACAATTTAGGAGTAGCTTTAAAACATGACCTCACATATTTGGGCATTCTCCCGATATCATTGTTTGAGTGCGCCTTTGGAGAGCATCCCCAGTGCACATACCAAAGTGATACACGTTGATGGGGCAATCCTAGCCATCTGATTAACAGCATGGATGATGAATGGATAATCCAAATGGATTACGAAGTTCTCATCAACCCAATCATGTGGTCCACGTTTAATTGCTCGTGCTGAAGACTCAATTTAATTAGGTTAATTACAACCATGCAAACATTGGCTAGGAAAATTGATGGTCCGTATAGATTAACATGGAAAAAATACGATAACTGATCTCGGCCGTCCATCATGTTAGGTCTACCTTTAGTTGTTACCTTTCATTAGTCGGTTTCACATGGCAATTAGAGACATGTAAGGCAGGCAAAATGGACTTTATAATGAAAGAAAGATAAAACAAAGATGGGATGAGTGACCTCTGGACCATTCATCCTTTTGGGTCTACCTTTAGCTGCCTGTACCTTTCAAGAATCAATTTCACTTGACAATTTGAGGCGTGATGCCAGAGAAGTAGACATTTCAATGGCTTAAAATGGACAAAAAGCCACAATAACATCCATCATGTGGGTCTATCTTTGATTGCCCAATCTTTCCACGGATGACATTGACGGAACGATCCTAACCATTTGAAAGCATGAACGGTATTGCATGAACATCCACGCCCCACCATCATTGTATAATACCTACTTTACTAAATACAGATCCTAGTTAAAAATAGGATATTACAGCCAAACACACACACACACACACAAATATAAAAATAAATATATATATATATCTATATATATATAAATATATATATATATATATATATATATATATATATAGGAAAATGGTTCTATGCGGTATACCTCATAGGAAGTGGGCCCCACCGTGATGCTTGTCAAACATCAACACCATGCATTTGATGGGTCCCCTTTAAATTATGGGATATCCCAAAAATCATCCGTATTAGGACCTCAGGTGAGTCATACCATCTAAAATCATGTAAAGACATGCCTAAAACATATAAAATCACTTGGTGGGACCCACCTAAAATTTGGATGCGTCTGAAACTTGGTATGACCCCTCATCCAACTGGGACACACATAATGGATGGGCTGGATTTGTGAACCAGATCTACGTGGGCCCAACAAATGATTATGAATGTTTTAATGGGAGAGTAACCCCTCTCAACTTTTGTACGTGGTGTGGCCCACAAAAGTCATTGATTGACTTGATTTTTAAGTCCAAAGCCGACCATAGAATGGTGCATCTGACTGATGGGGTAGATGTTCGACACACATGCATCACGGTGGGGCCCACACAGCTTGACCTCATGGGAAGTTTGGGTGAGGTATAGTCCAATTTCATCGTTGGTGATCCACCAGCCCACCTGTTGTTGGAATCACATGCAGAAGGCAGGCACTAATGAATATTATTTACTGGACACTGCCAATCTACAGTTATTTCCACTATTTGGACGGTTTGGATTGAGCGGCTTTCACTCACTTTTTTTTTTTTTTTTTGTGTGTGATCAAGAACACTTTAAAATCTTTGTGGTCAAGAACATCTTAAACCCTCTGACTATGAGTTTTTTGTGATGAAGATCATTTTAAACTGTTTGGCCGTGAATTTTGGTTATCCTACTTTCACGTGATTCGATGTTTCACGTGTATATGCCAAACGTACGGAGGAGAACTTCCCAGACCTTCGTATGGTCCAGTTAGGTTGTTGGTGGCCCACCAGCCCACCCGTTCTCAGAGTCACATGCCGCAGGCAGGCAGAAAAAAGCTTGCCAATGAGTATGATTTGACGAATTTTGAATGGTACCCTATTTCTATGGTTTGGATGGAGAATCTTTCACTTACTGTCTTCTTTTTTTTTTTCTTTTTTTAACGATCAAGATCATTTAAAACCGTTTGGTCCTGATTTTAAACTCTTTGGCCGTGAATTCTGGGCATGCTACTTAATTAAAAAGTTTTTTAAAAATAGATTTAAAAAATCTTGAAAAATAACTTTTTATTTTTATCAATCACTTAATTGTATTTAGTTTAATCCCCGTTGAAAAGTTGTTAAGAAAATTAAATTTTTATATTAAAACCCTTGCTAAAATAATAGTATGTCACGGGAGCAACTTTGTCTGGCTGTTGTATACGGCTTGAGGGTAGATTTTCTGGGTGCTAGTTCTGCACCAATGACATCAGAAAATGAAGTTTTATTTGACTGTTGAAATCATATTTTGAATGTCCGAGTGCACCGATGACAGCAGAAGATGAACCACCAATGACAGCAGAAAATGAAATTTTATTGGCTGTCCGAAATCATATTCTGGTTGCGATGACTAATGAAAACTATGACAATATTATCTAGATTTAAAATATGTAATTAAAGCCATCTTGTTGAGAATAATTAAAAGGGCCAAGAAAACCAAAAATCTTGATCACAAAAGAAAAAATATCCATGTGATGAAAGAAATAAGAAAAATGCTATGAAGAAATGTAGATTACACAAAAATGATAAAAAAAAGTAGGAGATGCGGCAATCATTTCCATGAGAAATCAGCCTTGATTTTTTATTTTTTATTTTAAAAACCAATAGTCTGGATCACAAAAGGAAAAATATCCATGTGATGAAAGAAATAAGAAAAATGCTACGAAGAAATGTAGATTACACAAAAATGATTAAAAAAAAGAGAGTAAGAGATGCGGTGGTCATTTCCATGAGAATTCAGCCTTGATTTTTTATTTTTTATTTTTTAAAAAAATTCTAGCCCATGCATCTAATGATTGCAGTAGATTTCACATACACATCATGGCCAACTGTGCACGACCATCACCTAATGAGGTTTGGGCGAATAGTCTTCACCGTAGGTTTACTCTCTCTATGTGAGAGTTCGATCAATCCTATCTTCATATCAAGGAATCCTATCTTCATATCAAGTGGACCACACCATATAAAACAATGCTCTAGCCTTAATGAAGAGACACCAATGTGGCTCATGTAATTAGTAGCTATTATAAAGTTTTTCAAAAGATGATGCTCATAATAAGAGAGCTTATTATATAGGTGTTGCAAAATGAACAAATCCCAACAATAGGTTTGCCGTTACATCCAGCCAAAAGTTTAGAAGTTATTTTCTATTTGGACCTTACTCTAGAGCTCATAGTTACCACAAAAAGCAGTCTTGTGCCCTCTGCAATGTGTATCTAAGACCGTAAGACACTCTGTGATCATTAGATACGGAATCCTATATTAGATCTAGAATGAAAAAATCAAATTGACCCATGATTCAGGTGGGGCTACAAACCAAGGGAGATGGTTAGGAGAGGGACATCGTCCACCCTTGATTTTTACTTGGCTCACCAAGATTATTATATTGAATCCACTCCAACCTTTAGATATTACATTACAACTTATACTTAGGTTCCAAAAAGTAGGCCCATCACAGGTGGGCCACACCAAGAGAAACAATTTGTATGGTGAGCTTTTCCTTATACAACGTTCTAATTGTGTGGTTCACATAAATCATGGATGTGGCTGATTTTTGGGCTCAGGGCCTAAAACGTGGCGACATGCCTGATGGTTAGGGTGGATTTCACATGAACACTATAGTGGGGCTCACCCAAGTCACCACCAATTTTCAAAGTTAAAATAATTCGAGAAATTTACAACTGTACGACCCATTTATGGCCCATTAACATTTCTAAGTCCACTTCTTTTTACCTCGCGAGAATAATCCCCATGCGTACGGACGACTTGCCAAAGGTCGAAAATGCCCCTGCTTTTAGAAATGTGATTTCCGAAAGCTGGGGGCTTCCTATGGCTACGGATTATAATTGTAGCCATAACCGTAGCCCTTGCTTTTTTGATATGTCCTTTAATATAGATCGAAGGTATTTCGATATGTACTTCGATATGTATCGAAGGTCTTTCGAAATGATCGAAAAAGGTCCAGAACTGTCCAGCAAGTTTGCCTAAAAAATCTTGCAATTTTTGATACATATCGAATACTCTTCGATATGTATTGAAGGTATTTACCTATAGCTACGGATTATAACCATAGTGCTCTGTGCCAATGTATGCAAATTATTTATTTTTTTACATGGAGAACTTTATTCTACCTACAATTTTCTCTAATACATATTTATATAAATAGGTATATATAAGCATATAAGAAAATTTTTCTCTCTTTTTTTCATTTCTTTCTTTATTCATTTAACAAAAATATCTTCTAAACCAAAATTAGTTACTTGACGTACCCTATATGATTTTGGGGTAGGAGAAGCTACTTTAGTCAACCAATTAGTTATTTTCTAAGGTTCCACCAGGTCGATGGTCGAAAATCTATTTCATTCACTTCGCGGTCAATTTCAATCAGTTCGCGGTCAATTTCATTTATTTCATTTACTTCGCGATCAATTCCATGCATTTCACGGTCAATCTCGACAATTCCCCTTCACTTCACGGTCAATTCCATGCATTTCACAGTCAATTCCCTTCATTTCACGGTCAATTCCATGCATTTCACGATCAACCCCGGCTCTTCCCCTTCACTTCACGGTCAATTCCATGCATTTTAGGGTCAATTCCCTTTACTTCACGGTCAATTCAATGTATTTCATGGTAAATTCCATGCATTTCACAGTCAATCCCGGTGATTTCCCTTCACTTCACAGTCAATTCCCTTTACTTCACGGTCAATTCCATGCATTTCACGGTCAATTCCCTTCATTTCACGGTCAATTCTGGCGATTCCCCTTCACTTCACGGTCAATTACATGCATTTCACGGTCAATTCTCTTTACTTCACAGTTAATTCAATGCATTTCACGGTCAATTCCCTTTACTTCACGGTCGGTCATTTCAATGCATTTCATGGACAATTTGCTTCACTTCACGGTCATTCCATGCATTTCATGGTCAATTCCCTTCACTTCACGGTCAATTCCATGCATTTCACGGTCAATTCAATTCATCTTACGATCAATTCCATGCATTTCACGGTCAATTCACTTCACTTCACAGTCATTCCATCCATTTCATGGTCAATTCCCTTCATTTCATGGTCAATTCCATACATTTCACGGTCAATTCCGGCGATTTCCCTTCACTTTATGGTCAATTCCATGCATTTCGCGGTCAATTCAATGCATTTCACGGTCAATTCCCTTCATTTCACGGTCAATTTCGGTGATTCCCCTTCACTTCACGGTCAATTCCATGCATTTCGCGGTCAATTCCCTTTACTTCACGGTCAATTCAATGCATTTCAAAGTCAATTCCCTTCACTTCACGGTCATTTCCATGCATTTCACGGTCAATTCCAGCAATTCCTCTTCACTTCACGGTCAATTCCATGCATTTCACAGTCAATTCTCTTCACTTCATGGTCAATTCCATGCATTTCACTCCATTCACTCCCTTACACTCAAATACACGTCCGAACTCATCTCTGCCATTCCTATGGAGATTTAATGAAGAAAATGGGTGAAAAGAAGGAATAGGGATGGCATAGATGAGTTTAGACGTGTATTTGAGTGTAAGGGAGTGAATGAAGTGAAATTAAAAATGCACCGGCATTTGTGACCTGTGCAAAGCTGCATGGAATTGACCATGAAATACAGGGAATTGACTGTGAAATGAAGGGAATTGACTGTGAAATGCATGGAATTGATTGTGAAGTGAAGGGAATTGACTGTGAAATGCATGGAATTGACTGTGAAGTGAAGGGAATTGACCGTGAAATGGATGGAATGATCGTGAAGTGAAGCGAATTGACCGTGAAATGTATTGAATTGACCATGAAGTAAATGGAATTGACCATGAAATGCATTGAATTGACCGTGAAGTAAAGGGAATTGACCATGAAATACATGGAATTGACCGTGAAGTGAAGGAGAATCATCGGGATTGACCGTGAAATGAAGGGAATTGGCCATGAAATGCATTGAATTGATCGTGAAGTAAAGGGAATTGACCGTGAAATGCATGGAATTGATCATGAAGTGAAGGGGAATCGCCAGAATTGACCGTGAAATGCATGGAATTGATCGTGAAATAAAGGGAATTGACTATGAAATGCATTAAATTGACTGTGAAGTAAAGGGAATTGACCGTAAAATACATGGAATTGACCGTGAAGTGAAGGGGAATTGCTGGAATTGACTGTGAAATGCATGGAATTGACCGTGAAATGAAGGGGACCGTGAAATGCATTGAATTGACCGTGAAGTAAAGGGAATTGACCATGAAATGCATGGAATTGACCGTGAAATGCATTGAATTGACCGTGAAGTAAAGGGAATTGACCATAAAATGTATGAAATTGACCGTGAAGTAAAGGGGAATCGTTGGAATTGACCGTGAAATGCATGGAATTGACCGTGAAATGTAGGGGAATCATTGGAATTGACTGTGAAATGCATGGAATTGACTATGAAATGAAGGGAATTGACCGTGAAATGCATTGAATTGATCGTGAAGTAAAGGGTATTGACCGTGAAATGCATGGAATTGACCATGAAGTGAAGGGGAATCGTCGGAATTGACCGTGAAATGAAAGGAATTGACTATGAAATGTATTGAATTGACCGTGAAGTGAAGGGAATTGACCATGAAATGTATGGAATTGACCGTGAAGTGAAGGGGAATCCCCGGAATTGATTGTGAAATGCATGGAATTGACCGTGAAATGAAGGGAATTGACCATGAAGTAAAGAGTATTGACCGTGAAATGCATGGAATTGACCGTGAAGTGAAGGAGAATCGTCGGAATTGACTGTGAAATAAAAGGAATTGATTGTGAAATGCATTGAATTGACCATGAAGTAAAGGAGAATCGTCGGAATTGACCGTGAAATGCACGGTATTGACCATGAAGTAAAGGGAATTGACCGTGAAATGCATGGAATTGACCGTGAAATGCATGGAATTGACCATGAAGTGAAGGGAAATTGCCGGGATTTATCATGAAAAGCATGGAATTGATCGCGAATTGATTGAAATTGATCGCGAAGTGAATGAAATGGATTTTCGACCATCGACCTGATGGAATCTTGAAAAATAAATAGATTGGTTGGCTAAAGTAGCTTCTCCTACCCCAAAATCCTATATGGTATGCCAAGTAACTAATTTTGGTGTAAAAGATATTCTTGTTAAATGAATAAAGATAGAAATGAAGAAAAAGACAGAATTTTTTATATATGTTTATATATACATATTTATATAAATATGTATTAGAGAAAAATGTAGGTAAAATAAAGTTCTCCATGTAAAAATAAATAAATAAATATTGTACAGACTACAACGGACTACAGTTATGGCTACGGTTATAATCCGTAGCCATAAGAAAATACCTTTGATACATTCGAAGTATCGAAAATTGCAGGATTTTTGAGGCAAACTCGCTGGACAGATCTGGACCTTTTTCGATCATATTGAAAGACCTTCAACACATATTGAAGTACATATTTTAAGACTTTCGATACATATCAAAGGACATATCAAAAAAGCAGGTTACGGATATAGCTACGGTTATAATCCGTAGCTATAAAACTCTGTAGCCATAACTTCCTTTTTTTTAATATTATTTTTTTGCTGTTGTAATCCCCACTGCTTTTTGTGGGTCCTATTATGAGGTATGTGTTATATCCAAACCGTCCATCTATTTGGCGAGCTCGTATTAAGGCTTGAGACAAAAAATAAGATAGATCTAGCTATCAAGTGGACCACACTGTAAAAGTCAGTGGAGGATTGAATGTCTACCATTGAAACCCTTTTAGGTGTCACAGAAGTTTTGGATCATTATGAAATTTGTTTTCCCTCTTCATCCCGGTCTTTGTGACCTTATGAATAGATTGGATGGAAAATAAATGTTATGGTGGGCCATAGAAAATTTTTAATGGTGAAAATCAATTTCCCCGCTGCTCTTTGTGGTGTGGTCCAGTTAATCTTTGGATATGATTCTCTTTTTTTTTTTTTTTGATAATGCTCCGAAATGATCTCAAAATATGGATGAACGTTGTGGATATAAAAAATACATAACTGTGGGGCACATGTAACTTTGATCTCTTTTGAACCGTTAGTACAACTCGGAATTCAAGGAGCGTCAGCGCTCGTCTTCGAGCACCACCGATCCGCTTGAAGAAAAAAGTAGGGTCATTTTCGACCTTTGGCAAGCCGTCCGTACATCTAGGGCTTGTTCTTGGTAGGTAAAAAGAAGTGCGCCCCAAAGGGTAAATGAGCCATCTATGGGTCGTACAGTTGTAAATTTCTCGAATAACTCAAATTTGCAACTTCTAAGCTGCTCGGACGTCCAACCTACCGGACTTAACAGAGTTGCTAACATGCAGGCATAGATGAATTATTTTAATTTTAAAATATTCTCTCAAAATCACAAAAAAGTCCAAGATCTTGAAAATCTCATTGCGGAACCAATGTCAGATTTTGAAAATGCCGATGATATTTGTAAAGCCGCGACTATGGACGAAGGTAAACCCCAAAAACCACGTGATACCGATATTTGATTGAAAATGCAATGTTTGCATGAGTGCATGAAATTCACTCTAAGTTTTATGGTGCTTCTAGTTGCTTTGGAGTAATAAAGCCAAACTAAGTATAGATTGAATAATCTATTCGTTAGAATTTTGCATGGTAGTCCATTAAATGTGTTCTAAACTTAATAGAGGGTTTAGATCGATTGATCGATTCGACTGTCCAAATGATTTAATGCAATTAGGAACTCTGCATCTCTCATTATTCATTGCATACTTAATAAATAGGTTTCAAGTCAGAATGGTGAGGATTGCCTTGTGCAAAATCAGCCCCATCTCTAAAAATGAAGTAGATCCAAATCTCAGGCAGACCGCACCACAAGAAGCAATGGTGATTGATCATTAAAAGCTTCCGTGGGATACAAGTTTTCCCTTCCTTTATTCAGTTGTGTGACCTTGTCAATGGGTTGGATGGCAAATAAACATTTGTCATCTAGGAAGTTTTTAATGGTAGGTGTTTAATAACCTGTGGTTTACTTGAGATTTAGATATGTTTTATTTTTGCACTCATGCCCTTAAATGAGCTGGAAAAATGGATGCACAGAGCAGATACATAACACATACATCAAGGTGGGCCCACAGATGCGTGACCGAACGCAGTAACATATGGACAGAATTGGCTCCCATCTCAATGGCATGTGAAGGGGTGGGTCTCAGGAGGTGGCTCCAATATGCTGTGTTTTCAAAATTTACTCCGATCATTAGGTGCGTCATCTATTTTTAGGCCTATGATTCAAAAATCAGCCTCATCCGTGACTCAGGTGGACCACAATATTCAAAATAATATATAGGATGATGACCACCCTCTAAACTATTTCCTTGGGTGTGACCTATGTGAATCATGAATTGTCTTGATTAGTGGGTCCTAGCCCTAAATGATTTTGTGACATCTAATGGTTGAAGTGGATCTCTTATAATCATCATGGTGGGCCATGAAAAACAATAAGAGTAGACATTTCTTTATCAACTCTTTCCTTCGATGTGGCCCATATGAATCATGGTAAGCTAGATTTTTTTAGCCTTAGGCTTAACAAGATATTATACATCTAATGGTCAGAATAAATTTCACCTAATATCACAGTAGGGTTAAGTGTGTATCTTCACAATTATTTGAAATCCCTTCAAATAATTGTGAGGAAAGCCATTGCCAATTTTTGGCCAGGCCCACTGTAAGGTGCAGGTGAAATCTACCCTGATCATGAGAAGTGAAATCCAACATTGGGTCCATGGCAAAAAAAAACTCGCCGCTGCTTTCTATTGGGGGGGTCCACTTGAGCATTAGATTAACCTGATTTTTTGGCCCGTGCTCTAAAATAATCTCGATAAATGGGTGGACAGTGTGGATATAGCCCATACATCATGGTGGGACCTACAACAACTTGCTAACATTGAGTGAAATTGGCATGAGACCCAATGCAATTCTATTTAATGTAATTCCAAGCTTTTCCATTCTTCCAAAACAGGGAGTGGAATTGGCACACGACCGGATGAATCCTATCCCACCCAATCCCTTCTAATCCCACCACCCAAACAAACCCTCAAGTTAAGTTGTGATTTAGATGGGCCCACCAAAGAAAACAATAGAGAGACACGCACTATTGATTTTTTACAAGCTTACCATGATATTATGTGAAATCAACTCAAACCATTAGATTTCACAGAACATTTAGACCTAGACTCAAAATTTAGAAAAATCCCTTCATTTAGGTGGGCCACACTAAGGAAATCAGTTTTGTTGATGCAAATGTCTGGTTCGTCCTCCTAGACCCTTGTATGCCTGCACAGAAAGGGGACAAAGGAGACCCTGGCTCGAGCAGGGGACCCTCCGATGCCAAAGTCAGGCCTGGACTCGGGGTCTAAATGTATTGAAAGGTTTTTGGAAGGAATTTTTTCGTACCTCTCAAGGTGTCAGGGATCCTTCTTTTATAGCTGCTGGGGCCTTAGTCGCGCAAGGATTTTCCTCATGATATTGAGCGCGGGATCTTCTCCTGGTATCACGGAGATAGGATCGTGCCCATCTTGAGCCTTCATCCGATCCCGTGAGCTTCGGGGTCGGAGATCTTATCCCAAGATATCCGGGATGAGGCCCGACCTAGCGACGGTCGATCTGGCAAGGTGGTCCGCCCGACGCATGCCCGGAACGCTGATGAGTCGTCCGAACCGACTCAACCTTTGTCTCGGTTTAGCGAATCATGCCTCGGATTTGACACATCCTTCGGTGACCCGAGGCATTAAGTCCGAGTCTTCGGACTTGTATTTTTTGCCCCCAACAGTAAGCCCCCCCTACTCCGTGTGTTTCATATGACACCTAGGAGTAGCGAGTTTTGAGTCGGTTCATAACACAGTCCGAGACAGCAGGTGATCATTTAATGCGTTCCATGCCGCCTCTGACGAGAGGCGGTTCGGTTCCTGACATCTCATGCGCCGTCAACCGTCAAGTCGCTCATCCCGCCAATGAGGGTTGGACACGTAGCAAGGACATTATTACCGTCAGTCGACGAGCGCCACGTGTCGAGTGGGGGAATCGATGCAGGCGTCGAATCATTTCCTCATTAATTACTCCCGCCGTATGGCAACCTTATAAATTGGTGGGGGTCCCGCATTTTGAACTTTTATTGTCATTCCTACTTTTCATTCCCTTTGGAGCCATTTCAGTCTTTCATCTTCTTCCTTTCCTCTCTCTTAACCGTCAGCGCTTCCTTCCGCCATTTCCGTTTTCCTTTCTCCCTCCGGTGAGTTTCTCCTTCCTCTTTATTAGATAATAATGGCGGATAGGGGTTCTCGAAGTCCCCAGGGGGGAGCTTCCGGAGACGAAGGCGAAGCGCAACGTTTTTGGAATGTTGCGGAATCGCCTTCCTTACTGACAGAGATAGATGCCAACGCTGCGTTTCTATCTGAGAGAGCCACAGAAGCTCCGGCGGAGCGCCCTGCTTCCGTCGTTCCTTCTCGGGGCGGGTCGTCTCTATTAACCCGCCCGGGAAGGCCTAACTTGCCAAGGGACATGGAGGAAGATGAGGAGGAAGAAGATGAAATTTTAATCGCCGAAGGAACCCCTGATCCTGCTCCTGTTGGTGAATCAGCGCAGGCCGAGTCTGAAGAAGAAGGATCGGGGGAAGATTTAAGTGGTCCGGTTCCCTCAGTCTTGACTGAGACGGACTTGGACAGAATCCGAGTCGGGTATCATATTCCCGAGTCGGTCATCACCTATCTCCCCCGTCCGAATGACTTGCCGGATCACCCTCCGGGTAGCGATTTACCAAGTGTCGATGCAATGCGGCTTGCGTCTACCCCTTCAGACCATCGTCCGGAGAGTTTTGTCTCGCATACAGATTGCCCCGGGACAGATAGTCCCGAATGGGTGGAGGAACTTACTCGAATGTGCGGTGTTGTGGGCTGAGATGGAACAGCCACCGCTTACAGTCGACGAATTTCTCCACCTGTATCAAGTGCGAGTAAATTCGAACTATCCCGGCTTCTACATCTTCGCTGCTTGGCGAGGCGGAGGCGGTTCCCTGATAACCGACCCTCCCACTTCCAACAAACACTGGAGAGAGCGTTGGTTTTGGGCATGTGGTCGCTGGGAAACGGATGAGTCCGGGTCCTGCGAGGCTCGTGTCCCTCGGGCGTTCCAAAGAGCAGGTGACTTGGGTCTTCTCTCCCACTCGCCCCCCTCCTCTTTTTTTTATTTTTATTTTTGTAATATTCTGAGTCTGACGAGCCTGTGTTTGGCAGATATTCCGAAGAAGCGGCCGAAGCTCGGCACCAGTGCCTCGGCTCGGATCAAAGAGTTGAGGTCGTTGGATTCGAGGAACAGGTCTTGGAAGGTGCTTCTACAGCCGGAGCGCCTTCATCTTGCAGGTCTGGACTCGGAAGTTACAGGTAATTGAGAATGAATCTTCTGGATTTTCCGAATTTCCCCCGACTTACTTCGCCATAACTTATTCTCTGTTTTTTTTTTTTTTTTTTTTTTTTTTTTTTTTTTACAGATCTGCCCGAAGCTCGTCCCAACCTCAGGATTGTCCTCGAACCGGAGATGACTGGAGCTCGTCCTGCCCTTAGGCCAGTCACGAAGTCAAGGCTCCTCCGCGGCGTTCTTCTTTCGAGCCTCGCCGCCGAAGAGGCAAAGGGTGCTGCGGAAGGAGAAAGAGCGAGAGCTCTTTCGCCCCTTCCGCTGCCGTGATTCCCGACCCGACGAAAGGGCGAAGAGACGGCGATTGCCCGCGAGCCCAGCGGCACTGACTCGCAAGACGCGTTGAGACGGATGTTCCGAGTCGGGAGGAAGAGACCGGGGCCGCGTCCTCCAGGGGGGAGGGAGAGACGAGGACCGCGTCCTCCCGAGGGGAGGAGACGAACCAGGAGGGGCCGTCAGTCCTGCAGCAAGTGGTGTCGGGGATGGTTCCTTGGGCCCTGGCCCACGGGTGTGAAAGAGAGTTCGTGAAACTCTACAACGCCCCGTCGTCGCAGACCGTCAGCCACGCTGCAAGGATGCTTTTTGAACTCGCTCCTTGCTTAATCAAGGCCAGCAAGGAGCTATCCTCAACTCATCGGCTGCAGGCTCTTCTGTCTGAGGCCGTAGGTCGACGCGAGGAGGCCGAGATCCGGGTCGGCGTCCTGACAGGCGAGGCGGCCCTTGCCCGGAAAGCTGCCGAAGACGCGAGGGCAGAGGCGGCTTCCTCCAGAAGAGCCCTGGACGAAGCAAAGGCAGAGGTCGCTCAGGCACTGGCTCTACTCTCCAAAGCTGAAGAAGAGAATCAGCGAGTTCTGGCAGTGCATGCTTCGTGCGCGGATGACTTAGCTCGGGCTAAGCTTGAGGCGGCGGAGCACATTCAACAGGCCATCGAGAAGACTCGGGAGGCCGAGAAGGCTAGGGACCAAGCCGTTCAAGCATTCCTCGAGTCGGCGGAGTTCGAGGATGAAAGGGACCGCTTGTTCCAAAGCGGATATCTGGAATGCGTCAAGGACATAAAGAAATCCTTCCCTGACCTTGACCTTTCAGAAATCGAGGGTGGAGCAGCCTCGGGATCCGAGAACCCGGACGCCGAGGCCGGTGCATGAGGACATTTACCGGGGCCCTTGGACATATATATATATATATATATATATATATATTTTTTTACTTTGATGTATTCGCTTGCTTTGTACTTACATATGTTTTGATGAATGAAAGAGAAATGCTTATCTTTACTTATTTGACTTGGCTTTATCCTTTCTTAGTTCAGAGTCTTTAATCGTTGAATATAGAACTAGGGATAGTAGACTTTGAGGTGTTCAGCGTTCCAAGGGTGAGGCAACGGCTGTCCGTTTAAGTCTTCCAGCTGATATGTTCCCGGTCTAATGGTGCCCGAGACGATGTAGGGTCCTTCCCAATTGGGTCCCAGTGTGCCCGACCCAAATTCCTTGGTGTTAGAAAACACTTTCCGAAGAACCATATCTCCCATTCGAAATCTTCTAATCCTAACTCGGGTATTGTAGAACCGAGCCACTTGTCGCTGCCGCGCCTCCGTGCGCAACCGTGCCACTTCTCTTTGTTCGTCCAGAAGGTCGAGTCCGAGTGCAAGGAGTTCTTCGTTTGCTTCTGCATTGAATGTGGTGATTCGAGCCGAAGGTAATCCGATTTCAACGGGAGTGACGGCTTCCGAGCCATAAGCTAGTGAAAACGGAGTCTCCCCTGTGGCTGTTCGAGCGGTGGTTCGGTAGGCCCAAAGAATTTTCGGGAGCTCTTCGGCCCATGCTCCTTTGGCCCGGCCAAGCTTGGTCCGAAGATGTTGCTTGATAATCTTATTAACCGCTTCAACTTGTCCGTTGGTTTGAGGATGATGAGGCGAAGAGTAAACGTTTCTGATTCCGAGGTTATCGCACATCCCGCGAAAGCTTCTATTATCAAATTGCCTTCCATTGTCTGTAACGATGGTACGGGGTACCCCGAATCGGCAGATAATGTTTTTCCATACAAATTCGGTGATCTTCTGCTCGGTTATTTTGGCTAATGGTTCTGCCTCGGCCCACTTCGTGAAATAGTCAACCGCTACCACAGCAAACTTGGTCTGACCTTTTCCCATAGGGAGCGGTCCTATGATGTCGACGCCCCACTGTGCGAAAGGCCAGGGACCAGTCATCGGCGTTAGTGCTTCACACTCTTCCGTCCAATCCATCGCTTGTCTTCCTTTCAATTGTTTGAAGAAAGGGAGACACTTATCCGTTGCTCTGGACAGGAACCGATTAAGTGCTGCAACTCGTCCGGTCAACCTTTGGACGTCCTTAATGGTTTTGGGGGATTCCATATCAATCAGAGCCTTTATCTTCTCAGGGTTTGCCTCTATTCCTCGCTGACTGACCAAGAAACCGAGGAATTTACCGGAGCCTACTCCAAAAGCACATTTACTTGGATTTAGCTTCATCCGGAACTTTCGTAGGATTAGAAACATTTCTTCCAAATTATTCACATGATCTGCCGCGTGTATGCTTTTGACGAGCATGTCGTCGATGTATACTTCCATGGTTCGGCCTATAAGCCGAGCAAAGATTTTGTTAACTAACCTTTGATAAGTTGCGCCGGCATTCTTCAGACCAAATGGCATCACTCGGTAACAATAAAGGCCTTTGTCAGTGACAAAGGTGTTTTGATTTATCTGTTTGATGCATTACAATTTGATTATATCCTGAATATGCATCCATGAAGCTAAGGAGCTCATGTCCGGCTGTACTATCTACTAGCTGGTCTATCCTTGGAAGCGGAAAGCTATCCTTGGGGCAGACTTTATTTAAGTCGGTATAGTCAATACAGACTCGCCACTTCCCGTTGGATTTCTTTACAAGCACGACATTCGCGACCCACTCTGGATAGTGTATTTCTTCTATGAAATTAGCCTGGAGGAGTTTGTTGACTTCTTCTTCGATGATAGCGTATCGTTCAGGGCCGAGCGGTCGCCGCTTCTGTCGGATCGGTCGATACGACGGATCGATGTTGAGTCGGTGAGTCACCACAGAGGGGTCGATTCCGGGCATATCTTCATGACCCCAGGCAAAGACGTCGGCGTACCTACGGAGCAGGGCTATCAGCTTTTCTTTCAAAAGGGACTGCAGAGACTAGCCAATTCGTACCGTCTTGGATCCATCTGTCTCGACCAAGGGGACCGAGACAAGATCCTCGACCGGCTGTCCTCGTTCATAATTCTCGCCCCGAGGGTCCAACGATTCGATTGTTAATATGTTGGTCGGACTTTTGTCGGCGGCTCCTTTTACGGCTATCATGTAACATCGCCTCGCATCCTGCTGGTCTCCTTTGACAATCCCGACTCGGTCGGGAATTTCATTGAAAGATGGTACGTGGATACCACGGCCTGGAGGAGACTCAATGAAGGTCGGCCGAGTATTGCGTTGTATACTGAGGGTTGATCGACGACAGGAAGTCAACCATCATCGTCGTCTGATGTGGGGCATTGCCAACAGTGAGTGGTAATGAGACAGTCCCCTCGGGCAGTACTTGTCCTCCGGAAAAACCGATCAATGGGGTCCGAACCGGGCGTAACGCGGATCGTTCGATCCCCATTTTGTCGAACGCCCCAGTAAACAATACGTCAGCAGACGATCCTGTATCGACGAGTATTCGGAACACCTTTCGGTTAGCGATCACCAAGGAGACGATCAACGCATCATCGTGGGGGTGATGGATACCTCGGGCGTCTTCCTCAGTGAACGATATGCAATATCTTTCTCTTTTCTTTTCCTTTGATGGCCGATCTATAATCATGAGCTCGGACTGAGGCTGACTAAGTTTTCGTGCGTGATTCCTTCGCGCGTTGTTTGAGTCGCCCCCACATTGTGGACCGCCGATAATCGTCCGGATTTCTTCCATAGGCTGACTCTCGGTCGGGCGCGCCTCAGCTGCCCCAGCTTTGACCATATGTTCTCTGAGTCGGCCGTCTTTTATGAGTCGTTCGATCTCTTCTTTTAAGTGACGGCAATCACTTGTGTTATGTCCGTGATCGCGGTGATAATGGCGATTTATCCTTGTCCCGCCGATTAGGATTACTCCTGAGCTTCTGGGCCACCTAACAAAGCCTTCGTTTTTTATTTCCATCGTACCTCTTCCCGAGTCTTATTCAGGGAGTATATGTGAAAAATTTTCGATCCGGCCGTTTTCGACCTTCGCTCGTCACGCGCTTGATCCTCTTTACGTTTCCTCCCTCCGGCCGCTCCCTTTTGGCCGACTCTTTGGCCGAGGTTTTAGTTTCACGCAGATTCGCGCTTCCTCGGCGTTGGCATATTTATCGGATCGTGCCATAAACTCTGCCAGTATCCGGCGGAGTTTTGTCTAGAGATGCCAGGAATGGCTTATCCCTAACTCCTTGCATGATCGCATTGAGGGCCGTTTCTTCCGAATGTTTTCGAACTCGAAGGGATTCGAAATTAAAACGCTTGATATAATCTTTCAATAGCTCTCCCGCTTTTGAACTACGTTGTTCAAATGTGCAGGGGCTTCAATTTCTTCTTTCCGCCGATGAAATTGGTGAGGAATGCGTCGCTCAGCGTGAATGAACTGACGGACTTTGGTTTCAATTATTTGAACCACAGTCGAGCTACATCGGCCAATGTAAGAGAAAAGGCCCGACACATTCCTGCGTCCGAGGCATCGTGGAGCTCCATATAGGTTCTGAAGCATTCGATGTGCTCCGTTGGGTCGGTCTTGCCGGTGAAAGGAGTGATTTGAGGCAATCGAAACCTCTCGGGCAACCGGGCCTTCAGTACCGAGTCCACAAAGGGGGACGCCTTCGCTTCGGACCCGGTTGGATATGCATTCCGGCCGTGCTTTATGTCCGCCATCTCTTTCGCCATTTCTTCCCGCACGTCTCTTTTGAATTTTTGAATATCGGCTTTCCAAGGTTCATCGCTCTCTGCCGTGCCTTCCATGGACGGCCGATTGCGCCTTCTTCGTTCTATCTCGTGCCGAAGATCAGTCGGGGGGAAGGTTGACTGCGCTGGAGATGGTTCCGATCCGCCTTGGGGTTGGCTCGGCCGGAAGGACCGCGGCGCGGAAGGTTGAGGATCAACCGCCGCCGCCGACGTGCGCCGTCTCCTCGAGGATGCGGAGTGGCCGCATTTGCCGATACATTCGCTTCAAAGATTCGCTTCATCGTATTCATATCGTGAGCGGATTTCTTGAACCTCCTTGTCCAACCGCCTATCGTCGCGACCCCGCTGTTGCTTGTTCCGGTCGCCCCTCGTCGGCGGTTGTTAGGTGGGTTCTGGGCTGCGGGAACCGCGATCGGACCCGCTGGCCCTGTAATCGCATTCTCATTCAAATCTTCTTCTGGGACCGTCCTTCTAGTCATCACCATCAGTATAGAGATACGAGATGGCTTTTTGTACGGATCCCACAGACGGCGCCAAACTGTTGATGCAAATGTCTGGTTCGTCCTCCTAGACCCTTGTATGCCTGCACAGAAAGGGGACAAAGGAGACCCTGGCTCGAGCAGGGGACCCTCCGATGCCAAAGTCAGGCCTGGACTCGGGGTCTAAATGTATTGAAAGGTTTTTGGAAGGAATTTTTTCGTACCTCTCAAGGTGTCAGGGATCCTTCTTTTATAGCTGCTGGGGCCTTAGTCGCGCAAGGATTTTCCTCCTGATATTGAGCGCGGGATCTTCTCCTGGTATCACGGAGATAGGATCGTGCCCATCTTGAGCCTTCATCTGATCCCGTGAGCTTCGGGGTCGGAGATCTTATCCCAAGATATCCGGGATGAGGCCCGACCTAGCAACGGTCGATCTGGCAAGGTGGTCAGCCTGACGCATGCCCAGAACGCTGATGAGTCGTCCGAACCGACTCAACCTTTGTCTCGGTTTAGCGAATCATGCCTCGGATTTGACACATCCTTCGGTGACCCGAGGCATTAAGTCCGAGTCTTCGGACTTGTATTTTTTGCCCCCAACAAGTTTAATAATCCAGCCCAAGTAAGGGTCAAAGCGTGCCAGGTGTGGAAGCCCATCGGGCTAGCCCGGGCCATCGAAGGCCCTAGCGTGACTTTCTCTTGAAGGGTAAGTTCGACTTCCATCATTTCCCGACTTTTATCGTTTCCCAAGAGTCAAAAGGATGTTGGTGGAATATTGGACGCGGATTACAGTAGACTCATCATTCCCCGACTTCCTCCCAGCGGAATATTGGACGCGGATTAGAGAAGACTCGCCGCCGAAGTGACGTCATCAAGTACTATGATGTATTTGTTGTATACACACCATTCGTCCATTTGGAGAGATCGTTTTAAAGAATGGTCCGGGGAATGAGAAGGATCCAAAAGATAGAGTGGACCCTACTACAAAAAACAGTGGTGAGTGTGGTCCCCATTGTTGAAACCTTTTTAAGGCCCACCATAATGTTTATTTGAGATCCAACCTGTTCATGTGCAATGCTGATACGAAAGAAGGACAGAAACTAATATAAATTTGATCAAAAACTTGTGGCCCTTGGAAGATTTTAACGGTAGGCATCATTCTCCCCACAGTTCTCTATGTAGGGTCCACTAGAGATTTTGATCTGCCTTATTCTTTGGATCATATTTTAATATGATCTCTCCAAATGAATGGCCGTGTGGATACTATATATATATTATGCGCTCGGCCTCACCGGTCCGTCCTATGAGTTCAAGCTGTATGATGCGTTTTGAACATCTAGCCCATCAGTCAGATGTACCATTTCATCGTGGACATAGGTCTTAAAAATCAAGTCAATCAGTGACTTGTGTGGGCCACACCACATACAGAAGTGGGGAGGGGCCGTACACCATTAAAACATTCATAATCATTTTTTGGGCCCACTGAGATGTGGTTTGTAAATCCAGCCCATCCATTATGTGTGTCCCACTTGAATGAGGGTTCATACCAAGTTTCAGAAGCATTCAAAACTCAGGTGGGCCTCCACCAAGTGCTTTTATATGTTTTAACGGTGTCTTTACATAATTTTAGATGGTATGGCCCACCTGAGTTCCGTCTACGGATGATTTTTGGGATATCTCATAATTTAGAGGGGACCAATCAAATGCACGGTGTTGATGGTCGACACGCATCACGGTGAGGCCCACATAGCTCGACGTCACGGTATGGGAAAATGCTCACCAGTGTAAACTTTTTTGAGAACCCATCACACGTGACGTAGATCCAAAATCTGAACCGTCCATGTGAAGCAGAACCTCGTGAAACCCCCCAGGCCCAAGTTTTATTTTGATCTAAAACTTTAATAAGCCATAAAAAATGAAAACAATTTCCTCCCTTGATTTGCATTTCTCTTTGCTATGGCCCACCAGAATTTTAGATCAAGGTGAAAATTTGTCACAGAAGGTTTCATGGGATTCCGCATCACATGGACCGTTCAGATTAAACACTCATGACACGTGTGCAAAGATACACACGTGCGTAGGTGCGCACGTGAGGATGACTCTATATATATATATATATATTACGGTGGGTCCACACAACTTAGTTACGTCACGTCAGTATCAAGTCGCGCTACTCAAGCTGTCAGTAGCTGTTCCGCGTCCTGGAATATTATATACTCGAGAATTTTAAGGTACTTTTTAAAATTTTCAAATAAATCATTAATGTATAATAAAATAGTTTTTATTTATACCCTCCGCGATATTTTCTCGTAACCTCTCGTGAAAGGGAACGGGTTGGCTACTCCCCTCCCACTGGCCCGGTAGCTGGTGGTATGTAGGCCCACCATGACATATGTGTTTCATCCATGCCGTTCATATATTTTTATAGATCATTTTAGGCTCGATCCCAAAAATTAGAGGGATATAAATCTCAGGTGGACCACACCACAGGCAAACAATAGTGATTGGGTATCCACCATTAAAATCCTCCTAAGGCCCAATGTACTGTTTATTTGACATCCAATCTGTTGATCAGGTCTTAAAGACCCAGATGAAGGGAAAAAACAAAGATCCGCTTGATCCAAAACTTTTATGGGGACCTAAAAAATTTGAACGGTCGACGTTCATTCAACACTGTTTCCAGTAATGTGGTCCGTTTGAGATTGGTATATACCTAATTTTTAGTCTCATATACTAAAATAATCTATAAGAATCGATAGACGGCATGGATGAAACATATACATCTTGGTGGAGCCCACAGAGCACCGATCACCAGCCATTGGCTCGTGGCAGGGGTAGTAGCCAATCCGTTTCCCTCATGAAAACCTCAAAATATGAAAATCTCCCGAGAAGTTCAACCGTTTTAAAATCTCACGAGGCGAGTGCACTTAGCGTTTCGTAATCAACGGTGGTAGATGTGGCATTGCGTTATTTGGACGGATAGAACCGTAAGCACGAGATTCGAATATTGGGAATCTAGGATTTTCCACGCGTTGGTGCTGTAAGACCAGGTCGTGTCTTGTCCTTTTCTGACAAGACAACTGGACCGGGACGAACGTGACAGCTGTGGCCAGATCGAGGGTTGCATCATATCCTTGACGATCCTCAGTGATATCATGTCATTTGATTTGTTGGTCACTCATATGAATGGACCACTATCGGACTATCTCATCTATAAGACAATCCTATCCGTTCTAGTTGTGGGTTGGAAATGTATGGTCCACATTCAATAAAAAAGGCTTCCAATCGGATCAGTTTTGGACATCAACCATCCATGATGGAGCCCACGTATCAACGGTCTGGATCAATGAACCAGGGCCCCCATTTATACAAACCGAAAACTCAAGGACACTACACATATCCTCGACTGATGTCCTTTTCTTTTCGGGAATTGTCGTATCCTCGACAACGTAACGTTGGCAGATTTTCAGCGCGTAGAAATCGAGAGCGGATTAGGTTTTACCCGAGTAACACGTTAGTGAGTGTTTCCTGACCGTGGGGCCTACCTTGATTTATATTTAGTATATCCACGCCGTCTATCAGAATTTTCATATCATTTTAGGTCATTTTGAAAAAAATTAACGATCTACGAATTTCATTTGGACCACGCCAGTGAAAACAATTTTCATTAAACGGCCACAATTAAAAAATTCCTACGGCCCACAAGTAATGTTTATTTTCCATCCAACCTGTTGATTAGGCCACACAGACATGGATGAATGGAAAACATAAATATCAGCTTCATCCAAAACTTATGTAGCCCACGAAAATTTTTTAACAGTGGGAATTCAATCCTTAACGCGTGGTTCACTTGAGATTTGGGTCTACTTCATTTTATGCACCGTGTATAAAATGATCTGGAAAATACGATGGAAGGAGTAGATATACAACATATACATCAAGGTAGGTCCCACTGTCTGGAAAACACCTAATCTCTCCTCTATAAGTCGGACCGGCGTAGTTCGCCGGAAAGCCAGACTGCCAAGTCGCTGAGCCAACAGTGGAGGCGTGGACAGAGTATAACCAAGAAATTACTGACAAGAGAACATTAACCGTCCTTTTCTCTTGGTACATGGACCACTCACTATTTTACCTTTAATCACCGTCCATTTGATAGAATCAGTTGGATGGATAAGATCTTTTGATCAGTTGGTTTTAGACATATGCTCCATCCATGACCTGACCCACAATTTGGATGGTCTGGATATCCATACGTTAGTTCCACATGTGAGTGGGACGAGACACCATCATTTTCAAGGTGTCTTGATAAACTAACATTCGACTCTCCCTCTTTTCCACGGCAGCGGACGGGGTGTTACCCGGTGACACGTTTGTGGGTGCCACCCTTACACTGGGGCACATCTTGATTATTTTTTGTATATCCATGCCATCCATCCGTTTTTCCATCCCATTTTACTACGTCATAAAAAAAATTAATTAGATTAAAATCTCATGTGGCCCACACCACATGAAACAGTGGTTATTGAACTGTCACCATTAAAACTTCCAAGGGCCCGTCTTTAAGTAGATCCGTAATGTTTATTTTACATCCAACCCGTTGATAAGGTCAAACAGACCTGGATGATAAGAAAATAAAAATATCAGATTGATCCAAAACTTTATTGGCCTACAAAAAGCTTTTAATTATCATTCACCACTTTTTCCACTGGTGCGGTCCATCAGAGATTTCTATCTTCTTAATTTTTGAAATAACTTCTTATAATGATCTGGAAAAAAAATGATGGACGGCGTGGATATTTAAAAAATTCATCAAGGTAGGCCCCACATGGTAAGGGTAACACCCACTAACGTGTTACCCGGGTAACACCTAATCCGCTCCCCCATTTCCACGGTCGTGATTGGCGTCTTAAGACAGTCACACGTGCAAACATCAACAGCTTGCGTTTTGGTTGGATGGTGATAACCCAAAAGCTTGGCCGCTTAATATGATGACACATGTCATTTTTAAAATTTTATTCATATCTATCAAACAAATATTTTGTGAAAAAACTAAGAGAAGTGGGTTATGACATAAGCGAATCACAAATCTCTACCTCCGAACACGTAAGCATACTTCCACGTCACCAATTTTGTAACATGTAGGCCGACTGACGCTGCCTATCTTTTAGCCATAAAATCTAACCAGTGTTGCCCACGTAGTGGCCTTTAGGGGTGCACATCGAACGGGTAGAAGTGTGGAATCAGATTGGAGCAGACCAAATGGTCCGGTCTGGTCCGGTTCTAGAGTGCATTAGTTCTGGTTCTGGTTCAAAAAATTAAATAACCGTTTAGTTCGGTTGGATTCTAGTTTTTGAGTATGTAGAACCCAACCGAATCGTAGATCCGAACCGTGAATCTGAATTGTGGATCCGAACTGTAGAACCGAACTTGAAACCAAACCGTGGATCTGAACCTGGAACCGTGAGTTTACAATATATTTTAATTGTATATTTAACTCATGATTTATGATTTACAATACACTATTAGCTTGTTTTCATAAATATATTTTTTCACACCATATATAATATCTAAATCATTCATCAAGTGGATCACAACACTAATGGACATGGGCTAATTTATAAAATAGAACATGCAATTGTGCCAGATTATAAAAAGTCCAAAACTGTGGAACCGAACCGGTTTTCACGGTCCGGTTCTAGGGTGCTTATTGAGGGTCAAATATTGCATATTAGACCCCAGTTATTACCTAAATCTACAAGCATAATACCGTTTAATGGCTGATTTAATCGTGTTTGTGATGCAGAGTGTACGTACAAGCTTAGACTGAAAAAAAGGATGATAAAGCATAGATCTAATGCTCTGATAACACCAAGTCAAGGGACAGACTCTAGGGGACCAAGATCGACGGATTTACACGCCAGAGATCCGAGAAAATCGAGAAACTGAAGCTCAAGTGACTCGAAATTGGTCCAGAATGCAAGATCATAAGGTTCTCACCATCCGTTCGGCTCGAAAATTCATACATGGACTGGGGACCATAAATTAACCGTACACGTCAAAAATCAGCCATTGGATCTTGGTGGACTAGCCCAACGGAGAAATCAGCCCATAAAATATTGAACTGGGGCCCACCTGATGTATGAATATGCTCCATTTTTAGTCTCAACCGTTTAAATATTGTGAGAAAAGAGATGGACGGATCGGATTTATTACATGCATCAAGGTGGAACCCATTTGTGTGAGAGAGAGTACGCACTGGATGTGCACTCACGCCAAACACGCAGTTTGACTGCGTTTGACCCACGCCCGCCCGATTTCCTAAACAGAGACGGAGTTTCTCTGTTTTCTTTTACGCACAGCCGTCCACGGGATGTAGCAGTGGGCCACCATCATCATGTATTTAGATGATCCACACCGTTCATTCACTCCGTACTGTAGGCGTGACCATCGCCTCGGTGACGGACTTCCAGAAGACACCGACGACTAGTTTTTAAACTGTCCAAATGGCAGACAGACGGTGTCAAGATAAATCTTGCGGGCCACGCCGAAATCAATCCAATCTTGTCACGCCCGAATGGTTTCTCATTGTGCATCTAATGAACGGCGTGGATTTCTCAAACATCAAAGAAATCTGGGTCCCACAGTATTCACCGCAACCTGCTTTACGCAGGGATTGCGCGTCCGTGAGTTCCGGACGTTCTGGAACATTGTGGCCCTTCACCGTTGATCGGTCCGTCCATCTGAACGGTCCAAATTGTTCCCACGGTGGGACCGGCCAAAGCCAAGACGACTGAGTGGCTCAGATCTTGTATGAGGAACGTCCATGGGCCGAACAAGCGTCAAAACGCAACTCCTCTTGCGTTTCTGCGTTTCCTGCGCACGTGGCTGCAAAAGATCCACCGACTCCAGCAAATTCCGCACGTTCACACTTCACCAACAGACTTGGTGCTCTTATAAAAGAGCAAGGAGAAGAAAGAGAAAGGGGATCATTCATCAGGGACGTGGAGCACCATCTGGGCGACGAAAAAGTCGAGGACGTGGGCCGGCATTCTTCTTCCTTCTTCTTCTTTGGTTTCCTCTACATTTTGATGTTTTTTCTCTAAGACTTGGTTAATCATGTTTGTGTGTGTCTAAACCTCTTAGCTAGGGTTAAGAGGTGAAGCTTGTAATCTGATGGGAGAGACTTTGCTTGTGCCTCTTGTTTAGACTGACTGATGTTAATTTTAGTTCAATTAAAAAGGAATACTTTCAGTTTTTTTTCAATGGTTTGTTGTGACTGAAATTACAATAGATCTGTGATGATTTTGAGTATTTCTTCCTCCTTCTGATGTTTATGACGTCAGGAAGCCTTGTTGTTCACCATCGTCTCATGGGCATGGTCGGATGACGGTACACTTCCTAACCTTCATGCATTATTGATTAGTTGGTAATTAGTTTAATTCTGTCGTTTGCTTTATCTCCTGGGCATGGTTTGGTGATGGAATCCATTCTAATTCATATACCTTTCATCTCGTGAAAACTAGATCAAGTAAGTTCAGTTTAATTTTCATGATTCTTGATGCAGGCATAAGATCTTCCTGATCTCTACAAGTGGATCCTCTGAATCCCTAGTTTCCTTTCCCTGAATTCTATAATTTTAGATAATTATTTCATCATTATTTCTCAATTTAGATTTCATCTTAGTCTAGTTCTAGTTCTATTTAGTTTCAGATTACGTACAGGTATCAGTCCTTTGGGATTTGACCTTGATCTCACCGAGTTTATTACTACATCACAATCCTATACTTGGGGAGTGAGTAGTGCTAACGGTCCGGTTCCGGTTCCGAAAATCCTAGAACCATAAGGAACAGTTCAGTTCCGGTTTCACCCCAGAATCGGACCGAACCGAACCGTGTGCACCCCTAGTGGCTTTGACTAAGATTTGAAAAATCAAATGTAATGATAGCACCATCACAAAAAATAAAGATGAAATTAAGGAAATAATTATATATCATTTTAAAAATGTAATTAACTTTACTCAAAGGGATTATCCTCCTATTGATTTATACCTCTTATATAATATCCCTAAGCTCTTCGATGAAGAGGGTGACCTGCTTATTATGTAAGACTCTTATTAGGTGAGCCACACATGATCGTCGGTTTAGATATAACTGTTTGATTATTCAAATTAAGTAATTTAGTGGGCCCCACTACAGTTGTGATTATTACAGATAGGTTTGGGACATGATGCTTAAACCGTGATCTATATACAAGATTGTTAAGGCGGATATGGAAACCTACGATGTAGAGATTCTAAAGGAGAGAAGTGTAATGGGTAAGCTTTTCTGATCATATTTCCTATAAATATATGTCTTGATCCCCTCACTAACATATAAGAGAAAATTCTAGTCTTATTGAAGGTTCTCTTCAAGGTGTGAGGTACGGAATATTAAGATACCAGTCAGTGACATCGAGGTATCGGAAATGTCTTTCCAATTAGGTATGCCTTAAGATTATTGTGCTGAATTTCCATCATTGATGCATAGACAATCCATTAATTCTACAATATAAAAATAACATATTAGACCTATCACCATGCAAGAAATTGAAGCAACTATCAAATCTGTTAATCCTAATAAAGCCCCAAGTTATGATGGTTTTAATACCCACTTTTATAAGATATATTAGCCTATTATTGGGAAAGACTTTAGTGCTGCAATCATCAGTTTCTTAACTCGGAAAAAATGCGAAAGCAGCTCAACAATACCTTTGTGGCGCTGATTTTTAAATCTAACAATATTGAAACTTCTAATGATTTCAAGCCTATTTCTAATGACAATATTGAAAGTTATTATGACTTCCATTATTAGTCAAACCTAATCTACCTTTATTCCATACCGTAATATCTCTAATGATATTCTACTTAGTCATATGATCTCATTCGACCTATCTAGCTGGAAGGAAGTCCATGTATAATGTGTTTCAAGATTGATCTCAAGAAGGCTCTTGACTCTATCAAGTGAGACTTGATCATTAAAGCCCTTCACACACTCAATTTTCCTACCACTTGGATTAAATGGAACCAAGCTGTTATCTCTACCCCTCTTTCTCAATTATCATTAATGGGGAGGCTTGTTGCTATTTCAAGAGTAATAGAGGTATCAGGCAAAGAAACCCACTATCTCCTTTCCTCTTTATGATTGCCATGGAGAGATGTTCTCGGCTCTGCTGGATAAATGTTATGATAATGGGTTAATTCATACCTCCTTCAAAGTTGGGGCTATTTCCATCTCTTATCTCCTTTTTGTTGATGATTTAATGATTATTTCTAGTGTCGATTCTCATTTTATTTATAATTTGCTAAACTTCTTTCATAACTTCTATAAAAATTTAGGACTTCAAGTCAGCATTCAAAAGAGTGCATTTGTTATCTCTGGCTTCTGTACCTACAAGCATGAAGTTAAAAATATTCTTAGCATGGACGAAGGCAAACTCCCTATTATATATTTAGGAGTTCCCTTGCTTTCATCAAGCTTCATATTTCGAACTATCAATTACTGCTTGATAGGCTTAATAGAAAGCTTGGTGGATGGACAACGTTCATCCTCTCATTTGCGGGTAGGATGGAGCTAATAAGACCCACTCTTTCTAGCCTCTATATCTTTTGGTCTCATGTATTTTTTCTGTCCAAAACTTGTTATAATATTATTTCTAAGTGTATTCGGGATTTTTTATAGGGCTTTTCATCCTTTCATACAATCAATTGGGAGTAGATTTGTAGGCCCAAAAACGAAGGTGGCCTTGACAACCTCTTTGGAAGTCTCTGCCAAAGCCTGACTTATTAAGCAACTCTGGAAAATCATTCTTAAAGAGGACAAATTTTGGGTCAAGTGGGTCCATGAAAAATATATTAGTTCTAAAACTATATGGAATATCCAATTACCTAATAATGCTTCCTAGGCCTAATGCAAAATTCTCACTGTTTGTATTGACAATTATGGAATAATTGCACAAATCAATAAAGAGATTGAAAACAATATCAGATAAGATACGATGGCTCTATTAATCAAGCCCCATATCAAGTACAACCGTATATGAGATAATTGCACAAATCAAGCCCCATATCAAGCACAACCGTGTATGGGTAGTTACACAAATCAAGCCCCATATCAAGCATAGCCGTGTATGGGATAATTGCACAAACCAAGCCCCATATCAAGCATAGCCATGTACAACTCATAATACATTCCATATGTAGCACCATTTTAGTTGTACAAATATAGCACCGTGATTGATTGTAAAAACACTATCAATAGAAAATAAAAAGCAGACGAGAATATTTTTCTCCTTGTATGTTTCTTATCATGGTATCAGAGCATCTCGTTCTTTGAGATCTCTAACATTTCCGTTTCCATAGCTGAACCCAGCTAAACTCCATCCCAACTCATCAGTGATCTCACTTCACCATATTTTCTAACCGTTGCCGACAACCCTGGAGCAACCTTAGTTCCAGAACTTCTCACCGGTGACAATTACCCCTCATGGCGACGTTCCATGCGTATGACTCTCAATGCCAAAAATAAAATTATTTTCGTTGATGGCACTTTAACAAAACCTGCAAATGCGTCCATAGCTACACTGTGAGAGAGGTGCTGCGACATTGTTCTTTATTAGTTACTCAACTATATCGACAAATCTCTAAGGCAAAGCTTGATTTATTGTCAAAATCCTTCTGAAGTATGGAAAGACTTAGACCATCGATTCTCTCAAAGAAATCACCTATGGTTCTATCGCCTCAAGCGTGATCTCGTCAGTCTACATCAAGATTCCATGACTGTTATATCTTACTACAACACCATCAAGGGACTCTGGGATGAATTGCACACTCTACAGGAACCTAACTCTTGCACATGGAGTGCTCGAAAAAATGCTTCAGCAAAGGAAAATACAGAACATTTATTTCATTTTCTCATGGGCCTTAATGATTCCTTCAACAATATCAGGAGCCAAATTCTAGCTATATCCTCTACCCTCCATTGCCAAAGTATATGCTACTGTTCATCAAGAGGAGACACAATGCCACCTTCATCTACCACTCCTACCTACACTCGACAACACAACCATGGCTGTTTCTCGCTCTTCCAATCCAGTCCATAACAGAGCACGAAATGGCAAGAAGTGTATTAAATGCGGAAAAGAAGGCCACCTTGTTGAGAGTTGTTATGAGATTATTAGATACCCAACTCATTGGAACACCTCCAAGCTTAAGCAGAAGCCCGCTGCCACAACTGCTCCAATTGTCTCAGCCAATGCAGTATCTTGGACATCCTCTCCTTCCACTGCAAATGTAATCCCTGGCCTCTCCACTGAGTAATATTGATAATTGACGGGTCTTCTTCAGCCAAGCTGTGTGGATGATTTTTCTGGTACCTCTAGCCTTTTATCACTTACTGGTTCTATGCCCTCCCTGCCTTAGGTCATTGACACGAGTGCTTCAGCGCCTGTGGCCTCTATAAATTTTTTACCTCATGTTACACATGTCACGACTCACTCGCAGTCCCTCACTTTACCCATAGGGACCACAACTCAAGTCACTCACACGGGTAATCTTGTTTTATGTCCCTCCTTTCAGCTCACTAATGTGTTATTTGTCCCTGATTTTTAATACAATCTTATTTCTGTTAGTCAACTTACTAAAGCTGCCTCTTGCCTTATTTTCTTTACTCCATCTCTTTACGTTTTTCAGGACCAACGCACGAGGAAGCTGATTGGAATGGGTGAGAAACATGGAGGTCTATATCACCTTCAAGCCTCGGGCCCCATTGTTCTTCACACCGACTTTACCGCTCACTCGTTATGGCATTTTCCACTTCCTTGTACCCCGAAAGATCTCTCTGATTTGAATAAATATGCTTATTGTAATATTTGTATTCGTGTTAAAAATACTCATTTACCTTTTTCGTTGGTTGAAAATAAAAGTGCAAATCCTTTTGATCGTATTTACTGTGATATATGGGGTGGCTATGCCACACCTTCTCATTCTGGTGCACATTATTTTTCTACTATTGTAGACGATTATTCTTGTGTCACTTGGGTTTATCTTATGAAATTTAAATCAGACACTTTTTCTTGTCTCACAATTTTTTTCATGATTAAAACCCAATTCCATTTTGACATAAAACGAATTCGCACCAATAATGGTCAGGAATTTTTAGCTCATCGCCAACAAAACTTCTTTTCTTTTCATGGTGTACTTCATAAGCGTACTTGTGTTGAAACTCCTCAACAAAATGGTGTTGCCGAGCGAAAACACCGTCACCTCTTAAATGTTGCTCGTTGTTTACGTTTTCAAGCTTTTTTACTTATCTGTTTTTAGGGTGAATGCATCCTAACTGCCACATATTTGATTAATCGTACCCTGTCGGTCTCTCTACATTATAAAACTCCATATGAACTTCTTTTTTATAAAGCCTCCACTTATGCACATCTTCGTGTTTTTAGTTGTCTATGCTATGCACATGCTTTGAACATTCATCGTGATAAATTTTCACCACATGTCTCTCCTTGCATTTTCCTTGGTTATTCTCTTATCCACGCCACCTATCGTGTATATAGCATAGAAACCAAGAAATTTTTTTCTTCACGAGATATTCGGTTTGTTGAGACTATCTTTCCTTATGCTAACCTTACAGCTTATAACCTCATAGACACTCCACCCACTGTCCCTCTTGTCTCTATCAACCCCACTCATCTATCAACCCCACTCATATCTTTCCTGTACTTCCTCCCCAAGAACATTTTCCTAACCATCCCACTGATAGCCCCTCTCTTGAACCCGTTGAACCCATCCTTCCCACTGCCTCCTCTCGGCCACATTGCCGGATCATTCGTCCTTCCTACCTTCAAGACTATATCTACTCAAACCTCCCAGAGCCTTCACGTTCCACTCCCGATCCACAGACTTTTTCAGGTACGGTTCATTCTTTACCTAATTTTCTCTCTTATCGTTTTTTTAGTCCTAACCACTTTGTTTTTCTCACCTCTGTTTCCAAAAATGTTCATGACCCTCACCTTTATTCTCAAGCTGTTCTTGTTCCTCACTGGCGAGCTGCTATGATTGATGAAATCAAAGCCGTGGAAGCCAACCATACCTGGACTCTCAAACCCCTCCCTTCCAACAAAAAACCCATTGGTTGTAAGTGAGTTTACAAAACCAAACTTAGGGTTGATGGATCTATCGAACGTCACAAAGCTTGGTTGGTTGCCAAGGGTTACACCCAGGTAGAAGGTTTGGATTATCATGATACTTTTGCTCTAGTTGCTAAACTTGTTACACTTCGCTGTCTTCTTGCTATAGCTGCATCTAAAGGTTGGTTTTTACACCAATTAGATGTTCACAATGCCTTCCTTCATGGTGATCTTGATGAAGAAGTATACATGCATCCACCTCCTAGTTATTGCCCCCAGCGGGAGAAGCGTTTCTGTCGCTTGCACAAATCTTTATATGGTCTTAAACAATCTTCTCGCCAATGGTACTCCAAACTGTCTCATGTTCTTACCTTGGTAGGTTTTTCTTAATCTAAGCTGATCATAGTCTCTTCACCAAAACTACGGGCACCGTGTTCACTGCCATCTTGATATATGTTGATGACATTCTTGTTACTGGCAATGACTCACCGACCATCACTACTCTTAAGAACCACTTGGCTACTGCATTCAAGATCAAAGACCTAGGGAATCTGAAGTATTTTCTTGGCATTGAAATAGCACGTTCACCTGTTGGATTTTTTTTCCGCCAACGCAAATATATTCTGGACATTCTCTCTGATGCTGGTCAACTTGGTTCTCGCCCTGCTTACTTTCCTATGGAGTAGCATCTTAAACTCAATGACACTGATGGTACCCCTCTTGTTGATCCAGCTTCTTACTGCCGCTTGGTTGGTTGTCTCATCTACTTGACCATTTCACGTCCAGATATTACTTACACAGTCAATCTTTTAAGCCAGTTTATGCATGCTCCTCGTGCGCCCCATCAGCAAGCCGTCCTCCGGTTATTTCGGTATTTGAAGATCACTCCCGGTTATGGCTTATTTTTCTCTTCAGCCTATAGTTTCCAATTATCTGCCTATTGTGACTCTGACTGGGCCAGTTGCCCTATGACTCGCCGATCCACCACTGGCTTTGTTGTCAAACTTGGCAATAGCCCCATCTCTTGGCGTACCAAGAAGCAATCCACTGTCTCTCGCTCTTCTGCTGAAGTTGAATATCATGCCATGACCAACACCTCTTGTGAGATTAAATGGCTACGCTCTATTCTTCGTGATCTCACAATCTCTCATTCTTACCCTGCACTACTTCACTGCGACAATCAAGCTGCTATTCACATTGCATGTAACCCGGTTTTCCATGAACGCACCAAACACATAGAGATTGATTGCCACTTGGTGCGTGAGCACATTCGTGCTGGTCTTCTTACTCCCGCTTATTCACCCACTTCCCAACAACAAGCTGATCTCCTCACAAAACCTTTGGGACGTGAATTATTTGTCTTCTTCATATCCAAGTTGGGCATTACAGATCTTCATGCTCCAACTTGAGAGGGAGTATTGACAATTATGAAATAATTGCACAAATCAAGCCCCATATCAAGCACAACCGTATATGGGATAATTGCACAAATCAAGCCCCATATCAAGCACAGCCGTGTATGGGATAATTGCACAAATCAAGCCCCATATCAAGCACAGCTGTGTATGAGATAATTGCACAAATCAAGCCCCATATCAAGCATAGCCATGTACAACTCATAGTACATTTCATATGTAGCACTATTTTAGTTGTAGAAATGTAGCACCGCACGGTCGCCGCGATTCCGACGCCGCGTCTCTCGCACCAATCCGATACCCTGGCAGGAAGATGTGAGCCGAAGTTTATTTCGAAGAAAACGCCACGCGTTTGCAATCCCAAGAGAATCTCTACCATATGTCAAATCAATCCCATCAATCAATCCCATCCATCACCTCATGTCAAGTACAAGCAACCCATGCTTTCTCTCTCCAAAGTCAACCCTTTCTCACCCTCTCTCTTACACACCCATGCTAGTCAAGTACACATCACCTCACCCATCACTCACATCTATCACTCTCTCTCTTTACATCCCATCTCTCCCTCTCTCTTTCTCATTTCTCAACTCAATTCCAAGCAACCAAAGAGAGAGCTCACGTCCAAGCTCTTTTCCATGTGAGAGAGTGCATGTGTGTGGCCCACTTTCTCATCCCAAATCCTCCATCCTAGCCTTTCACTTCTCATCTTCCACCATCAAAGTGAAGCTTAAGGAGATTGGCATTTCAACGGACCGAGAAGATCGACCGGTGGGTGCTTATATAGGCTAGATTTTCATGTTCTTATGATGGGCCAAGTGAGGCCTACCGATCAATGGTATGGATCTCACTTTGGACCCTTGATGTGGCTAATGGCCTACCTCGATGCTTAAGATCATTCCATGATGGGGCCATTCTCCATGGACCCCATCATGATGTTTATTTTCATGCATGAATATGGTCATCTAGACCTTCAGTTTGGTGGAGAAAGGATCTCCACCGTTGATTTTCAATTTGGTGGGCCCATATGCAATGGGATCCACTTGATGTATGATTGGATACTTGAACGGAGGGCCCATAGTGCCGGGGTCCCTCCACCACACCTTTATCTCTCACTCTCTCTCTCCCTCCCTTTCTTTTATTCTTCTTTTCTTATGATGTTGGTGTGATTGTGTGACCCGCCCGAATAGACTCCACCATAAGGCTTGTATTTTATCCTAAACCATCTATGGGTGGGACTCACCTTATTTATTTTATATCCACAACACTCGTCATTTGGTGGCCCATCTAAACGGGGCCCACCTTATGCGTGTGAAAGGCCGGGACGCTGGACGTCCATGTGAAAACACAAATATAAGCTTGGTTCACAAACTTCTTGGTGGCCCACTTGTTTAGGCCCCACCTTGATGAATGGATTCAATCCACGCCGTCCATCTTATTAACCATCTCGTTTTAGGCGTTGAGCCGAAAAATGAGGTCAACCTGAGATTCTGGCGGGCCATTGCTTGGCAAACAGTGATCTCCACCGTCTAAAGTTCACTGAATTTTTCTACACGCTGAAACAAGCCCAATATTGGACTTGATAAACTTGTTATTATCCTTCATCTTATGGGCTGGTATGTCCAACTACATATTGCTGTCTAGAAAATTCTGGATTGTTTCATGGACTGATGTAGTTGATCGTTGGCATGGAGTTTACCCAGGTTTGTTGCCTCCCTTCTCCATGATGTAGGGTGTCCCTTAGAGTAGTGGACCCCACCTTGAGGTATGTTGAACCCCATCTCCATCCGCCCTCGACAATGCACCCAAAGGAGTAGGCCCATAGGGGAAACAATGGGACTGAATGTCTGCCTTTGAAAACTTCTTCTGGGCCACAGAAGTTTTGGATCAATCTGAAATTTGTTTTTACTCTTCGTCCAGGTCTATGTGACCACATGGACGGATTGGATGGTGAACAAACATTATGGTGGGCCCCACGTGGGACCCACAGTTATGTATGTATTTTATTCACACCGTCCCCAGCACGGGACGGTGGAACCCACCGTGTATGTGTTCTCTCCAGGCCGTCCACGGCAGTGGACGGTGAGCTCCACCATGATTTATGTGGTTATCCACACTGTCCACTCTCTGGACAGTGGACCCCACCATGATGCTTGTGTTGCATCCCCAACCGTCAATCCTTTTTGCAAGCTCATTTTAAGGCATGATTCAAGTGGTTCAAGTGGGTCAGATATGTGGTTCAAGTGGGTCCTACCACTATTATTTGAAGTAAGGATCGGTTGATCCTTTGGCATGAATTTTATATATATATATATATATATATATATATATATATATATATATATATATATATATATATATATATATATATGTATTTGTGGCCATTTTTAAGGCCCACCTTGACATTTATAAGGCCCGTTGGTAAGGCCCATTAATGTGGCTCATTTGATGAATGTAAAGCCCATGTGATTAGGCCCATTCTGATATATTCTAAGGCACATGGGTTATAGCCCATTGCAATGTACATAAGGCCCGTTGGTAAGGCCCATTAATGTGGCTCATTTGATGAATGTAAAGCCCATGTGATTAGGCCCATTCTGATATATTCTAAGGCACATGGGTTATAGCCCATTGCAATGTACATAAGGCCCGTTGGTAAGGCCCATTAATGTGGCTCATTTGATGAATGTAAGGCCCATGTGATACGGCCCATTTGATGTACCTAAGGCCCATGGATCGAGGCCCAACGGGTTGTCCTTAGGGTCCATTGCAATGCATGATTTCTCCATGGTTTGTGGCAGGCTATGCCTTGGGAGCAATGTTGGTTTGACGTCCACATTGCAAGTATAATGTTGGTCAAATGTCCGCATTACGACTCTCCCTAGGGCCCATTGATAGGCCATACTTGTGGTGTGTAGGCCTTTTAGGCTTATCTGCATTGTATGGATAATTCATCACCTTCTAACATGCTTAGTATAGCTCCATGATACATGCCCATGTGCATCATATCTATGCTTGATATGAGGAATGTTTGATCATAGCATAAGCCGTTGGGCTGTGGCATTTACGGAACTCCTTATGAGACGGAGTGCCCCCACATGAGTGCGTGGTACGTACAGGATTACTGCATGATTTGACGATGTGACTCATGCATTCCGCATATGTGTGACTTGATCACTGCACACCCTAGCGACATCAGGGTCGTGGCCTCCACAGGCACATCGTGGATGGTCGTATCGGATAACGAAAATATTGGCTCTAGTATTGTGGGCACTTAGGATGTCCTTGGGTGAAAATCTCAGAACCTTTTTAGTACCAGGAGATGCTCCAACGTCTAGACCGAGTGGATACACAAGTGCCCAAGTGCTGAATACCAGTACGCCGCGTCTCCCACTGTGTCGTGGTCGGTTGGAAGGGGGTGTGGCCTTATCCGCCCGAGTGAGGGGGCTATAAGCTAGGCTGAGTTTGACCAGCTCGTAAATGAGTCCGCTATCGACGAGCCGGGTAGGTATTGGCAGACTACTGGTTAGGCGGATAGTGAGGTCTATTCCACTTGCTCGACTGTGCAGCTAGGGAGGAGGCAGTCTGTGTGGAGTGTATTAGACCCCGGTGATATCCAGAGAGGAACTGTACTGATATGTGTACTTGATGAGGACTGACATGCTTGCTTCGCATCTCGCATATGACATTTGGCTACATAGGCCTCGCATCGCATGGCCTTGGTATGGCCGATAGCATTCATGTCTTGCATCATATAGCGTTGGTACAGCTGATAGCATTCATGGACTTATCGCATATTTTCGCATTACTCTGATATTGTACACTTGGCGCTGGCCTTGCACACACACTTACACCACCCTCTAAGCTTTTGTAAGCTTATGCACGACCGTTGCGTGCAGGTAGTGTTGGACAGCAGCAGCGCTGAGGCAGGAGTGCACATCAGTTTATTTTGAAGCTTTTGATCACCCTGTATTTCCCTTTCCGCATTGTACTTAAAGTTTTCGATATAGTGGATATGTGGTGATGTTGTTTTGTGACTTGGTTATGCTTATGGTTATGCTCTATTACAAAAAAAAAAAATTCTACTGAAAATCCTCCTTATAGGATCCCAGGGACAATTATGGAATAATTGCACAAATCAAGCCCCATATCAAGCACAACTGTATATGGGATAATTGCACAAATCAAGCCCCATATCAAGCACAGCCGTGTATGGGATAATTGCACAAATCAAGCCCCATATCAAGCACAGCTGTGTATGAGATAATTGCACAAATCAAGCCCCATATCAAGCATAGCCATGTACAACTCATAGTACATTTCATATGTAGCACTATTTTAGTTGTAGAAATGTAGCACCGTGATTGATGGTAAAAACACTATCAATAGAAAATACAAAGCAGACGAGAATATTTTTCTCCTTGTACATTTCTTATCAGTTTGTAACATTGCTAAGGCCCACACCAGGTTTTCGGTGAGAAATAGGCGATCTATAGACTTCTAGTTTGACCCCCGGGGATTCTAACATTTTCATCGCCAGGGTTTCTCTGCCATTCAGGACCTGAGGCTAGGAACGAACTATTCTATTAGTCTCCTAATCCGTGATACTGAGCTAGTGGCAATTTTCCTACTCTAATACTCCTGGTAAATATTTTTCAGGAGATTAAATCATACTAAATTATCCCTGCACAGGATGAAAATATCTGGACCCTTATCCCAAATGGTGCCCTTAACTTTGCTGCAACTTTGAAAGCCTGCGGACCTTTTGGTCCAAACCTACCTTAGAGTGATCTTGTATGGTTCAATGGTTTTATCCATAAACACTTTATTACAATTTGGATGACTTTTACTGATAAGCTTAAAATGAATGATTTATTTTATTTTCTAAGTATTATTGACGATACTGCTGTGTTTTTTGTCAGCATGGTACCAAATCCATTAATCACTTATTTTTTGGATCATTTTAGGGCATGAGCCCAAAATCGAAGTATATACGCAAGTGGACCACACCATAGGAACGGTAGGGGTAATGACATCCACCGTTAAAACTTTTTTACTGCCCACAACAATGTTTATTTGTCATCCAATCAATTCATGACATCACACAGACATGGGTGAAGAGAAAACACAAATATCAGCTTGATCCAAAACTTTTGTGTCCCTGATAAGTTTTCAACGGCAGGCATTCTAATTCACATTGTTTATTGTGGTGTGGTCCACTTGAGCTTTGCATATTCTTCAATTTTGGGCTGATGCCCTGAAATGAGTTAGTAAAACAGAAGAAACTCGGTGATAAGACACATAAATCATAGATTCATAGTGGGCCCCATAGTTTACTCCATCCACTTCCTTTATCCACACCATCTATCAATTTTTACATATCATTTTAGGCTTCAAGCCCGAAACTGAGGCATCAATCTTGGGCTGATGCACTAAAACGAGTTAGCAAAACGGATGAACCGGGTGATAAGACATATAAATTATAGTGGGCCCACAGTTTACTCAGCACATAATCTGCTTCTTTTATCCACACCGTCCATCAAAATTTCCATATCATTTTACTCTACAGGCCCCAAAACGAGGCACACTCAAGGTTCAAGGGCACCGCACCACATGAAGCAATAGTGATAATGACGCCCACCATTGAAACCTTCCTAGGGCCCGCCATAATGTTTATTTTCCATCCAATCTGTTCATAAGGCCAGATGTACCTGTATGAGAGGAAATCACAAATATCAACTTGATCCAAAACTTCTATGGTCCTCAAGAAGTTTTGGATGGTAGGCATTTGATCTCTAACGTGTGGTCTACTTGAGCCTCGGAGCTGTCTATTTTTTATATCCTAAAATGATACGGCAAAATGGATGGACACCCCTTATAAAACCCATACATCACGCGTGGTCCCTGAGAGCCCATGCGGTTAGAAGCGGATTGTGTAAATTCTGTGAGGTTCAACATGATTTTTGTATTTTATCTACTCCGGCCATCCATTTTATTGGATAATTTTAGGCTTAAGACCAAAAATGAAGTATATCCAACCCTCAAATGCACCACACCACAGGAAAAAGTGTGAATTGAACATCTACTGTTCAAAATTTGTTGGGGGCCACAGAAGTTTTGGATCAAGCTTATTCTAATGTTTTCCCTTCATCCATGTCTGTATGATCATATGAACAGGTTGGATGAAAAATAAACATCATTGTGGGGCCTAGCAAGGTTTCAACAGTGGAAATCATTATTCCCACTGCTTCCTGTGGTATAATCCGTTTAATCTTTGTATACGCTTCAATTTTGGGCTCAACCCCTTAAATTATATAGAAAAATGGATGGACGGCATAGCTAGACTACATACATTCATGGTGGGTCCAACTGAGTTTACTCAGTGCGCAATTCGATTTCCATGCGGTTGCGAAAAATCTCCCAATCACACCGGATGATTCGCATTCACAATCACGTGATCACCTGAGGAAACGTTAGAAGGAGAGCACGGTATATCTGGAGTATTATGGAGTAAAAAAGGGCGAGTTCGGACGAAACTGCACTTGGGCTAAAGATGTGGACGGTTTACTTTAGTTTCATGTGTACAATTGGCAGAGGGGGATGAACCATCGTTCTCTGCCAATGTTCGTGAATATGGACAATCGGTCATGTGGCTGGCTACCAACCGTCTATTTTAGTCTTTTATGCATTGGCTGTTCAACAAGTTGATTAGTCTTATTTGCATGACCGAATGTTGACAGGTCCACCAAATTGATGAATGGTCAAGATCTTAGTTGCATGTTCAACACAACTTTAGGAATTGTGGACCATGGATTTACCATGTACTATGTGTTGCATGTTGAGACCATGCACACATAGAGAGAGAGGGAGAGACGTGTTTGTCTCTCCCCCACCCTCTTCGGAGATCCACCGAGGTGGGTGGGACCCCTGATTGTGGGGCCCACTGTGATGTATGTGACTATATCCATGCCGTCTATCTATATTGAAAGATCATTTTAAGGCATCGTCCAAAAAATGAAGTAGATCAAATCTCAGGCGGAGTATAATACAGGAAACTGTAGTAATCTACTATTAAAAACTTTTCGTGTGTCAGAAAAGTTTTGGATCAAGCTGATATTTGTGTGGTCTCTTCGTACAGATATTTGTGACCTCATCAACAGGTAGGATGGCAAATGAACATTCTGCGGCGGTGTAGTTTTTAGTGGTGGAGAATTAATCACTAATGTTTCTATGGTATGGTCCACACAAGATTTGAGTCTGCTTCATTTTTGGGATCATGCCCTAAAATTAGCTTTTAAAACAGTTGGACGGTGTGGATTTAAGGAACATACATCACTGTTAGCCCCACAGTCAGGGGTCTCACTTGATCCGCTCCCCTCTCTTGGTTTTCTCACGTTGACGTGGCATAGGGAGAGGCGTGTTGGTCTTCTCTTCAATGCTAGTTACGGCTGTGAAGGCTAGATTTTTTTTAGGTTTTAATCCTGTTCTACTGTTGTTCTAGTGTATTTCTTTTGCAGTAATCTTTGGTGACAGAATGGGAGAAAGGTAAGTCATTTGTTTTTTATTTATCTTGCGTGTTATTGTTGTGTGTGAATGTAAACATGTTGTTGTATTTTAGGTTTTAATTTGACCCTTTATTTCTTTGAGGTTTTGTTGTACTAGTGTTTAGTATCAAAGTCAAAAATTGAGAAGCCTTTTAACCCAAAATCGATGTTGGCGTTCGTATTTCAATCGTGTTTCAAATGATTAGATCGAGTTCTACTAAATTAGAGGTGCCAATATTCAATAGATTCAATTACGTAGTATAGAATCCGAAGATAAATAGTGTTAGGGAATGAAGGTTGTGCAATTAAGATGGGAGGAAAATAAAAGAAGCTCATGGAAATGAAATATATGGTATTTGATGAGAAAAATTAGTTAGTTATGACAGGTCTTTTTCTTGCACTAAATAATTTGATTTTGTTCAACATATTTAATAAAACTACTATTAAGGGTTAGTGGGACAAATAGTAAAACCTTTGTAATGAAAATCAAAGTATGTATATATATATATATATATATATATATATATATATATATATATATATATATATATATATATATGTATATATATATATATATATATGGGAAAAGGTACTATGCGCTCGACCTCACGATAAGCTCCCGTGAGGTCGAGCCATGTGGGCCCCACCGTGATGCATGTCGACCATCAACACCATGCATTTGATGGGTCCCCTTTAGATTATGGGATATCCCAAAAATCAGCCGTATACAGAACTCAGGTGGGCCATACCATCTAAAATCATGTGAAGACACCGTTAAAACATATAAAAGCACTTGGTGGGGCCCACCTGAGTTTTGAATGCTGTTGAAACTTGGTCTGAACCCTCATACAATTGGGACACACATAATGGATGGGCTGGATTATCAAACCATATCTCGGTGGGCCCAAAAAATGATTATGAATGTTTTAATGGTGCACGGCCCCTCCCCACTTCTGTATGTGGTGTGGCCCACAAAAGTCACGGATTGACTTGATTTTTGAGACCTAGGACCACGATGGAATGGTGCATTTGACTGATGGGGTAGATGTTTGAAACACATCACGGTGGGGCCCACACAACTCGACCTCATGGGATGCACTCGTGAGGTCTAGCGCATAGTACCTTTTCCCTATATATATATATATATATATATATAATCTTCCAACAACAGTTGTACAACTTGAAGATGAAAGAATTATTCTCTTTGAAAGAACATTTGAATATGTTTAATAACATGATTAGCATATTAATGGTAGTTGATGCAAAGATTGATGACGAAGAAAATGTTGCACTTTTCCTTTATTTGATGTTAGAGTGCGATCGTTTATTATAAATCTCAATAATTATCCATATTTCAATATAGAGTTGGTCGTATCTAAGTTATTTACTAAAGAGTTCAGTAGAAAACACATGGGAGTTTATTGGCGATGCTATGTTGGTTAGAGAAAAATCTAGTAAGAGAGGTACCAATGGGAGAGATCAGATGAGATCTAAGTCGAAAGGGCATAAATAGCATGTGCTCCCTGCTCATGGCCCAACCGCCGATTTTGCATTGTAGCAAATTCTATCATGACATTAGTAAGAATAGTATCAACAACCATGACATATCCGATCAGTTTATATTGGTTGTAGTAGATTCTGTACCAGTGGTAGATTCTGTACCAAATCTAAATCAACCAATATAAACCACCCATCAACTCTTCCTTCGCAACTACCATTGTCCCTTTTATAATTTTCAATCAATCATTTCCACTAGAAGATTTATGATCATCTTCATCAAAATTTTCTAATGGAAAAAGACTTTTCCTCAGGTGTAGTACGTGCCGTACACTAGAAATTATACGAATGATACCTTTAAATATAGTCATTCTACTATCCCCGATTTCCATAATTTTACATGTGCTATCATCACTTATGTAAACCATGACATCATCATATAATTGATGTGCGCAAATAATTTCTATATGATGTTGTATGAAATAAAATACCTGAATCTAAGATCCATTGATGGTTTAAATTCTCTTATACAATCATAGCTGACAAAACTTCCCTGTCCTTGGATGAATCATCTTCTTCTTCTTCTTCTTTTTTTTTTTTTAAATAAAAAAAAACTAGGTTCCTGATGAATCCTTTAAATCTAATACTTGATCATGTGAATTAGATTTAGAATTTTCTTAATTTTCTTAATTTTCTTTACTGAGTTTTCAATTTCTTTTGCAACAGACCATTCTTTCTACAATTCCAACATTTTCTTGAAGACCCATCATGTGTTTTTCCATGGGACTCTTGATAAGCAACACGGACATAGCTAACTATATATTGAGATTTGGACAATGTGGAGATTCATAACTAAATCATCCAACAAATTCGAACAATGTAAATGTCCAAACTTTTTTCATCACTAATCTTTACATTGATTGCCACCAATTTACTCATTGAGGTATCAAACACATTTAAGTGTTCTTGCAAAGAGGAAAATTTCTTCATCTTCATATTATATAGTTGCCATTTGAGAAAATTCTTATTTTCTTGATTTTCCTTCATACGGATTTCGCAATTTTTTTTTACAAACATTTTGTATTAGTTTGATTGGATAATTTTGAACAAAACTCAATCATTTAATGCCAGGTGAAGATCTGTCATAGCTAATTAATTTTCTTTTCAAATACCTTGTCTTTCATCTTTACGAGTTTCTTTTCTTTTTATTTGTAGCTAATTGCATAGTCTTTCTTCATCAATAATGCATCCTTCTTTAGTTTTCACGATGCATAATTTGATCAGTCAAACTTTGACACCTTAAATCTAGTTAAACTCGATCCACCATCTAAAAAGAATTACAACGCAAACGCTGGCATTGATCTTGTTCTAAAAGGCTTCTTAATCTTGTGCTTTGATACTAATTGCTGCAGTAAACCAACAACACATGATCGATGTTGGCGAAGAAAGACCACCAAAGAAAAAGAGTTAAAAAAGATCCAAAAGGTAAAGGGAAAAATGTGACGCCCTGAATTTTCAGAACCCGAGTATATGACTCATTCTCCAAAAATCCGAGTATTAACCTTTAGAGATAGTCAAATTTAAGTATATTTTTTTTCTTTTATTTCTCTTTCAGATTTAGCAGTTTAGTGGAAGATGAACAAATCACACATAAAGAAAAATTTGCACTTACATGTAGAATATACGATCGGCTGCCCATGATGACTTATGCAAAACAATGTCTTTATGTTAACAAATACAAAAATTACACAATTTACACATGAGAAATAATAAAATGCATATAAATTTGAGCCGCAAGATCACACAAATTCTCTTGGCAGATATAGTCATGCATCTCTGATAATTGTATCATGCTTATTATCGATCTGGACATGAATATCTTTTAAGCCACCTGCATTACCTGTATAGTTATATATTTGATGAATGAGTAGCCAACTCAGTATGAATTCCCTTCAAGATTACACACCACCGCTTTAGCTAAGCATAGTTAAAAATAACAAGGCATTCAAAACAATACATGATGCAGTCTTGTTTAAATGCATAGATATGTGAATGCATATTGACCTAGGGATGCTCATCCAGTCGGACTTGGGCTTGTCACCCATGCATATGACTGGTCACTAGCGTAACACATCACGTGCGTACATCACGTACAACATAATGACCAAGCCATTGTACATCACGTACGTGGGTCGATAGTCGATGGTCTGGGAGTTAACAAAACAATACCACACTAAAGCCTAAGGGCACATGCTACAACATCCAGAATTAGCTACCCGTCATCGCCCGTATGCCATGAATGCATGATTAACCAAACTATTATTATTCCAATTACAACCAGCCAATTTAAGAAAATTCAAAAGTCACTACGAGGGACTGGTCACCTAGCATAGGCTGACAGCTTGGGTATAGTGTCCCTTCCCACCATCCCCGGCTCATGAGATTTCCCATTGTAAAATGTTTAATGGATGCCCATCGACTAGTGGCCAATCAAATTCAATACGTGGGAATTACCATCGCATGGTTATATGAGAATGAGTCATCGAAGTCACGTAGAGCAAATACCAAATTATGGGACAAATACTTAAATCGAAGCGGTAAAGAGGTTATATAGGGCAGTGTTAAATCAGAGTGGTAAAGAAGTCATTCCCAAAGCCAGGTAGGCAAGACGACCGATGGATGGTAAACCCACATTAGTATTCCACACCCTAGATAACCTCCAAATCGAGGGTCTATCTCTAACACATTCCATCTCGTTATATCTTAAGTGTGGGTTACATACACAAGTGGAGTTTTCTACTAGTAGTTGTAGTGAATTTAGATGCATAAGTGACTTACAACAATTCATTGACATGCGAAAGAGTATAGATACAACATGCTAGATATATGTTAAGCATTAAGTTCATAATTATCGCAATAAATAATGATTCAAATATATAAGCTATCAATTGAAATTTAAATGGAAGCAATCATGTAAGTAACTATTGCATGCAATCATAGTTCACAACTATCAACTGTAATTCAAATGTAAGTTATGCCTTAAGAGTTGATAACTAATGTAAGAGGCTATATGTTATAAGATAACATTTGTGATTCTAATGAAGATTATTGCTTAAACTAATTTGGAAATGGAAAGCTTAAGGGGAAGAAGTCATCACCTTATGTGTCAACTCACCTTCTAATGTTGTGAGGAAGTGCGCACGCCCTTAGAATCTTCCCAAAATGAACATGCCTCGAATCGCTCTCGGCTCGAACATCGTGAAACCGAGAATGCAATATTAAGCTACATTTTCATTGAGATTTTAGAAAACCATTTAACCAACCAAGGATTCGATGTTGTTTGAGGGGAGTGCCACGTGGGTGACAATAAGTTGGTTTCCGCCGATCCCCACTTGGTCTCCTTACTTTGGCAGACAACTTCCTCCAAGCATGTGGAGCTTTACTCTGAAGGTCATTGCTTTGAGGTTTTGCATATTTCTTCGATTGGGCTTGCTTTTGGGCTTTGATTCGGGCTTGATTTTGGGTTTAACTAAGTGAGTTGACTAGGTTATTTGATTGGGTAGGCTGACCAGGTGAGTTGACTCATCGAGTTGATTCAAGGCTTTAGGTTTTAGGTTCATAAGGTTTAGGGTTATGCCGATTGAGTTGACTGAGTTTATTGGCTTGAATGGGCTAACTGGGTTGTTTGGGTTCACGAGGTTGAATGGGCTGAGTGGGTTGAGTTTAGGGTTTAGGATTGAGGTTCCTAGGGTTTAGGGTTTAGGATTGGAGTTCTTAAGGTTTAGGGTTTAACATTGAGGTTTCTAAGGTTTAGGCTTATGGGGTTTAGGGTTTATGATTGGGGTTTGATTGATCATCCATCAATTCAAACTCAATCAACTTATCAGCCTAGAGTGGGGTGCCTACAGTCACTCACTATTATGAAGGCAAAGAGAAGCAACAATCTCTATAGGTTGATAAATAATACTGTTTCGGGGGGGAGCAACGACATCTGTAGGGGAATCCACGTTGTCACGTTTGTGGCATGCATGCCTATGCTACATGAGCAAGTACGGTATGAAGGTATTACTGAATTGTCACTTGCTTCTTGTATCTAAAAGTTTTGATTTAGATATATATGAGCATTGCATATACGGTAAACAATCAGGGTTACCTTTTAAAACTGAAAAGCATAGTAGTAAATGACCGCTTCATTATTTGACTCGGATGTGTGGGGGTTGTCGCCCGTTGTTTTTAGGGGAGGATCATCATTCTTTGTCACATTCATTGAACATTTTTCTAGAAAGGTGTGAGTTTATTTTTTAAAAAATAAGTATAATGTTTTCACCACTTTTAAAATATGAAAGGCGATAGTAGAAAAATAATTAAAGTAGAAGTTGAAAGTGTTGAGGACAAACAATGGTGGATAATTTACTTCTAAAGAATTTAATTGGTTTTGTAAAAATGAAGGGATCGTAAGACACAGTACAGTAAGACATACACCAGAGCAGAATTGTGTGGTAATACAAATGAATCGGACTCTTTTAGAGAGAGCCCGAAGCATATTAAGCAACGCTGCATTGGGCTAGGAACTATGGATTGAAGTCGTTAATACGGCTTGTTACTCAGTGAATTAGTCCTCGTTTACACCCATTAGTTGTAAAATTTTAGAAGAAGTGTGGAGTGGTCATGATATAGACTACTTAGGGTTTTGGGTATTTAGTTGTGATGATTACTTTCATGTACCGTTAGTTGAGAGAGATAAGGTAGACCAAAGGACAAAAAAGTGTACCTTCTGTGTGCTATGATGATGGTGTAAAGGGATACATGCTGTATGATCAGGTCACACGGAAGATCACGATTAACCGTGATGTCAGGTTTGATGATGATTCATTATTTTGCAAGGATGAACATAAGAAAATGAAAAAGTCAACGCTAATTGATGTTGAAATCAACAACGGTGAGACACTGGTAGAAGTTGAATTGCAAGAAAAGGTACAGGAGTAAGTGTAGCAACCACCTGTGAAGAAAAATTCATCGAGAGATTGCACATTATCGGAGAGATAAAGAGATGATTTGAATGTTGCATTTTCTCTCATTACGAATGAGGGGGATCCGTCTATATTTTCAGAAGCATTGGATGACAAATATGCTCAGAAGTGGATATGACGATGTAGGCCAATATGGACGCTTTGCACAAGAATGAGATGTGGTAGCTGAGTGACCTTCTCGTTGGACAGAAAGCGATCATGTACAAGTGGATTTATAGGAAAAGACATGATAGATACAAGGCGAGACTAGTAGTGAATGGTTATGCGTAGAGGGAGGGTGTTGACTTCAGTAAGATATTTGCACTTGTGTTCAAGTATGTATCTATCGGATTTGTGTTAATGTTGGTTATCTAATACAATTTTGAACTGGAACATATGAATATAAAGATTGCTTTCCTATATGGGAAACTGAAAGAGTATAACTACATGAAGTAATCAGAAGGGTTTGAGATACAGCTAATAAGGAATAAGGTTTGCAGGTTGAGGAGGTCATTGTATGACCTGAAACAATCACTTAGGCAATAATATTAAAGATTTGATTCTTTCATTATGAGTCAGCGGTTCACCAGAAGTGAGTATAATTATTGTGTCTACTTCATGGCACCGAGCAATGAAGAATTCATTATACTAGTATTATATATTGATGACATGCATATTGCCAGCCGTAGCATAACTGAAATCAATATATCAATTACCAGGGACATTCGAAATGAAATATTTAGGGGTTGCAAAGAGGATTTTCGGCCTTGATATACACAGAGTTAGGGAGATGAGTATGTTACAGTTGTCTCAGCTAGAATACATTGAGAAGGTGTTCGTTAAGTTTGGGATGAACAATGTTATACCAGTTAATTAGCACATCCTATGTTACTCACTTTTAACTTTTTTCAAAGTAATGTCGATGAAGAAAAGCGATTATGTCTCGTGTACCCTACTCGAGCTCAGTTGTCAGTTTTATGTATGTCATAGTCTCTATGAGATCAGATATTTCACATGTAGTGGGTGTTGTGAGCATATATATGTCAGATTTCTGCAAGCAATACTGGGAGGCAATGAAATGACTACTTCGTTATATTCGAGGTACAAAGGACTACGTCTTGACATCTGAAAAATCAAAGGATAAACTTATAGGCTATGTGGATTTTGATTACACAGGAAATGTGGACAATAGAAGTTCGACTTTTACTTACTCGTTTGTGCTTGTGGGTGGAGCACTCAGTTGGTGTCGAAGCTTCAGTCTGTGATTGTTCTTTTCACAACTGAAGCTGAATATATGTCCGTGATGAAGGCATTTAAGGAAAGTATTTGGTTGGGATGAATGATGGACGAGCTCGGACTTTAGTAGTAGGCCGTGTTACTTAATTATGATAACAAAAATACTATCAATTCGACGAAGAAATCGATTTACCATTTTAAAACTAAACATATTGATGTTCGTTATCATTTCATCTGACAGGTACTTAAGAAAGGCGATGTCACTCATGAGAAGATCTACATGAGCGTGAATCTGACGGATATACTTATGAAGGTGGTTCTTACAGATAAGTTCAGATTTTGTTATACTTCTCTGAGTTTGGCAAAGGTTTGATGAATATGGAGTGTGCGTGAAAAACGACGACGGTAGATCCATGATGGACATGATTAGAGATGGTGCTTGGTGATGTGGTTCATGATGATTGAAGCCATGGTGGAGATTATTGTCTGGATGTATTCAATCTATGTAGAAACATGAGATTTTGATTGGTCGAACAGGCCGCTCAATCAATTGAGAGAATCTTGAATTAAACATATTGGTCTCTAGACAGTTTTGGACATGTTCGATTGATCGACCTTAGAGGTTTGAGCGATTAACATAATTTGAAAAATTCATGTTATTACCTGGACACTTTCGAGCATGTTTGATTGAACATGAGGGGCTCAATCGATCGAGGATTGCTCAATCGATATCAATGGATCAATGCTCAGATCAACGATGCACAAAATTTTGAGTAATTGCATGGATTTGTTTCATTTTCCAGATGTAACACTATATATATAAGTGTAATACGAGATTATGGTAGAACAAGGATAACTAAATCGTTTTTAGAGTTTGAAAGGGAGAAAAGTTAGGTTTTTGTATATGTAAGTGTAACTATCTCTTATAATTTTGTTTTTATAGTGGATTGTTGATTGCTTTGTGCCATAATTTTTTTTCCACAAGAGTTTTTTCACGTAAATTTATATGATCTCTTTATTACATTCTTTGCATTTATTTTTCATTGGCGTTATTCAATTTGAAATTTGCTTCCGCAGCTCTCAGCATGAACAAGTGCGTCGTATCCACTTGAGTCTTGAAAGGGTGGTGTAAATGTAACCATGCATATTAACATAATCAAATATCATATCCATGCCATACATTCCATCTCATCTTTTCCACCTCTCTCATTTGCATCTCCTCATTTTTTAGACTTCCTCTAATACAAATCCCGGTATGGTAAGCTTATTCCACAAGCCGTGCAGCCAACAAGGTTTCACCCACCATGAAAGGTCTTTGAAATCAGGCCAATCCAAACCATCAAATGGACCGTCGCATGAATTGGAGTCTTTTGGATGGTTGTCTACTGTTTTCTACAGTTTGGACCATCTAAAGATTTTACTATTTTTTCGGCATCCATGGTCACCGTGGGATCCCCAAGTGCATACGAACTGGCACACCATAGAAAACAATACACAACCATCCATAAACCTCCGCATCCTTATGTTGACCATGTGATCGGATAGCCTGGCCCCTGAGGTGTGAAAATCTCATGTGGGATGACCTGTACGAAGGTGGAATGTTATACACTAATCCCAGTGGGCCCCGCCCGCAGCCACTGTAGAATAACTTCTAAAGTGACTCGAGGACCGGCCTCCTTGACTTTTCTGGAAATCAACAAAATATTCAGTACATTACCAATCCAGAAAAACAATGGTACTCCCCAATGCTTTTAGGTGACACGTGGAATGTCAAATCATTAATCCAGACCGTCCATTCCTTCAAACAATTAGGAACAAGCAGTAGAGGAAAATTCAGGTCAATTGGTTAATCCTAAGCATCTGATATGCAAGCATGGAATGGACAGTTAAGATTGAAGGGAGAAAAAAAATGACCAATCATGGTCTTAAACCATCTATCTCATAGATGGTAATCATATTGCTTATGATTCTAAAATAGCATTTTGGTTCGGAGAGCGGATTAGGTAAAACCCTAGCCTCACCCAAGACGGTATGGCCCTTACCTTGGGGCACACCTTGATGTGTGTAATCTGTATCCATCCCATCCATCCATTTTTCCAGGTCATTTTGGGTCTTCATCTAAAAAAATTGAAGTAGATATAATTTTCAGGTGGACCATACCATAAGAAACAGCAGTGATTGACCATTAATGAGCCACAAAAGTTTTGAATCAAGCTCATACTTGTTATTTCCCTTCATCCAGGTTTATATCTCCTTAATAAACACTATCAAATATTAATGTACGCCCCCAGAAGTTTTTAATAATTTGGTATTCAGTCACCACTGATTCCTAGAGTATAGTCAACCTGATAATTGGATCTTTTTCATTTTTTGAATCATACCTTGAAATGATCTGGAAAAAAGGATAGGCAGGCGGATACAAAATACACACATCAAGGTGGGCCCCATGGTAAGGGCGGCTGTCTTGGGTGAGGCCTGTGTCTCACTTAATCTACTATCTTTGATTTGATGATTCTAACAACACCGTTTGGATTAATCAATCCCGCGTATATAAAACAAAAATTCAAAATAAGCTGTCCAAAAGTTAGTGTAGAAGTGTGACAAAATTAAAAAAATAAAAAAAGCTTATATGATTATCAAACCATGGGGTTAGTGGAATTTTTTATTAGACGGTGGATGGAGAAAATATTTAATGGCCTTGTTTCAACAAACAAGTGCCTAGGACAGGATTATAAAGGCAATCTGATTTTAAATATGTAGTGTGGCCTTTACCATAAGCCTACCTTAATGTATGTATTGTATATCTGTGCAGTGCATCCATTTTGACAGCTCATTTTAAGGAATGATCCAAAAAATAAAGCAGATCGAAATCTCAGGTGGACCACACCACATGAAACTGTAGCGATTAGTCATTAAAAACTTCTTATGGGCAACAAGTTTTGGATCTTTTTCTCCCTTCTTCCAAGTCTGGTGACCTTATCAACATGTTAGATGATAAATAAACATTAGGGTGGGCATTATGATGGCTCTGGAAAGTTTTTAGTGGTGAGCATTCAATCACCACTATTTCCTCTGGTGTGGTCCACCTGAGGTTTTTATCTGCCTCAGGTTTGGGTTCACTCCCTAAAATGGTCTAGCAATATAGAAAGACGGTATGGATATACAAAATAGGACAGAGCCGTACTTAATTCGCTCTTGATTGCATCCTATCCCCGCCTGTCTGTATCCACCAATGCGTAGGTCTGCCTGTGTCCCACCATCTGATTATCCGTATATCTCTGTTTTTTTCAAGATCATTTTAAGGTATGAGCCGGAAAACGAGGCAGATGGAATGCGAGTGGACCGCACCAAATAGTAAACTTGGTTGGCATTAAATGCATTAAATGCAAGAGTACCATGTGCTGTGGTCCACTTGAACGTTGGATTTGCTCTTTTTTTTAAGCTTGTGCCTTAAAATGATGAGAAAAGAAATGGATAGCGTGGCTAAAAAAATGATACGAGAAAAGGAATAAACAGTGTGAATAGACAGATACGTCATGGTGGGTCCCACGCAGATCTGCCCGTTCATGGGCAGAGACGGCGAGGGTAGGACGCAATCCGCGTCATAAGAATAGATCGCTGGAGGGTTATAATGTAAACTGCGAGGAGTGCGTGCGTATCAAAATTTCGACTCCGCCAGAGTATCAAATAACTCCCGCTCCTTTTTGTTTTTCCGCGCAATAAACACGTGCGGCGACTCAACTTCTCCACCTGAGACGCGCGATTACCGTTTACCGTCTGTGTTCCTCTTTTCGGGCTATTAAGGGATAGTTCAGCATCATTTAGGCCCGTTTGGCCGGCCGGGTGGATTGGGAGGGATTGAATGGTATTAGGGTGGATGGCATGGATTTCTAGGTAATGATGATGTTGTCAGTGGATTGTCTGGAGATCTATGGGATTGCTATATCCCTGGATTGCAATCTGTTTGGCGCGTCCGGCCAATCCTGGGATTAAACCTTCTCATCCCTTTCAATCCCTCAAACCAAACACGTCCCAGGCAAATTTGAAAGAATTAGGTTAGATTGGATGGGATTTAAAGGTAATGATGGGGTTGTCAGTGAATTGTCTTAAGATCCATGAGATTGGGATCAGATCACCGACTCTGTCTAGCACGCGAGGCTAGTCCCAGGATTTGACTTTCAATCCCTTCCAAAACCATCCAAGCCCTTCCAATCCGACCGGCCAAACGGGCCCTTAAAAAATAGTGGTGATGTGAGGAAATCTTGACCGTTGAAACTGAGGATCTAATAGAGTATGAAACCGAAGGGTCTGTTTGGGCAGTGGGATTAGAAGGGATTAGGTGGGATGGGATTCAGAAAACATAATTATTACCCATGCCAGGGATTGTCCCCTATTGCCATGGGATCAAATTAATGTCATGCTTTGTTGACAATACAATGGTGCATTGAATGGATATACTCACCATCATTTGAAATTACTTAGAATAACATACATGTGTTATGTTTAAACCGTTCATTTGTTTTGTAACCTCATTTTATGGCATGGGCCTAAAAATGAGGTAGAACCAAAACTTATGTGGCCCCAAAGAAGTTTTCAACGGTAAATATTCAATTCCCATTGCTTTCTATGGTGGGGTCCACTTGAGCTTTAGATTTACCTGATTTTTTGGCCCATGCTCTAAAATAATCTCGATAAATGGGTGGACGGTGTGGATATAGCCCACACATCATGATGGGACCTACACAACTTCCCAAACATTGAGTGAAATTGGCACGAGACCCAATGCAATTCCATTTAATGTAATTCCAAGGCTTTCCAATCTTTCCAAACATGGAGTGAAATTGGCACGGGACCAGATGAATCCCATCCAACCGAATCCCTTCTAATCCCACTGCCCAAACAGACCCTAATAAAATAAAAATACTGAGAAAGTGTAGCAAATATCTAACTTTTTCCTAGTAAATTTTGAAAGCTCTCCGCTATACTTCTAACCATCCATTTGAATGGAAGAGGATTTCCTGCTAAAGCATTAGCATAGGTTCATGTGCTGGAAACTTGGGTGGGCCATCGTGATGTTTGTGAGAAATCCAATCCGTCCATCTATTTTTTGAGCTCATTTTAAGATGTGAGACAAAAAATGAACCGGATCAAGATTCAAGTGGGCTGAAAATGTGAGGATTGAACGTCCACATTTGAAATATTCGTGGGGCCACAGAAATTTTGAATCAGCCTAATATTTATATTTTCAGTCCATCATAGTAGGAATGACATTATGAGCAGTATGGATGACATGTAAACATCACTGTTTACTCCAGAAAGTCTTCTAAATATTTATCACAGGTATCATAGTACACCTCACTTAGGGCCCGTTTGGCCGGGTGGATTGGGAGGGATTGAATGGTATTAGGGTGGATGGCATGGATTTCTAGGTAATGATGATGTTGTCAGTGGATTATCTGGAGATCCATGGGATTGCTATATCCAATCTGTTTGGCGCGCCCGGCAAATCCTGGGATTAAACCTTCTCATCCTTTCCAATCCCTCAAACCAAACACGTCCCAGGCAAATTTGAAAGGATTAGGTTGGATTGGATGGGATTTAAAGGTAATGATGGTGTTGTCAGTGGATTGTCTTAAGATCCATGGGATTGGGATCAGATCACGACTCTGTTTGGCACGCAAGGCCAATCCCCGGATTTGACTTTCAATCCCTTCCAATACCATCCAAGCCCTTCCAATCCGACCGGCCAAACGGGCCCTTAGGTACAGGAACTTAGTGGGAAAGGCTTTCACATGAAATTCATGTCCTGTTTGAATGGCTCTCATTAGGTGGTTAGGATTTCCATATATAGTACCTACATGCACAAAAGTTATACCATCTTTCACTTATTCACGAGCACGTGTAAGCTGAGTCCAAGTGTCAATTCATTTTCGCCTTGGTATGGTCCACCTAACAAGTGGGAATGCCTGACTTTTCAAGAAGGGCCATCTTCTTAAATGGGTGCAATGTTTCTACATTGGCAGTAATGATATGTCGTCATGCGACCGGCTTTGGGTGATGGAAATCCTTTACAACACATGCTGCAAGAAATACGTTCAACACCATGGCTTTATGGGACCCACTTAATGTAGGTCTGATATCTACACGTTATTTTTACTGCCCATAACACATGGATCCAAAACCCATTTGGTCCACACCATAGAACAATGTATAATAACATCTAAAGCCGTTAAATTCACTTGGTGCCCCAGCTAAGTTTTGATCAGAATTAGTTTTGACATTTCTCTCCATGTTTGTGAGGAACACCAGATTAACAGCCTGGATTTCATATAAATAACACGGTCCATTAAGCAAGCTTTCTATGACAGGCATAATCCAGATGTAGCCTAACTGACCTAGTGAATACACCCAGATCTATAGCTCAACTGGCAAACTGAGTGGAGATACCTCGTTTCAACACTTGGGGCGTTTCAACACTTGGGGCCCCTGTGGCCGGGCGGATTGGAAGGGATTGGATGGTATTGGAAGGGATTGGAAGTTAAATCCCGGGATTGGCCAGGCGTGCCAATAAGACTGGGTGATCTGATCCCGGGATATAGCAATCCCATGGATCATAGGACAATCCACTGACAACACCATCAGTACCTTTAAATCCCATCCAATCCACCTTAATCCGTTCAAATTTGCCCAGGACGTGTTTGGTTCGAGGGATTGGAAGGAATGGAAAGTTTTAATCCCGGGATTGGCTAGGCGTGCTAAACAGACTCGATATAGCAATCCCGGGATATAGCAATCCCATGGATTTTAAGACAATCCACTGACAACACCATCATTACCTTGAAATCCATGCCATCCACCCTAATACCATTCAATCCCTTCCAATCCACCTGGCCAAGCGGGCCCTTGAGGTCTTGGTATTGATCCCTAGTGGGGGTGGCTAACATGAAGTATGTGTGCTGACAAGCTAATCAGAAAAAAAATAAATAAAAATGATCTAGTGAATATCTTGTTACCTATTTTTGAGCCATGATATAAGGTTTTAAATCGTGTGGCTGTCACACATATATCATGGTAGGCCTGTAGAGCTGGCGTGTCCCACGTTCTTCCTGCAATAGGGACGGTAGGCAGGGAGCAGATTAGGTGCGGCCCAGCCTCACCCATGACAGTACGACCCTTAATGTGGGGCCCACTTTAATATATGTATTTTATATCCACACCGTCCATTAGTTTTGCCAGTTCATTTGAGGCATGGGCCCAAGAATAAAGGGAATCCCTTAAAAGCTTCCTCGGACCCACTAATATTTTTGTAATGTTAATTTGCCATTCAACCTGCTGACAAGGTCACATAAATTGGAATTAAAGGTAAGAAAACAAATATTTTACGACTCATAAGAAGTTTTTAATGTTCATTAGCCACTTTTTCTTATGGTATGGTCCACCTGAGATTTGGATCGGCTTCAATTTTGAAATCAGGCCTTAAATTGATATGAAAAAATGGATGGATGGAGTGGATATAGAATACATACATCAAGGTGGGCCCCACTGTAAGGGCCGCACCTGATCGGCTCCGTGTAGACGGTTCCGTTCTGTCCAGATAGTACAACGACGGCCACCCAAAATCGTGCAGAATCGGGCAGTACGTTCAACCGATGCAACGAATCCCATCTCTCCACGTGTCGCGCTTACAAAGGTCTTTCCGTACTGTGAAATCGGCCAGCGGGGACCACCACGACTCGCGCGAGGTTTGAAGGAAACGGATCGGCTACTCACCCTGCCACTAGCCAATGGCCATGGTCGGTGCTCTGTGGGCCCATCATGATGTGTGTATTTCATCCATTCCGTCCACCCATTCTTCCAGATCATTTTATGGCATGAGCCCAAAAATTAGGTTTATCCAAATCTCAAGTGGACCGCACGGTGTTGATTGAATGACCACCATTAAAAACTTATTGGGGGACCCCGAAGTTTTGGATCAAGCTGATATATATTTTTCCCTTCATCCAAGTCTGTATGACCTAATAAACAGGTTAGATGTCAAATAACCATTACAGTGAGCCCTTGGAGATTTTTAATGGTAGACATTCAATCACAGCTGTTTTCCCATGGTGTGGTCCACCTGAGATTTATATCTACCTCATACTAATTGCAACATCTAAAATTATCTTTCAAAATGTATGGACGGCGGGGATAAAACACATACATCGTGTTGGGGTCCGCATGACACCGACCACTAACCACCTGGCTCCTGTCAGCGTCACTAGCCAAACCGCTTCCAGCTTTTAAATGGACTCTCTTCTCTCCCGCTTCAACAGGAAAAAAACACACAAAGCACAGAGAGAGAGAGACAGAGAGAGAGAGAGTTGAAGCGGAAAAAAACACACAAAGCACAGAGAGAGAGAGAGAGAGAGAGTTGAAGCGGAAAAAAACACACAAAGCACAGAGAGAGAGAGAGAGAGAGAGAGAGAGAGAGAGAGAGAGCGCGAGAAGAGAAGAGAAGAGAAGAGAAGAGAAGAGAAAAGCGAGAGAAATAGATTCTTCCTGATTTTCCGGCGGGAAAAGAGATTGAGATCTAACACACTAGGCCATTTTTCTACAGTTCTGTCCAAAACAAAAAACTCGAAATCTAAATACCTTCTCTTTTCATTTCTTCTTCATGCAATGAAATGGTAGTCTGACCTAAAGAACTCTCGCTTCTCCTTTCTTTCCGACAGGCACGGTCTCCGTCGTCTCGGTGTCGAAGAACCAGGTCCTCATCTTCTCTAATTCTGATTTCTTTTTGAAATTTTTGTAAATTTCATCACGACAATTTTCTGTTCTGTTTTCGAAATTTTTCGTGCCTGGAATCTTCAAATGGTTTTATTTTCACCGACGTTTTATTAGTGGTTAGATTAATATGAATTTGATGTAGAAGACGTGTTCTTCGTTATAGTTCTTCATGTTCTTATTTAGTTATTTGAATTTTTGTGTTGCTTGATTTTTTTTTTATTTGAGGATTTTTCATTTATCGTTCCTTTTACTCTTGAAGAATCCGGAAGATGATCTCTCTGTTTTTCTTGCAAGTAACGATTTTTTTTGGGGGGCTGCGGACGAAGGAATCTTTGTTGAATTCTTTGAAGCTATGAGATTGAATTTTGTTTCCTGTTTTTCTTTTCTTTTTTTCATTAGCATCATTATATATCTCTTTTTGCAATTTTTTTTTTTTCTTTTTTTGATTTCATGAGAATAAAGGTTACTGAATTTTCAAGAATCTGTCTTGCGATGCTTTGAGTAATCCAATATTTAAAAAAAGAGAAAAGAATTTAGATATAGTTGTTTGTTGAGTATGGTCTATGTCCATTTTTCCACAAGTAGAGAAAAATGATTTGTGATTTTGGAAGTTATATCCTTAGTAGAATTTCCAAGATTTGTGAACTGGGGATTTTGCTGTTACTGTTGTAATGGAAAGAAAGAACTGTTTCATCCACTTAAGCATGGTTTCATGATTTTTCGAAATTTGCAGCTTAAAATCTTGAGAAAATTGAATTTAGGTTCATTCATTTTTTTAATCTGCAAAATGAATTTAGTGAAACTGCTTTTCTTATTTTGGTGGTTTGTATTTGAAATTCTCAAGTATCTCTGAAAGTATCTTTCACTGGCGAGGACTTTCAACATGTGACGGGTTGTTTTGATTTCATTAGAAAACTCTGTTTGCACTTTCTTTTCCTATGAATTTAACACTACCATGGCTGATATTTTCAATTTCTTGTATTCAGCAATGGACCATTTTAAATATCCATTCAGAGGGATCATCAAGGATGTCAAAGGGAGAGCACTGTGCTATAAGCAAGATTGGATTGGCGGACTGCGTTCAGGCTTCGGGTATATTCCAAAAAAAAAAAAAAATCTTGATTTTCTTTTTTCCTTTTCACTTTGTTTTTAAATTGGATTTTTTGTGATTTTGTTAACTTGTTTTTAAATTGGATTTTTTGTGATTTTGTTAACTTGTTCGTTATTGTCAGGATATTGGCTCCGACTACGTATATCTTCTTCGCTTCTGCACTTCCAGTTATTGCCTTTGGAGAGCAATTGAGTCGCGAAACAGGTCAGTGTTCTCCTTTCATAACAGTGCGTTTGGGTGTAACCCAAATTGCAATTGGAACTGATACTTAAGTAGAACATCAGTTCCAATTCCCATTTGGAGTGGTACTGAACTGGAAACGCATTATGTGGGATTCTGTTTTGCCTTCCTATCTGGCCCAAATCAATATCCAATACAATTTCAGTCCTACCTGAATATGAGGATAAGAGTTTCACTGGAAAAGCATCCAACCCACCTCACCTTTCAAATGGACAGCCAACCATACCCAAAAACACTTAACAAATTGTTATTGCTGTGTGTTTCAAAGAACCCAAAAACAAGTCTCGGCATGAGAAAAAATGTTTCAAAGAACCCAAAAACAAGCCTCAGCACTAGAAAAAATTGAACCAATGAATTTGAATTTTGCTCATTATATATTATTTTGAGTTAATACTAGTCCCAAGGATGAGTTTGGGAAGTTTATGATGTGAGTATATTTGAAATTGTGTGTAGATGGAGCCTTGAGCACCGTAGAAACTCTGGTCTCGACTGCTATCTGCGGTGTTATACATGCAATACTTGGCGGGCAGCCCATGTTGATTCTAGGAGTTGCGGAGCCCACTGTTATAATGTACTCTTATTTGTACAATTTCTGCAAAGGAAGGGAGCAGCTGGGGGGCCGCCTGTTCCTGGCATGGGCAGGATGGTAATAACAACCAGCTTCTTAAAATCTGGCTTTTAGGAAGTTCTTATTTTGAAATATTTTGATTTTGTTCACATCATTGTTTGCAGGGTTTGTATTTGGACAGCTTTCCTGCTATTTCTTTTTGCAATATTCAATGCCTGTGCTATCATCAGTAGATTTACAAGGGTTGCAGGGGAGCTTTTTGGCATGTTGATTACAGTTCTTTTCATCCAGGAAGCAATTAAGGTATGTTCTCAATTCAAGATTTTTTTATTTTTTATTTTTTAATTTTAAATAGTAGAAGTACGAGCCTGTAAATCAGGCCAGGAAGATGATCCTAACTGCGTTCTGGGTCCTGTTCTGGTCAAGCACGTTTCGATTGTTTGATAGACCTTTTAAAAAATGCATGCGTGAGCAACCATCCTGTGAATTTAGCCCCCCCAACAGAAGAAAAGTGTGGTTGATCTTCGAACCATTCAAATCACAGGGATTAGTGAGCGAATTCAACAAGCCGGAAGGTGAAGATCCAAGTTCTGCATCGTACCAGTTCCAATGGCTTTATACAAATGGATTGCTAGGTGTCATATTCTCCTTCGGCCTACTCTTCACAGCACTAAAGAGTAGGAGGGCAAGGTCATGGCGATATGGCACAGGTTTGTAAACAACCTTAGTGGCATTATCTTCATTTGAAAGATTGCCTGTGTATGGGAACCTGATAACTCAATGAATGCAGGTTGGCTGAGAAGTTTCATTGCAGACTATGGGGTCCCGTTGATGGTCTTGGCGTGGACTGCGTTATCATACGGTGTACCGAGCAAGGTTCCTTCTGGAGTTCCAAGAAGGCTCTTTAGTCCACTTCCTTGGGAATCTGGATCTTTGCACCATTGGACCGTCGCCAAGGTAATAAAATGGATTCTGAAAAATCATTAGCCTTCTCTATATCATCTCATTTCTCGCGATGACTCATGTTTTAGTCCTAATTAGGAAGTTGTATCTTGGGAGTGTTATATGATAGTTGACTGGAAGAATCAGCATGTTCTCATCCAATCCAGTAATTGCAGAGGTGGGGGTCATTATTTTGGTCCTGTAAGCAGTTTCTTGGGTGTTCCCCATCATAAGATGGGCCATGCTGTAATATCTCTCCTATCATGTGATCCTAGCAATCCATTCCCTTGAAAATGGACAATCACTGACAATGGTCCATAGTTAATGGGGAATTTGTTGAACCGTTAGGATCAATCTGATTTGGGGTGTGGGGTGGTATCTCTCATGCCATATGTTCAGCCAACTGAATGAGGTCTGGATCACCAAATGGTGGGCCCCCACGAATGATAGAATGGACCTTACCAATCCGATTATCATTTTTCAGCTAAACTAGACCAGAAAAAAATTATGTTTTTTTTTTTTCCTTTCCTTGGCCTGTCTTATAATTACAAATCTTTGTGTTTTTACTCTTGACCAACCAACGCAACTTCATATTCTTGTAGAAAATGTGCTTCTATGCAAGCAATTGTTGCTATTTTACTAAATTGTTTGCTTCATGTGCTGAAACTGTAGGATCTGATGCAAGTTCCGCCGGTTTACATCTTTGCTGCCATAATACCGGCTGTGATGGTTGCGGGCCTTTACTTTTTCGATCACAGCGTAGCTTCACAGCTGGCCCAGCAGAAGGAGTTCAATCTGAAAAACCCGTCCGCTTATCATTATGACATTTTGTTGCTTGGGTTCATGGTATATGTCTGGTTTTGAATATTGCCCATTCATTTATGTAAATTCCTGTCATTATTTTATCAATTGCTCAGTTCTTTCAAAATCGTGATTTCAGGTTTTGCTTTGTGGTTTGCTTGGAATTCCTCCTTCCAATGGGGTCCTCCCACAATCCCCCATGCACACCAAAAGCCTTGCTGTTTTAGAGAGACAGGTTAACTGAAGGATTTCCAAGGATTTTGCTGCTGCATTTTTGATTAAAAGACTGATGTAGTTTTTTGCTGATGTAATTGGATATTGGCCATGTGCAGCTAATTCGCAAGAAGATGGTAAAGACTGCAAAGGAAGGCATAAAACAGCAAGACAGCATCTCGGAAATCTATGGCAAGATGCAAGCAGTGTTCATAGAAATGGACAAAAGCCCTGCTGTAAGTTTTCTGCTCATGAAAGAACTAGTACTAATAATACATCTGAATGCTTCTGATTTCTGCATATTTAAGAAAATTACAGAAATTCAAGATCACAGCCATGTTTTCCAGTCACTGTCAATTTACCCTTTACTATGCAAAGATTACCAATGCCCGTCACACTAAATTTTAAGTATTACCAAAGAAATTAGAAAATTCCATGTGACCAAGATTGGAATCCAAGGGCCCGTTTGGGCGCTCCCACTTTCTGCAATGGATGGGATGTGTTCGGCCAGCTGAAAGGAATCCAAGGGCAGTAGAAGTTGGAAGATATAACCTTTAGTTGTGGCTTCACTTTCTGCTCTGCCCCAAACATTTAATAGATGGGGTTATACTCAAAATGCGTAACCAATCCCGATCTGTTGGTAATCCCAAATAGGTCTTAATTGCCTTATTATTGTTTTATAATATTCATGGCATGGAAACCAGACCCTTTTCTTATATGCTCTAAAATAGGCTATCCGTGGCCTTTTGTAACTAGTATCCATTCTGTTATGTAGACAAACTCAGTAGTGAAAGAGCTGAAGGACTTGAAGGACGCAGTCATTGGGAGTGGTGGAGAGGGTGCAAAGGATGCATTTGATCCTGAGAAGCACATAGATGCCTATTTGCCTGTACGGGTTAACGAGCAGAGGCTGAGCAACCTGTTGCAGTCCCTACTGGTGGGTGCTAGCCTCGGCGCCATGCCTGTCATCAAGAGGATTCCAACGTCAGTGCTTTGGGGTTACTTTGCCTACATGGCCATCGACAGTCTCCCTGGGAATCAGTTCTGGGAAAGGATATTGCTACTCTTCGTCACTCCTGGACGACGATACAAGTAAGATTTCTTACAGTGAGTCGTCTAAATTAGTCTGCCATTTGGATGTCCCAATTTTTCCAAGAAGTGCGGGATGCTTTTCCTCCCAAATCAATGTGAGCTACATTTCAGATCTGACCTGAAAGGTTCCAAGCATTGATTTGTGGAGGAATAGGCGGAAAAATGGGATCCTGCATAGTGGAGTTCTATGAATTCAAACTGCCCAAACTGCAGTGTAATTGATAACCCTCTGTTTCACTGAAGTGTCCATCTGCTCGCGATTCGGGGTATACCCAAACACAAAACAATCGGATGAGGAGGTAGCATATGATGCTGGGTCAAGAGAAAATGTGTTTCTGTTCTTGTTGGAACTAATAATTGTAGTGGTGGAATACATTTTGGTAAGTGGGCCTCACCAAGGGATATATCATGTCTAATATCTTCCCTATCAGATGATCCTAGCCATCTAAGGAAAATGGACAATTACAGACACAGGGTCAGGATCATCAAATGAGGGAGATTTACAAGGTGTCTTCCATCCTTATGATCTGGATAATAAAAAGAAGTCCCCACACGTACAGTTTATTGAGTCAAGCGAACATTTTTCCATCAAATTGCTTGTATTCAGTCAATTGACTCAGAACTAAGTCGGACTGGTCACCCGAGTGCCATATTTTCCATCAAATTGCATGTATTCAGTCAATTGTAAGGTAGGGAAATCTACTGATAATTTCTGGGACTGTATGTATGGTGTGTTCAGGGTTCTGGAAGGGGCCCATGCTTCCTTTGTGGAAGCAGTACCGTACAAGTACATCGCCTTCTTTACTCTCTTCCAGTTCGTATATCTGCTGGTCTGTTTCGGGGTGACATGGATACCAATAGCAGGGATTCTTTTCCCTTTACCATTCTTCCTGCTCATATCCATAAGACAGCATATCCTCCCCAAGTTGTTCCAACCATTTCATTTGCGGGAACTGGATGCAGCCGAGTACGAGGAAATCACAGGGACCCCACGTCACAGTCGTAGCTTATCACGCAAGGTATGTGCGCTATCGAGTAGATAATTTGATTGTATAGTAAGGAGGCAAGAATTCTGACACTGTTTTTCTACTGATGATAATCATAGTATAGCTGTCCTTTTAACCAGAATTTGGCATGTAAGGATTACACGAAGCATGGATCTACAGAGTCTAAAATGCCATCAACTTCTTAAATTATGTTGTCACTTCCATGGAATGACTGAAAGTCATCGCACAGGATAACTCTAAGGATGTGGATGCATGAACAAATTGGGTCACGATTGTTAGTCTATGCTGTGGTTGTCTCCAATAAATTTCATGAAATATCACGAAATTTGCACCAAATTTGAATTATGAATCATGAAATTTCATGATATTTGGTGCAAGCAAACGCACCCCTAATAAAGTGGAAAGAACCAAAATGTATCTCCTTCTCCATCATTCACATTGACGGCATGGGATCCAAATTGCAATTACCTTCTAAGTTGGTCTCGAAATAGGACCATCTACAATTTGAGAGCTACTGCCTTGTTATGAATAACAGGCAATGCCATTGGTTTCTGTCATTTTCTCTTTGGTTAAGTCAAACATTCACAATTCAATTTATGTGTGCATCCAAATGCAACTAAAGTGTTACTCGGAACAATCAACCTGTGAAATTACCATCATCTGTTTTTGTCCTAGAAAGTGATGAGCTGAGATGAGTCATTGGCGACCTATTCCAACCTCAGTTCAAGTTCAATTTGACTAAATTGTCTGAAAAATTGACTCAGTGAGTTGTACTCGACTCTACTGGAACCAAGATGAGTTGGCACATTTCTTCTGTTTGTATCTCTTTTGGGCTTTTGCCCTGGGTAAGTAATAAGAGAGTCATTTCTATGTTGGTTTACCAAAAAAAAAAAAGAGTTCGCATATAGATTTTATCTTTGCTCAAAGCTCGGGGATAGCCAATCTGATGCATTCAAGGTAAATGTTTGCTTTTACTTAGATTGAACAATGTCATCGAGAGGGGTGTGAACATTCATGGTTTAAGATCCAAGACAATCATTGGGTCCTTTGTTGGGGTCATTCTCTTAGTTGATACTCTAGTGCGTACTGTAACGAGTTTGCAACTGTCACTGTGTTCACAGGAGAGGGAATCGATTCAGTTGGACGGTGATGGGAGTGTGGAAGTCTGTGATGCTGAGATATTGGATGAACTCACAACCAGCAGAGGGGAGATTAAGCTTAGATCTTCGAGCTTCAACGATGAGAGGCATTCTCAGGCAAGACAGCTACATTTCCTTTCATTTTAATTTGGGTGATTTACTGCCTATATGCATGCATGTATTAAGTGTCAGGTCTGTTGGTGAATAATTCCTTCTTCTTTTTTTCTTTTGCAGGTTTACCCAGATCAAGCGGGGTCCTGAATTGAGCGAGATCTTTGAACTGATCGTAATGGGAAACTGGTGGTGTGAGATCTTTCAACTGATCATAACGGGAAACTGGTGGTGTGATATCTTCTTTGGAAACAACATTGGGAAGAAAACAAATGTAGTCAGAATGTGTAATTTCGCATTGGTTTTTTTTTTTTTTTTGGTTAGAGCCATTAATAGAATGTGCATAAGGACATTTAAGAGTTCACCAATCATTTCTTCTATTTTTACATTCATAATGGGAAAACAGAGAAAAATTGTGCATAGGCATTTGGGTGTGTTCTTGAGGAGGGCTTGATGAGGAATCTAACTTGTTTCCAAGAATATTTTACACAAACTTCCTAACAAATCCGTCCTTCTCTTATTATTTCCAACAGTAACAGAGAGCTCTTTGTGAATTGGACAGGTACAATTTCAATTTGATGTAAATGGGCATAGAGAATTTGGACAAATAGACAAATATCAGAAGAGCTGATAGTTGGGATAGTCTAGTTGAGAACTTCCGTAAGTCTCTGAAATAAGGGATGACAATCCCTCCAAGAGTGCGGCCAACAAGCTCACGATGATGCTATGATTTTTTGCCAATGGTCCGTTCAATCTATACAGAAAATCTGTTCTTTCCTGTCTCAGTACGGAAGTGTTTCTAGCCAGAAAATTACTAACTCAACAAGTTGTTTCTTTGCCTCAGAGGTCTCCTCTTCCCCCTTCTTTTATTTCGATATCTATTGAGATTTGTCAGAAAAGATTTCCTGTCAGGTATTCAGGAGCTCCTCTTTATCTTGGGCGTCCAAAAATTGCTTATTCTAATCCTTTGATTGAGAATATTTTTTGTTAGGTAGTGGGCTGGAAATCAAAGCTTCTGTCCTTTGGAGGAAAGACCATCTTGCTTACTCATGTCTTGTCTAGTATCCTTCACATAACTTGATATGATTATCCTTGATTGCTCCATGTGGTGGAAGTTGTTTGGGTTACAAATTGACAGGCTTAGTGTATGTGTGCCTAAAATGTATGCTCTGCACCCACATACATTAGCTTATGGCAGTGATTTGGTCATGCAATGAAAAATGTCAAAAGTTAAATATGATTATCTGAGATCATTACCTTTGAGAAGATAGTGGGAAAGAAAATTTTAAATTGGTCTCAAAAGATGGAACTTAAACTCACCTTAGAGTGAGTGTTATACGTAATTCACGAGCCACCCCTGCTTCTCCTAGTGGAGATGATGAGGACCTTGGTTATCTCTTCAAACTATTCTACATGGGAGAAGGACAATAAGGTAGCCAACGTGAACATACTAGCTTCTATCTCTGATGTTCTCTGCAATCAATGGCGGAGCGTGATCAATGTAAAGGACATCTTTCTTCATTCAAAAGGGTTACATTCAATTCCGCAATTGCTGCCCAGTTTCAAGTTTTGAGAAGAAAGTTGTACAATATAATACTAGAAGTTGGTGCTTCTATAAGAGATCATGTCCTAAAGATATTCAAGATTGCAATGACCTGAATTTTATAGGAGCTGCTAAAGAAGAAGTCACAATAGTGAACGCGGTTCTCACATCATTCACTCCCATGTAAAATAGGTTCGTGGATAACTATAACAAAACAGGATTAAATATTCAAAGATGGAATTGAAAATCCAGTTGGGGCTCTATGAGGCCCACAACAAGATTGAGAAACTGCGTGTCACTCATTTGACCGAGGGGTCCTTTGGCAATAAGCCCAATTTCAGAAAGCATAAGAGGGGTGGGCAAAAGGATAACTGGTCACATAACCTGAAGAGCCAAGGAGGTAATTCGCAGAAGATAAGGAGAAATTAAGGGGGAATAACAAGAAAGATAAGGATGATTGTTGGCATGGTAGGAAATGTGTTCATCTCAAGAGTGAGTGTTTTGCACTCAATAAGTGTTGGTAAGCAAGTAGACCATTTTAGTTCTTCTTGTTTACTTGTCCTATGTAAACTTGGCCATCATGCTTGAATGATTGGTTTCTGACACCTGCTATATTCATGTGTTAATGAAGGTCATAGTGGACAAGAAAAGTGAGAAAAAAGCACTTGAGGATGCTGTTCTGATGAAGCGTGTAGCATAGGAACCAATAAAAGCTGTTAGAGGATGTTTTGGGTCTTCAACTTGATTCTTTTATGGGTCTTGAACTTTATTCTTTTAATTGTTCGACGTTGAACCAGTTGAATTAGCTATGATATTGGTTAATGCTTTATTCCTCCATGTGGCTTTGTGTTGGAGACTTTGCTTCCTGTCTTATGATATTTGTGATTCATGGTGTTGATGTGATGGTAGTTGAATCATTCTCTCTAAGATGCGTCCTGCATTAGGGATTGATCCTGATAGTCCATCCATCTATAGATCTTAGAGAGGAGCGATGCATCATCACATAATTCCATCTCAAGATATCCAAGAACAAACGTCCTAAGGTATAATGAAAGACCTGCATTGGTGCCTCATATGGATGTTTGAGATGATGGAATTACATGTAAATGCTCATCTTATTAATCATGATTTAATCACCATACATATCATGATCCATGGGAAGGATGGTTGTCGCTACTCATATGCTAGATGGTGGTGATGTGGAGCTATGCCCTATCATGGCAGAAGCTCTAGTTAAATTATGTTTTGATGCTCTATGAATCATTAAAGAGACCCATTCCCACATATCATAATAATCATTGAAAAAGTATGGCATGGTTGAATAGCATGTTTGTCTTGTTTTGATCATGAGGATAAGGAGCTCAGATGTTAATCACATTGGATGCAATGGAGGGTTGCATTACTGGTATATCTTTCTCCTTATCATAGGTTGGTTCTAAGGGTTACTCAAATGACACCAACATGGTCATTTCACTTTAGGGATGGATGAGTTAAGGCATGTCATAATCTACTTTTAGTGCATCCTTATGACAAAGTGAACTATTCCTTGTCTCTAATTTGAAGGGAACTTGATGCACCTTATGCATCGGATAAAATAAGAGGCAGGATGTCTCAATCAGTGGGAGGAGGTATATGACATACCGAAATCACCCTAGTTTAGAGTTCATGCTAGAGGACATTCATTTCAGAACAACCTCGGATAAATGACTTTAGATCCACTTGTGTGGATGTGAGACTTCTCGCTCATGGTAGTGTCTAAGGTATCAGATTACTCTTGTCACTCTTATGGTAACACTATCTGGTTCAGCATGAGAATACAAGTCGTTTCAATTACGATGGTGGGATGCATAAGTTTACTCCCTCATATCATAGTATTCTTAAATGAATTGGAAATTGTAGGATGATTGGGTCATGATCATGGTTCAAAAGCATGCTAAATGCATGACAATTATGGAATATATATTTTACGCAGTGTTTCAAAGAGCGCCCGTAGTGTAGCGGTAGCGTATGCTATGTAGCTACCTAGTTGTAGCACTACGTAGCGTCCTAAATAGCGTAAATCCCATGTAACATATGCTACAGGGGTCGTAGCGAGCTACATAGCGCGTAGTGTAAGCTACAATGTATTTTTTTACTATTTTATTTTTTTATTACTTTTGTCATGTTTTCTTTGTATCTAATGTTGAGGAATGTGATACTTGTATTGTAATTGATACTTTTAACCTATGAGATTTTTATTTCTTTTCATAATTGTGACTTATGGTTTCAATTAGATATTATTAATTAAAGTGGCTTGCTTAGAAAATTGATGATGTGATAATTATTTGATTTGGCTTATATATGTAGAGTGGCTTTTGATAAATGATTACTAATAAATCATTTGAACATGCTTATAATTGATAATATGAATCATCTTTTAGGCATTTTTATATTTTTCTTTTCCTTTTTTCCACTATTTATTATATTTGTCCTATTTTTAAATTAAAAAATAGAAGTATCATGTAGCTTACGCTACACGCTACGTATTTACACTACACACTATAGAGGGCTGAGTGCTACGCATCACGCTACCCTATTTAAAACACTGATTTTACGTAGTATAGTCCTATACTATGATTACACTACACATGGTAGGCAATGAGAATTACCATTAAAGAGACTATGGACTTTCATGAGAGGAGCAATATGACTATTTCAATATCTTGCTTGTTGTTATGATGTCGCATTCGACATGTGTACTTAAGGTTCTTGATCATGATTACTTTTAGGAAAAGTGGAAGATTGTTGAAGTTGTGCCCAAAAAAAATGTAGAACATGTTCGTACATGGATGTGATATTGATGATCTTATCTATAGATCATGATGACCACAGGTCTGAGATGGACAGGTTCCAATGCCATATATGTGTGTGTGTGTGTGTGTGTGTGTGTGTGTGGGGGGTGGGGTTGCACCTTAAAAGTATGCGAACATGGGTTAAAGAAGAGGGATTCCTTTAGTTATCCTTGGAAATTTGCGAGTGGACACAATGGTTAGTGACTAAGGGAGAGTTGTGGGCATGGGTCACCATACCTTGTTGTGCCATGACCACCTAGCAGGTTATAGGATGTACCTGTGTTTACTATCATTATTATGTGGTCGTCCTTTGTGAGGGGACTGATGACAATTTAGGATGAAAGGTCTCCATCATCGGGCTCGTTGACAAGTCGGTGTGCCTTTACCCTACCCCACATAAAAGTGTGCGCATGCCATAGAAACAGGCTCCTTTTTATGAACTTGTTCAGAACTTGCATCAGTGGATTGAGTTCAAGTCTCTAGATTGGGAGGCCCATCATGCCTCGTTTCTTAAAAATAAGGTTCACCAACAATGTTTTGAGTCACGAACTTGCCATATGGGGGTACTGGACGGTGTGGAGCTCCAAAATGCTTGAAATTACAGATATTGGGATGGGTGAAAGGTTCACAATGAAAAAAAAAAGTCCTGATCCACTGCATGTATGTATCATGGGAGAAAAATGAGCAAACAGAAAGAATTGCATTTGTAAAACTGATTTACTGCATGTCAGGAATCACATAAATACTAGGAAAAGACAATGTATTCATTTTACTGTAACAAACACAGGAAAAGCTAGATTTACTTCTATTTTGCAAAGAATTCAATGAATTTTGCCAAAGCACATCTCAGAATTCATGACAGCCAATGTAAAGGTATTGATACAGACATGGGGAGGGAAACGACTCCGCATCCTATACAAAATTCTTAAGTACCATTAGAAGATTGCTAGGATATTCAAATACCATCATCATTATCATAACCTGGTCCCAGCTATTTGGGGTTGCTTCATGATTCCTGTTTCATGAGGCCTGAAACAAGAATTCCTATGATTGCTAGGCAAAAGTTCTACAGCTGGCTGCTGACCTGACATTCTGTTGTGATACTTGTATTTTTGCATTGGAGTGTGTTTATAATTCAGTGCTTAACTATAATAAAATGAGTTGGAGAGAGGAACAACAATCTCTCTCTCTCTCTCTCTCTCTCTCTCTCTCTCTCTCTCTCTCTCTCTCTCTCTCTCTCTCTCTCTCTCTCTCTCATCTCTTCTTTTACCACGGATTGAACACAACCCTCCTTTATCCAGGCTATGGAGAGAGCTCGGCGCATTGCTTCCAGGCAGAGTTTGGGAGTAGCCTAAATACAATAGGAGATTGTTCAACCATATCTTGCACATGTCCATGCAGTATCTGGTACCAATGTCATTGTCAATATGATAAGACACTAAAGCTCGCAATATGAAATATACAAGAATTTGGGTCTCCTAGCTAGATTTGAACTTCTCTCAAGAGCTAAGATCACAAGTCGAGTTCATGAATCATCATTTTCTTAATACTTATGACTGTCTTCCAATCTTACAAACAAAAGAATATTGAGGAACATAAGCATCAATACTTTTATAGGAGTTAGACAATTATGGTGGCATACTGCCAAATCGTTACTCTCCCTCTCTCTGTGTACATCATCTTCTTTTATGGGAGCCTATCACATCCTTCAAATTCAAGAAACCCATTCTTCTATTTTTGGTATTAGAATAGAATCCTTGTAATGCTACTCTAATAACATAAAGTAGAGAAACACGGTGTATATGGTTTGAACAAGTGTAAGTTGTCATCCATGCCCCACTTCCCACTGGCTTCCTCCAAGATACCCAAAAGATCAATCAAAACAAAAGAGTGGCCCATCAGCTTCTGGTCCATATCAAGCGTGCTATGCCACATGGCGATCACCAAATGGCAAAAAGATGAGCTTTGGTTTGAACAAATGAAGTTATCATCCATATGACATCCTGCCCTTATCTCCACATTTTGTTTTTCTTATCTTGGTCCAGGTCATCATCACCAACAAGAATAAGATGATCACCATCCCTTATCACTCCCACATCATCAATTTCAGCTCCATCTTTGGTAAGGACTCTGTTGGGCATGAACCCAAATTTCTGAGCACCAATGTGAAGCAGCTCCTGAAGTGATGAAGGTACGAGTATAAGCTTTCCAGGCGATTCGCTCTTTCCAGCGCAACTGATCATCACTCTAGGATGCTGGCCCACCCACATCCCCTGGCCCACCATGCTGTCCACGAGCGATCGTGGGCTCATCTCGCTTGCACGTGGGCTCATCTCACTTGCACAAGCGGCTGACATGATCCCAAAGAGCGAGTTGTGGAAATTGCTAGCCTTACGTCTACGAAGGCCACTACGCTGAGAGGATACGCTGTTTGAGCGGGGCATGCTTTCAAGAGAGAGATGGGGGACTGGAAGCTCATTCCTGAACTTCAGACTGAGTGGGACACTTGTCTCAGTGACTGTGATGGCGGCGTGGTTGCCGCAATCCTTCTTGGCTTGGAAGAGAGCTTTTATCTCTTCATTGTCTTGATGATCCACAAGGCTCCTTGGAGTACAACCGTTGGCATCAGGCTTGTCAATGTTGGCTCCATGGTCTAACAGGAACTGGACTATTTTCGGATTCCCTTGATTAACTGCAACATGGAGTGCGGTCATCCCATCGCTCCTAGGGACTGTTGGATTGCCTCCACAAAGGACAATGTCATTAAGGATTTCTAAGCTGTTCTTCTCGACAGCCATGCATGCAAACTGACCCACATTGCTGGAAATGATATCCGCGCCATTGTCAATCAGAAGTTTGATCATTGATTTGTGCCTTTCAAGTATTGCTTCCCAAAGAGGAACACTTCCCTCCGAATCTGTATCCATTAAATAAACTGAAATGAAATTCAGAATCTAACAAACAGATAATCATTCTAGAACAAAGACAACATAACAATTAGTAATTTGGTATACGACATAGGGTGCGGTCAGTAATATAAGCCATTCGTCTGGTGTGCTCCATCACTGCAAGGGCCACGACCCCACTCGCCTCTGTAGGATGATAATAGCCATCCAATTGGTGCCACATAGGCAGGGTAATTATGGCCAATAGTATACAGTCTATGGGGAAAGCATCAAATGTCTACAGTTTTTTAGTGGGAGATTCTTGGGGTGTCTCCCATCAGCAATGGATGCCCGCCTTATGAAAAATTTGGATCATCGAAAGCGTGACCCACATGTACATTTTTCTGGGAACAAAACTGCTTCATAGAATCTTGGTGTGGTTAAATATGAAAACAATCAAAGGTTCAAAATTTAACAAGCAAATGTTGAGATAGCCAGGACTTCCGAATCAAAGCGAGTTTCCGTTTATATCCCACCCTAAGTGGGCCCTTGATTTTGATGGTCTGGATTGAGGCATCTGCATGGCACACGTAAAAACCAGTATTTACGATCAGATGATATGATCAAAGATTTACGAAACATTGGAATGTACCTCTGCAATTGGGGTCTGCCCCATAATCTAGTAGGATGAGAGCGCAATTCTCACTTCCTTTTGATGCTGATATATGCTGACCACACATAAAAAAAATAAAAATCAAAAACTGAATTAGGGACTGCCCCAGAACAGATACTATCAATGTATAAAAGAGGAATGATCAGATACAACCATAGCATGCTAAGCTTACCATGCTACACTGTATTTCCTGCAAATGATGACCCATCCAAAAGGTGGGCCCAATAACAAAGATCGGCTTAATCAACTCATTAGATAGGGCATATCATCAAAATCGATGGACGACTAGTGATATTCCCCTGTTGAGTGGATGAGACCAATTAGTAACCCGGGCAATCTTCATGATGGGGTCCCACATTTGGACCGCTCGGATGTCTTACACGTGACACATTGGTGGGGAATTCAGTGTATCATGGTAAGCTTAGCATGCTATTGTTGTATGTGTTCATTACTCAATGATAAACCACATGGATGAATTTTCACACACCAGTGCAGTCCGGCCACTCTTATCTGATTCATTGGGGTCCAAACCACGCTTCAATAGCTGTTGCAGCAAACTGTCATCTCCTCTACTTGCAGCAAAGCATAGAGTGAGAGGCAGGTCCATTCTACCGCGGGCCAGAATCTTTTCTGTATCTGCTAGAACTGCTTCCATCACTGGATCGTTCATCCCTTTCAAATGCTGCATGATGGAATAAAAAAGACTAATGTTCAGCACAATATTACAATTTAACCTACATTTTGAGATTGTATTGAAGCAGATTTACCATATCTTGTGTCCCATTTTTCAATCTTTTTTCAAAGACTATGAACATAACAATGCAGTTGGATTTAATGAAGGAATAGAGGTGTGTTTGGATGCTCAGCTGACTTGAACTGTGAACATTCAGCTCAATCAAGGGAAATGATCAAATTGTAATAATGTTTCCTAGAACTCAAAATAGTATTTTCCCAAATCGAAATTACATTCTTTTTAAGTCTATCTTGAAAGGAATGTAATTGGCGGTTAGGAACCTAGCGACTCCATAGCAGAGAAGCTGATTACAATTTGGTCATTTCCACATTATCGAATTATGTATTGCGATTCAATTCAATAGTGATTTCCAAACATAGCATAAAAGAACTCTTTTGAACAGCTTCACTTGATAGTTCCCTTCTCAAGAGATGAGTTGTTTGTGACTGGTGGAATGGAACAATCCTCATATACAACGGACATGGACATGTGTGCTGGTGACATGAAAATGGTTTGTTAAATTCATGGACTGTAGAAAACTGACACGTCTTCACGTCCGTACTAGCACAATCATAATGGAATATGCATATTATGTATTGTATGTTTTCAGTCCACATATGCATGGGTCATGATCTGGTGCAAATGTTTTCAATATAATTATAGTGCAGACGAGTTGTGTGGGCCCCACCACAATGTGTTCATGAAAAAAACTCCATGCACGCCCTCCCTTGTTTGGCCCTGGGCCCAAAAATCATGCCAATCCATGACTCAGGTGGGCCAGACAAGCATGAACAACTAGCAGTGGGAGGGCATGCATGATGGTCGGAGTGGGTGTCATGAACACATCATGATGTGTCCCACACAACTAATTTGCACCATGTTTGTGGTGAAAACATTTGCATTTGATCATTTTCCTATATGCATTAGCTAGAAAGAAAAAGGATCTACTGATCTACACATATCTAAGAACTAGGTTAATTGTATAAAAAAATGCAAGCATAAAGGATTAATTAAGGTTTTCTTAGTTTTGTTGACATGTGTCCAAACACATTTTTTGGGGGGGTTAAAAAATGCGCCATTCCTTGTTACATGGAACAAACCAAACTGACATTGTAGCAGCACATTATTTCATATTAGTGTAAAATCTCTAAAACAGTGTTACAAACCTCAAGGAAATTATTCATGATTATGGTCCCATCACCAACATTGGACTGAACAAGGTTCAAGAAGGAATTACGACTCAACCGCAACAGCTGGCTCAACCGCTTGGTGCGGGCGGTGAACAGTTGTGGCCTGTAACAGAGCACTCCAATCTCTCCAACAAGATTCCCCATCTTTGTCTCTCTAACAACCTGCAATGGTTCATAGGCCCGTGTTATACTAATGCTATTTGAGAAACCAAGTGCTCTGTAGAAGCTATGAAGCGTAAACTCAATCTTGCCTGTTCTTTTCCATTTTTATATTCCAGCAGCTCCTGAAAAGTGATGTGAAAATGAGAAAGCATCAATTGCAATGATTACGAGAAAGAATGGAGATAAATGGTAAATTACATAATTTTGATTGAGAATTAGAATGATGATAGTCCAAAACTCTCAAGCCTTCAAGCTTCAGAGATGGGAATGTTAGCAATGCTCCCTAAAATTTGTCATGTCCAAACATCAATCCGGATAGTCCATCATTCATAACACTATGGGAAAGCCATTGTGGAAACATCACCCTGATTAGATTATCCTAATAATCCAATTGATAGCACGAGAAGTGGACAGTCAAGATGGTGTGGAGAAAAACATAATTAGCTCCAATTATCATCTCAAAACATCTATTTGATATGCCCCACCATTGAATGTATATGATTCCAAAGAACAACCTTTGTATGGTGATGCTAACAATCAAAACTATGGCTCATGAGAAATGAGAGGTTGTAACAAAATGGCCCACATTCAAATGATCAGGAATTAGGATCATCTAACCTCTGTGATCTTCTGCACAATGGCTTTCCCTAGTGGTCTGACTGAATGGACAGCCAGGGTCGATGATTGGCCATCCCAGATATTTAAAAGATTGGGGATGTTGCTAACATCCCCACGAAGGTGGGTAGAATTTCCCATGTAAATTGCAATAATTCACACCTATGTGCCAAATGTGTGGTGATACATACTGTCATGTATAGGTTATGGCCGACCAATGCCAGCTCCAAATATTAATATTTTCAACCTTGGTTTGGATGCACAATAAAATCGCACTTGTTACTTGTATTTACCTTCCTTAGCATTCATATTGAAGTTTGGCCTCAAATTGCAATTACATCACTTCCAAGTTGAGCTTGAATGGAATGTAACTGCAATTTTTGGGGCTAATTAGCCATTATTCAATACTAGGAAGCTAATATACAAGAGAGAGAGAAAAAAAAAAAAACTAATAAAGAAGAGATTCTACCAAGACTATAGCCTAGAATTTAGTAGAATTATCTTAATGAGTTGGAATTATCTGTTAGTTTCCTAATTCATAACCAATTATATCTATAGAACTACTATTAACACAATCTCTTTTCCAAGCATTTCTGTGTCATCTTGTATGGAAACTCTCTCTCTCTCTCTCTCTCTCTCTCTCTCTCTCTCTCTCTCTCTCACACACACACACACACACACAAAACTTAAGAAGAGAAGGGATTGTACTAATAATAGTTGTATAGATACAGTTGGTTTTGGACACGCAAATTAATAGATAATTTACGGCCCATTAAGAGATTATTATTTGAAACCAACTATATCTGTACATCTATTATTAATACAATCCTCCTATTTTCTCTTCTCACTACCCTTCTCAAGTTAGAGAGAGAGAGAGAGAGAGAGAGAGAGAGAGAGAGAGAGAGTCGCTTCATATAGTTGGTTTCAATTAGGAACCTTGAGATTGAACAGCTCTCTCTCTCTCTCTCTCTCTCTCTCTCTCTCTCTCTCTCTCTCTCTCTCTCTCTCTCTCAACTTGTGAAGAGAAAAGAAGGGGATTGTATTAATAACAGTTGCATAGATACAGTTGGTTTCTATTAGGAAACTAAAAGATAATTTACGGCTCATTGAGAGATAATTACAAGTCAATCCTATCTTATAATATTGGTCTAACCACCTCTCTATCAGAATCATCATTAATTTCTGTTGTTCTCCCCCCTTGGGTTAAACTGGATGTTTGCAATTCGATTCACTTGTGAATCCAAACGCAACCGCAATTCAATTCAAGAAACAGGAAAGTTAGCAATTACCACAGAACCAGTCACCAGCATGTAGAAATCGGTCGGTGCTTCATTCTGGAGGATCACGTCTTCCTTGGGAGGAAAATACTCTGCTCTCATTTCGGAGACCTTTCAAAGCAGAACAAAAGAGGTTCAAGGTAAAAACCTACTGTTTAGATTTAAGTACTTGATAAGACCATAGCTCAGACTACTGGCCACTGCATATCACATCAGTTAAATGTACCAGTTTTCCGTAGGAAGAAGTGTAACATAAAAAATAAAAAAAAACCAATGTAGCCATTACACCCTTGCACATCACAATGATAACAAATGTTTTAAAACAGTGGATGACACAAGCGTCTACGGTGTCCTACCAGCTGAAAAAGCAAATCATGTGACACCCCTTGGAACAAGTAGACCTTGTCAACGATGGAGTAAAAGAGGTGATGTGAAATGCTGGATCGGATGGCTTTCGGAAGGGCGTCGAGAGTCTCTTGCTGGTGCAACCCCTCTGAGTCCGTCCTGAACTTCAAACTTAGGTGTGCAAGCATCTGATCTTGCAGGCGGACCGGAAGCTGGTGTCTTTGTGCAAAAGCTGAAGCCGCTTGAATTGTTTCCCTCTACAATTCCACAAAAGATGGGGAAAAATCCATGCAAAAGAAATCAGAACCAAATGGAACTCTTAAAAAGCTAGTGGGTGCCAATGCATCGTCGTATATGGGTGTGCTTGGTTGCACCAAATTTCATGAGATATCATGAAATTTGGTGCAACCAAATGCACCTGATACCACAATGGGACAACCAAAAGTGAGAAAAAAAAAAAAAAAAAACAAAACTCACAAATCTTCTAGTTCGACTAGTGCCATGGACGATCAAATTAGTCATGTTCCCGGTCAAATATGCTGTCATTCCAAGATTGAAGAGCATGTAGAAGCTGTCGAAGATCATCTCGGCTGGATTCATAGGATGTAAATCACCATACCCGACGGTTGCAAGGGTGGTGATTGACCAGTACATTGAAATAACATAACGCTTCCAGACGTTAATCTCATGGAAGTTGTTCCAGAAAGCTCCGATCCATGTTTGAAGTGGGTTGTGGTACCTTGCGGCGATAAGATGAAAGAAGCACCCTCCACAATGAACTGCAAGTAGAGTCACCTATAAGAAAACAATCTTATAAGACAGCTAATGCTGACGATTCCCACTGCAAGAACAGAAGGAAAAAACAAGTTCCAAGATTCTTACACAGATGAGCTTCGCGCATCTGACCCAAAAGTAGTTGAAGTTCCTATCTTTCTCTAATCTGTCGAATCGCAGAACAAAAGTGTATGTGTATTTCACTGATCTGAATTTGTAAATAGTTGCAAAAACTGCAAGATGTGGATCTTTACAGTCAAAACATTAGATCCATAGTTCCACGGAAACTGAAAAAGTACACTGCTGGAAACCGAAACCTTAAGTAGGTCAAATTCTTTCGTTTCGCAACCTGAACAAGGGTGAGAAATGGATTCCAGTTGGAATCCAATTTCAGGAAAAGACCCATTCTTGCAAATTCCAGGTGAATGAATTCCCTCTCAACAGTCATATTTTTTAAATTTGTTTCATAAATAGACCTTTGAATGGAATGAATTCCCAGTACCCAAACACAGTTTATGGATGCCACAGAATTACATTCCTGGTTGCCAAACATGATTGACAGAGTCATTTTCCAAGGGAATTTCTTTCATGGAAACAAACTCTTTAGTTAACTTGTGAATTCCAGGTTGCCAAACGATCGAAATGACTGCTTCCCATTTCCAAGATTTGGAATTATACAATCCTTGACCTGATTGGTAGGATTTCAGTTATCCAGATCATTGATCCGGTGGCTCCATGGATGGACTGTGGCCCACAAAAGTTTCCTAGTTTGAAAGACCCTTGTGATCCAATCTTTGGCCTTCTTTTCATTGAACAAGGATTCATAGCTGCACAAGGTCCATGTCTACTTGTGAAAACTAAGTGGGTCAGCCCTTCAATGTATCATAGGGCTCGTTGGATCAAGAGCCTAGATCACCATTGGACCCCACTTGTGCAAAATATACAAATCATGACCATTGATCCCGTAACATCTCTTTCAAGATTCTTGAACCCCTCATCCTAATTCTGAACTTCAAACCAGTTAGTTCAGACATTCAGGTTGCTTTCAGCTCACAGCCATTTCAGGAGCAGAGAAAATTAACTTGTTCTGTTGGAATGTCTGCTCCAAATAGAATTTCCAAAAAAAACAAATTGACGCTCTTCTGAATCTGTGTGTTATTCGAAAGAAAGAGCACTTTCACATTGACATGAGTATTGTTTTATGATTTTTGGAAATCCCAAAGTTGCAGAAATCTCAAAAGATTGTGAATTGCTCTTCTCAAGGTCCAAGCCAAATGCAACCTATCATCAATACATGGGGAATTGGAACCAGTTGTACCTGGCAAAAAGGCGGCTGACTCTTCGGAGACGCCAAAGCCGGAGCATGTTAAAGAAGCCATACCAATGGATATTCTGTGGCAAGATCGAATGGACCAACTCTATGGGAATGGTGGAGAGAAGATCTAGAATCAACCAGGTCCTTGCATACCTCCAAGCGATCTTCTTCGGATCATCAACAAGCAGATACGTCGCTTTATCAAGATAGGCTACGAAGAAGGTCAGGACGATGTCTACGGCAAAGAATGAATTGACAACATTGTCGGTGAAAGCTAGGCCTCCAATGTCTTGCTCTTGGAACCCAAATTCGAATGGAGCTACCCAAGCCGAATAGATAACCAGAATGATCAGAAAAGTCTCCCATATTCTACACACAAGGAATTCACATCGATGTGAATTCGAGCAAATTTTCTTTTGTCATGTTCAGTGGGTAAAGCTCCTAAGTAATTGAACTATAGTCAAATTCATGCATTTTTTAAAACTTATTCACCCAATTTAAAGTACAAAACTCTATAAGGAAGACCTTGAAATATCAGTAATTCAAACCACATGAAATGTTCCTTTTTTTTTTTTCAAATGACTAGAAAATGGGTCATAAAAACCGCCTAAAACATCTTGTTTCTAAGCATATAACTATTATATCCCACAGCAAACACCTGATTTTGAGCTCTTAATCCAGACTTCAAATTAAAAGAGATTTATTAAAGTTACCATTCATTGGAAGATTCTATAATAATGGCTCTGCAATAAGAAGAAAAGGATTGGATTAATTTGATAAATGAAACTTTTGACAATTTTCTTTTTATTGGATTTTTATCTAAATAATATAGCCTACAAGTTGGGTGCCACAGCGCATCTTTTCTACATGTCATACATGCACACCAAACTACACCATCCAAATGGTGGGCCACCTTGCCTCACCATGGTTCCAGCATTGTCCAAAATAGCATCATCCATACAAATTGAGGTGCCTGATCATTGAAACTATACATAAGTTAATGAAATGTATTATTGATGAAGGACCATTCCTCACAAAGTTTTATTGTTCAATTCCAGGTACCTCCTAGCCACGAATAAGATTACTTTTTGAGCATGCAAAAGGATTATAAGCAAAACACAAATGGCCAACACCCAAGTAGAAAAGCTCTCCAAGTGATGGTTAGGATCTATCCTGATCAGCTTTTTATCACAGCGTAAACAACGATAGGAGCCCAGCAGTAGAATCAGCTGGATCACTTTGAACTAGCCACACTAGTGATATCTACACTAGTGCCTTTGTAAATTGCAAATTTTTTTTTTTTTGGAAAATAAATCTTATTCTTGGAAAAGGAGAAGGTGTACAACCCTATTACATTCGGGCAGGGGCTGCGGCACAAAAAAAAAAAAAAAAACTCGGGGCCCACCTATCATATACCCCGCAATTTACTCTATAAATAAGCCATACACTCTTTCTCTCAAGGAACCCACTCCAACTCTATCTAGTAGTAAATTCCCTCTAATGGGAGGTAGCAAATCTGATAGCGAATAAAGGAGTCCCTTAGCCTGATACTCGCTGCCCCATCTTGCCAAGCTGTCCGCCACAATGTTAGCTTCCCTTGGCGCTACGGAGATCCTAAAGTCCGACTTCTGAACAAGTCAACCTGACTCCCACAATACCACATCCTCAATAGGGACCTCTTGTTGAGCATATCAACTACAATCATGGAATCACTCTTCACTTCTACTTTCAAGAAGCCCTGGTTTGTGCAAAGAAGCAGCCCTTCAACCAATGCTTTGACTTTGGCCCGAGTATTGGAACCGAGCACATAACTTAAGGAGAAAGTGAAGAGAAAGTTCCCATCTCGGTCCCTGCAAACTCCCCCACCCCTAGAAAGCCCTGGGTTACCCCGGGAGGACCCGTCAACATTAACTTTTACCCAGCCCTCTCTAGGCCTCATCCACTTAACCACAGACAGGCTTCGGTGGACTTCACGCCCCATGCTAATACCAATGGCCTGGAAGGCCAGCTGCCTTGAAAACTTGGCAGATTTTGGGGCTGGGAAAGAAAGACCGATCAATTTCATCCATTTATAAATTCGTGAGATTACGTTGATGACCTTAACTATGTTCACCTGAAACTGGTTCCGTTTCTTTCATGAGTCATTCTACACTTCCCAAAATATCAAATAAGGGGTTAAGGCCCTGTAAAATATAAAAACAATCAGAGTTGGAAGCTGCCAGCCACCATTGGTTGGCCCTCCCCATCACAACTTGGCCCACCCCAAAAAGCAATCTCGAAAATACAGCTGAAATAGCTCCATACATGTGACGCCAAATCCGAAACAACATTTTGATACCATATGTATGCCTTTATCTTCCACTCTCCCATCGACCGGAATTGCTCTTTGCAGAACTTTCCAGCTGAATAATGCAATCTTCAGTGACAGCTTCACATGACACACCCACTTAGCCCAAGCTTTTTGATCCTCTACAGGTCTATTGATGTTCTACACAGAGTTCACTGCAAATTCACCAGACAGGGAACCAATCCACACGCACCTGTCTTTGCATGAAGTAGTACACAGCCTCTTGTCCCTAATATGGTCAAGAACAATCTGCGAGAGAACTGAGTATAACTGAACCTGCTGCAGTATACCTTCCGGTCTGAGAACATCCTCCACACGAATGTTTTGGAGACTGACCAGGGGCTGCCTTAACCTCCAAGCTGCCGACGGACCATGTCTGTCTAGTCCTTATCCCAAAAGTCACATTGCCTGCTTCCTATCAGCTAGTGCAAGTTAGCTTCGATAGTCTAGAAGTTCTTTCTTAAACCAATTCATAAAGGAGAGAAGTGGTATTTAGGTTGCTCATTGCCTGAGGAGGATAAGTTACTGTTGTATTTCAGACACATGAAAGAAGTCTAGGCGTTGCTTCTGGTCTCGAACCTTACTGCCCATATTAGCCTGAGCCTAAAGTACTTCAACACTCCTTTGAGCGGTCTAACACCCAACCCTCTCTCAGACTTTGGCAGAGAGGTCCATTTCCAATTGGTCCAGTGACATTTCGTCTTCCTTTCCTCACAGCCCCAGAAAAATTTAGCAAGTATTTTCTCTAGAATTTTTAACATTCCCCTAAGGACATCTGCCGCTGCAAGGGTATTCACTGGGAGGCTATAAAGAACGTGGTTGAACAGCACCAATCTGCCTTCTTGTGCGAGAAACCTGGACTTCCAACCAGCAACCCGGTTTTGTATCTTTTCTACCAAAGGAAGAAAATACTCATCGACTTTCCCTTGTAAATGGGGACTCAAAGACAGTAGGAGTTGGGCCACCGTATGGGCAATACCCAACACTCTCTCTATAGCTCTAATTCTCACAATTGATTGATAAGAGGTAGTAATAAAGCTGCTCTTCTATTTTTTTTAATCTTCAGCCCAGAGATAGCCTCGTACTTGCTCAAGAACAACACAACAACTTTCAGCGAAATACTGCTACCATTGGTAAAAACCATCGTGTCATTTGCATAAAGCAATTGTGTAACCAGCAGGAACCCTCGATGGAGCTTGAACGGTTGACAAAAACCTCTCTCTGCTAGCCTTCTTAATCATCTGCTAAAGGCCTCAACAACCAAAATAAACTATTAGGGGAATATAGAGTACCCTTGGCAGAGGCCGCAAGACGACTTGAAGAAGCCACACGCTTCACCATTCAACAAAACAGAAACCAGCAAGTGCCCAACACTTCTCAACAAGAGAAATCCATTGATTGTAGAAGCTGAATTTCCTTAGCACCGTAATCAGAAAATCCCAATCTACCCTGTTGTACGCGTTCTCCATATCAATCTTAAGAAGGACGTCGTCACCTTGGACTTTCCTGTTGATATCTCTAAAGACTTCCTGGGCTAAGGCAACACTTTCTATAATAGAACTACTTTGAACAAAAGTGCCCTGCTCTGCAGAAATGGTTATGGGGAGAAGACTATTCAGCCTTTTAGCGATCACTTTAGAAAATTGTTATAAATGCAGTTGCACAAATTAATAGGGCAGTATTCTAAGAACTTATCTGGATTGGACGATTTTAGGATGAGGCATATGAGAGAAGTAGTGAACGCTCAAGGGATGTCTCCTACTCGGAAAAGAGCCTGAACCACCTTCAAGATATCCAGACCAACTGTTTCCCAACAGGCAATAAAAAACACCCCTGAAAAACCAACCGGCCCAGAGGCCCATCTTTGGGCAAAGCCTCTACTGCGTTCCTCACATCCTCTAAAGATAGTGGAGATAAAAAAGGGCTTTGTTGTCTACAACAGGGATCAATCCCAGGATCATGACGCAGGGAAGTATGCGATGAGGTTGATCACTCTTCCTCAGGGAATAACTACTCCGAATCCACGGAGCTCTCTAGACTCCTTACAGAGCTTCCTCGAATTCACAAGGGATAAAAATAGAAATAATTTCTAATAAATCATTTGATGATTTTTTATTTTTTATTTTTTAAAAAAACGAAATTATAATCCTTTACATAATGAGATCAAACCTAGGATGAAGTTTTAGACTCGAACTCCCTAAAAACGTGACTTACTATAAATAGTAAACTTACAATTTATAGACTTCACCATTCCTACCACACTTCATGGTTTTTGGCCAAAAATAGTAAGTGTCCGATTTAGCCTAACCATGTTATTCTCCCAACTTTTCTAAGCCCTTTTCATGTTGGGCATAACTCCTACCTACAATCATATATGATATGTTGAACAACTCATCCTGGTTTGTGAGATATGACTGTTTTAATGTTCTAACGGTCCAGATCATTTCCAACTCTGATCGGGCCTCCTCTGGTCCATCTTTGCCATAAAAGTATTTGCGACTTGCTCTGCATCAGATAACATCCAAAAAATCCCCAATAGTTTTGGTTATTTCAGCCTGTAGTAGCTTGGCGAAGAAATTGACCACCTCTTCTTTAATAGTCGACTAATCTATTGTCTTTTCCCCTGAATCCAGCTCTATTTCCGTAAATGTAGATTCCAGGCTATTTCATTTGCCTTGCAATGGAAGAACTTCATGTTGCGATCTCCCTCTTTGAGCTGTCTATTCATCGATTTCTTCTTCCAGAAAACCTCCTCCATCAGTTTTAGGGCAGAAAGGTGGTTTTTCGTGGCCTTCAATCTCTCCTGCTTCGGCAAATTTAGACAATCTTGTGCTAAAGCTTCTACTCGAGCAATTTTCTCCTCCACTTCCTTGATCTTATGAAAGGCATTGCTAAACACTTTCTTATTTCAGACTTCCAGCGCCATCTTCACACTCTTCAGTTTTCTTTGGAGAATAATCATAGGCTGCCCAGTCACGTCCAAAATCCACGCATCCTTTACTAATTATTTGAATGATTCATGTAATAATAACATAGGCTGAAATCTAAAAAGGCTTAGAGTATGTAGACGGGACAATCTGACAAGAGAGCAATAAGGGAGCATAATCTGATCCACCCGGGGCAAGTGTCTCACCTGGAAGGACGAAACGTGTTGTACCACTCCGCGTCGCTCAAGCATTCCCACGTGCATGGTAAATTTTAAAATGGTAATTTTTAAGTTGCAAATTTAAAAATGCATGCTCCAAGCATTCCCACATGCATGGGATGTTCATTTACAAGTAGTACTTGAAATTCAAATAGTATTTGGTAAAACTGCAGGTCGAGATGCTACTCTAGTTAAATTTGAAAAGAAAAAAGAAGTGAAAATGGTGTTTTTAGGAAGTTGAAAAAAACAAAAAAAATTAAAATAAATCAATGGAGACAGGTTTTTATAGAAACACCATCTCTGCTTCTCATTCAGCGATTCAAATACACCATTATTGAATTTTATGCCTTACTCTCCCTCTCTTTCTACTATTTTTCTTATTACATCCTACATAGTAAGCATAAAACATCAGATTTATGTATCTATCTATACTATAAATTCTAAGCATAACTTGTAAGATGCAATTGAACACATATAATGGTGGGCACTAAAACCTTTTAATGGGCATGAAAGCAACCTCAAAATGAATCAAACAAGCAATAGAGAAAAAAAGAAAGAAAGAGAGAACAAGCAAACACAAAGAATACATATTTTACGGGGAAAACCCTTACAGGAGAAAAACCACAACACACAGTGACGATCAATCCCCTATACAAGAAGTATTACAAGAGATAGAATAACTTACATATGAAAACCCTAGTTTCCTCCCTTTAAAACCCTCTGTGTTCTAAGCTCTTTCGTAATTACCCTAATTTCCAATTAGGAGTTGTATTTATAAACTTCATATAGAATTAGAAACAAAACTTGCACTTACGTAGAACTTGTATGCACTATTGATCTGATTGTCGATCGAATCGATAGGACTCGACAAACCATTGATCGAATCGATACCTCTGTTGATCGAATTGACAAGTCCAGTGACCAAATTGAAATTTTTGAAAAAATTTCGATCAAATCGAAAACTCTGTTCTAGTACTAGGATTAAAGGTACTCAATCAACAATCTCCGCTATGGCTTTAATCCTCTAGCTCCACTGCTCCAAGCTGCTATCACCATCTCTAATCTTCAATAGTAACACTATCATCATCGCTTCTCGTGCACAATTCGTCTTCATCTCTTCTTTGCCATGCCTAGCGAAGTTGAGCAAAACCTGAACTTTTCTACAGGAACAACCTTCATAAGCATGTTCGCCAAATTCTCACTGGTGTGAATTTTCTCAAAAGTAACACAGCTTTCTTCTAACATTTTCTGGATAAAATGATGACGAACATTAATGTGTTTAGTTCAGTAGTGATACACCAAGTTCTTTGCCAAATTGAAAGCATTCTCGCTGTCACAATGCACAAGTACGACTTCTTGCTAAAGCATTAACTTATTCATCATTCATTTCAACCAAATATCTTCCTTGAATGCTTTCATCGTTGCTATATATTCAGCTTCGGTTGTGGAAAGTACAATAAAAAAAACTAAAGCTTCAATATCCAACTGATTGCTTCACCCACTTACATAAATGAGTAACCGAAAGTCAACATTCTATTATCCACATTCCCTGCATAATTTACATCCACATAGCTTGCAAGTTTCTCATTAGAATTTTCAAATATCAAGACGTACTATATTGTACCTTGTATGTAACGAAATAACCATTTCACTGCTTTCCAATGTTGTTTTCCAGGGTTTGACATGTATCTTCTCACAACAGTCACTGCATGTGAAATATCCGGTCTGATATATACCATGACATACATAAGATTTCCAATCATTCTCGAGTGGGGCACACAAAACATATACCGCTTTTCTTCATCTGACATAAGACATTGCTCTGAAGAAAACTAAAAGTAAGTAACATGGGGTATGTTAATCGGTTTAGCCTTTTAAGTCCAAACTTGACCAAGACCTTCTTAGCATACTCCTCTTAAGACAACCATAACCTACTCATTTCCTAAATCTTTCATCTCAAATATCTTGGATAATCTAGCCTTTAATATGTTGATTTCAAATATGTTATAGTTAACGATAAACATATTATCAACATACAACACCAAAATAATGAATTCTTCGTCACTTAGTTATCTAAAATAAACACAATGATCGAATTCACTTTTGATAAACTGCCAACTCAATATGAAAGAATCAAACCTTCTTGTACCACTGCCTAAGCAACTGTTTCAGGCCGTACAACGACCTCTTTAACCTACAAACTATATTCTCATTTTTCTGCATTTTGAACCCTTCAGGTTATTTAATGTAGATCTGTTCTTCTACTTCCCCTTGTAAAAGTGCAGCATTCACATCTACCTATTCTAGTTTCAGATTGTACTGGCAACCGACACCAATATAAATTTGATAGATACTTGCTTTACAACTAGCATGAATATCTCACCAAAGTCGACACCCTCCTTCTAATCATATCCATCGATACCAGTCTAGCCTTGTACTTATCCAGTTTCTTCCGATAAATCCAATTGTAACCGATCGCTTTCCGCTTAATGGGAAGCTCCACCAACTCTCATGTTTCATTCTTGTACAATGAGTTTATCTCATCATGAATCACTGCCATTAACTTCTCTACATCTCTATATTCTAGAGCTTCTTGAGAAGTAGATGATCTCCTTCATCTGAAATTGGAGCAAATGCAACGTTTGAGTCATCCCTATATCTCAACGGTAATCTGCAATCCCTTAGTAGATTTCTCTTAACAGGCAATGGCATCAACTCTTCATGTATGTCTATCTACGGCTCAGCTTCTTCAAGTGTTTCACCTTTATCTGTTTCAACATCAATTGCTGATTTTTTTTCATTTCTTCGTGCTTATCCTTCCAAAACTAGGAACCTTCATTAAACTTGATGTCTTGATTAAATATAATTTTTCATGAAACCTAGTTATACAATTTGTATCATTTCACCCCATCACCATAGTCGACAAAAGTGCACTACTTTGCCCTTTGGTCTAGTTTATCTCACTCAATTGATAGTACATGAGAGTAAGCATTACAACCAAATATGCACAATCCCAAATAATTAATTGCCTAACCACTTCATACTTCTTCTAAAAGTTTACAATTAATGACTATAAATGAGGATCGATTCATTAAATAGAGTTGTAGAAATGTCCTCAGCCCATATTTCCTTGCGTAACTCAAAATTGCTCAACATATTCTAGGCCCTTTCCAAAAGAGTCTAGTTCATACATTTAGGAACACTATTCTACTTTGGTGTGTGCCTCACTATGTTGTGGCTCATTATTACCTCGTTCTTACAATATTGATTAAACTCATTTGAATTAAATTCTTTACTGTTATCTGTCCTTAGAATTTTCACCTTTCGTCATGTCCATTTTTCAACCATTGCCTTTCAGGTCTTGAAAGTTTCAAGCACATTAGATTTATGCTTTATAAAATAAACCTAAGCATTTCTATAGAAATTGTCAATAAATGTAACCAAAAAAAAAATGACAACACTCGTCTAGAAACAATGGACGACGACCCCCCTGACATCCAAATACACATAATCTAGCTGACCTTTAATAACATATTTTTCAGTTTTAAAGCTTAATCTTGATTATTTTCCATACATGCAATTAATGCTCATATATATATATATATATATATATATATATATATATATATATATATATATATATATATATATTATGTAATATATATAAATATATATATATAAAATAAAACACTAAAAACATCATTTAAGCAACGATTAAGAAGTACTTTCATACCACACTCACTCATGTGGCTTAGGTGAGTATGCCACAAACGTGCTAACATGAACTCCACTGTAGACGTTGCTACTCCACCTAATATAGTATTCTCAATCAACTGATAAAGATTTCCACTCTTATATACCTTCATAATTGTGAGTGTCCCTTTTGAAACCTTTAGGATACCTTCATAATTGGCGAACTTACTAGAAGTGGTGTACACGAGTCGAATCGAGTCGAGCTTAGCAGATCCCGACTCGGCTTGGCCACTAGCTGACCTCAACTCGAACTCGGCTCGATCCTCAAGCCTGATTTGCCAGCTCGGCTTAGTTCGGTCAACATAGCTTAGGCCAGTTCGAGTCGAGTTCGAGCCAAGATCGAGCCAAGTTCACCTGTGCAGTATTTTCACAAACACATGGATTGCACCTTCAAATTCTCACTGTATGTAACACACCAGCAATGGTTTTACAAGTATTTCATCAAACACCTTGTAGGCAACATCAAAATCAAGAAAAAATGGTATTTGTTTGATGAAACATACCTTCCTTGCCACCAGCCGACACGTCATTGAGTTATTTCATCAAACACTTAGTGAGTAACATCAATATCAAAGTAACCGAGTCACCGAACTGGTTCAATCCGAGTAGAGTCAAGTTCAGGCAAGATCGAACTCGGATTGAAATTTTTTCGAGCTCAAAAAATCAGCTCCACTCGGCTCGAACTCAGTTTCAAATCGAGCTTTTTCGAGTCAAGCGAGCTAACCGAGATAACTCGGTTATTATACAGCCCTAGAACTTACACCTAAGTGCATCTAGAGCTCTTAGATAGATAAGATTTTTCTTTTTTTAAATCTAGAACATGCCTCACATCGGTCATAGTACACTTCACCCCATCAAGCATCCTGATGTGAACCAAATCAATTTTTATCATCTTACATACATGATCATTGCCCATAAGAACCATGCAACCATCATACTCACTATATGTAGTAAACCAACTCCGATAGGGATACATATGATACGATGCCCCCATATCCAAAATCCACACATTGTATAAGTGATTGACCTTAGACACTGACAACACGTCATAACCACTTATTCCTTTACCAGATTCCGCTGAATTGGCTTCCTTCGGTGAATAATCTAATTTATCCTCATTCTGAGTTTGAAAATTTTAATAGTCCTCTTCGTATATTGCATCTTCCTACAATTCCGACACTTCAACTTTCCTTTACCCTTCGACTTGGATCTAAATCGCAACTTTTCATTTTTTTTTTTACTCAAACGTTCTTCCTTGAGTAAACAATGCATCCGTAGAAGAACCTTCACATCTGCTCTTCCTTCTCAATTACTTCGACTAAAGGGCTAAGATAATGGTATTGATGTCCAAAGTATCCCTACCATAGCATAGAGTATCAACCAGATACTCATAGGACTTCGACAAAGACGTCAAAAAATTAAGGCTTTATCATCTTAATCAATCTCTACTCCCACGCTTGGCAACTTGCAAATCAATTTGTTGAAGACGTTAATGTACTCAAAGAGATCTAACCCATCTGTCATCTTTAGAGTATAGAAATCTCTCTTCAGATATAGGTGATTGTTGAGCGACTTTATCATGTAGATGCTCTCTAACTTCACTCATAATTCTGTGGTAGTCGTTTCATCAATAACATTATAAAGGACTTCATCAACAAAGTATAATTAATTATACTAATTGCCCTTTGATTAAGTTCATCCCAATCCTCTTTCTTCATAGATTTCAAATATTTTGTTGTTCCAAAGAGTGCATGTTGCAGAAGGCTTTCATCGTCAACCTCCATAGTTCAAAGTTATTTTTACCTGTGAACATTGTTGTCTCAAACTTCACATTCGATCCTATTGATGCCATGTTTTCATATTCAATCTGATAACCTAACATACACTATGATACCATTTGTTGGGTGTGGAAACCAATTAATAGGTGCAAAAGCAACCTCAAAACGAATTAAACAAGTAATAGAGAATGAAAAAGAATAAGCAAAAACAGAGAACACATATTTTATGTGAAAAACCTTAGCGGGAAAAAACCATGGCACAAAGCGACAATCAATCCACTATATTAGAAACATTAGAAGTGATGAAACAACTTATAGATGAAAACTAACCCTAGTTTCCTCCCTTTAGAACCCTCTTTAAGTGTTAAGATCTTTTGTATTAACCATAATCCCCAATTAGGAGTCATATTTATACACTTCATATAGGATTAGAAATGAAACCCACAGTAACACAGAACCTGCGCGCACTGTCGATCGAATCAACACCTCTGTCAATAGAATTGACGACGTCTAAAAACGTCTAGCGAGCAAAATAAAATTTTCAAAAATATTTCGATCGAATCGAAAACTCAATTGTAGTACTAGGATTAAAGGCACTTGATCAACATATATTCCCACAAAGTAATCATGCTACATTACTTGATAAAATGGTAATCCAGATCTTGGCTAAAGTGGATACCCATTAGCTTTCAAAGGCACAAAAAGTAACATAGACGGTTGGATGTCATGGACATTCCAAATGTGTTGAGAGGTTTAAACTAATGACCACCATGTTTACAGTGGGTTCCATGTAGTGTACCTATGATGTCCTACTCATGCGACCAGCCGGTGAGCAAGACATGCAATGTTGGATTTTTTCCAAAAAAGAAAAACGAAAAAAAAAAACTTGTAGTTGCTTTTGGTGTCAGTTGATTGTTGTTTGTGAGACTCTCAGTGAGAAGTTTTGTCTTTTCATGAACTTGAAATTCAAATGGCCGTGGAAAGATGACATTAGTGAAAAGATCCCACCATAAAAAAGGCATGAAAGGAACTCTTAGTGTCTCTTGCTACTTTATAAAAATTCAACTTTGAGTAATTCTAGATACACTATTTTTTCCTGATAATCTCCTCTTTCTCCACTGTTTTTTTTTTTTTTGGGGGATTAATTTGAAAAGTTGTAAAATTTTTAGGGGATAAACTGCAAATTTTAAAGAAGTCACGAGATAAATTGCAAAAAAAAAGAAAAAAAGAGAGAGTCAAGGGAAACTTGCAAACTTGTGATTTCTGGTCTTGCAGGTTAAAGCCTACATTTCTCCATAAGTGAAAAATAATAATAATAATAATAAAAAGCTTATTGTATCCTGAAGGCATATTTGTTATAACTTCTTGCAAACTTGTTTAAACACCAATAAAGTGGAAATGTCACCTTGAAAGATAACAAACTATAGCACACCTTATGCCACCCTTTTCATACCCTCTCCTCCTTCACGCAATTTGGATTCAATTGTCAACTGCTCCTATCGGATATACAATTTGACTACAAATTGGAGACATAGCACTTTGTTTCATAAAATCCGTACAATTTTTTCGATATAAATTGATCAGGCTTTACAGGAAAAAGATTTTGTCCAGCATGTTCTATTCAATATTGGTGGAAGAAGAACATGACAAGGTATTGTTAAAAAGAAAAAAGAAAAAAGAGAAGAAGCATAACCAAGTCAAGATGATACATAAGGATCAACCCCTTCTTCTTGCGGCAAAGATCTTATCATTTCCGAAGGCATTGGAGCTACATTTCTTTTCAATTTCCATTCAAGAATTTTTATGTGTTTCTACATGCTTTTGAGACCACGAAAAATGGACACATTCCATTCTTAGGAACACGTATACAAAATTTGTCATTACAAAAATGATAACGGTCACTCAACCATTAACTATTTCATTAATTAATTTAATAGTAATAGAAATACATGATTCATGGATATAAGAGAAAATTGGGAGGAAGAGAGCCAAGGTAAGCCAAATTGATCTAGACGGTTGATGATGTAGAAGAATTACATCTAGACGTCCATCGTTCAACATGTGTATAGATTTTAACTCATCTTTCCTTTTGCATTTGCCAGATTGAATTTGTATAAGTTCAAGATCGTGGGAACATGATTATTCTAAAACAGAATTAAATGTGATTGCATTTTCAACATGAAATCTATAACAAAACAAGAAAAACTAACCATTAAAAAATAATAATAATAATAAAATCTCTAAAACTAGTGTAGGAAACAAGAACATCCCATTTCAGGAATTCAAAATAATAATAATATTATTATTAACAATGAATGCTACGAAGAAATGAACCTGTATTGACTATCGTAAGGAGATATGATAAAGCTCCGGAGCTTTATTTTGTTAACACCACGGGCGCCGAGAGATGGAAGAATTCCATCTGAAAAGCTCGAAAGGGTGTCGTCTCTCGATCGTGCTTCTTCTTCTTCTTCTTGATTACCACATATAGCCTTCTTGATGAATTTCATCTTCATCTCTTCCATTACAGTAACAAATCCAAGCTCTATCTCTCTCTCTGAATTCGTCCTTACGTCCTATTCTTCTCCTCCCGTCTTTTCTCCGCATTTTTGAACCACGAACTGAAATACGAAGGACGTTAGAATGACTGATTTGCCCTTCTTAATTATTGTTAGACGGAAAACTCCTATAACATTTTCTTTTGAAGTTGCCGCGTGGGAAGCTCCTGTCTGAATTCGTCCTTTCCTTTGGCGAGAGTGGCGGGAACTGTCGTACAACCACGGCCACCTATCACACAGGGGGGGTGGCACACGTGTGATCGATCTGGGAACATGGGTAGGATAATCATCGTACGTGCCACCCGTGTTCCTCCAATTTGAACCGTTGGATGTCATAAGAGGACCGTTCCAACAGGGGACGGTATACATGTGATTGATGTATTCATCGGAAGCGGATTGCGTCCTACCCCCTCCGGGACGATAATCCGTCCGGGTAGGGCTCCGTTGGGCCCATCGTGTTTGTAAGGGTTTAATCCATGCCGTCCATCCATATTTACAGATGATTTTAGAATTTGAAACGAAAAACGAGGTAGAACCAAGGCTTAAGTGGACCACAAAGTGGTGATTGAACGGTCACCATTAAGAACTTCTTGTGTGCTGCAAAAGTTTCGGATCAAGCTGGTATTTGTGTTTTCACTTCATCCAGGTCTACATGACCTTATGAATAGGTTGGATGGTAAATAAAACAACAAGTTGGCCACTAAAACGGTTTCAACGGTGGGTGTCATTATCACCGCTGCTTCCTTTGGTGTGGTCTACTGGAGATGTGTATGTAGCTGATTTTGGTCTTTTTTACCGTAAAATTATCTGATAAAATGGATGAACGGCGTGGATAATACCCTTACATTAAGGTGGGCCTCACAGAGCACTGTCCGGACGGATTATCGTCCGGGCAGGGTCGGACGCAATCCGCTTCCGACATGGAGATATGCCTGTGCCTGGGGCTGTGTGGGGTCCACGGGCATGTCCGTGACAAATCCACTCCGTCTATCTGTTTTGAAAGACCACAATAAGATATGAATCTAAGAATCAGGCATGACCAAAACTCAGATGGACCACAGCAAACGAAACGGTGGGAACGGAGACGTACCGTTGAAACATTTGTGGAGCTGACCATGATGTTTATATGGTTATTACCCACTCAGATAAAATGTGGACACAAATATCATCCTGATAGAAAACTTCTGTCACTCCTGGCGTTCAATCCCCATTCTTTTGTGTGTGGTATGGCCCACATGAGTTTTGGATGTAACTGATTTTAGACTACTGTCCTACCGTAGTATTGCAAAACAGATGGACGCGAGTGGATTCGTCACCGACACCTTTGTGTGCCTTACACAGCCCCGGCAGGGGAGGCAGTTTGGGTAGTGATGTCTGCCACTAGCCAGGTGGACAGTGGTGGGTGCTCTGTAGGCCCACCATTGTGGATGTGTTGTATCCACGCCGTTCATCCATTTTTACAGGTTATTTTAGGTGTTGAAGCCAAAAATGAGACAAATCTATATCTCAAGTGAACCACACCATGGGAAAATAGAAGTGATTGAATGTACACCATTAAAAACATCCCAAGTCCGCTGTAATATTTATTTGACATCCAACACGTTTATTAGGTTATACAGACCCGGATGAAGGAGAAAAAAAATATATCATCTTGATCTAAAATTTTTGTGGCCCTTAATAAGTTTTTAATGGTGGAAGTTTAATTAACACTGTGTAGTTTATATGAGACTTAGATCTATTACATTTTTAGGCTCATATTGTATCATAAAATGATATGAAAAAATGTATGGAAGTTGTTCATCTCCATTCTCGCCGATTCTTACGAAAGCCAATCAGAGTGAATAATGTTGATATGGATGGATTTGCGTGGTATATTTGGAGATCTTTACAGGATATATGAAGATGATTCTATACTAATATAATTGAAGTGCATCCAACAATGCCACATCATCACTAAGTGGTCGATTAAAGAACGATCATGTAGAAGCAATTACAAGGATAGATCGATGGTAGGATTATAATTAAGCAAGAAGAGTTAACACCTTCAAAAGTGATTGAATGTTACAACAACCATCAAAATGTGAAAAGTGTCCAGAAAAGTGGATTAAGGCTATAAATAGCAAAGAAATTTAGTAGAAAGATTTGTCTCATACCAACCCAATCAAACCCAATATATCTTTTAATTACCCGTCATGTATATTCCTTAATGTAATAATCACTTTACATTTTTGCCAATCAATTACATTTTCTAGTGTACTCCTTTACTTTTCATATGTTGTTTATATTCTATAGTGTAATCCATATTGTTATTTAAGTAGCTAATAATTTTAACTGTAATTTGGGTCAATGCTCATATGTTGGATTCAATGCTTCATTCAGGAATGTGTTTTGCAGCTGCTCACATTGACCAATTGTAAGGTTTACTCTCTTTTTTCTATTAAAAAGTCTTTTTGTATAGAAGGCAAAGTTGTAACCCATTATCAGACGACAAATCCTATCCTATGAATATCGTTTGATCTTAATCACACACTAAGAGAGTGACTAAATAAGCGACCAATCTCATTCGATCTCGGTCATAGTTGTTTAGTTTGAATTGCACTGCAAATTCAATTTTGGTACGCCCGCACTTGTCACGTGATAGAAATCAGAAATCGAATGTCAACATCTCTTAGCATGCCTGGTAGGACTATGACTGGAAAAAAAAAAAAAACTACTTGGCTGTTAGAAATATTCATTTTGCACTAGCCGTGCAACATCAACACTCACATATCATATAAGACCCTTTACAAAACCCAACTGAAAACTATAATAAGAAGGCAGAGAAGCAAGCGACCCTCAAAATATTCTTAACTCATGGCTTTAGAAAGTCATATTTATTTGAGGAATTCCAATGATTTATTTGTCAGATTCAAATTGTAAATTTTTTTTACTAGGTCTATTCACCTGAATTGTGTGCCAAGTGATCACCATGGTGAGGCCCATGTTATCTGTGCACATCATCCATAGCTGAACATCCATCACTTGAATGAGAAATTATCTAACTACTCCACTGTATGTGTAGGAACTTGTTGTCTATGCATATATATGCTTAGGGTGGGCCCATAATGTCAATGACTTGTAACATCCCTGAATTTTGGGTCACATAAAATCCTGAACTAATTGGGTAAAAATTTTAATTTTGTAATTAATAATAGAAAAAAAAAAAAAAAAAAAAACCACTTAGCACTTTGGCAGAGGCACTCTTAGTTATGGGTGAGGTTAAAGAATTGATTTTTGTCACCATTGTAAATAGAGAGAAGAGAGAGGAGGGGGGCGGCCTATGAGGAAGAGCTCTCATTAATAGATTCTTAAAACTTTATTATTATTATTATTATTTTCTTATGCTTTTAACAAATAATCACCGGATCTATATTATGAACGGGGCAGATTGGCCTCACGTTCATCGCATTGACTTGTGGGAGGATTTAATAATAAGACTTAGGTTTTGTGCGAGATTTGTTGTAGTAGAAATCAACATGGAACCATCCAATGGTATCAACTCAGATCCATGCGGATCATGTGATTGTTAAAGCCAAAATACATTAAGGTCTAAAATTCTAAAATGATATGGCCACTAGGTGGGCCACGCCGATCAGATTAGATCTCGGATCTTATTTACATATTTGTTGATTTGATAAATTGTTAGATGCATTAGATTTGATCTACTATTCATATCGACTATGGGTTAGGTCTGGGATGTTATTCAAAATCTTAGATGGATCTACCCATTGGATGGTCCACAATGATCAGAAGATAGTAATAATGATAAAACATGCCATATGATGATTGTAGATCTTGAATAGTTCAGATCTTTACAATCCACTTAACCTTTTCCGAACTTGATGGTGCGGGAATCTATGGATGGTTCGGATTTAACTCATGTGTATGATAGATCCATGATAATCTTATAAATAAGGAAAATCTCTAAATTTTGCAAAATCGGATCATGTATAGAACTAACCGGACCTCTGTCGATTCGATCGATCAAAGTAGGTCAAAATATGTCCAGGGACTTAAACTACGAAATTCTAAATTTTTCGATTCGATCGACGGAGCATCGATTAGACTCGATCGATTAAAGGGTTCGATCAAAGATGTTGAAAATGGTCCAGCGACCAAACTGTTTTAATTTGGATTTTCTCGATTCGATTAATCGGAAATTGATTCGATGAACAGACCTTCAATTTGACTCGAGCAATCAACAGGTTTCATCGACAAACTCCCGAGTTTATCTGTTGGGATATAAAAGAAGATAATTAGATTAATAAGTTATAATGCGTATAATTCACCGTGGACTAATTGCAAATTGTTGAATGAAGGTGGGCTACCTTGATTTGATCAAAGGTGAGCCCCATGGGATGGAATAATTGGATCAATTTATAATTTTATTTAAATAATTTATTAGGGGTCTTAAATTCAACCATATTTGATTGTCCTACAGATTTATCTCCACCAAGTATAGGTGAGTAAATCTCAACATGTCTCTTCTCTGTTATAATTAAGATGAATTTGATTGCTATGTTTGGTATATTGTCATGCTAAATTCATTTGGTGATGTATTAATAGTGTTATTGAATGGCTATTACTGTGAATTGCTTATATTGAGATGTTATATCATTACCATCATAAAATCAAAGTTTCCTCTCATATGCAGAGATATATACAACTTGTGCATTTTGTTGCATTGGGCATTGAGCATGCATCATTTGCATTGCTTAGCACTCTAGTACTGATCATTCTTACAAGCCTGCTCTAGATGATTTGCATGCACACTTCATGCTTGGTTCGTAGGGGATCTCCCTGGATGGTTTTTCTAGTAGAATCGTTACCAAATGCCCACTATACTAGTGGAAGCCTACTCAAGGAGTAGTTAAGCTTGCCAAGTGCAGATGCTTGTTAATGGATATCCAACCTAAAAAAGTGGACAATTTTCCCACTTGATGCATCGTGATTGCATTACACATCATTCCTACATTCATACACATTTTTGCATTTCTATACTTTAATTGTTGTTTGCGTTATCTTAATTGTATCGTGCATGAATCATCATGGGTTCACTCATTGAGCCTAATAGTTGATGTTTGTTGAATGATAACCATATAAAGGTGATCAAGATTAGAAATGTAAATCAAGTACCAGAGAATGGAACCAAGTTGGTGAGCGACCCATGAGATTAACGGTCATATTTATCTAAAGACGAACTTGTTGTAATGACTTAATTGGATGAATCATTTAACAGGAACTGTTGTTTATAATATTCTAATATCTTTATTTTATTCATTGATGATTAGCCAATGTTATAGTACTTGTTACTAGACATTTTGTGTCGAATGGTTATTGATAGTTATAATTAAATGAAGTCCCAAGTGAGTGGACTGAGTTGAGTTTGTAGTTAAAATGATGTGATTGGAGGAGATGATGGTTGTGGTTAATTGGAAATGTATGGAATTATATGATATGTGTAGATGTGTGATTGTTAGAATTTAGAATGAACTTAGAAAGCATTTAAGTTATGCCTCTAGGCAACTGTATGATTAATTTATTAGTTTAAGTACATTTTGTGTATGAGTCATAGACCATAACTCGGGTTTGAGGGGGCGCACACTCTATATCCGAGTTGCGGGGAGTGACAAAATGGTATTAGATAGAGGTTTTGTTCAAAATTAGAGTGACCTGTAAGTTATGTACTGACCTGTAGGTTATGTTCCCTACATGCTTACATAATAGGTAGATGCCTGATATTAGAAGCCCAATGCTTAGGATTTACTTCTTGTTTCTGATGCATAACAAAATTTAGAAATTTAGTTTGGATGCTACTTGTACTCTAGTTTGTGTATATTAGGGGGCATAAATGAAATTTGAACTTTTAGTCCACAAAGTTCTGCTAAATGAAAATAGACAGTAGAGACCACCCTTATTAAATTTAAGTCCCCTTTTCTTATAGGACTCCGTTGCTTCAAAAAAAGATGCGCAACATATGTGATATCATTTCATCAACTAGTGTTACTATTCCCCATGAACTGGTAGTGGATATCTTGACAGTGTCAGAAATGGCATTTAAAGATAAAGACGAGAATATTGTTGAAGGGAATGAGACGCAAAGTCCTGCATCTTCCTCTCCAGCAGCTAATTCGGGTGGTGTTACGCTAAGTACACAGCTTCCGTTATCACCGAATGCAATGCATATTAATTTCATTGGATCTAGGGATGCCACACTCAGGATTGTCAATCAGATTGTGGCTATGATGAAGTTGTTGTCAGAGAAATGTCTTCACATCTTTCACGCTGCTCGACCGGTCGAAGCCATCTCGACTCGAAGTCCAGCGAGCACAGGTTTTGGGTGTCCGAGCAGCTCGACCAGTCAAGGGTCAGGCTCGATCGGTCGAGGGTACCCTTCGACCAGTCGAGGCCTCAGCTTGACTAGTCGAGGTTACGCAGATTCTTTCGCGGATTTGGTGCGGACTGCGTAAATTTGATGCGGTTTCGCAAGAGTGTGAAAGGGAAGCTTCCTAAACTATAAATAGGGGTCCCTAAGGCTATTCTAAAGTATTCTAAGGCTTTTTAAAGGAGTTCCAATGGTTCCTAAAAGGATTTTATGATTTTTAAAGGGTGTAACAAGGGTGAGATTCGAGTTTGTTCGGATCGGGTAAGTCCTCTCTCTTTATAATTTTTATTTTCATAGTGGAAATTTGTCGCTTTGTGCCGTGGTTTTTTCCCACAAGGATTTTCCACGTTAAATCTTTATGTTCTCTTGTGTGTGCTTAATGCCATTGGATTGCTATCCTAGATCTAGATCTGTGTGATTCCGCAGCACAAATCCCCAACAAGTGGTATCAGAGCAATCGTTGGGGCACAGATCTGAATCTGCAGGATTAGTAATAATGGGAAGCACTAGGTATGAGATTGAGAAGTACTCAGGGAAAAATAATTTTGAGTTATGGAAGATCAAGATGATGAGTTCCTTAATCAAGCAAGGCGAAGATGGTGCTCTTGAGGAGTGAAAGTCTACTATGACTGATGATGATTGGAATACTCTTGATAAGAAGGCTTTATCATCGATCCGTTTATGTCTCACGGATGAGGTTCTCTACAACGTCATGAGGGAGAAAACTACGGCTAAGTTATGGGCGAAGTTAGAGGATGTCTATGCGAAAAAATTCTCTGAAAATCGCCTACACTTGAAGCGGCAGTGGTATAACTTTAAGATGGCAGAGGGTGGAGATTTGGAGGCTCACATCAGCAACTTTAATAAATTAGTTTGTAAATTGTTGGTTATAGAAGAAGTGATGAAAGATGAAGAACAAGCATGTATGTTGCTGAATTCTCTCTCGGCATCTTATGAGTCATTCAAGGACACAATGTGCTCCACGAATAAAACCCTGAGTGTCGACACTGTTATCTCAGCCCTTCAAGGGAAGGCTATGAGAAAGCTTAACGTCGACATGGGGATATCTTCTGATGCACTGGTTACAAGGGGTAGGAATTCTGAACAAGGTACAAGTTCTTCAGGTTCTAGATCCAAATCCAAAGGCAAGGGCAAAGGAAAGGTAAAGTGCTGGAACTGTGGGAAGGAAGGACATGTGAAGAATGATTGTGAAAATCCTTAATTGAAGAGAGAAGATTCTGAGGCTTCATACAGGGAGGCCAATGCTGCCACATCAGATGGATCGAGTGGACGTGATGGTAATGTTTTATGTGTCTACTATCAGGTGGTCATACGATGATCGTAAGGACGAATGGATGCTAGACACAAGAGCGTCTTTTCACATGACTCGTCATCGGAGTTGGTTCACTAGCTGTAGGGAGTGCGATGGTGGACAGGTATTTATGGGCAATAACATTGCCTGTAATGTTGTAGCTATTGGTACTAGGGGTGCACATCGAACTGTTGGATCCATGTAACCGAACCGAAATCGTTGGATTGGTTCGGTTTGGTCCGGTTCCAGGATGCTAACGGTCCAGTTCCAGTTCCAAAAATCCCAAAACCGTTAGTTACGGTTTGGTTCCGGTTTAGGGCCATGTAGAACCGATCTGAACCATTAAACCGAACCGTAGATCTGAACTGTAACCAACGGTTCGGATCTACGAGGTATTGTTCAGTATAAGCCATTGATTTCTATTATTTTAAATTCATATGCAAAAAAAGATGGTCAAAATCATCTGTCCATTGTTATTTTTATATGGTGGCCCTTATGAAATGGGGTGCACAACATGGACAGTTTCGATCATCTGTACACAAAGGATGTGGCTCCAATGAGTGGCGACACACGCTAGATGCTAAATTGAGACAGAGGCACAACGAGTCGAGAAAAATAAGAGTCGTTTTGAATTTACAACTATCAAAGATTCATGGATGACGACCATGATGAAAAAGTAGAGGCGAAGATTGACAACTGAAAAGTAGTCCGCGGACTACTAAAGTGAATTTCGTGTGTGTTGATGATCGGAACCGTCAATTAGGTAGGCCCCACAATACATAAGCCACAGGAACTTTATGAGTTACTGCAAATTATTTCATCCATTAGATCTATGAATAGAAAATCATGGAAATTATTGAAGTCCATTTTCCAATGGTTAGGATCTTCTTTTCCAAAAAAAAAAAAAAGCCCAGAATCATGGAACCAGTCCGGAACTGAACCAGTTTTCACAGTCCGGTTCCGATTCGGTTCTAGGGTGCAAACAGTCCGATTCTGGTTACAAAAATCCTAAAACTGTAGGGAACGGTTCGGTTCCGGTTTCACCCCAAAACTGGACCAAACCGAACCATGTGCACCCCTAATTGGTAGATGTTTGATAGGGTGGAGTGTACCCTGACTAATGTTAGGCACATTCCTGATTTGAAGAAGAATCTGATTTCTCTTAGTATACTTGAGGTAATGGGCTGCAAGTTCACAGGCATTGATGGTGCTCTTAAGGTATCTAAGGGGGCACGGGTAATCATGAAAGTGTAACAACTCAGTAACATGTACAGGTTGATCGGGAGTACTTCAAAAGGTGGAGCTGTAGTGGATGTAGGGAATTCCACCTTTGCACGTGTGTGGCATGTGGGCATGGTTACATGAATGGGCAGGGCAGTAAGGCTGAGATGTGCGGACAGGGATACAGAGCATGTGGAGCAGCCACCTGTGAGAAGAATCACACGACATAATCGTAAGATATCGGAGAGGTACATGGACGACTACAATATCACAGGAGATTCATCTTCTATTTACATGGCTCGTGCTGACAAGTGAAAGGTAACTATGGACGATGTGATGGATTCGTTGTACCAGACCGACATATGTGAGCGGGTGGAGCTTCAAGTAGGCCAGAGAGCAGTTGAATGCAGGTGAATCTTCAGGAGGATACAGCATAAATATAGGGCGTGGTTGGTAGCGAAGGGTTATGCTAGAGAGAAGGGATTGGCTTCTCAGAGCTATTCGCGCCGATGATATAACAAGTATTTATTAGATCCGTAATTAGCACTGGTTGGCTTATGTGATCTTGAGCTAGAAGGATGGATGTGAAGTCTGCACTTCTGCAAAAAAAAAGTGAATAGCAGATCTACATGAAACAACCAGAGTGGTTCGAAGTTAAAGGGGCTGAGAAAAGACTTTGCAGAAGGTCGTGGTACGACCTATCACTTAGGTCATAATGGGTCAGGTATTATATGTTGATGACATATAGATCGTCAATTATGACATGTCTGAAATTAATGTACTAAAGACTCGGTTAAGTGAGACATTCAGGATGAAGGATTGGGGGGCTACAAAGATGGTTATTGGCATTGAGACTGGAAGAGGAGTAGGCTTTGGTTATCTCAGGCAGAATACCTTAGGTAGGTATTGATCAAGGAGGTGATGGATCATGTAAAGCTGGAGAGCGTTTCCTACACGTCTCTCCTCAAAGTTTTCCTCGGGACATGTCCCAAAACAGATGAAAAGCAGAATATCTCATAAGTCTTATTCGAATGCGGTTGGCAGTGTATGTCATGGTCTGTATTAGACCGGTTATTTCACAGGCTATTAATGTTGTGAGCAAGTACCTCGGCAAATAATATTGGGTAGCAGTGAGATAGTAAGAAAACTACGTCTTTCCTTTTAAAAAAGAGGAGCAAAGGTGGTTGGGCACGTGAATTCGGATCCGGCAGACATGCTCACCTAGAACATTCCTGCAAAGAAGTTCAAGTTATGTACAACTTCTCTGGGCTTGGCGATGGCAGAAAACAAGGACGGAGTATGCACAAGAAGCGTTGATTGAAGCTATGATATGATGCAGAGATGAGAAAAGAGGTCAAGAAGCTACACAGTTGAAGATTGAAGACATGGTGGAGATTATTGTAAGAGAGATGTGTTCACATCTTTCACGCTACTCGACCGGTCGAGCGGAACACATCTTTCACGCTACTCGACCAGTCGAGCGGACCGCTCGACCAGTTGAGGGTCCACTTGACCGGTCGAGGCTATCTCGACTCAAAGTTCAGCGAGCATAGGTTTTGGGTGTCCGAGCTGCTCAACCAGTCGAAGGTCAGGCTCGACCGGTCGAGGGTGCCCTTTGACCAGGTTACACAGATTCTTGCGCGGATTTGGTGCGGACTGCGTAAATTTGAGGTGGTTTCGCAAGGGTGCGAAAGGAAGTTTTCTAAACTATAAATAGGGGTCCCCAAGGCTATTCTAAAGTATTCTAGGGCTTTTTAAAGGAGTTCCAAGGGTTCCTAAAATGATTTTAGGGTTTTTAAAGGGTGTAGCAAGGGTGAGATTCGAGGTTGTTCGAATCAGGTAAGTCCTCTCTCTTTATAATTTTTATTTTCATAGTGGAGATCTATCGCTTTGTGCCGTGGTTTTTTCCTGCAAGGATTTTCCACGTTAAATCTTTGTGTTCTATTGTGTGTGCTTGGTGCCATTGGCTTGCTATCCTCGATCCAGATCTATGTGATTTTGCAGCACAAATCCCTAACAGAAGCAACAATAAAATTAGTTCGTAACCCAGTAGAATATGTTGATGCAAACCTAAGTCAAGCACCCCAGTACATTGCCAGAAGCTGCAATTGACTAAGATCAAATCCTACAATGATGAAGAATTCTGAGCTCAATTTAACATAGGCATAGTAATGGTGACGTTAGTGACGACAGCCACCTTTACCGCAACTTTCACAATGCAGGGAGGGTACAATAGCAGCAGCACCGAAAATGGAGTTCTTGGCACTGCAACGCTCATGAACCACAGACCATTTTCAAAGCTTTCTTAATTTCTAACACCCTTGCAATGACCTGCTCCCTCTCTGCCATCATTTGCTACCCACAGGCATGAGCGCCATAGCCATTTTTCGGTAAAGTTCCATCCATATGTGGGAGTGACATACTGATGCAGGTTACACTCCTTGAAATGTTGGTCTCAATAATAATAAGTATATTTACACTCTCATTGGACTTGGGAGCCTGTGGCTCCATTTCGGCCAGCCTCATCAGCTCTACCCCTCTCTTCTTCAATGGCCTCGTCCCTTTGGTAGATATAAAATACATATGAAATTTATATTTTAAACTTTTAATTTATTTTACATTTTTTTACCATGCTAGATTCTAAATAATCAAAAGCCTGATTTCAACTAATTAAATTGGGCTACACAAATCCTGTCTCAACATTTTATTCTATGATGCAAACCATATTCTTAGTTAAACCATAGATCCTTCTTTATGTGTGTGTGTGTGTGTGTGTGTGTGTGTGTGTGTGAAGTTTGATTGAGTTGCTTGTATGTGGGGCTTTTGTAGGGGGGCCTTCAGTTGCCTGATGCCTCCTAAAATATCAACTCTCAGATCGTCTTCATAGTACATGATCAATCTAATGTACTAGAATGATGTCCACATAACTTTACCTCTCTTGAATTTCTTAGATTTTATGATACAAACTATTAATGAAAGTGTATCTTTCAGACTACAATCAAGTACTGCAATTAAGGATTCTCTAATCAATGCTACAATCAAGGATTCTCCAATCAAGGTCCAGCTCTTCCAACTACAATCAAGGATTCTCCAATCAATACAGCCATTGTTTCTATCTTTGGGTGATAGCCCTTTCATGTGTAATCTTTTATATACGTGTATACATAGGGATTAAAAATAATAACAATCAGCAAGCTTTCTCCCAACTCTCTCTCTCTCTCTCTCTCTCTCTCTCTCTCTCTCTCTCTCTCTCTCTTCCTTAGTTTTATCTTGGTATCAAAGTAAGGTTAATATTTTATTTTTTTCTCTTTCCTAGGGTTGATGATCTGGATTGAATCAATACCTGGTGATATGATTTGATATATTTTTTTCTTCAGTGACAAGATCTTGTTTTTGGTGATTTTTTTTCAATGGAGGACGACGGATCATTCGTTGAAAAAACTGTTGTTGCACCTCTATCTTCTACGCAGCCCCTCGTAATTGAGAAAGAGAGTCCGAGTCTCCAGATTACCACCGTCAAATTCGATGGAACCAATTACTTAACATGTTCAAGATCTGTAAAGCTCTATATTTTTGGACATGGGAAGATAGTATATATTACAGGGGCAGTTAAGGCATCAGATACATCAGACTTAGCAGTTGTCAAACGATGGGAATCAGCGAATTCAATTGTTATGTCCTGATTACTTCATTTTATGAAGCCGGAGATTGGGAATACATATATGTTTCTGCAAACTGTAAAACAGATCTAGGATCTTGTGCAGCGGACATTTTCTTAGAAGAAGAATGCTTCCCACATCTATCAGTTAGATGTGGAGACCTCCCAACTCAAGCAGGGAGGAGAAGACCCTATCGAAATATTATAATACTCTTCGACAAAGATGGGAAGAACTTGATCAATATCAAACCTTCGATTGGGAAAGCCCCAAAGATGGAGAGATTTTTTCAAAGTTTATTGAAGAGAAGCGCGTATATCAGTTCCTTGCAGGTTTGAACCCAGAATATGAGACTACTCGTATGCAGATTTTGAGCAGAAAAGATGATTTTCTACTTTTAGAAGATGTATATGCTTATATTTATTCCGAGGAAAATAGGCGTTACTCTATGGGCCAAGAAATGATCCAGCCTTGAGATAAAGCGGCAATGGCTGTAAACAGACAGGGTTGGAGAGCATTGGTGACACCTACAATATCAGTGTTTCCTTCTCGCCCAAGCAAGAATCAGAAGAACTCTCAACGTTTTTGTGACAATTGCAAGAAATATGGACATACCAAACAGTTCTGTTATTTTCTTAATGGGTTTCCACAGAAAGGGCCTACCTTGCCACAAGTGAATCGGAGTGCATCTTCACTGTCTGCTCAGACTGCCTCTACTGCTGAGATTCTGGTTCAGAATCATGCCCCTCCTACTGCACCATCTGATCATGTTACTATATCTCGAGAAGATCTGGATCGATTTGGGGTCCTAATGGCACAGTTTGACGAAAAGACAGCTACCTCTACTTTTGCACAGTCAGGTACATTTGCTTTAGTGAACACTGTCTCCATTGTTCCTTCCCCATCCTGGATCATCGATTCAGGAGCATCTGATAATATGAGCGGTATGCCTTCTCTTTTCCGTGCATATTCTCTTGGTTTTGGTAGAGATAAAGTTCGGTTAGCGAATGGATCTCTTTCTTCTGTTGTAGGAAAATGACTCATAATGTTACCCCCTCTCTACCACTCTCTGATGTGTTGTATGTTCCTCAACTCACTACCAATCTTTTATCTAGCAGTAGCATTACACGGTCGTTAAATTGTAGTGTTACATTTTTTTCATCTTATTATCATTGTCAAGATCTGGTAACGAAGAAAATGATTGGCAGTGGACGTAAAGCTAATGGTTTGTACATCCTCGATGATCCACAAACTTCAAGTGTGCTTCAACCATGTGCATTACAAGTCAGCTCGTAGTAGCAAATAAACATCAGATTATGTTATAGCATAACCGGCTAGGTCACATTTCTTTTTCATTTATGAAACATTTGCTTCCAACTTTATTTTCTGGTCAATCAGTTTCTGACTTTCAATGTGAAATTTGTCAATTATCCAAATATTGTAGAACTACTTATCCCTTTAGTTCTAATAAAGTTAGTAGTTCTCCTTTTTCACTTGTTCATTCTGATGTTTGGGGACCCGGTCCTGTACCGTCTCATTTGGGTTTTAGATACTTTGTGTTATTTATTGATGATTTCAGTCGTTGTACCTGACTCTTTCTTATGAAACGTAAAGATGAAATTTATTACATCTTTAAAAAATTTATTACCATGGTTCAGACTCAATTTGATACAAAGATTCGTGTGTTTCGTTCTAATAATGGAATTGAATATGCGAATTCTGGAATCCAAAAGTTATGTGAAGATCATGGTATTGAGCATCAAACATCTTGTGTTAGAACTCCACAACAAAATGGTCGTTCAGAACGGAAGAATAGGCATATCCTTGATTTGGCTCGTTCTATCTCCATTGCGATGAATGTTCCCAAATTTTTTTAGTCTGAAGCTGTCTTGACAACTTGCTACATTATTAACCGCACACCTTCTAGTGTGCTGAATTTTCAAACTCCTTATTCTGTTCTTCGTCCTCGTGACACAGAATTTATTCTTCCACCCAAGATTTTTGGTTGTGTTTGTTTTGTGCAAGATTTGAGTTAGGAATGTTCCAAACTTGACCCAAAATCTCTAAAATGTATATTTTTAGGTTACTCTAACACACAAAAAGGATACAAATGCTATCATCCACCCAGTCGACGGAGGTTTGTTTCCAAAGATGTTTCCTTTTTTTAAAATCAACCCTACTATTCAGGTCCAATTTCTTTGCAGGGGGGGTGGTTTGCCACTTGTCGTGACCATGATGTCCAACTATCACAGGTCCCTCTTCCTGTTGTCATCCCAGATCTGCCTGTATCCTCTCTAAAGTCTTTCATGTCACCTATGTCGGTTATACATCATGAACATACTACTGGTGACTCAGTTGTACATGTAGGACCACATAAGGACTTGCAGGTTTTGGAAGGAAGTCCTGCTTCACAACATTGCAACATTTCTCCTGTATTAGATCAGTCCATGCCTTTCCCACCTAGTGAGCTAGAATCTTCTAATGTTACTCCTCGTGTTTCGGACCTTGAGATTCTCATTGCTTTACGAAAAGGTAAAAGACAAATTTCTACTAAATATCATTTATCTAATTATGTCACATATCATGCTATGCCACCATCTTATCGTGTGTTCTTAACTTCTGTCTCTTCTGTCACGATTCCCTCTATTGTCCGTGAAACAATATCTGATCCTAAGTGGAAAACTGCAATGGATGAAGAAATGAGAGCTTTAATTCACAATGATACTTGGGAACTCGTGTCATTACCCAGAGGGAATAAGGCAGTTGGGTGCCATTGGGTGTTTACAGTTAAGTATAATTCAGATGATACCGTGGATCGGTACAAAGCATGGCTGGTTGCAAAGCGGTACGCACAAACATATGGGGTTGATTATTATGAGACCTTTGCTCCTGTTGCAAAGATGAATTTCATTCGTGTCTTACTATACTTGGCTGCAAATAGTGATTAGGAACTTCATCAATTGGATGTTAAAAATGCATTCCTTCACGGGGATCTTCCAGAAGAGGTGTATATGACTCCTCCACCTGGTATCTCGTTTCCTGGCCATGAAGGGCAAGTCTATTTCTTAAAGAAATCCCTATATGGACTTTGCCAATCTCCTCGGGCTTGGTTTGACCGATTCAGTGGGGTGGTTATTGGTTTTGGATATCGATAAAGTGCGGAAGATTATACTCTTTTTATTAGATGCATTGGTGATAGTTTTACTGCTCTTATTGTCTATGTCGATGATATAGTTATCACCGGAAATGATCCAATCGTCATTCAGGAGTTAAAGTCTCATCTTCGACATCGCTTCGAGATTAAGGACCTTGGCCCTCTGAAGTATTTTCTTGGCATTAAAGTTGAAAGATCAAATTCAAGTATTTTTATCTCGCAACGTAAATATGTCTTAGATCTTTTACAAGAGTGTGGCAAATTGGGATGTCGTCCAGCTGATACACCTATTGAGCAAAACCATAAGTTAGGTGATGTGGAAGGAGAGCCCCTTGTAGATGTCTCACAGTATTAGCGTCTAGTTGGGAAGCTAATTTATCTCTCCCTTACTAGACCTGATATTACTTATGCTGTAGGAGTTGTCAGCCATTTTTTGCATGCTCCTCGCTCAATTCATCTTGAGGCGGCCTTTCGTATTCTTCGGTATTTGAAGGGTTGTCCTAGAAATGGTCTAATCTTTTGTAAACATGGTCACAATCGAATTAAATATTTGGACGGATGCTGACTGGGCCAGATCAGTTACCGATAGATGTTCTACATCAGGATATTGCACTATGTTGGGTGGTAATCTTATTTCTTGGAGAAGCAAAAAGCAGAGTGTGGTTGCTCGCTCTAGTGCCGAGGCCGAGTTCCGTGCCATGGCACATGGTATTTGCGAGATGATCTGGCTACAGAAACTGTTGTAGGAATTAGGAGTTGATGTTCCAACTCCAACAACTTTGTACTGTGATAATAAAGCGGCGATTAGCATTGCTCATAATCCAGTACATCATAACCGCACAAAACATATTGAAGTTGATCGTCATTTTATTCGTGAGAAGCTACTTTCTGGGCAGATTTGTATGGTGTTTGTTCCTATGACCGAACAACATGCGGATATTCTCACCAAAGCAGTTGGCACCATTCAATTTCAGTTTGCGCTATCCAAGCTCGGTATACTCAATATCTTCCAACCGGCTTGAGGGGAAGTATTAAAGTGTATCTTCCAGACTACAATCAAGGACTATAATCAAGAATTCTCTAATCAATACTACAATCAAGGATTCTCTAATCAAGGTCCAACTCTCTCAACTACAATCAAGGATTCTCCAATCAATACAGCCATTGTTTCTATCTTTGAGTGATAGCCCTTTCATGTGTAATCTTTTATATACGTGTATACATAGGGATTAAAAATAATAACAATCAGCAATCTCTCTCTCTCTCTCTCTCTCTCTCTCTCTCTCTCTCTTCCTTAGTTTTATCTCAAACCATCCTATTGGTGCTTTGAGAAATGCGTACTGGTACAAGTTCTTATTGCAAAAAAAAAAAAAAAACTACCCTTCTCATGGGCCACACTTCAGATTGTACATGCCTTTAGATCAGTCAAGATTGTCGACCGCACATTGGGTTGTCCATTGTCTCATGAATTACATTGTGATCAATGCCTGAAGAAATGAATGACCGAAGTTGATTCTTTAAAAAAGGAGGTCCAAATATTTATCTGTCAGTCATTTTGTGGAATCTAGCGACTGCCCGTGACTGTCAAGAATGGAATTCATTGCCCAATCCCAAGCGTTGATCAACAGCATGCGAAATAGATGGTCATGAATGATTAAAAACGAAATAGATGGTCATGAATGATTAAAAAAAGAAATACAATATCTCAATCATCAATCTAGATCAATCATTACGAGGGCCCCACTCATGCCTCTCAAGAATCCCTTTGATAGGGATGATCACAAGCATCAGTGAAATGATCATTATAATATTTTGTTCAAATGGATTATAATTAAAAGAAAAGCACGACAAGCAATTTAGACAATCGTTTCTATTGGCACACCATCAATTGCACGTGCTTCTTAAGAATCATTTAGGACAATCCCAACCAACAAGTCCATGATAAGACCGGATTAACTATATTAAGAATGTCCAACCATCGATCTTGACCATTCAACCCGCCTACTTGGATTATCCATTTCTCTTGGGACCACTTTGATAGGTCGATCCTAACCTCTGGTTGCTTACCACTCTAATCCAAGGTGTTGGAGTTTAGACACCATCGTCCGAGGAGACCGTAAGGTGGAGTTTAGACAACATCACGGGCATTGTGCCTAAGAGAGCGGATTAGCTTACACAGGGACTCACACAAGATGATGCAGCCCTTATCATGGGGCCCACCTTGATGTATGTATTCTCCATCCACCCTATTTTTTTCATATCATTTTAGGGCATTATCCCAAAAATGAAGTAGATCCCGTTATCAGGTGGACAATACCAAAGGAAATTAAGAGTGGTGATTGACCATTAATGGGCCACAAGTTTTGGATTAAGCTGATATTTGTTTTCTACTTTCATCCAAGCTCATGTGACCTTATCAACAGATTGGATGGAAAATAAACACTACGTAAATATTAAGGTCCATCCTAAGAAGTTTTTAATGATAAGGCATTTAATCACCATTGTTTCCTATGATATGGTCCACCAGATGATTAGACTTACTTCACTTTTGAGATAATGCTATAAAATTATATGGAAAAATATGTTGACTTAACACCCACCGTTAAAAACCTATGAGGCTACGAAAGTTTTGGATCAAGCTAATATTTGTGTTGTACCTTAATTCAGGCTTTTGTGACCTAATCAAAAATTTAGATGGAAAATAAACATTATAAGGTTGGATGGAAAATAAATATTATAACAGGCTTTAGGAAGTTTCTTGCATTAGGGTTCAATCTTCATTTTCCTGTGTTACGGTAAACTTGATATTTGGATCTACCTCATTTTCCGGCCTTGCCCTAAAATGAGGTGGCGAAATGGATGGATAGCATAAGACATACATCTAGGCGCACGAAGCTTTTCCAGCGCCGACCCGTACGACGTGTTGCAGGTGTCCTGTCCAAGCGCTGTCATGTGCCGAAAGAATAGGATTGCATGTGAGAGATATTCCTGCTCCCGGGGCTGTGTGGGACCCACAGAGATGTCCTTGAAAGATCCACTCCATCCATCTGTTTTGAAAGACCATAAAAGGACAGGAATTTAAAAATGAGAAAGATACAAAACTCGTGTGTGCCCCCACCAAATGAAACAGTAGGAACGGAAACATCCACGATTGAAACCTCTCTGGAGCTGACCATGATTTTTATATTCCATCCAAGCCGTTCACAGGGTTATTAACACTCAGATAAACGGTATTCACAAATATAATCGAGATACGAAACTTCTGTCAGTCCCAAGCATTCAATCCACAATATTTTGTTTGGTATGGCCCACTTGAGTTTTGGAGCTGACTGTTTTTTAGATTCCTGTCCTATTGTAATCTTTCAAAACAGATGGACGGAGTGGATTTGTCAAGGACATCTCAGGAAATCAGCTTCGTGTAACGAAACTCACTTCTGCAGTAATACAGAGGTCTTAGAGGACCGAAACTAACGTTCAACATTTACAAATTTACAATCCTACATACTTCACCTATTTTTCCATCCCGACTGATCAGATGACCTTATCCATCACTTTTAGCAATATTTCTAAATGTAGATTAACCTTTTTTGTTGTCCACCATTAATTAAACGGTTGATCATCGAATTGAAATGATAGCCCCAATCAGTACAATTTTGAACTCTTGACAACCTACTGTATTCCCAGAAGGATCCGACGGTTTGGATCGAGGTAGATATATGCAACGTGTACAACAGCTATCTGCATGTGTATAGATATACGTACACTATCAGCGTATCAAGTAACTTTTACAAGATTTGGACATTTTTGTTCTTTCCCTCGCTGGCGGGCGGAATCGGACGGTAGCGGACCAGATACCTGGCTGCTGTAGGGGTCACCAGCCAGTCCGTGTCCGATTCAGACCCGGACGTCGGTGCTGGAGAAGCTCTGTGGGCCCACCATGATTCATATGTTCTATCCACGCCATCCATCCATTTTATCAGATCATTTTAGTGAATTATCCAAAATTTGAGGCAGATCTAAAGCCCAAGTGGACCACAAAGTGGGGATTGAACACTACCGTTAAAATCTTCTTCAGGGTTACAGAAGTTTTGGACCCAGGCGATATTTTTTGTTTTCCATTCAAAAGATTTACGTGACTTTACGAAGAGGTTGGATGGCAAATAAACATTGCGATGGGCCTTGGGAAGTTTTCAACGGAGGGGGTGTCATTATACCACTGATTTCTGTGTTGTGGTCCATTTGAGCATTGGATCTACCTTATTTTATTTCATATCATACAAAATTCTCTCGCAAAATGATTGGACGGCGTGGATACATCATGTCGGAGCCCACTGAGATTTTCCAGCACCGACTTCGGTACTGGACAGTTGAATGACGAATAATGATTGGAGTCAGCTACGGGCGGCGGCTTTCTTCCTGCAGCTCATACACGGCTTCCAGATGAGGACAGAACCGTCAATATAGATTAATTGGCACATGTCACTATTCAATTTCCCCACAGGAAGAGCACAAGAAGCATCGGAGTTTCTTCGCCAAAGTAAGAAAAACGTGATTATTGGAAGCGAAAATATCTCATTATGAGGTCGACCTCACTGGAGCTTCTCATGAGGCCCCAACGTGATTTGTATCCGAAATCAAAACCGTGCATTTGGTGGGACTATTCTAGTTTAAGATATATTTCAAAAATCAGCCGTACCGGAAATTTAGATGATTCACACCATTTAAAATCACGTGAAAACATGCCTAAAACATCGAAAAGAACTGATTGGGCCTACCTTAGTTTTGGATACGGCTGAAACTTGGTTTTCCCCTCGTCCAAGTGGGACACAAACATTGGATGGGAATTCGTAGATGAACGGTCTGGATCATCGGCTGGAGGACCAATATGGTGGGACCTTGTCCATAAGCTCGTTGTGGCCGGGCACTGCCGAAACTTGCAATGATCACGTATCCTAGCCGTTGGGGTGGGCGACTTTCGATGATGATAGATGGAGAATTATGAAAGAAGTAGAAAGAGATTCATAACCTATTGGTCCACATTCGTCGGCCGTCCTTCAATTGATTGGTTATAACTGGTGAAAACTGCATAAATGGTATAAATTTGAAGTATGACTCATCTATGGTTGGGCCAGTCGATGAAAGGTCCAGATCTCATACATGTGCAGAGTGCATGTGCGGATTTTAACTCCCAAGTAGAAGACAATTAACTTGCTGTTGGCAGGATGGAATCAGGTGGCCCCTTACCGTGGGGCCCACCTTAATGTATTTATTCTATATCCACACCATTCATCCGTTTTTCCATATCATTTTAAAACATGAGCCCAAAAATGAAAAAGGTCCACATCTCAGGTGGACCATACTATAGGAAATAGTGTGATTGAACACACTGCCGTTTAAAATTTTCTAGGGCCCACCATAATGCTTTTCCCCTTTAATGTCAGATCCACTAGGTTGTGGATCGGTGGACCAACCATGGATCATTAGTCTGGACAAGATGGATTATTAAATAGACTAGGCCAGTGATTTCCCAAAATCAATCCAATCTTAGACCCAAGCACATTTTAAAAATGGGTCTGATTTGTCAGATTTGGAGTACTTTTAAAATTTATTAGACCTGGCCTAACTTAAAATATAAATATAAATAAAAGTAAAAAAACAGTTAATTACTATATCTATGGAAAGTGGAAACTAGAAAAGCAGATAATTATTGAGTTTAATTAGAGAGTGGGGATTGAAAAATCTTAGCTAATTAATTAAATAGTAGATAGATGTGAAAGTTTAATTTGATCAAATATAATCATATGAAAGATTTTAAGAAAGAAATTAATGTATGCGAAGGCTCATATGAAACTGGTGCATGTGATCATTTCTTATATAGCTATGGAATTGAAAAACGGTAAAAAGGATTAGTAATGCAAGGTCTATTGGCTAGTCACAGGATCTAAGGATTACTTTGCAGCAATAAACACACATACAAAGTCTATACCATCTATTGCATTGTGATCAAACTAATGAATGCCTTTACCTAACCTAGGCGTTTTTCTTTTCATTTTTCTTTTTAAGCAGAAACACTAAAAAGGTAGAATAATTTAAAATTTTTGAGGAACACAATTACCTTAAATGTATAACCACAATCAGTTTCTTCATTATAATTTATTTATTTTTTTGTTTTAAACGAATGGTAGTAAGAGAATATCATTAGAGAGGTGATTCTCAACTACTAGGGAAGAAAATACAATAAACACTATATAAAATTTGATGGGTGAGAGTGAGCTTAGGTTTCTAAGAGTATTTTTTTTTTTTTAAAGGATTGGGACTGCAGAAGAGAGATGAAAGTATCTAAAACCAAAGCCCTATACTTATTTGTATACTTCATAAATCTTAATAAGAGAATAACTCTAATATCCATTCTGTCATGATGGAAATGAAGTGTGCCAAATTCCCCTACACTCACAATAAGAAAACTGAAATTTACACCCTCTGTTAAAATAGATTCAATGGGACATCTAAGACTGTAATCATCCCTAGGAGAATAATATCGCACTAAAGTCACAAATGTATCTAAAACGATTCATCCTAATTTCCAACCACTTGTCATAAATCGTTGATTTGATCATATTCAAATTAGGCACATTTAATTCTATATGTGCATGTGCACAAATCTCAATAGTACTCTAATTATCATGATGCACACTTATTTGCTTTTAAGATCAAACGAATTTTATCGTGGCAAACTAGATTGATCAAAGCCCATAAAAAATGCTAGTATAATAATATAAATAACATTTTTTTAAAAAAATTGTAATAAAATTCATTCTCCATTTGATCTACAATCTCGCTCACTCATCTCTATGGCCTAATGTTAATTTGGCAACTATCCCATCATACTTTTAAACCAATTAAATTTATGTGCATGACCTTCTAAATACACATTAAAGTAGCATCACTCCATCGCAACTTTGTCGCTTAGTATAGAGTTGTAAGGACACTGTAAGACTCCTATTAGGTGGGTCATAGATGATCATCGATTCAAATCTGACCGTTGGATTATTCAGATTAAGCAATTCAGTGGGCCCCGCTACAGTTGTGATGATTGTATATAGGTTTGGGGCGGGACACTTGAATCGATATCCCTATATATACTCAGTTATTAAGCTAGATATGGAAACCTACGGTGCGTAGACTCTAAAAGGGAAAAGTGTAATGGGTAAGCTTCTAGCCATTTTTCTTATAAATAGATGTCTTGGTCCTCTCACCAATACAAGCGAGAAACCCTAGTCCCATTGAAAGTTCTCCTGAAGGTGTAAAGTACAAAAGATCAAGATTCTTGTCAACAGAATGTCTTCCCAATCAGGTATGCTTTTAAATTATGGTTTTAAATCTTCATTGTTGATGCATAGACGATCCATCAATTCCGTAATATAAGTATATCAGACGAAAGAGTCACAGAACTAACATACTCACATGATAACAGAAGTAAAATTTATCCATTAATTGTAGATAATTGATCTCACAACACATGTAGTCCAATTCACACATTTGTAAATAATCAAGCATTTATTTTCTACGCCATCGACATACGGGATTCATCCAATCAACCAATGATCTATCCTTACTATAAAATATAGGCTTACACAATCTCGCTTATTACAAAGCTCATTCTGCTAATATGTGTAAAATCACATACTAATCACCTCATAAATTAGGTGAAGGTACATTTCTTATGTACATGCTTCTCAGTAGACATTATTCTTATCGTGCATAACTTATACAAGGGTTACAATGTGCAACAAGCAAATCATGATGATCAATTCTCATATATGTGTGCATACATTTTCAAGAAACAATCATATATATATACACATGGGAAAAGGTACTATGCGCTCGACTTCACGAGTCCGTCCCATGAGGTCGAGCTGTGTGAGCCCCACCGTGATGCGTTTTGAACATCTAACCCATTAGTCAGATGCACCATTCCATCGTGGGCCTAAGTCTCAAAAATCAAGTCAATCCGTGACTTGTGTGGGTCACACCACATACAGAAGTGGGGAGGAAGCGTGCACCATTAAAACATTCATAATCAGTTTTTTGGGCCCACAGAGATGTGGTTTACAAATCCAGCCCATCTGTTATGTGTGTCCCACTTGCATGAGGGTTTAGACCAACTTTCAGCAAAACTAAAAACTCAGCAAGGCCTCACCAAGTGCTTTTATATGTTTTAATGGTGTTTCACATGGTTTTAGATGGTATGGCCCACCTGAGTTCCGTATACGGCTGATTTTTGGGATATCCCATAATTTAGAGGGTACCCATCAAATGCACGGTGTTGCTGGTCGACACGCATCACGGTGGGGCCCACACAGCTCGACCTCACGAGAGCTAATAGTGAGGTCGAGTGCATAGTACCTTTTCCCTCCCTCTCTCTCTCTCTCTCTCTCTCTCTCTCTCTCTCTCTCTATATATATATATATATATATATAGTCACATAATGGTCCCGCTTCTTGATGAAAATGTTATAAGCAAGTAGCCCCCTAGTAAGAAGCATGAATCATCATACCACATATATAAATGAATTAGATTTAGAAATCCCTTAGATAATGGCTTGATTTTTCCTTACCAAGCACGCTTCCTGATCAATGTTATAAAGTATGTGGCCCCTTAATAGGTTGTATGAATCATGGACCACATATATAAACCGATTAGATTTAGAAATCCCTTAGATAATGGCTTGATTTTTCCTTACCAAGCATGCTTCCTGATCAATGTTATAAAGTATGTGGTCCCTTAATAGGTAGTATGAATCATCGACCACATATTTAAACGGATTAGATTTAGAGAATGGCTCGACGTTGTCTTACCAAACACGCAATACTCACACAATGACAACAAATCATTTCATTTTATGGAAATATTTAGGACATATGTTAAGTTAATTTGAGTCTTTGAAGCATAGAAATGCTTTGCTTAATCAATGATTTAAATAATCGGAAGAGGAGAACAAGAGATTAGGACTTCATGCATATCTCTATTCTATACTATATATTATATTAATTTACTTTGATTTTTATCTTTTTAATAATAAAAAATAATTTCTAGAGAATGTAATTAAGGTAAGAAATTTAAGTACATGATACCTTTCTTGTGCCTTCTTATAGAACCTGGATTACCACTAATTTTTTGAAGGTGGTTTGGTGACGCCTTATCTATCAAGTGATGTACATGTATATCAACCTGAACCGTCCAAACGCTGGGCTTTTTAATGTACGTGTGTAAATCAAACTGAGCGAAATCTATCAATTGAACAATTGAACAGATGAAGTATGATTATCGATGGTCCAGATTGATCAAGAGTGTGAGATGGTTTAGGGGGCACGACTATGACGTATGTAACTTACATCTGCGCAATTCGTCTGTTTTAACAACTCATTTTAGTTCATGATCCCAAAAATAATGTTGATCTAAATCTTCAGTGGACCACACCATAGGAAACAGTGGTGATTGAATACCCACTATTAAAAAAAATTTGAGGGCTACCGAAATGTTTATTTGCCATCCAACCTGTTTTATAAGGTTAAAAAACCTGGTTGGCGGGACCACACAAATACCAGCTTGATCCAAAACCTTTGTAACCTATGGGAAGTTTTTAATGGTCGATCACCACTGTATTATTTGGTGCGGTTCACAGAATATTTGGAGTCGGCGATCCACCAAACGGAGCCCATGGTTTTAGGCGTTCTTTCAGGGTCACACTGCCTCGTGATACATGCACGACATGGCCTACTATTTGACAGTCCTGATATCCGTACACCTAAGTCCACATGTAAACTGGATGAGTACAGACCGGGAGCGGATTAGATACGGCTGGAACTCACCAAACACAGTGCAGCCCTGTGGGGCCCACCTTGATGTATATGTGCTATATCCATCCGGTCCATCCATTTTGTCAGCTCATTTTAGAGCACGATGCAAAAAACGAAGCTGATATAAATTACAAGTGGACCACACTGCAGGAAAGAGTGGTAATTGAGTGCCCACCATTAAAAACTTTTTAGGGCCCACTGTAATGTTTATTTACTGTAAAATTGAATCGTGTAGTGCACTTATATCATACTAAGAAAGCTTTGGTGCGCCTACTTATGATCCATTTTTCTAACTTATTTTAAGTTGAGCCCACGTTTGAAGCATACCTAAAGTTCGTGTGGGTTATACGGCAGTGATGTTTATTTGTCATCCTTTTTGTGTTTTGGTCGACTTGAGTTTTAAAGTTTTAAAATTATTTGATACAATTGATGGATGAAGGCCTTAAAATTGCTAGATAAAATTGATGGACGAAGGGCAAAAACGATACCATCCTTATCCAAAACTTTTGTCAGTCAAGTGCTACTGTTTCTTGTAGTGTGGTTCACTTGAGATTTAGATCGGTTACGTTTTATGTTTTCTGACAGAACATATTAATGGCATGGATATAAAGCAAATACATCAATGTGGGCCCCACGGTTAGTGCCATACCTAATCGACTTCATCTTTGCCATTTTGAGAACGATGGTCTACCAGCATTGAACTCTCACGAAGAGTAGGTCACTTTCATCTTTCCCCATTTCAAATAGGACTCTCAAATGGGGCAGGTCATATCCAAAATTCAATTTACCCTAAACTCATATAACATGGAGCTAAATTTTAAAATATGTCTGATTAATTAAAATAGACTCAATTTGAATTCATAAAAACAAATATGAATCATAGTCGGGCCGGATTGAATCCATCGGGGAGCCACCAGTGCATATTTCAAGTCTCCAATCATTTTGACTTCCACGGTGGTGAATTTCGTGCGGCATTTGGACTTCTGCTCTTCATACTTTAAAACTCCTGTGTGATTTAAATTTAAAATATTTAAACATTATTATTTTTTTATTAAATTAAATATATTATCTTATATATATATTAAATTCGTGATACGATCCGACAGCTATATCTATTTTCGGATCAGAAATGGATTGGATATGGATGTTACCTTCTGCATACATGTGAATTCGAGTCCAATTTTCAGAATTGGAGCCGGATCCAACGGAACCCGACCCATCGACAGACCTAATTCCAAATGGTTATTTTGGCCTGCTCGTCTCGCTTATCACCAGGTCTCTCTTCCAAGACACGGCAGACAAGGGAGATAGTTTACCACCACTTACTGATGTTGGGTCTCAACAATGACAGGAATGCAACACGAACGACTGCTAAACCGAACAAATGGTGGCCCTCATTTTGCAAAAACCTTATTCTGATATTCAGCCTGATCTAAAATACTAACCCATCCTTAACTGCTCTTTTTGGACGGCCAAAAGTATCATTTCGTATCATACATTTTTATAAGTAGTATTAGTTTCGGTCGTTCAATTTCTCTTATTTCCATTCCAAACTCCACCGATAAAGAGGCCCTAATATTTGAACGGTTTTGATGGACATTGATGTATCACCGTTATAAGAGACAACAAAACTTGTAACTGATGGTGAACTACCACCAAAGCCTTCGCTTCTTTAAGAAGGAAAAGCAAAAAGCACGGAGGATGCGTATAAAAAAGTGAAAAAGCTCGCAAAAGACCTCCAATCAGAAAGTGACACGCGTCTGTCTTCCATGGCAACCTTATCCTCTTGACCAGAACCCTTATAAAATAACTCTCCTCTTCCCCTTCTTTCCCGAAAATCCTCTTCTCTCTCTCTCACTCTCCAATGGCAACGATCCTCTCTTTCCGTCCCACCGGAATCCGGCCAAACGCCTCCTCCGACCACCGGAAACCCGACACACAGCGCCGGAAATCCTCATCCGCCAGCTGGTGGACCCCACTCTTCGGATGGCCCTCGGATCCGGACTACATTGACGGAACCGCCACCGTAGAGCCGCAGAACGTGCTGGATCTGGATCCGGAGGCCACACGTGTCAGATCACGATTTTCTCCCGGATGCTTCACGGAGGAGAAGGCGAAACAGCTGAGGAAGAAGACGATGGAGACCGCGACGTTCCACGACATCATGTACCACTCGGCGATCGCGTCGAGGCTTGCGTCAGATCTGCCGGACCGGTCATCCGGCCGGTAGGTGCCGTCAGATCTTGGTGCCGGAGGTTCATTTATCTAGAAGGTTGGGATTGGGGTTAGGGTTAGGGTTAGGGCTTTGATTTTTGGAAGCTCCACTTTCCTACTACAAATCTGTCGATTTCACTTGGAAGAAATACCTCTAAAGGTGTTTTTTCCCTTTATAGTTTATATAAATAAATAGAAATTTCTGTATTTTTATTTTTTTTCTGTTTTGGATCGGTTGCTTGAAATGAAAAACGCTACGTATCGGAACCGGAATCGGTTGCTGGAAATGAAAACGGATACTTGTCGGAGAGTGTTTCGTTTCGGTTACTTGAAATGAAAACCGATACGTGTGGGAGAATGTTTCAGATCCGTTTCTTTGAATGAGAACCGATACGTAATGTTTCGGAAGAGGTTGCTTGAAATGAACACGTGGCGTAGTTGTAATTCGGAGCGATCTCGTCCGTTCGACCGACTCTTCTTTGTAACGTCTCGCTCCGTTTATTCCTTTCGAGTCAACCTTCAACAGAAAGATATTCGTTTTGAGTCACCCTTCAAAAAAAGATATTCCTTTTGAGTGGGACCATTGTTGAGACTGATCCAAACCGTTGAATTTTATGGGCCCCACTGTAGTTAGTCCATGCCCTGAAAATATCAAGAAACGAAACAATCTGAACCTTTCAATTGCCGGTCAACAAACCAAAAATGCCGTAACAGTTCTCTCTCTGCCATCAAAAGTCGGAAAATTCTCTAGTTTGAATCTTGGATTTTTGGTGCGGATGCCATCTAAGGCGTCTCAGCGTATCAGCGTTTCGGAGGCCTCCTCGATCTGGGTATTACCCCCGCAGGACCTAGCTAGAGACGGACGATCCTGACAGGGGTTATGTGGGGCCCACCATGATATATGTGTTTTATCCATGCCATCCTTCCATTTTTTATATATCATTTTAGGGTATGAGACCAATGCCTACCGTTGAAAACTTTTGAATCAAGCTGATATTCATGTTACATGTGACATTATGATTGCAAGGAAACTTTCAAATGGGGCATTATTTTCACCATTACTTTATGTAGTGTGGTTCAGCCGGACGCGGATTGCATCCTACCGTCGGTCTCGAGCTGAGAACGGAGAGGAGATTTGAGTGGCCACTGTGGTGTATGGGTCTTATCTACACCGTTCATTTTTTTATTTTTTTTTTTCATATCAATTTAGGTTATAAGGTCAAAAAAGGGTCAGATCTAGGCTCAAGTGGACCACACCACGGGAAGCAGAGGTGATAATGATTCTCACCATTAGAACTTTTCTAGGGCCCACTATAATGTTTATTTGCCATCTAACGTATTAATGAAGTTACATGTGCCCGGGATAAAGAGAAAACACAAATATCAGCTCCATTCAAAACTCTTTTAGATGATAAGAGTTTAACCTGATTATGTACTCCACTTGAGCCTTGCATATGCCTTAAATGATACCGAAAAATGAATGGACGGTGTGGATAAGACCCATACATCACAGTAGCCACTCAAAGCTCCTTCCCGGTCCCGGCTGAGGAGGCTGGGACGCAATCCGCGCCCCCGTGAGGACCGCCGCTAGGTACTAGTTGGAGGCGGACTGGGTACTACCTCCATCTACTGGGAGCTCATGATAGGCAAAGGCTAGGAGGGTCACTTTAGGGTTAACAGAATGTTTGAATTTTATCCACGCCGTCCATTCATTTTTCCATGTCATTTTAAATTATAACTCTAAAAATGGATGAGATCCAAAGCTCAAATGGACCACACGATAGGAGATTAAATTCCCACTGTTGAAAAACTCAGGGACAATAGAAGTTTTGGATCTAAGATGTAAAATAAATTCACCCAATTGTATATCACGTTATCAATAATTTGGATGGCAAATAAAAAAACCTAGTGCACCCTAAGAAAGTTTCAATGGCGGGCATCCTTACTGTTACGGGAAAATCTGTACAAGGACAATCAGGGTCAACCTAAGCTACACAAATCAAATAACGAGGCTTTTGAAGGAGGATACAATGTTAGGGGCCAACTCTTAAGGTCGACCCGAACCCTCGTCCTCGTCCAAAGGAAAATGGTTGAGCCGAGTGCTAATTTTCGTTCTCAACTTTGATAGGCGAACTTCGACCTTAGTGATCCATCGACAGATACTGGCTATTAGTACTCGGCTTCACAACTATTTGACTCGAGGCCAAGTCAAAGCACAAATATTCCATATGCCGAGGCCGAGGCTGAGTCGGCGCATATACATACCGTGCATGAAGGCCGAGGCCGAGTCCAGGCATGGACATATCGCGTGCTGAGGCTGAGGATGAGATCGTGATGATACTTTACACGTCGAGTCTGAAGATCAACCTAAGTGCAGACATGACCGACGATCTCGCCCAAAGATACACACCATTAAGACACGATACACCGCGCAATTCAAAGATTGCGGATAATATCTCCACAATCATAATATCTAGATGATTGAGTAAATCATGCCGAGATTAACGGACGTGGATCGTCTAACCCACGGGTATAAATACCAAGGAACCCTATTATTAGAGGTATGCAATATCTCGCACCATTTCTCTACACTCGAATTAGACCCAGATTCTCTACCTTGACTTAGGCATCGGAGGGTCTCCTGGATTTGCCAAAGTCTCCTTTGCTTACTCTTTTGTGCAAGGCCAGGGTTTGTCAAAAGTTCCGCTGCATTGAGCAAAGAATGGATCAGATTTTGACATCAACACTTACCACCGTTGCTCCCTATGGTGTGGTCTACTTGAACATTGTATTTACTCTATTTTTTATCCGGTACTCTAAACTAAATTTATTTTATTTTTAAAAAATAATGATTGGCCGGAATAAATAAAATTCATAGGTCACGGTGACCCCTTGTAGCCCTGGGAGTATCTGCCTGTCTAGAGATCGGAATAAGCGGGGGTAGTACATAATCCCCGCCCATCGGGATAGTATCCAAACCGCGTCCGAAAACGGAAACATGGGCGACTGTTTGTCTTGTCGTACATACAGCGGATGGAGAGATGGGAAATCGGATTGCGTACTTAGTTACTCAGTAGCTCTTATCGTGTTAAGTAAAATCTATTATGCCCACCTTGAATGCATTTGGTTTATCCACACCGTCCATCCATATTTACGGATCATTTTAAGGGTTGAGATCAAAATTGAATTATATCCAAATCTCAGTTGGACCGTACCACATGAAACAGTGTAAGTATTGATTTCCACCATTGTTAAACCTTTCTAGGCTGCCGTGATGTTTATTTGTCATCAACCTGTTCATAAAATCACACGGACATGTATGAAGACAAAACACAAATATTATCTTGCTCTACCACTTCTGTGGCCCCCAAGAACTGTTCAACGGTAGACCTTCAATTCACACTCATTCCGGTGGTGTGTTCAACTTGAACTTTAGATATAATTCATTTTTAAAGTAAAGTCCTAAAATTATCTGATAAAATGGATGTACAGAGTGGATAAAATGCATGAATAACTGTGGGTCCACAGAGTTTACTTAGTACCCTTTGTCCGTAATCCGCTTCCGGAGAGAAGACCCAAGACTAGGTAGGAATGGAAGATCCTAGCCGTCAAATGTATGTCCTGTGATACGGACCGTTGCTGTTTTTTTTTTCTCTCTTGACTGACTATTCAAGGACACTGATGGAAGCTTTTGGAGCTTGGAAACCTCTGATCTGAGCTAATCAACAATTCTAGTAGCAAGATTTGAGCGTTGAACGTAGACCATTCACCGAATCCTTTCGGTCCTTTTTTTTTTTTCAAAAATTTCTATTACTACTAGCCAACGGCAAGAACCAAAATGAATATAAAGGATATATCAAGGACTAAAGCCCTTAATCAGATAGGGAAAAAAAAAAGGCACCAGAGCAAATCCACAGAAACTTCAAAAAAAAAAAAAGAAAAACCTTCAAATAAAGATCACCTAGTTATTATTTCCAAACATCTATTGAATTTCCCTCTTTAATCTGCAATCTAACCTTTTGTAGAATCAAAGGGTTGAAATATTTAATCTAAGAGACTTTTGTGTAATACTCTACCTATGGAAAGAACCCATTGAAAATTCAACTTATCATATCCTGATTCATTGCTATGTATGCGCGCAGACCTCATACACAAGGCAGGAATAATAGTTATTTGATACTCTGGCCGCATAAGAGACTTGATACTCATGTGCTTAGAAATGGTAGATGTAGCAAACATTATCTCCAACCAAACCAAGTGAATTGTGAAAATCACTTTCGCTGAGTCATACTAGTAAAATAAATTTGATTGGACAATCCTAATCTCTAATTTGTGGACAGTGCTTTGTTAAGAGAAGACCACTGGATATTTTCATTTCTAACCATGCAATAAAATTTTATCAATCCAATAGTTAGACAATTAAATATAGCTTGAATTTTTGTTCATGATACATCTAAATCATCAGAGAGTGTTTTGAATTATTTAATTTGAATCACTTTTATGTCGTCTATGCAGTTTTTGAGTAATATCAATTTTTATAAGAGTTTCAACACAAGGTCATGGGTTTGAGTAGGCATTGTGGTGAAAAAACCACTGATGTGTGAGGGTGTGGGTGTGTGTAACAAAAAAAAAAAAAAAGAGCATCTATCACACATCAATCACACTATCACACTTAGCGAACGTACTAGAAATTTTCTCAACGGAAAACTAAAGGATGTGGATTTTTCTTTTAAAGCCCTTTTGGAAAACTCCCATAAATTCACCCTATCTAGGAATTTCTTCATCTCATTCCAAGAACATAAGCTTAAAAATGAGGCAAATTCAAAACTTATAGAAAACTTGCCATGCAGGAAATAATGAGGATGGAATGGCGCCCAACATTGAAACTGATATTTTCACTTTACTGTTTCTTGTCTCATTACTTGGGCTTTGGATCTGTTTCAGTTTTTGGACATGAACTTGAAAAACTGATAAATGGATTATATTGTGGTGGTAATGGAGGAGAATTTTCACACCGGGCTTAAGTGACGTCGCCTGTGAGACATGCAGAGACATATTTGAAGCGGCCACTCATGTAAAGTGGGTGGCTGGTGTGAGGCGGGCCCCACCCACGTGATGCAGGTGGCTTATGTGAAGTAGGTTCCACTATGGAGTTTAACTGAAGTCCTAACCTATACAATGTAGGGCCAAGGCTATGACATAAAGGGATTGATTAGCATTGCTTTATCACTTCGAACTTCTTTTAGTTTCGAGCTTTTAAAGCAATTGTTTAATTGATGCACATCAGGTGAGCTCCAAAGAGCTCCGACTAGGGGTAGGCTTGACATTCTCAATCACAAAATGGTCTTTTCAACGTCACATATGTCATCTTCTGTTAAAAGGTTATTGGCTTTTTGTGAGAAGCCATTTTAATAAAATAGTATTAGAAAAATGATAAATGAGTGATTATCTAGGCTACAAAGGTATTTTAATAAAATAGACTGTGGTATTATGGAGGGATTTGACAGTTTTACCTATATAAAAAGAAAGTTAATAATACTCGGCAACCTATTACGCTTGATACACAATCACTCAGAAATTGCACGCGTGGATTACATTAAGTTAAAAAGGACTGTTGGCTAATCCACAGTCCCCAAATTCGATTGGTGGAATAATCCTAAACTCTAACGCATATGGCGATGCCTCACATACGCAAATTCTATCCAAACCACCCAAATTGCCTATGCCACTGTGGATGGAACAAAATCTAGAATCGTGTCTATCAAGCAATCCTAGCCGTCCAATTAAGGACAGCCTACCACTTCTGTGGGGGGGGGCTTGTTTGGCCTTGATCCCTAAAATCAAGCTGATTCAACGTTCGGGTGGCCCACCCCATGGGGAATAATTAAAGTTAAAGCTTGTTTGGCCTTGATCCCTAAAATCAAGCTGATTCAACGTTCGGGTGGCCCACCCCATGGGGAATAATTAAAGTTAAATGAATGGATTGCGAACTGCTTGTTTTTAGGATCTGTCTCATTTTTTGAATCATGTCCTAAAATAATCTGTCAAAAGGTGTGAATGAAGTAGATTTCTCATAAACGTCAATGTGGGCCTACTTAGCTTTCGATAGTAGAAACTTCTCCATCGATTTAAATAGTTCAAAATACAAATATTAGACAATCCTGACCATTAAATCAGGCAAAAGTTATAGATAAATTTGGCTCACAGATAAAATGGGTGTGGGTTTTGGTGAATAATAAGCCACATGCAACGTGTATTGCTTACAAATGGCTCTGCATATTCCATTTGGAAGTGGATGGGTAGTGACCCCAAAGCCACCCAGCTAGGTTGTCTTGTGGCTTTGGGGCCATCATGATGTTTGTGTTTTATATCTATGTCATTCATTCGTCTAGTTTGTCAGTTCATTTTAAGGTATGAGCTCAAAAATAAGCAGATCTTAACTCTAATAGGATCAAAAGAAACAATCGAGCTAATAACACCCGCAGTTGAAAATTTCCTAAAATATATTGTAATGTCATATAAACTTGGACGAAGGAAAAACACAAATATCAGCTTCAGCTCAAAATTTTGTAGTCCTTTGGAAGTTTCTATTGGTGGTTGTTCAATCATCATTGTTTTATGTGATGGGGTACACTTGAGTTTTTTATCTGCTTTATTTTTTTAGCTTGTATTCTAAAATAAGTTGGAAAAAGATGAGCAGCATGGATAAAACACAAACATTCCAGTGCCTAACACACCACCTATCCAGGTAGTGTTGGAGTATTCTAAAATGTCAATATGTTTAGCCAGTTGAGAGGCTCTTCGCGATGTTCTTGGGTTGAGTTCGTTTTTTCTCTACCACGACTCAGGATCCAACGTGCGTGGCAGTTCATTGGGGCTCACATGCTGAGTGGACCCATGACATAGGCATTTAAATTCTAAAATCTATGTTATATTCAAACTATGTGTGGGATGTACATGATGGACGGTTGGTATTATTGACTGTATCGTTCTTAGCATGACTATTACCTCATGTGGTTTCTGACTTTATTGAAACAAATGAATATATTCTAAGTGGTAGAAATCATAATCACATGTTGAAACATCTAAGCTTATTCAATGCCCCCATCTAATCCAAATGTGCTGTCTGCAGATGATTGTATAACAAAAGAAAGAATTTTCAATGCCTCGATCCGATTCTACGCCCGCGGGGGCCTGTTGGGTCCTTACTCATGCCTTAGTGATAGACTGTAAGAGTTCCTACGCGAGAGTAGGACCAAAATCAGGAATATCTGATCAGCTCCTCCATCGTCCATCAAAAAGTATTGAATCATCTCGTTTTCCTCTCACATCCCAAAATAATAAAATACATTTATTTTTCCTCTTTCTCATTCCAGACAATGACCCGGATCAACGTTGAGCATCCCATCTCCATGATCATAGTCAGTCTTTTATTTTAGTCTTTGCTCTTGTTATTTCAAGGCTTGATTTGACATTGAGCGCTCATAGTGTCAGCTTCGATGGTAATAACACTATAGAGCTTAACAAATCCCAAAAACTCAATAGAGTATATGGTGGGAGAAAATTTCCTTCTCGACCACATATACAACACAATTGGAATCAAAAGAAAGCCAAAAAAAACAGAGAGACAAACCATAACACAAATTTATCTCATTCCTTTTCAATACATCCATGGATTCATGTCAATCCGCTATACTTAAGGGCAAAAAATGAAGAAACGGCTCTCAATACAATGATGAGTCTCTCTCTCTCTTATTACAGAATATATATTACTACTAACAAAGTAGGATCTATATAAAACTCTAAGTGAAATTATGAAATTGCCCTCTGCACTGGGGGCATGCTCACGGACCCCCAAGCAAGGGGGTGTTTCCCCCCCCGCGAGCTCAGTGCGGATCCCAACTCACGAAAGTGTTGGCTAGATAAATAGTGCACCTCTAATAATCTAGCTCCATAAATCCTAATAATCTCCCACTTAGAGACTGATCACAAGCAACTCTCATTGAATCTGTTGCATCTAAAAAATTCATCTCTTCATAGAGAACTTGGTCTGAATCTCCTTCTAGTCTTCAAGCTAAAGACTAACAAAAATTGAACATAATTTCAGTTTCTTTATAGTAACTTCCGTGGTCAATATATATGCATGATTCTGACTTGTATGAATCTTCTCCAAAATAAATTCTCCATCTTACAAAAGCGATCATATGAAATGATATTTGACGTATATATGTTTGGTTATTAAATAAAAGACTAAGTTCTTTACTAGATGAATTGTAATTTAATTGTCACTATACAATTTACAACTTTCTTACTTCTTATTCAACGCTTTCATGAGACCCTGTAATGATATTATTTCTTTGCAAGCTTCTGTTGCAGAAACATGATTTGTTACTGCCGTCAATATGATAACAATCTTTTGTAACTGTGAGACCTAACTAACTGTTGCACTGCACAAAGTGAACACATACCATGTGGAGCTCTTTCCACTATCAATATCTAATACTAGGTCCAAATCAACGTATTCATGCAATCTTATTTCTAACCCTCAATAGCACAATGCTACATCAATAATACCTCCAAGTGTTTAAGAATCTGTTTTATAGCTTCCTAATGCTCCTTTTTTAGATTGTTTACAAGCATGTCAATAACTCTCACTGCATTAGCAACATCTAGTCCTATGCAAATCATGCGTACATTGAGCTGCCAACAATTAAAGCATATGAAATCTTACTCATGTAATAATGTTCTTCTTATGTTGCTACACCCTCTTCCTTTAAGAGTTTGAAGTAGCTTGCTAAGGGAGTGCTAACTAGCTTAGAACTTTTCATGTTAAATCGCTTGAGTAATTTGACAATATATTCAATCTACAATAATTTAAACTTCATGTTTCTTTTGATATCGCTGCTAATTCTCATGCCAAGGATTTATTTTGCAGCACCCAAATCCTTCATTGCAAACTCCTTAGATAATTGTTTCTTGAAATTTGAAATCTCATTCATGCTTGACCCTACAAAAAACATATCATTTATGAGATACAAATTTTTGAGTTTCTTGAAATAACAATAGTGATCAACACAACATCTTTTAAAGCTATTAGTAGACATAAAACAATCAAACTTCTTATACCAATGTCTTAGGGCCTGTTTCAAACCATATAAACTCTTTTTAAGTTTACATATTATGTTTTCCTTGTTAGGTACAACATATCCCTATGAGTGATACATATGTCTTCTTTAAGATCGCTATGAAGTTGAAGCCATCAAGGCATAGGGCTTTATTAGAATTAGCACATCTAATAGCATCTTCTATTTTTGAGATGGCAAGGGGATTACAAAGATCCTTTGCTGCTTGAGAGAAAGCCTTTTGAGATTGTCAAGTAAACTCAAATCAATATATGAGGGTCATTTCTATCATTGGAGTTAAGAATTCGCTTGCACAGGCAACCCCATTTGTGTCTTTAATTTTTCAAATCCTAGATGTTTTGATTGAGTAGATGTGTTTTGAGTTTATGTCTGCCAAGTTCAGTTTCTGTTTTAGCATAGATAATTCCAGGCGTTGCAAGCAATCAAGTTCCATTAATATTAGAGCTAGAGGGGTCTTCTTAGACCACAATTTGAGCAAGGCCAAGCTTTTTCTTAGCGATATAGATTTGAGGGGATAACCTAGGTTTATTTGCAGCCCAAAGTATAATGGCTAATTTAACTCGTGTAAACTTCGTAGCTGCTATAAATATAGGAGATCTTTCCATTTGGACAAACCAAGCTTCCCAAAAATCCATCCATTTTACACTAATAGTTAAAAGAAATGAAAAGAACAAAAGGGGGTTTTCCAACCCTAAACAATATCCAGATTTAAAATCATATAGTGGTAAGATAAATCAAAATGGAGATAAGCAATTGTATAAAAGGCAAAATAATCAATGAAAGTGGATTTGGCAAGAAGCTTATTCAACCTACGTTCCATTCTTTGATTTCCATCGTTTACCCCAAGAAAAGTCATTACCTAAGATAATAAAAATTCAGCAATTTACAGCATGTTAGGGTCAGGTCCACTTTACTTTTCTTCGAGAAAACGAATGCAGTTGAATTCAAGGATCGGATATTCTAATGCTAATTTGGTGATGCTTTCACACTAGGATAATCGTTGACAATTACCATTTGAAACTTAGATAAAAGTAAATAACAATATCTGAAAATAAGATAGATGTAATACTACAGTCTAATACTACAGTCTATAAACTAGTAAAACGTTGCAATAGTTACAACATCCATAGTATACATCACTGTGTGGTTGAATGAATGGTAATTACCATGATACGAGCTGTGTTGGGCCACCGTGAAGTATCAGTGCCATCTAACCCGTCCATTAGATATGCCCTCATGTGAGACGCATTTCGAAATCCAGCCTGATATAAAATCATGTGGGCCACACGAAAAGGTGGCGGACAATGGGAAGACGGACGTTCACCATAGAAACTTCCAATGGAACATTGGGTCAACCGTTTTGTGTATATGACATCCGAGCCATTCATCTAGTGGACCAAAACATGGATAAGGAACGGACAGAAACGAAAGCCATCCCCTTCCCAAGGCTTACTTCTGACAAAAAGTTTAATATGTTTTAGGAGTGACTATACATTGTTCCCTGTGGCATGTCCCAATCTAGTTCTATAATGGGGTGATTCGCTACAAAAATCATGAGAACATGCACAAGATTAACGGTTCGGATTCGATGAAAACACCATGGGTGGTCCTCATAGAGTTCGAACGTATGGAAAATTACCATACATCCGCATGTATTTTCGAAAGAAGTGAAAAGACGGGTTTGCTCGAATACATTCCGACTTGTTATTATACGGTACGTCGACACTTTAGATTTGGAATCTGGACCATCTTCCACTGATCCAAGCCGTTTATATGACGAGTGTCTGTAAAGTGGAAATAGCAGCTTTGATAATTTTATTGTTTTTCTTTGATCGTGAAAGGTCAGTGTAACCTTTGTGTGATCTGTGGGCTGAAATATTTAATCTAGGAGCGGTTTCGGGCATCCCCCAAATCCAGTTTATATAGTCTCGACGTATAAATCGAGATATACCCGAGCAAACCTCATGAAAAACAGATCTTTCCACCGACTTTCTTTGATTATGATTTGAAGTGAGAGGTTTAGTACAGTAAATCGCGATGTACTAGGATATTCTGTAGCCTTTGAAACTAGCTCATCTTTCAATGATCCAGACCGTTTATATGACAACTCTCACTTAAAATATTGAAAGAAAACAAAGAATACCTTTACGTTGGATTATTTCAATACTTTGGCAATTTGGCCCGTTTGCTTTGAACATGAACGGTCATCGTTACCTTGTATGACCAATGGGTTGAAATATTCAATCGGATGGTTTTTATTTTAATTTTTCCAGTGAATCCCCCATTGCAGCGCAGCCCTATCAGATAAACGGTTTGTGCCGTTAAAAAAAGGCCCAGATGTAACGGATAGATTCCCGATGTATCATTTTATTATAAGACAGCGGGATGTATGGAAGCAAACCTCTTGAAGGGATAGCTGATGAAATCGCCCTAATCACGTGGAGTGACAAGAGATAAGGTTGGTAGTTCGTATGGTGGATCTGGTAGAACCGAAACGATGTTGAGCCCTCTGTCCATCGGACACGTGGCAGAGTGGCATGTCAATAGGAACCATCCATTTATTGGACCGATCATGGTTGGGAAGTCTTTCAAAATTGAGAAATGCTCCTAGATCCATTGGAACACTTGACTGCTCAATCCATCCATCCAGACCGTTCATTAGGTCCAGTGCATTTTCCATGAGTTACAAGCAAAAATCCACACTGATGTGACAAATATAACCATTTGATTAATAGGTCCACTGTCCAATTTCATTCCATCACAGAATATTTATGATTCTAAAGAAATAGTTTTGATAGTAAATTGTAACCAGCCATCTTGGTAAATGAATGGCTATTAAAATAAGGCCAAATCAAGGATAAATTGGATTACCAGATCATTGCGGCTCTGACTATGGGGCTCACCTTGATGCATGAATAATATATCCATGCCATTCATCCGTTTTGCCAGATCATTTTAAGGTCATGAGCTCAAAAGGTGAAGCAGATACAGATCTTAGGTGGACCACACTACAGGAAATAGTGGTAGTGGTGAATAAATGCTTACCGTTAAAAAAATGCTAAGCCCGCCTAATCTTTATTTTCCATCAACTGGTTGATAAGATCATACACATTTGGATGAAGGGAAAACGCAAATATCAGCTTGATCCAAAACTTCTGTGACCCAAACAAGTTTTTAACAGTCAATTATGTAGTGTGGTATACCTTTGATTATTTTACTTTTTCTTTTTTTTCTTTTTTTTTGTTTTACACACGCACACACACCACCACACACTCACACTGTAGTGGGATTTCATCACCTATGGATACTCGAACCCTCGACCGGGTGTTGAAACTCCTGAAAGTCCGCCACCAGAGCAAAAGTAAGGATCCTGGCATACCTTAGATTTGCATCAGCTTCATTTTTTATTTTTTTATTTTTTTATGTTTTGTCTCTTACCATGAAATGACCCAGAAGAATAGACAGACGGCATAAATACACTACATGTACATTAAGGTGAGCACTGATGCCGACCTTCAGGGCCGCACCCTATTAGGTGAGGCAGAGCTGTACCTAATCCGCTCCCATAATTTAAGTGGACGTCGGATTAGCTACCGAACTTGACAGTAGCAACTCTCTCTGCTGAAGTGACGTCACCACGTTCTCTGGGATCTACCATGAAGTATGTGTTGTATCCACACTGCCCATACATTTAGAGAGATCATTTTAGAATATGATACAAAGAATTAGGCAGATTCAAAGCTGAAGTGGACCCACCACAGAAAAAAGTGGGGATTGAGCACCTATCGTTAAAGACTTCTTTGGGCTACGGTAGTTTTCGATCAAGCTGTTATTTGTGTTTTAACTTATTCTATGTCTGTTTTAACTTAGAAACAGGTTGGATCTCAAATAAACATCATGGTGAGCCATAAGAAGGTTTCAATGGTGTGCGTCATTGTCCCAGTGTTTTCTGTGGTGGATCCAGTTGAACTTTGGATCTGCCTAATTCTTTGTATAATACCCTAAAATGATCTATCTAAATGGATGAATGGTGTGGATACGATACATACATCACGGTGGGGCCCAAAGAACATAGTGACGTCACTTCAGTGGCCACTCACTACTGTCGGGCTCAGTAGCTAATCCGCGTCGCATTTAAGTAGGCGGAGTACTACGTACTACCCGCCAATTCGGAGCCCAGGACAGGCGGAGGCTCCGAGTGCCGCGGCCACCGACTTATGCGAATTTCATCCCACCGTCCATCCATCTTTTCATGTCATTTTAGATTATGGACCCTTCTTAAGCTCATAATGGTAGGCGTGCACTACTACTTTATATGGTGTGGTCCACTCGAGCCTTGGATTGCCATATTTTTTGTCCAATATTATAAAATAATATGAAAAAAAAATGGATGGACAGAGGGGATAAAATTCATATAACACGGTGGTCCCTCAACGGCCCTCTCAGGCTCCGAACAGGCGGAGGGTAGTATCTAATCCGCGCCCATGATTTATCTTGATTCTGACATCAGATAAGTTGAGGTGAGCTGGTCGCAGAGAGTATATGCTCATGTGAGGGCAGACGGCTAGCCAACTGGGACCACGTCCAACTGATCATGACAGTGACAGCGACAATATATGGGAGAAGGTTACGTAGACAACTGAAGTGCAGCTGCCATTGATGGAAATGGCTATCTGGAAAAGATTTCTGGATGAATGCTACCATATATTGGGTCGCCGTGAATGACGGCTGTGGAGCTTGGTGGAATTGAAATGTTAAGATCTCATTAATTTAATAGCCTCACTTAATATGTTCCATTAGTCATTTAGATTTTGGTGTATTAGTTAATTGCCCTGAATGGAGAGGGTTATACGGACAACCAAAGTGCAGCTACCATTTAAATAGATACTTATTTAGAAAATAAGAGTACCACCTCAAAGTAGGCTGCCATAAATAACTACAGATCTTGGTAGAATTGGAATGCGAGGATCTTAATAAGGTAATAACCTAACTTAACATGTTGCATTAATTTTGGAGCTTTCGGCATATTGGTCATGCTTTATTTGAAAAAGTTGTCAAATAGTGAGTGTTGTCACGGAGTAAGTAATCATGGACGTTAGCTGCGGAGCATGATGGATTTGGAATGTGAGGATCACAATAATTTATTAGTCTAACTTAAAGAGTTCCATTAGTTTAGGACTTTTGACATATTGGTTAAGTTCTTAGCACTTTTTTTTTTATTATTATTATTTTATTTTTATTTTTTTAATGTTAGCTTGTCAGTACACCCACTGTCAGTTCACACTTCGCTGTTAGCCACCCTCACTAGGGAATCGATACCAAGACCTCTGTGCCGAAACAAGGTATCTTTCACTCAGTCTACCACTTGAGCTATGGATCTGGGTTTAAGTTCTTAACACTAGCACACGAGAATTTTGGGGCATGGACCATCCAAAGTGTGGCCCATTGGATCAACGTTTGGATCACTAAGTCATGGCCCCACCTGTATGCCGAAAGTTCAGTTCTTCACAAAATGGCCCCCTTGCATCTTGATTAACAAAAAACAGAAGGTGGGGATTTTTTTTCACGACCATTTAACATCCACTTGTAGCCCACAGTCAAGGGACACGATTGGATGGTGACCTTGAAACCAGTCAGCTAATTGGTGCCAAAGCTCGTTGGACCACCATGATGTACGTGTTTTATCCATGCCTGCTCACTTCATGGCATGAGCTCAAAAATGAAGCAGATCCAGAGCTAAGCACCATAGTAAATGGTGGGAATTGAACCCTCATGTTGAAAACCTAAAACGCCCCCACGGCGATGCTTTATTTGTCACCTAACTTATTCATACAGTCAAGTAACGTAACCTCGGACGAAGGGAAAACATAAATATCAGCATGATCCACATTAGCCATTCAATCCCCACTATTCATATGTTGGGTTCATGCCATAAAATGAGCTGAAAAAATAGATGGAGGGCGTGCATAAAATATATTCAGATTGGTGAGGGCCAAAGAGCTAGTTAGCTGGTGCTGGGATCAACATCCAAACCGCGTCCTCAATCGAGCGGTTGAGAGCATCTGATAAAGCAAACATTGCGCTGAAGAATTCCACAATGTGTCCCATCTGTCGATTTGGTGCCACGTCATACGAAATATAGGCAAACGGTATCTATGCAGTGTGAGCAAAGCGCGTGTGTAGATTATCCAAACCTGTCCACGTGAGCAGGTCCGTTCATCAGGCGGGGTACCATGCCAAAGTATCTGGGCCAAGGGTCTGTATTCAACGCGGAAGTGAAGCTCATCTGACGAGTAAACTGACCTGTTTTTTGGAGCGAGTTGTGGTGGGACTCACACGTCACATGGCTTGAATAACCTGGGCTGGTGCCTGGCTGGCCTTGATGGGCACATTTAGATGAACACGGGCTTCGTGCGGAAGGGACGCGGATTTCCTGCGAAAGCATCTCCAAAGTTGCTCCGCATGAATTTTAGAAATCCAACTAGTCCATCCGTTTTTCGTGCTCTAAATGATACAAAAAATAAGAAGAATTCAAAACTCTGAGTGGGCCATAGGAGATGAAATAGTGGGGAAAGGAATTCGCATCATTGAAACCTTGTTAGGCCCCAACTTGATGTTTATATGCCATTTAAACTGTTTATAAGGTCATTTTCACTGAGATGAATCAAAACAGTAAAAACTTACACTGATATAAAACTTTTGTGGTCATATAAATGTTTCAACAGTGGTCACTAATTCCTCATTGTTTCCTCTCATGTGGCTTCTTTGAGTTTTGGATCAAACTTATTTTTGGTCTCATGTCGTCAAATAAGCTCACAGAAAAAAATAAAAATAAAAATAAACAGATTAGATTTCTTACAAACATCACAGTGGCCCACCCAGAATCCTTGAACTTCCTAGAAAGGCTTCCACGCGGGAAATCTACGTCCTACGGAAGCCTCTCAAAGGAAGCTCCTACGCAGGAAGTGAGGCCCACCGTGTTATTTGGGAGAAATTCACTTCATTTATCCATTTTTAGAGATAATTTTAGTACATGCAACAAAAAATGTGGCAGCTCCAAAACTCGGGTGTGCCATACAAGAGGAAGCAGTGGAGATTCAATGACGACCGTTGAGACATTCATAACCCTGCGAAGTTTCAACATTGGACGTCACTATCTCCACTGTTTCATGTGGTGTGGTCCACCTGAGCTTTGGATATGCTTCAATTTTGGATGGGGATTGCGTCCTACTTCCGGACAGGAGAATGGAAGGGTCTTATCCACACCGTCCATTCATTTTTTTTCTAAGGGTACAGTCTCAAAAGTGAGCAGATCCAAGACTCGAGTGGACTACACATTGGGGATTAAACTTTTACCGTTGAAAACTTCTTGGGCCACAGAAGTTGGATGGAGCTGATATTTGTGTTTGCTCTTCACCTAGGTTTATGTAACTTTATGAATAGGTTGGATGGCAAATAAACATCACTGTGGGCCCTGTAAAAGTTTCAACGGTGAAAATTATTATCGCCACAGCTTCCTGTGGTGTGGCCCACTTGAGCCTTGGATCCGCCTCGTTTTTTTATCTTATACCCTAAAATGATTAGAAATAATGGATGGACGGTGTGGATAAGACCCATACATCACGGTGGACACTTAAACCTCCTGCCCATTCCCAACCGTAGAGGGCCGGGTTGGACGCAATCCGTGTCCTTCAATTTTGGGCAATTTTGGGCTCATGCCCTAAAATGAGCCAGCACGGCTAGAAGAGAAAACACATACAGTCCTGACAAGACGTAGCTTCGTGGTGTTAGGGTCACCACGCAATCCATATCCCTTGATCTGACGGTTCGAAGCGTAGATAGAAGATCACAACCCTTGGACTGTGCTCTCTCCTCAAATGCCTAAGCCATTGAATGAATGGGTTTACTGGACCAATCAAGAAGATTCTCAATCGATGACCAAGACAATCAAGCCAACGGTTTAGATCACTAATCTACGGCCCAAAAGTATCGAATACTATGGATCAGCAAACATCAGCAAAGGGTGTGGTTGATGATAAACAGGCAGGGTAGTAGCTGATAATGGGCCGGATAAGGTCTGGCCCAGTGAAGCCCAGGCCCATGTTGTTTATACCCAGGAGCCCAACTGCCCGACCCTCACCGAAGACAGTGGGGCCCTTACTGTGGGGCCCACCTTAATGTATGTATTTTATATCCATGCCGTCCATCCGTTTTGCCACATCATTTTGGGCACGAGCCCAAAAATGAAGCGGATCCAGGTGGACCATAGTATAGGAAATAATGGTGATTGAATGCGTCGCCATTAAAAATATTCTACGGCCCACTGTAATGTTTCCATAATATTTATATGCCATCCAACCTTTTGAGCTTTTGTGGCCTATTATAAATTGTTAATGGTCAATCACCACTGTTTTCTATGGTACGGTCCACCTGAGATTTGGATCTGTTTCATTTTTTTCTCATGCCCTAAAATGACTTGGCAAAACATATGGATAGGGATGTACCTATTCCACTACCAAGGTAGGGTATTGGCCTTTTTACCTGGCCCCCACCTGTATATGCAACTGGGCCTCACTGGTGGGCCAAAATAGCCCATTATCATCATAGCACTGGGCCTGATCTGAATTCCTTATTTTTTTAACGCCAAACGATGGGCCTATGATGGGCTTGCCCCAGGATTGAAAAGGAGGGCCAACAATGGCCGTTAAATCCATAAAAGGGCCTATACTTTGCCCTGTGTGCCTTAATAGTAAAATCTTTAAAATACGGGCACGCCAGGCGAGCTTTTAATGATCAATTGAAGATAAGGATGAGATAGGGGTGCACACGGTTCGGTGGTCCAGCTTTGGGGTGAATCCGGAATCGAACCGTTCCCCACAGTTCTAGGATTTTTGGAACCGGAACCGGACCGTTAGCACCCTAGAACCGAACCGGAACCGGACCGTGAAAACCGGTTCGGTTCCGGATCGGTTCCACGGTTCTGGGCTTTTTAAAGCCCAGCCCAATTGCACTTTTTTAACAATACTACTAAAATCTCTTCGTGTGACCCATCTGAGTTCTTCAATGGCTTGATATTTTGGGTGTCCATTCATCCTGGTCGAGTAAATCTAATGAATGAAACAGATGGCATATACAACATATGGTGGGCCCCACACAATCTAGAGAAGTTTTAATACTGTCAGTCCCCATCTCAACCATTCTACAGTGTGATCTGCTTTTGTCTCAGGTGAGCCTCAATCTTGGGATAGGGCGTCAACTAAGGAGCACACATGATGAACGGAGTAGATTTGGGCCTCACATCAAGGTGGGTTCCACACACTCTGTCTAATAATTTTAGTATGCAAACCTTGCATGGTTGTTGGCCTCAAGGAAGTAAGTTTTGAAATTTTCTAAAAAAAAGGTATGATTTTGGCAAACGGCGACTATATCACCCTTGGTTGTATTGCATAGTACCTTATGTTTGAGTCCACACAGGTGGGACCCATGGTTAGATGATCAAGAAAGTTGGTAGATTGGGCCCCACCAACCCCTGTTGGTGGGCCAATCCCTAATACATCCCTCCACACAACCAACATGCAAGTGTGTGCAATATCTAAGCCGTGCATAAGGTGGACCCTACCATGAAGATGACCCCGTGCTAAATGGCTGGCGAGAGATGATAAGTTAGAGCCATAAGTGGAAGAGCCATCTCCCCGTAGTACACGTGGCAAGTAATTCAATATACAATACATCAGATGATCGTAGCCATCGAATTAGGGTCACCAAAATGACAGCCAAAAACAAAAACAATTATCAGGATGAAAATAATGAAAAATGATGGACAGGATTTTCCAATAGGTGTGAGGTTTGTAGCATAAGCCATGTGTGAGATTGACGGACCTGATTGATGCAACACCCTGCCAGGAGTAATTAGGAGATATGGGTCTACCCTACATTTCCATTGGCAGGCTAGTCCATAGACCGTCAAGGGACGGCGAGAGAGAGAGTGCCGATCTGCTGCAAGTGAGGTCGGACTGTCAAGGGACAGCGAGAGAGAGAGAGAGTGCCGATCTGCTGCAGAGTCTAGGATGGCAAGATCTGCTGCACAGAGAGAGAGAGAGAGAGAGAGAGAGAGAGAGAGAGAGGTCGGACAGTCAAGGGAGGGCGCCGCACGACTGCCGGTGTTTGGGACGGCGAGAGAGAGAGATTGAGAGAGAGAGAGAGAGAGAGAGGGGGGTTCTCTTTTTGCAGGGGTGAGAGGGCGAGAGGCACGGCCGCAGCCGCAAGTGGGCGAGAGGGGCGGGAGGTAGGGCCGCAGGTGGGCGCTAAAGCTAGAGGCAGATAAAAAGGTTTTTTTTTTTAAGGTAAACTTTAGAGTTTTTTTATTTTTTATTTTTAAAGGAATGCTCGGATCCACGATTCGGATCTGCGGTTCATGGCACAGTTCGGTTCAACGGTTCGAATCTACAGTTCGGTTCAACGGTTCGGATCGGTTCTACAGGGTCCTAAACCGGAATCAAACCGTAACCAACAGTTTTGGGATTTTTGGAATCGGAATCGGACCGTTAGCATCCTAGAACCAGACCAAACCGGACCGATCCAACAGTTTCGGTCCGCTTACACAGATCCAATGGTTCGATATGCACCCCTAGGATGAGAGCCTGTCCATGGGCTTGAAATCGAAAGCAGTCGCATCACCCAGGTAAGTGGACTAGAAAGCCCAACGGACAGCCCATTTGAACCTCTGGTCCATGGGGCCCACTCTCTGTAGGGCCCATCATTACCTTCTTCCTCATTCAAATCTCCTCTCCAATTTCAACACAGTACATGGTATCAGCATGCTGATTTGTGGGGCCCACTTTCACCATGGATAAAGGAGAGTTCCTTGAAATTGCCTCCCAATATAGAGGGCTACTTCGCCTAGTTTTTGTACCAGACTTCACACTAACAACTAACACCATAAATAGCCTCCACCGTTCTGGTACCATGTAGAACAATCACTTACTATAAAATTTTGAGCCGTTAGTGTAAGCCTTAATGTGGAATTGCAAAGGACCATGTTATACATTGAATATGAAAATCAAATAAACTAAATCTTTTGCACCTTACACCTTTAGAGAAGCACCATAATAAAATAGAAAGCTTTAGTCGTATTTAGGCCTGAAAACCCAACCCTGTTTATATAGTTTAGAGAGGAGTCTTGAGGACTCAGCCATGTTTATATAGTTTAGAGGGGTGGCTTGAGGACCCAACTCTGTTTATATAATTTAGAGGGATGCCATCTTATAGAATTCCTACCGTTATAGTTAGAGGACAACGTACCAATGTATATCAATACTCGCAGGGCTTGACACAAGACATTCCCCTTTGATGCTATGTCAAGCAACTACTTGCCCTAAAAGCTTGAGCCTCTAGAAGATGTCATATCTATTAATATCAAGGGAATATAATAGTTATTAAGGAAGAAAAGGTAAATACAACACTTTCTACAATATCCGTCACATTTCAAATGAGCACAAATGTCATGTTGATGTAAATTGGTTACAAACCTTAGATTGTGTTCTATTCAAATGAGCACAAATGTCATGTTGATGTAAATTGGTTACAAACCTTAGATTGTGTTCTATTCAAATTGGCTTTTATTGGATTGGTTGTCTAAGTGCGTAAAGATCCATGAGCAAAGTCGACCGAGTTGACTGGACTCAATTAGATTTTTGTTTCACCAAACATTAACTTACTTTGATGAATTTTTAATCCTACCAACCATGTTGAGGGCCTGTTTGGACAACCATATTAAATGAGATGGAATTAACATTATTTATTGTGTAATGATTACACGTGGTATTTTCAAGGTCTAAATCTCATGTTTGGAATCAAATTCTTCCCTTAACTTTGGTTGACCATGGAATTGTAATCAACCTTTCACAACTGAGGCCAGTTATCTATGTGCATATGTAGCGTAAATGTCACATGTAAAGAGTACGTATGGATAGCATGTGCATCAATGTCGGGCCACAACTGTAGTGGATTTCAAAATCTACCTATAGTAATGCAGTATTCACTATTGACATTGGAATATGTGATACGGGAATTAATGCAATCCTTTTTGTTGTTATCAAACATTGGATGAAATTTTCAAAGGAACAAATGCAATTCCAATCCTACCTAAACCAATCTAACACCATGCGTCAAACAGCCTAAGCCTGTTTAAGGACTTTCATGAATTTTATATTAAAATTTCACCTGGAATAGGGATGTCAACGGCCCAGGCCGGAGGTAGGTCTTGGCCCAGTTTTTATTCAAAATTATGATTTTTAGGCCCGAGCCCGGCCCATTGACACCCCTAAATTTGAATACGAAAACGTGTTTTCAACATGTTATCTCATTGATATGGGATGCAACAGCACTTCATTTTCTATTTAGTATGCGCCATGATGAGAAATTAAAATCTATAGGTTTGTTTTAGTACGTCCAGACATATTACAATATCCTGTATCCGTTGGATCAATGGTTGCCTTTGCGATCCAAGCTGTTGATTAGACAAAGTACAACACTAAAGGTGGCTACATAAAAAATTCTTCAAGATAGATAGTCTTAGATTTCCATATCAATGTCCAACGAAAAAATGGTCAAAGTGACTATCCAAAAAAAACACTAAATGCTAAAGGTAATCATCCGTTCCAAGCATAGATTTCCTTAATTGGTTGTCTACTATTTAAGTTGAGGTCAGAGATGGGCATCCAGTCGAGTTGGACCGAATTAGGGCTAACCTGACTTGATCCAATTTTGAAATAGGCCTAACCGAACTCACCCGACTCAGTACCGAGTCCAACACACCTGACCCGATCTAATTTCGAGACTGGCCTGGACTAATTCGGACTGAGTCTGACCCAGTCACAAGTACCGAGTCGGGTCGAGTCAGCACCAAGTCGAATCAAGTGCAGCGGGTATCCACGGGTTGATATCACAACTCAAAACCTAATTTCACTTGTCAAAATTGCAGCCTCTCCATTAGCTACTCCGCATCCTCGATCTAAAACATTGTATCTGAGTTTTTTTTTAATATATATGTACGAGTCGAGTCAGTACCAAGTTGGATTTCAAGTCAAATTGAGTCGAGTTACTAGGTGACTCAACTCGACTTGATTTGAGTTTGGATTGAATGAAGTCAACTCAATTCGCATCAACTCACCCACTCAGTTCGAATCAAGTCAGATCTGAGCAAGTCGGACGAGTCGAGTTTGCCGAGTCGAGTCGCCCCGTGCCCATCTCTAGTTGAGGCCAATCTTGTAAACAGTTTAGATCACCAAACAGTACCCAATGCAGTATGGATATACTCCCACCATGCCACATTATTTGATCGAACCTCCTAACTTATATTTCATAGAAGCAATATTGACAACACCTAGAATTAATAATGCATTACAGGTTATACATTTTGCAATTAATCTATTTTCACGTTTTTCTTAATTTGTGCACCACATGGGCCCATGGTTGCTTTATCCAAGCTATCGATTTAATGGACCTATAATGGGTGGGCCATGACCAAAGAATCTGTCCAACTCGTTGAGTCTAACCTTTCCATTTTGAAATTAATGGTCAGGAAGAAATGCACCAACATGCCAAATTCAATGGCTGGGATCTTCCAGTATGGGAGATCAAATCAATGGTTTGGATAAACCAACCATGGACCCCACATGGACAACTGGATGCTGAACAGAGGAGCTCCCAGTTAATTGCAAATTGGAACGAATTTCTCTATTTTTATCTAAAATCAGGAGATTAGCCAATTCCGCATGCATGTAAGGCTGAATTGCAGTCTGCACATGTGTGAATATGAAACACGTGTGTGAGATATGAGCTTACAATAAGGTTGGAAATGATGTTTGGATCTTCTGCTGAAAACTGGGATAATTTCAATCTTCGAGTGGGCCACAACATAAAATGTAAATTGATGATTAAAACTTTTTAGCCATTTATTTGTTTTGACACTTTGTAAACGTGTATGAGATCTAACTTTCAATAGGTAGAAATTATACTTCTCTCTTTTGGTAGGCCACAGCCTATGAAATAAAAATAGTTAAAAAATTTTAGTCATTCATTTGTTTTGATATTTTGTGGCCCCCATGTATTTAAAATGACCTCATTCTCATGATAAGGTGCGAATGCGTAGGACTTGCATTTTTTTACCACAATCCAGTATCTAAAACTTCAATGTCGAAATACACTGTCATATTTGTGTTAACATCCATACAAGTATAATGTGTAAGACTCTTATCAAGTGTGCTACACATGATTATCAACTTAGATCTGACCGTTGGATTATTTAGATTGAATAATTTAGTGAGCCCCACTATAATTGTAATCATTTTAAACAGGTTTGGAGGGGGGGACGCTTGAACTGTGGTCCCTATACACAATTATTAAGCCGAATATAGAAACCTATGGTATGGAAACCCTAGAGGAAAGAAGTGAGCTTCTAGCTCTCTTTTTCAATAAATAGATGTTTTGGTTCCCTCACCAACACATGTGAGAAAACCTTAGTCCCATTAAGAGGTTCTCCTAAAGGTGTGAGGTGTGGAAGATCAGGATTCCCATCGGCTATATCAAGGAATTGAGAATGTCTTCCCAATCAAATATGTCTTAAGATTATTGTGTTAAATCTTCATTATTGATGCATAAACGATCCATCAACTTCACGATTAAGATCTAACAATTGATATCTTACTATCAAAGAAGATTCATACAAAGCTTGCTTCAAAGTTGCTCGGTTATATGGAGTAGGTGCTCAGACATGGGCCCACCCAAAGCATATTTGTAAGTTGTTCAATTGAGTGGGTGGAGTAAATACTTAGACGCCCTGTATCTTACAACGGCCTGTTGTTTAATTAATTCTCTCTGCGTCACTGATGGTGTTACAAGGTGGGGAAAGTACACGATCGACGTTCATATTATGGGATTTTAGGTGGCATTTATATTAAAGTGACGTGGTACTGTGCACATTTTCCTTCCACCCTCTTAAATAAGACAAATGATCACATGCAGCTGTACGTTAACGTAGTGTTTTTATTTTCTGCTTTTATGCCACTTCAGTAGGACATCTGATCCATTAATTAAAAAGGTGGTCCATACAACAAAGATTATCTAGAGCAAAAATCAGAATACTTCACTCACTGGGGGGACCACGCAGATGTATTGAGTCACAGCATTAGCTGCACATTGATTTCAACGGTCCAGCCTGCCAAATGAATCGATCATCCTGTTTTTTTTTCCTTTTAATTTTTTCTATTTTTTGGTCCCATGTTATCTTTATCATCGGATGCAGATTGTTCAATGTCCATTGCACATGCAAGTCAGTGCATGTATCCCCCTAGATGAAAATGGTAAAAATATCTTTAGCTTTTAGAAATCTTGATTTTAAGATGTGTGACCCCCACTCACATGGCGCTTTTCATTTGAATCACGATTATTGCTCAATAAAATGTATGTAGTATATTGTGGTACAATGTATATGTCCTTTACCATTTGGATGCCTTTTTCATGAAATTGGATTTGTAGTGACCCCACATTGTGGGGCCCAGCATGATGTATGTGTTTTATTCCTACATGTGTACATCTATTTTGCCAAATAATTCCAAAGCTTAAGTGGACCACCTGAAGGAAACAATGTGGAAAATGATAGCCATGGGTGAAACCTTCCAAGGGCCTACCATCATGTTTATTTGCCATCCAACTTGTTTATAAAGACACGGACATGAAAAAGAGAAAACACAAATAGCAGCTTGGTCCAAACTTCTGCTGCCGGTAGAACTTTTTAATGGTGGGCATTCAATCACTACTATTTCTAGTGGTGTAGACTACTTGAGCTTTGGATTTACTTTATTACTTGGCTCATCCCTAAAATGAGCGGGAAAAAATAAATGAATGGCATGGATAGAAAAATGTACATCATGATGGGCCCCACAACGCCTAACATAAGGGTTTCCCTTTTTCATGTCCGTAAAAAATAAAAATGGGGTATGTTTTGGGTGATTTTGCTTAAAGAAGGGGGAGGGGGGTTCAAGAGGGAGATCAACCGAAACGATGACTAAACCCTTAATGCTTTTTATTCATTCCCAATGACTGATTGATGCCCAACCTTTCTGGCTTCCCCATTTCTTGCCACCATAGACAAGACTCCTGATTCCACGTATCCTCGGCTAGTTGAGGGGAGGGAATCACGGAGAAGCGTTCAAGCTGCAATAGGAGATGAAATAAACTCTTTGGTGTCGGGCCCAACTTCATAGTAATAAGAAATGCTCCGTGTCATTCATCAATCCAAGCCATGCATAAAATAAAGAGTATCAAAGTCATCAAGTGAGCCAAAGTGTTGAAATGCACAGGTCACAGACTTTTTCATGGCAAAGATGGACCAAAGAAGGCCCAATCGGAGGCAAAAATAATCCGGACCGTCAGAACCTTAAAACCGTCATATCTCGCAAATCGGGATAAGTTTTTCGACATATCATATATATTTGATTTTGGGGTAGGAGAAGCTACTTTAACCAACCAATCCTGCTAAGCTAGGTTGCCCATGCTAGATTTGTGCGATTCCATCACGGTCAAAAGTCCCTTTTATTTTTGTTTTTACTATAATTAATAAGTTTTAATTCAAGTATAACTTTTGATCCTTTGAATTTTAGAAGTTGTGCCCAACAAGAAAAGGGCTTAGAAAAGTTAGGAGAATAACGGTTAGGCTAAATTGGACACATTATTTTTGGCCAAAAACCATGAAGTCTAGTAGGAATGGAGACTGTAATAGTAAGTTTACAATTTATAATAAGATACATTTTTAGGGTGTTTGAGTTGGAGATTGAGTCTAAAACTCTCAAATTTCATCTTAGGTTTGAGCTCATTATTTAAAGGGTTGTAATTCCATTTTTTTATCATCAATCAATTTTTTTGATTTGATTAAAAATTATTTATATTTTTATCACTTGTGGATTCGAGGAAGCTCTATGAGGATTCTAGAAAGCTACATAGATTCAGAGTAAAAATCCATGAGGAAGACAATGATCGACCTAATTATATCCCTCCTGCGTAGAGGTGGGCATCGAGTCGAGTCGAACCGGATTGGGTCTAACTCAACTCGATCCGATTTTTCCAAGAACCCAACTCGAATTCAATCCGATCCGGGATCGAGTCCAGCAAGTCTGACTTGATCCAATCTGAATCCTTGCTGGCCTGACCGAACCAAGTCCGACTCGATCAGGGAAACCGAACCGAGTTGGATCCAGTTGAGTCTGTCCGGTCGATTCGAACTGGAGTGAATCAAGCCGAGCCGGAGACTCTCGTGCTAGGAAAATCGGGAGAGAGAGGGAGAGAAAGAATGGGAAGTGGGAAATCGGGAGAAAAGGGATGAGAGAAAGAATGGGAGGAGGGATATTGGGAGAGAAAGGAGGAGAGCCAAGGCAGGATGCTACAGACGAGCTAGCACCTCGTGCAGTCCACCAGTGAGCCAGAGTGGGCCGCCGCTCAAAAATACATTAAAAAATAATAAAATAAAATAAAATGGAACCTACCTAATCAATGGAGGATGATGAACGGTGAATATGGGTGTCAGGCTGCTAAGTGGTCGAATCGAGATGGGTGGGTGCGGCGCTGCTCGTTCGGGTAGAAAAAGAAGATTTAGGGATTTAGGGTTCGGGTAAGGGTAGTTGTTGCCGGGTAGGTAAAAACTAAAAGTAAAAATAATAATAATAATAATAATAATAATAATAATAATAATAATAATCTAAAAAACTACTTATATAGACTCGACCGGATCGATCCGGATTGACCACTGATCCGAACTCGATCCAATGTATGGTGGGATCTGACTGGACCAACTCAATCCGACCTAATCCTAGCCTTCAGTTCAGATCGGGTCGGATCCGACGGATCAGTCCAGTTCTGCCCAGCTCTACTCCTGCGTCACATTGTCTACCATTGAGCCATGGGTTGAGCCATGGATTGGAAACCTTGTAAGAGTAAGATACCCAAAACATTCATGGCACATCTAACATGATACCCATCATTTGGACAGTTTAATTTGATTTTTCTATCCCATGCATACTACACAATTTAATCATATCCCACACATAGATACCACACGGTTGGCTGCACCAAATCCAACAATAGGAGGGGACAACAATGTAGCTTTGTGCATGGGCCTAATATAATGTAATGGGCAACCAAGATTAGATAATTTGTAACTATTGTCAAAATTGTGCACGTGGGGCATGTGTAACTCAAGATTATAAAGACAGAATTATGGGCATCATTTGAGTTGTAATATATATATAAAAAATTTGAAAAAAAAAAAAAAAAAAAAACAATGATAGTGATCCGATGGGCCAGTGGGAGGAATTATGATCTTATGCATCTGCAAACCGATTGTTTACCGTGCACAGTACTTTCTACTTCTGGTAGGATTCTCAATAGTTACCTGGTTGATGCAGGGAAAGAACTTGAAGAGATAATACGAAAGAAAGATTACCGTCTACTTCAAGTGTGCAGGTCTTTAATCCATAAGAAATTAAGAAATTTTGAAATAATTTTATTAATATCTTTAAAATGAAATTACAACGCTTTAAATAATAAAACGTCAATCCTAATTAAGAGTTAATAATTCGACAAAATCAAAACTTACCTAAAATAGTAAATTTTACTAAAAATAGAAAGTTCTAATTTAAATTTGTCAGATGATTCCTGATATGATAAGAAACAAATCCTAAAAAGACATCATATATTGAAATATTAAGATGAAAAAGATACGTCAAACTTAAAACTTATTAAAAATAATAAATTTTTCAGTAAAATTGCAATTTTGAATAAGAATGAGTCATTTTTTTTACAAAAACAGAGTGACATGACCCACTTACGAGGTCGGTTGTACATCCTAATCAAAAGTTATGACTAATTTATGGTTTGCACTTCGAATGACAATTTCTCTCGATCCAAAATGAATTTCTTCGATCCGGACATGCCTAAGGCCCAGTTACATCATCCTCCATGTACGACGAGGCCTAGATATGGTAGTCTATGTTCACTTCCGTTCAGGATTCTTTCAGTTCATCTGTGCCAAAAATAAATCTGCAACCTGCTCTACATCACTGGTCCTGCTAGGTGCCTATGGACCCGACCAGATTTAATGGATATGGGTCCCATTTTTGGGCCTTTAAAGAAATTAAGTTTGGGTCTCACCTTTTTACCTTTGGTTAAAATTTGGTATAGTTTCCAATTAAAATCAAGTTGGGTTCGGTCAGGGACATAGTTGATTTAAGTTTCAGTAGTACTTTTATGCATAATTTTGGACAATTTTATGCTTTTAATTAGTTTTTAAAATAGGCCTAAACCTTAATATTTCAAAGGAGGTATAAGTGTATTTAAGGCATTTTAAAAAAGTGACAACTTAGGCCAGTTTTGCATTTCAAAAGGCCTCTGACGCCTACTTTCTCTCTCCAGTAATATCCCATCCTTCTCTCCCCAAACCCTAATATTGATAATACTCACAAAAAAGTAAGGTTTCCATGGTCACATGCATGTAAGATTGCCTATTACACACCATGAATGTGTCAAAGTGGTACAAGTCTATGTGATCTAATCCATTCATTGGGGTGGGCCTGACCATATAAATGCACATGTTTGCCCCAAACCTGACTTGAAACCCACATCCAAAGCCCCAATTGGTACATGATGTCTACCAAAACCTACTTGGATATGGTTGTGGGTCTTTAAGAACGAGCTTGGATTTGGCTACCTGGTTAGCTTGGATATGAGTACTATGGGACCAGACCCACACATTGACATGCCTAACTTCCACAGATAACGACACAAAGCATTTATATGATGGGACCTGGGACAGCCAAAAAATATCCCAGATTGAAAATTTTCAAACCTTTTAAATTATCTAACTTTTAATATGAACCTTGCACCATAAAGTAATGGGGGGTTTTTAATCCCTTCAAAGTGAAGGTTTGAAATCCAAAGAAAGCTTGGATTACATCTAAATCTTTCAAAGAGTTGCATGTGGAATATGTGTGGTACTAGGCTATTAATCTATTCGGCACATAATCAACTGATGATATCCCAAAATAATTAGATTATCAATTGCATCACTATAAATACTTTAATACGATGATTTCAACCATCCAAACATTGTCCATGTGAATCAATGGTTTAAAATCATTGGATAGTGGCTCAGATGTGATCTTGTGCTTGTGGCCCACCGAGACTTGGAATTTCATCATTCTTGGACAAAGTATATATTTCAAAAGGCATATTACAACCATTGTGTCAAACATTACATAGGTATACCCATTAAAGATATTAAAACTGATTTAGTAATTAAATTCAAACACCTGTAAATATACTATGCATAGCTGCTTTGGGATTACATGGATTCTGAATTCAGAGTGCCAAATACAGCAAAAAGATTTCAAATAGAAGGGGTTACAAATGGAGGAGTTCCAAATCCGCCCTCCCAAACAGGCCCTTGGGATTTTCTTGTTCAATTCCCAAAGTAAAAGATAGGGTAAGTAAAAGGTTGGTGGTAAATATCCATTTATCTAGTACCATCGATACCTAGTTATATATCCTTGGAATCAGTACTACTATGGGATGCAACAGAACCTAACACTTAGACCTTCTTGGTGGGCCCCACAAAGCCTAAGTGTTGTGCACATGACTATAGTTGTTGCAGCACTAATCACTTTTCTTTTCTTTTCTTTTTTTAACACGCACACACACCACCACACACTCACACGGTGGTGGGATTTCACCACCTATGGGTACTCGAACCCTCAACCAGGTGTCAAAACTCCTGAGAGTCTACCACTGGAGTAAGAGCAAGGACCCAATTGTAGCACTAATTACTTAACCTTCTTGGCATTTACCTAACATGTTTCCGGAAAATCAATTTTGTATAAGCTGTTGTATAGAAAAGTTTGTGGAGAAGCAATTCCACATACACCATTGTATATGATCATTTCTCATTAAATAATTTTCCCACTAAATTAAATGCTCCCTCTGCTGGATTCACATGGGCCACATATGGGGATGTCGACGGTGCCGCCTCACCTTTACAACTTAGATAAATAAGTATCCGGTCAAATATAGCGTGGATGTCTTCGATTTTGACTGTCCATTTTGTTTAACCTAATTTTCATGGGACATCATGAAGAAACAAACACCAATAAGTGGAACTTCTTCATCCGTTACGATCATGGGATCATAATGAGATCTCTATCATCTATCAATAGTGTAATGGGCTACCAAGATTAGATAATTTGCAAATATTGTCAAAATTACGCAAGCGTTAATTCGTGATCACAATGATAGAAATATGGGCATCATTTGAGTGGTGATAAAACAATGACAGTGATCCGGTGGGCTTGCGCGAGGAATTACAGGACCACATCCATCAGCAAACCTACTGTTTACTGCACACACAACTTTCTACTTCTGGTAGGGCTCTCATTGGGTACCTGGTCCTGCCAGTTCCCTATGGACCCTACCAGGTTTTAATGGACATAGGTCCCATTTTTGGGCCTCTTAAGAAATTGGTATTGGGTCTCACTTTTTTGGCTGGTTAAAAATTAGTCTAGCATCAAGTTAAAATTAGGGCTGAACGTCGGGCAGGTTCAACCGTATCAACCCGTGACTGACCCGACGTTTGGTTGGGCTTGGGCAGGAAGTATTGAAGTATAATAGATTAATGTAATAACGTCGGGTCGAGCTTGGGCAGGAAGTATTGAAGTATAATAGATTAATATAATAACAAAAATATTAGCATATATCCACCTGACCAACCCGACTGAACCCACTTGGGTTGAGATTGGGTTGAGAATTCATAACTCAAGGTTGGGTTGGATTGGGTTAGAGTTGAGCTATGGGAACCTTGTGTTGGGCTGGGGTTGAGCACCAACCCACCCGGCTTTCAGCGCTACTTGTCATGGCCAGGAGACAACGAAAAAATTTCACAAATTGGATTATTTCAAACCTTTGGTCATTAACTACTTAACTCTCAATATGAACTTTTGGATTTTTTTTTAGTTTATTTCCCAAAGTGAAAGGTTGGTGGTAAATATTAATTTATCTAGTACCATAGATATTTAATCAGCTTGGGTGTGAGTACTATAGGAACCAACCCAAACCTGACACATTGACAGCCCTAATTTTTAGGGACAACGACCCAAAGCGTGTGAGTACTATATATAGGAACCAACCCAAACCTGACACATTGACAGCCTTAATTTTTAGAGACAACGACCCAAAGCATTTATATGATGGGCCTCGTCACGGATGATTTATATGAAGGACAACCAAAAAAATTTGCAGATTGAAATATTTGAAACCTTCGGTTATTTTTTTTTTTTTTTTTAGGTCAATTCCCAAAGCGAAAGATTGGGTAAGCAAAAGGTTGATGGTAAATATCAATTTACTACCATAAATCACTAGTTAGTAAGAAAAATGAGTACGATAGGACCACCCAACACATTGACAGCCCTAACTTTTAAAGATAACGAAACAAGGCATTTAAATGATGGGCCTCGTCATGGACAGGGAACAGCCAAAACATTTTGCGGATTGAAATCTTTCAAAACTTTGATCACGAGCTATTTAACTCCCAATATGAACCCTTGGATTTTTCAGTTCAATTCCCAAAGTGAAAGATAGGGTAAGCAAAAGGTTGGTGGTAAATATCAACTTATCCACTATTATAGATACCTTGTCATAGCTGAGGGACAAAGGCCAAAAAAATTTTACGTGGGAATAATTCAAACCTTTGATCATTTAACTATTTAACTCTCAATATGAACCTTTGGATTTTCTAGTTCAATTCCCAAAGTGAAAGATAATGTAAGCTAAAGGTTGTTGGTAGATATAAATTTATCTTGCACACTCACACACACACACATATATATAGTAAGGAAGCCACATGAGACTCAATTGTATTTTAGAATGTCCAAAAGAGAGCCTCCAAGACTCTCTCACACTCCACAACTCTCTCTGTCACTCGGCTCTCTCCCTCTTTCTTATTCCTTCACTTGTGTCTTGACATCACCAAGTTTTATGGACCCACCATGATCTCTGTGTTATATTCAATCCGTCCATCCATTTGGTGAGATTGTTTTAGGTATGAGCACAAATTTGAGGCGAATCAAACAAAATCAAAGAATCTTAATAGGTTAAGAAGCATGATAAGAATTTTAAACTGTGACTTTTTAAACCTCGAATTTAAAATGCATCTTAAAATTACTTACCAATGAGAAATATGTGGTTTATGCATGTAGCAGGGTTTGGCATGGTTAAAGGGAAGCCAAGTTCAAACCCAACCTCCAGAGTAGTCTACCCAAGACTAACCTAATCCCAACCCAAAGTACTGAATACTCAGCACTAAGTGAAATTGGGCTGGGTCCAAAGAATGCATAGCTCTTGCTAATCAAGACAGTCCACATAAAATGCTACATTGGATCGTATTCAATCCTTTGCCACATTATTTCATTGTGCTCCACCGAGTCCAAGTTGAGTTAGGTCTTCGGGTCTCGACGAAAACCTGCTTAACATGAGACAAATCTAACCTCAACCTGATAAGACCTAAAGTTTAGATTGAGCCAATTGGGTTTGGACTTGGCTAACCCAAGATGCATCTATAAGCTCTCTTAAAATACATCTTAAGTTTTGAAGTTAATTTTGTTAAAATATATTATGTTATCATATTTAGAATTGACCCGACCTGGTTTGGGTGAGTGGCCAGCACCGTGAGCTTGTTCCCTACTAGTGTGGGTTTGACTCTCTTCTTCGACATTACCCGATGCAGATGCACGTGATTGTAGGTAATTGCATGCATCCACAAAGAATAATCTTACCTCAAAAATGAACGAACATATCCTATGTTGTAAAAAACTTTACATTTAAAATCTAAACAATGTATCCAATTTTAAATAAATTGTGTATGCAATTAATTCTACGTATAATGTATTCAAATTATAATCATTACTAGCATTCCAAGCACCATTTCTTAGCATAAGTATGTTATGATAGATTATTGTGTTAATCTATCATCTTATTCACAACTAGCCGTCCAAAGGGTTCGAGTGTCCATAGGTGGTGAAATTCCACTAGCGTGAGTGTGTGGGGTGTGGGCGCTAGTGTTAAAAAAAATAAATAAATAAATAAAATTTAAAAAAATAATAATAATAATAATACTAGCCGTCCAAAGGGACTTTTCCCGGGACGCAGATTGCCTACATCACAATGGACGGAGCTCTATGGGCCCTCTATGGTGTCTGCATTTATCCAAGCTGTCCATCCATTTGCCATCTCCTTTTAGGATATAAGCCCAAAAATAAGGCTGATTAAAATCTCAGGCGCACCATCCCACATGAAACAGTGGTGATTGAACGCCCACCATTAAAAACTTCTTGGGTCCACAAAAGCTTTGAATCAAGTTGATATTTGTATTTTCCCTTCATCAAGGTCTTATGATCTAAATTAGCAAATTGGTCCGCAGATAAATATTATGGTGGGCCTTAGGGAGTTTTTAATGGTAAATGTTTAATCACTATATTTTCCTGTGGTGTAGTCCACATGAAATTTGGATCTGCCTCAATTGTTTTAGGCTCATACCCTAAAATAATTATCCAAAATGGATGGATGGTGTGGATAAAACACATACATCATTGTGGGGTCCACTGAGCACAGTTAAGTATGCAATTGGCGTCCCTTTACTGTGTACCGACATTCTGCACATTGAGCACACACATTTTTTTTTAAAAGGAAGAAAAAAAGGTTCCCCTGACTCAAATAAAAATAAAAAATAAAGATGTTTGTGGTTGGATTTGAAGTAGGCTAAGGTATGTCTTGGATTTGGGTGTTTGGAAATAAATTCATCTAATAATTCCCTATCTACTATACGACATTCCATGTGATCACACGAGGGCAAGGGCGTTCCATTTAATTTTTGTCAAAGCTGGGTGCAAGATCCGGACCATTCATTTGGTGGGCCCCACAAATCATGTGCCCTTTTCCCAAAATCAGTACACACATGCGTGGTGAAAATGGATAGCGAGAGAAATAAATGACAGAAGGGTTATGTTCAAGATACATGTGTATCCACCTGATTCTTTGGTAAGGGCATGATCCTAGCCGGCCCTGCATGATGAACGGTCCAGATCTTGCACAGAATTGGTGATTGTTCATCTCGTGGCATTTGCCTGATTAGAATTGGGAAAAAATCAGACCATATGGGATGTTTGAGTTGTCAATACATCGGTTTAGGTGTCGCTTTCCATGCACTGACTTTTTATGGATTGGGATACCTTTTCATGTGGAATTGAATTGCAGCCACTCATTCTTATCCTCATTTTTTATCCACCGTCGGATGACGTGGCCTCTTTCGTAAATTGGGAAGCCATTACATTCTCCCGACAGAAAAGACATATTTCCACTTTAGTGCAAATACGACAACACCCATGTGGGCAATGTGGCACAAGTGTGTGATCTGAGCCGCTCATCTGCTGGCTCCACGGTGTAGATGAACAGGAATCCTCTACAACACCTGTTTCAGGCAATGCCTAAAAGACCCTAGTATGTAGGACCCACCATTTTGTAAATACAAAATCCACTCCGTCCATCAGGCCCTCCCCTCGATGTTGGAGAATGAGGACAAAATTCAGTTAGATCCACAATTCATATGGACCACACCACATGGAAAATGAGGATGAGATGCTGACCATAGGTTTGTGTGGGGACACTGCGGTGTTTATCGTTCATCAAAACCGTTAATCAGGTATAACTCGCCCAGATTCAAAATTCATCCTAATAATAAAGTCAGGTGGGCCACATCATATGAACATATCCGTTTGGATAGAAATTTTACCTTGTTCCCATTGGTGTGGTCTACATTTGTTTTTAATGCGGTTTATCTTTTGTAAGTACAGTTTAAATAATGGTTCTCACCTGATGGATTGGGTCGATTTCGTACAATCAAGAAGCTGGACACCACGGAGGGTGGGTGTTTGATCCACACGTGTATGAAATGGATGGTGGATCGGTACGCGGATTTCCAGCCAAAGCCTTTCAAGGGAAGTTACTGTGCTGGAAACCAAGGTGGGGCCCACCGTGATGTTTATGAGAAATCTAAGCCGTTCATCCATTTTGTGAGTTCATTTTAGGAGGATCCAAGGCTCAAGTGGGCTGCACTGAAGGAAAAAGTGGGTAAGGAAATTTCTACCGTTGAAACCTCCCTAGGGTTGAAAGTGATGTTTACATGCCATTGATGCCGTTCGTAACGTCATTCCTATTGTGATGAACTGAAAAAATAAATATTGGACTGATTCAAAACTTCTGTAGCCCCAAGAATATTTCAACTACGGATGTTCAAATCTCATGTTTTTAGCCCACCTGGGTGTCTGAACCAGCTCATTTTTGGCCCCATATCATAAAATAAACTTAAAAAATGAGCTTAAAAACTTTAAGTAGGCGTACGCCTACCTTAGTTTTCAGTGCTGGAACTTCCCGCGAAAGGCTTTCGCGTGAAATCCGTGTCCGGTCGAGAGTGGACCGACGAACTGAAATAGCCTGTGCGCATTGCACATGGGTAATGCCTATTAGAATCCAAACCGTGCATCTAGTGGACCCAGCCATTTTAATGTTAACCTAACTTCCAAACTCCATCCTGATTAGTAATTCATGTGGGCCACTCCGAAGAGAACAGAGAACATTGGGAAGCGTGATGCCTACCGTAGAAACTTCCAGATGAAATATGGTGTCCAATATATTTTTAAAATAACATCCAAACCATTCATCAGATGAGAACCATCATTGTTAAGGGACGTACGAAATATCCTGTCATTCAAAAACTCTACACGGCGTGAATATATAGGTCTTAATCGTGATTGTACATCCTTGTAGCGTGTCCCACCTGAATTTTGGATCAGGATTATTTCCTATAATTACTATGAAAATGGGTATCTCACCAGATGGACGGTTTAGATTCCCTATATACATCACGGCAGGGCCCCATACTGATCGAAATAATGACTTATCTAGGGTTCGAACGCATGTGACCTAAACGTAGTTGGGCGGGCCTCAAGTTCACTCAGCGATCGGCATTCCTCTTTTTTTAACGGTAGTGACTCGTCCAACTCATATATGGTATGCATGCACGGCAATTCGGACCATCCAAATTGTGGGTCCTACCATGGATAGAGCCGAGCTCTAAAATAATTTTCATCAATCGCAGAGACATATGTCCCTTTGTACCTAAATTATCTAAATATCTATCAATATATTAAAAATACCTCTCAATGTTTGGCTAGTGACCCCAACATCAGCCAGCTGATGTCAAAGTTGTGTGGGCCTCACCATGATGTATGTATTTTATCCACGCCGTCCATTCATTTTTCCAGCTCAATTTGAGACATGAGTCCAAAATTTAGGTATATCCACAGCTCAAGTAGACCACACCACAGCAAAAAGTGGGGACAATGACATCCACCGTTGAAACCTACCTAGGACACACAGTAATGTTTATTTGTAATCCAAGCTGTTCATAAGGTCACACAGACCTGGATGAAGGGAAAATATAAATATTAGCTTGATCAAAAACTTCTGTGGGCCCCAAGAACTTTTCAATGGTAAGAGTTCGATTTGTCTGGTTTTTTAGGGTCATGCCCTAAAATGAGCTTGCAAAATGGATGAAGGGGCATGGATAAAATAGATACATCACAGTGGGGCCCACGGAGCTTCGAAACCAGCTAGCTTGCTGGTGTTGGGTCTTGAGAGAAGGAAAGAAACCTGCCGCCACCGTGCCCTATTGGTGACTCGGATCGAGTCTTGGTTCAAATCGGGCATGTTTGGGCTGAGTCCAAGCCCTGTCTAGTCGTGAGAAACAGAGAGAGAAAGGAAGCAGCATGAGAAATAAGAAAGGAGAGGGAGAGTGAGTTTGCATCTTGTGTGGCACCAGGTGACTCGCCCGAGTTGCGGGCTCGGTCTGTTCGAGTCTAGGTCTGTTTAGATCTTTCCTGAAGTGTGCAAGCAAGAAGATGGAGAGAGGGAGAGAGGGTGGAAGCTGCGACCGAGTTCCGCTGCTACCCCCACCAATCATCCCTATGTTTGCCAAGTTGCGAGGCGAGTCACGCACCTAGACTAAATGAGTTTGTCCACACTGGAGGTGGTTCTCATTTAGGTTATTGCTGAACACTCCAACCGTGGGATAGGAAGAAGAAAAGGGTGAGTCAAGGAGTCCCACCTTCGTTGTGGGTTAAGCTCGGATCAATCCGAGTGGGGTTGTGTTCCCATTCGTGATTGTTGGGCCGACTCAGCAGACCCACTAATGGGAGGCGGCCATTGAAGTTGGAGTGAGGCTCAACCCTTGCTGGCCTGGTAGTGGACTGGTAGGAGAGAGAGAGAGAGAGAGAGAGAGAGAGAGAGAGATCGCCATCGGTTGAGTCGACTCACGGCCGAGTTGACTCATTGAGTTGCATTGTATTGGAATCTAGTTGGATCCAGATATCCTTGCTGGCCTATCTAAAGAGAAAGAGAACAATGAAGAAGAATGAGAAGAAGAAGGAGAAGAGCAAGTAGAGAGTCGAGTTGTTGAGTCGACTCAATCCAAAATCGAGTCAAGTCATTGACTAGCTGACTTATGGCAAGTACAACCGAGTTCTATGGGTTTCATTGTCCCTACTGGACATGGGTTGAGCGAGAAGAAAAACAGAGAAGAAAGAACAAGAAGAAAGGAAGAAAGAGAGAATAAGAAGTCGTCATTAGGTCGAGTCGACTCGCTGAATGACCGAGACAATCTAAAATCCTGGGTCTAATGTCAGTTTAGACACTGCTGGGACGACTCGGTCTACGTTCAACTAAGTTCAGCCGAGTTCAACTAAGTTCAGTGAAGTAACATTAGCATATGGAGTTCGAGTATTTTCATCAAGTTGACTCAGTAAGTCTCACTAAGTCTGATGATTTTATAGAGTTGATTGTTGGCATTTTGTGTGCCTTTTGATTTCCCTCCGAGTTGGGGTCACTCAGGGATCAAGTTTAAGCTAGTCGTCGTAGTCGAGTTAGCTCAGATGGGCTAGGTGAGTTGGCTATGCGGGTCTTAGTTTCTTTTTCTTTTTTGAAATTAACTCAATATTGGTCCTTAATAGTTCTTATCATATTGAGATCCTATGTGGACCAAGCCAATTGAGTTTATTAGGACATGATCATATCGACATCATGTTTCGCCTAATCTATCAATTGTGCAAGCTTAAGGATTCGATTCTTATGGCCTATTTGATTTTCTAATTACATAGGTAATTCAAGGTAAATGGGTAATAATTATTTACATATCTATTTCTGGCTGGATTTCTAAGGTGACGCTGGCAGCCACCTTTCATTTAAAGCACTCCTCACGTCACCCAAGGAAAAAAATATTAAATTATGGGGCCCACCATAATATTTGTGTCTTATCCACACCGTCCATCCCTTTAGCCAACTCATTTTAGGCATGCACCAAAAAATGAGACAGATCCAAAGATCAAGTGGACCACAATACAAGAAACAATGGAAATTGAACTCCTACCATTGAAAGCTTCTTGAGGACTCCAAAAGTTTTGGATCTAACTGATATTTTTGTTTTCCCTTTATCCATGACTATGTGACCTTATGAACAGGTTGGATGACAAATAAACATCAATGTGAGCCCTAGGGAGAAAACAGCTTTCAACCATTGACATCTTAATAATCATTGTTCCCTTAGGTGTGGTTCACTTGAGCTTTTGATTTTCTTCATTTTTGGGTTCACGCCTTAAAATATATTTTTTTAAAGGATGGATGGTGTGGATAACTCACATATATCATGGTGGGGCCCACGTATTTAAATCAATAATAAAAGGTATTGTATGAACTGCTTTTCGAAACGTAATTCCCTGCTAATTTCAAACAGGTGGAGTAAGTAAGATGGACGTATTTTCGTGTATTTACCAGGGAAATTAAAAATCAAACAGCCCCTAAGGGTTCACACATTGCCTAACGACACTATAAACGATTCGACTCATGAGTTGATGACCCTTCCCATTGGGCTTTCCACTTTCATGTTAGCTTAATCGATAGTTTCTATTTTAATATTGACTGATAATTGATATCTCTATTTTCATGATTACGTGTGTTATTTATTAGAATTGATCATCGAATCATATGTTCAATATTTATTTAGTATAAATACTTACATGTTGCACTTGAATATCTTCTCATACTTGTGGATTGTCTATAAACTTAAATTGTTATATCAATTTGTGGAAAAATCCACTTATACATGTATATCAATATTGGGATATAACTCGATTAATTGTTATTGCAATGAATCCTTGATCTAATGGTCATTTTGTGTATTAAATTAAATGGAATTTTATTGTAAACTTATCATCTTATGGATCGTTTGCGCCTTTGTGGCTTTTAGAGATAACCAATTTTTATCGCATCTTTTGATGAACTATTTGCCCTATGTGGCTTCAATTTAACATCTTTCATACGCAACTTTGATTTAATATTTGGCCCATGTGGCTTTGATTAAATATTTACTTTACGTGGCTTGATAAATTATTTTTTTATAACCCTGCGATGGTAAGTTCCACTTGTGCAAATATGATTGAGCACTAGTTGAAGAAGTTACCATTAAACATTCTAGTGTTAGAGTCTCATGAGTCAGGGATGGTGGTATGGAACATTATACCTGAACTATCGGTATATGTTGGGTGACGAACCCTCCCATAGTAATATTTGAGATTTCTTAAAATGACTGTCTACAATTAGAATATTTGGCCAATCATGCATTTCATGACATACAGACTTTACCGGGTGGTCGATATAAGATATGGAATTTTCTTAGGTCACTATGGGCTGTACAGTAGAGTATTTTACCAAGTGATCATAAGTTATCATCGTGTGCATTCGACTAATATGAGTTATAATTTTCACATGGACTTTTCCGAGTGCATAGTTCTCATTGGGCATATCATCATTTAAACGCTCACTCAAAAAAGAAAAAAAAAAAAAAGAAAAAGAAGATATATACGTGTAATTTGGGATATCTTTAAATGTTAACACTCGAGTTTTTAGAAAAACAAGTAGTATACTTGGGTTTCAAGGACCGACGTGTTACATGAGCAATGAGGCAATGTAGTTATAGTGGCACTAGTTGGCACACATGCCCATCGCGTCGCAAGAGTGTTCGCTCCCTTACAACCTTATGGGAACCATCGTGAGTCACGGTTCGAAAACAAAAAGACACTGCCGAGTGTGACTAAGAGTCTAGTATATAAGGATAGATTTTTTTTACTATTGCAAAGATGACCGTTGTGCATGAAACAGTCCTGCAATGGTCATAACCATGTAGAAATTATTGTATTAAACAACAAGAATGCAATGGTTATAACAATGTAACAATAAACAATAATGACCATGCAACAATAAACGGTCATAAACAGCTAGTTTCAACCGTAAAAAAAGGGTCATGAATGGCTAGTTTTATAATAGTTAAAAATTGACCATAAATGGCTAGTTTTCAATGGTCAGAAAATGGCCATATTATTTATGACCTGAGCCATAATCCCCAGCCCCAGGTGCCTATATAAGCAAAGCTTATTGGGATCATTTCATAAGTAGCAGAAGCAAATATGTCTCCCCTTCTCTCCAGCTCTAAACACATCTCACCAGGAGGTTCAGTTTATGACTCTGTGAATCAACTCAGTGTATGACTCAGTAAGTTAACTCAGCATCCAACTTAGTGAGTTAACTCAACATCCAACATAGTGAGTCAAATCAAAATCCTAACTCATTGAATTTATAAACTCGGCAAAAAATAAAAATTTACTTTTTTCCAACAAGTTATGACTACAAATCAAAATCTAATAAGTAGTCTACATTTACCGGGTTCCTACCATTATTGTTATACATAAAACTTATTAGGTTTGTCATATCCTGGAAGAGATTTGACTGATAGTCCGGCGGTGATCTTAGATAAAAGGGGTGAAAAACTCTTTAATGACAACATATACAATATATGCTTCAGCCAAAATGAATCAAACTTCTAATTTGTTTTTATTCTGATTATTATTTAAGAACATATTTCAACATGGATCTGCTTAATTTTAGGCTCATGTCTTCAAATGGACGGCTCGGATAAAAAAACAAACATTATGGTGGGGCCCACAGTGCACCGCCGTGTATGCAATCCGTGACCATTGAAGCGACCCAACCAGTAGTCTTCAATCGTACAGTAGAACGCAGAAATAGTTGATGGATGACGACCGAAAAGGCTCGCAATATAGGATCGTCTGGCTGTATGGAACTTTAAAATGAGTTGTTTTTCTGGTTAAACATGCGTGTTGAGACTACACATCAACATGCGGGCACACGTGCAAAGGAAAAAAACGCGCGCGTGAGATCTGAGCTTTCCATAACCTTGGAGATGATGCTTAGATCTTCTGCGTATACAAAACAATCAGACAATTCACTTTGCAGGGGTGAAACAACGTGCAGAGAAAATTGACGGTTACAATTTTCTGTCTACTCATTCACTCCTTTTGATATGATGTGGCCCACCGGAGGTTTCAAATGACCTGATTTTTATGCCATCTAAAGAACGCAGTTCACCTAATGCAAAGCTCAGATCCCACACACGTGTTCCTTTACGACACATGCACCGGCGTATGTATGTGCGTGTCTCCAACACGCGTGTCGAATTGGCAGTCCTTTTTTTACGTGTAAAAGTGGGACCCACATTTCAATGATTCAGACCGTTGGTCTGATAGGCTTCACGAAGGATGGATTGCGACCCCAAAATCTTACAGATTGTAAGATCCAATACACACGATCTTTTGCCGCTTTTTAGTAGACCAACGGCCATCACTACAGCAAACCATTTGCAGAGCGATGCTTCTCATGTGGGGGAAATCTCTGATCTGAGGCATGGAAGATCGGATGTCGGGCCCGTTGTGCAGGGGAATGATCAAATAAGATGTCTGGGGCCCACTCATCAAGTGCATGTGGAATCCAAACCGTGCATCTAGTGCGCCTCCTCATGGTAACTGTGCAATCCGAGAATCGTTGCTAACAAAAACTCAGGTCGGACACACCACGGAGAGCGATGTATAATCACAGCTATAAACTGATGAACGGGTTGGATAACATATAAACAACACAGTAGAACCCACAATCAATCTAGAAGTTTGTATGGTGGTTGTTCCTCTCTTCAATGCCCCTCATTGCTCCCCTTGGTATGGCCCACCTGAGTAATTGATCAGGCTGGGTTTTGGCATCTAGGCCCCCTTGGTATGGCCCACCTGAGTAAGTGATCAAGCTGGGTTTTGACATCTAGGCCTGAGACGAGGGGCGCATATAATGGATGGGTTAGATGGGACACGAATTTAAGGCCTCCTGTTAAGAACTTATCAGGGCGGCAGAAGTTTTAGACGAAGCTGATGTTTGTGTTTTCCCTTTTTCCATGCCTGTATAACTTTATGAATACTTTGGATGGTAAATAAATATCACGGGTAGGCACTAAAAAAGTTTCAATGTTGAAACGAGATATAATTCACTCAGTCCACCACTTGAGCTATGGATTTGGGTGTAGTTTGTACACAAGTGTTGTTACTTAAATGCCAAGCATGAGAGTTGTACACGAGTCGTGCTCGGCACAACTTAGCTCCGCTTGGCTAGTAGCTGACCCCAGCTTGAACTTAAATCGGCTTGGTACTTGACCTTGATTGTCCAACTCGGTTTGGTTTAGTCAGCAACCCAAGCTAGTTCAAACAAAGTTTGAGTTTATACAACTTTTTTTCAAATACATAGAGTGCACCTCCAATTTGTCACATAATACAAAACAATAACAATGGTTATTTCATCAAATACTCATCGGGCAACATCAAAATAATGATTGGAGGGCAAATTTATAATGTGAAGTTTTTTTTAAATAAGAAATTATTTCATATTCATTCATTCGTCACCATTAGCCGATCTCGCAGAGGATGTATGCACTTGAAACAACACTTCATTGAGTCGTTTCATCAAACACCTGGCGAGCATCATCAATATCAAAATAACCAAGTTGATTTGATCCGAGTTGATTCGAGTTGAGCTTCGATCCAAGTCAAGTCAAGCTCAGGCAAGTTTGAACTCAGCTCGAAATTTATTCAAGCTCAAAAAACCAGCTCAACTTGGCTTGGAATCAGCTTCGAATCGAGCTTTCTCGAGTCAAGTCGAGCAAGTTAACTGAGCGTAACCCTGCATGTACAGCTCTAGCCAGGCTACTCGCCATTGTCTCTGTGGGCCCACCATGATGTATGCCTTTCATCCAGGCCATCCATCAATTTTTCCATATCATTTTTTAGCATGATCCTGAAAATGAGATATATCCTAATCTCAAGTTGACCACATCACAGAAACAGTGTTGATTGAACCCACCATTAAAAACTTCCCAAGGCCCACAAACTGATATTTGTCTTTTCGGCCTGTGCTAAACAGGTTGTATATCAAATAAACATTATAGTTGATAAACATTACAGTGGGCCTATGAGGTTTTTAATGGTGGATATTTAATCACTACTGTTTTCCTGTGGTGTGGTTCACCTGAGATATGCATCTGTCTCACTTTTTTAGGATAACACTTGAAATGATATGAAAAAATGGATGGACGGCATGGACAAAACACATCCATTATGGTGGAGCCCACAGAACACCGACCATTTTCCACTGGCTACGACTACGAGCAGCGTCCGAAAACCCGTGGCTCACATGCATGCCCCCTGGACAGTCCCAACGCCCAATTACCTCCTGCCACGTGCACGGTTCACAAACGACGAAATTATCAATGTGGGGGTGAAAGTGAAACTAACAACTTTGGCAGGTGGGGAACGATGTAACCCGGAAAAAGAGAGAGTGGGAAGGGAATGGAAAGAACAAGGGCTCTTGATTTCCGGCCTCTGTTCGGTCCATCGCACATGCATTTCAAGCGGACCAGGACCACCGCCTATTTCAAGTCGAGTGGGCCCCACATGCACCTCCAAGGGAGCCCACGAACAGCCGTGTGGCAGAGCCAGTTAGGTCAGCTGGATTTTCAAAAATCCCCCAACCTCACCCGTGGGGGCCACCTCCCTCGTGGGCTGTCCCTGCCACCCCCTCATAAATCCATACAGGCCGTGCGTTTCACCGCAGGGGTATTTTTGTCTTTTCCGTATTTCAAATTTTCAACTTGCTTGGGGTACGAACAAAACCAGCGTCCCGGTTCTCAGCGACAAAGGACACCTATTTGAGTTTTATCTGACAGCGAGTTACGAAAGTGCCCCTAGTTGTAGATAATATTACAAAAATCTCTCCATACATATAAGTTCGGACTTGCGACGCATGGTAATTACTGTGCGTTGGTTATGATTGAGGCCCACCGTGTTTTTTCAGTTCCATCCTACCCGTCCATTAGATTATATATCTCGTGATATGCCTACATCCTAAGATTCCTCCTGATCCATTTCTCACACGTGGCACAAAAAAGTGTAAAAATATGGGACGTTGGGGAGGGTGGCCCGCAGATGGAATGCACGATACACCGGGTTGTATATATGCCATCCAACACATTCATCAGGTTAGCCCCACGAGGATGGAGGGAAGTACCAAAACTCAGGCGGTTCCTGCAACAGGTAGGACACACCACGTGAATTGATAAGTTTTAAGCGTGATCGTACATTCTGCCGGTGGTGTGTTCCATCAGCGTTTTCAGTCCGGATGATTCTTGGGTTATACAGTGCAAATTAGAACTCTTATCAAATTCACGGTTTGGATTAGACATACATATCATAGGTGGGCCCCACACGGCTCGAGTGTGGGCTCACCATGGATGGGTCCTAAAGGACGCCGATTGGCTGTCGCTGGAAGTTCCTGCAAGCAGAAGATAGGTGGGCCCACCGTGATGTTTGGAGAAATCCACACTGTTAATCCATTTTTCCGGGTTATATTAGGACATGAGCTTAAAAATAAGATATCCAAACTCAAGTGGGCCGCACAACAATAAAGAGTAAGGATTAAACGTCTATTGTTGAAACTTTAGTAGGGCTACAGCTTTTTGCATCACATCGATATTTTTACGGCCTGATTGGGAGCGTGGATTTGTAACCCCTGGATTTGCAATCCTCCCAGTGTGATTGGCACCCTGGAGTGTGAAATAACTTTAATCTAAAAGTACTTATCACAGTCTATTTTAGTACAACTATAGCTTTTTTGCATCACATTGATATTTTTACAGCCTGTTTGGGAGCGTGGATTTGTAACTCTCTGGATTTGCAATCTTTACACTCTCTGGATTTGCAATCTTCACAGTGTGATTGGTACCCTTGAGTGTGAATTAACTTTTATCCAAAAGTACCTATCATAGTATATTTTTAGGGATTTGAATTTAATAACTAGATCAATTTTAATATTTCTAATTAGTGAAATATGTAATTTTTGATACAATGGTTGTGATAAGCCTACTAAAATATATACTTTGCCCAAAAATGATGAAATTCCAATTCTCGGATGGGCCACAAGCACAAGATCATGTCTAAGTGACTAACCAACGATTTTTAATCATTGATTTACATGGACAATGTTTGGACGGTGCTGGATAATATGTTTGCACGGTGCTGATTTACATGGACAATGTTTGGACAGTGTTGATCATCATTAGTGAGCCATGTGCCTAATAGAATGATAATGTATAGTGACACACATGTTACACCTGTAACTATTGGAATGATTTTCAGTGTAATCCAAGCTCTCACGGTGAATGGCAAATCCCCTCAAAGAGGGGATTGGAAACCTCATGTATTTGAAACCTCCGATTACTCTATGCTGACAAACAACCGTTCCAATCCATGGTGCCATACTACTCTTTATGTTTTTGGTTCATCTCATAGGAATGATTTTACGAACGGTTTGGATTGCACATAAACATTATCATGGACCTAGAAAGGTTTCATCTACGGTTGGGCTCATGTCCTGCCGTGAGCTGGCAGAATGAATGGCCTGCGACCCTACCACTCAAGTGGTGGTAGACTCACTGTTACCGTTTGTAACGAGTCCCAAGTCAAAAATCACAATGACCAGAACATCCCAACCGTCTGTCCACTGCCAATCCAACGGACAGCTGAAATCATGAAAAACATCATATACACGGTTTGGATTACACATACACATCATGGGTGGGCCCCACAGCTCGAACATACGAGGTGGGCCTGCCATGGATGGGTGGTAAGTAAAAAAATCACAATGACCGTTCATTGCCAATCCAACGGACAGCTGAGATGAAAAACAGTCCGGTCCGTGAACTTGGCGTGAAATTTTCCATTAATTGGACAAGTGCGACGGTCCAATTTGAGTTTTACATACTATTAAAAAAATGTCTTATGATGTGTAAGGCGTGGATGCATGCCACGTGTACAGAAAATGCATGAATGCACGTGTTATGCCAATGAACTACAGCCCGCACGCAGGATCATGTTTTCTATCATTTTCTTAACACAGCTGCGACTTTACGTTGACGGATTGTTTCTCAGACATTCATTGTTTTGATCCTCGGCTCCTGGATATCCCCAGTATCCTCTGGTTTTCGGCTTTCATAAGTCGGCCCATTGTTAAATGATCCAGACCGCTGCTCCATTGGGGTTCACCGTTGGGGATTGATGTGGCAAAACTCTTCCATACTCAACAATCATGACCACCAATCACAGTCCTTTTCTTAGATGAATGTGAACCGTTGATGTATTTCTCTTCTTGCTGATTTATTAATTTTTTTGTTGGTTAAATATATTTAGATATAATTTCATCAACATATATTATATTCGTGGTTTATATTCAATTTGCAATATTATTTTACGACATCCTAAAAAATGATGAAAATCCACTGCTAAATTATCCGGACCATAAGATAAGGTTAAAAACTTTCTTAGGGCTTAATAGGATGTTTATTTGTCATCTAACTCATTCATAATATCAAACAAACTTAAATGGAAAAACATGAATATCAGCTTGATCCAACACTTTCCTAGACCTCACCAAGTTTTCAGTGATAGGCATTCAATCCCCACTGCCTCGAGTAGCATAGGCTATCCTTACTTGGGATTTGCCTGATGTAAGATGGAAGGACAATGTGAATATAATGCATATATCATAATAGGGCCCACTAACAGTATATTTGAATAATGGTATTAAGTTGTATTAAATGGAATTGCATTACTAATATTACTTAGAAATTGAGAATGACATATTTGGAATGAATGTGAGATGGGATTAAAATTAACTTTGCAGGTTTTGGTAAAAGTGTGAGATGGGATTATTAATCTCATGATGGTGGATTTTTTTATTCATCCAAGTTCAATCCAAGTGTAATTTGAAAGTAAATGTTTATATTTATTTTTTAATACGTACATTCCAAACATAATATTAGAAAACATGAAATACACGAAACAATACCTTATATATACATTTATTGTAATCTTTATAATTTCACCCACCTTAATCCTACCTAATGCAGCCGGCCAAACAGGTCAATGCACCTTGATCAATCCATGTCATGTGATTTCAATAGATTATGTAATATAAGAGCAAGCAATATCCCATAAAAAGTAAAAAAGTAATGATGTGGGTTTTACAATGCACTAATTCAATCATGCATGAATGTTTCGAAAAGCACAACTAAAAAATACAAGAAACAAAAAAGTTACCTGATTTTAAGATCTCCAAGATGTGATAATTGAACAAAAACTTAGATTTGATCCTAAAAAGTCACCTAATGGCTTATATTTTATCAGCAAAAGGTCTCTTCATATGTTTTTTTTTATAATATATTCTCTCTTTTTATATATAAAATAAGGAAATTACTTTCACTAGCAAAGATGAAATCTATTCCATCCATCAGGTGTGCTATCTTGTGTTTGGACCATCATCAAACAAATAAGTCCATTTAACATTCACATAGGGTGCCATCTTGGAAAGAGTTGAGATGGGAAGTTACATTATTAAATTTGCCTAAATTGTTGGTGGGGTTTACTGCGGCTTATACATGCAATCCAATCCACACATTAACATTCCACACTGTCATGCATGGATTTCTTTAAAATGAGGAGATTTAGAAACTTTAGGCCCAACCCTAGGAATTTAAGAGTTTTTAGGCATGATTTTACTTCCTTAGGTTGGTCCCCCTGAGACATGGATTTGACTGAATTTTAGAATAGATGTGAAAATGTGACTGTACAATTGCCATTATGAGGTAGATCTAGCTAATGCATGTTTGTCCCCTTTAGCGACAAGTCAGCCCTCAACATCATGCAGCTGAATCAGGATCAGTCACCAGTTCAGAAGCGGACTGCGGGGCCATTATTGACTAGGCCTAGTCATGGCTAGCAGTGAACAGTGGTTTTGAGGGGCCACCACAATGCATATGCTTTATCCACACCATCCATCCCTTTTGCCATATAATTTTCATTTGAAGTCCAAAAATAAGTCAAATCCAAGGCTCAAGACCATGTCATAGAAAACCATGATGATAATGACACCCACTATTGAAAACTTGTTAGTTTTATCTAACTACAATTGAATAGGAGTTTTGAGGGGCCACCGCAATGTGTATGTTTTATCCACACCACCCTTCCATTTCACCACATAATTTATGGTATGAGTTCAAAAATAAGTCCAAAAATGGACCACATCATAGAAAACAATGGTAATAATGACACCCACTTGAAACCTACCTAGTTTTATCTTAATAGGGGTTTTGAGGTGCCACCTTAATTTATATGTTTTATCCAGACCACTCATCCATTTTGCCACATAATTTATAATAGAAGTCCAAAAATACGTCATATCCAAGGCTCAAGTGGACCACACCATAGAAACAATGATTATAATGACACCTACTATTGAAACCTTACTAATGGCCCACTCTGGTAGTTAATTGTCATCCAATTTATTTATTAGTTCATATAAACCTAGACGAAGAGAAAAGACAAATATCAGCTTAAACCAAAACTTTTATGGCTTACATATATCAGCTTGATCCAAAACTTCAGTAGCCTCTAAAATGTTAGAGGCTATGGCAAAATAAATGGATGGTGTAGATAATACGGTAGCCCCTTGAATAGATGGATGGCAAAACTTCTATGGTCCCAAAACTTTTACACGTGTGTTGCACGTGCCACACCCCATAACGTTGAAAACCCGAGTATTAATTAGGTACATGTACACGTACTGGAGAATCTTAGTCGGTGTGGACGACTAAACACAGCAACATGGTGTTGGAATTGTAAACGAAGGCATACCTCGTGCCCTGTCCCTCGCCCTCCTATCAAGAGAGCTACAGCGCTTTCGAGGATTTTTCATCTTTTCCATTGGCCCCAGAGATAACACCTGCCTTGTTCTATGCGGGAGAATAACACTTGCACACGTGGCATAGGTCTATCACATAGACGCTTCCTGATGGTGGGTCCCACCGTCAATGGACCACAATCCAAAAATTACACTAGGCACCAGCTGGTGATAAAGGGTGTACAGCCGTCCACATCCAATGCGAATTGGTTACGACATGAAAATCACGATGATAGGATGATCGAGTCCGTCCAAACGTTGGCCTTCATTTTTGCGGCCATCTACTTTTTATAGGCCTTATTTTTTCTATAAATGATCTTGGCCATCCATTTTTACAGGTTATTGATTGGATGGTTAGAAGTGTCGTATCTGATTTTATATATTAGCTCATGAATGTGTACCAGACCTAATGGACGGGACAGATCGCTCAACTGAACTTTCTAGGTCTCTTGATGCAGCTAGGAGCACCGTAACTTATAGTGCTATGAGAGCACCGAATCATTTTACCTTAGCTAAAATGATTTCGTGTTAATTGAATCTAGACACTTGAACCGTCCATTTGGTCGATCCAGACCGTCCATTACGTTCAGTATGCATCTCTTCAATCTATAAAACCAATTGAACCATATTTCCTTGGCTATTTCACCGTCCGATTAATCTTAACTGTCCCATCTATGAATTTCTTTCTTGGGCATTGCCCATCATTTAGCCAATGGTTCAAAAGCACTCTTTAGTTAAATGGCTATGATTGCTCTGTTCAAATTTTCGGCGATGACCCATCCAAGAGGTGGCCTTTCGACGAGCACGTGCAATGATCAAACATTCAAAGAAGTGGTTCAAATGGACGGTGTAAAATGCACATGAATGTCCTACGATATTTTCTCCTGATGCAACCATATCTGACAACCCATAATCTGGCAATTACAATAACTCCATGGGGAGTTATTTGATGCTCTGGGAAACCATGATGCTTGATACCCAGGCGCCAAGAAACTGTACAAGTCGCATACACTAAATCAAGTTAATCCGTCCAAATTAATCCACCCATTGTGAATGAGCCACCATCCAAAAATCATATTAATTGGACAATTTTAACCTCTTATTAGTGGACACATGCTCACTTAATATTAACCATTGGAAATTTTGCATTTCAAACTTCCACCAATTAGCTAATATAACGATCACATCAGTATGAATTTCATCTACAATCCATCTAACCTGCAACCTACAATTTAGATACTTTAATCTGAGTTACTCGCATGCCACATGTAAAATGCCTAGTGCCCGTGTATCAAGCATCACACTCTACCAGTGCATATAAAACCTTCCTCGATCTCTATTATGATGGTCAAATTCAAATAACAGAAGGGCACTTTCGGTCTTTTTGCAAGATTCTTAGGTCGGTTTTAGTTTATTCAAAGCACGTGATTTATTGTTAACGTTTTCGTTAGTTAAGGTCATTTTGGTCATTTACGATTATTCAAATTCCAACGAAGTCCTTTTCTAGCAAAACGGGAGGCATTTGTCGGCTAAATGACGATAATACCCATCAACTGCATCGGATCGAAGCTGTGGCTAGGATTGTCGGGGGGACCCGATACCTTTTGCCGGACAAACGGATTGCTTTCGTAAAGCTTCCGAAGAAAACCCATGTGGCCCGAGCAGCATTTTTGTCTTTAACTATCTCCGTAAACAGAAAAGGATAAAATGGTCATTATCCTAAGCCATAAGAAAAGTTAAAGAGTTATATGGTACGTTGCCAAGCATGAATGTATGTATGCATGCACACTGCTAATGTCGTGGTGTAGCTCAATCCAAACCGTTCAAATCTTTAGACAACTTTATATGGAGCAATAAAGAGTCTTTTATTGAAAATAGTATTGAATGGATGTGAAAATTCTTGGAGTTGTCCAATGAAATGGGCTTTAAAATATTGTCACTTATACCATTCACTCGGTTCGAATTTAGAGAGATTACGACATTTGTAGCGTGCATCATCATTTGAACCGTTCTGATTGAGGATCCTGTGAGATAACTGTGGGAAGGTGATGTGCATGGTCACGAATATTTGTACTCCAGCAGCGCATTCAAAAGATCGAAAGATCGCTTTCGGATGGAGTGCACTTGCATGTGCGTTCTGCACCGCTTCTTAATGAAAATTGAACTGTTTAAACGATCTTAACCATCAACGATGTCGAGTACGGAATGTGTGAGGTGAGAGGGGAAGCTGTATTCAACGCGCATGCGGATTGCGTCCTACCCCCGCCCGTCTCTGGCCCCGAACGGGCAGTTCTGTGGAAGGGCCCAGTGTCATGTATCGGTTTATCCATGCCGTCCATCCCTCCTCTCGGATAATTTTATGGTATGTAAACAAAAATGAGCCAGATCCAAAGCTCAAGTCGATCACACCAAATAATAAGCTTGCTTGTATTAAATGCAAGAGTGATCTATGGTGTGGTCCACATTAGCATTGAATCTGCCTCATTTTTGTTCTAATACTATAAAATGATCCGATAGGAGAGATGGACGGCAGGGATAAACTGATACATCACAGTAAGCCTTCCCACAGAGCCGCCTGTTTGGGGCCAAAGACGGGCGGGTTAGGACGCAATCCGGCAACGGAAGCCGATTGCTTCCTGCCTCGCCCGGATGATAATCCGTTCAGGCAGGGCTCTGTGGGGCCCACTATGATGTATGTGTTTTATGAAATGAACTCAAAACTTCTTGGGAACCGCATAAGTTTTGGATTAAACTAATATTTATGTTTTCCTTATGAATAACAGGTTAATGGCAAATAAACATCGGTGGGGCCGTGGAAGGTTTTAACCGTGATGTGGTTCATTTGAGCTTTAGATTTACCTCATTTTTCAGCTCATACCCTAATATGATCTTTGAAAAATGAACGTGCAACATGGATGAGGTTCATACGTCATGGTGGGCCCCACATAACCCCTATTTGGACGGATCAATCCACTTGATGGAACACGACTTCCCTCTAACCTCAACCCCAAGCTGTACAAGGCCACCGTTAGTTTGTTTTATATCCACTCTATCCATCCACTTTGCCTGTTTATTTTTAGATGCATTTGAAAAAACATAAAAGGTCCAAGACTCAAGTAAACCACGTTAAAAGAATAAAAAAATGCCAATCGTTAAAACCTTCCTAAACTTATATTGGCATATAAGCAAAGTAAGAGGCCCAGCCCAGTATCAATGGAGTTTCATTTGTAATACTTCTATTAAGTGGGTCCCATGTATTTAATGTTTTAGATTTTTATTTTTTTCTTTTATTTTTATTTTTTTAATTTTTTTTCTGAGTTAGCTTGTTAGTACACACCCATGTGTGTACACACACTCCATGAGGGAACGATACCAAGACCTCAAGTGTTGAAACGAGGTATCTCCACTCAGTCTGCCAATTGAGTTATGGATCCGGGTGTTATTTAATGTTTTAGATGATCCAGCGGTTTGGATGTTTATATGACCCTAGCCACTGAGATATTCCTGTACCCAAGGTTGAGTGGGGCTCATAAAGATGTCTGTGACCAATTCACTTCATCCATCTATTTTAAAAGACCACAATTAATTTAATAGGAATCTAAAAAATCAAGCAGATCCAAAACTAAGGTGGGCCACACCAAAGAAATAATGGAATAAAAATGTCCATAGCTGAAACCTTTGGAGAGCTGATTGTGATGTTTATATGCCATCCAAACCGTTCATAGGGTTATTACAATTTAAATAAACTGTAGGCACAAATATCATCCTGGTACAAAACTTTTGTTTCCCCCAAGCATTTAATCCTGATTGTTTTGTGTGATATGGCTCGCATGAGTTTTGGATCAGCCCAGTTTTTAGAATACTATTCCATTGAGGTCTTGAAAAAACAAATGAACGGAGTGGATTTTTCACAGACATCTTTGTGGGCCCCATACAACCCTAAGCACAAGATTATCTTTGTGTATTTTGCACCTAGCAGGGTCTCTGGCAATCTGCTTACTTATCTATAACGGAGAATTTTGAAGGAGTAATTGTTATTGTTTTACCAACTACCTTCAAAAAACAGAAAGGTTATTAGTTGTTAGAAGTTCATAGAGTCAATCCAAAAATTCAACTACCATTTAACCAAAAGTCACTCAATTATACAATTTAACACCATCATTGTGGTGTGCACACTTGAGTTTTGAATCTCCTTGTAACTGAGCTTATGTTCCACCATTGGACAACGGAAATAACACAAATATCAAAGTGGGCCCAAGGAAGTTAAGTCCAACAATGCCATTCTTTGAATTTGGTTTAAGGACCACCGATTTCGAAGGATTTAAGGGTAATTCAAATTTATCGATTGTTTGACAAGGTAGATTAGAAGGTATTCTAAGTTAAGGAGATTTACAATCCTTACTTTTATAAAGTTTTACAATCCTTTTATTTGATTTGGATTTTCAATCCTCTCATTCTTTAGTTTATTTTTAGAGGGAGGAGAGTTGATCGATCCCAAGGATTGACAATCCCAAGTATAGGAATACAATATAGTAATAATTCATTGATACTGAAATCGAATCCTCATGGAATGAGGAACATAACTTACAACTAATCTAAAGGTAAAGAATGTCTGAATTTTTTATCCAATTAAGTAGAAAATGATTTTAAAAATTAATAAATACAAAACTATGGATATGGGAATCCACTCATAGCAATCATAATATTTTATTCGCTGATTCAATTTTTATAATTCAATTGAAATCGAAGTTCTATTCTATCTAATTATGAGATAAGTATCTTAAACCAATCATTAATGTTAACAGTAATATAATTTTAATTGAAGGATTCTCTTATGAAGCATTCGAATCTCAATTACTGGGAATCAAAAGTATATAAAGTATTCTTAGGTGAAAATAGATTAATCAATATTATAAATTGAATCATTTTTTAATTCAAACTAAAAATTATTAAATCAAAGCATTCATTGTACCTGTAATGCATAACAAATAAAAAAAACAAACAACTCAAAAATTTCAAAGTAAAATTTAATTTATTATTATCATGCAAACTAATATTATTAAATCAAATAAAGTAAATATTGTAATTGAACAACAAATTTCATCATTTAGCCTTAACTAAGAGATTGGTTTAACACGGCTAACACTTAAAATGACAAACTAGATTTGAGGGATCAAAGAAGAAATGCTCCATAGAAACCCTGTCACCCCTAAATCTTTCTCGTGAACCTTAATTAGTACTTAGAACAGTTTAAAACACCCATTTAAATAGAAAAAATCTGCACCGATTCGAAACTGACTTTAAATTTACACACTTTTGTTATGCTTTAATTGTGCTGACTGTAGTCTTCAATCACACAGAACATTACTTCGATCGCACCGAATAAGTTAATCAGTTATGGTCGAATTTCTTCAATATTCATCTCAAGTTCATGTCTCCCTCAAGTCACACCAAATTCTCCTTTAGTTGGACTGAATATGGTTTCAATTGCACATAAGTGTTAAGCTGAATTATTTTTGAAAATCACTATTTCTTGATAGATTCTTCTGTACACATTCGGTCAAATCGAACCAACCTTGGGTGGGACCAAACAGTCTGTTATTTCTGATAATGCACTGTATGATTTTTCAGTATATTCTTCATCCATTGTCTTTGATTTTTTTGTATTTTTGGCATGTAAATTATTCATTAATGTCCTCCAAATATCTAATTTTCTATTAACCATTCTTTTGAGCTTTAAATCCTCTTTTAAGTGCTTATTCATATTTAAGTCCAAAATCTCATCGCAAGAAGAAAACATATATAATTATATCGAATTAACACTTAATTACATGAAAATATAATATAATTAAGAGGATAAATATGTAATATTTAAGAGTTATCAAAAAATGCATTAGTAACATATATATTACTACGCTTTTGTTCCATTATGCACATGGCTCATTGGTTATATCCCCAAAACAACCAAATTATCAATTGCATCACTAAATTTTCTTCGATAGAATGATACGAGCAATCCTACCATTGTTTGTGTAAACCAATAATTAAAATTTGTTATTTAGTCACTTGGTTGTAATCCCTTGCTTGGAAATTTATCATTTTCACCCAAAGTATATATTCAATGGGTTTATTATAATCATTTTGTCAAACACCGAATACATACGCTAATTAAAAATATTAAATTTAATTCAACATTTTAATTCGAACTATGTGAATACACAAACATAATTTAAGTGCACATCTAGTTTTAAATTACGGGTTTCCAATCCATGTGCCAAACACAGCCCTAGAATTCCAAATCTAGGGATTTCCAATCCAGGTAATCCAAATCCACAGTGCTAAACAGGAGGCATTAGGAGCATGAATTAGGTGTGATTTTATGCATGTGCTCACCAGAATTAGAGCCACAATTTGAACGGTCTTGATTGATAACCCACGAGTCGGTGGACCTTAAACGATCGTGAACCGACACAACCGATACGGCTCGCCGATATCTTTAAATGTTTCTCTTATCGTGTGATATATCTCGTACCGCTGATGAAATGACAGATGGTTGGGACGTGGCACTGCCAGATGGTTACAAGTGCTCATGTTTTAAAACTAATGGCATTTCCGACATTTCTTACAAATCTGAGGTACTTTTCGTAGTATGGCCAGCATAAAGACCGACGAGCGCCCTCTCAACTCCACCCATCTGCGCTCTCTCTCCTCTCATGGCCGCAATGCTAACCTTCGCTGCGCTGTCTCTGCTATTTTGCGCCGGTGGTCACATCGCATTAGCCTTCACCGACGGTAAACTCGAGCTTCTCTCTACTGTTGAGTCTCGGCCCGAATGTTATTTCTAGTAATTTTTCCTTTCTTTGAGGGTGTTTCGAATTCACTGATGAGGAGTTGTAAGATACTCAGGCTGCGTATGTCGCTTCATACGCAGGCACTCAGAAATTGTACACGTGGCATATACTAACTCAAATAAAACTGACTTGATTGTGCAGCCACCGTTGACAAGTAACACACCCAAGATCAGATTGTTTACGCAATCCTATGATTCGGGGACACTTGTTTAAGAAAACGGGACCGTTGGATTTTTTCACTTTAACCGTCTAATAAATACTTATTAATCCGATAATTAGATAATCAAATAAGCTTAGTTTGTTTTCTCATGATACATCTATACTAACTACTATGATTTGGACGGTTCATTTTGTCTAATTATATGCCACGTGTACAATCTCAAAGTGCCTGCCGTATCATTCATCACAGTCTGCCGGAGTATCAAAGCTTTTCTCCTTATTTCTAGCTTCAAACTGGGTAACTAAGATGCATCCTGACCGTCGGAAAGTTCTGGGGTAGAAAGTGAGAAATCCCCACGCGCAGTTTTCCACGTAGCACACGTGCCGACCTGGCGAGTGATTCTGACATTGGGCCGTTGAATGAGGTGGCCCCACCACATCTGATTATCTTTTTAAGAAGCTGTGGGCCCTAGCTGAGTGGACCGTCCTGATTTTTTAGTACTGTTTTCTTCAGAGTCGGGCCATCGTACGAACCACTCAGAAGCCCCACACATGTGACTTGTCGGCGCACATGGTGGGGCCAGCAAACTCCAGAGTTTTCGTTTTTAATTACTACAACACCCCTGTGTTCGCAAACTAGTGCGGTCTTACTTCAGGGGCATTTATGGCATTTTATTTAAAAATTCATAATCATAACTTTCCAAAAATACCCACCCTCTGTTTCATGCATTTTCGCCATGGGCGATGTACCTGGACGCGCTTTTGTTTTTTAAAAAACGACGGAAAATGTTATTCAGCTGTCAAGGGCATTTTCGTCATTTCGTATTGGCACTTATTTTCAGAACATGTTCGTAGGTCGGCTCATGTCACGGACACTGCTACCATGAAAATGACAGATTCTGCCCTTGTAGCTGTCATCTATTTCAGGGTACACTCGTAATTACGGCGCGTCGTTTTCAGGTTGAAATATTTAATAGGCTATTCGCGCGCGCGGAGGAATTGAAGAGCAATTCACCGTACGTGTACTAATTTGGAACACGTGTGAGAAATAAATCCATTCATTAGCTGGGACTTATCTTGAACGTCCCCTGCTTCACTCTTCCAGATTCAGCGTACCTTATTGGACAGTCTGATTTTCTGGCCATGGCATATTCCAAGTCGATCCCATCTGATGAATGGCATGGATCGCGTATACATATTCCACGCGTGCAGGTTTCCTGTGAATGCCTTGCTCCATCTTTACTCGCGTGAATGTCGCCTGCAATACTAGTTAGATCTCGTTGCAAATTGCAGCGAGGTATATTGACAGAAATGCCCATCCACGGCCCCAGTTTCAAAGTCCCAGACGTCTGGACGCGGATTTCCTGCGAAAGCCTTTCGCAGGAAGTTCCTGCGCTGGGAACGCATGTGGGGCCCACTGTGATGCTTTTAAGAAATGGTACATCTTTTTGTGAGTCCAGCCAAAAATAAACCGTATCCAATACTTAAGTGGGCCAAAAATAGGATAATTGAACGTCCACGGTTGAAATATTCATGGGCCAAGAAGTTTTGAATCATGCTAATATTTATGTTTTCAGTTCATCCCAATAAGAATGATGTTATTAACGGTATGAATGGCATGTAAACATCATTGTTGAACTCAGGAGGTTTCAACATTACAAATTTCCTTAACCACCTTTTTCCTTTAGTACGGCTCACTTGAGTCTTGGATACTGCTAAAGTTTTCTTTTACTCTACTAAAATTAGCTCACAAAACTGATGGGCGGAGTAGATTCCTGACAAACATCATGGTGGGCACCGGCTAAGTTTACAGCGCAGGAGCTACCTGCGAAAGGCTTTCGCAGGAAATCCGCGTCCGTCTGTTTCCGTTCTCTTCGGCATCTAAGGGACAAGGGTATTATCGTCATTTCAGTAAGTTCTCACTATTGATGACGAAAGACCGTCAACGTGGCCCAGTAAGAGTTCTCTTAATCTTAAGCGTACACCCACACCAGTTGCACGTTCAACGTGGAAATCCTGTACGAGATCCAAGCCGTTATACGAGATCCAAGCCGTTAATCAGTTGGACCACATCCAATTATGATCCGATCCAAAAATTAGACCGGTCCACCCTCCTACCTTCTCATCACGACTCGCTGAGTCCAGACTGTCCATCTATTATTGGCTCACTTTGTCTAATTGCATGAAATCCGTCCCGTCCATCAGGTACAATCACCCCTTGTTAGACCATGATCCCAGAAATCAATCTGGTTGATCACTTAAGTGGGCCACCTCCACAAACCTTCAACATGATACGCTATTCAATACCTGAGTTCTGGAATACTTTGATTCTTGGGGAATTCTTTCAACCTGATGTGGCCCTTCATGTGAATGGATTGGATGGCACATAAACACTAATCTGGGCCCCACACAACTAATGGCTGGACTCTGGATGCTCATGATTTTTGGTCCCAAGATGAATACGTGGCCGCGTGCCTGATGGACGGGTTGGATCTGATGAAAGTTTCACCCACGTGACTCTCGATCCTACTACTGGTGTAATTTCCAACCGTGGGCCATCAACCGATACCTGGGTAGGACCCACTGGTCGGAAGGTCTGGATCCACCTGCCCATAATTTCAGCATTTTTAGAATGACGAAAATACCCTCCATTTTGGGAAGCATGTCATCATCTTATTTGGACCCGATCTGGGGTTTGGACGCTTCTCCTTCGCTGTCCGATTTGGTTCTCACATGGAGAGTTTTTGTCGCTTTCCGAATCGGGGCCGTGAATTATGGTGGTAGATGCTAACCTACGCATGTGGACAACGTGACCCACGTAGTATCTGTAACGGACTCGAATCCTCGGCAACCACCGTTCTGGAAAGTGCTGGCACCGTCACGACTACATGCGGTCCACCTCGATGCGTGTGTGAAATCCTATCCGTCCATCAGTTTATCCACCTTATTTTCGCCATACATGACAAAAATCGGTCCGAAATTCAGGTAGGCCTTATACCACGGGAAGAATGTAAAAACACGGCTATGTACTGTAATTTATATGGTGTGACCCACGTGAGTTTTTAATCAGGATTATTTTTGCGTTTCTCTTCATCCTGATGGGGATCACCGGATGAACGGGTAGGATCGCATATAAATAAGTCGGTGGGTCACAAGGTTTCTATCATGGGCATCCCCTTCTTCACTGTTCCTTGGGATGTGGACAATCTAAGTTTTGGATCTGCCACATTTTTGGGTTTGGGCAATGGCATGAGGTGTCACAAATGATGGACGGAGTGGATGTAGCACGCATGTCACGGTGGGGCCACGTAGCTCGGTTGTCGCAGTCTTCCTACAGCGGACTCGCACACAGCACCGACTCTGTGCTGGAAAAGCTCTGTGGGACTTACCATCATGTATGTGTATCATCCACGCCGTACACCCATTCTGCCAGCCCATTTTAGACGATGAGCCCAAAAATGAGGCAGACCCAAATCTCAGGTGGACCACACCACAGCAAAACAGCGGCGACTGAACACCCACCCTTAGAAACTTCCCAGGGCCCAAATCTTTATTTTTCATCCAACCTGTAGATTAACTGGATCAACCGATACCTTGGTAGGACCCAAGGGTTGGAAGGTCTGGATCCACTCCCTAAGGTAGGCCCCACTATGAATGGCCTAGCTCAAAATCAATAATACCCACTTATCAACTCCTTCACACGTGCATGAGGAAAAAAAGGGCCAGCCCAGGATTGCACACGTGGGACACATTGACACGTGTGGACCAAACTGTCATTTTTATTTTTGCATGGAAACAACCAAATGCATGAGTTTTGAACCTGACCACTGATTGCATCATACACGTTGGAAATGTAGGGTTACTGCCCAACGGCAACTTCGAGTATGGCCCAAAACCCTCACAGATGAAAGGAACGGTCGTGATTGGCTACAACTCCATACCCCAATGGGAGATCTCAGGCTTCGTTGAGTACATCGAATCAGGCCACAAGCAAGGCGACATGCTGCTGGTGGTGCCGGAAGGAGCCTTCGCCGTCCGGCTGGGGAACGAGGCATCGATCAAACAGAGAGTGAAGGTAGTGAAGGGGATGTACTATTCACTTACATTCAGCGCCGCCCGCACGTGCGCACAAGAGGAGCGGTTGAATGTGTCGGTGGCGCCGGACTCCGGCGTACTTCCCATGCAGACGTTGTACAGCAGTAATGGATGGGACTCGTATGCATGGGCTTTTCAGGCAGATTTTGATGTGGCGGAGGTGGTGATCCATAATCCTGGGGTGGAGGAGGATGCGGCATGTGGGCCCCTCATCGATTCGGTGGCGATGAAGGCTCTCTACCCACCCAGATTAACCAACAGTAAGTTTCATGGCCATTTGCTATTGTGATTAGGGCTGAAAATCCGGCTGGTTGGATAGCCCAACCCAAGTTTTCTATACCTCAACCCAACCTCAGGTTGGAAATTCTCAACCCAAGCCCAACCTAAGTGGGCTCGGTCGAATTGGCCGGGTTGGTATGGTGGATACATGTTAATATTTTCATTACTACATTAGTCTATTATATTTCAATACATGTCGTATTTTTTTACCTATAATTTTATTGATTATTTATAGTAAAGAACTTACATTTTTCTAAATAAACGAGTTAAAATATAGGATAATTATTTCTTTAAAAGTCGTGACGTAATCTATTTGGGAGAGAGAAATCCAGCTTATCTTGTTAGCTTGAGTCATCGGAAATGACATGGACCAATGAGACCCAACGGCATTGGAATTTCCCGTGCCTTCAACATAGATGATCCTTGGGTTGGGTCAGGCAACTGAAGACCTCGACTCGGGCCTGACCCAAGGTTTATTGGGTTGGTGTTTGTATAGCCCAAGCTTGAGACCGAACCCAATACATCCTGCCCGAGCCCAACCCAATGTCAGGTCGGTCGGGTTGAACCCGCCCGACTTTCAGCCTTAATTGTGATGTGATCGACATGTTGATGGGCCTGACCAAGCATTGTTGGCCTTGAATCATAATCAGATCACTAAATAAAGACAATCAATGGTGATCAGAGCTTCATGACCCACTACTGAGTTCCCAACCATTGATTTGGTGATCAGAGACAAAGACCCACCACTAGCTTTCGATTTTTGGTTCCCGCTTAATGAGTTTCATACGTATGATAGATGTTAAGCCCCTGGCCTGGTTTGGGCCCATATGTTGATTTGGGCGGGCTGGCCTTATAAAGCCCACTCTATTCAAATTTCTATTTGGCTTGAGCTGGGTCTGGCACATTGACTGTGATTGATGCCTGGATGGCTGGTAATCCAACACAATACACCATAGTTCGGTGTATAACAGTCAGTGCATATATTTTACTAACTAACACACATTTTAATCCAAATCAACAGAGAATTTGCTCAAAAATGGTGATTTTGAAGAAGGCCCATATTTGTTTCCAAACACAACATGGGGTGTCTTAATCCCACCCAACATAGAGGATGATCACTCCCCACTGCCCGGTTGGATGGTTGAATCACTCAAAGCTGTTAAATACATAGATTCAGACCACTTCACAGTTCCACAAGGCAAGAGAGCAGTTGAACTCGTCGGCGGCAAAGAGAGTGCGATCGCTCAGGTGGCTCGCACCGTCCCAGGAAAGGTTTACACACTCACATTCGCCGTCGGCGACGGAAGTAGCTCATGTGAAGGGACCATGACTGTAGAGGCATTCGCAGGGAGAGACACCGTCAAGATCCCGTACATCTCAACCGGCAAGGGCGGTTACAAGCGAGCAGTGCTTAAGTTCACTGCTGTATCCACACGAACCCGGATCATGTTCCTCAGCACATTCTACACCATGAGAACCGATGGGTCCCTCTGCGGGCCGGTTATCGACGACGTCAAGCTGTTGAGTCTTCGTAGGCCGTAAGAACTTGCACATGTGAGGTATTACTCATGCGAGATGTGTTGTACTTTTTCTTTTCTTTGGCTATATACATATATGGTGTGGTGTAATGCTAGTAAGAGGCTTTGCTTAAGCTTATCATGTCATAAGTATATACAGATGTGATAGAGAATATTGCAAGGAGTGGGATTCTTGTTATATTTCAATGTAACTTTGGGTAGAGAGAAATGCATAAGAGTGAAAGGGAAATTTCTATAAATAACTTCAAATTATTGCTTTGGTGCACCTTTTATACCTTTATAAAGCTCTTATCTCTTTGTAGTGGTTTTGGGGGACTAGGTCTCATGGCCTTTGGGCCCATTCATTGAAGAGGTGTTGTACAATGATAGGGAAACCATTCAGCAAGGTGTGGGTTTCTTTTATTACTGTTAGGTTTTATCTATTATAGTTCAAAAGCCCAAAATCTCGACGCCATTCGACGTTCGGCCGGGTCGGGTCGACCCGAATAATAGATTAGAACTAGTTTTCTCTTATTCTTTTCTTTGTGTATTTTTCATAATATACTGTCTATGATTTTATAACTTCTCTTTTACAATCAATTACTGAGATACGCCTCCCTTTCCTTGGGAGACAAACACGCGTGCAATGATGATGATTGGGATTCCTCAATATCTCAAAATTGGTGGGATATGGTTAACCCTATTACTGATTTTTTTAATGTTGTCTTGATGAGTTGTGAAAGAAGAGCTACCTTGTTTAGCCTTTATTCTTTCTAATGTTGTAGTGTTGTTATCTTCTAAATTGGATGCATTAATAGATGTCGTGATGCTAATCTTACTTTATGTTGGGCGTGGCTCGATGAGTAGGCTTGGCAATGTACATGTCTTGTCAATGAGTCTTGTTGAGTCAAGACCGAGTCTCGATGAATGAATTTATTAGTGACTCAGCTTGATATTTCATTTAGTGACTTGCTAAAGGTTCAAGTTGAGCCACCAAGTTTTAAAATTATAATATTTATTTCCTCCAACCAAGTAAAATTATGTTGGTCCACTACAAGGATGTAGGTAATTCTCTCAAGGTGAAATGAAAATTTGTGAACTGCGGGAAAGTAAATGAGGAATTATTGGGAACTTATTTACTCAACTAAGTGATGGTCCTTTTGGACATGATGCTTGGACCACTCGACGGTTGGCACTTGAATTCAAACTCACATGAATGCACCAGAAAAATAACTCTAGTATTCAGCATGGTACCATGTGTGTGTGTGTGTGTAACAAAAGGCTAACAATGAACTAACCACCAACTTGTACCTTATACTTGTATTGGAACTCAAAATAACAACAATTTCTAATATCAAAAGGCATTGGGAGAAAGCATTTTAGCCTAGCAACTCCCTAAATAATAAGACTCTACACACATCTTATGTGTGTATAACTAGAGGACTTTGCAAGAGACATCTGGTTTGTTAGTTTTATCATTAGCCGCAAAGATAACCAACTGGGTGTGCAGTTTCTTTGTAATTATCGACCACCCTTTTATGCATTGGAGTAAAACATTCAAATTGTATTCACTATAGTGACCCGTCTATGGTTGCTTCCAACATCTCAAACTCATTAGCCATCTTATACATATTGAGGATATAATCACTTACAAAAACATCATGTTTAGCTTCAAGTTATACATTTGTCTTTTTAAAGTTTAGACTTGGGCAACAATTACCAAATTGAACATTAATGGGTTTACTTTTTAAAATAGAATTCGGAACTTTTAAGAGCTTAAATCAGTTGTGAGAGACTAAAATAGTTACTTAAAAATTATTAGAATTGGTAGAAGTGATTAATACACATCAAAAGCCTTCTAAAAATTTTGTAATTGGAAGAATGGAATTGAAATTGTTGAGGTCAAAATCTAGATCACCCTCCACTCAATGCAGAGGACCTTCAACAAACCTTAGTCCTGCACAAAAGGGTAAGCAAAGGAGACCCTGGCTAAGTCGAGGGACCCTCCGATGCCTAAGTCAGACTAGGGAATCTGGGTTTAAGTTGTATGTAGAGAGAGGGTGTGAGATCTTATGTACCCTCTAGCAATGGGGTCCCCTGGTATTTATACCTGGGGGTTGAACAATCCACGTCCGTCAATCTCGGCGTGATTTGCTTAACAACAAGATATTGTGATCGTGGAGATATCATCCGTAATCTTTGGGTCGTACGGCGTATCGTGTCTTAAGGGCACGTATCATTGGGCAATATCTTTGGTCGCGTCCATATTTAAGTTAGTTTTCAGGCTTGACACATGGAGTATCTTCACCTAAGCTAGGCCTCAGACTGTGTAGACCAGAGACCGAATACTTAGTAGTTGGAGTTTGCTGAATGAAACGAAGGGCGAGGATCAGGGCTCTTCTCAGCCATCCTTCTTCAGATGAGGACGAGGGTTCGGATCGGCCAATTAGGACTACAGTCCCGAGTCGGGATCCATTAGTGGAGAGCTTGTCTCAACTAATCTGCAGTCGTAACTTAGGGGTCGGCTCATACTTGAAGTGGTATCCTCCTTCCAAGGCCTTATTAACTGATTCGGGTAGCTCAGACTGACTCCGATTATCCTTGCGCAAATTTCCCCATAACAGAAATTAAATTACCAAGAACTACACATGAAGAAAGAGAGAGAGAGAGAGAGAGAGAGAGAGAGAGAGAGAGAGAGACAGACCAAATGTGGAAATTATGAAAAGCATATTGAAAGGAAAAAGTGTACCTTTATATTTTTTTGGCAAAAGTCGTAGCCAGCGCCAAGTGTGTGTTGAACTGGTATCATACGAAAAGCCTTCATTCTGAGACACTAGGAGAAGTATAAAGTCAGAGAAAATCATATATTTTTTAATCTCTGTGTGTTTAATTTAATTAATAGCGCATAATCCTTTTTTTTTTAAAAGGAAGCTCGATAATAAAGAATTTGCGCGTGTTTTCAATAGAAGGCATAAAAACACTACAATTCGTTTACAAGTAAGGTAATTGTTAGTAAATATATAAAGTTTGATGACAAAACTGCTTAGAATTGAACCGAGAAAGAGAAGCAATCACATGGGATACATATAGATTTCGAATATAATGTGGTAGATCAGGGTAATTCGGTAGCCACTTCTCCAAGTTCATTTTATCAGATGCTCCTTAACCGTTGACATCATCATCTATATTATCTCCACTTACAAATATACTTCCATCTACTTATGTCAACTGTAGAAAAAATCTTCTCCATACATCTAACCAGTCCTCAAATATAAGAGATTTTAAAATTGCCTGTAATGATGATGGTGGTTCGATTAATTGTGTTATTCACAAATAATGATTTTATAAGGTTTATATAAGTGATCAAATGATAGGTGGGTAAGGGTGATGGATGAAGAAAATCAAAGCAAATTAGAAAATATTACACATGAGAGTTGACTAAACACCCAGAGAAGCACAAGGTAATTTGTGTGAGGTGGGTCTATAAGACCAAATACGGGACGGATGGATCCATTGATTGGTGCAAAGCAAGGCCAACAGTGAAAAACCCTAATATTGACTATCATAAGGTATTTATTCCTATTACTTGCATGGAATCAATTCAATTATTAATTACTTTGGCAACACAAAATCGATGAAAAGTCCATTAAATGGATGTGAAATTGATTTTTTAATGGCATCCTTAGAGAATAAGTTTATATTGAGATGACCGTTTGTTACATAAAAAAGAAACAAGATCACTTAATGTACTAACCTAAAAATGGCGCTTTACAATCTCAAGCAAGCTTTAAGAGCATGGTACACTCGCATCGACTCATATATTCACCATAGTGGGTCCATGAATGTCCCAATGAGCATGCTATTTATGTCAAGTGCAATCATTGTGATGATGTATTGCTAATATCCTTATACATTATGGTATAAGTTTCACAAGCAATAATAATGTTATGATTAGTAAATCTAGAAAAGCAATGGTTTGGAAATTCGAGATGACGGACATGTGTCTGATCACAACACATTATCTTGGAATTGAGGTCAATTAGGCAATTGATGGGATTTTTATATCTCAATAGAAGTATACTACTTGTGAAATTCGAGAAAGGTTCGAGATAAAGAATTCTAAGCCCGTACACATTCTTGTGAAAATTAAATTGAAATTGAGAAAAAAAAAGTGTTCTAATAAATCCCAAATACTTCAAATGATTAATCCGAAGTCTTCGATACTTAATCATAATCGGGCTTTAAATCATATGTGGTGTGAGGTTACTTAGTTGCTGCATGATGTCTTCAAGCCAGATTCATCTCCAGAAAAAAATAAAATAAAATTATATACACTACTAAAAATATACATTTGATCACGATATCCTTTATTCGCATGCTCAAGAATTTAAATTTTTTTTCAATTTACAGTTAGTAATTAGACCGGTAATATGAATGGCAAAAAGAGCATGCTAAGCTCCGTGTTTTGTACTAGAAGTGATGCATTTACATTGTCCTCCCGACTGTTGAGGATTAGTTCATTGCAATGACATTTTATACAAGTCAAGCCATTTTAGCTAAGGAGAATACTTGAGGAGATGTACAATATTAAAGATGGTTTCACAATTATTTGTTGTGATAAGAGTTCCATGATCTCTTTTATGAATAATATAGTATTCTATGGACAAAGCACGCACCTCAATATTTGTTATTACTTTATTTGAAGATCGTAAAGAATAATAATATTGAGTTTGAGTATTGTATGAATAGTAATTAAGTTGTCAACATTTTCATGAAGCTAATGAAGTTTGACACATTTGATAGGTTAAAGAAGAAGTTGAGCGCGAGTAACTTGGAAAGTCCAATTTAAAAAAAGACGTTTGAAATTTCAGTTAGCTATGGTGAACATATCATGATATCCATAAAAATTTTAATGCTTATTTATTTCACTTGATAAATATTATGAATCAGCTAATGCATTTCACTTGCTGAACATGACCTATTATTGATTTGTGGCCCATAAATGTTGACGGCATCCTCAATGTGATCTCATAGCTTCCACGGGATAGAAACAATGGAGTCAATCTATGAATTTTCCTTCCTTTTACCGTATTTTTCTAAAGCCTTGTTTAATAGAAACTTCCAATACTAAACACAATGTAAAGAAAAGTTAGTTGACCCATGGGAACCAAGCTCTACATTAATTATAGTGTGACTAAAAATATATATATATACACACACACATACATACCGTTGTTAAAAGGTAAAGTAATCACTCTCCGTATTTATAACTTTTGCAGGATAAAAACACACTTAATAATTGAGTATATTCTTTACTATTTGCAAATATTTAGTTACTTACATTTATTCATCACCTACCTATACACAGTGGAGCTCACCATGTTGCATGTCATTCAAACCGCACATTAAGTGGAGGCCACTATAATGGAAGGATTACCCACAAATCAAACCTATCAAATAATTATGTTAACTGCACCATAGAAAACAACATCCCCCTCCCCCTCCCCCCCAAAGAAACTTCCAAATTCATGTAGTCGTTTTATGATAGTTACATCTGTTGTTGATGTCTTAAATTTGTCAATAACAGGGTCAGTTGATGCCATTGACAAACCATTAGATGCCATCGATAGATGCTCAGTCCCATCGAAAAAATTTCGAAAAAAATCATGTTGGTTGCTGGAACGTTTTAGTATCGCTACTTGATGACATCGAAGGAATTCGATGCCATTGACAAATCCTCGATGTGGTTTCGATGCCATTGAAAGTCTCGTGGAAGATGTACACGGAATTGCATAGTGCATGAGCTGTTTCCTATTCCAGTTTGAATACTATATGTATCAAGTATAATTGAGTTTTTTTTTTTTTGGGGGAGAGAGAGAGAGAGAGAGAGATGTATTAGGGCTTTCTAATTCGTTTTTAAAGGTTTAAGGGCATAGCTAGGGATTGTGAAGTAGATTCGAGGCTTGTTCGAATTAGTAAGACTTTATCTCTTGTAATTTATGCTTTCATGGTGCATCTCTTATAGCTTTATGTCATGGTTTTTTCATGCAATGATTTTTCACATAGGGCCCACATGCAAGGTTGGATGCCATACATGTTACACATAAGGCCCACATGCAATCCTTGTAGAATAAACTTAATTAACTAAAATACCTTTAATAATTATTTTTTAAAAAAATTATTCACCTATTTGCAAATAGTTTTTTACGCATGTAATAATTTTCCATATTCGTCTACTTATAGATTGTTGTTTTCATAAATTTAAGGTGACACCAAATATAGTCAAACCATATCACACGTGTTCAAAAGAAGTCATAGCTATCAAAATCTACGACTAAGATTAATCTCATTACATTCACATGGCTAGTGGATCAGGGCGTGCATTGGTTTTCCAGGGCAAAACACCAACACTACTCGCATCCAACATGTGTTGCCACATATCAGGGTCAGCATCATGAGATGGTGTTGTGTGCCCTATAAAGCCAATGTGTTAATTTTAACTGTTGATTTGATTAATTTGATCATGGATTATTGTGATAAGAGGTCTTGCATAGACATGTCATTGATGTCACAAGTAAGATATGAGTATATCCTAAATCATGTATGTACATGGGTTTAAAAAAGGTCCTCTACGTATTAGAATTCTTTCATCCACACAAGGCACGCTAGATTACTAGATTAGATGGCATATACACACAACCAATGGCACTAAACAAAACCAATGACAGTGTCTCATTCCAACCTTTTATAGCCTATATGAGTTTCAAATGGTCATGATTTTTGGATTCTAAGCTGAACATGAGGCAACCTACCAAATGAAAAGGGTGAATCTCATAAAAGCTCCATCCATAGACTCTTGGCGAGCAAGGTACGATATTCAAAGTACTCTTGGACTTATTGTGTAGAACGTAACATTGACCTCCATGTGTATGCAAAAAAGCTCAATGAGCCTCACCATGATGTATGGTTTTTGTCCCCATTGTTTATCCATTTTTCCAAATAATTTTAGCACGCAAGCTCAAAAATGAGGCCGAGCCAAAGCTCAAGTGGACCACACTGCACAAAACAATGGGGATGAAATTTCTCCCATTTAAAACTTCCTATGGGCTTTGGATCAACTTGGTATTCTTGTTTTCCCTACATTCAGGTCTATGTGAGTTTATCAACAGGTTGGAGGAAAAATAAACATTAGGTGATTGGCCTTAAAAAGGTTTCAATGGACATCATTATCACAATTGCTTTATGCTGCCTAGGATATTTTAGTTTTAGTTTTGCCTCATTCTCAAGTGGACCACACCTTACAAAACAGTAGGGATGAAATGTCTTCCATTTAAAACTTCCTGCTAGCTTTCGATCAACTTGGTAACTTTGTTATCTCGATCAACTTGGTAACTTTGTTATCCCTACATCCAAGTCTATGTGACCTTATCAACTGATAAGATGAAAAATAAACATAAGGTGATTGGCTTAAAAAGTGTTTTAACAGCAGACATCATTATCACATTTGCTTGTTTGCTGCCTAGGTTATTTTAGTTTTAGTTTTAGTTTTGCCTCATTTCCAAGGCTCTCACCCTAAAATGATATAGAAAAGTTATAATTTTGCCTTGTTCTCTTATCTGGCTCATGCCCTAAAATAATATAAAAAGGTTATTTTAGTTTTAGTTTTGCCTCCTCTCCAGCTCATACTCTAAAATAATATAGAAAGATAAATGTATGCCTCGATAAAGGCATACATCATGGTGGAGCCTACAGACCTTTTCGAGTACAAAGGTCGGTTCTACATTCTAACCTTACCAGAAGTCTGGTCCTTTGTTAAAACCCACCCCTGTGGGATGCTGATTGCACGTGGGCCCCACAATAATGTATGTGTTTGGGATCCAAAATGGACAGGAATCAGTCCAAAACCTAGGTATATCCATAAAGGGAATTCCCTTACGGTGGAAAATAGTGGTGAATGAATTACAGCTGTTAAAAACTTATTAGGGCTTGTTGTGATTTTTATTTGCCATCCAACCTGTTGATTAGGTCACACCAATCCGTATAAAGGGAAAATATAAATATCAGCTAGGTCTGAAACTCTTGTGGGCCTGAAGAAGTTTTTAATGGTGGGGTTCAATCATTGTAATTCTTCCGAGTTGTATGAACGATTTGAAAGAGATGAAAGTTACATGGCCCCACAATGATGTATTTATTATATCCACATTGTCCATCCATTTTTGAGACCATTTTAGAGCATTAGACAAAAAATGAATAGTATCCAAAGTTAAAATGGACCACACCGAAAATAGCAACAAGGATAATGATTTTCACCATTAAAAAATTCACAGGGCCCACAAGATGTATTTATTATATCCACATTGTCCATCCATTTTTTGAGGCCATTTTACAGCAAAAACAAATATCATATTGATCCAAAACTTCTGTAACCCCAAAAGGGTTTCAATGGTAGACTTTCAATCTCCCTCTACTTTCTTCAGTGTGATCCACTTGATCTTTAGATCAGTTTTATTTTCTGATCTAAGCCTTGTGACGAGCTCGCCAAATGGATGGACGGTTTGGATATAACACATACCTTACAATGGGACCCGAACTTGCTGACGTCAATACACCATCTATATAGCTGGTGTGTGGTATGCCAACCAATCCGCTTCCTTGGATCTGCCCCAATTTTAATCTCGTACCCTGAACAAGCTGGCAAAGAGAATGGACGGCGTGGATAAAGTACTTACGTCATGGCGGATCACATAGCACCGTCACTCCAGTAGTGTCAGGATGCAATCCCGTCCTCACCTGTTCCATGTAGCAAGTCACCACGCTATAAGGTGTATGCAGCGAGTAACTCACCGTGCTAGCATGGTGAGTAAACTCTGTGGGATCCACCATGACGTTGGTGTTTTATCCACGCCGTCCATCAGTTTTTCCGGTGCATTTTAGGGATCAACCCAAGCTTAAAAGCATATCCAAAGCTCAAATGGATCACACAATAAGAAACAGCGGGGATTAAATGCTTACCGTTGAATGCATCTTGGGCCCACATAAAGTTTGAATCAAGATGATATTTGTGTTTTCCCTTCATCAATGTCTCTTGAACCTGTGAACAGGTTGGATGACAGATAAACATCACCATCGGTCCTAGGAAGGTTTCAACGGTGAACATCATTATCCCCACTTTTTTCTACGGTGTGGTCCACTAAAAACGGATGGACGGCGTAGATAAGACACATACATCACAGTAGGCCACACACAGTTTACTCACGATGCTTCAACGTAATGGGTCACCACACAATCCGCGTCCGTGCTAATGTTGCCAGGGCGGGAGCCGAAATTTTCATCCGACGGTCAACAGCGACGCATCAGAACTGAATCCAACGGCTGAGGTAGTCGCGTCTACTTAAAGCTACATGAAAATCTCTAGGGCCGGGAAATGTCTTCTATAAATACTCAAACTCTCTCTTTTTGCTTTCCCTCTCACTGGCATTTCTACAGAAATCAGCGGAGCAGAGAGAAAGATCTCCTCTGAAAATAGATGGTAGATTCCTTTCTAGGGTTATTTATTTATTTATTTTTATTTATTTAATCAATCTTCTTCTCCATGCAAGCTTTCAGCTCGGGTTGCGGTTTTGGTCTCACCTCTCTCTGTCTATATATCTCTTGTGTAGGCATTGCCGAATCAGCAGCAGGTTGACTATCCGAGCTTCAAGCTCGTGATTGTCGGGGATGGAGGAACAGGTATTTTTCTGAAAAAATTGGCATATTTTTCGATTGCTCGTTTTCTGCTTTAAAGTTCGGTCTTTTGTTATTTTGTAGATTTAGGTTTAGATTTGCGATGAATGGTTTCAGTCGTTGTTTTAGGGTTTTTGATTGTTGTTTTCTTATGATCTTGTATATTTTGGATCTTTTTGTTGATGATGGTGGGGTTACGGATGGTGGGATTCTCTGGTATTAGAGATATCCTCCAGCTGGGCTAATTGATTTCCAGCTGGACCACTGCTAGCTAATTGATTCTCCTATGTCTACAATACATGTATATATACAGCATCCTAATACAGGGAAATACACACAAAAAAGGAGAATAAATTTTACGTATTAGGATGCTGTATATATACATGTATTGTACAATGGGCATGGGAGTCGGGGTCTAAATAGGGATAATTGTATGAGGTGGGGTTGTTGAAAGGAATAGTCATAATGCACATATGAAGATGGGTATGACTCAGGGTGATGTGAGGGTCAGTTGGAATCAAATGGATAAGAAGAATGCGATGGTTATCGATGGGCATGTGAGTCTAAGTAGGGATAATTGTATGAGGTGTATGAACATCTTCCTGTCCACGCTTTAAGAACAAACATTAAAGAATGTGGGTTGAACTGTAGGCTTAAGTTATAGCTTTAAGGGCTTTGGGGTTTGGGATGGATTCTAGGGGGGTAAGCTTGTGGGGAATATTTAAAAAAAAAAAAAAAGAAAAAGAAAAAGAAAAAAAGAAGAAGCTTATGGGGTCATTTGGTTGCAAACATACAATCATAAGGTTTAGCACGTTTGGTATAGCTGGGTTTCTTTGTGGAAGATTGCATTGTAGATTTCAAGGTCGATGTCCTACGAGAGTAGGAAATGTCTTGTTATGTGTTTACATGTGTGAGTGGGTAGGGGATGTAACTTGTTGGGATATTGATATTAGAATGGATTTTTAGTATCTTGGGAGGCCCATCATGGTCTGTTTGGATGCTTATAAAAATTTTAGTTGCAAACACTTTACACATGTAAAGAGTTTCACAGATAAACTGTTTACATTGTCATGTTTGGCTTTTTAGTAGTAAAGTGGTTTACAGGCAAATAGGTTATTGTGTATGGCTAGCTTGTAAAGTGTTTACCATGCAGAAATTGTCATTCACACCATAGAGAGCTTTGAGTGGCATATCCTGCAAAAATATTCAATTGACAAAAAATGTGTTTTTTATTTTTATTTTTTTATGGGCCCTAAGAGTGTTAAAGGACACGCATGATGGACAGATTGGATGTCCTACGCCCATCATAGTTGGCCCCATACAAATTTGGAATGTTTTTAATGGTGGCATCCAATCCCAATTGTTTCTTTTCGTGTGATGCACCTGAGGAATCAATCAACCTCTTTTTGGGGCTAGAGGAGAGCATCAAGGATGCACATGATGGATGGATCGGATGTACTGTGCAGATCCCGGTTGGCCCCACACACGGTGTGCATGTATCAACCATCATGTTGTGCTATGTATCATGTCTTTGCAGGTGTAATCCCCTTCACCTATAATCTAAAACATGGGGTTTCTTTCCTGTAAAAAAAGTGGAGTGTTTACCTGTAAATTTATGGGTAAATTTCACCATCCAAACACTGCTTGTAAACCCTTTGCAACTAAAGGTTTTTATCGGTATATGAATGACCCCTTGGAGATAAACAAGAATAAAGTTCTTGTACTTGCAAAGGAGGATAAAAATAAACAATTCAGTGCATTTGCATCACGGTGGGCTGTTCACCCTTGAAGTGGGTGATTTGTGTTCTTTTTTCTACCCATTTGGAATAAGATACTATCATAGAATAAGGATCAATGTTAACATTTTTTATTTTTGCGACACAGTTTGATCCTTCCCATGCATTCTAGTGGATATGGCATGTGCAGTGCACATGGAGAGGAAGTGGTTTGTATGATGTGCAGGAAGGGGAGGAGAAGTGATTATGAAGAGGATTGACTTATGTAGGTCTAGCTGTATAAGGGATGATTTTTACTAATCAAGTGACATGATGGGGAATTGTGTACGATATCCACCCACTCATCCATCAGGTGCACTGCCTTGTGTTTATGTTCACCTTAGAGCCCCAAATCAAGTCGATCCAAAACTTAAGTGGGCCAGGCCATAAGGTACATCCTCTAAATTCATGTGTGGCCCATGGTAGCATTTCCATTGTGAAAAGATCTCTTTTATGAGGGGCTTGCTTCAATTTCTTGGTAATTGCTATTCTTATGCTAGGATTGTAGTTGTTGAATACCTCTAAAAAAAAGTTGTTGAATGGAGTTAATGTTTCATCCATTGAAACTGTTTACAGGATAGGCCCCCATTATGGGTGGAAGATGCATGAAAAAGAAACTACTAGATTGGGATATTTCAATCCTTGATCACTTAAATCTCTTCCTTTGAATGTAGTATGTCTCCTTGAAATTTCTTTTGTGGGCCATCCGTAGGGGATTTTCAATCTTGAAGATTGTTTATCCACCATCCACTATATGCCAATCATATGAATGGGTCATTGCAAAATGTCTACGGGTTCAAGCATCAGATTCCTAAAGTAAAAATAGCATGATCTTATATTAATGAGGGCTTAGTATGAACTTGAGGCCATTTTTGTGCATAAGTTGAATGCTTAAATCTCTGCCATCCTCGTCTTTTAAAGGAGAGTAGGCTAAATCGTAAACATCAACCATATTTTCTGAAACATATGACTAGACTCATTATACATTACATAAATACCCTCTCCTTAGCTAAAAACCCTTCCCAAATTTGTAAATTCTCAAATAATTCCAAGTCCTTGCTCTCTCAAAAATTAATTGCGAGCAATTTTTGCCCAGTGGTGCTCAATTTATTTGTAGTAGAGATATAAGGTTTTCTTGGTTGCATTAACTGTTTTTTGTAGCTTTTTTGTTCAAGCGACCCTCTTGGACACCTCTCTATGCATGGCTTTCTATTTTGTTGCAATCCAGCTGTTTGGTTTTTGTGTTAGATGTTAGTATGCTTGGTTGCATTTGGACACACAATGTTCATAATGAGGACATCATGTTTAATGAACAGTCAGAACAATTATTGATTTTTCTGCAATGATTATAATGATGAATTGCCAAGTCTCTTTATGTTTCTTCAGCTCCAACTTGAAAGTAGAATAATCTAAAATTTGATGATCTCATATACCGAATACAAATGACGGGGAAGGTCATTGCAATTTACTTGTTCTCACTGACAAATTATTTGTTAGTTAGGTAGTCGCAATCTTTGCTGTATGCATGACACTGAATCGGTCAACCACTTACTGGTTCATTGCCCTTTCATCTCATCTATTCTAGAAGATTTCTGTCAACAGTTCTCGGTCAGTTGGTGCGCCCCTGATTTTGCAGCGAAGATGTTATCCAACCGGAATGGTTTTAATCTCGGAAAAATCAACTCCATCAATTGGCGAATGGCTCTCCTGGCTATTTGGTGGGTGGTTTGGGAAGAAAGGAATAATAGGTGTTTCAATGATCGGTTGTCTTCAGGAAGGATAATAGGATCTAAGGCTAAAAAGCTGGTCATCGAATGGGCTGTTAATGTAAAGGGTTTAAAGAGGGTTGATTTGTCTTTTCTAGGTGTTTAGGTGCTTCCTGCTATCTCAGCAGTTTTCTTCCTTTGTTTCTTTTCTTTTCTTTCTTTTGTTTGTCTCTTTCTTTCAATATAATCGCAGTTACTTTTAATAATAATAAAAAATTGATGGTGCATCAGAAATGTGCAGGCTTCGGCATGCTAGTTTAGGATGTTCACAAAATACCATATGGATATATTGTTGTTTTAGGAAAGATAGAGTGAGATGTATGAGTTTTTTGTTGCATGCTAGTCTAGGATGTTGACAAAATACTATATGGATATATTGTTGCTTTAGGAAAGATGGACTGAGATGTGCGAGTTTTTTGTTACGAACCTGCTTGAAGTTGTGTTATCTACGATTTTCCTTTCAAGACTCATAGAAGTGTTTCTTTTACTGTTCATTGTACGAATTGTCAATGCTACTCTATTTTAGGGGTTTGTGTTGAGCTGAAAATGTTTTTTTTTTCCTTATGATATAGGGAAGACAACCTTTGTTAAGAGGCATCTTACTGGCGAGTTTGAAAAGAAGTATGAACGTAAGTATTTATTGATAGCTCTCTCTATCCTTTTTTTTTTTTTGCTTTTAGTTGATTTGATTTTGATTATTATTATTATTGTTGAAATGTCTCTGTAGCTACAATTGGTGTGGAAGTGCATCCCTTGGACTTCTTCACAAACTGTGGGAAAATCAGATTCTATTGCTGGGATACTGCTGGTCAAGAGAAATTTGGTGGTCTTAGAGATGGATACTAGTAAGTGGCTTATTGGATCATATATGAATGAAATTAGGCTTTATGCATATGAACTTCATATTGATGTAATAAAATCCTTCCTGGTTTTTCCTATTGCATGGCATTGCTCACCCGGGATCTATCTTTTTCTGATTATTTAATGGGGGTCTGGTAGGCAAATTGTATATATTTTTAGTTTTTAGCTTGTGTAATATTAATCGTGCCGTGCTTGCATAATTTTCCTAACCTAACTAGCTGGTACAATGCTATGATAATGATTATTATTTAATGGGTCTCGTTGCTATGTTGTCTGCTTACTATCAGTTTTTGGCTTGTGTGGTCGTGTAATTTTAGTTGTGATGAGTTTGTGTAATTTTCCCAATCCCAATAGGGGCAGTGCTATGATGATCACTACAAGCTTGTGTGATTGTGTCATCTCTATTTGTTTGTGCTAGACTAATTGCTTGATGTGTTTGGCTTATTTGTAACTGACATAAATGCAATGTTGGACTTGATTTCAGCTTATATTGCAAATGCATATGTTGTATGTGTCTTGATAGAAATTGTGGATATGTTTAGTGTGTTGGAGGTATCAAAATTTGCTTTCATATTCTGAAAAAGATAAAGAAGAATCAATGGGGTTATGATCTAATCAATGCCAACCCCAATTAATTGGGACGAGGCTTAGATGATGATGGTGATTGGGGATATTACAAGTGGAGAAAAAGGAAGATTTGGAAAGGTTTCCTTGGAGATCCCTTTCTAATGAATGGGGAATATTGAAAAAGTATTCCTCTCCTTCATATTTTTCAGTAGAAAAATCTGAAGAAAGCCCATGTGCACTTCTAGTTTTGATTGTTGATCATACTAACCGGTTAAGTTTTAGCTTCCAACTGCTAATCACTTTATAAATACACAGGCATATTAATTTTTAGTTCTAACTGCAAATTATTTTATAATGGCCAAATGACATCAAAACTAATAGTGGTGGAAATGTCACTATCTTGTAGCTAAAGCTAAGACCAAATTTGAGGCTATTCATTTTTAATTCCAACTGCTAATTACTTTATAATGGCAAAATAACATTTAAAATAACATTAGTGGAGATGTGAAAGATGGAATGTAGCATCCTTGAAGTAAAAATGTACCATTTGTAAATCTCTAAAACACATTCAAAATGAGAACCTATTTGGTGCTAGAAAAATGAATCCAACTCATGTTTTTCCGAGAGCTGCTACTATAGTTGCTCTCTATGTTGATAATGGTCATGATGTGGTGCACTAGTTTGGCCTCGTCGAAATTGAGGATGGGCTTGATGTTTGAGGTGTATGTCATGGTCCCATCGAAAATGAATTGTAACTCATTTTTTTGTGAACATGTGCCAATGTAGTAGTACCGTCTTTTAGGAATAATTAAGATGTGTGGCACTAGTGTGGCTCCCTAAACTCAGGACGGGCTTGATATTTGGTGCATACATCTTGGTGCAGTACATGGACTAATGCAACTATGGGCTGGAAAGTGTATATTAGGAGAAAACATCACTTGCATGGGCAAAGTTTAGACAATTTGAAAACGGGAAATTGATCGTACTGGCCTCGATGTATGGTCAAATTCTCTAAAGAAATACTACCTTCCAAATATTACGAGGGTGGCCTTCTGACAACTTTTATAAAATGTTTTGGACGAAAATGCCCTTGTCCTTGGATTTGTAGTTGTACGGTTTTAGAGTATGGAAGAAGTTACGTGTTATTTCAATCCCGAGAATGTGACATGGACGAAAGCCTTTTTTAGCGTGGGCAAGGCCCAATTCGTGGGGCCCACATTGCTGGATGTGTAAATTCCATGCTGCCCATCCTTCTTGCCGTGTCATCTTAGGGCTAGGGCCCAAATATCAGCCTGATCCAGAGTTAGTGTGGCCCACATAATAGAAAATAATGGTGATAGTGTCACCCACTGTTGATACTTTCTAGGCTCAATGCGATGTTTGTTAGAAGTGGACACCGCACAAGGCGGGACTTTTTGGGCCCACGGCGAGCTGGCCAACAAGGTGGATGGAACGGATCACCCCATTGTGGGCCTTAGGTTATGGTACCAATGGCTAGGCAGTAAAGGATGTGAACACGTGAAAACTACGACGACAACTATAACCCCATGCAAACCACGACCCATATGGGCCCACATTGATGTATGTGTATAATCCATGCCGCCCATCCTTTTTGCTGTGTCATTTAAGGGCTAGGGCCCAAGTATCAACTTGATCCAGTGCTCGTGTGGGCCACATAATAGAAAATAATGGTGACTATTGAGACTTTCAGGCTCATTGTGATGTTTATTAGAAGTGGACATTGCCCAAGTTAGGATTTTTTGGGTCCACAACGAGCTGACCGACAAGGCGAATGGATGGGATCACCCCATCGTGGGCCTTAGGCTATGGTACCAATGACTAGGTAGTAAAGGAAGTGAATACGTGAAAACCATGATCCATATAACATGACAACCACGACCCATATAACCTGACAACTATGACCCATGCAAACCACGACCCATATGGGCCCACATTGATGTATGTGTATAATCCATGCCGTCCATCCTTTTTGTTGTGTCATTTTAGGGCTAGAGACCAAATATCACCCTGATCCAGTGCTCATGTGGGCCACAAAATAGAAAATAATGGTGACTGTTGAAACTTTCTAGGGCTAGAGACCAAATATCACCCTGTCCTTTTTGTTGTGTCATTTTAGGGCTAGAGACCAAATATCACCCTGATCCAGTGCTCATGTGGGCCACAAAATAGAAAATAATGGTGACTGTTGAAACTTTCTAGGCTCACTGTGATGTTTGTTAGAAGTGGACACTGCCTAAGGCAAACTTTTTGGGCCCACAACGAGCTGGCCGACAAGGTGGATGGATCAGATCACCCCATTGTGAGCCTTAGGCTACGGTAACAATGGCTAGGTGGTAAAGGAAGTGAACACAGGAAAACCACGATCCATATAACATGACAACCACGACCCATATAACATGACAATTACAAGCCATGCAAATCATGACCTATATGGACCCACATTGATGCATGTGTATAATCCATGCCACCCATCCTTTTGGCCGTGTCATTTTAGGGCTAGGGCCCAAATATCAGCCTGATCCAGTGCTCATGTGGGCCACAAAATAGAAAATAGTGGTCTATGCTCACTGTGATGTTTGTTAGAAGTGGACACTGCCCAAGTCAGGACTTTTTGGGCCCACGGCGAGCTGGCCGACAAGGCGGATGGATCGGATCACCCCACTTTAGTAAAGGAAGTGAACATGTGAAAATCACGATCCATATAACATGACAATCACGATCCATGCAAACCAAGACCCATATGGGCCCACATTGATGTATGTGTAGAAGATCCTCTCGGTGCGTTTGATAAAGGTCATAGACAAGCTCATCTCAGCTAATCAGAGTGCGTTCATCCCAAGGAGATGGATCATCGATTGCGCCTTTATCGCCAACGAAGTGCTGCATTCTAGCCATCTGTCTGGCTTGAAACATATTTTCTGCAAGCTGGATGTGGAAAAAGCATACGACCACATTGAATGGGGATTCCTGTAGTACCTGATGAAAAGGATGGGATTTAGCGAAAAATGGAGACAGTGGATAGGGGAATGTATTGGTTCTACGCGTCTGTCGATCCTTCTCAATGGCTCGCCGAGTGGTTTTTTTCGAAGTTCTAGAGGGCTGAGGCAAGGGGACCCTCTATCCCCGTTTCTGTTCCTTCTGGTTGGGGAGGCCCTTTCCAGGATGCTCCATCAGGGCTAGCGCGCAGGTATTCTTAAAGGAATTGACGTTAAAGGCCTCCCTACCCTTATATCTCACATTTAGTACGTCGACAATACCCTTGTTTTCAGTGTGGCTTCTCAGGAATATGTGGACAACCTGCGCATGACTCTTCGCTGCTTCGAGGCAGTTTCAGGCCAATCGATCAATCTGTCTGAGTTTAAACTCATTGGGATAAACATGAAGCAAGAAGAATATGAATGTTGGGCCTCCTCTCTCCAATGCGCGGCTGCTAACCTTCCCTCCTTCGTCGACCTCCCCTTATGCATTGGTTCTCCTCCTAAGTCTGCTTGGGAGAAGGTTTTACTCAGAATAGGTATATATCTGGCCAAATGGAAGTGCAGATTTCTCTCATTGGGGGGTCGCCTCACCCTCATAAAAGCAGCCCTCTCCAACCTCCCCCTCTATATGATGTCTCTTTTTTGCTGCCCCTCTTCAATTGTTAAGTCCATTGACAAGCTGAGAAGGGATTTTCTCTGGCATGGGAAACCCGAGAGATCCAAATTTCACCTGATGGATTGGAAGATTGTTTGCAACCAGATTCAGCATGGGGGTGCAGGGGTTAAAAATCTTCATCTTATGAATCAGGTGCTGTTGGGGAAATGGATCTGGAGGTTAGGGGTAGATGATGGGAGCCTTTGGAACTCCCTTATCAAGGGCAAATATGGCAGATTGGTCTGTGGCTGGTGGACGAAGGAGTCCTCCCGATATCGGTCTTCCGCCCTGTGGAGAGGGATCCTCTCCATGAAGGAAAAGGTTCTCTCGACGATCAGATTTCAGATCGAAAAAGGTGATAAGATCAAATTTTGGGAGGACACATGGCTGGAGGATGCCCTCCTCAAAGTCAGTTTCCCGAACATCTTTCGGTTGACTCCCAACAAAAACGTCCTTGTTGCTGATTGTTATTCTATCTTTGCTGATCAAACAGTGTGGCACGTGGAGTGTAGGCGCAATCTGCAAGACTAGGAAATCCAGGAATATGCCAATCTCCTGGCCTGCGTTCAGAAAGTAGCCCCGGACCCCTTAGCCGCAGACTCCATTCTGTGGAACCTGGATAAAACCAGTGTATTCATGGTTAAAACTCTCTACAGGGCTCTGGAGACCCAAGTTTCTGTTCAAGCGCCCCTCTTTAATCAGATTTGGAAATATTCGGCCCCTCCTAAAATCATCGTCTTCGGTTGGCTGGTGGGAAATAAGCAAATTCTGACTGTGGATAACCTGCGCAAAAGAGGGATGGCCCTGCCTAATATCTATATGTGCTGCATGAGGAACGCAGAGTCTGTCGATCATCTCCTCATTCACTGCCCCTTCATCTACCCAATTTGGACCGAGCTTTGTTCTCGCTTTAATGTCAGTTGGTGCTTCCCTTCTTCGGCGGATCTCCTTCTCAAGGCCTGGCATGGAGTTCGACTTTGACAAAAGCAGAACTCATCTGCGGAGAATGGTGATTGTTGCCGTGTGGTGGGCGGTGTGGAATGAGAGGAATAACAGATGTTTTCGGGACATCGCTCTTTCCTCTTCCGTGCTGGCTTCTAAAGCTAAGGGTTTCATTGTAGAATGGGCGGAGGGTTAGTTTGGCTGCCGTCTTGGCAATCTGGGTAGCCCTCCCCCCCTTTTCCTTTTGTATCTTTTTCCTTTTTTAAATGCAATCGTGATTTCTCAAAAAAACAAAAAAAAATAAAAAATCCATACAACCCATCCTTTTTGCCGTGTCATTTGAGGGCTAGGAACCAAATATTAGCCTGATCCAGTGCTCACGTGGGCCACAAAAATAGAAAATAGTGGTGACTGTTGAAGCTTTCCAGGCTCACCGTGATGTTTGTTAGAAGTGGACATTGCCTAAGTTAGGACTTTTTGGGCCCACGTCGAGCTGGCCAACAAGGTGGATGGATCGGATCTCCGCACTTTGGGCCTTAGGCTATGGTACCAATGGCTAGGTAGTAAATAAAGTGAACGCGTGAAAATCATGATCCATATAACATGACAACCACGACCTATATAACATGACAACTACGACTCATGCAAACCATGACCCACATTGATGTATGTGTATAATCCATGCCACCCATCCTTTTGGCCGTGTCATTTTAGAGCCAGGGCTCAAATATCAGCCTGATCCGGTGCTCATGTGGGCCACAAAATAGAAAACAGTGGTCCATGCTCACTGTGATGTTTGTTAGAAGTGGACACTGCCCAAGTCAGGACTTTTTGGGCCCACGACGAGCTGGCCTACAAGGTGGATGGATCGGATCACCCCACCTTCGGCCTTAGGCTATGGTACTAATGGCTAGGTAGTAAAGGAAGTGAACACGTGAAAATCACAATCCATATAACGTGACAATCACGACTAGGGGTGCACACGGTTCGGTTCCGGTTTCGAAACTGGAACCGAATAGTTAAGGAGATAGATGAATTGGTCACTGCCAGCTGTTGATATGGACCATTCATGTGAAGGGGGCCACCTTTAGTTCTCATCCCTTTTGAAACCGGATCCGAACCGTGTGCACCCCTAATCACGACCTATATAACGTGACAACTACGACCCTTACAAACCATGACCCATATGGGCCCACATTGATGTATGTGTATAATCCATACTGCTCATCCTTTTTACCATGTCATTTGAGGGCTAGGAACCAAATATTAGCTTGATCCAGTGCTCATGTGGGCCACAAAATAGAAAATAGTGGTGATTGTTGAAGCTTTCCAAGCTCACCGTGATGTTTGTTATAAGTGGACACTGCCTAAGTCACGACTTTTTGGGCCCACGGCGAGCTGGCCGACAAGATGGATGGATCGGATCATCCCACTTTGGGCCTTAGGCTATGGTACCAATGGCTAGGTAGTAAAGGAAGCGAACACGTGAAAATCACGATCCATATAATATGACAACCACGACCCATGCAAACCACGACCCATATGGGTCCACATTGATGTATGTGTATAATCCATACCGCCCATCCTTTTTGCTGTGTCATTTTAGGGCTAAGGACCAAATATCACCTTGATCCAGTGCTCATGTGGGCCACAAAATAGAAAATAATGGTGACTGTTGAAACTTTCCAGGCTCAATGCGATGTTTGTTAGAAGTAGACACCGCACAAGGCGGGACTTTTTGGGCCCACGGCGAGCTGGCCGACAAGGTGGATGGAACAGATCACCCCATTGTGAGCCTTGGGTTATGATACCAATGGCTAGGTAGTAAAGGACGTGAACACGTGAAAACCACGACCCATATAACATGACAACCACGGCCCATATAACATAACAACTATGACCTATGCAAACCACGACCCATATGGGCCCACATTGATGTATGTGTATAATCCATGCCGCCCATCCTTTTTGCCGTGTCATTTTAGGGCTAGGGCCCAAGTATTAGCCTGATCTAGTGCTCATGTGGGCCATATAAAAGAAAATAATGGTGACTGTTGAAACTTTTCAGGCTCACTGTGATGTTTGTTAGAAGTGGACATTGCCCAAGTCATGACTTTTTTGGCCCACGGCGAGTTGGCCGACAAGGTGGATGGATCGGATCACCCATTGTGTGCCTTAGGCTACGGTACCAATGGCTAGGTTGTAAAGGAAGTGAACACGTGAAATCCACAATCCATATAACATGACAATCACGACTCATATAACATGACAATTATGACCCGTGCAAACCACGACCCATATGGGCCCACATTGATGTTTGTGTATAATCTATATTGGTTCGGCCAAATATGGGTCTCATAAGTAGGACCATCTTGATGTATATATTTGATCTGATCCATCCACCAACTTCTCCATATCATTTTAGTCCATGGGATAAAATATGAGGCGTATTCGAGAATGGAGTGGAACTCACGGAGGGGAACGATTTTTGTATGTTAAAACATTCCTAGGCATACAATGGGGTCTTTGTTCATTCAAACCAGTCCCAGTCAAAGCCTATTGGCCCCTTCTCAAGCTGGTCTACTCGGTGAACAAAGTAGATTATGTAAGTGGGGCCCCCTTTAACATTATAACCATGGCCCATGACAACCACGACCCATATAACATTGCAACCAAAACCAATGATAACCACGACCCATATAACATGACAAGCATGACTCATATAACATGACCACCATGACCCGCATAACATGATAACCACGACCCATAACAACCAGGACCCATATAACACAACAACTATGACCCATATGGGGTGATTCGTTCGGTCCACCTTGTCGGCCAGCTCGCCATGGGGCCAAAAAGTCCTGACTTAGGTAGTGTCCACTTCTAACAAACATCATAGTGAGCTTGGAAAGTTTGAACAGTTACCATTATTTTCTTTTATGTGGCCCACACGAGCACTGGATCAGGCTGATACTTGGGCCTAGTCCTAAAATGACACGGCAAATGGGATGGGCGGCATGGATTATACACATACAACAATGTGGGCCCATATGGGTCGTGGTTTGCATGGGTCGTAGTTGTCATGTTATATGGGTCGTGGTTATCATGTTATATGGATCGTGGATTTCACGTGTTCACTTCCTTTACTACCTAGCCATTGGTACCATAGCCTAAGGCCCACAATGGGGTGATTCGATCCATCCACCTTGTCGGCCAGCTCGTTGTGGGCCCAAAAAGTCCTGACTTAGGCAGTGTCCACTTCTAACAAACATCACAGTGAGCTTGAAAAGTTTCAGCAGTCACCATTATTGTCTATTTTGTGGCCCATAAGCACTGGATCAGGGTGATATTTGGTCCCTAGCCCTAAAATAACACGGCGAAAAGGATGGGCGACATGGATTATACACATACATTAATGTGGGCCCATATGGGTCGTGGTTTGCATGGGTCGTAGTTGTCATGTTATATGGGTCGTGGTTGCCATGTTATATGGATCGTAGTTTTCATGTGTTCACTTCCTTTACTACCTAGCCATTGGTACCATAGCCTAAGGCCCAGAATGAGGTGATTCGATCCATTCACTGTGTCGGCCAACTCGTCGTGGGCCCAAAAAGTCCTGACTTGGGCAGTGTTCACTTCTAACAAACATTACAGTGAGCCTGGAAAGTTTCAACAGTCACTACTATTTTCTATTTTGTGGCCCACATGAGCACTAGATTGGGCTGATATTTGGGCCTTAGCCTTAAAATGACACAGCAAAAAGGATGGGCGACATGGATTATACACATACATCAATGTGGGCCCATATGGGTCGTGGTTTGCATGAGTCGTAGTTGTCATGTTATATTGGTCGTGGTTGTCATGTTATATGGATCGTGGTTTTCACGTGTTCACTTCCTTTACTACCTAGCCATTGGTATCATAGCCTAAGGCCCACAATGGGGTGATCCGATCCATCCACCTTGTCGGCTAGCTCGCTGTGGGCCCAAAAAGTCCTGACTTGGGCAATGTCCACTTCTAACAAACATCACAGTGAGCCTGGAAAGTTTCAACAGTCACCACTATTTTCTATTTTGTGGCCCACGTGAGCATGGATTATACACATACATCGGTGTGGGCCCCACGAGTTGGACCTTGCCCACGCCCAAAAAAAGGGTTCTGTACACGTCATTAGATACGACGTAACTTCTTATTCAAAAAACCGTACAACTACTTGACCAAGGACAAAGGGCATTTTGGTCCAAGTAATTTTCGGAAGCTTGTCAGAAGGCCACCCTCGGAATATTTGAAAGGTTGAATCTCTTTAGGGAATTTGACCATACATTGAGGCCAGTATAGTCAATTTCCCTTTGAAAACTTTAACTTTGTGGTCAAAGTCAACCCTTTGACCATTGGCCAAGTAGTCATATGGGCAATATTAGTCTCATTTGATAGGTCATGTAATATGTGCTCCCTATCTATTTTTATTTTCTAATTTGGATATGTAGTTTAATAATTATGAGTGTTTAAGTGTTAGTTTTATTGCGAGGGGTATTTATGTAATTATGGGGAAGTAGGGCCTCTCTTGGTGTGTGGGTTTACATTGTCTATAAACGATACTTATTTTAGCTTGCTATTTGTTTTTCTCTCAATAAGAGAACTTCAAGTTCTGAATCTTCGTATGCTTGAGTGTGTAATATCTCAGCACAAGAAGGCTGCTAATCTTTGGGTGAGTAACATCCTAGAGGAATATTTACTATTTGCTGTTTTTTTTTTAAATTTTTTGCTAGTTATTTCCAAGACCCTCATCTAGAACTGCACCAATTGGTACCAAAGCCCAGGTTTACCCCACAATGACTACTAGGAGCGGGAGATCCTTCAAAAAGCAAATTGATGAGGGCCGGTTGGAGAATTTGTTGTTTGAGATTGCAGCTGGATAACATCAATGGACGATTGGCTGATGTGGAATCTAGATTAGCGGGCACGTCAAAACAACTAGGAATAGATGAAGGGGGGCCCTCGCACAATCCTGACTATAACAAAGAGCCACCAGAAAGTCAGGGTTTGTGGGACAATGATGAGCATCCTCAATGTAGAGGAGAGACATCCTGGGGTGCATAGATTACCAACTCCTTGCAATGAACATAGAGGGCCATATGTTCCAAGGGAAGGAATGCAAGATTGGGTACACAATTTCAGCCACATAACTGGTGGTTACCATTTTCATGCTGATGATATCATGCGAAAGGTGGAGGTAGATGTTCCGGACTTTGAAGGCAATCTCAATCCAAATCTCTTTCTTAACTTGTAATTTGCTATAGAATATGATTTTGATTGGTATGATTAGTGTTCGAATTGTCGGTATCGCTACAAGTTTCATTAGCTAGGGATACAAAAACAATATCAATATCGTTGATAATTGGAAATGCGGGAAAACATGGGGAAAACATTGGATTTTTTCAATGCAACTTCATTCGAGGTTACAATACACATATTTGCATATTTAGGAATAAAAAACTTGCAAAAAGAATGCATACATTTCCATTACTAAGGGCCTAAAAGCATGTGTTTTGTAAGAAATCAGTCCAACCATCTCATCCATCCCATTTATCCATCCAACCTCCAACCTTCCATCCAAACATGTATTAATATTTTAGAATATCGGCAACACATGATATTACCCAACAAATTGTTGATAACTGGAAAAAAAATGAAAGATTGTGGTCTCGATATCAACATGTAGTGATAATGATCATATCGTGATATTATCAATAGCATCGTTGACAAATTGAATACTGCATACAACCATGTGCTCACAATATATATATATATATATATATATATATATATATATATATATATATATATATATATATATATATATATATATATATATATATATATATATATTGAAATGGGATTTTTTTTGAAGATATAGATTTTTGGTGATATTTATACATTGGTGCTATTATCAAAATATCGCATATACATTGGCGATACAAGGGACACCTAGAATTTACACAGTTAAAAATATTGGTGATACACCGGCAGTATCGATGCTTTGGCAATACAAGCGATTTTTGGAATTTACACAGTTGAAAATATTAATAATATCAATACATTAGCAATATTTAGTGATACATTGCCGATACCTAGAATTTCTGATACTAGCATTGTTATCGATATCGCTACCAGTGTTATCAGTACCGCCGAGCTAGAGATACAAATAATATCGGGGATATTTTGATAATATCGGAGATAATTCAAATAGTGGGTATGATATGGAGGATGAAAGAAGTATTATAGGTTTGCGAAGATGAAGCTCAAAAGCCATACTTGAATATGTTGGAGGGGTGTTGAGGAGAGAATAAACTTACTAATGGGGCATTGGGATGAGATGAAAACATGGTTGAAAGAAAAATACCTCCCCATGGATTATAGAGAGATGTTGTATGACCAACTTCTTACTTTGAAGCAAGGTGGGCTGAGTGTAGAAGCATACATGTAGAAATTCAATGAGGCCACTATTAGATGTCATCTCACAAGACGAAGACAAACCATCTTGTCACGCCCCAGACTCGATAATCTGACTCACAAGGAACCCGATGGCCGGTTCTGGCCGTAACAGCCTCTGTAGTACCCCATTCTCGGCTCCTGAGATAGGTTCCGATCATGGGATCCTACAAGAAGGATTTTCCATAGTAGTATAATCATTCCAACACGAGCATACCCAAGATTACAACAAGTACATCTGAGAATAACAAGGGACACATCACAAAATCCACTAAGAATTTGAACTTTTACAAGCTTACATCAGGTCCGAAAGGACATACATAAGATAATGGGAAAAGAGAGAAAGGTCAGCAACACTGGAGTCCTCAACTCAACTCTACTCCATGCTCTGCTGCTACGACGCCTGCCTACAGTCTCCTGCACGCATCAATCGTGCATGAGCTTATAGAAGCTTAGAGGGTGGTGAAAGTGTGTGACAATGGTGCACAGAAGAATAGCAGGAGATGCAAGAAAGGAAACATGCTCAATGAGGATATCACCAGCCTTACCAAGGCTTATAATGAATACGATGCAACAAGTACTGAGCGCCATACCAAGGCGATGCATGAAGGGGCTTACACAACCAATGCTAATGCGATGCAAGTAATGCCAGTGTTCATATCTAAACCACCTGTCAAGTACATTTCCAATCATAAGGAAATCACCGGGGTCTATTACACTGCCGAATGACTGCCGCTCTGCAGACCCCGCACAGTCAAACGAGCGTAAGAGACCTCACTACCCGCTTGTGGACAGCCAATCATCAATAAAGCCTGAAGGTAGCGGACCCATTTATGAGCTGGTCAGACTCAACCTAGCAACGCCTCCTCACACTAGGCAGATAAGGCCACACCCCTATCCAATTGACTATATGACATTGGGAGTCGCGGCCTAATGGTATAAGGCCCTCGTGCTCTCATAGTTTTCACTCGGTCACGGCGTTGGAGCAGATTTTTGGTACCATGGAAGTTTTGGGAATTTCACCCATGGGCATCCTATGTACCCGGTATGCTCAAGTAACATTTTCGATGTCCACACATATGGCCATCCACGAATATCCCTGTGGAGGCGAGTCCCTGATGAAGCAAGAGCGGTATCATCATGAAATGTTATGCCAATGCATGAGTCACACACACAGATCATGCACTAGCTGCAGGCACACAATGTGCATAAGGGGAGAAACTTCGTCCCTCAATGACCACCACACAATGCAATCAATTCATACAGGTGATGCATATGGGTCGTAAGAATGTAAGTGTGCTTCCTGTGGAAAAATGGAATCCTCCGTCCCAAGGAGGGTCAAGGTGTAAGCACATAAACAAGTGTCCTAGGGAGAAGAAAAATCCTCTAGTGGGGGCCCAGTACTTCGTGATGACCCACAAGCTAAGAGAGAGTCATGATCTTAAAAAGGAATGGTCCTAGCCAGGCCCAAGGTGGATCTTCAACCACTTATAAGGGCCTCTATGGGCCTACCTTAGGGCCACCAAGGAAGACATCCAACCTCAACTGGGTCTCAAAAGGTAGCCCACTACGCATATAATGTAAGGTCTAAGGCCTAAGCAATGTATGGTCTAATGGGCCATACACTAGGCCCAATCTCATAGACCATATAGTGGGCCCTCAAGTGAGGTTTGGGCCCAACCATAAGGGTCATAAACCCATGTGTTGTGGTGGGCTTCATGGGCAGCCCGATAGTTCATTTACATGGGCAATTCTCACATTTAACACAAGTGAGTTGGGCCTCACTTTTTAGCCCAAGTATAGGGCCAATTTTAATGGGCAGCCAAGGGCCCAACTTGCATATTCTTGCCCCTAAGCCCATCACAATAGATGGGAGAGTATAGGTCTAAGATCAATGGGCCTATCCAAAAGGACTAAGTCCACAAGGCCTAATCATCAACAAAAAAGGGCGACCATGCATATATATAATATCACATAATGGGCCTTGAGGAAATAGCTAAAAAACAAAAGCCATTCAATTCATGCTTTATGGTGGACTTAGAGGGCAGCTCATAAACCCAAAAATACACGTGGGCGGGGCTTAAACTGACAGTGTGGGCCTTGCCATACCAGCCTAAAGACTTAGCAAGACCCTCCACACTATGCATTAATGTGGGCCTTGCAAGTCAGCCCATAATTAAGTACTTCATAAGGGCATCAAGGCCCATAATACATGATCAGCTTATAGACAGCCCATTAGGCCATGCCGTTGGAATGCAGGCCCAGCAACCCAAGGTAGGGGCGTCCCATGGTGGTTAGTCCTACGGGCCTGGGTATTCGGCCCAAAACTGATCCAAATTGCAGGCCACACCACGGTCGGTATAGGGGCCCGAAGGCCCTGGAAATTTCAGGGTGGTCCTTCCATGGGTGGACCACACCTCCACAAATTTTTAGAATTTTTGGACATCAAGAAATATTTTTATTCATTTAAAGAAATCAATCTGTCCTGAAATTTTTCCTGATCTGGACACCACATTATAGTGGGCTGGTCCAGCCACCACCATGGTGTGTACCAGTGTCCATTGGCCCCAAAATTTTGTAGGTGGGTCCTACCATGGGTGAGCCACCTCTCTACAAAATTTTAGAATTTTTGAGGTAGTATAAGTATTTTATTTAATAATAAATTGGGCCGGTCTAGCCACCACCATGGTGTGTGCAAGTATCCATTGGCCCCAAAATTTTGTAGGTGGGTCCTACCATGGGTGAGCCACCTCTCTACAAAATTTTAGAATTTTTGAGGTAGTATAAGTATTTTATTTAATTCATACAAATTATGGATAACAAGGTCCAGAAATGATTCCTGCTGCAGCAATGCTGTTGTCCCTGACTTTTGCACCCCATCTGAGTGGGCGCAGGTCTGTGTAAATTTGGAAAAATGTAAGGCCAACCTTCCTATACAAGTATACAGCAAGGTGAGGTCCCCAAAGGTGGCCCACCATTTCAAGATCAAGCTGATATTTATGTTTTTCCAGCAAACACTGTGGCTGGACAGTCCAGAAAAATCTAGACCGTCCACCCTCCTTGGCCCACCCTTTTGGGTGATCAAACAGGGACATTTGAAGGTGAGGTTTAATATACTTTCAGGTGGGGTCCACACCTTAAAGAAAAGTTTAGGAAATCAGGGAAGAAGAAGCTACAAACAAGGCCTACAATCCATACATTACAGCATAAAAACAATTTCAGCAATCTGGACAGCAACATGTTGCTGTCTAGATCAGCCCATAAAATTAATAAATGGGAAATAAATCACAGATTCCACAAGGTGGGGTCCACCCTAATGTGTCACACAATCCTCAGGCCCAAATCCCTTCCAAAATAATCCTTAAAATCAGGCCCAAAGGCCTTCCAATATCTAGCAACAAAACTAGGCAGCACAGTTGGGCCTGGGCGTCCAACAACTTGGGCTTGGAAGTCTCAAAAATCTGAAAATCTTAGTTACATGGCACATCAGGTGGGTCACACAATCATCACATCCAAACCACAGAAGGGGGAGAAGAGAAGAAGAAAGGAAACATGCCGGCCATAGGGAGGGCTCCGCTACTACGAACCCTCCACAATGAAGGAAACAACATGTACATGCAAGATCAAAGAGGATCCCATACATGCATGGGCCCTACAACTAGGAATCTAAGGTCTAGATGACCCATGATGCATAGGTGAAAAGAAATCTCATTAAGATGGGGTCCATGGAGAATGGCCCCATCAAGATCACATGCATGCAAGTGGTGGCTAAAAACCACATCCAAGGAGTGGTGTAGGACCTCCATCATTGATGTGGTGAGTCCTACACTCTCCATATGAAACAATAAAAAATCTATGAAGAAAAACAATGTAATCTATTTTACATGCTCACCCACTTGATGGATCTTCAAGATTTTTCAACCACCATACTCCTCAAGCTTCAAGGAAGAGGATTCTATGGTGATGATGTGATTTAGAGGGTTGGATTAAGGGGGAAGAGAGAGGAAAGAGGGCTAGAAATTTTAGCAATGGTGGACGTCCAAAGCTTAGCAAGGAGAAGAAGAGAGAAATGAAGAACGAGGGAGAGAGATGGGAGAGTTGTAGCCATGGGAGGAAATGATTGTTTAAAAGAAATGATGGGTTTTGAGAAGAGCAAAATACTCATTGCTCATGGGGTAGGGTGAGTCATAATTGCCTTGAAAAAAAACATAACTCGTGATTATTTTGTTGGAGAAAGAAATCTCATGCTTGCTTGGTGGCTATAAGTCCATAGACTAGGCCATAGGTGATCATGGAAATGGTGATGTCATCACCATTAGCAAACATGCACATGGGGAAATGTGTAAATCATGTGGCTCCCACAAAAAATGCGATCAACGGTCCAAATGATGCACAACCCATAACTTTTGATGGACATATCGGATTTATGCATGAGATGCGGCGTTGGAACTGTGACGATGATGCGGTCGCAATAGCATGTCTTGGGTCAATTCGAGTCAGGTCTATGTGACCGAACTCAAAGGTGATTGCAATCAATATCTGAAGGCCGCGGGTCGCCGGAATTTGACCGGTAGGATTGCGAGATTAAAAATAAACGAAATGCATACTCACACACACACACATGCGAACTCGGGTTGGGTCTCACAATCCTCCCCACCAACAAAGAAATTTCGTCCTCGAAATTGACAAAATCGGAACAACAAAATGCATCAACATCATCATCGTATATATATCTCAATCATCAACACAAGAGAAGGCAATGCAAGAAATACAAGCAATCAATCATCGAATAAATGGGGATAACGCTCTCTAATCTCGGCCTCGCGTTCCTAAGACGCCTTGGCCTTCGAATGATGACCCCATTGCACCTTCACCAAGGGAATGACCTTGGTCCTGAGGACTTGCTCCTTTCGATCAAGAATACGAATCGGTTGCTCAATGCAGGAAGCATCCTCACGGATCTCAAGTGGCTGCCAATCAATCACAGGAATAGTGTTCGACCCACATTTCCGCAACATGGAAACATGGAACACGTCGTGGATCGTGGACAACTCAACAGGAAAGACAAGCCTATAGGCCACAGCGCATACGCGCTCGGTAATATCAAAAGGTCCAATGAATCTCGGGGCGAGCTTGCCCTTCACACCAAAACGAACCACGCCATTCATAGGCGAGACCTTGAGATATACCATGTCCCCGACTGCGAACTCGAGGGGTCGACGCTGATAATCAGCAAAACTCTTGTGTCGGCTCTGAGCTATGCGCATCCTCTGCCTGATAACATCAATAGCCTCTGACGTCTGCTGCACAAGCTCGGGACCTAAGAGACGACGCTCTCCTACCTCGGTCCAACAACTAGGAGATCTGCATGGTCTACCATAAAGTGCCTCAAAAGGAGCCATGCCGATAGTTGCCTGATAGCTGTTGTTGTACGCGAACTCGGCGAGGCGCATATGCTCATCCCAACTGCCCGCAAAGTCGATCACATGCTCTGAGCATATCCTCAAGGATCTGGTTGACCCTTTCGGTCTACGGATGATAAGCGGTGCTGAGACGCAAAGTGACCCATAACGCCTGTTGGAAACTCCTCCAAAACTGAGACGTAAATCTGGAGTCTCGGTTTGAAACAATCGAAACATTATAGTGAGCTAGAAATACTTTAATTCATTTAAAGAAATCAATCTGTCCTGAAATTTTTCCTGATCTGGACACTACATTATAGTGGGCCAGTCCTGACATCAAACGATCGTGAAGAAGGATGGTTCGTTGCGGTTCCGTGTGGACTATCGTGAGCTCAACAGAGTCATCATCAAGAACCGATACTCGCTTCCCCGTATTGATGATCTGTTCGATCAGTTGCAGGGTGCACAATATTTTTTCAAGATAGACTTGCGCTCCGGTTACCACCAGATTTAGGTCCGAGAGGAGGACATTCCGAAGACGGCTTTTCGGACGCGCTATGGTCACTTTGAGTTCCTGGTCATGTCGTTTGGACTGACCAATGCGCCCGCCGTATTCATGCAGCTGATGAACGAGGTTTTCTGGCCGTTCTTCGATTAGTTCGTGGTGGTATTCATTGATGATATTCTTGTATTTTCGAGGACCCGAGAGGACCATGCTGAGCACCTGCGAATTGTGCTTGAGACCCTTCGTGTCCACCAGCTGTATGCGAAGCTAGAGAAGTGCGAGTTTTGGCGGGAGGAGATAAAGTTCCTCGACCGAGGGAGGGTGTTGCCATGGACCTCTCGAAGGTTGATGCAGTGCTTTAGTAGGGCCAGCCTACGAACGTGTTCGAGATCTGTAGCTTCCTTGGTCTAGCGGGATATTATCGACGGTTTATCGAGGGTTTCTCCCGTATTACTGCACTGCTAACCAAGTTGACGCGAAAGGGCGTCGAGTTCGTCTGGAGTGACGCCTGCGAGGTGGCATTAACAAAGTTGAAGGACTGTCTCACATCCGCTCCTGTTTTCATTCTTCCTGATGGGAGAGAGTTTTGTTGTTTTCACCGATGCCTCTAGAGTTGGCTTGGGTGCTGTACTGATGTAGCACGGGAAGCTAGTGGCGTATGCCTCGTGCCAGCTCAAGGTCCATGAGCTAAACCACCCCACTCATGATTTAGAGCTTGCAGCAGTCGTCTTCGCACTGAAGGTGTGGAGGCATTATCTATATGGGATAAGGTTTGAGCTCTTCTCGGATCATAAGAGCTTGAAGTACCTATTTTCGCAGTTTGAGTTGAACCTGCGTCAGAGGCAATGGATGGAGCTGTTGAAGGACTATGATTTTGATTTTCAGTACCACCCGGGCAAGGCAAACGTGGTGGCGGACGCACTCAGCCGTCAGCCACGAGGCCTGGTGGCACATGATGGTTCGACGGTGGCAGATGCTCAAGGATGTTTCAGAGTATGACTTTGAGTTCGGTATGCAGTCTTTTATTGTTCAGCTTTCGAGCTTGTCGATTCAACCCTCTCTGGTGGATAGGGTGATCGAGGCTCAGTAGACGGACGAGTCACTTCAGGAGTACCGAGCAGAGGCTGCATCCGTGGAGCAGTCAGACTAGCAGATTGGTTCTGATGGTGGATTACGCTTCAGAGGCCGATTGTGTGTCTCGGACGTGCTAGATTTGCGTCGTGATCTGATGACCGAGGCACACTGATTGAGACTTACTATTCACCCGGGCTCCACGAAGATGTATCGTGATATGAGGATGCATTACTTCTGACAGGGGATGAAGCGACAAATTGCTAGTTTTGTGGCCGAGTGTGACACATGCCAGCATATCAAGGCCGATCACCAGAGACCTCCTGGTCCCTTACAGCCGTTGAGCATTCCAAGGTGGAAGTAGGAGCACATATCGATGGACTTCATCGCAGGTTTGCCGAGGACTCAGCGCGGTCACGATACCATCTGGGTTATCGTCGATCGTCTGACGAAGTCGGCTCATTTCATTCCAGTACGTGCTTTCTGGTCTATGGACCGGCTTGCAAAGGTGTTCATTGAGGAGATAGTGAGACTGCATGGGGTCCCAGTTTCGATCGTTTCAGACCGAGACTCCAAATTTACGTCTCAGTTTTGGAGGAGTTTTCAGCAGGCGTTGGGGGTCACTTTGCATCTTAGCACCGCTTTTGATCCGCGGACGGATGTGCAGACCGAAAGGGTCAACCAGATCCTTGAGGATATGCTCATGGCTTGTGTGATTGACTTTGTGGGCAGTTGGGATGGGCATATGCGCCTCAGGGAGTTCGCGTACAACAACAGCTATCAGGCGACTATCGGCATGGCTCCTTTTGAGGCACTTTATGGTAGATCGTGCAGATCTCCTAGTTGTTGGACCGAGGTAAGAGAGCGTCGTCTCTTAGGTCCCGAGCTTGTGCAGCAGATGTCAGAGGCTATTGATGTTATCAGGCAGAGGATGCACACAACTCAGAGCCGGCAGAAGAGTTTTGCTGATTATCGGCGTCGACCCCTCGAGTTCGCAGTCGGGGACATGGTATATCTCAAGGTCTCACCTATGAAGGGCGTGATTCGTTTTGGTGCGAAGGGTAAGCTCGCCCCGAGATTCATTAGACCTTTTGAGATTACCGAGAGCGTAGGCGTTGTGGCCTATAGGTTTGTCTTACCTCCTGAGTTGTCCGCGATCCACGACGTGTTCCATGTTTTTATGTTGCGGAAATGTGGGTCGGACACTATTCCCGTGATTGATTGGCAGCCACTCGAGGTCTGTGAGGATGCTTTTTACATTGAGCAGCCGATTCGTATTCTTGATCGAAAGGATCAAGTGTCCTCAGAACCAAGGTCATTCCCTTCGTGAAGGTGCAATGATGTCATCATTTGGAGGCCAAGGCGTCTTTGGAACGAGATGCCGAGATTAGAAAGCGTTATCCCCATTTATTCGATGATTGATTGTTTGTATTGCTTGCATTGCCTTCTCTTTTGATAATTGTTATATGATGATGGTGTTTGCTTTTCATTTTCCTGCATTGGTAAATTTCGGGGACAATTTCTTTGTTGGTAGGGAGGGTTGTGAGATCAGACTCGAGTTCGCATGTGTGCATGTGTGTGTGTGTGAGTATGCATTCCGTCCATTTTGGTCCCGTGGTCCTACTGGTCAAATTCCGGTGACCCGCGACTCACGACCAGCGGATAGTGTTTGTGGTTTTCCTTGAGTTCAGTCACATAGACCCAACTCAAATTGACCCAAGACCTATGCCATTGCGACTGCATCGTCGCCGCGGTTCCAACGCTGTCTCATGCGTAAATCCGATATGTCCATCAAAAGTTATGGGCCGTGCATCATTTGGGCCGTTGATCGCATTTTGTGGGATCCACATGATTTACACGTTTCCCCATGTGCACGTTTGCCAATGGTGATGACATCACCATTTCCATGATGACCTATGATCTAGTCTATGGACCTATAGCCACCAAGCAAGCATGAGATTTCTTTCTCCAACAAAATAATCATGAGTTATATTTTTTTTCAAGGCAATTATGACTCACCTACCCCATGAGCAATGAGTATTTTGCTCTTCTCAAAACCCATCATTTCTTTTAAACAATCATTTCCTCCCATGGCTACAACTCTCCCATCTCTCTCCCTCTTTCTTCATTTCTCTCTTCTTCTCCTTGCTAAGCTTTGGACGTCCACTATTGTTGAAATTTTCAGCCCTCTTTCTTCTCTCTCCCCCCTTAATCCAACCTTCTAAATCACATCATCACCATAGAATCCTCTTCCTTGAAGCTTGAGGAGTATGGTGGTTGAAGAATCTTGAAGATCCGTCATGTGGGTGAGCATGTAGAATGGATTACGTTGCTTTTCTTCATAGATCTTTTATTGTTTCATATGGAGTGTAGGACTCACCACATCAATGGTGGAGGTCCTACACCACTCCTTGGATATGGTCTTTAGCCACCACTTGCATGCATGTGATCTTGATGGGGCCATTCTCCATGGACCCCATCTTGATGAGATTTTCCCCTTCATCTATGCACCATGGGTCATCTAGACCTTAGATTCCTATCTAGGTCCCATGCATGTATGGGACCCTTTTTGATCTTGCATGTACATGTTGATTTCTTCATTGTGGAGGATTCCTAGCTATGGCCGGCATGTTTCTTTTCTTCTTCTCTCCTTCCCTTTCTGTGATTTGGATGTGATGAATTGTGTGGCCCACCTGATGTGCCATGCAACTAGGTTCTTCAGATTTTTGGGACATCCAGGCCCAAGTTGATGGACGCCCAGGCCCAACTATGTTGCCTAGTTTAGTTGCTTGATTTGAAAGGCCTTTGGGCCTAATTTCTTAGATTATCTTGGAAGGGGCTTAGGCCTGAGAGTTGTGTGACACATCATGGTGGACCCCACCTTGTGGAATCTATGATTTATTTCCCAATTATTTATTTTATGGGCTGATCTAAACAACGACAAGTTGTTGTCCAAATTTCTGAAATTTTATAATGCGGTAATGTATGGGTTGTAGGCCTTGTTTGTGGTCTCTTTTTTCCTGATTTCCTAGACTTTTCTTTGAGGTGTGGACCCCACCTCGAAGTATGATAAATTTCACCTTCATCCGTCCCTGTTTGATCACCCAAAAGAGTGGGCCAATGAGGGTGGATAGTCCATTTTTTCTGGACTGTCTAGCCACTCTGCTTGCTGTACAAACTTAATTATCAGTTTGTTTCTGAAATGGTGGGCCACCTTTGTAGACCCCACCTCATAGTATACTTGTACAGGGATGTTGGCCTCGTATTTTTCCAAATTTTGGCATACTTGGGTCCACTCAAATAGGGTGCACAAGTCAGGGGCAACAACATGTTTCAACAGGAATCATTTCTGGACCTTGCTGTCCATAATTTGTATGAATTAAATAAAATACTTATACTACCTCAAAAATTCTAAAATTTTGTAGAGAGGTGACCCACCCATGGTAGGACCCACCTACAAAATTTTGGGGCCAATGGACACTTGTACACATCATGGTGGTGGCTGGACAGACCCACTATAATGTGGTGTCCAGATCAGGAAAAAATTCAGGACTGATTGATTTCTTTAAATGAATTAAAATATTTCTAGATGTCCAAAAATCCTAAAATTTTGTGGAGGTGTGTTCCACCCATGGTGGGACCCACCTACAAATTTTTGAGGCCAATGGACCCTTGTGCACACCCTCGCAAGGGCCGGACTGGCCCACCAAGTTGGGACGTCCAGGTCAGTCCGATTTTCTGGATAGACTGAATTCTATAAATTAATTAAAATACTACTACTTATCCAAAAATCACAAAATTTTGTGCAAGTGTGGCCCACCCATGGAAGGACCACTTCGTAAATTTTTAGGGCCATTGGGCCCCTATACCGACCATGATGTAGCCTGTAATTTGGATCAGTTTCGGGCCAAATACCCAGGCCCGTAGGACTAACCACCATGGGACGCACCTACCTTAGGTTGCTGGGCCTGCATTCCAATGGCATGGCCCACTTGAAGTGTTGTATACCCCCCTTCTTATCTGGCGGGGCCTGCTGTGATATGTGTGGGTCATCATGGGTCAGTAACCCATCTAGATTAAATAAATTTCTGAACCCAGCAGGCCCAGGAAATGGGTGGGTTGGAATTTCAGCAAGGGGCCCAAATTTGCTGCATGGTTGATTGTTTTGGAGCTGTTGTGGCCCACCAGATTTAAGGGAGTGTTGCACACACTCTTTGCCTTCTTTTCTTAGACATTTTTTTGGGCTTAATTAGTGCCTCTTAAGGCCCACTTTTGTGGTGATATTGTAGGCTAACCTTAACTAGATTTTTAAGTAGTTTTATAGGCCCAATGGATTGTAAACCTCTTCCATGAGCCCAACATTGTGCAAGGGCTAACCTTATTGAATTGTGAGCCCAATGGGCTGTCTATAAGCTGATCATGTATTATGGGCCTTGATGCCCTCATGAAGTACTTAATTATGGGCTGACTTGCAAGGCCCACATTGATGCATATTGTGGAGGGTCTTGCTAAGTCTTTGGGTTGATATGGCAAACATTGTTGGTTTAGGCCCTGCCCACGTGTATTTTTGGGTTTATGGGCTGCCCTCTAAGTCCATCATAAAGCATGAATTGAATGACTTTTGTTTTTGAACTATTTCCTCAAGGCCCATTATGTGATATTATATATATGCATGGCCGCCCTTTTGTGTTGATAATTAGGCCTTGTGGACTAAGTCCTTTTGGATAGGCCCATTGATCTTGGACCTATACTCTCCCATCTATTGTGATGGGCTTAGGGGCAAGAATATGCAAGAAGTTGGGCCCTTGGCCGCCCATTAAAATTGACCCTATACGTGGGCTAAAAAGTGAGGCCCAATTCACTTGTGTTAAATGTGAGAATTGCCCATGTAAATGAACTACCGGGCTGCCCATGAAGCCCACCACAACACATGAGTTTATGACCCTTATGGTTGGGCCGAAACCTCACTTGAGGGCCCACTATATGGTCTATGAGATTGGGCTTGGTGTATGACCCATTAGACCATACATTGCTTAGGCCTTAGACCTTACATTATATGCGTAGTGGGCTACCTTTTGGGACCCAGTTGAGGTTGGATGTCCTCCTTGTGGCCCTAAGGTAGGCCCTTATAGGTGGTTGAAGGTCTACCTTGGGCTTGACTAGGACCATTCCTTTTTAAGATCATGACTCTCTCTTAGCTTGTGGGTCATCCCAAAGTACTGGGCCCCCACTAGAGGATTTTTCTTCTCCCTAGGACACCTGTTTATATGCTTAGACCTTGACCCTCCTTAGGACGGAGGATTCCATTTTCCACAGGAAGCACACTTACATTCCTGTGACCCATATGCATCATCTGTATGAATTGATTGCATTGTGTGGTGGTCATTGAGGTATAGAGTTACTCCCTTATGCACATTGTGTGCCTGTAGCTAGTGCATGATCTGTGTGTGTGACTCATGCATCAGCATAGCATTTTATGATGATACTGCCCTTGCTTCATCAGGGCCTCGCCTCCACAGGGATATTCGTGGATGACTGCATGAGTGGACACCGGAAATATTACTTGAGCATACTGAGTGCATAGGATGCCTATGGGTGAAATTTCCAAAACTTCCATGGTACCAAGGATTTGCTCCAACGCCGTGACCGAGTGGAAACTATAAGCGCACGAGGGCCTTATACCGTTAGGCCGCGACTCCCACTGTCGTGTAGTCGGTTGGATAAGGGTGTGGCCTTACCTGCCTGGTGTGAGGAGGCGTTGCTAGGCTGAGTCTGACCTGCTCGTAAATGGGTCCGCTACTTTCAGGCTTTGTTGGTTATTGGCTGTCCACAGGCGGGTAGTGAGGTCTCTTACGATCGTTTGACTGTGTGGGGTCTATAGAGTGGCAATCATTCAGCAGTGTAATGGACCCCGATGATTTCCTTATGATTGGAAATGTACTTGACATATGGTTTGGATATGAGCACTGACATTACTTGCATCGCATTAGCATTGGCTGTGTAAGCCCATTCATGCATCGCCTTGGTATGGTGCCCAGTGCTCGTTGTATTGTATTCATGATAAGCCTTGGTAAGGCTGGTGATATCCTCATTGAGCATGTTTCCCTTCTTGCATCTCCTACTATTCTTTTGTGCAACATTGTCACACACTTTCACCACCCTCTAAGCTTCTATAAGCTCATGCACGATTGATGCGTGCAGAAGACTCTAGGCAGGCGTCGTAGTAGCAGAGCGTGGAGTAGAGTTGAGTTGAGGACTCTAGTGTTGTTGACCCTTTCCTTTTTCCCATTATCTTATGTATGTCTTTTCGGACCTGATGTAAGCTTGTAAAAGTTCAAATTCTTAGTGGATTTTGTAATGTGTGCCCCTTGTTATTCTCAGATGTACTTGTTGTAATCTTGGGTATGTTCGTGTTGGAATGATTATACTACTATGGAAAATCGTCCTTATAGGATCCTAGGATCGGAACCTGTCTCAGGAGTCGATAATGGGGTATTACGGAGGCTGTTGCGGTCAGAACCGGCCATCGGGTTCCTTGTGAGTCCGGTTACCGAGTCTGGGCCTGACGGCCCACCACGTTGGGACATCCAGGTCAGTCCGATTTTTTGGACAGATTGATTTCTATAAATTAATTAAAATACTTCTACTTATCCAAAAATTACAAAATTTTGTAGAGGTGTGGCCCACCCATGGAAGGACCACCCTGCAAATTTCCAGGGCCATCAGGCCCCTGTACCGACCATGGTGTGGCCTGCAATTTGGATCAATTTTGGGCCAAATACCCAAGCCCGTAGGACTAACTATCATGAGACGCCCCTACCTTGGGTTGCTGGGCTTGCATTCCAACGGCATGACCCACTTAAAGTAAGCGTTAAGTCATAATTGCCTGGAAAAAAAATAACTCATGATTATTTGTTGGAGAAAGAAATCTCATGGTTACTTGGTGGCTATAGGTCCATAGACTAGGCCATAAGTCATCATGGAAATGGTGATGTCATCACCATTGGCAAACGTGTAAATCATGTGGGTCCCACCAAAAATGCGATCAACGGTCCAAATGATGCGCGGCTCATAACTTTTGATGGACATATCGGATTTATGCATGAGACGCGGCGTTGGAACCGCGGCGACGATGCGGTCACAATGACATAGGTCTTGGGTCAATTCAAGTCGGGTCTACGTGACCGAACTCAAGGGTGGCTGCAATCACTATCTGAAGGCCGCAAGTCGATGGAATTTGACCGATAGGACCGCGGGACTAAAAATAAACGAAATGCATACTCACACACACACATGCGAACTCGGGTCGGGTCTCACACATCTCCCAATGAAAAATGGTCTAAGATCCAACATTCGATTTGAAATCGACACTTATCGGGTTGATAGCCTGGAGAGTGCTTTCACCCGTCTCTAAAGGTGGAACAAAAGTTGAAGGGATAACACCCTATATGTCTTTTTCTCAAGCTGGGGAGAGTGGGCAACGAAAAGTTGTTGAATATAATAGGCCGCCCAAGCCTAGTTATAACCCTACCTTTTAGCCTAGAATCATTAACAATAAGCCCACACTATCCATTGATCCAAAAGCAAATCCACCAACCCAAATAGAAATAAAAGAACAAATGTCTTTTTCTCAAGTTGGGGAGAGTGGGCAACAGAAAGTTGTTGAATATAATAGGCCGCCCAAGCTAGTTATAACCCTAGCTTTTAGCCTAGAATCAATAGTAATAAGCCCACACTATCCACTGATCCAAAAGGCAAATCCACCAACCCAAATACAAATAAAAGAACAAATAAGGTAGTTAGTAATGAATCAATAACAATATTGCCACTTAAAGAATAATGAAGAGGAGACTGAAACTAAGAATATGAATCAACTTTTGTTTATGCCTTTAGTTTGAGGCTGAAGTAAAGGGTGAAGATTTATTATTTGCTCATGTTTCTAAGGAAGCAAAGGATGGACAACAAGCAAATCATCTTCCTAAAGTACAAAAATTATTGTTTGATTTTTCTAACTTAGTTCCATAATAACTTCCAAATGAATTACCTCCCATGAGTGATGTGCGGCATGCCATTGATTTGATTGTGGGTGCATCTTTACCAAACCATCCGACATATCATTTGAATCCTACGGAAGCAGCTGAACTCAAGGTAGGTTGACGAGTTACTAAAGAAAGGCTTCATTAGGGAGAGACTAAGTCTGTGCGTAGTGCCTGCTCTCTTGAACTCCTAAGAAGGATGAGAGTTGGGATGATGTGTGTTGACAATTGAGCTATCAACAATATCACTATCAAATATAGGTTTTCCATACATAGATTAGAAAATATGGTTGGCATGTTGGTCGGATCGACTGTCTTTTCCATGATTGATCTTAGAAGCGGTTGCCACCAAATTCGAATTAGATTAGGAGATGAGTGTAAGACAACTTTTAAGACCAAAGATGGTATATATGAGTTGGTTATTGCCCTTTGGGTTGACAAATGGTCCGAGCACTTTCGCCTGGGTTATGACCCAAGTACTCCAACCATTCCTTGGCAAATTTGTCGTGTTTATTTTGATAATATTTTGATATATAGCTGACAACATGAGGATCATTTATGACAACTAAGGCTTGTTATTCATCCTTGTTTGGTAGCGTGGATTTGAAATACCCTATATTTGAAATACTCTGGTTGTGTTTGGCACCTTGGATTTGGAGTTTGTTTTTTTGGTAACGACAGGGTATCCACACCCTTTAAGGCGAGACTATTCCCTGCGGATGCACACAATTGCCCGCCAACCACGTGCATTGGGTAATCCATGGGGAGGGGAATCAAACTCGTGTTTGTGGGGAGCAAACAAACGACGAAAGTCATTTGCCCAAACTCATGATGAGTATTGTTAATATTCTATTAGGCCGTAGATTTGGAATCCATTCGATTTTTATGGTATATTCGCATGGATCTTTAGGAGTCATTTGGCACTGTGGATTTGAGGGCATTGGAGGGTTATTTGGCTGTGTAGATTAGGGCGGGATTTCGAATCTAGGGGGGTTTGAAATCCCGTTGAAGAAAGGATTTGCAATCCTCAATGGTAGCTAAGGTTCACATTTTAAATCCCTTACAACGGTTCAAAATCTGTTCCCTACTGCCTTCTCTAACTTTTAAAATATTTTCCAAGCTTTTACAAAGGTAACTTTCAAACAATGAAAAACTTTTTATTTTTATTTTTGTTTTAAATGTATAACATTGATGCTAGGCAGAGCTTGGGTGACCCATTGTAATGTTTACGTGAAATCCACTCCGATCATACAATAAGTTATCCAAAGTTATGTTTATGGCAAAAAAAAAAGAGGCTGATCTGGGCTTTAGGTGGGCCACGCCAAATAAAACAGTGAAAGGAAATATGTCTACCCTTTGTTTTTACATTGCTTGCTGTAATGCTTGTATGAAATCTAGTCCAACCATTACATAGCCCACCAAAACTTGTGTCGGAAAAAAATAGGCCCAACTGTCATTCAGATGGGCTACATGAATGGAAACAATTTTGATAGGTAAGGTTGTTGTGTACACTGTTTTCAATCGTGTGATCCACTTAATTCATTGTTGGGCCTGGAATTTAGGCCTTTGGCTTAAAGGATACACCCGCTACCTGGTTAAGTGGGTAGCACCTAACCTATAAAGGATTACTTAGTACACTATAGCATATTGAGTAATCTCCGTGGGGTCCACCATGATGTATACGTCTTATCCACGCCGTCCATCCTTTTTTGCAAGTTCGTTTTAGGGCATGAGTCATGTACATTGATTTCAACCATGTGATCCACTTGATTCATGGTTGGGCCTGGAATTTAGGCCCTTGGCCTAAAGGATACACCTGCTACCTGGTTAAGCGGGTAACACCTAACCTATAAAGGATTACTTAGTACACTTTTAGCATATATCCACTCCGTCCATCCTTTTTTTCTAGTTCATTTTAGGGCATGAGTCGTGTACACTGTTTTCAATCGTGTGATCCACTTGATTCATGGTTGGGCTTGGAATTTAGGCCCTTGGCCTAAAGGATACACCTGCTACCTGGTTAAGTGGGTAGCACCTAATCTATAAAGGATTGCTTGGTACACTATAGCATATTGAGTAACCTCTGTGGGGTCCACCATGATGTCTGTGTCTTATCCACATCGTCTATCCTTTTTTGCTAGTTCATTTTAGGGCATGAGTCGTTTACACTGTTTTCAATCGTGTGATCCACTTGATTCATGGTTGGGCCTGGAATTTAGGTCCTTGGCCTAAAGGATACACCCGCTACTTGGCTAAGTGGGTAACACCTAACCTATGAAGGATTACTTAGTACACCTTAGCATATTGAGTAACCTCTGTGGGTTCCACCATGATGTATGCGTCTTATCCACATTTTCCATCCTTTTTTGCCAATTCATTTTAGGGCATGAGCCCAAAATTGAAGCATATCGTGGAGCACACCACAGGAAACAGTGGGGATAATGATTAATGACGTCCATTGTTGAAATTTTCCTAGGGCCCATAGTGATGTTTATTCTTCATCCAACCTGTTCATGAGGTCACACAGACATGAGTGAAGGGAAAACAAATATCAACTCGATCCAAAACTTTTGAGGCCCCCAAGAAGTTTTCAACGGTTTTGGATCAAGCTCTTTGGGGGCCACAAAAGTTTTTAACAGTAACCCTAACTGTCGAAATTGTTTCCGTTCATGTGGCCTACCTAAATGACGGTTGGGCCTGATTTTTATTTTTATTTTCAACGCATGAGTTTTAGTGGGCTATGTAATGGTTGTACTAGATTTCATATAACTATCACGGTGGGTCATCTAAGAATAAATGGTGGACGTCTTTCCTTTCATTGTTTCATTTGGTGTGACCCACTTGAAGCCCATATTAGCCTAATCTTTTGGCCGTACATATGGCTTTGGATGACTCATCGTATGGGTGGAGTGGATTTCACATAAACATTATAGTAGGCCACCTGAGCTCGGCCCAGCATCAATGTCATACCTTTTATAAAAAAAAAAAAAAAAACGGGAGTTTTCCATTGTTTGAGAGTTACCTTTGTAAAATCTTAGAGAATGTTTGATAAAGTTGGAGAAGGCAACAAGGAGCGAGTGGGAAGACAGATTTTGCCACCAGTTCTTTTCTGATTCTCTCACAGCTCCACCAAAAATAGATAGGGAGAGGAACTCCGAAATAGATGGGAAAAGGCATGGAGAGAGGGAGTTGCAAGAGAAGAAATGAGGAGAGGTGTGAATACTGTTTATAAAGGAGTTCCTTCTAACGGTCAGATTTCGAACTGTTGGAAGGATTTGAAATGTGAATTTTAGCTACCACCGAGAATTGCAAATCCTCTCTCGGAGGGGATTTAAAACCCCATAGATTTGGAATTCCTACCTTAATCTACACTGCCAAACAACCCTTGAATTTGGAATACCATCCAATGCCCTCAAATCCACAATGCCAAATGACCCATAAGAAGTGCAGTTTCATGTTTTCAAAAGTCTTCTTTGGTTTTGTTGTCACTTCGCAAGTAGTAGAAGCTGACTCGTCTAAGGTCCAGGCGATATTGGAGTTGCTAGTTCTAAAACGTGAATGATGTTTGTAGTTTTCACGGCTTGGTGATGTTTTATAGGTGGTTTATTCGAAATTATAGTGTCAGCCAATGTTATCAAAATTGTTATCGTATCGCAAATCGTGACATGGGTTGAATCGTATTGAATCGCAAATCGTGTCATAAATCATAGGATTTTTAATGAGTTTCTTAAAAATATGAAAAATATAAATAAATCAGTAAAAATTAAAATCTCAGCGATCACCTTGTTGCCATCAATATTCACCAAGTAATACCATGTCATGATAGTGTTAAAGGATTCTTATCTTTCATTTTTTCTGTTAAGAAATCTTCCATAAAAAACATACAGGGATCCGTGTACTGTGTGTGCGCGTGCGTGTCTTTATATATATATATATATATATATTTGGAATAAAAAAAACTTTACTCTGGCTTGATGAAGAGAAAGTGAGAGAAGGATCTATGTAACCGAGTTCTCCCAAATTTGAAAGCTCCTGCTTTGCAGAATCCTTCCATGTGCCACTTGAAATCCCCGCTTCCAACTCTTATTGTCATTCCTGCTTCCCACCTATTTATAGTTGTTTACATTTTGAAGGAGATGCTTCCCTGCTTCCGCAGCAGAATTTGTTGCTGCTTCATGCTTTGTACAAGAACAATAGAAACTGGTAGAGAGATATTTAGATTGGGAAAGTGGGGCTGTTTTTGGTTAGAGGAGGAATGCTTTGGTGTGTACTTCTGCTTGTATTTTGTTGGGGGTTTTGGAAGGAGAGGAATAGCTGCATATTTAACATTCTGTGCCCTCCTATGATAGTGATGAGAGAATCAGAAGCAACCTCATCAGAAAATGGTCACTCATAAAAAAGGAATGCACTGAATCATGGTATTGGACATGCTTAGGGGTGGGATGTTGTTTTCAATGGTGGGTTGGGAAGAGAGATGATTGTTCGCAACTGGACTATCCCCTCTAATTGAACGGTGAGGATCAAGGGTAGAGTACTAATCACAAAGGTGTTTGTTATTAAGGGAATTCTTCCCTGCTTTGATAATTTATTTAATAAAAGTTTAGCTATCACTGCAACATTCTAATGGAAATAAGTAAATTAGTTAACTAAATCAAGTATTAGAGAACTTCACTTAAGCTGATTTTATTTCCTTTTAATTGATGGGTGGCAATTATTTCTTAAGCATGTGCATTCTTTTACATATGTATATACCAAGCATCTGTTGGAGCCCAACCCTCATGAAATATACCTACAAACTAGCCCAAGGAGCCCCGTAGGCTTGTAGGTTGGGCCCAGTTTATATATTTCCATGTTGATTTCCAAAAGTACCCAGATGAAAGTTCAGATGGTTTTTACTCAGGTTTTCAGTAAATCCAAGGCCAACTACAATGCATTTAATCATCATTCAACTATCATTTCCACTTGGGATTTAATTGTCAATCAAACGTTGGCCATCCACGTGGAACTTTTAGAGGATGTCGTTTCTGGAAATTCACATGTTTTCAAATTCTTATTTTTTTTCAAAAAACAACTTGGGAATAATTGTGAATCAAAGCCATGGGAGTAACCTCATGTGCCAAGTTTCCATAGTAGAACCATAGAAGAACTTTCCTTGATTCCAACACTTTGATATAGTGGCTGCCAAACGATTGAAACTTGGGCATTGAAAAGTCAGTTGCAGTGAACAACTCTCAAGAAATCTTTGCTGACCATGTTGGCTACTTTGACCTAATTTATCATATTAAGCCTCCTGTTTTGCTCCACTTGGAAGTACTGGATGGTTCCTAAGACCAGTCCTAATATCAACAGTGTGATTATCTCATACTGTTTCATATGTTTGTGATGATGCTCTTCTGTCCTGATCTAATTATGAAGCTTACAAGATTTGTTATTAATTACTCTAGTTTAATACTGGTTGCTTGTCTTGGGTGTATTCTCTATGTTCTTTGTAAAGCACAATTCTTTTGACATGCAGTTCATGCTTTTGGGTGGTACATAATGCCTAATTTTCATGCTTGTATTTCTAGAAATTCGATGCATCTCCTTGCAAGTTTAGATGTGTTAGTCATGAAAATCACCTTGCATGGGGGAGCATGGGGGAGACTGTCTCACTCAAATGTATCATGTGTAGTAATTTTACTGCAATAGGAAATTTTACTGGATTGTGCGTCTTTTTTCCTGTCAGTTTCTTATATCGAAACTGAGTTCCACTGAAACTGGACTTATTTCCTGCAGTATTCATGGCCAATGTGCGATCATCATGTTCGATGTCACTGCCCGTTTAACATACAAAAATGTTCCTACATGGCATCGGGATCTCTGCCGGTGCGTTTTGTTGAATCCCCAAGAAAACCCAACTTCCTTTCTTATTCTTCTTTTTTTTCCCCCTTTAGCTTTTCCATTCCAATATTATCATCAGTATGCTTTGGTAGCACATCTAACATTGTCGCATGGTTTACACAATCAGGGTTTGTGAGAATATCCCCATTGTTCTATGTGGCAACAAGGTTGATGTCAAGAACAGGCAGGTGAAAGCAAAGCAGGTTACTTTCCACAGAAAGAAGAATCTCCAATATTATGAGATTTCTGCCAAGAGCAATTACAATTTTGAGAAGCCTTTCCTCTATCTTGCTAGGAAGCTTGCTGGGTAATGGAAAATCTTTTCCTTCTATCAGTCAATTGCTATTAAGAAAACCAGTTTTCTCATAATATTGAATGGAATGCTAATATGAAAATCGGTTTTGTCAGAGACCCCAATCTCCACTTCGTTGAATCACCTGCTCTTGCCCCTCCGGAAGTACATATCGACATGGTTGCACAACAACAGTAAGTCTTTCATTCTTTTTATTTCGAAAGTGCATTTCATACTCTTCCTTCCTCATTTGTTGTAATTGAGCAGGGCATTCCTCTTCTTGGGAATTTCCTCCTTTTTTCAAAATTTTTCCCCATGGGCAAATGACTCGGTCATTTTTGTTGAGTCATTTGTCCTTGGGGGCATCAATGACCCAGTTCCAGGCTGAGAAAAAGAACACACACACAGGCTGATCTTACAAACCCTGGCAGTGTGTTTCTTTAGTATTTTTATGTTTGTGAATCGTCCATCTTCTATTAGTACAATATTTATATCAGATGATTTCCTTAAAATCTTAATCGCCTTTCCTGTATCGAGAGTTCCTATCCTGTCTCTTCCTTTCTGGTTTTTTGGCTATATAGTGATTGCCACTAACATTGTGTGTTTGGATTTTCTACAGGCATGAGGCAGAGCTTGCTGCAGCTGCTGCACAGCCATTGCCAGATGATGATGATGATGCTTTTGATTAGAGAGAGAGAGAGAGAGGACTTCTACTGGAAGTCCATGGTTTTCCCCCTTTTTTCTGATTTCTTCCCTTTTTCCTTACAAATTTTCTGCAGCATACTAAAAAGATTTTCTTAAAACCAAGTCAGTGTTGTCGCGTGTCACAGTTTGAACCATTTGGTATATTACTTGTAAACATTGTGGTTTTTCTTCTTTGTATTGGAGAATCTGAGTTTGGTATTTTTGATGAAAAACGTAATTTGGTATTCTTATGTAGGATTAGAATGACTGGGGGTGTCCTTATGTGTCCATATTCCCTTGTCATTACAAATGGGATCCATGTTTTGGTGATCTATAGACAACAGCTTTTGTCTGGGCTGCTGCATCTATAGTATCCCACCCTCTGGAGTTTCTGAACCTTTTATCAGTTGCCCTCTGGATACACCTGTGATCTGCTGGCATTGATGGTTATTGTCTAATATTGGCAATTTCTTGGATCAATACCTGTCTCTCAATTGAACTGTATAGATCTGTGCCAAATGGGCCAGTCCGTACTAAATGTGCAGACACTGTCTATATGTTGATAGCTTTCTCTTCAGTTATTGTGGCTGGCCTGTAAGTGGGAACTGTTTGATGTGCTAGGGCGTGGCATGGTTCAATTGTTGGGTGCCTAGGGCTGGGTGGTTTTCAGGTCTAGACAAGGGATATGGTAAGGTTGAGGAATGCATGCTTGTTAAAACCTCTCCACATCATAAATGGCCTGCTGCCCCAATATTATTGGGGTTTGGAGAGATGCTTCTGGGTGGCGATTCGGATTTCCAGTCTGTGGATTTTTGGTGCATGGGCCAATTCAGCAAGACCGCCACTGTACTGATGATCGGTTTGGATGATTGAAGCATGGGCTCATTTGTACAAACCGACAACCTCAATGCACAGTAGAATTTAGCACGTCCATGACCATTTTGAAAGCAAGCAATCATCTGGTGTTACAATATACAGTTGGAAAGCTATTGGTGAGCTCCATGCCTTGGCTAATACCAAAGTTTCATTGACTAAAGTTGTTGGTGCAAAAAACTGGTGCGTCCTTCCTCCTTTCGATCACCTGCACGAAAAGAAAACAAAGGAGACCTTGACTAGAGACGGGGACCCCTCCGATGCTAAAGTTAAAGGCAGGATCGAGAAGAGGAGTTTTCAGTAGAGTTTTTTGCGTACCTTTCATCGTAGAGATTTTCTGTTTTTATAGGAACGGAAGGGTCTCGTTGCGCAGGGATTCTCTTTCGAGTATCTCGGAGATTTGATTTAGTTGTAATTTGTTTATGGATTTTGGCCGATCCCGAGATCTTCGGGGTCGGAAATTCTTTTCACAAGATTTTCGGGACGATATTTATGTTTACACCGTCTTTTTCTCGCTCGACTCGGCCTTAACCGGCCCCAGTAATAAATGAGTCTTGGCTGGCTGTAAGGATGAGGGTTTTTGCCTATGGCGGATGAAATAGAATCGGTCTATAATTGATATCCTTTCTTAATTCGATAACCGATACTGTAACCGACTTAATATGAGGCGGTTTTATGGTAGGTCCATTTAGACGTTGCTGCTTCGTTATCCGAGTCAACTTTATGTGTCTTATAAATTTTGCCTATGACTCATGACTTTGTAAGCCTCGGTCGAGGTTCATTCCTCATTGTCCGAGCCAAGTTTTTCCTTGAAGCATTTGATTCTTTTAACTTGGTCGGGCTTATTGCCTCGGAATCCCGGGCAGTGTCAATAGAGTTAGTCCATTCCATATCTGGGCTTCCTGACTTTTCATATTTTTCCCCAACAGTAAGCCCTCTTACTCCTTGTGTCAAGCGTGTTGATGCTAAGGAGTAAAGAATTTTTGAGTCGCCTTGAACTGGAGACCGATGTTATGATGGAGTATTTAATGCTCCTTGCATCGTCCATAACATGCATCAATTTTTTACCCGAGGCTACGCGTGTGGAGAGTCGTCAGAGTGTTCTTTCGGCTTACCAGAATTGGACGCGTGGCGAAGGCAACGTCTCTGTCAGTTGGCGTGCGCCACGTGTCGGTCGGGGGAGTTGAAACGACCGTCGATTCGATTCCTCCTTAAATTCCCCTGCCACATGGCCGGGCTAAAAAGGATGAGCGGGGCGCCCTTTTCTCATTTTCGCTTGCTCGCCTATTTTCCTCTTTCCTGTCCCGTTTTCACTTCTCTCGTTTCTTCCGCCATTTCCACTTCAGTTTTTAGTTTTGCGCTCACGTCCGCGTGCCTTTCGCCTCTCCAGTGAGTTTTAACTCTCTCCCTCCCTCTCATTTTTATTTTTCATAGCAATGCGAGGTTCTCAGAGCCCCCAGGAGGAAGCTTTCGGTGACAAGGGCGGAACGAGGCACCTCTGGGACGTTTCAGAATCGCCCTCGCTGCTGGCGGAGATGGCGGTCGATGCTAACGCAGCTTTCCGGTATTCGGAAAGAACGACGGGATCCTCAGCGGAGCGCCCTTCTTCTAGTGGAGAGGCATCGCTGACAACTGCCCATGGCAGACCCAATCCTCCTGGGGAGGAAGTGGAGGAGGATGAGGAGGTCGAGGAGGCAAAAGGGGTCAGTGAGTCGGTCTTCATGCGGAGGTCGGCGAGGACCATTGAGTCGGTCTCCACTCGGAGATCGGCGAAGGCTATAGAATCAGTAACTGAGGAAGGGGAGGCCAAGGATGAGCAGAAGGGTCTGATTCCCTCGGTTTTAACTAAGGCGGATCTGGACAGGATTAGAGTCGGGTATCATATCCCAGACTCGGTCATCCTTTGTCTTTCTCTGTTGAGTAAATTACCCGACCATCCCCCTCCTGGGATGGTCGCAATTTTTCAAGTCACTTTACAATGCGGCTTGCGTCTGCCCCTCCAACCAGTTGCTCGAGATTTTCTTTCCCGACTCCAAATTGCTCCTGGGCAGATAGTGCCGAGTGGGTGGAAGAACTTGTTCGGGTGCTCGGTGTTGTTTGCTGAGACAAAGTAGCCCCCATTAACTATCGATGAGTTCTTCTATCTGTTCCAAGTACGGCCAAACCTACAACAGCCCGACTGGTACTTTTTATGCGCTTGGCGGAACAAGGGTAGTCCTTTGATAACCGACCCTCTTACCTCCAATAAGCACTGGAGAGAGAGATGGTTTTGGGCATATGGTCGCTGGGAGACTGCCGAGCCAGGGCTCTTCGAGCCTCGATTTCTTCGGGCGTTCTCTGAAGCAGATGACTCGGTATGTCCTTTCTCTGTCTTTCTTTGTTATGATACTTTCGAGTCTGACTAAATGTGTCTTTGTAGATATCCCCAAGAAAATGTAGAAGCTAGAAGCCGGCGCTCTAACTCGGATCAAGGATTTGAAGGCGCTGAGTCCGGAGGATCGGTCTTAGAAGGTTCTTCTTCAACAGGAGAGCCTTCTTCTTTCGGGTTTAGACTCAGCCGTAACAAGTACTTTCTGTAGTGTTAATGCATTTCTTTGAATTTTGTCTAATTTCGTGCTTCTCTGATGCAGAGATGGTCGAGGCTCGGCCCCTTCTAAAATCTGCTTTCAAAATGAAGGCCCCTCCGAGATTGGCGATTCTATCGGAGACTCGGCCTTCGAAGAAGCTGAAGGCAGCTCCAAAGGCCAAGGGGCCAGCCGCCCCGGTCATCCCGACCGTGGTCGTACTCTCAGACGCGGAAGAAAGGACGGAAGCGGCGGACGCGGTAGCTGCCGAGGCCCAGATGGCTCCTGAGCTAGGACCTGTTGCCGAGGAGGTCTCGGAGCAGAGGGAGGAGCAGAGAGGAGAGACCTCCGGAGGGGAGATGACTCAGCAGGAGTCTTCGCTCTTCCAGCGGGCTGTGTCGGACATGGTCCCTTGGGCCGTCTCTCATGGAGGTGAAAGAGACTTTGCTGACCTCTTCACCTCTCACTCGAGGTGGACTCTCGCTCATGCGGCGAAGGTGCTGCTCGAGGTAATGTCTTTGATCTCGTGCTTTGTCTTGAACCTCGCGCTTGTCTCAGCGACCTAATTCTGACCTCAAGTTTTCCTTTCGCAGTTTGCCTCTTGTGTGCTTAGGGGTAGCTCGGATCTTGCTGACGCTGAAAAGCGAGTTACGGAAGTGGAGGTACAGCTTGAAGCTGCCATGGCTTGGGTTGGCTTACTATCGGGCGACTTAGGGCTTGCCAGGAAGGCCACCGACAATGCCAAGGCTGAGTGTGCCCATGTAACCTCGTTATTGAAAGAGGCTCAGGAGGAGAGTTGGCGACTCCGTGAGGCTCATACCTCTTGCGAGGATAGGCTGACTCGGGTCAAGGCCAAGGCCAAGGGAGTCATTGAGCAAGCCAAGGACCAAGCCACAAAGGCTTTTCTTGAGTCCCGAGAGTTCTCGGAAGAGAGGGATCGCTTATATCAGGAAGGGTACGCTGAATGTATCCGACTGATGAAGCAATCTTTTCCCGATCTCGATCTCTCGGGATTCGATGACGATGCCTCTGGATCTGAGGGTCCAGAGGCTAAGGCTGCTGGGTCTGCTAACGCTGCGGCTGGTATTGCGGTCGAGTCTGAGGCAACTCCAGGGGTCGCTCCAAGCAGAGGCAGCAGCTGAGTCTGGGCCACCTCCTGAGTTAGCTCCTGATGAACCTTGGAGCTTCATTCTGGGTATTAAACACTTCAAGCACACCAACCTTCAAACACTTTAAGCATACCAAGCCTTAAGGCGGGCTCAAGAGCATATGCAACCGAGAGGGGATTTCGCATTTGTATGTCGCGGCCAACTGTTTTTGCCTTTATTTCTATTATTCCTTCAATATAATGTTAAAGTATAATCAAATGTAATTCGATGCAACATTTACACTGATGAATGAATATATTTGGTTTTTTCTTATTCACTCGACTCAGTTTACATGTTTTTTTTTTGAGTCTTCCCAAACGCTTCAATCGGCTGACCTAAGGGTAGTAGATTTTTACATGCTCGGCATTTCAAGGATGAGGTAGTAATTACCCAGTTAGGTCTTCCAATCGATACGTCCCAGGTCGGATGGTGCTTGAGACAACATAGGGTCCTTGCCAATTGGGTCTCAGTGTGCCCGCTCCAAGCTCCTTAGTGTTTAGGAACGTTTTTCGGAGGACCATGTCCCCGACTCGAAAACGTCTGATCTTGACTTAGGTATTGTAGAACTGAGCCACTTGCCGCTGCCGAGCTATCATTCGCAGTCAAGCTCTTTCCCTCTGTTCTTCTACGATTCGAGTCCGAGAGCTAGGAGTTCTCATTATCTTCCTTATTAAACAAGTTGACTCGAGTTAAAGGCAATCCTATCTCGATCGGGGTGACAGCTTCCGATCCATACGCAAGGGAAAAATGAGTTTCTCCCATGACGGTTCGAGCAGTGATTCGGTATGCCCATAGTATCTTTGGGAGTTCTTCAGCTCATGCCCCTTTGGCTCGGTCGAGCTTGGTTCGGAGATTCTGTTTAATGACTTTGTTGACTGCCTCAACTTGTCCGTTCATCTGAGGGTGAGGGGGCGATGAGTAAACATTTCTGACCTCGAGATTATCGCACATCTCTCGATAGCGCCTGTTGTCGAATTGCTTCCCATTGTCAGTAACGATAGTCTGAGGTATCCCAAACAAACAGACGATATTTTTCCATACAAAGTTCATGATTTTCTATTCGGTTATCTTTGCCAATGGCTTGGCCTTGGCCCACTTTGTGAAGTAGTCCACTGCTACGACAACAAACTTAGTCTGGCCTTTTTCCCTAAGGGAGTGGTCTGATGATGTCGATCTCCCACTGCGCGACTCGTCAAGGGCCAGTCATGGGAGTCAGTTCTTCGAGAGGTTATCTTGGAACGGTCGCAAATCGTTGGCATTTATCGCAGCTCTGGACGAGTTTGCGCCCGTCGTGCTAAATGGTCGGCCAATAATATCCTTGACGTAGGACCCTGTACGCGAGTGATTGTCCCCCTGAGTGATTTTCGTGTCTGATACACACTAGTGACCTGATTGACAACCAATTGCGAATCGCTGAAGATGTTGAGATGAGTCACGCCCAGACTGGCTGCTAATCGGAGGCTGAGCAACAAGGCTTCGTATTCTGTTATATTATTCGAGGCTTGGAATCCAAGTCTTAAGACATACTGCATGTGGGTCTGATCAGGAGTTTCTAAGACGACTCCTGCCCCACTTGCCTTAGAGTTGGAAGAGCCATCGACATACAACTTTCAGGGTTTTGGGTCGGGCGAGAACTCGAGAGAAGCTGTTGTCGGTTGATTAATTAATTCATCTCCAAGCTCAGTAGGTAGATCGACCGGTGGTGTTACTTCGGCTATGAAGTCGGCTACAGCTTGTCCCTTAATAACTGCTCTCGGCTTGTATTGAACGTCAAATTCACTGAGCTCGATCGCCCACTTTGTTAGTCAGCCTGATACTTCTGGTTTCTGAAGGATCTGGTGCAGTGGGAGGTCGGTCAAAACGATGATCGTGTGAGCTTAAAAGTATAGCCGAAGTCGTCGCGAAGAGATGATTAAGACTAAGGCCACCTTCTCTAAAGGCGAGTATCTTGTCTTTGCCGGTAACAGTGCTTTGCTGACGTAATAGACCGGCAGTTGCTTTCCTTCGTGTTCGCGTATCAGAGCCGAGCTAATAGCTGCGTCGGACATGGCCAGGTATAGTAGTAGAGTTTCCCCTGGCTCGGGTTTTGACAAGAGAGGCGGGGATCCGAAATAAGACTTCAATTGCTGGAATGCTGCTTTATACTCTTCCGTCCAATCTAACATTTGTCGTCCCTTCAATTGTTTGAAGAATGGGAGGCATTTGTCGGTAGCTCGGGAGAGGAAACGGTTGAGTGCAGCTACCCGTCTGGTTAGCCTTTGTACGTTTTCTATTGTTCTCGGGGACTGCATATCGAGTAGTGCTTTGATTTTCGCTGGGTTCGCCTCTATCCCTCATTGACTAACAAGGAATTCGAAGAACTTTTCCGAGCTTACGCAAAAGACACATTTGCTCGGATTTAACTTCATTTGGAACTTGCGAAGGATTAAAAGCATCTCTTCTAGGTCAGCTACATGATCGACCGCATGTATATTTTTGACAAGCATGTCATTAATGTATACTTCCATGGTTTGGCCGATCTGCCGAGCAAACATTTTGTTCACTAATCGTTTATAGGTCGCTCCAGCGTTCTTTAAGCCAAATGACATCACACAGTAAAAATAAAGTCCTTTGTTAGTGACAAATGTAGTCTTAGATTTATCAGATTGATGCATTATAATTTGATTGTATCCAGAATAAGCATTCATAAAGCTAAGGAGTTCATGCCCTGCCGTGTTATTTACCAGCTGATCGATTCTCGGAAGAAGGAAGCTGTCCTTTGGGCAGGCTTTGTTTAGGTCGGTATAGTCAATACAGATTCGCTACTTCCCATTGGGATTTTTCACAAGTACGACATTAGCTACCCATTCCGGATAGTATATTTCTTCTATGAATTTGGCCTTAAGGAACTTATTGACCTCTTCTTCAATGATAGCGTTCCTTTCAGGTTTGAGGGGACATCGCTTCTGTCGAATCGGCCAGTAGGTGGGATCGATGTTGAGTCGGTGGGTCATCACTGAAGGATCAATTCTTGACATGTCTTCGTGACTTCATGCGAACACATCAGTATATCGTCGGAGTAGAGCTATCAGCTTGTCTTTCAGGGAAGACTGCAGAGACGAGCCAATCTGTACTGTTTTGGACTCGTCTATCTCGACCAAAGGTACTGAGATAAGGTCCTCTACCGGTTGTCCTCGCTCATGAGTTTCGGTACGAAGATCCAATGATTCGATAGTGGATACCTCGGCTGGGGCTTTTACGGTCGTTGCATAGTAACGCCTCGTATCTTGTTGATCACCTTTGATGACTTCTACTCTCGACTCAGTCGGAAATTTCATGGAGAGATGATATGTAGATACCACGGCTTGGAGGAGACACAGAGAAGGTCGGCCGATTATCACATTGTAAACTGATGATTGATCGACTATCAGAAAGTCGACCATTACTGTTGATTGATGAGGAGGGTTCTCCGCAGTGAGAGGCAATGAAATGACTCCTTCGGGGAGTGTTCGTCCTCCCAAGAATGCGGTCAATGGGGGGTGAATCGGCCATAAAGCTGATCGTTAGATTCCCATTTTATCGAATGCTTGAGTGAACAGTACATCTATAGACGACCCTGTATCAACGAGAATGCGAAATACCTTGTGGTTTGCTATAGTCAACGTGACGACCAAAGCATCATCGTGCAGATGATAGATGCCTCGGACGTCTTCGTCGGTGAAGGATATGCAATACCTCTCTCTTTTCTTTTCCTTCGGAGGCTGAGCCAAGATCAAGATCTCAGATTTAGCCGAGTGATACTCCTGACATGATTTTTCCGAGCATTGTTTGAGTCGCCCCCTCCTCGGGGGCCACCTACAATTGTTCGGATTTCCTCGGTGGGCCGTAGTCCCGGTCCTTTCGACATGCTCTCTGAGTCAGCCTTCTCGGGTGAGCCTCTCGATTTCTTCTTTTAAGCGATAACAATCACTTGTATTGTGGCCATGATTTCGATGGTAATTGCAGTATTTGTCCTTATTCCGTCGGTTCGGATTGCCTCGGAGTTTATTCGATCAATTGACGAATCATTCGCCCTTAATTTCCATCAACACCTGCTCTTGTGGTTTATTGAGTGGAGTGTATGTCGAAAATTTGTGATCAAGTCGCTTACCCGACCTACGCTCATCATGTGCCCGATTTTCCAAATGTTTCTTTCTACTGGCTAAGTCAACTTCTTTTTTTTGTTGATTATTTGGCCGAAATTTTTGTGTTCTGGGCAGCTTTGTGTATGATCCGGGTTTCCTCGACATCTGCATACTTATCTGACCAGGCCATGAATTCAGCCAGAGTCAGAGGTGGATTTTTGTCCAGGGACGCTAGAACGGCTTGTCCCTAACGCCTTACATGATCGAGTTAAGGGCTGTTTCGTCTGGATGCTTCCGGACTTAGAACGACTCAAAGTTGAAATGCTTGATATAATCTTTCAGCAACTCTCCCTCCTTTTGTACAATGTTGTTCAGGTGTGCAGGTGGCTTCAACTTTTTCTTCCCTTTGATGAAGTTGGCGAGAAAAACGTCGCTGAGGTCTGCAAACGAACTGATGGACTTCGGTTTCAACTGTTTGAACCAAAGTCAGGCTACATCGGTTAAAGTGAGTGAGAAGGCTTGGCACATCACAGCCTCCGAGGCATCGTGTAGTTCTATAGACGTCCGAAAAGATTCGATATGCTCTGTTGGGTCGGTTTTGCCGGTGAAGGGTGTAATCTGCGAAAGACGAAACCGTTTTGGTAACCAAGCTTACATTATCTCCTTTACGAATGCGGATGTTCTTGCTTCCGACCTTACTTGATGTGTATCTCGACCTTGCTTCATATCTGCAATTTCTTCTCGCACTTTCCTCCTGAAGTCCTGGAGGTTGACTTTCTAGGGTACATCATTTTCTGTCGTTCCTTCAACTGGAGGCCTGCCGCGCCTTCTTGGATCTATTTCGTGTCGAAGGTTGGTGTCGGGCAGCGGGGCAGTCACGGATTGAGCGGGTGCCGGCTAGGACGGACCATGGTGTTGACTCTGTTGAGGAACAGATCACGGAGCAACAGGCTGAGGGTTGGTGAATTGCTGTATAGCGTTCGTCGCCTGACCTTCTGAGCGCTAAGGTAACGAGACTTGCTGACGATGAATTTGTTCCAACATTTGCTTCATGACGTTTATATCAGATATGAGTTCCTGAACCTCCCTGTCCAACTGTCCATTGTCACGGTTCTACTGGGTATTCCTAGTCGCAGCATAGGTTGTCGAACCAGCAGCAAAACCCTGCCGGTGGTCGGGTCAATTCTGAGCACCTTGGGCTCCATTCGTACCCGGTGGTCCTTCGGTTGCAGGCGGTCCAGTGACAGCGACCTCATTTGGTTTATCTTGAACAGTCCTTCTGGTTCTTGCCATTAAAACTCGTTTGAAGCTTCTGGATAGAGCCAAGAAAACGACTTTTCGTATCGCTTCCCACAGATGGTGCCAAACTGTTGATGCAAAAAACTAGTGCATCCTCCCTCCTTCCGATCACCTGCAAAAAAAGGAGACCCTGACTCGAGTCGGGGACCCTCCGATGCTAAAGTTAGAGGCATGATTGAGAAGAGGAGTTTTCAGTAGAGTTTTCTGCGTACCTTTCATCGTAAAGATTTCTTGTTTTTATAGGAATGAGAGGGTCCCGTTGCACAGGGATTATCTTCCGAGTATCTCAGAGATTTGATTTAGTTGTAATCTGTTTATGGATTCTGCCCGATCCTGAGATCTTTGAGGTCGGGAATCCTTTTCACAAGATTTTCGGGACAATATTTATGTTTACACTGTCTCTTCCTCGCTCGGCTCGACCTTAACCGACCCCGGTAATAAATGAGTCTCGGATGGCTGCAAGAATGATGCTTTTTGCCTTCTGTCGGATGAAATAGAGTCGGTCTATAACCTATATCCTTTCTTAATCCGATAACCGACACTGTAACTAACCTAATATGAGACGGTTTTATGGTAGGTCAGGAGACTTCTAGTATTCGGGCCTTAATCGGTCCATTTAGACGTTGTTGCTTCGTTATCCAAGTCAACTTTATATGTCTTATATATTTTGTCTATGACTCATGACTTTGTAAGCCTCGGTCGAGGTTCATTCCTCATCGTCCGAGCTAAGTTTTTCCTTAAGGCATTTGATTCTTTTGACTCGGTCGGGCTTATTGCCTCAAAATCCCGGGCAGTGTCAATAGAGTTGGTCCATTCCATATCCGGGCTTCCGGACTTGTCATATTTTTTCCCAACAAAAGTCAATCATTTTTAGCGGTTAAATTGGGTGTTTTAAGTTGAAACTTGTAATTATGGTGAGTTTTGATTTTGTTATTTTTAGTATTTATAGTGAAATACTTAGTTATAGCTGGATATGTTTATTTGAAGCAATAAAGTGATGTGACAACAGATTCAAGGTGGGGCTTACTCACCAACAAATATAACTAGAATAGAACATGTGGTGCTTAGATAAGATGGGATTTTCATGGCATATGTTAGAGCTTGTAGAGACACAAGGAGGGAAATTAATGCACGAGTTGTGTTGAAATGTGGAGGCGCTTGGCAGCTAAAGTTGAAGGCCCAACTAAGCTAAGAACATTCGTGTCTCTGATGTTAATGGGGGGGCGCTTGCAGTTACTTAATGGTCTGGGATTAGTAATCAGGCCCAAACTGCCCAGCTACGATCCCACCAATGGTGGCACTATGATGGGTTACTCGTCTGGTCTGATGAGCCCAACCTAGCTTTGGACCTATTAGCTTGGACCGTTGGCCGTTCTTAGGGCCTAGCATACATGGCCTGATCAATTGCTGGGTTGAGCCTGGATCAAGTAATTTTGGTCTGGCCCAGCCCCCCGACTTCACATGGACATCTCTTATATCCTCCAAATACGCCTCTTTAATCCTTCATTAAGCAATCCATGCATGTTAAATTTAGAGTGTGGCCCACTTTTTCAACGGATGGATTAGGAATATTCAATTGGAAATTAGGGATTTGACCGAACGTCGGACCCGGTGGTCTCGGGTCTCTGCTGTGCAGGACCATGATGTGATTAGACCTTGGACTTTAAGTGAAGGGCTGGGTCCCGGTCCAGCCTGGCCAACATAAACCTGACCCATTGCCACACTGGACTCCACTACGCCGTGAGAACGCGGTAGAAGAGAATAAGGAATTTCCCAGGGTCAGAACCGAGTGGATTATAGTTATACAACATAGTGGGCCCACCCCAGGTATTCGAGGCCCACCATGCTGTATTAAGTAGCCAGAGTCTGTGGTCCACCATGCTGTACAGGTTAAATCCTGTCCGTCCATCAGGTTCTTTCCTCGATGTTAGGACCTGAGACGAAAAATCAGCCAGATACAAAGCTCAGATGTGCCACGTCACATGAAGTAGTGGGGATGGAATGCCAAACATAGGTTTGTGTGAGTGGCCACCGTGGTGTCTATCTTTCATCATGCCCGTTAATCAGGCGCAAATTGCAAGTTAATACACAAAACTCAGCTCGGTACAGAATTCCAGTGGGCCATAATATCCGAACTTGTTGATTTTGGGAGCAATTTTACATTGTTCCAATTGGTGTGAGCCACTCGAGTTTTTAATTTGTAGTGACTTTTGTCTGTACGGTCAGAAAAGTGGTTATCACCTGATGGACAGAGTGGATTTCACATATAGAATAGGTGGGCCTCACATGGCACGTGTGTTTTAGGTGTTGTAGACTAACAATTACGGTTCGTTGATGCAGAAGATTCCAGTCCCAGGACCGAGCATTGTCATTTTAAAACGTGGCAGACCAGATGTGGCTTACCTTGTTACGCCACCCGGATGCGACTTGCGTGGAACGGACGCGCGGATTGCGTGGGTGGCCCTCTCACCACATACTCGTAATCCGACGTGGCTGAATTTGGCTGGGCCGCTGCTGTCCGAGATGGGCCCACTTAAAGCATGTTTGAAAGTTGTCAAATCAGGGCAGGTCTTTTGAGGTTCCACCATGATCTTTTTGTTAGATCCACATGGTCCATCCGTTTCCTAAGCTGGTCTTAGAACATGGGCCTCAGCATAGGTTGATCTAAAACTCAAGTGGGCCATATTACAAGAAACATATAAGAACGGAGGCACCGACCGTTGAAACCTTCTTAAGGCCGACTAGCATGTTTAAATGCCATGCAACCCATTCACTAGGCGATTCCTCCCTGATTAAGGAAAACGCAAATATAACTAACTCTACTCAAAACTTTCCTAATCCCGCTAAGGTTTCAACGGCCGGTGTTCAATCCTCACTCATATTCCTCACTTGTATTTTGAATTTCTCTCGTGCTTGCCTCATCAGCTGAAGAAGTGGATGGACGGAGTGGAATGGATTTAACACAAAAATTGCAGTTGGCCCGCTTAGCTTTGGGTTACAAAAGCAGATTCTGTGGGCCCATAGAGATGTCTGTGACAAATCCAGTACGTTCATCTGTTTTGAAAGACATGATAGGATGGGATTCTAAAAATCAGGTGGAACATGTTTGGTAACAAAAATGCCAACATTGAAACCTTCCCGTCAGCGGTTATGAACAAATATCAATACAAAACTTCTGTCACCCCCCAGGCCTTTAACGCCCACTCTTTCGTATGGCATGGCCCACAAGAGTTTTGGATCTGCCTAAAATTTAAAATCCTCTCCCATTATGGTCTTTCAAACCAGATGGACGGATTAGATTGGTCACGGACATCTCTATGGGCCCACGCAGCCCCTGCCTACAGGAATATCTCTCTGCTGGGTTCACAGGCAAACCACCTCGTGACCCCGGTTCACACGCAAGTCGCGTCCACGCGACGCCATGGCTTATGTCTCCGCCTCTTTTGCTACTCACGTCCAGTATCTTCCGCCACCTTGTGGGCCTACATCCGAGATGATCAGATGATCTGAACCATCTATATTCTCTTTGCTATCATAGAAAAGCTATTACGCCATTATCTTGCTTCATTAATGGTCCAAAACTTTGATTCTTAGATTGAAGCCTGAGATGTTCTTATCATTGTTCTTAATTAATCCCTGCGTGCATGGTTAAAGTAATACAATTAGCTCAATATTCAAAATTTAGCCCTTACATCATAGATTTCACAACATGGACGGTTGAGATCATCATACCATCTCACAAAGTTGCCACCAATGGGCCGCGACGCAAGCTGCCTCTGTGTCTCGATGGAGGCGGAAACCGCTGGGGTACTTTGGGAATTCTAAGAAGTTAAACCTACACGTGCCACTATTCCGGGGGCGGGAGCCGAAATTTTCATCCGACGGCCAACAACGGCGCATCTGAGCTGAATCCAACGGCCGAGGTAGTCGCGTCAACTTGAAGCTACAAGAAAATCTTAGGGCCCGGAAATGTTTTCTATAAATACCCAACAACTTCCCTCGCATTCGCATTCCTACGGAATTTCTCGTAGCAGAGAAAGATCTCTCCCGAAAATCGATGGTAGATTCCTCCCTCTTTCGTTTTTCTTCTATCATTTCCTTGTATTCTTAGGGTTTTTGATCGATCTTCTTCTCGATTCCAGCTTTCTAGCTAAGATTAGGGTTTTGATCTCATCGCTCTCTTTCTCTCTCTTTCTCAATCTATGTATGTCGTGTAGGCCTTGCCGAATCAGCAGCAAGTTGACTATCCGAGCTTCAAGCTCGTGATCGTCGGGGATGGAGGAACAGGTAATTTTTATTTATTTATTATTATTTTTTGTAATTTTCTATGTGATTTTGGATTGGTTCATTTTCTGCTGTAAGTTTCGGATTTTTCTGCTGGTTTTTTTTTTTTTGTAGATTTAGGGTTTGACTTGCAAAGATTGGTTTTAGTCGGTGTTTGAATTCTGTTTGTTTGTTTTTGATCTTGTTAATTTTTTTACTTTTGTTGATGTTTGTGGACCATCTTTTCATGCATTGCCCTTTCTTGATTCCGATCTGATTGGATAATCTGAGACTGGTTCCAAATCTGGTGGGTCATGCCGAACTCGGTGGATTGCTGTTTGCTAGATTGGCATGGTGTCCGCCTTCCCATGCATAAGAAGACTCTTTGGAGAATGACCCTGCTTGTGTTATGGTGGGTGATTTGGGAAGAGCGGAATGCTAGGTGCTTCAACAATTCCATCGAGTCGGCGGAGGGTGTTTCTTGTTGGATTAGATTGCTAGTTTGTCAATGGGTTGTAGCTGCTCCCAATTAATAGGGATGCAATTTGGCTTTCTTTGGGGAATAGTTGGGTCGCTGTCTCGCGCCCTTGCTTTCCCTGTTTTTTGTTGTTGTCTTTTGCGTTTTTGCTTTTTAATGAAATTCGTCATCTTAAAAAAAAATGGTGAGGTTAGGGTTGGTGGAATTTTCTGGGGGGTTTGAATCTTTTCCTTTGACTGGGTTTTGTAAAATTGGATACTTTTGTTGATCTGATGGATTTAGCTCATCTGTCGACAATAGTTTTGATGCAATTGTGCCACATCCCACATGAGTACTCCCGACACTTAGTGTACAAGAAAAGTTCCAATTGCCTTTTTAAAAAAGCTTATTTCTAATTTCCCTTTCTTTCATATTTCTATTTTAGGAAGACATCTTTATGTTAGGAAATATGTATTGTTAGATTTTCATGTTTAAGGGTGTTCTTGTTTTAGAGATATTGGCTTGCAAGGAATTCTAATTTTAGGTTCCTTAATAGTATGTTTGAGATTTCTCAAGGTGGAAACCTTGTAAACACTCGTTATAAATAAGGCATAGGTCCAATGGAATAAGACAATTGAATGATATTTTCTTTGTTTCTCTATGGTAGTGTGTTGATGGGGGAGTAGTGATCTCTAGTATAAGACTAGAGGACTGTTGAGCTTGCTCACTATCATTGCATCTTTTCTCTCGTGTGATTCAAACTTTCATTCTAGTATGCTGAACTTCATTGCAATTAGCTTATTCCTTGATCTAGCTGCATTATCTTGGTATTAGAGCATGTTCTGCTATTTTGAAGTTTTTTTCCTCTTCCACATCTTCTTTCCACAAATTCTGCCCTAGTATTCAACCCAAACTCACCTTCAATTCTTATTTCAGCCCTGGACCATATGCCATATGCGGGTTGCACCGTACCTAAATCATCACCCAATTTCCATTCAAAATAATACCAAAATCTGCCTATCGTTCAATCAGTAAACAACTCATAATCTACCATACACAACCTTCCCAAAACATTTCCATTTCTAATATAAAAGAAATCTATCCAACTCTACCAAAGTCATCCTCATTCCAAAAAGAAGAGCATTAAATTCAAACCATTTCATTTTTTTCATTAAAAAAAAAAAAATCAAGCCATTCGTTCTCATATATTTTATGTAGATATGTTGTCATATCTGTACTAGAAGAGAAACGACTTGCAATTGTCGGATGACTACTGAACCTCATAATGGGACTATCAACTTTGCAGCAAGTGTTTGATTTGATCACGAAATGGTTGGATGCTATGGAGGCTTGTTTCACAACTAGAGTAGATGCTTTGTATGGGTTGCTCTTCTTGAAGAAGTAAGAAAAGGGACCTAATTTGAACTTTTCAAGCATTTACGGGATGGCCTTGAGGGAGATTTAGAATTTAAGGATGTTGACCCAACGTATCTTGGTTGAAATGATGATTTCCATGAGTATGAGCTGGACTATAGTATCCAACAATAACACTACATATAGTCGGGAACAAGAGAAATGAACAACCTTCTATAGGATTGCCCAAATTATCCTGAAGGAGGGCGGAATGGTTGCACTGGATCCCACTATGCATGTGAAGAATGAGATTTTGGATTATGATGGTAATTTGGATCTTAAGCTTTTCAATGATCGGATAAGGTCAAATGCTATATTTTTGCTGGTACAAAATTGAAGAAGCTATGAAGCTATGTTTTGCTATCCATTGGTATGATGTTGAAGAAGACTTGCAACAAATTTGCTTTCTTCTTGTAGGCAATTGATAGGAAATAAGCAATTATTTCTATTATTTGATTATGAGACGACTTTTGTTCAGGAGCTCTTCACATTGTGGCAAGACAATCTGGTTGGGAATGCACATGATGTTATTATGAATTGGTGATACGTTGTTCTCCTAATGGAGACAAAAAAGCAACGAGTGACGCGTTACTATAATGGATTACAGTTGGGCATTTAAAGAGAATTGGTGACTGCTTGGCTCAATAGTGAGCGCCATGCATATCATATGGCTTGAAAAGCACACGAGCAAAGTTGATGGCAAGACGCAACAATCTTGATGTTGGGGGCTATACGTCCACCTGTCCTATTGCCAGTGACTCTACATTGTGTTTGCAACTAGTTATGCTTCATAGTAATGTTCTTCAGGAATACAAAAAATGGCCAGAATTCTACTTTCACTCCTTTTCTTGAAATGTTAATGCAAGAGGATAGTCTGTTAGTGGAGGTTTATTAACACTTGTTTCAAGTGCGGTGGTCGTGAACATTATATGCGAGGAGGGTGAATAGTACAAAGAGAACTTAATTGAAGATCGAGAGGAAGGTTATGACGTAAATTATTTGGCCACTTATATGCAAGTTTGTTGTCATGTATTTTTACGACATCTCTGTCTATAGCCTTTCACAAGGAGATGATTTGATCCATCCTTTTACGAGAATTTGATCCATCTTTATTAGGTGATGAATGTAATATGCCATGAGAAACTCTACATCAATTTGAAGAAATGTTTTTATAAGTTTTAACATGAGTCTTTTGTGGGGTTCTTTGTTTTAACAAAAGGTGTGGGGGTCAAAGTTGTACACAAGTTGAGTTACCTTAGTCAGCTTGCTCGACTTGACTTGCCTCGGCTCAAAATTGGATTCGGACCGAGTCGAGTTGGATTTTAGAGCTCGAAAAAATTTCGAGCCGAGTTCGAGCTTGCCCAAGCTCATCTCGACTTGGATCGAACCTCAACTCGAATTGAATCAGCTCAGTGACTTGGTTAATTTGATATTGATGCTGCTCGCCCAGTGTTTGATGAAATGACTCAATGTGCTTACATTCTCCACAAGATCAACTGGTGGCGAGGAAGGAATGGATACGAAACAAATTACTACAAAAAAAACTTTGCATCATAAGACCATCCTCATATCTTGATTTTGATGTTGCTTGTTGAGGGTTTGACGAAATACCTATAAAGTGTTGTTACTGTTTTGCATTCTGTGAGAAATTAAACATGCATTCTATATATTTGAGAAAATATTGCATATGTTCGGACTGGCCCAAGCTACTGGCTGAACCAAGCCGAGTTGGCCAGACAGGCTTGAGGACCGAGCCGAGCTTAGTTTGTGCTGGGGTTAGCTAGTTGAGTTGAGCCAAGCCATGCCAAGCTCGACTCGATTCGATTCGTGTACAACTCTAGTGGGGGTTGATCCTGAAAAGATAAGAGCTATTTTTAATTGGCCTAGTAATGATTATTCATGACGTTCGTAGTTTTGTGAGTTAGCAATGTTATATCAAGGTTTGTCCCAAACTTTAGTTTTGTTAGGACATCTAATACTAAATATATAAAGGCCAGTCCATTTGAAAGTAGTAGCAAATGCATTTTGAGAAATTAAGTGAATAATGACAGAAGTTCCAGTTTTGAGGCTTGCTAATTTTGCTGAAGTATTTGAATTCGTTTATAACGCATCCTTCATAGTTGTAGTTTATGATGCATCCTTCATAGTTGTAGGATGTGTCTTTAGTCAGGAAGGACATTTAGTTGTCGTCTTCAAAAAAATTCAATGAGGCACAAAAGAAGTATTCTACAGGCAATGTGGAGTTTTATGCTGTTTGTACAAGCCTTTTGAAACATTGGTATCATTACCTTATCCATTAGGAGTTTGTGCAACATTTTAATCATGACGTGTTGTGTTATTTGAATTCTTAGGAGCTGAGCACAAAGGCATGTTAAACATAGTGTTTATATTCAAGAGTTCATATTTAACCTGAAGCATTAGGACAACCTAGAGAATAGGTAGTAGATACCATCGTTGAAAATGACATCTATTGTCTACTTATTACTCTCCATTGTTGGATTCGAGAAACTTAGTAGAGTAACAAATGATGGTTTGGAAAGGTATTTTTAACACTTTGCTGGCTCAGGCATTGAGTACATGCGATATAGCTTGCATGATATGTATTTGTTCTATGATATGAGGTTGTGTGTTATTAAAAGCTTTGTGAGAGCTCCTTAAAGTGGCCTTGGTGGTCACTTTGGAATCCACAAAACTATAGTCCTAGTTAAGGACTTTTTATTAGTTGGGTTTGTTGAAAGATGGTGGAATCGACATTTAATAGAATTGAGTGTGCAATCTAGGCAAGTTTAACACGTGGAATACTAGTCTTTTTGCTCCATTTCTTGTGCTAGATACTCCATAAGGGAACATCTACATGGATTTCATTCTATGATTACGTAAGACTTAATGTGGTTTTGACTTCATTTACATTGTGGTTGACGAATTTTATAAGATGGCCCAATTCATCCTTTGTAATAAGAAATTGGATGCTCTCTACATTGTCAATGTTTTCTTCAACAAGGTGGTTTGTCCACACAGTGTACTAAAGATAATTGTGTTTGATCATGATGTTAAGTTTATGAGCTACTTTTAATGAACTTTGTGGGTTAAGGTGGACATATTGAGATTGCCAACCGTAGTCTTGGGAATATGCTTCGTTGTTTGGTTGTTGATAATATCAATTCATGGTACATTGTATTATTACAACTTGAATGTGTATATTGGTTTTGTGAACCGTGCTATGAGACTCCTGTTGAAATCACAACAATTATGACCTTGACAACTTATTAGTTTAGTCCCACTCCTATTGTGACTTGAGTGAGCTAGGATGTTGAAGCTTTTGCACATCATATTAATGAAATGCATGAAGAAGTCTGACAGAAGATTATCTTTAGTAATGAAAATTACAAGGTGCATGCAGATGTTTGACGATGTTTGGCAGAATTTCAAGAAGGGGATAGGGTCATGGGGTGGCTCAAGCCCCGAGTGGGTTCTAGCAAGCTATTATACTAAGCTTTTATGCATAAGGGTGGGTCCTTGTCATATTTTGTGTTAGGCAATAATGCATACCTGATCGAGCTTCCACTTGAAATAAAGATCAACCTCATTTTTAATGTGGAAGACTTTATATACTTTATGTTAGACACCATGAAGATAAGAGCACAAAAGAATGAGCTGTCTAGATATCTAAGGTATCATGCTAATTGGAAGAAATTATTGAAGATGTGTTTGATGATCAAATAGTTTTCACACGCCAAGAGAGTATCCGAAGTTTTTTGTAGAGTGGAAGGGCCAATTGATATTCTATAGTACATGGATCTCATTGAATGATTTCAAGTGCAATACTCGAAGCTCTTTGAGTATATTGCATCCTTAATACAAAGTTAAAAGGACTGTTGAATTTGCTCGTGGTCATTGCTGTTTTTCTCATGTGATTTTAACTTTCATTCAAGTATGCTAAACTTCATTGTGTCTTTTCTCTTGCATTAGGTTTGTTTGTTGTTGATCTCTACTATAAGATCAAAGGATTGTTGAGCTTGCTTACTCTCATGGCATCTTTTCTCTTGTGATTATAACTTTCAATCTGGTATGTGGAACTTCATTGCAATTAGTTTCTTCCTTGATCAAGTTGCACTAGGTTTGTTGGTTGTTTTTTGTTTTGATCTTTTTCTTTATTGAGGTGTGGATTTTAGATTGTGATTTTAATGGTACCATTGTGATTTTAGTTGGGGGTTTTGTTGGATTACTATTTTGATTTTGATAGTTTGGTCCTTCCGGATGTCATCCTTCTATGATTGTGGAGTGCATGTAAGAGAAAAAAATGTCCTGATGCGTTGTCATTGGTCAAGTAGGTTGAGTAGAAAGGTTGATTAAGGTTGGTGTAGGTGGGTTTCTCTTTCTTTAAGGGGTTGTTTGGTACCGTGGATTTGAGGGATTTGTGGGGATTTCAATTTCAAGGGATTTGTGCTTGGTACAAGGATTTTGATTTTGATTTTGATTCTCCCAATATCCCTCAAAAGCAACCCCCCCCCCCCTTCTTTTTTTTATTTGCATTTACACCCCGAAGTTGATTTGCAAATTCCATTTGATTCTACAGTTTTCAAATCCACTAGATTCCACAGGATTTTAAATCCACGATGACTAATGACCCTTAATACTTTGATGGTTATGGATGATTTCATTTTAGATTTCAAGTTAGTTTTTGCCATAAGAGTAGGAAATGTTCAATTGCATGTGTCTACATGTGTAAGTGTATGATTTTTGTGCTGAATAAGGATTTATGTTAACATTTTTTAATGGTTTCAACACAATTGGATCTTTATATGCATTCTAGTCATGGTATCCCAAATTGGTTAACGACCGATACGTAACGATAACGGTGGGACCCGTTACGTGATACGGGGTCGAAACGGCCGTTACGGGCCATAACGGTTGTTACGGATCCGTAACGGCTGTTACGGGCCTTGGAAAAAATAAATACTTACCTTTTTATCCTTTCTTTTCTTCTTCTTCTCTTTCTTCTTATTCTTCTTCTTCTTCTTCTTCTTCTTCTCGAGCAGCTGCGGCTGCGGCTTCTTCCTGTTCTTCTTCTTCTTCTTCCTCTCTCTCTCTCTCTCAATCTCTTCTTTCCCTCTTTCCCTCTTTTTTTCTTCTCTCTTCTTTCCCTCTTTTTTTCTTTTCGTTTCCCTCTCTCCATTTTTTTTAAAATTTGCAGTAGCTAGCTGCTGTAGGTACGTGTCACGCAAAGACAAGCGCTGACACTCCTCGAGCTCCGAGTTGTACGAACGGTTCAAAGGAGATCAAAGTTATATGAGCTCCACAGTGATGTATTTATTACATCTACACCGTTCATCTATTTTCAGAGATCATTTTAGAGCACCACCCAAAAAATGAATTATATCCCTAGATCATCTGGACCACACCAAAAATAGCAGCAAAGATAATGATTTTCACGGTTAAATAATTCGTAGGGCGCACGGTAACGTTTATTTTCCATCCAATCTGATCAGACCTGAGTGGGCCCCACTATGATGTATATATTTTATCCATATCGTCCATCCATTTTGCCACGTCATTTTAGGTCAGGATCCAAAAAATTAGTAATATCCAAATCTCAGGTGGACCACACCATAGGAAATAGTGGTTATAGAATGCTCACCATTAAAAATTTCTTAAAGTCCATTGTAATGTTTATTTTCAATCTAACCTGTTAATTGGGTCACATTGACGTGGATGAAGGGAAAACACACATGTCAGCTTAATCTAAAACTTTTCTAGCCGCCAATAAATTTTTAACGGTGAATGTTTAATTATTGTTGTTTCTTATGGTGCAATCCACCTGAGCTTTGGATGTGCCTCATTTTTTGGCTCATGCCCTAAAATTATTTGGCAAAATGGATGGACGATGTGGATATAACACATTCATCACAGGTGGGGCCCAAAAAACTTTGACACGTGTGCTGCACTTTACAATCCGAGTCCCTCCTAATTCAAGCCTTAAAAAATTGTACAGGAGACATATATTAACTTAAAATTGGGCAATTAAATTATGGACTACAATTGCTAACTCACAATGCCAAAATCAAATTATTTGAATAGTTTTAATTGTTAATTTGTGAATTTTTATTTTTTAAAATAGGGCCTTTTGATTTTTATTTTTTTTTATTTTTTATGATTCACTATTCAATAAATGTCCACCAATTTATAAGTGGGATAATGACAATAAATGGCATGAATTTGAGGCTGATTTGGAGAATAGATTGGTCCTCCCCAAATTGGCAATGCCATCTACCTGAATTTAATTTCCTTTTTTAAAAGAACTATTGGGTGAAATGATATCAAGTTGTTAAGTATATAAATTACATATTAAAAAAATTAAATATATGTATTTTGTATTCAAATTCAAGTTACCTGGTTAAAAAATAAATCAGACATTTCGATACAACTTCTCACCAAAGAGTGGACCGTTACACCACCATAAACATGTTCCAATTTATAAATGAATGCATATTTGGAATGCTTAGAATATTTCGGATTTAATCCATATTTTTTCATATTTTTTTGGCAAAAAAAAAAATTGCACCGTTACGGGCCGTTACGCCCCCGTATCCGTATCGGTTTTGGTGGGCACCGTTACGCCAACCGATACTGATACGGGACACCTTGATTCTAGTGGATATGGCATGTGTGGGGTTGGGGGGAGGGAGAGGGAGGGATGGATGTGCAGAATAAGGATTTATGTTTTTTTTTTTTTTTTTTTATGGCATGTTGAGGATTATCCTTAGTCTCATGGGGGGCGACTTTCACTAACCGAGTGCCACGTTGGGGAAACGTGTGAGAGACTCACCCTCTAAATACACGTGGTGTGGCCCACTTGAGTTTTGGAATGACATGATTTTTGGTGTATGCATTCATCCTTGTGGGGTGTGTGTCATCATCTAATTGGATGGCACACCATGGCGGATCCCACAAACATTGCGGGATTTTCATGTGCATCCTCATCCCATTGTTCTTTGTGGTGTGGGCCATATGAGTTAATCAGCCTAATTTTTTTGGTCTCAAGGCCGGGCACTGGGCAGTGCACCTATGTTAGCGCAAGGCACCCATATGCTTAAGCTTGTCGTGGCTGCATTTCCTTTGTGAAAAAAAAGGTCTTGTTGATGAGGGGTTTGCTACAACATGTCGGCCATTTTTGTGCTTAAGTTGATCAGGTAAAGTTTCTTCCATCCTTGTCTTTTAAGGGATAGCAAGCAAAATGTCAACTGTGTTGTGAAACATTTGGCTAGACTCACTATAAATTACATAGATACCCTTTCCTTCGGCTAAAAATCTTTTCATATTATCAAATAATTCTATTTTTTAGCTATATCAATTAATTACGCCCTATTTCTCCGTTGGCCATCTCTTTGTTTATAGCAGAGATTTTAAGGTAATCATTTTTCTTGCTTGAATGATTGTTTGGATGCACAAGTGAACTGAATTGTGAACATCCTGTTGATAATAATGAAGAACCATTGAAAATAATTATATATATTTTGTTTAAATGCTTTCCCCATTAAAAAATGTAGATATTTCCACAATATTTGTAAATGAGGAATTGCTATCAAATTGTAGTTGGGTTTCTTCTAGATGTCAATTTTGATGATCCCAGATCTTGAATACGAGTGGGAGGGAAATTGCTATTTTCTTTTTCTTTTTTCTTTTATTTTTGGAAAGGTAACAATAGTTTATTAAAAGATGTGCCAATATAGAGCAAAGATTACACCCCAAGAAACAACTTTCTTTTTTCTCATTGACAAATTAGAAAAAAAAATGCTAATTCCAATTTGTTAGTTTGGTAATTGCAATTCAATTGATGGTGCATCACAAATGCATCCTTGGGCATGCTCTTTGGGATCAATGGATATAGTCTATTTAGGATAAGATAGTTAGATGTGAGAGTTTTTGCCATGAAGCTTGCTTAAGTGGTTTTAGTGAGGATTTTTCTTTTTAAGGCTCATAGAAGCATCTCTTTTTAATGTTTATTGTAGGAATTGTCAATGATAACCTTAGGTGTGTTGAGCTGAGAAATGTTTTTTCATGATATATAGGGAAGACAACCTTTGTTAAGAGGCATCTTACAGGAGAGTTCGAAAAGAAGTATGAACGTAAGTATTTATTGATTGCTCTCTCTATCCTTTTTGTTTTGTTTGTAGTTGTGCTGATTTTTTTAACGTGTAAATGTCACTGTAGCTACAATTGGTGTGGAAGTTCATCCCCTGGACTTCTTCACAAACTGTGGGAAAATCAGATTCTATTGCTGGGATACTGCTGGTCAAGAGAAATTTGGTGGCCTTAGAGATGGATACTAGTAAGTGGTTTATTGGATTATGTGATGAAATTGGGGATTATGCATCTTAACTTCATGTTGATATTAGAAAATCCTTTTTGGCTTATTCGATTTCTCATGGCATTGCTCATCGTCATCTTTTGCTGATTATTTAATGGGGATCTGGTTGGCAAATCATATTGCTGTTTTTGGATTGTAGCTTGTGTAATTTTAATTATGCTGAGCTTGTGTAATATTTCCATCCCCCACTGGTTAGTACAATGATATGATTATTTATTATTATTTAACTGGTCTAGTTGCTATGTTGTGCAGGTATTTTCAGTTTTTAGCTTGTGTAGTTGTAATTTTAATTGTGTGATGAGCTTGTATAATTTTTGCAAACCCCAAATAGCCCAGGCAATTCTATGTTATAAGATTGTGTGACAGCTCTGTTCATTTGGACCAGACTATTACTTACTAGTTAATGTGTCTGGCTTATTAATAATCAACTGGAATTCAATGTCTAGAATAACACTAGCGGATAAGTCACTGTGTTTTTGCTGAACTTAAAGACCAAGACTGAGGATCTGAAAGATAGAGTGCACCCATTTATAGCAAACTATTGGATGGTTAAAGTTGTTGGATTACTGTGTCCGTTATGATCTAACAAGTTCAAAAAAAGAAGCAAAGTCTGGGAAAGGTTTCTTAGAGATAAGTATCCTCTCCCTTATATATTTTCAATGTCTACTAGTTTTGATTGTTGATGCTATTTTTTTTTTTTTTTTGAAAGATAACTGAGATATATTAAGAGGAAAAGAAAAAGAAAAACAAAAAGGGGAGAGAGAGAGAGAGATTGCTGAGAGAGCAATCAACTAACTACCCTCCTAGAAAAATGAAATCTACCTCCTTTAAACCCAATACATTGACCGCCCACTCTACAATATGTCGTTTAGCCTTGCTGGCCACTTCCGCTTTTGATTTAGAAACATCCCTGAAACATCTTTTGTTTCTTTCTTCCCACACCGACCACCAAATGGCTATGATAGCTATACACCAACGACGCGTTCTAACCTTGCCTAGAGAAACCCCATGCCAAGCTTTTAGCAGAAGATTAATGGAGCCGGGGAAGCACCACTAGATGTTGAAGCTGAAGAGAAAATCTGACCAAATCCGAGAAATGAAGGGGCAAAACATCAGAAGATGGTCTATGGTTTCTTCATTCTTCATGCAGCAAAGACATATGTTTACTAGGGGCATTCCTCTTTTCCTTAGGTTGTCCACCGTGAGAATCCTTTTTGAGCCTACCAGCCAGGCGAACGCAGCAAGTTTGGGAGGGACTGAATACTTCCAAAATTTGAAAGGGGGAAGATCAACAGGAGGAGACGTTGAGTGACACATCCTGGAGTAGAGGGATTTGACTGTGAACTTACTGGATTTGTCTGGCTTCCAAGCTAATGAATCAGCAATTTGGGGGATGTGGTCCTGTAGATGCGGTCCAACAGACTAACAAACTCCTCGACTTCCCAGTCTTGTAGGTTCCTCCTACAGACGATGTTCCATTCTGGCTTGCCTGCTACAATCAAGAAGCAATTAGCAACCAAAACGGTTGGGTTGGGAGCGAGACGGAAGATATTTGGGAAAGCGGCTTTGAGGGTGTCATCTCCCACCCATCGGTCTTCCTAAAACTGAATCTTGGCACCATTGCCCAGGATATAATCTATGTCTGAGATCACCTCCTTCTTCAGGCACAAAATCGCTTTCAAAGAGGGGAGTCCTTGTGGTGAGCGGGATCTTTGGTCCACCAGCCCCCATTAGGTTTGCCATATTTACCTTTTATTATAATGTTCCACAAACTATCATCCTTGGTCCAATGATGCCAAATCCACTTCCCTAAGAGCGCTTTGTTCATACTTTCGAGGTTTTTTATGCCTGCTTCTTCTGAAGTTTGCTTGCATACTTGTTGCTAGTTAACCAAATGAAACTTCTTTTTGTCTTCCTTCCCAAACTAGAGAAAGTCTTTTCTTAGTCTTTCAAGCTTGGCCAACACGGTTGCAGGGCATTTGAAGAGGGACATGAAGTACACTGGGAGGTTAGAAAGAGCTGCTTTAATAAGAGTGATCCGTCCGCCTAAAGAGAGATATCTGCATTTCCATCTTGCAAGGTAGCTTTTGAACATGTTGATGACTTTGTCCCACATGGAGATAGGGGGAGAGCCCAAACACAAAGGGAGACCCACAAAGAAAGCTGGAAGCGAGGCCGAAGAACAACCGAAAGAGCCCGCATAGCTCGCAATTTCATCTTCCTTCAGATTGACCCCGTACATTTTAGATTTAGACAGATTAATCCTTAGATCCGAGACTGCTTCAAAGCAACGAATCGCGGTGCGAAGATTATCAACCTTGGTTTGGTCAGCTTCATTGAAGATCAACGTATCATTTGCGTATTGAATATGGGAGATCGGGAATCAAAGACCTCTCATTCTGATACCAGATAGAATCCCTTCTTGTTGCCCAGCCTGAAGCATTCTAGAGAGGGCTTCTCTCCCACAATGATGAAGAGGAAAGGGGACAGCGGATTGCCTTGGCGGATACCTCTTGAAGTCGTGAAAAAGCCCTTCGGGGATCCAAAGGAGGATGGAAAAGTGGGCCGATCGTAAGCGTTCTCCAATCTAGCTGCACCATTTGGGACCGAAACCCATGCATTGCATCATGTATTGGAGGAAATTCCAATCCACATGATCGTAAGCTTTTTCAATATCCAATTTGCAAAGAATGGCTTTCGCCCCACTCTTATGACTAGAATCCAGACATTTATTGGCTATTAGCGCACAATCAATGATTTCTCCCCGAAATGAGAGTGCTTTGATGGAAAGAGATGATTTTCCCGATGGAAGCCTTCAAGCGGGAAGCCAAAACCTTAGCTAGAATTTTGTAGGGGCCTCCTAACAGACTAATGGGCTGAAAATCTTTGAATGCAGAAGCTCCCGGAATCTTTGGGATGAGGGAGATGAACATCGAACCGAGCCCTTTGGATAGTTTACCCCTGCTGTGGAATTCTTGGAGGAAGAGCATGAGATCCTCTTTAATCGCATCCCAGAAATGGATGAAGAAAAAGATGGGGAAACCGTCAGGGCCCGGGGCCTTATCGCTGCCTAGGGGAAGCACGGCCACACACACCTCTTCCATGGAGAAGGGGGCCTTCCCGATTGTTGATGCTATTAACCTGCTAATTTTTTAGTTCGAACTGGCAATCGCTTCATTTTTTTTCTTTTTGTTTCCAGCTGCCACCTGCTTTATAATGGCCAAATAGCATCTAGAATAACACTTGTGGATTGGTCACTGTGTTGTTGCTGAACTTAAGATTCTTGTAGATAACCCACTGTGTAGTTGCTGAACTTAAGATTCTTGTAGAGAACCCACTGTGTTGTGTATGTGTCATCCAATCCTTTGATAAAAAAACATTTGCTCTAAATGATGGCACCTCAAAAAGCATGCCATTCTGAAACTTGGGTGTGCCCCCAGCGGAAATCAATTGTGGGTGTCTCCCTCCCAACTATTCCTGCTTGTGTGGCCCACCTGAGTCATGGATTGGCCTTATTTTGGGCCTGTGGCCAAATGAGGCATGTCATGCAAGAGAGTAAAGCATATTCTTTGTTCAACCCTGCTCCATGAGCAACTGTGGTATAGAGAGAGGGATTAAATAATGTCCTCTGGTTGCTCTTGCTCTGTGAGCAACTGTGGTATAGTGAGGTGGGGGTTTTGGGAGTGACCTTAGCCTTCATGTCCTCTGATCACTTCTGCTCCATGAGCAATTGTGGTATAGGCGGGGACCTGAGATGATATGGTAGTCATCTGCACTTGTTTTTTGTCGCCATTCGTCTGGGGAGGCATGTGTTTGGACGGCCTGGATTCCTGGATTCGTATACACAACATGATGGGCTTCCCCTCTCAAATTGTCCTCTTAACTTGTCCCCCTGTTATGTGATCCACATGAGTTTTCTTTTAGGGCCCTGGGGGTAATGTGAGGCGACACATCTGATGGACGGGTCAGATGTTATGAGTACATCATGTTGGCCCCACTTCTGCCCAGTACCACTGTAGCTTACAGTAGCACCAGTACCACCAGAGCGAACCCCTTTCCAGAACCCCCTTTCGACCATTGACAACTTTGACCTAATTTGGCATGGTTAGAACAAGGAATCTAATTATTTTTATGAAATCAAACCACTAAATATTGTAGTTTGTGTAGTTGTAGCCGTTCCAATGTTATAGGAATTTTGAGTCTCACCTGTCAAAACCTCATTTAACTAGTAACAGCTGTTGATAATATTCTTAAACCTCCCTCAGCATAGACTGCACTTCTTGATTCCGCAGTGCTCAAATGTTCATCCTTCCAGTCGATATGCGTAGCGTTGTCACTATAATTTGCATGTAATCCTTTGATGGCAGAAAGACAATGTATCTAGTTTAGGAAGAGCACACTGTACCATAGGGAGTATCAGATACACTCGTGTGGTTTTGTTTACTCTCCGTTTCTTCCAACACTTGAGAAGCAGCTTTGTCTACCCTCTCCTTACTCATCAGGGCCCTAAAAGAAATGCGTGGCTAGAGCTGTACATGAGTCGAACCGAGTCGAGCTTTGCCCAGCTTGGCTTGGCTCGGCCAGCAGGAAAGACGGAGAGCGATAATGCGTGGGAGAGAGTTGGATCATGCCTGTAGAAAGAGAGAAGGGAACAGGGTGGGCAGCCCAAAAATTCAGCAAGCCAATCTATGTTGGCAGAAAATGCACAGGAAGAGGGAGAGGGAAAATGCACAGTAGAGGAGTTGGATTATGCATGTAGAAAGAGAGAAGGGAAAGGAGTGGGCAGCCTGAAAAAATCCAGCCTAATCGATCTTTTATTGGAGGAAAATGCACGGAGAGGGAGGGAATGGTGAAAAATGTGCAGGAAGAGGGAGAGGGAAAGTGTGTGGGAGAGAGTTGGATTATGCCTGTAGAAAGAGACGAGGGAAAGGGATGGGCAGCCCAAAAAATCAGCGTGTCTATCTGTGTTGGCTTCATATATTGTTGGCATGCTCATTGCAGCTTGTTGTATCTAAGCATTCATGCATGTTATTTTTTCAGATCACTGGGTGTGTGATGTTGCAGTCATATTCATAGTCGTAGAACTCACCATCTCAACATGAAACACTACTGAGTCAACTCGAGCTGGGTGAGATTTCGAGTCGAGTCATTGCGAACCTCGCTTCTGACAGTGATTCAGGCTGAGTCACACCTGGTTGAAATGTTCTCTCGTAAACGTGAAAAGGTGGTGGAGGGAGATGTCAGTCATATCATATCCATAGTTGTAGAACTCACTAACTTGACCTGAAACTTCGCTGAATCAACTCAAGTTGGGCGAGAATTCGAGCCGAGTCATTGCGAAACTCCTCCCGAACGGTGATTCAGGCTGAGTCACACCTGGTTAAAATGTTCTGTCATAAAAGTGGATAGTTGGGAGATGGAGATTTGACCTGATAACCTCTACTACCAAAGGCAAATGGCCTTCACAACTGTGCCAATTGTTTGACACTGTTAAATACAAACATTTTTTCTTTATGCTTATGTATACGAGTGTAACCATTTTAAATTTTGATTACTAACATTTATAAAATTTTAAATTTACCATGTAATATGAAGTAAATTTACCATGTATGCCTCTTGTTTCATGCCACTTGGAATAGCTGGGTGATTCCTGAGACTAGTCCAATTATCGACAAGCTTGTTATCCCATATTGTTTCATATGTTTGTGCTGATGCTCTTCTGTAATCTAACCAGTAAACTTGCAAGCTTTGTTGTTAAGTTACTTTTTTTTTTTTTGGGGTGTATTCACTTTATTTTTCACTAAGGTCAATTCTTTTGTTATGTAGTTCGTGCTTTTGGTACATAATGCCTTGTTCTCTTGCTTGCATTTCTAGAAATTTGATGCATTATCATGGTCAAAAATCACCTTGCACGAATGAGCATGGAGTCTCTCAAATGTATCATGTGAATTAATTTTACTCCAGTAGGAAAATTTAGTGGATTCTTTTGTTTCTTCCATTGAATCTGGACTTGTTTTGTGCAGTATCCATGGCCAATGTGCGATCATCATGTTCGATGTCACTGCCCGATTAACATACAAAAATGTTCCTACGTGGCACCGTGATCTCTGCCGGTGCGTTTTCTTTGAAGCGTCAACTTACTTTTTTAAAGCTTTTCTGGTGATTATCACCAACATGCTTTGATAGCACATCTGACATTGAGGCACGGTTTGCAATCAGGGTTTGTGAGAACATCCCCATTGTTCTATGTGGCAACAAGGTTGACGTCAAGAACAGGCAGGTGAAAGCAAAGCAGGTTACTTTCCACAGAAAGAAGAATCTCCAATATTATGAGATTTCTGCTAAGAGCAATTACAATTTCGAGAAGCCTTTCCTTTATCTTGCTAGGAAGCTTGCAGGGTAATGAAGAAAAATCTATTCCTTGATTTCCTTCTTTTAGTTGATTGCTAATATGGAAATCGGTTTTCTCATGATATTCAGAAGGAATACTAACGCGAAAATCTGTTTTGTCAGAGATCCTAATCTTCACTTTGTTGAGTCGCCTGCTCTTGCGCCTCCGGAAGTGCATATTGACATGGCTGTACAACAACAGTAAGTATTTCATTCTCTTATTTTGAAAGAGCATTTTCTTCTGCCTTTCCTCGGCTGATATATTTGAGAGGGGCATGCATCTTATTGGGAAATTCCCTTTTTTCTCTCTGCCAAATAACCGAGTGGCTTGTCCTTGCATTCCTTTGGGCATCCACGATGCAGGTCCAGTCTGACAAAAAGAAGATAAATATATTTTCAAAGTTAATATTAAGTCCTGTACAACCGCTTGGTCAAAATTTGGGCCCAACCAACCTGGGTCTGTCCTCTTGATAGCCCATTGGTCAGCCCTGAAAAATAAAATTCTGAGTGCACTTCAGCCTGTAGTAATAGGAATCATCTAGCTATGTTGCTTCCAAAAGTAGGAAAAGAAGTTTAACATCTCCCTCATTCAAATTATCTCATTCTGAATTATAAGTTGATTGAGGTAATTTTGAGAGATCATAATTTATAAGAACTGTTTCAAAAAAGGAACAAAGAAATGAGTTGCATTTACATATCCGAATCTTCCATGTTTTATCAGTACAATATTCAGATCGGGTAATTTAAATGCCCCCCCTTATTTTTTTTGTCTTAATAATTTCCACAAACATTGTGTTTGGCTTTCCTACAGGCATGAGGCAGAGCTTGCTGCCGCCGCCGCCCAGCCACTGCCAGATGAGGATGATGATGCATTTGATTAGAGAGAGAGAACTAGGATTACTAGTGGAGGTTCATGGTTTTGCTCTCTTTTTTTTCCGCCCCAGATATCTTCCTTCTCACAAATTTTCTGCCGTATACTTGAGATTTTCTTCGAACCAAATCATGTCAAGGTTATTCTGTTATGATTTGAACCATTTGGTCAATTTGCTTGTAAACATTGTGGAATTTTATTGGAGAATATGAGTTTGGTCTTATGATTAAAAACCTACCGTATTTTACTTGTGGAAATAGAATTACAGTGTCCTTGTGAGGATGTTAATAATGCACCCTTATGCAACTGTCGGTACAAGGGGGGTCCATGGTTTGGTGATATTGACAATGTGCGTGAGTCCCAACTTGTTTGGGCTGCATCCAAAGTATCCCACCCTTATATTGGAGGTCCCTGAACCCTTTGATCAGCAATCTTGTTAGTACGACAATAATCAGCTCGGATTGTCAGTTGTCACCTAATACTGTCGATTTCTTTGTCATTCCCTATCGGCTATCCGTGGTTGTGGGCACTTTGAATCAACTTTCTAGATTTAACTAAAGGGCAAGCTTGTACTAAATGTGCTTATTTGGCTTGAAAGTGTCTATATGTGGATAACCTAGAGCCCATATCTATTACTGTTGCTATGGCTTAAGGGCTGGATGGATTTGGGTTCTATACATGGATGGGCCAAGGATTGGGGCAGATGTTTCCCTGGTGAAACCTGTCCGCATCAATAGACAGCTTGCCATTTCAAGGGCCTGTGTTTGGGATGGATGGTAATGGCCCTTTATCCTGGAATGTAGAAGTGCTAGCCTGGTTGCAACTGTTTGTGACAGTTGCTCATCCTGCTAAATTTTCTTTTACCTTATTAGAAGGAACAATATGCTCTTTGATAATCTTTTGAAACTCGTGTGACCTTAGAGAAGAAAAACAGAAACGTACTACCATGAATTTTGGGATACTTTAGAAATATTAAAAGAGGGTTTTAAAGACTTTTTGAGATGTGATTTGTTCCACACGTTTGGGGAATCTACCCACGTTGCGTTGGGATTTTAGTCTTCACAAGATGGGTCTTACTAAACTCATATGGTAGACGCAACGAATAAATTCTCTTAAAATTCGATTATTTCAACCATTTGAGTTTGGCTCTTTTGAAAATGGATCGTCACTGAAACCTTTGTCTAATTGAAGGTAGTGATAGATATTCCATCTGATAAATATGTTATACACCTCCTGCCGGAGCCACTGGAAATAACCCAACCTGGTGATTTTTGGGTAAACTCGAATCTCCAGCCTGGTGATTTTTGGGGGGCCATGGGCCATCCACAATGACTCATGTTGTACGGACGGGTTAGATCATTGTAGCATGGTCCCACTTGTGCAAACCGACAACCTCAGGGCACAGCATTGCATAATTAATACATCTGGGACCACCTTGAAAGCAAGCAGTTATGTGGGTTTGATGGCTGTCCAGGGTCTGGGCCAGTCTGGAACAGTTCAGCCTGAAATTCTGGCCTTTTCCTGGGCCAAGGCAAACTCATGACAGCCAAAAGTGGGTCACTTCCGGCTGGTCTGTCTGTCCTCTATGGGCTGATGCCTGGCCCATTTTTATGTCGGCCTTGAAAATGGGCTTACTGCGAGCCATGGCCCCCTATGTGGGACGTGGTAGACTCAGAAGAACCATAAACCGGTCTTTGTTGTCTTATTGCCAGGACCTAGCTAGAAGTTGGAAGGTGGGGTAGGCATGCCGATGGTCGAAAGATAGGTACCTGGTTTGAAATCTTTGATGACTCTTGCCAGGATTGAAATGTCCTCTCTGATACCGCTACCGCTTCTTTCAGGCTGTCTGGGGTTGGCCTGTCCCAGATTTTGAAATTGTCGGACTTGCCCTGTTGGGCTGACTGGGACAGGCCCATTGACATCCTTTCGCTTGTCAGAATATGCACATGAAACTCATAGAATGGTCAATTGATTACGTGGGTCACATGGCTTAACGGTCCCCCCCCTTTCTTTTCTTTTCTTTTCTTTTCATATGCGTGTGGTCCATTTTGCGTTTGGACTGTCCTATCTTCTCTCAGGCCACGGGTTGGGACTGCTCATATGATGGACCCAACAATGAACAGGTGCGTGCATATGGATAGTTATAAACTAAAGATCTATTCCACGTTCACTATGGAAGGATTAGATTATTTAATAGGATTATTTTTCAGAGGATGACCCACCCATGATGCCACCTTCTAGATGAATGGTTGGGATCATTGTCACGTGTCTGAACCAATTCTAGTGTCAGGGCTCTCTCCAATGTCATATATAAGGTGTAACCACCAATTCATGTGATCCTCAGTCCATCTTTATGCTTGATTTTCGTGGGTGCAAATGCACGCAAAGCTCTGTGGACGCCACGATGGTGTATGTGCTTTATCCACGCCGTCCATCCATTTATCAAAATCATTTTAGGACATAAGCCTAAAAATGAGGCACATCCAAAGCTGACCACACCAAAGGAAACAGTGGAGATTGAATGCCTACAGTTGAAAACTTCTTCCACAAGAAGTTTTCAATTACCGTTCAACCCCCCACTGTTTACTGTGGTGTGGTCTCACTTGAGTTTTTGATCTGCCTCATTTTAAAGCTCATGTCCTAAAATGAATTGCAAAAAAATGGATGGACGGCGTGGATAAAACACATACAGCATCATGGGGCCAGAGACTCTTCCACCAGCGAAAGCGCCTGGCTGCTTTAGGACGTGTCTGGCCTGAGGGTGTAGGTCCTAGGCATGTCCTTGAGAACCTAATCGAGTCCGGGTCTGGAGTTATGATTGCACAAGGGCTCGACAGGAAGGTGTGGCCGAATCCGACATATGTACCAATCGTGGGTCCCATACATGCTCCATGGCCTTCTATGGCAAACTGGGCTCGACTCGACTTCCCTTCCCTCCTCACTTAACCTTATCAACTGGCCCTTCCAGCCTATCTTGGGTTTGACTCAGGCCAGGACTCTTAGACCTGTCGTATTCAGTCAGGTTTAAAATTATAGGGCAGAATCAGGGCGGGTTCGGGTCCAAGCTCGTTCGTAGTCGGTATATGTTATTGTCTTGGGTCGGGCATAGGCTGAATCTAATGTAGTATGGTCAAACCCATTTACATCATTTGGCTGATAGGTGTGGTCCACCACCTTTTGAAGCTGGGCTTTCTAACGGGTCCAGTCCATTTGTACCCCATCTGTTCAAACTTTTCAAGCTTAGGCCCACCTGCAAACGTCTATGTGGAATCCGAACCGTGTATTTGGTACGAAGCCTCATTTTCATCGTACAGATCAAGAATAATCTCGATCCAAAACTTAGGTGAGCCACACGTACAATCACGCCTGTGGTGTTTGTGGAATGGTTTGAGGAGTTTGTGGCCCTTCATCCAGCTAGGAGGCACATGATGAATGAATTGGATGGCACATACACAACATGTTGGACCACACATTTCAACTAGATTTTTTAATGGTAGCCAATCCCTTCCTATATGAGTTATAAATCGGGATGATTATGCCCTATAGACCTAACATTGGGGGCTGAATCTAATGGACGGTTTGGATGGCACTCATACATCCCATCGCGCCCTGTTCTTATTTCTTGCTCTAAACTCTCCAGAATATGCTGAGGACGCCCACTCCCTATGTCCCACCACTTGATGATCTACTCCGTACATGGAACGGTTCATGGATGGATGTAATATAATAATGGTCCGGATCATTAATATATGGGCCCCACTCTCATAAACTCAAACCCTGACACACCTACGCGGCCAGGTAATTACTCTAGAGAGATATTGCTGTTGGGCCCACAAACCATAGGACCCTTTTTGTTCACATGTATACCAAAACCCAATGTCCCTCTTGGACTGAAACAAGTACTGGGCCCACCCAGCACAACATTACTTCCTCACATTGACAACTCAGATCGTCGTCGGCAACTATAGCCGTAGGATGATGCATGTGAATGTGGTGTCCGTCCAAATGGACACATCCCTCGACCAGACCTGCTGTGTCTGTGCTTTCTAGCATGCATATGGTTGTACGTTAATGACCATTTGTTTCATATGCAAGCTAAAACCCCCCCTCATGTCCCTTATTTGACAAGGACACAACCCAGGAGTGGGCCATTGAAATTTAATCATGGAACCACATTCATATCTATGCCAACAACCGAAAACATCTCGGTGGCCCACCGATCGCATCCGTCTAGGGCTGGCATTGTGCCGAGCTGGCCTATTGGCTTCCGGGCACGACCCGTGATTTGTCGGTTTCGATTTTATCTAGAGGGGCAAATGGGACTGGCCCAGGATTCATAAATGGGCCCTTAATAGTCTTGGGCCCATTCACGACACGTATGCGGTATTCAGGTGGGCCAGGCCTCTGATTAAAAATTGGGCTGATCAAGTGTCTGGACACACTGGATCAGGCACATTCTATGGCTAAGATCGACCGCCGACAGTCACGGATGGAACAACACATTCTTTCGGTAGAGTCAAGAGACCCAACTGGCACAGTGGCCGATCATGGTGGACCTGTCGGCCTGGAATGACTCTTGTGGGCCCAGTTGTCGTCCGTCGTGGGCACTGCAAGATGTACACAGTACAGTCCACTGAGAACCCACAACAACCCCAACAAGGGGGTAGGAAAGCTGGGTTTGGTCAGTGCCACCATTACAAGGGGGTGGGGGCCCACCTCTTGGATGGGATACAATCCAAATGCCATTACAAAGATGGGGTGGGGCCCACTAAAGGACACTACCCCACAAGGCAACAGCCTCCTAACCCTGAGGACCCCATGTAGGGTTAGCCCATTTAAATCTATGATTGAGATTGAAAGTGGCATTTTTAGTAGAGCCAAAGGTCAGGGTGATTGTCACTGTCGGTGGGTGGTCGGGGTCTGCAGTGCTCACCATAAATAAGGGCCATGCCAAAACCATCCGACCATGGGCCCATCTTTTCATTTTTTTCATTTAAATTTTTTTTTTTTTTTTTTTTACAGCCGTCCACTTCGTTTTCATGGCCATGTTTTCCGCACCACAATATCACATGTGAGATGGGCCTGCAATAAAAGCAATATATACACTTTTCTCCCGCACCATGCTTTGTATGCATGCATTCATGCATGTGTTTCATTTATGCCCCCAAGAAGTTTTTAATGGTAGGAGTTCAATCACTACTGTTTCCTGTAGTGTGGTCCACGTGAGCTTTTGATCTGCTTCATTTTTGGGCTCATGATGTAATATGATCTGGAAAAACGGATGGACGGTGTGGATAAAACATATACATCACGATGGGTCCCACAGAGTCACCACTCAATCCGCTTCCATGTGTATCTACATTGGTGGGTGGGTATGTTATGTACATGGGGATATTTGCTAATTCCGCACGCGTACGGGAGCTTTACACATCCACACGCAGGTGCATGTGTCGTACTGTGACGCTTGTGTGATCTGAGCTTTCCATCCTGTGGGCCACACTGTCTAGATCCTGTGGTATAAAAATTAGACCTTTTCACACCTCAGGTGGTTTATAGTATATCAAAACAAATGAACGGCTGACAAAATCTAACAGTCAATGTACTTACTATTTTGTGGACCACCTCAGGATTGAAGTGTCTTATTTTCTGGCAGAAGATCTAAACATTATTTCCAACCTTACGAGGAACTCAGATCTCACACGTGTTTCATATCTGCACGTGTGGCGATGTGCGTGGCTCTACACGCGTGGAAACTACACGGTCCTTTAACTTTAGAAAGGGCGTAATGGTCATTAAGGATCAAGTATTTGATGTATCATCAAGCATGTGAGTCGTATGTACTACGTGTACATGTATCTATATACGTATGTACGCAAGCTAATCTGTACGCACGCGTTTATCTTTTTTCTCCGGATTGATAAGAGCATTTATCTGATCCTGCGCCACATGACGTGTACACAGTCCTGTGGTACTGACTTACACCTCATCCATGCGAGTGGGGTTACAGTTCAGTGATCCAGACTGTCAATCTGATGGACCCCACTGTTTTTGCAGATCTCCCAGATTAGAAGATCCTAGCCCTTAAATCAGTGGCTTAACACAAGCACTTTAGAACCCATCGACAGTGGTCCTCGGAGAAAAAGTCCCAATATTGGATGGCCAGGATCTCTGAATATGGGAGATTTTTTGGGTCTCTCCATCCTTGATGTGGCGATCAGATCAACGGTCCCGATTACTGCATCATGAAGTCCTTGTCTACTGACTGGAGTGACACATGACACTGTAAAAACATCCATCAGATAATTGATAATTCCTCAAGACAACCTTTTGCTTTCTAATAGCGACATAAGCGCCCACGTGTCATGCACGTGACATACCCGTGCCACCCACCCGCGTCTATAAAATTCCAGAGCAGATAAAAAGCTCGAAGGCGACATGCACCATCGCCGTACGGAATCACATTCCCCTTAATATTCTGTCAGAGCGTTATGGTCGTCCATAAGCATACACATGGAATTTGCACACGTGTCACACATTCAACTAAAATCAACCGTCCAAATCGTGGTCCTGACTTTACAAGGGTCAAAAACGAAAGTTTGAAGTGAACTAATATCCCAAACGTCAGATTTGGGGACAATAAACGAACGGTCAAGTGGGAAAGATTAAAAAAATCCCATCCATCAGAGGTTAAAATCCTCCAACCAATATGAATTTCGGGATATGAACAATCTACAGTGGGCCCCACGAATTGGACGGTTTAGTTTGAGTTATAAGCATAGAAAGACAGGCAATATCTTAGTGCATGTGTATGGATCTCTATGCTCTGCCGAAAAAGAGAGAGATAGTAGAGAACGGCAGAGATCTTTTTTGGGTTAGAAGACAATGGCCGTTGGACAGAAAACATGCAGACAAGGCTGGTTTTAAAGGGACAAAACATTAGGCATGAGATGAATATATTGTTGTTATTACTTTTCTGTGCTTTTTAATTTAAAATATAAAATTTACACATTGGGAAGGTAAAAAAGGTATAGAACCCTTGATGCTGATGGCCCACCTTAATAAAATAAGGATCTTTTAACCCTAAAAAGTTAAAAAAAGGCCCCTCCATTCACGAGGGAGAAAAGAGGGTACTTGTGGCAGCAGAGTTTGTTATCTTTGTATCAAGGACCTGAAAACCACAGTTTTTTCCCCATTATCTTCCAAAGTTACCCTCCTCTTTTGTTCCAAATTACATAAATCCTCCCCTCCCCCCCTGCAAATAAAAAAATAAATAAATATATATTTTTTTAATATTTCAAAAAAGATAAATATCCTCCTTTGGTCCATGGTTTAAGGGAGCAGATTAGGTGAGACCCCAGCCTCACCCAACAGTGTGCCCTACTTACCATGGGTCCCATGTATATATGTATTCTGATTCCACATGGTCCATCCCAGATCATTTTACAGCATTATCCCGAAATGAAGCAGATATGAAACAATGGTGATTGAACGCTCTACCGTTAAAAACTTCTTAGGGTCCACCTTAATGTTGTCATAGTTTTTATTTGCCATCCAATTTGTTGATAAGGTCGCATAACCTTAGATGAAGGGCAAAAATAAATATCAACTTGATCCAAAACTTTTATAGCATTATCCTAAAAATGAAGTAGATCTGAAATAATGGTGACTGATTGCTCTACCATTAAAAACTTCTTAGGGTCTGCCTTAATGTTTTCATAGTTTTTATTTGCCATACAAATTGTTGATAAGGTTGCATAACCATGGATGAAGGGCAAAAATAAATATCAGCTTGATCCAAAACTTTTATAGCCTACTACTGTTTCCTAGGTATGGTCCACCTGATAATTGGATCTGTTTGTTTCATTTTTGGGATAATGCCCTAAAATAATTTGGAAAACTAAATGGACAATGTGGATACATAATGCATATATGAAGGTTTGCCCACAATAAGGGCTGCACGTCTTGAGTGAGCATGGGGTCTCACCTAATCCACTCCCATGGTTTAAAGTCTCAGTGAGTCAACCCCATTCGATCAGCCCTGAGTGGAGTAACAGCTCACCTGAGTAAGTGGCTGAATCGGTTTTACCAAGTCTTAGTTGACTAGAATGAATAAAACTCATCCTAGTCTTCAAATCAAGCTTTCTAACTGCTCGGAAAATTACTTAATTACTGCTACTTTTGTGGTCATGACATCCTCGCCATTCATTATATTCTACATTTTATTGAGTATTATAATTTAAAAAAAAATTCTAATTTGTCTGATTTTGGGATTAAAAAAAAAATTAGAAAAGAAAATCTAGGATGAATTATTATTATTAAATATATATATTCTTAAAGTAATAATAATATTATTATTTGCTCAAGGAACTGACATTTACAGCCACCTTTTTGAAACATACCCCCTTTCTTTCTACATTTATGCTTAGAATAGCACATGTATGCATTGGTGCCGCTTTTAACATCAACAGTAGTTAGGCGAGTGCATATATGAGAGCTAGAACTGATCATGTACATGCAATTAATTACAACAGCTTAGGGCACTGAAACATCATTCTTGCCACTATGTCACTTGTGTAAAAAATATCTATACCATGAAAATGGTAGAGCACACCATTTAGGCCACTTGGAATAGAAATCAGGCCATTCTGCCAATAAGGTGGGCCACACCATCGAAATTAATGGACAACCAATGGTCTAGTTCAAGAAATAGGTCCAGCTCACCTAGTGAGCATAGAGCAACTTAACATTTTAAAATGGTTATCTTCATGATGGGGCCTACTGTTTTCATGGAACCAACGTTCTTATATATATATATCTCATATGAGTGGCAGAATGGTTTAGTACCACACATTATAGTACCAACACCTTAGCATTAATTTAGAGAGTTAGGTCATCTCCAAATTAAAATTAAATCAATTTCAATAGAGCTTGTTTGGACGCAACTTTCGTAAATAGGGTTACTGTACAAAAGTAAGTCTATAGCCCCTATATGAGTGGATTTTTTTGAATGTTACACACCTACTTCAATGAGTTGGGTATCAAACAAGGTAGTTTGTGAATGTCTATCAAACAAGGTTTTAAATGCACCATTCGAAGATGCTTCCAAAAAGCTCTTGCCATTTGACTCTTACCAGTATTTTCGTGGTCCTTTATTTTCTGATTGTGATATCTAATGGGCATGGTTGTCAGCCTTAAAAACCTAGTAATAGAAGTTTGCTAATTCCACGCCGGCACATCAGACATGTGAAAAACATGTGTGATATCTATCGTTTCGCTAAGGTTGGAAATAATGGTTATCTTTTCGGCCTAAAAGAATAGATGATTTCACTCTTTTGGTGGTCCAAATGTAGAATGTGAATTAATGGTAAAATTTCTTTTTTAGCCATTCATTTTTGGATATGATGTGGGCCACTTGATCTAGAAGACATAGAAAGTCTTTCTCACTTGACAATAATTCCATATTGTAGGACCTTTATCAGATGGACCCCACATGATCATCAAACTAGATCATACTGTTGTATTACTGTGATGAACATGCCAGTGGGCCTATTATGATTGTGATTGTTACAAATGGTCCAGGTGGTATGTACGAAACCTTAGCCTCATTGAAAGGATTTCCTAAAGCGTGTAAAATGCAGAAGATCCAAGAAACCCTTGCACATACACATCAAGAATAGCCTCCAATCAAGTATTTTTATTGATTTAAAAATTATTATTATTTAATCTCTATTATTGATGTATAAATCAGTCATTTTATTTTGCAATTTAATCTAATATATATCTACACAAGCGTCTCACAATTTAATCAGTCAATTCGACCCACTTCTAATAATACTTTAGTTGCAAGTGAATTTAAGGCTATTCATTTGATGTTTCTTTGATCTGATCCTACCTATGGCCAGCATATTTTTACTTTTGTCATTTAATGGCTTTAACTGAGTTTACCTTTAAGCTTCTAATATCGATTCACCCTCCCATTGATGTGGACCGTCCAACCAACTGCTTGTGGGAATTTGTCATGGATATGTGACACATCAAGATGGTCCCTCCACTCTTCTTCACCTGTGTTTCACAGTATCTAACTGTGGAATTTATGGGAATGGATTGCTGGAATGAAGAGTTAAAGCATCAACCCAAAATGGTGTGTGCCATCTTATACATATATACCCGGTTTTAATGGTGAATGATATTGGTGAATCAGGGCCGTACAACATGATATGGGGTGATGGCCTGATGTTGGTGGTGACTGATATTGGCACTTAGATTGAGAGAGATCACTGTTCTCTTATAAGACATTCACCGAGAGATTGAAACCAAAAAAGCCTATGTTAAATAAATAGTGTCCGGGCGTTGTCTATGATTACGGTTCTTAGGAGAAGATGATCCTAGACTCTTTTTTATACAATGTATACAATTGAGAGCTCCAAAAAAAAACCCCTTGTTGATATGTGTCGTCCATACCATGTAAAAGAAAGACCATTTCGTGGGTGAACTAAAAGCTGACAATGCCATGCAAAAAGTAGAGGTAGGCATCGAGTCGAGTCGGACTAGATTGGGTTCAACTCGACTTGATTTGATTTTTCCAAGAACCTAACCCGAACTCGATCCGATTCTAGATCGAGTCCAGCGGGGCTAACTCAATCCGATCTGAATCCTTGCTGACCTGACCAGAACCGAGTCCAAATCGGTCAGGGAAACCGAGTCGGATCAAGTTGAGTCTGTTCGGTTGATTCGGACTGGGCTGAGTCAAGCCGAGCCGAAGACTCTCGTGCTAGGAAGGAAATGGGAGGAAAATCGGTAGAAAAGGAGAGAGAAATGAGGAGAGAAAGGAAGAGGGAAATCGGGAGAGAAAGAAGGACTTTGTGCGATGCCGCTCGGGTAGGGATGAGTTAGGGTTCGCCATTCGGGTAAAAGAGGAGTAAAAGTAAAAGTTAAAAAAATTATTTATACTATTCGACTAAATTGGATGGAATTGGTTACTAACCCGAATTCGACTTGATGTGCGGTCGGATTTGAGTGGGTCTACTCGATTCGACCCGATACTGGCTTTCGATTTGGGTCGGATCGGATCCGACCGATTTGAATGAGTCGAATCCGTCAGTTCGAGTCAGATCCTGCCTAGCTCTAGCCATGCTGATTATATTTTGTATGTTTTTTATCCATCACTTACTTTTTATGGTTAGGATAATTTTAGGGCTATGATATAGAAATAGTCCGTGATCTTATGGTTAGAAACGATGAATTGCTACAATATTTTGTGATTGGCCCATTCATGAAGTGGCCTATTTGGATTGATTAAGACATTCACCAATCTCACCAGTTGTAGAGTTTGATACCATTTAATAAAGAGAATTAATCATGTATATCTAGTCACGTGCTAACGATCATCATGCAACGCCTTTCTTCTCTCTCCAAAGTGTCATTTATTAAATACATCCAATGCATTTGTGGTCCTTACATGGAAGATTACCCATAGAAAAATAAGCCAATCCACTCATCAAATGTGGACCACTTTAAGAGTATTCGCCTTATTCTCAAGACGAGATCTTTTGGAGGGAAGATAATTATGTGCTAACTGTAAGACTCCTAGTAGGTAGGCTACACATGATCATCGGTTTTAATCTAATCGTTGGATTATTCAAATTGAGTGATTCAGTAGGTCCTACTTTGGTTGTGATCATTATAGATAGGTTTAGACGGGATGCTTGAACAATAGTCCTTATACGTGATTATTAAGACGGATATGGAAACCTATGTTGTGAGGATTATAGAGGAGATAAGTATGATGGGTAAGTTTATTCAGCCTCTTTTTTTTTTTTTCTTTTTTTTTTTTTTAAAATACATATTATAGTTATCTCACCAACATAGATTTAAAAAAAAAACCATACTTTCATTGAGAAATTTTAATAAGGGTGTAAGGTGCAGAAGATTGAGCATCCTTTCTCGACGAGAGTGCGATGATATTGGAAATGTCTTTCGACATAGGAACGGGTTTAAAAATACAGTTGGGAGTCTCCATTGTTAATGCATAAATGATCCATTTATTATACTAACTTAGAATACAAGATTTGAAAGGGATAAGTGTTAGAAACAATAGTACTTAAGAGTATTCAAAATAGAATTATTTTTCTTTATTTTTTGAAATATCCCAACAATAAATACTCTTTACCAAGGACTTATCTATAGCAAGCAAGGGTGGGGTTTAGATTGTTTGATTAGGTTAATTTAACCTTGGCATTATATCATAAGAACTGTTTATCAAAAACCTGGAATAAGAATCACCAAATGCACGTGACATAAGTGGTACATGTGTGAGAATCTTGAAGATGGACGATAGAACATGTAGTGGCACATGTGCATGTTGGAACATGTGAGAAGCTTGACTCATGTGACACATGTGAGGTGTATAAAGATGCATACATGATATTAGCAATTGATGTAATGTTACAAAAGAATATGACTTTTGTATCTTTTTCATTAGATAAGATATACTCATATTAGTAATTAGTCATTCATTTTAATTTCAATTTTCATGAAAAAATTAGACCCTCAAATGAACTCTTACCATAAATAAATTATATCTTTTTTAGATTTATTTTTTTAAAATTTTCTTTTCTAAATTTTCTTAGGTTAATTTTTAACATTTTTTACTCTCATTATTATTAATTTTTAAGTTAAAAGGTCAAGCTCTAATCTTTTGATATTAGTCTAAAATTATTTAATATGTAATGCAAATTTCCTTTATTATTTATGATAATTTATATTTATATTTATATTTTCATTAATTTCAAGACTTATACCGCAAATTTTTCACTAATTACAGGAAATGTATCTATATACTAATAAAACAAAAATCTGAAAAAAAAGACAGTTCACATATTTCTCCACTCTCAAAATCCAAGGGCATTTTCGTCATTGTAGAATTTCACGCGGATATGTTTATTTTGTAATTGTCGGAAAACGACAAAAGCGAGTTTGGGTAGAGAGAGAATACGCTGACTTGGAGTTGATATAACGGACGGTTGTGTGTTTGTGGGGAAGATAGAAAGCGTAAATGATTGGATGCCACGTGGCATTCCTTGATTTGACCTGCTGTTGCCAGGCGACAGAGCACGACTCGTCACACCGCTGATTGCGTGGACGAAAACTCGTTATCTCAACCCCACCTGAGCAAAAGCTATTCGCGACTGTAGCTACACGCATCCCAAGTCAGGCACGTGCCGAACGTGTCACGTGAGTGTGCATTTCATCCGGTCCTGAAATGAGTACGCACTGTTCAACAGGTGGGCCCACGAGTGTGGTTGAAACGGACGGTTGTGATGAGATAGAAACCAACGGTGCACGTTGAACGTACGTGTAGCCTATTTGATGAGTGGCTCCATTTTCCAAAAGATGCAAACGGGTTGGCATGCGTCACATCCGATGCGTTTAGTACCCGACCCATTTAATAACCGGTAGACATGAGACCCGATTTGACGGGCATAATGTCTGAATTGGGTCTACGTCTGGAATGAGTTGGATTTGGCTGGATCTGAGCTCGGAGGATCCAGATCCGACCCATTTATCTATGGGTTGGGTCTCAGGACGTCAGTTCCCCTAATCTGTTGTGTGTGGGACCCACCAGGATGTACGTTTCGTATCCAACCGTCCAATAGAGTCGTCCAAAAAAACCAAGCCCATCCATCGTCAGGTGGGCCACACCATCAAAGACAATGGGAAAAAAGGCTTCAAATCAATGCATCATCTCATTCACAATCGAGTAGACAGAGGTAAAAACGAGGTAAATACAAGCTCGTATTATACAGTGCTTTAAATCTTGATCAACAATCTTAAAAATCTCCAAATTCACACGGTGGCCCACACCAAAGTCTATGGATATAATTTTTAGAACGTCCAACTTTCAATTTTCCGATGATTCTTGTACAATTATGAGATGAGTGGCCAGGATTAATTTAGATGTCAGGTTTAAAACTCTTTGATCATGTTAGCTTTGAGAGATCATAATAGAAAGGGTGTTTTAGATTTTAAGGGCTTGTTTGGCCAGGCCAATCCCATGGGATTAGGAGGGATGGGATGGATTTTAAGGTAACGGTGGTGGTGTCAGCAAATTGGTTTAAGATCTATGGGATTGCTATATCCTGGGATAAGTTCATTGGGTCTTTTTGGCACGCTTGGCATGTCCCGGGATTTTACCTTCTAATCCATCCAACTGAGGAACGGGATCAATTTTAAGATAATGATTGCAATGTCAGTATTTTGTTTTAAGATGCATGGGATATCCTGGGACAAGTTGACTGGGTCTGTATGGCTCGTCATGCATATCTTGGGATATCACGATCCCATCACTCTTAATACTGCAGGATCAATCCGGTCAAACAGGCCCTAAACTAACCCAACAGGTCCAAATTCATATCAAAATAACTGAACAGTTGAGACATTAAATGCTGTATAATTTCAAGCTATTACCCCCTAACTTACATGGATAAGTGTGAGAAATCCAAGCCACACATCAAGCAAGATCCACATATTCATAACGTGGGTTATTAATAAAAATCTGAGCTGATGAGCTGGTGGACCTGTTTTTTTGGTTGGGTCATCTGCACAAAGTAGCTTGTACAGTCTGTTGGTGTCCCAAGGAAGTACACTGGTGGAAGAGAACTTAGCAGGGTCTATCCCTATACATAAACCATGCTGCATGCACTGTATGAGAGAGAAAGAAAGAGTATTCCTTTTCCTTGAGTTTGCCATTTTTGCAGATTGATGTTACCACTCAAAGAGACTCCAATACCAAGGAGCCCCTATTTCCATAATTTAGAAATCTCTCTTAATTTTATTTTCAATTTCAGAATTCTTGCAACTTAGTATGATTGTGTTCTAATATTCACAAACTAATCAACAAATAGAGTTTATGAGTTGGAAAAGTGAGCCGTAAGATTGTATTAGAGAGCTAATTAAGGAGAATTAGAAACTCTTAATATTAGAAAAATAATATAAATTACTAGAAAAATTGGCATGCGGACCAAACTTATAGACATGGAGGTAAATACACTGGCAAAGCATGATAGTTGATATACGTGCATTTAGAACATAATTCTCTTTTTAATTTTCCATATTGGAAAAATGGCCACGAATGGACCATCACTAAAAATTCCAAACCATCAAGGTTTTTTTTTTTTTTAAAAAAAAAAAAAAAAAAAAAAACTAAATTGTGGATTAAATGTCTACCAATCTGACTATTATAAAATCCCATAAGTTTTTATACATGGTCCATCTAAATTATGTCTCACAATTTAAATGGCTTAATTTTAGTTACTTCCAGGACACGTGTACAATATAAATTGGTTGTGTATCAACTATCATACTCTTTTAGAGTATCAAAGGTCCACTCGATTTAAAAATAGTCATTTTGGTAGAGAGAAGATTATATTGATTTGTGAATATTCAATATATATAAACTATGATTTTTAATAGATAATTATTATTAACTAAAAAAAATATGAAATCATGTTTTTAATGCAACCAAACAAGACCTAAGGAAATTGCAATATGCTTATTCCCGCTTCATTAGATAAAAGATTGCAATTTTTTTGGATAATGCATCCAAACGCGACTCTAGAGTTAGGCAAGGGAAAAGAGTTAAGGACAATAAAAACGGGACTCATGTTAAAAATGAATAATAAAATCCTATTTCAATTGAAAAAGTGTATTATCTCATTACCAAAAGTGAAAAGTGGGCCTATCTATCAAATAAGGAGGGTGTGGATGTATGTGGAATTTCACCTTGTTAGCTAGTTTTCAATTCTGACAAGTGGGGCCCATGACATGACAATCCAGTCCAATGATTGTGCCGCCCAGACATGACATGGATATATTATATCCCAAAAATCTCCTCAATGGAACATAGTGAACTTTGCTTACATACAGAGACTTAGTTAAGAAGAGATGCAAAGACAATCCAATCTTGGATGTTTTTGGAACATGATCCATCCATGGCAGGGGCCAACAGACCAACGGTCTGGATTACTAAACTATAGGCCCACTTTTCAGATTTGAAATGTAAAAGCTGATTGTTTGTGCTTTTGGTAAACAACACCACTGTTAGTGTATTACCACCAGGGCTGTACACGAACCAATTTAGCAAGGTTAGCTCGCTCGACTCGACTTGAAAAAGCTCGATTCGGCACAGTTCGAAATTGAGTTCGAGCCGAGTCAAGCTGATTTTTTGAACTCAAAAAATTTTGAACCAAGTTTGAGCTTGGCTGAGCTCGACTTGACTTGGATCGAACCCTAGTTCGAATCGAACTCAGATCAAACTAGTTCGGTGACCCGTTTACTTTGAAATTGATGTTGGTCACCAAATGTTTGGCAAAATAACTCAACGAAGTGTCGGCTAATGACAAGGAAGGTATGTATATGAAATAAATACCTTCTTTATTATTATTGATTTTAATGTTACTTACAAGGTGTTTAATGAAATACCTGTAAAAATGCTGCTGCCGTTTTACATATAGTGAGATTTTGAAGGTATAATCCATGTGTTTGTGGAAATGTTGCGTAGCGAAATCAGCTCGATCTTGAATCGAACTCGGCTGGCTGAGCTGTTGATTGAGCCAAGCTGAGCTGGCCAGTTAGGCTCTAGGACCGAGTCAAGTTGAGTTCGAGTTAGGGTATAGTTAGTGGCCAAGCCGAGTTGAGCTGTGCCAAGCTTGACCCAGATCAACTCGTGTACACCTCTAATTACCACGACTAAAAAAGAAAAAAAGAATTCATACATTAAAAGACCATCTAGTGGGCCTTTTTACTGTTGACAAATGGTTTAAGATCTCTATACCCGATCTTGTCTGTCTAAACGGTGTCACTCAAAGCGCCAATGGTGAGGAAAACCCGTTAACCATCAAGTGATGGCTACGACCGTCTGATAAGAGTGTTTTCAAAACATAAGCAATTAATCCCTAATGAGGCTCACTAGATGGACGGTTCTGATTGACTCATCACCTTACCACATGTATTAACGCGTGGAGAAAATCTTTAATACTCTGGAGAGTGTGATGTACGTAGTACACAGTCATTTGGAAATTACTTAGAAATCAGATGCACAATACAAACAATTCAAATTAAACCGTCCAAAGTTATGGGTCCTAGCTTAGATATATCATGAACCAAAAATCACACTCATTTAATCATTTGGCGACCATATGGTGGACACTTATCGGACGGTTAGCAATGATACATACCCAACGGTTTCAACAAACAAGTGTCCTCAAATCAGAGTAAGGATTGTTTGATTTACATAAGGTGACTCAGATACAGTGAGTTCCACAATTTAGCCAGTCTAATTTGAGTTAATTTATGCCATGTGTATAATTTTTGAGCGCCTGTATATTAAGTGTCACAAGCAGCAGGAGTATCAAATAACTCCCTCATATCTATTGCATCAAGTCCCCTAAAAAAAATATAAATCACGGACGTAGAATGTGGATGTGGTTTTAGCACTATCCCAAATAATAAAAAACAATAAAAATAAATAATGATCTACTTGTTGGTAGAGAGAGAGAAAGATGTGGATGGATTTTGATAACATTTCCAAAAGATTATAATCATTGAGAGGGAAATCAGATTCTTGAGATTGTCTTGTTAGGAAGTACGCAAGCATCATCCACTTTTCTCTCCTTTTTAGGTCTCAAATCAACCTTTCAATCTAAACCTTTTAAATATTAGTCGTTGAGAAATTTCCTTTGGCTTTCCTCCAAACATGAATTTTTCATTAAAAAAAAAGACTTTATGAATTGGACAACTTGTTAGGTCATGAATTGAGTCGCTACATTGCCTTAGTTGGAATGACTTGTCTTGGTCATGTCAAATTACACATTTTTGGGTGACTGTCGTGTGTCTTAACGGCAATTCACGTATTTGCCATGTGTCTCAACGGCCGTTGCGTGAAGATAACAGTACAAACCGTTATACATTATGGGATTGTGACGATTTGTATGAAAAATAAAAAATCAATAATCATCATTACAGGTTATGTAATGGCCGTTACACTTTTCGTAAATGATGTTACTACTAAAAAAAAATCATTTATGAAATATATTTAAGTTTTTTAATTTCTTTTAATAAAAAAAGAGACTGTAACCGCTGTTAAACCGTATCATAAATGCAATAATTATCACTGTTATCATTATAAAATACCTTGCATACACCCAAATGCAAGATTACTAACTTGTCTCTAATTGGTATTAAGATCAAATAAATAAATTGGCCGCATTTGGACTAACTATTATTAACAAGAATATATCACATTTCAAGGAGTATAATCATGTATGCTCAATAGTATGGAAATCACCATGCTTTGAAGCTATGTGGGGTCCGCTGTGACATTTAGTGCTCTCTGGACCGTCCATTAGTTAGGCTTAGATCCAAAAATCTAGCCTGATATATAGCTCAGGTGGGCCACAGAGAAGGAAACAATGGACACCGGGGAGATAGACACCCATAGAAACTTTCAAATGGAATGTGGGATCCAATGTATGGATGTGATCCAACCCACTCATCAGCTGTGCCCCACCAGGACTGAGGGACAGATCTAAACTCAAGCCATTCTAAAACTCAAGTGGGCAACGTCAAGTGAATACCTACGTTCTAGGTGTGATTGTGCATTTCTACTTTCGGTGTCCCATCCGAGTTTACGGTCAGGATTATTCCTGGAATTTAAGGTGAACATCACGAGGTGCACCGAATGCACATCTTAGGTTCAACGTACACGTCACAGGTGGGCCCATACGGGTCGTACGTTTGGACGTATGTGATCATTCCCCACATTTCCATGAATTTCAGTATTTATTTTAATGGGTAGGATAGGACCAAACACGTCATTTCAATGTCACAATCTTCATGACTTCCGTGTCGTATCACCGCTGGACCAGAACCTGTGTAATTTAGTACTCATGTCCATGTAATTTTGGGACTCAAAAACCCAAATCCTGCAGATGTGATTTAAGCCGTCCGGACTAGTGGGCCATATTGCCGGAACTGTCGAAACCTGATTTTAAAGAGTACTTTTTGCTAAGCCACATCTCAAGTCGCTCCATGTGCCAGCATGGCATACAGGTACAATATTCAAGCAGGTCATCAGGTGGGTCCCACCTAAAAAATGTTATTGTCCTAAATTCGGGATGGTCCATTTATTAGGTGGACCACTGATGTTAGAAATACACGGACTGGACGGGTTAGAAAACATGAGCCAAGTTTTCTCCGAGCTTGTTCAGTAAAGAGCGGCCAGATGATTAATGGACGGATCTGATTCTTGGGTCAAAGCATCTATACAGTGGGACCATACTGATGGATGGATTGGATCTTACAGATATATGCCATGCTGGGACATACGGTTGCGTGTACATGAGCTGCCCTGTACACGCGTCCAAGGCCTTTTGGATTAAGAAAATAGGGACCTCATATTTTAAATATTAATCCACACCCCCATTTAGTTAATAATATCATCCCTAAGATTGGCCCATGTATCGATCGATCTGGACCGACCATTTAATAGGCCACCTTGGTGATGGGTCAATGGTCAAACACTACACAAACTGCCAGTTTCTAACCATTGGAATTTGTGGATTTTTCATAGCCGTTTCTCCAAATTTTCTTGACCGTCGGAAATTAGAACTTTCAATCAGCACAATTTTTAGACTGCTGCCCATCCAATAGAGGGTACCATTTATTAAATGGACCCCAAATCAACGGTTCCTTTGAAGATCATAGAAATAACAAAATTGATATCCATAAAGACAAGGTGTGTCAAACAAGAAGGGTGGATGTAAATATCAACTCCCGAATATTTAAACATTGCTATTGTAATATCCACCCAAGCAAACCAGAAAATCTCAATTTCTTTTTCTAGTTTTAAGGAATAGGAAGAAAACCCTAAAATCCGATTTCTACATAAATATGTGAAAAAAATAAAGCTATACCATATCATAGAAAGCAACAAAGTACCCCAAACTGCAGCAAGCCAGAAAAGCTGATTTTTATTCCCTTGGGCTTTGGAGCATTTAGTATTTTTCTATTAAGAAATCATTTAACAACCATTGACCTGCAGTAAATTTGGTGAGGTTGAGGAAAAACCGTGTTCTATGAGGGCCTCATGTGGTGAGATTTGATTAAGCCACGTACTATTATCAAAGATGGGATCACCAACTATGTTGAGAAGTGATTTAGTCTAATATATGCTTGATCAACCGTGTTAAATTATGACAACAAAAGTATTATAGGTTTGGCTAACATGACCCATGTTTTACGTGCCAACAAGGACTAAGTGTTAGTGGACCACTGGATGGATATTTTTTTTCTTTCTTGAAAGGGTGACTTTTAAGGTAAGTTATATTAGGGTTAAGAGAGTTACAATTTTTGTTATATATATATACACACACACACACAGAGAGAGAGAGAGAGAGAGAGAGAGAGAGAGAGAGAGAGAGAGAGAGTAATAGTCTCCTGCAAACCATGCTGCATGATACCTTGTTGCGGTCCAATTCCCACCGCAAGAGACCCTTGTACAGGTGCACATTGGCTAGTTGATGTTGAATTTGTGGCCCCACTATGATATACGTTTTGTATCCACACCATCCATCCATTTGGAGAGATCATTTTAGGGTGAAATCCAAAGAATGAGTGACATCCAAAGCTCCATTGGACCCCACTACAGAAAACAGCGGGGAGAGTGACGCCGCCGTTAAAAACTTCTAAAAGTCATAAAAAGTTTTCAATCAAGATTATATTTATATTTTCCCTTCTTTAAAAATGGATGAACAAAGTGGATGAAACACATGCATCATGGTGGAGCCCATATAGCACCGACTACCAGCCACGCGAATCTGTATGGGAAATCAGATTGCGTACTGAGTTACTTAGGAGGCTCTTATTGTATTGAGTAAACAAAGTTGGGCCACGTTGAATGTATGTGGTCTATCTAGACTGTCCATCCGTTTTTCCATTAAATTTAAGGGGTTGAGCCCAAAATTGATGCATATCCAAAGATCAAGTGGATCATACCACTGGAAACAGTGGGGATACTGATTTCCACCTTTGAAACCTTTCTAGGCCCCATAGCGATGTTTATTTTTCATCCAACCTGTTCATAAGATCATACTGACATAGATGAAGGTTAAAACCAAATATAAGCTTGATCCAAAACTCTTGTGGCCCTCCAAGTATTTTTCAATGGTAGACATTCAATTCAATTGTTTCCTATGGTGTGGTCCATTTGAACATTGGATATACCTCATTTTTTGGTTTAAGTATTAAAATTATCTATTAAAATGTATGAACAAAGTGGATAAAATAAATAAGCCATGGTGGACCTCACAGAGTTTACTCAGTACGCCAAGCGTAGTGAGTTACCACGCAATCTGCTTCCTAACACGGGAACTTACTCTACGTAAGTGACGTCACCAAGCTCTGTGGACCCCACTATGATGCATGGGTTGTATCCACAACGGCCATCCATTTGGAGATATTATTTTAAGCCATGAGCCAGAGAATGAGGCAGATCCAAAGCTTTAGTGGACCCCACCACATGCCCACTGTTGAAACCTTTCTAAGGCCCACCACGATGTTTTTTTTTTCAAAATCCAACTTGTTCAAAAGTTAACAAAGACATTAAAGAAGGAAAAATATAAATATAGGCTTGATCGAAAACTTTTTGTGGCCTTTAGAAGTTTTTAGCGGTGACATCACTCTCCACACTGTTTTTTGTAGTGGGGTCCACTGGAGCTTTGGATGTCGCTCATTCTTTGGATTTCACCTTAAAATGATCTCTTCATATGGATGGACGGTGTGGATACAAAACATATATCATGGTGGGGCCACAAATTCAGTAGTAGCGTGCCCACGCAAGGGTCTCTTACCGTGCGAATTGGACCACACCAAGGTATCCTGCGGTATGGTTCATAGGAGACCATTACTCTATATATACCGTGGGAAAAAGTACTATGCGCTCGACCTCACGAGTCCCTCCCATGAGGTCGAGCTGTGTGGGCCCCACTGTGATGCGTTTCGAACATCTACCCCATTAGTCAGATGCACCATTCCATCGTGGGCCTAGGTCTCAAAAATCAAGTCAATCCGTGACTTGTGTGGGCCACACCACATACAGAAGTGGGGAGGGGCCGTGCACCATTAAAACATTCATAATCATTTTTTGGGCCCACCAAGATGTGGTTTGCAAATCCAGCCCATCCATTATGTGTGTCCCACTTGGATGAGGGTTCAGACCAAGTTTCAGCAGTATTCAAAACTCAGGTGGGCCCCACCAAGTGCTTTTATATGTTTTAACGATGTCTTCACATGATTTTAGATGGTATGACCCACCTGAGTTCCGTATACGGCTGATTTTTGGGATATCCCATAATTTAGAGGGCACCCATCAAATGCACGGTGTTGATGGTTGACACGCATCATGATGGGGCCCACACAGCTCGACCTCACAGGAGCTTATCGTGAGGTTAAGCGCATAGTACCTTTTCCCTATATATATTATATTAAATTTTTGTGTTTTGAGAGCCTTCAAGGGAAGAGGTAAAATTTTTGCTGTAAGTTTTCTCCATCCCTATAATTTTCTTTGAACAGTAAATTGGTCTTTGCTTTTTGCTGTGGGTTTTTTTTTTTTTTTTTTTCCTACAAGGGTTTTCCACATAAATATTACTATGTGTGTGGTTGCTTGGATGTTTAGTTTTCTCTGATTTGTTTCAATATAAATTAAGGTGCATTCTTAAGGTTGGTTCTCCAACAAGTGGTATCAGAGCGAGGTCGGTTTGTTAGTTTGGATTTGACATATGACGTCAATGGGATCAAATGTGAAGCTTGAGATAGAAATTTACGGGTAAAAATAAATTTGAATAATGAAAATTGAAGATGAAAGCCATCCTAGTTCACCAAGGGTTACAACATACACTCATTGAAAAAATGCATCGTTCGAAATCTATGAAGGAAGAAGAAAATAATGAGCTGAATCAATGGGGAATTAGTACGAAATCATGCCTACGCATTGTGACAGCGAGAGCATGATTAATTTGGCGAAGAACTCTGTATATCATTCCCGGACTATGCACATTAACATATTCGTCATCACTTTATTCGACAAATACTAGAAGAATAAGATATTATTCTTGAAAAGATTCACAGCAGTAAGAATTCGACAGGCGTGCTTATGAAGGTTGTTACTACAAAGAAGTTCAAGTTTTGCTTGACTTCGCTTTACTTCTCTGGGCTTGGTAAGAAAGGAATAGAGATGGAGTGCGCACAAAGTAATGTTAGTAATTCTTAGAAGAAGATTGGCAAGGTAATGAAGTGATTTTGCTATCAAGGTGAAAATTGTTAAAATTATGACACTAAAATTTATATGGGTTTATTCACTTTCATGAGCCCATATAACTCATGTTTCACATGCTAACAAGGCCCAAGTATTCAGGAACCTTTGGAGCGGTATTTTTGACATTTTCCTGTTAAAATGGTGGCTTTTAGGGTTAATAAAGAGTTAACGATTTTTTGCTATTTTTTTGGGTGTTTCAAGAGCCTCTAAGGGAAGAGACCTAGGATTTTTTTTTTTGCCATAAGTTCTCTTCATTCTTATAATCTTCTTTGAATAATAGATTGATCATTGCTTTGTACCATGATTTTTTCCCACAAGGGTTTTTCACATAAAAATTACGTGTTATTTGTGTGTGGTTGTTTGGATTTTTTGTTCTTTTGTTTATTTCAATCCATCTAGGTTAAGGTACTTTTGCAGGGTGGATTCTCCAACAAACATCACATGTCGATTGACCTAATCAAATCTCACCACCTTATGGCCTCATCGAACTTAGTGTTTCTCTAGCCACACCAATTCCGGTTCCATTGATCGGATTGTTAAGATTGCATGATCACTATAATTTTACAAAAATGCTAATCCAAAATGGGACGCACAATTTGGATGGTAGAGATAGTTGTACATCATTTTCATGTGTGAGGAGGTGAGCCACTACCATTTTTTAAGTGGTGCGGACGTTCAACCCTATAGATACTCCTATTATTTTCTACCATTACAACTTTAGACTGCCTTATTGTCATTAGAAGTTGAAAGAAATGGTGCAACTTCCCAATAAGGTTGAATGTAATATCAACTCCCAAGGGTAAAACATGAAATACTTAACTAAACAAACCATAAAAATGTCCTTCTTTCCTTTTTCTATTGCATAAAAAAGTAAACAAAAAGAAAGCTCTTCCTATATTGAAGAAAGCAACAAAATACTCCAAATAATGTTATTAAAATATCTGTTTCCACAAATAAGAAGATTTCTCCTTCTTCTTCTTTTTTTCCTTGTATTTTTTACACATAGGAAGAAAATTCCAAGGCCTATTTTGATAAAAATAATCAAAATGCTATTTCCATATCGTCCAAATCAACAAAATACCCTAGACTACAAATGAGAAAAAAAGCTGATTTTTTTTCTTGCATTGAATTTGGGCTACACACTACTTTACTCTAAGGCGTAGTTTGGAGCATGGATTTCAAATCGTAAATTTCAAATTCTGAATTTAGAATCATGAATTTTCAATTGTGTTTGGTAAACTAAAATTTTAAAATTCTGAAATTAAAAAATTACATTGTGGGCTTAAATTTTGTCTTTGAAGATTCTTAAAATTATTTTATTTGTATTCAAGATAAAATGAAGTATAGTGTCTTAAATATTCTTACATGATCTACGGTGTACAACATGTAGATAATAATCACATTGAGCCCCTTGTGAGATAGCATGAGACTAAACATAAGATAATTTCAAACATCAGGTGACCAACAAAAGTAGACCAATTAATTTTATAATTCAAATAAAATCCCATATTTTTTTAGGTGGTGGTTAATTTTTTCTGATTGTGTGGCCCACGATGATTTCATTAGCTTGATTTTTTTAGCATCTCGCTATCTTATGGCATCATTACAAATGAAAATATCTAGAGGTGTGAATGTGTACGACGACCTTCAAGAGAGGAGGAGATATTAGTAATGACAACTGGAGATGATTGAAAATCTTGAATATTGATTTTTCGAAGTTTTAAAAAAGAGCTCTTGTCATAGATTTAAAATCTATAATTTTTAGGGGTGTTCAACATTACTCCATTTTCAAATCTTAGATTTTAATTCTCAACTGCCCAAAATTTAGGATGTTCTTAGGTGCCATATGACCCTAATGATGTAAGACGTGCTAGAGATTCACTCTTAACACGGATGGACTAAAAGAAGTCCAAACGAAAGCGGAAGTGGTTTGTCAGAATTAAGTCCAGTTCTACGTAGGGCATTGATGTAGTACATGTCATAGATGCACTCTTAGCACAGTTGGACCAAAAGAAGTCCAAATGAAAATGGAAGTAGTTTGTCAGCAGTCCTACCTAGGGCACAATATAGTTGAGTCCTAAGCATGTCTGTTTCGAAGAGATTCATTTTGAATATTAAGAAATTCCTAGATAAAGTATGTATCGCAAAATAGCCATAACTTTTAATCCAGGCATCGCCACGAAATACACAAGATATTGATATTTATGTAATAGTGGTTCCAGGGTCAACCAACCTGCATAGCAGGTCGTGGATGCCTATTTCACAAGAAACACTCGATTTAAGGGTCACAGTAAGGATTTTAGAATTTTTTTTCTTATTACTTTTGGTAATTTCTATTTTCATCATATCTTCTTGTTTTTTCGGTTTTAGGATTTTTGTCTTTTTAAAAAATTACTTATAACAATGCTAGTAATGTTTATTTGATGTGCCTAGTTTTGACAAATTTAATCTTTTGGGAGATTTTTACTATTTTAAATAATTTTGAACTAAGGTTTTAGATCTTCTATATAGGTGAGGTAATTGAGCACTTGTAGATCATTATTCAATAAAATATTCAAATTTTCTCTCTTATTATTGTTTGTGAATTCAAGGTCTTATTACCTGAGGAAGATGATGATCTTCTTCATTGGTTTTATAGGCTCTTCCCTACGTCACCTAATGATCCGTTTAATAGCCATTAATTGGGTAATTAAATTTTCTAGTGTGATTTTAAAGAAATACTCAACCTACGACTAGAGGTGGATTAACTGTTACATAGGTAACAACTTAATGGTATTACCATTACCATGTGGGGCCCACCTTGATAAATGTGTTTCATATCCATGCTGCCCATCCATTTTTTCAATTCATTTAAGGATGTTATTAAAAAATTAAGAAGATCCAAATCGGGTCCTTGCTCTTGCTCCAGTGGTAGACTCTTGTGAGTTTCAACACCTGGTCAAGGGTCCAAGCACCCTTAGGTGGTGAAATCCCACTAGCTAAGGCGTGAGTGTGTGGTGGTGTGTGCATGTGTTAAAAATAAAATTAAAAAAATAAAATTAAAAAAAAAGATCCAAATCTCTGGTGGACCATACCACTGGAAAAGGTGGTGAATGACCATTAAAAGCTTTTTGTAGGCTACAAAAGTTTTGGATCAAGCTAATATTTGTATTTTCCCTTAATCCATTTTGGTTGACTTTATTAATGGGTTTGATGGCAAATAAACATTACAGATCTACTCATGGTTGGCCTTGAGAAGTTTTTAATGGTGAGCAATCAATCATCACTATTTCCTGTGGTGTGGTCCACCTGAGATTTGGATATGCTTAATTTTTGGAATCTTGTCCTAAATGGGCTTTAAAAATGAATGGATAGAGTGGTAATATAACATATGATCAAGGTGGACCCTATAGTAAGGGTGACGCTCACTAAGCTGTTACTGGGTAACACGTGTACGCATCCACAATTTGGATGCTCTAGATACACTTTTGCATGGTTATATTATTTTTTTAAAAATAATTTAAAGAGTAGAAAGAAAGGGTGTATCAAGCCATAAGGGTGGATGTAAACATCAACTCCTAATAATAAATCAATGTTAACGTCCAAACAAACCAGAAAATCATTTTCATTTTTATTTTCTACTTCTCAACAAGAAAACCCCAAAATTCATTTCTAAAAAAATAAAAATAAAAAACATTTTACTATACTGTACTATAGAAAGCAACAAAAGTACATCAAACAATGTTATTGAAAAATCTGCCAAAAAAAACAAGAAAATATCAATTTTTGTGTTTTTCACATAAAAGAAGAAAAATCCAAAAACCATTTTGTATAAAAAATAAATAAATATTTTTCTTTAAAAAAGCAACAAAGTACTACAAATTGCAAATGAAGCAGCTATACTGACACCATTTCAATGAAAAAAGAGAAAGAAATGGTAGAACACTAACAATAAAGAGAAGATATTCGTCTTATTCCCCTTTTCTTGGTTGAAGATTCTTGGTTATTTTCGAAAACTCCACACTTTCTTTGGTAGTGATTGCATCTTCTCCTTTGTCTTTTATCTCCATTGCATAGCTTTTTAGCTATAACTGACATATACAAGGACCAACTCGAATCTTCCTTGAATCATGTTATGTGATATGTGTTCCTGTCTTTTTTTTCGTACACCTGGCATTCATGGGCCCCACCACTCTGGCAAAAATACCCTGATGGGACAATCTTAATCGCCCAGTAACTGAAGGGGACATTTTTAATAGCGTCCATCTATATATACACATTGGTTAGATGATTAGGACGTCCAATCAATAATGTGTGTTTTTTTTTTTGGTCCATTTGCCATTGGACATGTTCAGTGTAAGGTTGGATCTGATCACTAGTATCCAATATGGTAATGTACAATTAGCAAACATGTACTAATGGGATGATATCCTAGCTGGCAGTTTGTGTACTTTGATTATTGGATATGGATGGTTAGAAAATATAAAATGGATGGTTTCTATTCAATGGATAAATCCCATAAATAAGATGGCATTCTTCAGTTATTGTGATTTTTGGTGTGGGTCCCATCCAATCTAGACAACAATAGATGGGCAGTCTGGGGTGACATGGACACTACATTGAGGTTGGAATGATGATTTTGGCATGAATTTTAATTACAAATTATTGAAATAAAAAAGATATTAAGACCAAACATTTCCTTAGTTGAGCTTCTATGATTTTGGCATGAATTTGTTCCAAATTACCCATTTTTGTTATGTGATAATTCACCTCATTTTAAAAATGATGGTGCCTCATCAACCATACATATGTCATAGTTGTACATTGATATAGACCGTTCAAGTCATTAACCTCATCGGGGATAGAGAATGACTCATAAAATTATACCAATAATATGATTGTAACTGTTTATTTTTAATTTGTGTTTAGACCACTTATTATTTGACTTTTAACAATCTACTTTGATATCGGTAAAATAAATGGCTAAGATTAGTTTATTTTAAGACGTATGTTCTGTCCAAAATGCGCACCAAAAATTAGATGGTAAAGATAGTTGCATGAGTGTGACAAAATCGTCCACCGGCTGGTAAAGCACTCAAACTCTATGGGACCCACCATATTATATATGTTGGATCCACTTCCTAAGGTGAGAATTTCGTTGTTCAAACAAATATCAGACCAATACATCAATCACATCCGCCGAATTAATCTCAACAACTTAGAATTATGCCTAAAATCTCTAGGTTTGTGTGGTGTGGCTTGCTTAAATGTTGGATCAGGCTTAATTTATATATATATATATATATATATATATATATATATATATATATATATTCACTTCATCCTTGTTAGCCATACCTGATGAACAAGTTTGATAGAAGATAAGCACCTTTGTGGCCCCATACACAAACTTATATTCGGCGTTTGATCTTTATTGTTCCATATGGTGTGGCCCATCCAAGTTGTTTATTTCATTGTTATTTGGCCATAGGGCCTAACATTGAGGAGGGCAACTTATGGACAGAGTGGACGTAACACAATTAATGTATTGAGGATTCACTCCTCTTGTGGACCCAACTTCTCATATGTTAGTTTTGCGCTTTTGGAAAATGGTGATGGCTTATCCTCAAACATGGCACTTATGTCTATACTACTAACCAATCATCAAAATATATCCTAGGTAAACAAGCGGTTCATGTATTGGATCATATGAGCCTTAATTGGACCCCATGCATGCACCCAGTACTACATACATGTCATTACCGATGTAACCTTTTAAAGTAAGCCAAAGCATGCATCTCAAGTTTAAGAATTAATAGATTTGTCAATGCAAATACCTTTACAAGTCAATCTTATTCATGCATAATGGGTTCCTGTCTAGAGACTTAAACTGGTCTACCAATGCAAGTGTCCAACATGTCCATCACCAGGAGCCTACTTCCATAACACACTGACTTGTCATCATGCCCAATGGTGATTTTTCATCCCAACTTGTCAATGGTCTCCTCACATAAGATACAACGTAAAGAATAAATAATCATAAGTTCTTCCAACTTGCTAACTATTCATGGTAAAAAAAACGTAATGGGATCTATGACCCACAACTCTCCTTTGGCATATGACCGTTATGTCTAATCTCAGGTTTTGAAGGACGATAATAAAAAATCTCTCTCTTTAACCATATACACGTCATGTTATATCGAGTTCCAAACACATTAATGAGAAAAATAAATAAATCATACTAAGATAAAAACGAGGTCTCTAACATATGCGTAAGTTTTCAGAATACAACACTAACATTAGCTCTATTAACACCTAAGAAGGATGGTTCCTTATACTACATTTGGATGAAAGGGGTTGGTTATTGATTGATGGAAATAGATGTAAGGGGGTGACTATCACTGGATTAAGATTAGACCCAGTGATAAATGGAAGACGGATTTTTAAGACCAGGGATGGCTTATTGAATTGATAATAATGTCATTTGGGCTTTCTAATACATCTAGTACCTTTATGTGACTGATGAACCAAGTGAATATTTTATAAGTCGATTCATTATTATATAGTTGTGATGAAGATGAACATGTTGGCCACTTATGGGAGATGCTTATTATCTTTAAGGAGAATAAGTTGTACACAAATATTAAAAAGTGCTCTGATCAATAATCTTGTGTATTAAGCTATACTATGAGTGACAAGACATTCGTGTTGATTAATAGAATATAAAAGCCAGGGAGTGGCATATTCCTAAGACTGTCAGTGAATTAAGGAGTTTTCATCAGTTGACAATTTTCTATCATCGATTTATGAAGAATTTCAATTTTATTGTAGCACTCATCCAAGAATACATGAAAAAATGGCACGTTAGGTAGATAGAGGTGGCCTAATAGAGTTTCACATTTTTTTTAAAATAAAAAGTGTTTATTTATTTTATTTTAACCTTGATAAATTTTTAAAAACTATTCAAGATTAAGTGTGATTCCCTGCATATTGAAATCAAAGCTATTCTATTCCAAGAAGACTGGCCCAAAGTATTATATAACAAGAAATTGAGTAATGTGCATAACACATATGAATTTGAGTTGAATGTTGTGGTCTAAGCTTTGTCATTAAAAGCACTACCTTATACAGTGGGAGTTCATTTTCTATATAGACCACTTGACCTTTAAAATTGAGTAATAGCTAGACCAACATGAATGACATACATTCTAAGTGGGTAGTATTTTTACAAGAATTTATTTTTATGTAAATAAGGTAGTTGATGTGCCAAGTAGGAGGGCTTCTTTATTACTCACCCTAAGTAACACAATTGAAGGTTTCGACTACTTGAAATAATTGTATATTGCAGATGAAGATTTTATAAAGTATAAGGTAAGTGTTGGGTAGGGCAACTGTCAAAGTTACATGTATAAGAATGATTTCTCAAAAAAATTATGTAAAGATATCCTGTATGCCAAGCAGTTAAGGGACAATCCCAAAACACTAGTCTTTGCACTCATTTACGAGTAAAGACACATCGTAGGATGATTCGTGTATGGATTTCATGATGGAGCAGTCAACAAGGTATGAGTTCTGTGTAATAGGGTTTCTAAAATGATGCATTTCATCCTGTACAAGAAGACGATCAATGTCATGCCCCAAAAATTAGATACAGAGTGTGCACCCTTAGACTTAAGTTACGATCCATGACTTGTACACCAAGCGTACATAATTCTACTTATCATATAGTTGATAGGAGACGTAATATTGAGACTTTATTCAACTAAAATATTAATACAGTTTAACAAAGGCATGGATATAAACAATATCAAATTTTAGTCAAAACAACATTAACTATAATAAATAGAAATTAAATCTCTTATCATTTAGCCCTATAAATAATGCATCCATCCAGAGTGGCAAGTTCATCTTCTGCCAAATACGACCATTTGTCCCGAGTATCATTCGCTATCCTGGCCTTATCCTCCAATACATAATTTGATTGTTCTGCATTGTTTGTCACTGTACAGCTGTTAAATCCACAATGTTAGCTAGCCAAGCTAGTGAGTGAACCCAATATGGTTCATACATAACACAATATAAGATAACATAAAGAAAATGAATTGTTAAGGATGCAACATGAGCATGGATGCAGAGATGTCATGCGATGCATGTCAAGTGGGATGATCATCCACTTGCTTGGGTTGGATATCCGTCAATCTGAATCTGCACCCTTCAAACATCCATCGTAGGGAGGCATGGGCAATCTGTACCCATTGGACATCCACCTAGGTAGGCACAGGCAATGCACACATCTACTTCGTGAGTAGACTTCAACTAACATGGGCAGCTAACAATGAATCTACTAGGCATAACCATCCAGTAAGATCCCTAGGAATCCAAGCACAAGGTGTGCATGTATTCACATAGATGCATGTAGTATATGCTTAATGTTTATGCATCAATATGTATAGTCAACAGATACATCTCTTTCTGAGAGTAACTCATGATATCAATGATTATTAGCATGTTTGCTTATTCAATATATTTAAGAAATCTTTCAGGTCATGTATAATAAATAAGAATCATACTAGCACAAGAATAATAACATGTCAACCATATCAATCTTAATAATCACAACAATCACATCGTCTATCTTAATCATATATATGTATGAGACATGGTAGGATTTACTCACCTATTTGTGGTGTAATTGAATCCTTTGAAAAATTGGACGCTTTAGAATGGAAACTTCGAATCCCTATTAAGATAGTTTAACAAATTACAATTAAATTAAACTATTCCAACAAAGAGGGTCCTCCTCTAGTTAAGTCAAGATGACCCACCATTACTCCTTTGAATTAAATTTGAAAAAGAAAAAGAAAAAAAGGAACTATCGATCAATGCAGACGATCGATTGCGCTAGCTTGATGGCCCTCGATCGATATTTTGATTGATCGGCTAAAGATCAATGAAATTTGGGATTTAACATATCAATTCTCTAGACAAATTTTGGTTACCTTTGATTGATCGAACCTTCCAACTGATCAGCCCAAATTGATCAGATTTAAATTGATTTAGTTGCTTGACAAATTGAATTATTCTTGATTGGTATCCTCGATTGATCGAACTTGGACTTGATCAATCGAACAATGATGAGAATTTTCAACTTTAGTTGCTAAACAAAAATCGACACGTTCAATCGATCGATTGATCAACCGAAGTCATATAAGTCCTTTTACACAAATCGATTTTTCAAAATTTTTAGGGTTTATCTACTTCTTCCTTAGCTTTTGGAAATTCCATTGATCTTGGGATTGGGTCCAACCCATCCAATGGTTTTTCTCATTATCAAATTCAGAATAACCAAAGGATCACTTGGATCCGAAATATACGTAATCTAAATCGGTTTATTGAAAATTATTTTTCGACTTGAACTATCTTCATTTATACTATTATATCATTGCAAGAAATCTCTTAGTTAGATCACTCTAGGATTTGAGGCCCTACTATGATTTGGCTTTAGGATCTCTCAATTTGAATATTCCTATACTGATATGGCTGGATTTCTTGAAGTCGATCTCTCATAATGCAAATTCTAAAGCAAAAGTTGTTTCTTTTCTTCAAAAGTTCTCCATGGATTCTTAACAATAGGTGTAGAATCTATCTTTCACGTGCATTGGTTAGATCTAGGGTTTCTAGGTTAGGAGAATAAAACGTTTAAAAGAAAATAATGAAAGTCTTACCAGTGGAAGCCCCCCTCCCAGAGACTCTCTTTTCCTTTCTCCCATGTCTGGCGACTAATAAGCCTTATGAATTTTTACAGAATTTCATGGGTCGGAGTCAAGTTTCTAAACTAGGAGGCCCATGATGTTTGGACTATGATTGACTTGATGATGTACTAGGTTTGATTAATCCGAGGACCTTAGGATGTGTGTGAAGTTCAAGATCTTGATTACATGTGGTTTGACATGCTTTACGAGGTCACCATGTCACCAACAAAAGTGGGTATAGTTAAGCTCATCCATCAAAGTTAGTTGAAATTCACACGGATAAAAAAATGATTTACTTGTTTCTTAAGAACTCACTTATGGCTTAGGTCTTGGGGGTCATATGTTCATCAACTAATTTTTCTATTGGGTGCAATATTAAAATAGTTTTACAAATATTTTTAACTGTTAAAATTTTGTTTTAATTATTAGAATAATTTCACTAATAATGAGATGGTTTAGATTTAGGGATCCACCATTTGATATGCAAGGGCATTGTGACTATGGTGAATGATAATGACGGTGTAGGGATTGGATTAGTTATAGTGTAACGCCCTGAAAATCGGGGGTCGTGCATACGCTCGACTCCCAAGTTCCCGGGGTCACTTATAACCAATTTTCATTAATATGCGATTAATCCAGTCTAAATGCGCATTCTGGAATTTCCTGGAACATGAAGCACAACTACACAAGTCTACTGAAATAGAAGAAAATCAATTATACTAATATATACATGCCTAAAAGAATACAAACGGGCGCACAAGGTGACGCCCAACAAATTCACAAAAGAATAATATGTCAAAAAAGAATAAAGCTGAGCCCTCTGCGCAGCGATCCAACGACCCATCTACTGATCCGACGGGGTCTTGCTCATCAACTGGAAGTAAGGGAACTCGTCCTCCTCCTCGAGGTTCGCATCGCCAGGCTCCATGAAATCTGTATCACCTGCATCTATGAACGGGTCTGGTTGGTGTTTTAAAACACCGTCCCAGAGTGGGAGTGAGTGATCAACTCAGTGGGTGCTATTAATCTCAAGTTATCATATGCATCAATTTTAATATGGTCTTAATGAAAAGCATACAATCACATACATCTAAGTAATCTTATTAATGCGCATGTATGCAGCATGATATGATGCATGAACTCACAACAACGCTCCCTCGTGCGACAACATCTAACGATCGCCAATGCCAACACTCCCTCAGTCGACCTCGACTGCCGAGTCGCTACCCTAACTAGTGCGATGCGATGCGATCGTGTTAGCCGAGTTATTAGTTAAGTCCATTCATCCAGCAGGTTTGAGAATCTGTCACACCCCACATATCATATGCCCTGAACTAGTTGCGAAGCCAAGGCCCCCCAATGCATGAGGCCGAGACCCCGCGGTCCTTGACCCCGTCGGGTTTCCCCCATCCCCGACTTCAAGCACATGGGGGTGCTGAATGTGGGGTAGCTCGCGGTCACTACGGGGAGGCGCGTCACCCCAGCGTAGGCCGACAGTTCGAACACAGTGTCTCATTCCACCATGCCCGGCTCACGAGGCTGTGGACCATTTCCCAGTGGATTATTGATGGGCTACCTCGGTTGTAGGGTGTCACAGGTTCCATACAGATGTGAGCAAACAGGGTTAACAAATCATGGTTGGTCAAACAGTAGGCTAGACCGCACGAGTCCAGGCGAGTACATGACGGTACAACATCGGGTGCATGCAACCCATGTAGTCCAACTACTGTCGCCCCCACGCACTCGCCCAAATCCGCGGGTTTAGCCTCAAGGCGGTCCTACCAACGGGACCGCCTCATCTCTCCTTACTTTCTTGACCAACCCTAGGGTTTGGATGGTGGTCCACAACAAGTCAACGGACAGGGTTATCAACTAGCAAAAACATCATCACATTCTCACACACCCACATACAATTCAAATTTATCTACTAAGCAGACTATCATGATTTATGAGTGATGGTACATGTATGTTGTGTGTGTTAGTGAGGAAGTTGCTCACTTCCCACAACTCATGGAAAACAAATTTGCATAGGAATTAATTAAGGCATGCATGCTATAGGGCAACATCATAAGAGCAATCCAACAAGACATCAACAAGTAATCAACAAATTTACACCAAGTCATGTAAGAAGCGAGAACAATCATCATGTGAGAAAATCAATTAAAACATATAATTCCACACCACTCCAATAAGCATAAAATCCTAGGTTTTTCTCTATATTCTCTAATTACATCAACCAAGCAATCAAAATCATTAATCTCATAATGAAATTGGTGCTAGACCACCTAGGAGTAATAGTCCGCACCTATGAATCATTAGAGGCTTGAAAGACGACCTAGGAAGATGGATTTTTGGGGTTGAACGGCCGGAATCCCTAAAGCAAGCATTTGTATGTTAAAATCCATGTCAATCTCTTCTCAATACATGGATTTCAAGAAAAAGGGGTGAGGGGTTTTACCTACATGATCAACGAAAGATTCTTGTGGTTGTAGTGGAGGGGTCTTCCTTGAAGAAGAGGTAGGGTGGTGCAAGATTGACCTCCCTTGGATCCCACCTTGCCTACGGTCCACCTTCACTCTCACCTTCACTCTCTTCTTCCTCTCTTCCTTCTCCTTTCTCCTCTTCCTCTTCTCCCTTTCTCTCTTTTCTCTCTTCTCTCTTTCCTTTCTCTAGGGCAAATTCGTATGAGGGAGTGGGTGCCCCAAATAAGGCCTTTTATAATGCCAGATTTGGTGACAATGGCCCCAAGTGTTGGGTTTTTATTATATTAGACCTATGAGAGGGTCTTTCTAAGCTTTAGGGCCCACTATGGGGTGTACAAGTCAATATACACCGTAGGATAGCTAGCCCTAATGATGATCTACGTATGGATATGATCGGCCCGCCATTTAGATGCGCCGATTGACAGATATGATAAGAAGTCTGTTCAACGGTCACCGATAGTCGATCAGGGCCACGGCTATACGGATATGAGTAGGGAAATATCCTTAATCCATGGGTAAAGTTTGGTCGCAAACCGACGGTCCGAAATCCTCAACTTTGCATAAGAGTGAACGACTCAATTCACTTAAGTTCCAACTCCTTCCTTTAGGGTATTTGCACTTCTCATGCACTCATCCTTCAGCTCAAGTTGACCAGTTCTGGACCGTACCTAGGTCCGATTCCCGCGATGGATGTCAACCTCAATGAGACGGACATTATTCTATAGTTCTGGAACTAGTGGTCCACTAACGAGCAGTCTAGAGCTTGTTTGGATAACTAAGGCAGTTCTGGTGGTCCTCTGGCCATGAAACTTATAGGATAGGTGCTCCATGGCCCGATGAAGGGCCATGCAAAATTTGGGGATGATCGGATATGGGGTTTGGTCGCACGGGTCTGATTCGCGATCAACGGTCACCGTACCACGATCGGGACCCAGATTTTGTGGGCGGGTGTAGAAAAATACATTAGACTCTCATAATAAATTATGAAGAAATCTGATGGCTGAAATGTCTTACATTTTAGTTTTTATTTACACGTGTCAGATTCTAATTTTGGCATTGGTGGGGCGCATCTGGCAAGTGCCAGATTAGACTTCTAGGTGTCCACTGGGTCCGTGGTCCGCGATGGTCCCCAAGCCCAGTGAGATCTATGCTCCCCTCAATTTTTATAATTTTCTGACCTTCCCATGTCGCGGTATAGCCCGCACGGACTGCTGCCAAGTGTAAATGGCCATTTGGCTTTACGGCCCGCACTTGGCCCAATCACAACCCGACTGGTCTACTCTAATGGGCTAATCCTAACTTAATTTAGTTATGGCACCAAACCATGAGTAGTTTAAACGAACGGTCCTGCGATAAATCCTACGAGGACGCCTCAGTACACTGTTCTGGTTGGACGGGACGTTACATAATTAACCGGACTTGTGCGGTTCTTCACTAGTACACCCTGTATAAACTGACATTGAGTGCTAATGGTCATTAAGTAATATTTAGGTTAATAAAATAAAATAAAATAAAATAAAAATTGATGGATTTTTTTTGAAAATCTAAAACAGTGAAAATTCAGGATGTTACATATAGGTATATAGGAGAAGGCATATCATAGACTTCTAATATGGTGGGACACATGAAAGACGGTAAGATGCAGAGTATCATAACTAATATCTCCTTGAAACCCTAGTTCTTTCTTATATATAGATCATATTTCAACTACAAAAAAGAGAGCCTTGAACATCCTCATCCATTGAGTTTCACCTGCACGCACACACAGAGAAGGGAGATTTTCATCTCCCTCATTTTCTCCTTCACGTCACATGTTTCACACATGTGGAGTCCATTGCGGAAACGACTCTTACATCTCCTTTAGCCCTACTCTAAGGTAGGATGAGTGACTCTCATCATCTCATTCATATGGGATGAATTAAGGAGAGACTTTTTAGTTGAAAGAAAGACATTAACAAAAGGTAGTTCCCTAGTGGACTACGGGCCTTAGTTTTGTGTTCGAGCATCAAAACGGCCTGCCTAATGGATGGATTAGATCTCTCACGTGTGGTGTAGATGAGATACACGATACATGTTGGGATATGGAGTTTGAAAAACTATTTAAACAAAATATATTTAAATTGATAATAAGAGAAAACTTATCCGTTTATAGAAGTCGAGGCACGATGTGAGTCACTCTGCCTGAAATCGAAGTAATTTGCTCCCCTTGGACAGTGTCCCAAGTGCAATAGTTTTCTAAAGCAATTGACCTATAAGATATAACGACTATGACCCAGTCCTGGTGGTGCACTCACTGTACACGAGCTCGAACCACTTGTGACTTAACTCAAACTAGAAAATACTTAAACTATATTTTTAATGTAAAACAAACTTTTTATTAGACATTAAAACATATGAGAAAAAGTCTATTTATAGACTTTGTGAAGACACCCTTATGGGTATAGAGACACCCTTTCAAAAATGATTGTGACTATTGAGTTAAATCTCAATTGGTGTAACCCTTATACTTAAAAAGACATAACTCTTCAAAATAAAATATGAAAGGATGCAACCTTTCAAACTTATGTGAAAAGACACATTCAGACCACACATGCGCACTATGGCCATAGTCATGGCCTATCCCAACGGATATTTTGAAACACTAAATTATTTTAAAATAATTTAAAATACAACGATACACGGACATGACTTAACACGCGAATATTCAATCAATTAAGACATGGTAAGCGCTCCAGATTTGACTGGTAATATTAGATGGTTAAGATTGTCTGGTCCGCATGATTTTCAGGCCGTGCTTGATCAGAAAATAGGGCCACCGTGTTGGATGGTCTAGATTGATTTTTATGCATGACAATTGCCACGTGTGCTGTGGACGAACTGCGGTAATTTAGAGAGTTGCCTAATTGTAGCCTACCCTGTTGAAGTAGCACGGTTCTGCGGTATCATGCACTTGAGCTTCGGATGTGTTTCGATTTTCAGATCGTAACCTAAAATGAGTTGGAAAAACGGATGGACGGCGTGGATTAAACACATACACATGGTGGGCCCCAGAGACTATTCACACAGTCCCCGTCCATCCTACCCACCCATCAAAATGCATGTAGAAAACGGGAGCGGATTAGGTGCGGCCCCCTCCCTCACCCAAGACGGTGAGGTGCTTACCCGTAGGGCCCACCTTGATGTATGTATTCTATATCCACTCCGTTCATCGGTTTTTCCAGCTCATTTTATATACAAAACTAAAAATGAAGGAGATTTTAATCTCAGGTGGACCATACTGTAGGAAACAGTAGCGATTGAAAGCCCCACCATTTAAAACTTCCTAGGGACCACCATAATATTTATTTTCCATCCAACATGTTGATATGGTCACATGAACCTGGATGATAAAAATTTAAAAAAATAAAAAATAAAAAAAAAACAAAAAAAAAAAAACAAATATCATCTTGATCGAAAACTTTTGTTGCCCACGAGGAGTTTTTAATGGCCAATCATCACTCCTTCCTATGGTATGGTCCACATGAGAATTGGATCAGCCTCAGTTTTCGGTTCAAGCCCTAAAAATATCTGGTAAAACGGACGGACGGAGTGGATATAGAATACAAACATCAAGGTGGGCCCCGCCGTAATGGCCAACCCGTCCTGGGTGCGGCGTGGGCCGCACCTAATCCCCTCCCATAAACAGAGATTTTTACCTGATTTGCCGAGGAAATCTGATTCTACCAAACAACCCCTAACTTCTTGGAAGTACGAAACAAGCTTCCTAGGTGTTAAATGACCAAATTGACCCATCTTCTTAAAGAAAAGAAAGTGGCGTTGACATCCAACCCTTCAATCAGGTGTACCCCACCATGATGATCACAGGCACGAACATTCAGGCCAACCAAATCAATAGGTGGGCAACACGCGAATTCTGATGATGAGATTTCCTTTCCTAGATATCAGATCATCACGTTGGGGTATACCTATTGGAAGGATTAGATGCTAAAAGCACGCCACGACGCCCCACTACTTTCCAGGAAAAAGAACAATGGCAGTTTGGTCATTTAACCCCAAAGGAACCCGTCCTAACACTTCCAAAACGAAAAGACAGTGTTTGGTAAAATCAGAAATCCTGAGACCCTTCTCAGTAAAAGTCCCATTTTTTTATTTTTTATTTTTTAAAAAAGGGGCGGATGAAAGCTGCCATGATTTTCATGCGCCCACTAATTAAGCCATGAGATCCAAGCCCTAACTTATCTTAGAAAAGGCCATTGACCCTAGCCGTAGGGTGGGGTGTGGTAAGAGGAAGCAGGTGGGGCCCACCTTGTCTTGGACATATTAGGACAGGATGAGGGAAGGTGGGCCTCTCGTGGGACACCATATGTTTGGGTAGACGGTGGCACAGCGTCTGACACACATCGCCCCGCTAAAAACGGAGATCTCTCTCTCTCTCTCTCTCATTTAGACAGCCTTACTCCCATGTGCCCCTGTTTCAAGGCTCCCTTCCAAATACACCAACCCCACCTTTGTGCTTTCCATGCAACCCCATTCCATCTTTCCATCCCTTCATCATGACCATCATCCATCATCATACATGGATCCATGGAGATCTGTTTTCGTGCGTACATACATCGTATGTCAATGCATTTACCTCAATTCCAGACAGTTGGAATGGTGGGCCCATTCTATAGTGGGAGAGCGGATTAGGTGTGGCACTTTACCGTGTGGGACCCACCTTAATGAATGTACTCTATATCCACGCCGTCTATTCATTTTTTCAGATCGTTTAAGGGCATGAGCCCAAAAATGAAGAAGACCCAAATCTCAGGCGGACCATACTTTAGGAAACAATGGTGATTGAATACATTACCATTAAAAACTTACTAGGGCCCACTGTAATGTTTACTTTCCATCCAAGCTGTTGATAAGGTCACATAAACCTGGATGAAGGGGAAAGTAACAAATATCAGCTTGATCCAAAACTTTTGTGGCCCATTAATGATCAATCACCACTGTTTCCTATGATATTGTCCGCCTGATATTTGGATCTATTTTATTTTTGGGCTTCTGCCCTAACACGACCTGGAAAAGTGGATGGACGGTGTGGATATAGAATACACACATCAAGGTGGGCCCCACGGTACGGGCCGCACTTAGTCCGCTCCCTCTACAGTGGGCCGTACAACGAGAAAAGTGCACTGGTGGATGATCCTGAATGGAGAGTAAGGATGAGAAACAATCAGCCGTCCAAATTCACGAAAACAAATGTTCCTTTGACTTGAGATTAGGACCGTCCAATTAATCTGATTTTGGCCTAATTTTAGATGGCCCATCCTGAAAAAAAAAAAAATACAAAGCAATTCAGATTGGAATGTCCTACCTACAGGCTACAGAAAAGTGGATGGACCAATTAATCCTAGCCATTCACTTATGGCTACCAAATAGTTGTTGAAAGTAATATAGTGAGCGGTCCAATTAATCCTAGCCATTCACTATGCCACGTGTATATTTGAAGAGTCACTTCCATTTTTAAACGGTGTAAAACTAAAAAGGGACCATAGCACAAGTCTCCCACGTGGCGCACGCATAGGTGAAAGTTGCCGGAAGCGGATTGGCTAGTGTACCACACACCAGCTATATAGTTGATGTAGGTACGTGTCGTGCAAAGACGAGCGCTGACGCTCCTCGAGCTCCGAGTTTTACGAACGTTTCAAAGGAGATCAAAGTTACATGGGCTCCATAGTAATGTATTTATTATATCCACACCGTTCATCCATTTTTTGAGATCATTTTAGAGCATTATACATAAAATGAATCATATCCAAAGATCAAATGAACCACACCACAAATAGCAACGGGGATAATGATTTTCACCGTTAAAAAATTCTCAAGCCCACCGTAACGTTTATTTTCCATCCAATCTCCTCATAAGGTCACAAAGACCTGGATGAAGAGGAAAATTTTTTTTCATATTGATCCAAAACTTCTGTGACCCCAAAATGGTTTCAATGGTAGACGTTCAATCCCCCACTGCTTTTGTAATGTGGTCCACTTAATGGTTAGATCTATCTTATTTTTATTATCAAGCGTTACGACGAGCTCTCCAAATGTATGGACAGTTTGGATATAACACATACCTCGTTATAGGACCCATGGAACTTGCTGACGTCAATACATCAGCAATATAGCTGGTGTGTGGTACACCAGACAATCCGCTTCCAAAGTTGCCCAGCCTCCTCAGTCGCCGCTCTTCCAAGACGGGAAATGATCACGAGTGGACCCCACCTCAATTTCTGTGTAGTCGAGTTCAATCAGCATACTCAGACTTTTGACCAACCAATCCGGACTGTCCATTGGCTCAAATATATATTTCTTGGGTTATGATGAAAAAAAAATAGCCGGCCGTTCGATTTCCAAGCCATGGATTGGATGATTGGGATGATTAAATGAAAGTGGTTCTCGATTACAATAAGTAATTCTTGATCGCCCCAACAAATAGATGTATTAAATTGTTGATTTGAGCTACTCCAGAAAAATGTTCTTCACCGTAGATTTTTAAGCTGTTGATTGGACGGTTACAATCGTCCCATTGGAATCGAGCGCCATCGCCGATGGCGAATGCTCAAATTGAGAGGTCCTGACTTTAGAATATTTGCCATTTTTTTGGAATGTGAACCACATTAGTGTTTTCTTTCTATACTAAACTATTTATTTGTTGGACCACTTGCATGTTTAGAATTTTCAACCAAAGATATTATTGTACAGGTCGTCCATGGAGAGTTTTTGTGTCCAGATTCTAAGAATATAAGAGAGCATGAACATGTTTGAAAACTTAGGTTTTAGATTTTATCCCTCAAAGGATCCCCATTAGGATTTAATTGATCTAAAATCCATCTAATAAATTGTTATTGTTGATGAAAAATCCAGTTCACCCTTTCACCAAGCTCTAAGCACTTGAGTCGAGCCCTGTGTGCTTGCACAAGAGAAGGACAAAGGAGACCCTGGCTAGAGCAGGAGACCCTCTAATGTCAAAGTCAGGCTAGGAATCTGGGTGCAAGTAGTGTGGGTAGGTTTCGGGTGAGAGATTTTACGTACCTGTTCTTGTGTATTCGATGGCTATTTATACCTTTCAACTAGAGCTGATGTACCCATCATTCTCGGCACAATCTTAGCCTCTAGTCGTGACTGACGAATGTGCAATATTGGCGGTTATGTGCTTATTCCAAGATCGTGTGTTACTGAGGGTGGTTCGTAGGCCACGTCTCCTTATAGACTGACTTGTTGGTTCTTCCACCCATACTCTTACTGCCCAACTTGGTGAGAAACATCGACGCTGTGCTTCGGGATTGAGTCCGAGCTGACTTCAGGCGGATGGAGTTTAGTCGAGCTAAGAATCATCTCACCTGACCTCACACTCGGTAGTCGCTACGACTCAACACCGAGCTGAGTATTGTCTCACCTAACCTCGCTACTCGGAGGTCGTTACGACTCTATTACAACTCTCTTAGATAGGATGTGCTCTAGATTTTTTCATAACAGAAGCCCCCTGCTCTCTGAGTACGAACTCGGACTCAAGGAGTAAATACATGTAGAAATGATCCTTGGCACCTTATGCTATAAAGAGTCGGCTTAGTTAAAACGTACGGTCGCAATTATCATTCCCCGTTATCAAGGTGGCGTGTTGTTGCGGCTCTTCAACTGCCAGCCCATAGCTGCTAAACATGTGGCGACGGTTGTAGATTTGAATCGTCGGAGTAACTGTGGGGTTGCCGTGTGGACTCCAAAGGATGGAGTGGAGTCTTACGGCTACTTGATGTCAGCGGCACGTGGCTCGGTGTTCCTTGGCTAATGGCCTGTCACCACGTATCCTGCAAGCTCGGCTCGAGACATTTTAGCTCCAGGGACAACTGCTCGTCATGATTGCGAATGGCAACCTTGGGCTATATAAACTATCATCCCCTTCCTTGGAGCAACTCTATTTAAAAAAAAAAAAAAAAAAATTCTCGAAGGCGCTTGCTGTGGAAGTTCTCAGGAGCAAGCGATTTCTGGTGAGTCTTTGCTCCTCCCGGCCTTCTTTTAGTTTTTTTTTTTCATTTTGCTTTCAATTTGCGATGTCGGACGAATCGGGTGAGATTCAAGAAGAATGCGCGTATGAAGGTGATTCCGGGCCGGAGGGCTTGGACTCTAAGCTTGAGGCCTCAGAGGGTCCTTTGGAAGCAATACCCCTCCATCCCTGGCCCAAAAAGGGTAAGGGCCCTAAGGTCAGTGCCTGCTCCAAGGGCACAAAAAGGATACCCCGAGACCCGATGGGAAGGGCTATCGCCGGGCCTTCAGGTGGCCAACCCGTGGAAGCTTGTCCCTGGGGGCTCGATGCTCGTCGAGTCTCAAATGGCATGGATTCGTGAGGAATTTCAGATCCCTGAGTCCATACACATACGAGCCCCTGTCTCCCATGATGCCCCTGGTGACCTCGCTAAGGGCGATGTCGTCATCTTCATCTGTGCTCTGCAATGTGGGCTTCAGCTTCCGCTGCACCCCTTCTTCCGCGTCGTGATGGCACACTTAAAGTTAGCCCCGGGCCAACTTGTTCCCAACGCCTGGAGAATCTTGATGGCGTCGTATATGATATGACACCACGCCAAGAACCAAGAGCTGATGCCCGACGAGTTCTTGTCGCTCTCCAAACCCAAACATGACCGTACCGAGCCGTGTTGGTACTACTTCGCTGCCAAGGCCCATCAAGGTTCAGGCCTCATTCTCAGACTTCCTTCCAACAAAGATTGGAACAACAAGTGGTTCTGGGCTTAGGGGAATGGGAAGCGCCTGCAGCCGAACTCAGAAATCTACAGGTCCGAGTACCCACTAGATTCTTCACCCTAGGTCAGATTTCAGGAAATGCTCATTCCTTCCTTGGTTTTGTGACCTGTGCCATTCTAACCGATATTTATTCTTCTTTGTAGAATAACTAAAGGGAGCCCCTTAGCTCTCCTCTCTTCTCAAGACTCAAGTTGCCAGAGCGAGATTGCTCACGGAAGAGCAATGCGTCGGCACTACGTGATCACCTCGGATAATCTTCACCAGTTCGGGCTCTACAAACTCAAGCCCCTCCCTTCTACTTTAAGTCAGTATCATTTCATCACGTTGAAATTTTATAGACTTAGAGGTTTCCTCAACTTTTACTGCTTGTATAGGTATGGCCGAAGCTTTCGGATCCAGAAAGAGGAAGTCCCTCATCACTCAAGGAGATGCTACTTACCGAACCCCAAATGAAAGTTTTCGCTCGGAAGAGGAAGGAGACTCCTCAAGCTGAGGTTTCTGTCGCCACGGTTCTCGACGTTGCTGTGGAGGTCGAGACTGTAGCGGCTTCCGGGGCTGGGGTTGCTCCTACCCCGACAGTCCGACTTGATGTTGTTTCCACCCAAGCCCCTGAGGCGCCTCCGACTACCTCCAGACATCCTCCCATCGTGATCCCTTCTTCTTCTGAGCACGAGGGGGCCAGTCAAGCTGCCAGAGGGATGCTCCCCCCCCCCCCCCCCAAGGGGACGGAGGCATCGCGATGGCCGAAGCTCAGGTCTCGGCTACCAATGGCATTGGTGAGGCGGTAGGGTCTACTCCTCTCCTTGAAACTAGAAGACTTCCACCAGGCTATCACATGTCTGGGTTGGTCAATTAGGTGGCGAAGCATGCCTCTGAAGAGGAGATCGTTGAACTCCTCACTCATCGACATGAGTCTTTTATCAATGACATTGCCTCTGTCTGCTACAAGGTAACTCTTATATGTGATTTTTCTCTTATCTAGTTTTGGATTATTCCTAACTTATGCTCTTGGTTCAGTCACTACCCATATTCCTGTCGACTCGGGAGAGACTATGGGAAGTGACCAGGAAGGATGAGGAGATTGAGACTCTTCGGGACGAGGTCGGAGAGCTTTCGGGGGAGCGGGAGGAACTTCGCGGTTTGTTAGCTGAGGAGAAAGTAAGGGAGCTATTGTACCAAGGGGACATCGACTAGCTCCAAGTCTGTTGCGATGCTGCCGAGTCTGAGCTCGTGAAGATCAAAGCTTATCTAGGCTCAGTGGAGGAGGATAATGCTCGGTTGGTGGCCAAGTTGGGGCAAGCAAAGATTGATGCTGCTATGGAGCTGGAGCTCGAGGTCAAGAAAGCTAAGGTGGCCCAGCGTGCTAAATTTGAGGCCTCGGTTGCCTCAATGGTCGCCACTGCCGTTGAAGAATACAAGTCTTCAGCGAAAAAAACCACCGAGGCCAACAAGTTCTACTACTGCGGCTATAACGCTTTCATAGATGATGTTCGGAATTTATATCCGATCCTCAACCTCGACACTCTCGCCGCCGATGATGCTGGGGGGAACTAGCAGAAGGCGCTCCCTCCAGCCGAGTTCCTGACTCCAAGGTTCCTCTAAAGTTCATCTTGGCACTCAACCCCTCGGCACCGACCTCCCTCCCGCGAATTAGCCTTTACCCCTCTCCTTTTATTTTCTAGTTGATTTCAGAGGATATTATGACGCCTTGGCGTCATTTTGGATGCTTTTGAATGGTGATTTCTGAATGTTGATGGTTGGATGATGATTTTTAAATATCAGTGGTTGAATGATGATCGATTAGTGTTGATTTGTCGAATGACGGGCCGACCTCTTCTATAAGAGTCTGCCCGCTGAAGGATTCCGTCTCTACACATGAGAGATGGTCCTTCGTAGCGTATTCGGAAAACAAGTCAACCAGTCTTGTAGGACGGCTGACTCTTCCGTAGGACCTTTTTCCCCATGGGGGTCCCCTGTAGATTGCGTAGAACTGGACAATTTTCTGCAGAAGGATGCGACTTTTATTAAAACAGTAGACTTATGACGAGGTGAGCTGACCCTTACATTGCTCCCTTCAGGAGTAGTAAATTTTCAGATGCTCGGCATTCCACGGGTACAGCAGGGGACGCCCTTCCAAGCTCTCGAGTCAGTAAGAACCATGTTTTGCCAAACTGACAACTCGGTAGGGACCTTCCCAATTAAGTCCCAAAGATCCTACTCCTGGTTCCGACGTGTTTTGGAACACGCGACGCAAGACTAGGTCACCCGGTCGAAAACGCCTTATTTTGATCTTCGAGTTGTAGAAGCGGGCGACCTACTGATACCGAGCTGTGATCCGTAACTCAGCAGTATCCCTCAATTCTTCAACTAGGTCGAGGCTCAACGCTATTTGGTCGACATTCTTCTTGTAGCGATATGATTGTACTCAGGCGGTAAGGGGTCCTATCTCGACTGGAATGACTGCTTCGGCACCATAGGAAAGAGAGAATGGTGTTTCCCCTGTCGTCATCCCAGCTGTAGTCCTATATACCCACAACACTAGTGGGAGCTCATCGGTCCATGCGCCTTTCGCCTTTTCCAACTTTGTTTTAAGATGGCCTTTTATTATTTTATTCACCACCTCCACCTGACCATTTGATTGAGGATGCCGAGGTGAAGAGTAGGCATTCCTGATGTCGAGCCCTCGACACATGCTCCTGAACCTATCGTTGTCGAATTGCTTCCTCTTGTCTGAGACAATAGTGTGCGGGATGCCAAATCGGCAGACAATATTCTTCCAGACGAAATCTATTACTTTATGCTTGGTGATCTTAGCAACAGGCTCAGTTTCGGCCCACTTGGTAAGTAATCCACTACCACGATCATGTACTGGGTCTGACCCTTGCCCTGGGGTAGAGGACCGATGATATCGATTCCCCACTGAGCGAATGGCCAGGGTCCACTCATGGGGGCCAATTCTTCTGCCGGCTGCCTGGGGACGGCTGCGAATCTTTGGCACTTGTCGCACTTCTGAGTAAAATATTTGGAGTCAGCCTAAATCGTCGACTAAAAGTATCCTTGACGAATGATCTTCTGCGCCAAAGCTCTGCCCCCAGAATGATTTTTGTATATTCCTTCGTGGATCTCCTTAATCGCATACTCTGCCTCATTAGGTCACAGATACCTCAAATACGGCTGGAAAACCCCCTTCTTGTACAAGGTGTTTCCGATGATAGTGTATCATGCCAATATAATCCTTAGGCGTCGGGCATCTAACCTATCCTTGGGAACCTTACCGTCCTTGAGGAACTCGACTATCACATCAATAAAGTATAATAAGATGGGGCATACCTATTAAAAAATAGTATATTGCCAAATAAAACAAAATTGTCAAAAACCAGCTTTATTCATTAAAAATATAAAATATGTGTAGAAGATGAACGAAAGAATACATATATAAAATAGAGACATCTTAATATCTTATGTTGGCTAATTTTGCACTAGTTCATATCGAAAGGTGCAGTCGGCCAAGGTTGCAACAGTCCTAGATAAATTTTTCTTTTACAAAACTATTTCAACCCCTTCATATTCATAGAGGGAAAGTGTTGTTGCAAAGAGCCCTTATCCCGTGGTTAAGACTATTTTTGGCTTCTTTGAAAGTTTCGGTCATTAATAGTGCTGTGTTTGGTTGATCGAAGCCGAGTTCTAACTTCATAAAGACAATTTTCCAGTTCAACAAAACGACCTTCTCTTCTCATTTGACATCTCAATGCGAGTACAAGGCTAGAGAGTTGTTAAACAGAGCACAATACATTATGGTAATTCGTGAGGTGGGCATATACAGTGGCTTGGGCAGCATTATTGTCTTCATAGATTTGTTTAAATTGTTCCTAACGAGCTTGATGAGTATAAAGCTATTGTGTCATTAGAGTTTAAAGGTGTCCGGCCTTGCAGAATCCTTCAAGAATGGCTCGAACCAGTCGTAAAATGATGGCCATTTCTGGCCAGTAGTGTCTATAGCTTTAAAGGGTGTGCAACAATCTCTCCATCCCTTTTCGCAAGACACAAAGTCGGCAAATCTTACTCAAAGAAAGAAATCACTAGCCCTGTGAGCAACATAGGAGGCCATTAAAAAAAAGTGATTAATTTATGTAGGAAGAGTAGAAAGTTGAAAGGACATAATTTGGGGGTGTTTGGACGGTGGGAATAGATGGGAGTAGGTGGGAGTAGCTTTGTGAAACCCATGGATTTTAGCTTGAGCCAGTTTGGGACTGACGTTGGAAGTGGGTTTGCAGGGTCTTCTTGGAAGCAGCCAGCCTACTTTGGGTTTCCTATGGCTAGTGGTCGGTGCTAGGTGGACCCCACCATAATATAGGTGTTTTATTTATGCCGTCCATCTATTTTGAAATATAATTTTAGGGCTTGATCCAAAAAATGAGGCAGATATAAATCTCAGGTGGACCACACCATGAGAAAATAGTAGTGATTGAATTACACCATTAAAAACCTCCTAAGGCCAACTGTGCAGTCCACTTGAGATTTGGATCAAACTCATTTTTGGGCTCATACCATAAAATGACATGGAAGAATGGGTGGATGGCATGGATGAAACACATACATCATGGTGGGGCACATAGAGCACTGACTGGGAGTTGTTGAAACCCTTTCATCCCATTACATCCAAACACCATGGCACAGGATCCCATGGACTTACAAAACCCATGACATTGTAAGATAATTCCTTGACAAAGCCTATCATTACATTTTTTAAAAAACCCATCCCACCTGATGCCATCTATTCTCACCGTTTAAACACCCCCTTAAGGAGGCTTGGAGGTTAGAGAGCATATATAAGTAGAACAACGATATTTTCATAAAGTACTTTCATCTTTTGATGTCGATCTTTTTGTTTTCCAATGGACACGTTTGGAAGTTGAAGGGTTTGCAGTGCATTTTCATAGTGAATATCTGCAATAAAAAAATGATATTGATGATCCATAGTGCAAATTGGCGATCCACAATGAATATCAACGATCCATGGTGCACATCGATGATTCACAGTGAATATGGTGATCAACGGTACACATCAACGATTCCAATGAATATCGGTGATCCACGGTGCACATCAGCTATACATAGTGACTATCAGCAATCCACGCTCCCTACCTTCGATAGAGGGGCACCACCACAATCTCCTCCCTTTGACATACTCATACTATTCATATCCAAGCCAAAAAAAAAACCTATGTTGGTGAGATTGGCCATAAATTTTTAAACAACCCTTATTTTCCGTTCTACTCAACCACTTTAGAGCTTTACCAGAGATTGTCTTAGTGCCCCAAAGAGTTTGGTGGAACTCCATACTTGTCAATATCAAAGGAGTTGTAATTTCGTGTCATCGTCTAAAGTTTGAGGACAAAACTCATCATAAATGGACCACACCAGATGAAACAATTCAGAATTAACAAACAATGTTAATGTCATTATGGGCCACGAAGTGGTCATCTTTGAAAACTGAAAAACACTCTTTTATCATTCATGGTTCATCGATTAAAATGAATAGCTTAGATTGGTCAAAATGTATGCTCATTCATGGTTTAGTGGGACCCACAATCACTCATTTCCAAAAACACTTTCATCTTATAAGACAAGAGTCCGCCATATGAGGAGTAGCTGGCACAAGGGTGTTTTTGTCATGCAACAAATCAAAAAGTACACTTAGTGCTAAAAAACCTACGATACGAGAGGAGAAGCTAAATCTTTGGCTATGTCATACCTTAGGGTTATTGTAATTAGGGCTATACACAAACCGAGTTAGCTCGGTTAACTCACTCAACTCGACACAAAAAAGCTCGGTTTGAAACTGAATTCGAGCTAAGTCAAGCTAACTTTTGAAGTTCGAAAAAATTTTGAGCTGAGTTTTGAGCTTGTCTGAGCCCGAATCAACTTGGATCGAACCCCAACTCGAATCGAACTCAGATCAAATCAATTCGATGACTCGGTTATTTTGATATTGATATTGCTCACCAAGTGTTCCATGAAATGACTCAACGAAGTCTTGGCTAATGGAGAGGAAGGTATGGATATGAAACAAATACCCTTGCATCTTGATTTTGGTATTACCTACTGAGTGTTTGATGAAATACTTGTAAATAATTATTATTGTTTTATATACTGTGAGAAATATTGAAGGTGCACTCCATGTGTTTAAGAAAATGTCACGTGGGCTCGAAAGTTGGCCAAGCTGCTGACCGAACCGAGCTAAGCTAGCTGGTCAGGCTAGAGGATCGAGCCGAGCCGAGTTCGAGCTGGGGTCAGCTAGTGGCCCAGGTGAGTCGAGCTGTGACGAGCTTGACTCGGTTCGTGTACAGCTCTTTGTAATAAGCAAAAACTTATATTGGAAGCCTACACGCGTGCATAGATATGCAGATATGGCATATATTTGTAACATCCGAACGGTCCATCTGGTGGAACACACGGTGCAGAATGTCTGACAGGAAATCCAGGCATCTTCAATTATTTTATGGCTGAAACAACGGTTTTCTAGCCATCCAATTGTTTCATACATGTGACCCACATGATGTATTGACTTACTAATATTCGGATCACTTGATCTTCCAAGTGTAACAAGTAAATGGACGGCTCGGATCTCAAAGAGGTGCTCTATTGACACATGTGCATATGAGCAGGTCCGCATACGCTTCTAGGCACAACAATTCCATGCTCTTGAAGACGTTTATCGTAGATAGGGCTGTCAACGGGCCGGGCCTGTGTTGTCTTGGCCCGGATTTTGAACTGTTTTGGGGTCAGGCCGTCGGGCCGATCTCATTCAAAATTCTGATTTTACAGGCCCGCCCGAGACGGGCCTATTGACACCCCTAATCGTACATTATCCAACTGGAATTCGTATAGATACACTGGCAGATCATGACGCTTCATGCGCAGGCGATCAGAAATTGTACACCTGTAATAAATTAGCTCAAATAAAACCGTATAAATTATGGATGTCACTATTGATAAGTCTTAATTCCATAATCAGATTGGTTGAAGAATCCTCACCTCTGATTCGTGGACACTTGTATTTGAAATAGGACCATTGAATATTTTTCACTCTTAACCGTCCAATAAATGTCCACCAATCTGACAGTCAACTTATCGAATAATCATAATTTTTGGTGAGTAATACATCTAAGCAAGGACCCATAACTTCAACAGTTCAATTTAAATTAATTGTATTCCAAATTTGCAATTTCTGAGCGCCTGTATATCACCCATCACACCTAGCCGGAGAATCAAATAATAAGGTTAAAAAAATAAAGGGCCACGGAAGGGGCTGGGCTTGACGGCCCAGAAAGAGTCCAGCCTCACGAGTTGGGGTTAACCCTCGAGGTCTAAAGGTCGGACCTGAGGACCATCGTGGTTTTGAGACTCGATGGGTCCCGTTCGACTTAGACCAGTCCGACCCAATACGATTCAATACAGTGAGTCACCTCTGACTTGAGCGAATAAGGCTGATTTACCCCGACTCATCTGAGTCTGACTCAACTCGAGACCAGACGAGTCAATCTGGGTCTTAAATCAAAGGGTAAAAGACCTGTCCGAGCTGGGTTGATAAGGGCCCGTTTGGCCGGGTAGATGGGAAGGGATTGAATGGTATTAGGGTGGATGGCATGGATTTCTAGGTAATGATGGTGTTGTCGGTGGATTGTCTTGAGATCCATGGGATTGCTATATCCCTGGATTGCTATATCCAGTCTGTTTGGCACGCCCTGGTCAATCCCGGGATTAAACCTTCCCATCCCTTCCAATCCTTTGAACCAAACACATCGCAGGCAAATTTGAACGGATTAGGGTGGATTGGAAAGGATTTAAAGGTAATGATGGTGTTGTCAGTGCATTGTCTTAAGATCCATGCGATTGGGATCAGATCACCGACCCTGTTAGGCACACCCGACCAATCCCGGGATTTAACTTCCAATCCCTTCCAATACCATCGAGTCCCTTCCAATCCGACCGGCCAAACGGGCCCTAAGCTCATATGCTAAGCAGGATCTGGCTTAGTCGTAAGTTATCTTATCCATGGAATATAAGGTATATATGTACATGCCAATCCAAACCATCCAAATAGTGGGCCCGACTGTGCATCAAACCCATCATATAAATACACTCCTAAGATGATCTTAACCATATGATTGTGCCTCTCTTAGTTTTAGACCCCTTCTACTTCTTTTGTAACCATCGAATCTTTTGCTACCTTGGATGGTTAAGATTGTCCAATCAGTATAATTTTCAGTCTATCATCCAATGATGAATAGCTCAACTTGTAGGTATTAGTTATGTACACTATAGAATTCATTTACTTTGTGTATAGTAATATAAAGAACTTGGATACTATGGTAGTGTAATGGATGATACACAGGCACCTCTAAACCATCCAATTTGTGGACCCAACTCTAAATGGTAAATGGTATTTTATACACCTATTTAAGCCCATAGATATGGATGACATTAGGTGGGGCATATACTTAATTAATAATCTAATTTGACATAAGTGTACTATAGAAAAAGCTTTGATTTTTTAGAACAGCTCAATAGTTCATAAATATAAATACTTAGGGCATGTTTGGTCCATTGAATTAAATGGTATGAATTGTATTAAACGGGATTAACACTATTACTATACAATGATTGCATGTCCGGAAATATGATAAAATTCTTGTTATGGAAAAAACATTAAATTAAGCAAAATTCAATTTGGTGGACCATAGAATCGTAATCAGCGAACCAAATTCACAACGGATGTCGGTCACTTATACACATATATAATTAGAATGTCACATGTGAAAGGAGTATATGGTTGGACGGCATCAATAAAACACATGTATCAATGTGGAGCTCACATGTGTAATGGATTTCAAAATGTATGAAAATACCGCATGACACCAAATGCAATTCCATCCCACCAAATCCCAACCTCCCTAAACACGGAATGAAATTTGCACATAACCAAATATAATTCCACCCCACTTAATCCCACCTAATTCCATAATATATATATATATATATATATATATATATATATATATATATATATAAAAACTTATCTTTAACTTATAAAACTAGTCATGATTTTGACTGGTCGAATTATACCCTAACTCAAGCTCAGGCTAGGGATAGGGCTAGGTCTTCTTTAGCTACTTAGGACCTAGGCTAATCTACCTCTATCATTCACGCCACTATTTACAATGCATGAATGAATATAATATTCAATGCACAAATATATCACATATAAAATATTTTATCTAAGTAGTTATATATATATTGATGGGTTCAGGTAGGCGGCCTTCAATCTTGAAGCCTCTTGCGCACATGTGACAGTTAGTGTGCACGTGTTACAATGCTACGTGTATCAAAAGAGAAAGGGTCCCACCAATTTTTACCGGTTCCTTATTGAGGTGGTTGCCAAAGGATTCACCGTACAAATATTCCAACATTGCATGTGAAACAAAGTTCGTAAGCATCGAGACGGGCCGTAAGGTTGCCCAAAACACCAACAGGACGTACTTGCCATTACTAAAATTCCACAAGGTTATTTTCGTCATCTAAGAAATTGCCCCCCATTCGTTGACCCATATAACTCCGATGGCGGCCCCCACGTCGCCGGCCTTGGCCTTATATCCCTTCTCTCTCTATAAAACCCTCTCCCTCTCTCTTTTCCACCTTAACTCTCTCTCTCTCTCTCTCTCTCTCTCTTTCACCTTAGTAGTATATTATAAAGAGAAGTTGGAGTTGAAGAACTATAGCTTCTCTCTTTCTCTCTCTCTCTCTCTCTCTCTCTCTCTCTCTCTCATACAGATAGAGAGAGAACCTGGGAAGCAATATATTAGAAAGAAGAGAAGGTGAAGTAGAAGAAGGAAAGAGAAAGGGTAAGTAGATAGAAAGCAGGATGGAAGAAGGGTACTATTGCATGTATGTGATAGTGGGAGTAGTAATGTGGATGTTGGTATTGAAAGGGATGGTTATTCTGTGGTGGAGGCCTCGCAAAATAGAAGAGCATTTCTCAAAGCAAGGAATAAGAGGCCCACCATATCGTTTCTTCATAGGGAATGTAAAGGAGATAGTGGGGTTGATGGTCAATGCCTCTACTCATCCCATGCCTCTCTCTCACAACATTCTCCCTAGAGTCCTCTCTTTCTACCACCACTGGAAGAAAATCTATGGTACTCTCTCTCTCTCTCTCTAGTGTTTCTTCTGGTTTTATTTATTTATTTATTTCTGGGTGTTTTTGCATACATGTTTTTGTTTTTATTTTTTTCTTTATGTTTTTGAATTTTTATTTTTATTTTTATTTGGGAAAGTTGTGTTTTTGAACTTGTGGGTAATGGTGGTTTTATTTTATTTTTATTTTTTTCGATTTTTTTTTTCTCATTTGGATTTTGGAAGTTGTGAATGTGTGGGATCCAAATGTTTTTTGTTTCTTGTTTTTCTCATGGGCTATGCATTTTTTTTTATATCTTTCTTATATAAGCTTCTTTTAAATCTTTTCTAGCTTTTTGAGCTTGGAATTTGCGGGTTCTGTTTTAAACTTGTGTATTTTTATTTTATTTTTATTATTTTAATTTTATATTGGGATTCTATGTGCTTTAGTTTTGATTTTTGAAGTTGTGGGTTGTGGTGGTATGCTAATGTTTTCCCATTTGTGTTATTGATGGGTCATGTATTAATGCTCTCATTTGTTATTTTCTTTTGAATCTTCGAAGACCTTTTGTTCTTTTGAATCTTTTAAGGCCTTTTGTGCTTGGATTGAGCATGAGGAAAGCTCTCTCTCTCTCTCTCTCTCTCTCTCTCTCTCTCTCTCTCTCTCTCTATATATATATATATATATATATATATATATATATATTCCAAGTTCTAGCCTATAAGTTGGTTGTCTCCCTCTTTTTCCCGAATTCACATAGCATTGATATTTACCACTTAAGTTGTGGCTGTTTGTTACTTGCTTGCCATTTCATATTCTTTGAAATTGATATTCACAACCACCCCTAATCCATTTTTCATACACACATTTTATATTTTTTGAATTGAATTAGTACAAAGGTGTACTACTTCAACTCCAAAAATTCAAAGTGGGTTTGAGTAGTGGCTCTTCTTTCTTTCTTTCTTTTTTTCGTTCCATGTTTTGGTATTCGTGGTACAATCGTGATTATTGAAGTTTTGGTGCAGGTGCGACCTTTCTCGTGTGGTTCGGACCCACGGCTCGTCTGATGGTGGCAGACCCGGACCTCATCCGAGAGATCTTTGTGTCCAAATCCGAGTTTTATGAGAAATACGAGTCTCACCCACTTGTTCGACGGCTCGAAGGTGATGGCCTTTTGAGCCTCAAAGGAGAGAAGTGGGCCCACCGAAGAAAGATCATCACACCAACTTTCCACATGGAAAATCTCAAAGTACGAAGACAAATAATCCAACGGTGATCCTGCATTCGGATATTGTACATGCTTATGAGATTCAGGCTATCCATCAAGTGGGCCGCACCAAGAGCACGTACGCCCTGTCCAAAAAAATGTGGCATGTCCACTCATCTAGCTGGCACGCATGTATTTGAAAGATCAACGGCTAGCAAAAATACCTCCATATATTCGTTGCATACATGTGGGCCAGCTGTAGTTTGGGGATTGGATTTTTCCACAGTGGGCCCACCTGATGAACTGCTCTGATCTCGTACATATTGCCACGTTGGCATGAGTTTTCGGTGCACATGCGTGGAGTAGTGTCCAGTGTCTAGACTGTTGATCTGATAGGCCCCACAGATAGACCATGTCTCAAAAACTCTCCTTGGGAAGGCACTATAATTTCAATTTCACGGTCCACTAACGGACGGTTGAGATGAGAAATACAGTAGTGGGACAGAATGGATGGTTGGATCGTCCAATATGGGAGACTTTTGGGGTATGGCCAATCTCTGGTGGGACCAACATACCAACGGTTGGTTAACTGAACCATGGGGCCCACTGGTACAATCTGAAAAATCCATCACTGTCATGAGACCGTGGATGTCCTCGGCTCCGGTCGATGCCTGATTCTATCATGGGAGCTGATAATTACACCCCCCCTTTTTTTTTAATGCACACACCACTTTGGTTTTTTGGACCTTCTATCCTTTTTGTCCTTTCTTACCAAAATTAGAAAACAATAAAGAGGCGAATTTACAAACAGAGAAAAGCTTTGATACTCTGGCTTCCGTTGTGGATGATACACAGACAGGCAAAATTTACTTAAAATGTTAGCAAAAAAGCAATTCAATTGTGGGTCCTAGATTAGATTATGATGAACCAAAATTTAAGATAATCAGTGGATATCGGATTTCTAGACATTTATTGGACGTTTATAAATGGAAAGTATCCAATGGTCCTATTTCAACAGATAAGCCCCCAGAAATCAGAGGTTACGATTGTTCAACCATTCTAATTTTGAGTTTGTAATTTAGGTGCAGTCGGTTTTACAACTCGGTCGGTTTGATTAATTTTACATGTGCCATGTATATAGTTTCTAAGAGCATGAGCGTGAAGTATCAGACACCACCAGAGTATCAAATAATTACCCCTGCAACAAACGCAAATGCAGGGCGCATACAATATTTTTGAAGGGAAGAGTAGTACAGGTAGCTACATGTGGGGCCCACCATGGGGTTCAAACCATCCAAAAAGGGTCTTCCATATCAGAATGGAATGAAAAATTAGACTAATTCAACCATCATGTGAGCCACCATGGATTTAAGTAGTGGTTTTGGAGTGTGGCTCGAGAGGGGACCAAAATTCGTACAACTCATCTTATATGGGTTGGTTTTGGCCCTGTTTCGTCACTGTGCCAGTGGTATTGTTGGTAACCGATATTGACATGACTCTAGCTAGACAGAGTCAACACCAACTGTACATAAAACCAGGACACCATGGAATAGAATGTTAAAGATTTTAGGTGGTTGTCAATTATTTTCTATAGTGTAGTTTATCTTATGCTGAATAAATGTAATATGTATAGTGTCCCATTTTTAAGGTGCGGCGATCACCCTAATTGGATGTCATTCGTATCATTGTGGCCATACATTCACCTAGTTGCATGAATTTTTCATCCACAACTAATTACATGTCAGGGATTCTCTTTTTAAGTTTGTTATTAGCTTTGTATCCATTTTTCTTTAATTAAAACATAAAATGATGTTTTTAAAATTTTCTAATTATTTTTTTTAATTTTTGCATTAGCTACTTATTCCGGTGATCGGCAAGAGTGTGCTCGACATGGTACAAAAATGGTCAGACATTTCGGAAAATGGTGAGGTAGAGATCGACGTTTCGGATGCATTTCAAAACTTGACTGAAGACGTAATTACCCGAACTACCTTCGGCAGCAGCTACAACGATGGGAAGGCTGTTTCTCAATTGCAAGCACAACAGATGGTTTTCGCCGCTGAAGCTTTTCGGAAGGTTTTCATTCCAGGATACAGGTAAATAAACCATAACACACTATTTTAACATTGAAATTCATTTATCATTTTATTCCTACAAAAATAATAAATCTTTGCAATTCATGCATAAATTATCTCCACTTAATGGTAAAAAAAATTAGGTTTTTTCAAAATAATGTCACAATCATTTTTATTTATAGGTAAGGTATGTGAAGCCCATATGCATGTAGAGCTTCCCCATCCAAGTACAAGCACATGTGTGCTAGATTTAAGCTTTCTATTAAGTGGGCCATGTTGTTAAGATCTCTCAACCTATAAATTAAGATCTTTGAAGTGAACCACAATAATAATAAATACATAACCTAGAAAGCCTATTTTTCGCTCCATAGGTTGTGGCCCATGTCATTTGCACTTTGCCAAGCCTAATCATAGAGATGTTTTTAATTTATTTTTTTTTCGAAAGATATAAGATGTCCCCACCTCTTTTAAAGTGAGACTATTCCCTGTGAATACACACAATCACCTACAACCACATGTATCGGGTAACACTGAAGAGGGAAGTCCAACCCACATCAATAAAAAAATAAATCCACTTTGATGACCGCTCGCCCAAACCTCATTGGGTCTTAATCATTGAGATACTGTTACCCAATAATCATTGATCTCTACATTTATTTTGTAAACTATAGCCCCCTTGACTGGTGGACCATCCTAACATCCACATAGTAATACTCCCACAACATTTATGCGCCATCCATGCTTTTAAGACTCCGATGAATTTTATCCAACTCATCCAAGTCAACTCAGATTCACTCAAACTCAAGCCAAAAAGACCCAATTGAGAGTCTAAGTCGCCAAGTCTTTTTAACCAAAGTGGGTGATTTTGATACAGCCCATCTACTCAACCCAAATTCATTCAAACTCAAGTGAGTAGCGGGCCAATTGAGCGCCAACTCGGACTTAAGACAAAAAATAATCAACCAAAGGCTTTTGACAATGGTGGATGAATTTGATGCAATTAGTTCAAATAAACCCAAATTCAGTTAGACTAATCAACCAAAGCCTTTGGACAATGGTGGATGAGTTTGATGCAATTAGTTCAAATAAACCCAAATTCAGTTAGACTCCGGCTTTTCACCAGACTGACTCAGCACATGTATGAAAAATGGAAGGCATTATCAGCTACTCACATGAATTTTCCTAAACATCTTTTAAAAAGTAGAAACAAGAATTTTGCAGTCTTGGGAAGAGTGTCGGAAATCCTTTTGACAGCTAAAAGTAGCTTAACTAAAAAGAGTACTTGTTATGCTTATTATGGCAGTACTGCTACTTTTTTCCAAGCATGCTTATCTTTGAAATAATTATAAAATAAAATTTAAAAAAAAAAAAAATTCTGCTACTTTTTTCCAAGCATGCTTATCTAAGAGTTTGAAATAATTATAAAAATTTTAAAAAAATTAATTTTTTTTATAAATTTATTTATATTTTGTAATTTTATTATATTCAGGTTCCTACCAACGAAGAAAAATACAAGTTCATGGAGATTGGATAAAGAAATTAGGAAATCCTTGGTGAAATTAATCCGGCAACGGAATCAGAATTCCAAAGAAAAGGCCGGTGGGCCCGCTAAGGACTTACTGGGCCTTATGATCAATGCGGGTGCGATGAAGCCCAATGATCGAAGATCAGATGGGCCCACGGCCCCATCGACGATCACCGTCCAAGATATTATCGAGGAATGCAAGGCCTTCTTCTTCGCCGGGAAGCAGACGACGTCAAACTTGCTGACGTGGACGACAGTACTGTTGGCCATGCACCCACGGTGGCAGGAGCTGGCACGTGAGGAGGTGTTGCAGGTGTGCGGATCACGTGATATCCCCACCAGAGACGACATTGCTAAGCTTAAAACGGTATGCAGCTGAGGCGCCACCCTTTTCGCCGTGTTTGGTACTTTTTCTTTGGATTTTTTTGGATGGACGAAAATGACCCTCCTTATCTTCTAGTGTCGTGGGATGGCCCACCTGTCTACAAGAAGACAAGTCACGTTTTCATCCTTTCCAAATATATCCAAAAGTGATGATCTGATGGCCTTCTTGGTCATTTTTCCATGTTTTACCTTTATAACGCTGTCATAACGGGCGTTATAATTATTAAGAGAAATGCTCTATTGCTTGAGGACACTTAATCCAATCCATTAATCTGAACCGTTCATTAAGTCTAGAACATAATTCTAAGGCTAGATTGAAAAATCGTACTGATTCGATTGTTTAATCCATTCTTAATTTGGCCTTATTTTCCATAGCCATCCTTTTTTCAGGCCATGGATGGGATGTGTATTATTACCTAACAAAAATGATTGTTTAGAATCATAACCCATCCATGATGATCTCCAACAAATGGATGGTTGAAATTGTTCTTTAAACCGTGTAAATGATCTTGACTGTCCATATTAGAGGCCATTGATCGAACGGTTAGATTTGACATATTTGGTCTGATGATTACATGGTTTCCCATGAAATGGGATTTGGACCCTGTGAACGGTCTCGATTAACGAATTGGATAGTCCAAGTGTCCTAATGCAACTAAATGCAACTAAGAGCACTAATGCTCTAGAAGCAAAGAAGCATTTCTCTTGAGTAAGAGTTATTAAAATGACAATGATATTTCATATAAATTAAATATAGATAATGATCAAAATACAAATGTTTGGACCCCATTGTGATGTGTTGATAACATCCACTCTAACTACCATGGCTCAAAAATCAAGCCCATCCGATGATACGGTGGTCCATACGAGCCTTCACATAAACCATCAAAATCATGGACCACTTTAAATTTTAAGACTATCGTTAAACAAGGAATGGTGTGCATGATGGTCAAAGTAGATGTTATAAAAATAAAATAAAACCCATAAAACACTTTTGTATTATAATTAAGTAAAAATGTTTTATAAGTATCATCCGTTAAATTTTTGTACTTTTATATGATATTATATATAAAGATTAAAGAGGTCTCACATGCATCTACTGATTGGCATATAATTCCATGTGTTATGTTATTGATATCCAACCCATATAACATGTTAAGCCTTCCATGGAATATACTTAAAGAAAAAAATCAGGCTGATCCAGTCATCAGGTGGGATACACATGTACTTTGGATAAGATGGGTGGTTGTCATTTTTTTTATTTAGCGTGGCCCATATGATGAATGGATTAGGTTGATTATTGCACCTAGTGTTCTGAGTGGTGAGACTAACCTTTTGAATGGGTGGGATGTTTCATACACTTGACATGTTAGCACTTATGCACTATTTGGGCAAGCCTTTTTTATTCAAATATCGGCTTGAAATGGCTCACGTATCGGCCGATATCTCAGCCCATTGTGTATTGTAACGGTTCCTATCGTTGGAGAGGGTATTTTTGGTCATTAACAAGGGTTTATTATGAAATGATTCGGTTAAAAATACTACTAAAAGGAGAAAGACTTTTATACTCTGGCAGAGCGTGATGGATAATATTCAGGCACTTATGAAAATTAAACTGTCAATATTCTGATAATACATGCCACGTGTACAATTTCTGAGTGCCTGCGTCTCAAGCGTGGTACGCTACCGGAGTATCATATAAAGAGGGGAAAAACCTATCATTGAAGAAGATCTGACGGTACAGATTGTTTGTTTCGGTTTTTTGCAGCTGGGGATGATCTTGAATGAATCATTGCGTTTGTACCCACCTGCGATCGCGACTATAAGGCGGGCCAAAGCTGACGTGGAGCTCGGAAGCTACAAGATTCCACGTGGGACCGAGCTCCTGATACCAATCCTAGCCGTCCATCACGACCCTATCCTCTGGGGCCGAGACGCAGCCGAATTCAACCCGGCCCGGTTCTCGGAAGGCGTGGCACGTGCGGCCCGCCACCCAATGTCGTTCATACCATTCGGGCTCGGGGCCCGAACTTGTATCGGGCAGAACCTAGCCATCATAGAAGCGAAGCTGGCTCTAGCCATTGTATTGAAACACTTCTCACTCCGACTCGCCCCGAGTTATCGGCACGCACCAACGGTTCTGATGCTCCTCTACCCGCAGTACGGTGCGCCTGTTGTATTTAGGCGCCTGTCGGATCCGGATACCCGATGTGGAGACCAAGGCTCCTGATATCCGAATATGACCTGGCCCACCACTGTCTCAGCGCGCTTTTGGCTTCATTATCTGAATGACCAAAATACCCCCCCTATGGACCTTCCATGTAGACCTTGTGTTTTCCCAAAATGACTAAAATGCCCCTTGCTTGTTCTCTTGCCTCGGTCGGGTCCACTAACCTGCGCAGCCTGTTTCCTCGTTGACGTGTCTAGTTGCCGAAGTGTCCAAAGTAGTCACGGATAGTGCTTGGCGCATTTTCTTGTAATGACCAAATAACCCCTCTCTCTCTCTCTCTCCCTCTCTCCATCGTTGTGTATGTATGTATACGTTAACCACCTTTGTATACAATTTTTGTAAACCCTACACATTCATGAAATGGTATGTTAACTGTCCACATCTCTCTCTCTCTCTCTCTCTCTCTCTCTCTCATATTTCATAGTAGAGAATATTTGAAAAGAAATGAGACATTGGTTTTGGTACTAGAATGGACATGATTCAATCTGGGTCATCAAATCAAATTGCCCATTCTTTGACTAATCGATTTGAGCCGTTCATGCATTTTCCCTTACTCTCACACAAACCCATATAGGAACTCGAACTCGTGACTTTAGTACTGAAATGCACTCTGTCTACCAAACCCTTCTTGCGCATTAATCTTTCGAATGACTCATGTACATCATTAACCACTGCGATCATGGTTAAAAGACTCATGGACTCGAACCAACTCGTCTGATCTCGAGTCGAAGGTGACTCGTTCGGGTTGAACCATTAATAGTATTGAGCTGAGTCCGAGTTGACTCAGACATGTCTTAAAACCATTATTAGAAGATTGAAGCATTTCAGTTGAAAGACCCCAAGTAGAAAACACATGCCAATGGCCCCTCAGGCGCATGTTAGAGTACAGCCATTTGCATGGAAATTGTTTTATCACCCCAAGCACAAAAATTTCCACCATCCAAGAGAAGCAAACAACCTTTAGAAACATTTTCTACTTTCTCTCTCATCCACCTTTTAAAGCATTATGGTTGTAACCCAACATGCATTATTCCTACATATTCTCCACCTTTATGGGGTTTGGGGCCCTGCATGTTGTGTGGTACACATGAAAAAAAAGAAAGTAGCATTTTTCTTTTAGGACTTTTGGGGGATCTCCTAAGGTTCTTGGGAGTCCTCTAGATGGGATGGATAGTCCCTAAGAAGCATGTGTTATGGAGGTGGGATTCTTTCTCTATCATGGTTTGAGATTTTGCTGTATATATTAAAGGAAGCATGCCAGAAGTCATGTGCACCATCTCATGGTATAATTGTACACCCCCCCTTAAACCTAATTTTCTAATCCTTAACCACCATAGTTAGGCCATTAACTCTCCCTTTCTCCCTCACCCGCCGACAGCTCGGCGGTCCGCATTAATTGTGATCATAACAGGCTTATCCTCGCTTAACCCAATGTTTAATCTTGAGAGGTGTGCATACTGAGAATGACCACAGGTTTGGTGGTCCTTAGTCACCATTTAAAAAATAAGAAGAAATTTTTTAACCTAATTAGGGTTCCACCTAGCCTGGCTGCATGTTTCATTGAAATTATTGTTTAGTAGTCTGCTAGACCACCTTAAAATATAGTTCATGGTGATTAGAACCACTCATTTGGTGAGACCCACAAAGAACTTATTACTGTTGAATACGAAATATTGGCCTTTTTAGTTTTAACCTTTCATTTAAAGAATTTGTGGTGGACACTATTTTCGAATCATTTCTGATTTTTTTATTATTTTTTTAATGGACCATCCAAGTAGAGCTCTATAGCTTCAACGATTCTGATCATATAGCATGGCTCCATGTTTGATGGAGGACCCAGGATTATTAATATTGTGGGCTATCTATATTTTCTCTTATAAGGTCATAAGAGAGTTCTTAAATCTAGGTCCAGACCAACCCAATGATTTATTAGGCTTGAATTTAGAATAGTTCGCTACCTAAAATCAAGACACGTATCAAAGCTCGGCCCAAGTTGGGCCACGTGTAACTAGGATTGGGGCCTCCCTGGCCTATAATTCGTAGGTGGATGTTGAGATTTGTGGTGGATGACATCTTTTAGTAGTCCTTTTATTGCTTGAATAGTGCATGGCGGAGGCATCAATTGAAAAGGTGAGCTGTGGCGCATGCATGTGAACATGGTCAAGCTACATATTGTTTGGTTGCAACTGTTGGAGTATGATTGTTTTTTTTTAAAAGCTTGTTAGTACATCTACTGTCAGTTCACACTTCACTGTTAGCCATCCCCACTAGGGAATTGATACCAAGACTTCATTATTGAAAAAAGGTATCTTTCAGTCAGTCTTATTAGATTATGATTGTTTTTCTGTTTTTAAAAGCTTGTTAGTACACCTACTATCAGTTCACACTTCACTGTTAGCCACCCCCACTAGGGAATCGATACCAAGACCTCAGTGTTGAAACGAGGTATCTTTCACTCAGTCTTGTTGGAGTATAATTGTGATATGAACTTGAAATAGTGTTTATAAAAATCTTTTATATGTGAATAGTATGTATTCCAAGCTATCACATAGACAACAGAACATTCCTTGCTTTTTTTTGGTTAACACCCTTAATAAAAATGCCAACAACAAATAACAACAATAGAAAAACCATTTAAACCATCCTTTGGTACGAAGGTTTTTGTTTTAAGTGAAGACTTTTTCAAACTTCTAAAAGACCCCTAAATTGACATATTCAATTTTTCTTTATTGGTATGAATTTGAATTAGTAATGTTATCTTTTTTTCTTTTTCTTTGTTAGCTTGTTACTATGCAACGCTGTCAGTTCACACTTCACTGTTAGCCACCTCCACTAGGGAATTGATACCGAGACCTCAATGTTGAAACGAGGTATCTTTCACTCAGTCTACCACTTGAGCTATGGATCAAGATGTATGAAAATGCTTTCTTTAACAATAAATAACAACCATGACAAAACCCTTTAAACCACCCTTGTCATGAAGGTCTTTATTTTAAGTGAAGCTTTTTCATGCTTTTAAAGGACCTCTAAATTAACCCATTTATATTTTTTTACTGGTATCATGAATTTGAATTCGTGTTTAGGGAAATCTTCTATATATGAATGGTTGCATCCAAGCTACCATATGGTCACCAAAATATTTAATTTTTGTGAACACCCTTAATAAATAAATAAAAAAATGCAATCTTCGATAACAAATGACAACAGTAACAAAACCTTTTAAACCATCTTTTGGTGTGAATGTCTTTGTTTTAAGTGAAGCCTTGAAAAGACCCCTAAATTGATTCATTTAGTTTTTCTCTATTGATGTAACTTTGAAATAATGTTTACAAAAATCTTTTATATATGAATAGTTAGTTGCATCCAACCTATCATATAAACATCAGAATATTTAATTTCTGTAAACACCCTTTATAAAAATACAATCTTTAACAACAAATAACAATAGGAGCAAAACACTTTAAACCACCCTTCGGCATGAATGTCTTTGTTTTAAGTGAAGACTTTTCATGCTTCTAAAAGACCCCTAAATTGACCCATTGTCTTTGTTTTAAGTGAAGACTTTTCATGCTTCCAAAAGACCGCTGAATGGACCCGGCCCATTCAGGTATTCTTTACCAGTATGAATTTGAAATAGTGTTTATGAAAATATTTTATATATGGATAATTGCATTTCAGGTTACCACATGGATACCAAAATATTCAAATTTTGTCAACACTCTTGATAAAAATGCCATCTTCAACAACAAATAACAACCGTAATAAAACCCTTTAAACCACCCTTCATCATGAACATCTTCATTTAAGTAAAGCCTTTTCATTCTTCCAAAAGACTCCTAAATTGACCCATCCAATTTTTCTTTATCAATATTGTTAGCGTGATTTTTGGCTATATGAGATACGTGTACTGCTTTGTGGGCGTGTTAGAACCGATTGGGTCCAATTCAAACCATGAGCATTGTTGACTCCAGGCGTAAAGATAAAGAGGTTCTTAGTTAATCAGTCGGTAAGTAAAGCCATCTATTCAACTAATAGTGCACGCACACCCTGATCCATAGCTCAAGTGGTAGACTGAGTGAAAATACCCCGTTTCAACAATGAGGTCTTGGTATTGATTCCCTAGTGGGGGTGGCTAACAATGAAGTGTGAACTGATAGTGGGGTATACTAACAAGCTAACGAAAAAAATAACAATAATAGTCCACGCGCCTGTCAATTAGGTTATTGGTAGAGGTCAGGGCTCTTCCTCCAAATGAGCTCTTTTTACCTTGAAAATCAAAGACTTGCAAAAGTGCAACAATTGTATGGTCGGAAGAAAATATAATAAAATGATGAATGCGGGAGTGAATGTAACTTACCACTTAAATAGGATCACTAACCTAGCTGAGAGTAGCAAGGTACTTCCTGGAGTAGCGTGTTGATGAGCGAGATCAAGGCAAAAATCGTAAATTACAACTATAATCGACCCAACGTATGAGCGTAGGTGGATGGATCATAAAGTGATAATCTTCCTTTAGATCCAGCTCGCAGGTGCAGATGGAAGCGAATTACAACTTTTTTCTAAGACTAATGGTTAGTCTGGCATATGAGTAGGGATAGACTGAAACTAACTCTACCCTAAGGGCCCACTGCTAATGAGGTGCATCTATGTTATAATAAAAGAGTCTGGCAACCTTTCATTTAGGAATGTCATAAGTTTATTGATGGCTTTAGTTTAAGCACTAGAATGTTCAGCTTGCATCCTTCCTTATTTAATTAGTTCTCGTTTAAAACTACTCAAGACTCCGTTAGTATCTATGGAGTTGTTTTAAGATGATTACCCTACTTCCAAAATGATCAGAAGTGGAGGGTTAAGGATCTCTAGTTTGACCTCCATCGAAAATGCTTTAGAGGCCTAATTAAGATAATGTTTTTCAATATTTTCATTAACTTGAGTACACTGCATACTCATATTATTATAATATTCAATCAACAACTGCACGCCTGTCTCACTGAGCGTGCCACTTAGGGAATTGGTGTGATTTTTCAACCACACAAGATATATGTGCTGCTTTGTGTACGTACTAGAACCGATTGGGTCCGATTCAAACTGTGATCATCATTGACCCCTAGTATAGAGATAGAGTGGTGCTTAGCCGATCAGTTAGCAGGCAAAGCCGTCTACTCAGCCAACAATGCACATGCGTGTCAATCAAGCAATTAGTGAAGGTCAGGAATCTTCATCTAAATGAGTTCTTTTTTGCCTTAGAAACCAATAACTTACGAAAGTACAACAGTTGTATGGTCGGACGGAAACAAAACGAAATGATGGATGCGGGAGTGAATGTAACTTACAACTAAAATGGGATCACCAATCTGACTGAGAGCAGCAAGGTACTTCCTAAAGTACCATGTTGATGAGAGAGATCAAGGCAAAAATTGTGGATTACAACTATAGTTGACCCAGTGTATGAGCGTAGGTGGACGAATCCTAAAACTAAAGTATTCCTTCAAATCCGCTCGTAAGCATAGATGGAATGAATTTACAACTACTGGCCATGGCTAATGGTCGGTCTAACATATGTACAAGGACGGACTAAAACTAACTTTACCCTAAGGGCCCACTGCTGATGAGCAATGGAAAAACTAAACTAAGATAAATAATGTTACGCTGGATTGAGTTATTTGTTGGATTGAGTATTCGGATCTTTTCTATATATATACATCTGCTATTTATAGCTTTTCCAGGAGAGATGCGAGAACAATCACTTGTCCACGTGGCACCATTGTGTATAACCAATTAGGAAAGAGTGGTTACACTCCTTTGACTATGATCTTGTCTTCGTTGGACGCTTGACACATGTTCTAACACTAACATGGCTACAATGGTCATCCATCCTAATCCGAAGATGACTTAAGCATTGAGATGTTTCTAAAAATCTTATCCAACTCTCGTATCTTTAGTGCATGCTCCTCAAATATCCTCTTGACACGTGACTCATCATGCATAGTTGATCTAGTCCACCAGATTTTGATACAAACAAGTATAAATTTGAAATAGTGTATACGAAAATCTTTTATATGTGAATGGTTGCATCCAAGCTACCAATGGACACTAGAATATTCAATATTTGTAAGCACCCTCAATAAAAATGCAGTCTTTAACAACAAATAACAATAGTGACAAAATCCTTTAAACCACTCTTCAACACAACATCTTTGTTTCAAGTGAAGACTTTCCACGCTTCCAAAAGACTCCTAATTTGACCCATTCAATTTTTCTTTATCAGCATGAATTTGATACAGTATTTATTAAAATCATTTATATATAAATAGTTGCTTCTGAAACCACTATATGGACATCAAAATATTCAATTTTTGTGAACACCCTTGATAAAAATGCAATCTTCAACAACAAATAACAACCCTAACAAAACTCTTGAAACCACAACGTCTTTGTTTTAATTGAATACTTTTAATGCTTTCAAAATACCCCTAAATTGGCTCATTTAGTTTATCTTTATTAGTGTAAATTTGAAATAATGTTACAAAAATCTTTTACATTTGAATATTTGCATTCCAAACTACCACATGAACACTAAAATATTCACTTTTTGTAAACACCCTCAATGAAAATGCAATCTTCAACAATAAATAACAACTTTAAAAAAGTTAGTTAAACTACCTTTCGGCATGAACGTCTTTGTTTTAAGTGAAGTCTTTTCATACTTCCAAAAGACCCCTAAATTGACCTATTAGCTTTTCTTTATTATTAGTACATTTACATCTACTTACTTGGAGTTGCCTAAACCATAAACCTAATGTTCCTTTTTATATTAAGGCGCATGCCTTTTCAACATTGCTTTTTCATAGAAGATTCTCATCTAAAGATTGATTAAGCAAAATCATATTAAAAAAAGCTATCTAACATTAGTTAAAGCTTTGTTGTCATGCAAATGACATTACCCAAAAAACTTTTTTTTTCTTAATTTTCATCAAATACACATACATTACATTAAACTTAAAAAACCAACAAAAATTAGATTTTTTTTAATAATCTAACGACAAAACAGCGATTCATGTCATACCTAATGACTATGATCCTACATGACAAGGTGGACCACCTCATTAAATCCTCTCACATTTGAATAGTTTTCAATATGAACACTCATCTATCTACACATCCCTAGTAATTCCATGGATTCATGGTTTTTGCCGATTTCCCTCCAATCAGTCTCATTATTTTAATCCACATTGTCTCCCTTTGATTGCCATAATGCCAAAAACTATAGTTAGGTGTGCCCATATCTGCCCTTAATTCATGCAAGCTTGTCGGAGGTGTTGTACATGGAAGGACATGGACCAACGTCATATGATTGAAGGCATTGCATGGCCCACCTCACCAGCATCTTCTGTTTTCCAGCCGTTGCTTGATACTCATGTATTGGCGTAGATCCCAGTTGCATTTGATTAATGGGGAGGAGTTCTAAGCATGCTTAGCTGTATATGGGATTTCACCAGATTGAGGTCATTTGTTTAAGTACAATTTGCCAAATATTACACATGGTTGTTTTTATTTTTATTTTTTTATTTATTTATTCTTTTAAATGACTGCATGCCCTTGACTGGTCCACTTATGTTGTGGGACCCATTGGCACGTGAGTGTGGGGCCCACCTTGATGTGTGAGTTCTATGCAAGCTTTTCATTAGAGGTTCTCTGTGTTAGGCCTAGATAGATCCCAAAATCCAGGATGATCTATGACTTAGGTGGGCCACACTAGAAGGAACGATGGGAGCATGGGTAATATGGGTTTACAATAGCGTATGTATGTCATCCAACCCAGTCATCAGGTGGGCCCCACCAAGATATAGGGGCATGGCGAATTGCAAAACTCAGGTGGGCAATATGTGTATGCTCGTGCGCAGGGAAAGATGGGCCCCACCATAATGTATGTTGGACATCCGCACCATCAATTAAATTCACCCTTCCATGGTGGGTCATGAATCTAAAAATCAAGCCAATCCATGACTTAGATAGGCTACATCATAGATAACAGTTGAAAGTGGATGCCCACCTATTGAAACCTTTCTTATTATTTATAAGGCCAATGGAGATGTGGTTCACACATCTAATCCATTCATCATGTGTGTCCCACTCGGATAAGGTGTCTCACTAAATTTCAGACAATTCCAAAAACTCAGGTGGGCCCCATCAAGTGATTTTAATTTTTTTCATATTGTGTGTGGCTCACTTGAGTTCCACGTACGGCTGATTTTTTGTGACATCCGTTAATCTAAAAATGACCCACCAAAATGCATAGTGGGGCCCATAGAGCTAGACATCATGAGAATATTTTGTCACACACAAAGCTGTCGAACGTATGTGATCATCCGAGCATGGTGTGGACCACTTATCTGGACGAATCAAAGTGCATGTGAGCATCTTTTCCTTAGACGCATGGACAAGATTAGTAAGAGCATTAGTTTAAAAACTAACCTCGAATCCTGCACTATACAGCCTCCATCTCCCTGGCTTCTTCTTGGAAGATTGTTTGCCACTGCTCCATCTCATTCATTTCCATCTTCCACGTCATCCTGTCGTGGCTGATGCCCGACCGTCGAATGACAGTTGTCGTTGGGCATCCCCTCTCTGTCAAGACGTGCCACTGCACATCTATCAAGACCCTCCAAATCGTTGGATGATCTTAACCGTCGGATCATTGTCCATCTAATGAACGTATAAAGATCTTCCAATCCATACAATCTTTTGTCTGAGAGGGTTGTCAAACAACCATTTACTCAAAAAGCTTAAGCTGTTAGAGAGTGGTGTATCAATGTATATCAAGGGACTTTATCACTTCAACACCCCCGCATGTGCGAGGTGGGAAATTCGCATGGGAACATGTTGACGAAGGTGGAGGGACACTCACACCATAAATAGGCCAGGCTTAACTTCTCGGACCTGATTTTCAGGACCCCCGTGGGAGAATAATATATTAACGAGGTATATTTACTGCTCTCAAGATTCGAACATAAGACTTTCCGCTCTAATACCATGTCAAACAACCATTTACTCCATAAGCTTTAAGTTGTGAGAGTGTGGTGTATCAATGTATGTTAAGGACTTTATCACTTCAACAAGGGTAAGCTTGCGATTTGGGTGTTGCTGGCACGTGTACACGTGTGAGCTATGAGTCACCAGTCACCACCTTTTTAAGTAGTAGTTTAAAAATTCAACAGATGACTAGTAAGTAGTGTCTCCCAATCAGCCTATCTTTCTCTATCTCTCAAAATCAATCACGTGGAGGTCACGTGATGGATGCCAATCTGGATAATAGAAGGGTAAGCCCATCACATGGCAAGGCTCCAATAATCATGAGAAGCAAAAGAGACAAAAGTTGGGTGTATGTGATGGTGTGGACAGACATTAATAAATGTACAACTCAGCTCCATTTCCTTAACTACCCAAACCCCATTTAATACAAGAAATATATATGTGATGACACCATTCATTTCTGGTACATGAATGACAATCAACAATAGATGAGGCTAAAACAGGATCCCTGGCCCACCTATGCATGGCCATGCACCATTTATGTTCCTCTACTCTTCAATTCTATATATATATATATATATATGTTGGTGGGCCAGACTTGAATTTTCCTTATTTATTTGTTGATCGAGTGGGCCACACATGAACCAAGAAATAAACATTTTAGAGGAATGAAATCAATGGTCACCATTCAAATAAAGTATATACCATCATTTATGGTTTTGTGTTGCTGGCATCGAACGTTTGGGTTTGATCTTTTTTATTGGATGTGAGTCTTATTGAAAATTGATTGAGCCACAACTTCAAGGGCAAGCCCGCTTGGGCCCAGCGGGTATTGCTACCCGGCCCATTAACACCTTGATCTTCCATGTATTACACCTTATATATGTTTATGAGGGGTGCGTGTGTATTTACATACATATACACTCACATTTGCATAGCTACGGTGTTCTATGATGACCGTGCTTTGGATGAGTAGGGTTGTTTGTTGTGCAATACCTGACAGTTGGCAGTGGATCTATGTATCTGGACCGTCCAACTGGCATGTTGTATCCATCGATGACATTCATACGGCTAGGATTTTCAATTTGGTTTAATTTCTAGTGAGGGCTGTCCACAGATGGAGACGACGAGATGGAGGGTCTGGATCCACTCCTCCCAGCTGCCGCGCATTAGATATTTGGCAATGAACGCGGTTTCCTGATGAAGGGTGCCACAGACAAAAGCTCCGGTTTTTTTGGAAGGAAATAATTGCCAACATATCATGCGTGCATGAAATTCTAACCCAACCTAAAGGTGGGCCCCACCGTGAAGATATCCATTCAACAAGTGGGCGACGCACGTACTTTTGATCAGATTGGGCAAGGCTTCGGTGGATTCCAGTCCAGACTCCAGGGTCCACTGAGGTGGGTGGATCCCTGACTTTGGGGCCTACCATGATATATGTGCATTATATCCACTCCGTCCATCCGTTTTGAAAGCTCATTTTAAGGCATGATCCATAAATTGAAGCAGATATAAATCTTAGGTAGAACACACCACAGAAAGGAGTGGTGATTGAATACCCACCACTAAAAAATCTTGGGGGCCACTGGAATTTTTATTTGCCATCCGACCTGTTGATAAGGTCACAAAGAGTTGGATGAAGAGACCACACAAATATCAGCTTGACCCAAAACTTTTGTGGCCCACAAGAAGCTATTAATGGTCAATAACCAATGCTTCCTGCGGTATGGTCCACCTGAGATTTGGATCTGCTTCATTTTCGGGATCATACCCTAAATAAGCTTTCAAAACGGATGGACGGTGTGGATATAAGTCACATACATTACAGTGAGCCCCATATTGAGGGATCCACCCACCTCTTGGATCCGGGGATCCACCAAAGCCGCGCCCGATCAGATCGACAGCCGTCCATTTTCTTCTACAGTCTGGCCCACATGATGAGTAGATCACCGTTGTTTTAACCATGAGGTGTTTTTCATGACAGGGCCAACCTTTTTGGTCCAACTAGTTAATCTGATCGTCAGCGTATTTAAACAAGGAATATCACCTGTTTTACGCCCACCCAAGCTCTGTGGGGCCCACTATATTCTATATGCAACATCCACTCTGTCTATCAGGTTCTATACTCGATTCTAGATCATGTGACAAAAATGCAGCCAGATCCATAAGTCAGATGGGCCACACCAAATGACAAAATGGAATGGAATACCAACCATAGGTTTGTTTGTGGGGCCACCATGGTGCGTATCTTTCATCAAACCCGTCAATCAGGTGTTATTCACGTGGATGAAGTGAAGATACAAAAATTAGACTGGTCCAAAACTCAAACGAGCCACAACCTGAACTTGGAAGTTTTATGTAGCAATTTTACATTGTTCTCGTCGTGTGGCCCATCTTCAATCTAGACTGTTCATTAGGTTAAATGCACATTTCATGAGCTACCATGCGAACAGCACACCCCATTTGAGAAATGTTAACCACTTGACAAATGGACTTTAACATAGACGGTCAAGATCATTTACAAAATCGGACCTTGATCCATCTATTTGTTAGGCAATTATAACCATCTCATCCATGGCTTGGAAAGAAGATGGCAGTAGAAAAATTAAGCCTAATCAATGATGGATTGGATTATCCCATTAGTGCCACTTTTGCTTGGTAGCCTGTGAAAAGTGTTCTGGACCCAACCGACGGTTAAGATTGATCAATTGGATTGTCCAGGTGAACCAATGCAACTAGAAGTATTATAACTTGTAATGCTCCGAGAGCACTTAAGCATTTCTAAGAGAGATTCCAGCTAGTTGGCATGTGGGGCCCACCATGGTGTTTGTGAGATATCTCACCCGTCTAAGAAAGTTGTCCCATCATGAAAATGGAATTCGCCAAAAAATCATGTCGATCCAACGTTGAAATGTGATGCCCCACATGAAATGATTGTTGGATCAACCTAAATTTTGGGCACCCCAATGAGACAACCTTGTTGGATGGCGGAGATTAAACAAACATGGTGGGCTCCAGACCCTAACTATATAGGGAAAAGGTATTTTGAGGTGAGGTGTTCTATGGGCATATCATGATGTGTGAGGGACATAAATCTCATTAATCTTATGCACCCTTTCATGGTGAGCCATAGGCTTAAAAATCAAGCTAATCCATGACTTAGGTCGGCCATATCCACGAACAACAATTGAGAGTAGATGCTCACCGTTGAAACCTTTCTGATTGTATATAGGTCCAGTGAGATGTGGTTTAGACATCTGGCCCATCTATTGTGTGTCCCATTTAGATGAGGAGATACTAAATTTAAGGTCATTCGAGAACCGAAGTGGGCCCCATCAAGTGCTTTTAAATGTTGGACAGTACTTGGTAGGTCTCCTTTAGGTTATGGAATGCGTAAAAAATCAGTAGCATTTGTAACTTAGCTGGGCATATCAATTAAAATAATGGGAAATCATGCCTAAGTTACAAATGCTACTGATTTTTTACGCATTCCATAACCTAAAGGAGACCTACCAAATGCACCAAGTAGATGTCCATCACACATCACAGTCGACCTTATATATATATATATATATATATATATATATATATATATATATATATATATATATATATATATATATTCATGGCTCACCTGGTTTGTCAGAACAAATCCAAACCCAACCCTTTTAATTTCAGGTTGACAAAACACAACTTTCTGAAACTTTCTGAGTTAGGTTCGGTCAGGTCGGGTTGACCTGAAACCCAACTTTCTGAGTTGGGTCCGGTCAGGTTGACAGATCAGGTCAAGTTGTCGCAGCCCTATCCAGTGCCATCACACAACTGACATCGCTTTGAAAATAATAGCTCTGATTTTTGTCATCTACGTTGGTTGTTTCTTTTGTTGGCTGTAGGATGCTTTCAAAAAACCATTTACAATATTTTCATTTCCTAATTTTGAACCATTTTCTTTCACTGAGCTGGAGCCCATAGCTAGAGGTGGTAGCGGTGATAATGGGTCAGGTAAGCGTCAACCCGGTCCCACCAATCTGCCTTCAGTTTCAGGCAGAGCCTGCCCATTAACATTATAAACAGGCCTGCTGGTGCTCAGGTGGGTCATAATGTTTATTGATCCAACTTCAAAATCAAGACCATAACTGACCCACTGGCCGCTATCAAAGAAGTCAGAGGTGGGACCCTGTCATCCCCATCCACCATCCTCTATGTCCCAGGCACCCAGAACACCCCTCTGCTTATCTTATGCCAGAGGTCATCAATTTGAAAGTCAAGCAGCCGGAAAGGCTCAAGCCCACCGATCTCAGGCCATGTGGGCTGACTTGGCCCCTTGCCGCTCCCAAATATACCAGTGGGATCGCCTCCTAATCAAACATAATATCAAAGGTTAAAATTTTGGGGCACAGTATTGGCCTGAAACACAACGTCAATGCTGGTCAGAAACAGTGGGCGATGGAATGTCGTGTGGCACACACTACCACTAGTGTGCTACATTGGCACAACTGCAGTGAATCACCCCTTCAATCTCTTACTCCAAAATCACTAAACAGCATTTCTCACCATGATTCTAGAAAATGTGGCAGCATATACATAAACCATAATCAACATTTCAATGTTACAGAACATATGCACGCACACATACTATACTGTTGATGAGAAGGTATGCGAACCGCCAGACAAACAGGCAGCAAGTTCTCGATGCATACTGCAACTGCCACAAAGTGGGCCACAACAAATGTTAGGAAAGGGTCAGATCTGATGCTGCATTTGCAGTTGGAGGGCCCCAATCTCCTCCCACCGGCCTGTAGAGTCACTGGAATTTTACACAAATACATCGAATCACCTCAAATATTCAGAATTCAGAAGAACGCATAGCCTCATTCAATTGGTGAGAGCATTTAAATTGCAAAGGGAGCTGAGTTCAGGTGGTATATGATCATCAGACCAAGGATATTTATGGTTTCCTCAGGTCCTGAGTGGTTGACTCACAAGAGTTTCAACACGAGGTCATGGATTCGAGTACCCATTGTGGTGAAATCCCACTGTGGTCTGAGCGTGCAGGTGTGTGTGCATGTTAAAAAATTCGGATCATTGATCCCATGAGCCCCATGCTGGATGGGCCATGCTCCAAAATTGTAGATCTTATCCCAGGATCAGCATCCGGAATGTCAAAAGTTGTGGAGAAAAAAAATCCAGAAACAACCCAAAGATTGTATACATCATGATCTTACAATCTGGAATACTTTTGGGGCATGGTCCATCCACTGCAGGACCCATTACATCAACAATCTCGACTCTAGAATCAGCACTTACAGGAACCCAGGTCATGAGTATACCAAGGGCTGAAAATCATCTAATTACTCCAAAATTCACATCATATTACCGAGCTAGAACCTCTTTAGGATGTATACCATGAATTAATTGCTGAATGCATCACCCTACATGTTCTGAATGTTTGGAATTTGCATATTCAACTTCCTTATAGCATACTAGAAAAGAATCAAAGAGTGGTAGAATTTATGATATATTATATCACTGAAGCAACATTTTCTCTGATAGATTCAGTTCTAAGAATCCAAACTTGAAAGAGGACATACCATGGTTAGAAATATCCAGTTCCATCTTCTCCAATGCATAGCTCCTAAGACATTTTGAATTCTTCCAACTTGTAAATCTTCAGAACACTGCAGAACAATGGCAGTGTTGGAAACCTCCAAAGAATCATTGTTACATGATGTACATAAACTGAAACAAGGATATGCACAGCCCATGGTTAAATGATCCAGTCATCTGCTAGATGGGCCAAATGCATGTACCACACCCCAAATTGGAGAATAATATAGCCATTGAATGTGGACTGTTGCTGTTTTATCTTTAACCGTCTATTTGCAAGGAATTATTAGTGAGTATATGGCCATAGTGATGACTGGTAAAATAGAATTCAGAAAGTGAACCCAAATAGCTGGACAATGTTATGATGGTGGTGGTGGTGAGCTGTCAGTTTGCAAGCCACTAGTCAAAGGGTCAGGATTGTCCCATTAAGGAGATCTTCAGGCATGGTTTATTGACCGTGGCACCCATCTAATGACTCATCTAGACCACTGAAGCATAGCCTGCAAGACCCAACTTGCAAACTGAAAACCAGAGGATGCCATGCATACTCTCGGGTAGAGAATCGCACACTTACTCCATTGACATTATTACTTGCACAGAATTATAAGGGCCTGATGCATTGGTGACACGTCAGGATGCAAAATGTGTCCTGATGTGCCAGTCTCTGCGTATCCATGATTAGGAAGACTGTTGACCTGGTGAGCCCTGTCATGGATAGGGGATGCCAGAACAATCTCTAAGACTGGACAATCCTACCCCTTTTTATCAATAGGTGATATGAAGGTTTTATCTCCACACTACAAGTAGTCAGTTCAGAAAAACTGGCAACAATCCATAAGAAGTAAAGATGAATGGTTGGAATTATTCAATCTGCATCACTCTTGGGCATCCATGATGGGAACACATCAGATCAGCAACCAGATCACCAAACCAAGGACCACAGTCGTACAGAATTGGCCAATCAGGAACTAATCAGATACCAATGCATATCATTGTAAAGTCCGTTATATCATTGACCAGAATATGATCTCATTTCAAATGATTCGGTTCACCCCTACAATTTGGGGAAAAAAAAACGTTATGGATAACATCAGAAAACAGTTTTCTACAGACCGACAATATGCAGGACGGCACTCTGGAATCATCATTCTTGAGATCATCAATCTTGACTTTATCATAAAGCAGTGTTGTACCGTCAGCTACTCCACCTGTACAAGCACATGTCCAAAATGAAATCAGAACTATGGAAGAAAAGTAATGGCACAAGGTGGCAATTATTCAGATTCCCAAGCTCAGAAAATGGTTTTCCTTATTTTAGGACTAGGGTGCTCCATAGTAAAATAGGAAATTTTCAATGCCACTGCTTCACTTTAATGAGAGTAGAACAATAGTTAGAACTTGGCTGAGATGGGGAATAAGAGAATGAATGAAAAAAAAAACAAAGAATGCCAACAAAGTTGAAAAGAATGATAGAATGTCATAACAGCCAGCAAGCTAAAAGAAAAACAAATACTGCAGCTAAAAGGTTTCAATAAAGCTGGAGAAAACAGTTCAGAAGAGAGTTGAGATACAAGAACCTCACATCTCTAGACGTTTACAAGTTGGCGAGTGAGTCAGCAAACTGCATTTCACAAAATGCATGGAACTCGAGTTCCATCATCTTGAAACTTATTTAAGATTTAAGTATGCATAGTTTTCTTATGGAAGTGGACATGCTGCTAAGCAGTAGCATTAACATCAGCACTAGTAACATGGCCACAGAATTGAAGAGGGACAAGAATTCCGACAACAGAAAGATGGACCTAAGGCAATACGAGCACAGAAGAGTGCAGGCTCAGAACTTCCCTTGCATTGGCTGCTGCATATTCATCCAAGTAATGACCAACAATCTTAGAAAGAGGGAAAATCTGGTAGTCAAGCAGCGACATCAGGTCGACTAGCACAGTTAAAATATTGCAGTCATGAAACCAATACTAAGACCATATTGAACTACATTTTGTTCCAAATATCCAATTTCCTCAATATAAAGTTCCCAGTCATGCAACTGCATCACGTCAAATGACATTATGTACACTCTCAAGTTCGAGAATGCAAATTCCATCATTCCCAGCTCGGTGGGGAAAAGAAGAGTTGTTTTTTTTTAATGACGACAGGGTGTCCCCGCCCCTTTTATTAAGGGAGAAGATGAGATTTATCATGCCTAGTAGATAAGATATAAAAGCAGTCATTGTGATCCTTTTATTGCACGTGGCCTCATGAAGTCATAGTCAACTTCCACATGTTTGTGAATTTGCAGCAATGTTGTCGCACTTGGGGCATGTTTGGCTACATGGAATCCAAAGCAAAAGAAAGGAAAAACAAAAAACAAAACAAAACAAAACAAAACAAAACAAAAAAAAAAAACAACAATTATTCAATGATGATTTCCATGAGAACTATTGAAACATGGATTCTGATTTTGAGTTCTTGTTTGGGTAGCAAGTGGAAATATCTTATTCCTCTCACGATACTAACCTAGTTTCTAGTGCCCAAAATCCAAATTGTGGAAACGTATAATGATTGCTTGGTGGAATCCACCATTTTCTTCACCATCAAAACGACACATAGCATTGCATCAAAGCAAAACCCTTTTCCTTCTCCGCTGCTTGCCATGGAATCCATGATTTCCAAACACGGCATTAGATTATCATAATACAACTTTCCTTTTTTGACCAGGTGGAATTGACATTCTTATTAATGCAAAAAAAAAAATAGGGGGGGAGGTTCAAGAGCACTTAAAGGAAACGAGTCTTACTTGGGAAAGGGCTTTGGCATTTGGCAGTAGGGAAAACCTCATCTAACCAAGAAGCTGTTGGAACTCCCGCTCTTTCTACTAACAAAGTGGTGCATGGAATGTGTAGGAGATGTGTGAGTGTGTTTGTTTGTATTAGGTGCACCTGCGGAGTACCATACAATACTTATAAATAAGAGTTTTAAGGGTAGAGAGAGATTAGGCTCTCTAATCCCCTTTTCTTCTCCCCTCTTTTTCTTTCTTCTTTCCTACCATGAATTTCATCATGGTATCAGAGCAAGACATGAGTTAAGATGTGATCTTTTCCTACCTTCTTTTTATTCTCTTCTCTTCCCTTTTCCTTTTTCATTTGTTTTACCTTCTCTTCTTTTCCCTCCCTTCCGTACTTCTTCTCCTTCTTCTTGCATTTGCTAGCATCCCCCGACCCAACCACTAGCCACAAGCAGCAACCCCCCAGGTCCTCTAGACCCAACTAGCAGCCCTGCCAGAACCTCCAAGACCATTGGATCGTCTATTGTGTTGGATGAATGTTCCCTGAAAGGCAATCTGGCCTAGATTACTAGATCTTGATCACTTGTGAACTTTTATTATGATTGGGATTAAGTCATCAGGGACTTGTTAATTTCTTGGTTCTATTATTAGCTGTGTGAAACTTGGCATTATATGTTTAATGTGTCACAGGAATTCCATTATAGAGTCTCTCTAGTAGGCACAAGGGGAAAGAATGAAACAGACACAACTGCCCACAACGCTAAGGAAGAGTCACTGTACCACAGTTCTCAAGTACGCTAAATGCCATAACCACTCCAGCAGGTTTGGGAGACCTGAGATTAGTTTTGTGGTTTTCCCTGTGATGAGAAACCAGCGACGAGTTAGGATGTATAAATCTCCACCATCAGCTACCTCGCTGTCTATGCCCTTCACCAGGCTTGGTTGAATATTTGCATTAGAGGATCGCATCGAATCTCGTAACCGAGAGGCCCATCATGATCGGATTTGATTGACTTTATCATACACCGGCTTTGACTAATCCATAGACCTGAGATTACGCAAAGACTTCATAGTCCTATTGTGATGGCTTTAGCACAGTTTTTGAGGTCACTTTAGTGGAAGACATTTGCATGTGATCGGGTGCATGCTTTAGGAATCAGTAGAAGCCAAACGTGCACCAACATGGAATTCACTAGTTTTTCCGAGACTTAGCTTGTAGATAAATCTTATTGATCAGATCCTCCATCAAGTCTTCTATTGATGGCCAGCACCTCAAATTGTTTTCAAAAGGTTTCTCAAACATATTTGACCAATGGATATTTTGATTTCACCATTAAAATGTTATTTAGCTTGATGGAAGCGAACTGAGAATTCTAATTTGTTTTAATTCTGAGAATGGAAATGTTGTGGATAGAAATCCAGTACTTTTTAATGACAACAATGGATCTTTTAGGGATCCACCTCAAGTGGTTGCATGGGATTTTGGGCCAAGAGTGGACACCACTGATAGTGGAAGGATTTGGCTGAATTTGGGAGCACAAAATAGGTAGGTTAACATAGTTTTGATGATGCAGGGCATACCGAAGTCTGTATGGGCAAGAGCTACTGAAAGTAGTACTCCAAGAGAATAAGTCCATCCCTTCTCTTCATCCATCAATCAATCTATATTGTCCACCTGATGAACAGCTTTCTTAGATTTTCTCCAATCACAGCCCTATAGTGTGATTGAGAGAAGAGTCAATAACCTTCCCTTTATTGGAGATGGATCGAGGAGAGACTTTCATCATTGAAGAAGGAAAGGCACCGAATCTATGATAATCGGAAGACACGGACAATACATTTTTTACTATTAGAAATTTGATTTCATCTAGATGAGAACAGTATCTAATAAAATTAAAACCTAAAATTCTTAAAGTTATGATTCTATCTTTCACAACAATCCCAACATGTAGTCTGTTTTCAAATCTGGCCTGTACGCAAAAAAATATGAGTGGTTGATATGGTTTGGCTTTTCTGATGACTCTGTATGTCTGAGCTGCAATAGTTGATTGGTTTTATTTTATGATCAAACATGAGAGAGTGGTGATCAAAAGAACCACATGCAATAAGATCACCCTAGTAAAACTTGGTGGAAAGAACCATTTTGATTGGCGTCAGTTGGCTAAAATGTTCATTGAGAACAGGAGGATATTAGAGTATATTATGGACTATAAAAAGGAGCCTGCTACCGATGATCCATCCCTTGACGATTGGAAAAGTGAGGCTATGACAGTAATATCATGGCTTCTTCACCCCGTGCAGCCCAACACTAGCTGAGGTTTATTGTTTTTAAAAACAACAAAAAGGATATGGGAAATCATTGCCAGGACATACTCTCAACAGGACAATCTGGCGTGTGTTTAGCAATTGCACCATGAAGTCACAAACAAAGGAGAATTGACGGTCGAAGAATATTTTGCTGCAAAGCAACAAAAAGGGGACAAATTATATCGTTGTCAGCCTGTAGCCTCCACCTTAGAAGATACCAAAAGAAGCTAAGCAAAAAAAAAGAATTTTTTGAGTTTCTTGTCAGTCTCCATTCTAACTTCGAGCTACATGGGCAAGTTCTATATCAGAGGTGACTAACCAGAGAGCTACCTCTGGTAGACGAGTTCTACAATCCCAAAGAGACAGTTCTTCTTGGCTGGGTCCAAATCATTTCAAGGGGAGCCTCCAGGAAAAGGACAGCCCCAATACTTCCATGGGGCCATTGACAAAGAGAAACTCCGTTGTACTTATGGGGGTCAAAGATATGTTCACGAGCAGTTCTCGGACTTCAATCCTCACTTGTGGCCAAAAGCAAAAAATTGTTACCAACAATGTCACAATTGAGGGGGAGTAAAACCACTGTGCTGCTTCAAGCAGTCTTGCATCAAATCCAAAAGATCAAACCATAAATGATCTTCAACAACAAGAAGATTCTTAAAGCCTCCTATCCATCTGGAGGATTAAGCAACCAGGTATACTTGTTACCGTTAATCATGGCTTTTGGTCCCATCCCTGTCCATCCACAACATGGATCACTAACTCAGGTGCACGCAGGTGCTGCATGTCACTTGATTGGTAAGAAGGAAACTTTCATTTCATATTCTGCTACTTTTAGTCGAATTAAACATACTGATGGACCCCTTTTTCAAGGCTGCTGGAAAAGGAGCCTATCAACTTTATTAGTTAGTGTTGTCATCTGCTATTCATGTTCCTTTCCATCCGACTTGTTGTCAGTTAATGAACTTACAAAACAATTGAATTGTCAAGCCACATTTTTCTATCTCATTGAGTTATTCAGGACCTAACAACAAAGAGGATTGGTGACGGTCATGAAGATCTGGGGTTGTACTTATTCGACACTAGGACCACCTCCACTTCTTTGGTTTCCGAGTCAAGTTATGACTTATGAGTAATAAAGAGCGTGTTAATCTATGGCACACTTGCTTGGATCATTTGTCTGTCAAGTCTCCTAAGCTCCCAATAAGTTTGGGAATGATTTTTACTTTCAATGTGAAATTTGTCTCTATGTATTAATGAAAATAGAACTGTTTTAATTTAATTCATTTTGATGTGAGGGAACCTGCCCCAATTACCTTAGTTTTTTGTTACAAAAGCTTCAATCTTATTTGTTGGTGATTATTCTCATTTTACATGGGTTTATTTAATCAAAAGTAGGGATAAGATTGCTTTCATTGTTAAAAAGGTTCATAAGATGGTCCTTACTCAGTTTGCTGCTAAAATAAAAGTTTTTCAATCAGATGCTACCAAGAAATACCTACATCATCACTAAACTACTTTTGTGAACATGGTGTAGAATTCCAAACTTCTTGTTCATACACCCACAACGGAATTGTGTTTGCTGACCAGAAGAACCTTCACTTGTTAGAGGTCTGGTGATCAATCGTAATAGGAATGTTAGTACCTAAAATCTACTAAAATCTATTGGGATACAGCAATTCTCTCTGCCGCCTATATGATTAATAGGATACGAACTCCTATTCTTGACAATAGTTATCCTTTTAAAGTTTTTGAACCCAAACTTCCATTATTTTTCATCCCTCCCAAAACTTTGTTTTGTTCAAGCCTCAGGACCGTAAAAAAAATTAATAATAAGTTCAGTCCTCATGCAATACAATGTGTCTTCATAAGTTACTCAAGTACTCAAAAGGCATAGAAGTGTTATTGTCCAATGACTAGAAAGATGCCTTGCTAAGGATGTTACCTTCTTTGAGAATGTATCTCATCAGGGGCCACAACTGTTCGCCCATCTCATGATGATATATTTCCTCTCTTTGTCATTGTGGAGAGCCCAATGAGTTCTGTTAAGGAACAAACCAAGCCCTTGGAGAAGTTGTTAAAGGATCATCCTTAAGAGTATTAAGGACTCATCAATCCTCCAATTAAGTTCCCTCATCTACTTCCAATTACCAATTGCTCTTCGAAAAGCAATGAAGTCATGTACTTCTCACCCAAGGAGATGATACCGCTATGCCATAAGAACCAAAATATGGTAGAGCCAAATCGTTTTTAACTTTCAATCAGGATGGTACATCTAATGAGGCCCACTATGGATGAAAATTGATTCAAGATACACATAAGTCAGATGATCCTAGCCATCTAAGTAGCGGCCTTCAAATCAATGGCAGGAAAGAAAAATAGTTAATGGTCAACATTAAGTGTTGGAAAGTAAAGACAAGCTATGGTCATGGTCTTTTGATCAGTGTGATTTTTGAAATAGCATCCATCCATAATGAGGCGCACTAGTTGGACAGTTCAGATTGATGAATAACCTAGCCAGGTGTAATGCAGAGAGATAGCTCCACCATATTTTGGCTCTTCCAACTCTCCCGTATCATCTCCCCCCTCATCTAATCGGTAATTGTGTCCTATCGTCTAATCTCTCCTTCCTTTCAGGCATAGCTCCCCTCCATATCTTCTGTTTCCGTTCCTTCTAAGGTTGCAGATGCTCTAGCTGATTCTTAATGGAAAACAACTATGGAGGAAATTACAGCTCTAGAGAGACAAGGTATATGGCACTTGGTGGAGTTACCAGCAAAAAAGCGTGTTGTCGGCCACCACAGGCTGTACAACATCAAACATAAGCCCAATACGTTGATTGCCAAATACAAAGCCTGTCTCACGGAAAAGGAGTTCACTCAACAGTATGGTGTGGACTATCAGAAAATGTTTGCTCCAATAGCAAACTTAAATTCTGTATGGATTCTTCTTTCAGCAGCTGGATTTCATAATTGGCTCCTCCATCCGCTAGATATGAAGAATGCATTTCTTCAGGGAGAGCTCGTATCTTGCACCAAACCACCCTGACTGAACAGCCAAAATCTAGGCACCACAGAAATTCTTGTTCTTTGGCAAGGGAATCCAATGCCATTTTCCATTGAATTCCACATATCCACACACACCACCTATTAGTTTAGAGAGAAAACTGTGAACCACCATGGAAAAGAAAACAAATTCCACTGATGTGACAGTTTCAGGGGGGAATCTATTTCCTTTTCTTAGCTTTTCCTCGAAAACAAGTACAACCATTTCTCCAAGAAACCTATTAAATCAATTTCCTTGGTGGGTAAATGCCACAACGCTCAGGTGTGACATTTAAAGTTGTCATTATTGCAGTTTTCCCTGGTTTATGTAGATCTACCATTTCAAAATGGCAAAACAAACAACGGGAATGGAAAAGGAAATGCACTTCTATGGAAACTCACATTGTTAAACAAGCATTGGAAATGGAAAATGATTTCCTTCTTTTACCCTTACACCATTTCCACATTTTGGCTTCACAATATCCATCATTATCATCAATTCATCATCATCAAAAAGTTATCCCAAGTCCCAACTAATCGGGGTCAGTTGCATAAATCTTTTTATGCCATTCCATTCTATCACTTATCATATCCTCAATTAAACCATAGGTCCTCAAGTCTTTTCTTACTGCGTCCACCCACGTCATTTTGGACCTTCCAGCCCTCGTGGAGAGGGATCTCCACAAACCGCTATTCTCTACGGCAAAGTGCCAGACCCATTTACCTAGGAGCGCATAGTTAACCAAATCAAGAAGTTTGATGCCTGCTCCTCCTTGGGAATAAGGGGAGCAAACCTCTTTCCAATTCAGATGGGGAAAATTCGTTGATGAGGATCCTCCCTGCCACAAGAAATCCCTGTGAAGCTTATCTATCTTGGACATGACAGATTTTGGAGATTAGAATAAATACATACAAAATAGACAGGAAGGTTTGATAAGGAAGCCTTGATTAGCATTAATCTACCTCCAAGAGATAAAAGTTTGCACTTCCAAGCAGAGAGCTTTCTTTCCAGCCTCTCTAAAATTCTGTCCCAAAAGTGTAACAGAGGCTTACCCACGCACAGAGGAAGACCAATATAGGAAGTGGAGAGATCCTACTTTACAACCAAAAAGATTTGCCAGACAAGAGGTGTTCTCCGACAAGAGGTGAATCCCAAAGAGTTCACACTTCAACTTGTCAACCTTTAAACCATAGATTACCTCAAACCGGCAAATAGAAATACTCATAAAATCTATCATATGATCTTCCACTTCACAAAAAAGGAGTGTATCATCAGCGAACTGCAGATGGCAAATGCAAGACGGAAAATTCTGCACCAAGAATCCTTGAAACAGCCCAGCTTCTTGTTAGCCAAACAGTAGGTACAGAATTGAAATGCCCTCCATGATGCAGACAAGATACTTAGGGCTAGAAACATGTTCGTCAATGCCCGCAAAGATTTAGATGCCACGTGAAGCGTCAAGAAGAAAATACAATAAAAACCAAAACCTAAACCAAAAGAGGCGTTGATGGATCATGGATGAATCTTCAAATGGACTCGCAGTTAGATTAGATGAATCAATGCATGAAGCAACAGCAGGATTCACTGAAGATTTATTGGATGGATCAGTAGATAAATTGATGATTGGATCAGAAGAGGGTTCAGTGGAGGGATCTACAGATAGGTCAGAGGACAAATCGAGAAACCAACCTATAGCTGCATTGACAAAACAAGTTTACAACCAAATTAGAAAGAAAAAAATATCTTGATGGAGTGTCTATCAAAGCATGTAACACACCTAATGCACGGAATCAAGAAAACAGTTCCAAGATCAATGAAGAATCGCAAGATAGAATGACAATCTGAGGCCCATGAGAAGGCCACAAGAGTGATGACAGACGATCGATTGGGATTAGGAAGGATTCATGCTGATACAAAGGGCCTACATCAGCAACTCTGGCTGAAGCTGACAATAAAACAATATAATAAGGTGGGCCATGCCGATGGATGTGTATGGAAATCACTCAAAGCTGAGTTCTTCCAATGCGGGAGGGAGTGATGCAAACCCAAGAGTGGGGCCCACATCTTGCTCGGACAGTTATGTGGTCCAACATGAGCAATTGATCAGTTAGTGGAGACCGCACATGTAGTCAAACTGTGGAACTACCAGTCCATAGGTTTAGTCTTTGAGTTCTTTTGTAAGTTTATTATTTAATTAGTTGTTAAAGTTAGAGCTAGGGCCTGCTCGATAAGTTTCTGTTTATTATTTTCCGTGTTGCGGACTGCATTTCTCGCACCAAGATATCTAAATGACAGGAAATTGGTTACGTTTGAACTTTGAAGGCCCTGAGTTAGCATTCAAATGAACCTAAAATCGTGCATTTCTGACATGGATTGAGATTTTTTGAGTGAGTATGACCCATTCACAGAGGGCGCGTGTGTCAATGATGGGATTTAGGAATATTGTAGTCATTTTTAATATCGTACTGATACAAGACAATTAACCACTTGCTCTAAAAGCTCAAACTATTAGAGCATGGCGAATTAATCCCTTTATCTCGTAGCCCAAGCCCCACATCTCATGGGTTAGGACCTCGGTCGAACCCCCCTCGTGGGCCCCAAACCACATGGGTACCGCCTTACACGGGCCACCCACCCCAAGTGTGTCCCCGTATCCCACAAGCTACCCCACTCGAGCCTGGTTTGAAATACGCATTAATCACCCCCGATGAGGAGTCTCGAACACGAGACCTCCCCTGTGGGCCCTGCCTACCCCGAGTGTGCCCCTACGTCCCACAAGCAACCCCACTTGAGCCCGGTGTGAAAATGCCCCTGCATTAATCACCTCCGGTGAGGAGTCTCGAACACGAGACCTCCCGCTCTGATACCAATTTGATACAGGACAATTAACCACTTGCTCTAAAAACTCGAATTGTTAAAGCATGGCGAATTAATCTATTTATCTCATAGCCCAGGCCCCACATCTCATGGGTTAGGACCTCGACCGAACCCCCCTCGTGGGCCCCGAATCACATGGGTACCGCCTCACACAGGCCACCCACCCCGAGTGTATCCCCGCATCCCACAGGTTACCCCACTCGAGCCCAGTGTGAAATACGCATTAATCACCCCCGGTGAGGAGTCTCGAACACGAGACCTCCCCTATGGGCCCCGCCCATCCCGAGTGTGCCCCTAAATCCCACAGGCGACCCCACTCGAGCCTGGTGTGAAAATGCCCCTGCATTACGTACGGAACTTGATGGTTGGGATCATAATTAATGAATAGATTAGGACTTATTTTGTTTCAGGAAGAGTATATTATATATACATGTAAAAGACTCTTGTGAAAGATTGAATGAAAATTTAAAGTTTATCTGCATAAACAGATACTCTTGCTGAGCAATCCCTCAAAATCCATTGGGTGATGCTCAATACACGCATGTCATGATGCTACACTCATACAAAGTTTAATGATTGGTACCTGACTAGTATAATGCTACTAATTACTGAATGGTGCAATGCCATCCAATTTGTGCATCTCATCCAGCATCAGAGTGAAGAGGAAAGGTTATTATATTTATTACAGCAAATGTTCTTACCAATAAATCGGGCCTAACTACAAAACAAACCTTCAACATGTACACATCAAGTTATTTGATACACTCGAACACATGCATACTTCGATTATAGATGTGGAGAATGTGTAGCATAATCCAAATGATTGGCCCTACTAAGGATGGAGCATATCTCTTATATCAGATTGATTGGATGATCCTAACCTCTTATTTTTGTAGATAATACAAATATATCCCTCATAGTAAAATTATAGAAAAAAAGTAAAGAACTATTGAACACCCATACTGTATCAGATCCTTGCTTCCTCTGATTCCAAAATTTGGATCGTTGTATCGGATCCTTCCCATACCACCTATTCTAGTATCTGGGTAATATAGGGATAGCCTTCTCTTTCCCTAGTCATTCTTGAAGCACTACTTGTTCCTTTTGTGCTATTCTGACATTTCTATTTACATCTTTATTGCGTTTTGAATGATGGGTTAGCAAAATTTTCCTTCTTTGCACAATTGTTAGCTCTTTATTCCTCAAGGTCTACTATTGATGGTCTTCACCCATTTGATTGTGTGGGATGCTGGTAGCACTATAACCTCTTTGGTGTTTGTTCTTTGAGCAACTACAGGCAATTCAACTTCTTTTTGCTTCCCATCAAACTCTATTGCAACATAAACACTCCCTATTTTACTTTCATGATAATCATGTATTGTTGTTTTCAGGAGAAGTTGAGTATCCAAACACAAACCTGTAAACTCTCAGCCAATCATGGGGTGGCCATGCCTATGATTTAACTTGAGTTAAAAATTGGATTCCATGTTCTGGAGAGGTGATGGGTTTCTGCCATGAACTATGATATAGTCAATGTTTTAAATATCGACGACATCGGCTGATATATCCCACGATACATCTTGTATCCCACATGTGCGATACGAAATGCACAGGTAGTGCCGATATATCCCACATGTTCGATTCGGTGAGCATTTCCAATTTCTAATCCCTTTTTTTGTTGAAATTATGTTAAATCAATGTCAAATGGTTATAAATTCATTGGTTCTTCATGTTTTGCATGAAAAATCATGGAGTTAAAGCTTTGATTTTGACATCCATTGGTTCTTTATGTTCTCCATGTATTTTTCAAAATTTTCCTTCAACCGGTTATCAATTGAGACTAATTTCGAAGTATCTACAAGTATTTGATGAAATGGTCATCACATACACTCTAATTTCGAAATTTGAGTGTAGGTGATCTAATTTGAGGAAAATTAGGGAAGTTTTTTAATTTCCTCAATTTCTTTCAAATTGCTTGCAATGTTGCACTCTAAACATGACATCAAGCATATATGAGGGCTAATCTATTGATTTGTTATGTCCTCGTCAATTTTCAAAAAATAAAAATCTTGTTTAACAAAAAATTAATATTAAAAAATTATTAAAATATTAATTTAAAAAAAAAAAATCCCCTTCCACCCGCTATCCATTGAGACTAATTTTGAAGTATTTAGAAGTGTTTGATGAAATGATCATCACATATACTCTTAAATGTTATACATTCAATTTAAATATAGTTGCATTAGTTCAGTTAGACAACGCATAGCTTAGGAACCTATACAAAGGAAACCTATTATGTCACATCTTTTTTGAGATATTATTTAAAAGAGTGTATTAAGGTCTTTTTTAACAATCCCTGAAGTTTCGTTGAAAAATTCAACAATTTTCCCCATGTTTCCCAAAATGTGCGATAAATTACCCGGTACAAACGACATATCACGTGCGATAACCGATATGTATTTGTATCCCAACTTCCCAAGGATGCAATACGTAACGTGATACCGATATTTCGAACACTGGATATAGTTAAAGCTAAACATTTGCCATTTGGCCCATTCATACCAATGGAGAAGATTCTCACTTTTTTTTTGTTTGTTTGTTTTTTTGTGTGTGTGTGTGTGAAGGATTCTCACTAATTCTCATAATGGAGAAGATTCATAACATTTTTCTACACATTCTCACTAATGCCTCTGTTAGGTTTTCAATTATTTGATTTGACAGCTAGAAGAGAGATTATAATTTGGAATTGAGCACCACTCATAATATGCCATAGTTGCAATTTCTCAGCCACATTTGCTCCCAGTACTCCTAAAAATTGCCATCCACTGAGAAAGTCCTCTAACCATTTAGTCCATTCTAAGCTTTCAAAGATTCATACTATGGATAAGCCTAGCCGATCTTTCACTGAGAAGTGTTGCATTGACAAAAACAGCAACCCTAACGCTGATCCATCACATTATTTCCTAATGTAAAATCGAGTATAAGCCTCAACACTGGCCTGGAATGATGAGAACTTTGTAATGCATGGGGATTGAAACAAATGCCAGTGAGTAACGAAATGAGCAGATATGGAGTCGCTGAGGAGAAGGTTTAAAAAGAAAACCTTTCAAGCATCTACATATCAAGCCGACAGAGGATCCTTGACAAGGTTCTGTTTTCACTGTATTCAACCCAACATGCATCACAGGCTCACAACTGGCCTGAAATAGGAGTTTAAGGAATTAATAACAGCTATTGATTGTCAAAATTTCAATTCACAGGGAACTGGATGCAAATATTGCCACAAGGTTTACAATGACAAACCCCACCATCATCTTGAGGCCTTTGGAAGCAAGGTGTAAAAGCCTCCAACTTCAGCCCTGGAAAATGCAGGGGAAGCATCAATAATATCCTCAAAATGATAATTCCTTGCACAGCCAAATGGTATGGAGGAAATAAAATATTTGGAAATGGATCCAGCGCAGCATATTTATAAACAACTAAAAAGCATGGAGGAGTTGCACATTACTAATTCAAGTAATGTTGTAAATTCCATAGTAGCTGAACATAAAGATAAAAGATAAGAATAAAATGAACCAAAATGATTCCATTAGCCATTGGCTCTACAATACATCCTAAATAACATGAATTTTTGGGTTTGAGCTTGTAGCTCAATCGTAGACATGGCATGTGTCAAAATCGAGGTCTCAAGTTCGAGCCTACCTTACCTCTATGTACATATGAACGTACATACATATATCATGAAATTTTTAAATGCTATCTGTGAATATCTGTGACCAACCGCAAGCACTCTATGCAAAGAATCACATCTTTTGCAAATCAAATAACCACTCTGGCAAGGAGGTAGATGAAAAATAATCACATCATTACCAATGTATGCACAAAACAAGGCATTTGGCCATTATGATGAAGCTTATGTGAATAAAGTAAAAGAAAATCATAAATGGCCAACTTCCTTGGAGCAGACATTTTCGATGGAAGCAAAGTATCTATTTCTTAAAGATCAGACGATTTTATATTCCTTTTTTCCTTTTTTCCTTTTTTTTCTTGAGAAATGGGCCAACTCCCCTTTTTTCCCTTTACAGGGATATGCTTTAGGGACGCAGTGGTTGGGGTTAGGGCAAAATCTTTTGTTTTGGAATAGGCTTCATGTATAAAGTCCTTTGAGGATTGTAATTTAGAATTTTTGCTTTGCTTGCAGTTTGTTCCATCAACTCAGCACCTTTTCAAGAAAGTTCCCTTTACCCTTTAAAACAAAAAACAAAAAACAATAGTACCTTGAAACATTACAGCTGCATAAATTGAGGTGTTTAGATTAACAGCATACTCTAGGATGAATTCGATTTCCATGGCAATTGAGTTTATGGCTTTTTGCATAAAAAAGTAACTGTGGAATTCAATTTCCATTTCCAAGGTTTTGCTCAAAAAACATGGATATCAATTTCTCCCAAAAAGAAGTCTTAAATGTTGATTTCCAAGATTATGAGAGATGACTTTGACCCTTCAACTGATGACTGTTTAACGTTTCCATGGAAAATTGCACTCTAGACCAAACAATAGAAATTATTGTTGTATTACAGAATCTTCCATTCACTGAGGATTCCATAGGGTTTTTCGATGTCCACATTTGGGATTCTCTCCGCCCAAGCAGGTCCAGTTCAAATACATTCAAAGCCCTCAAAAGCAGAACTAAAGGGTTAGAGATTCTATATCCAGGATGTACCAATTAAATTATCAACTTATGCTGCACCTTGATTAAAAGGAACAATTGATACATCATCATGGCAACGTCTTTAATAGGAGTGATTAAATAATCATACAATCCCATAGAGAACTGAGACCGAAAAAAATAATAGTGATAATAGCGATAACATCAGGATGACATCTGGAATCCTTTAAGGGCAAGATACTTCATTTCTTTTGAAGAGTTTATGATACAGATGTTTCTCAGCCACAGTAATTCACTGTTCAGACAACCCACAGATTGAATACCCAAAATAGAAGCTACAAGACAAAACAATTCATTCTGCTTCTTACAATGCAGTGGGAACATTAAAGCAAAGGAAAAGATTCTACTTGGAAAAAGGGATTAAAAAATATGGTAGCCTGGTAGTTGCAATCCAGCTATCTAATAGCAAGTTCTGTTTCAGTAGAAACTAAGTTCCTTAGCTCCAACAGATGTTCATCGTTTGAAATGTGGAGCATAAGGCGGAGATTTGTCATCATTGCTTCTTGTTCCCAACTTAAGGGCCCAGAAGCATATAATGCTTCCATAGTTGAACGGTAGGCATGCAACTCTAACTCATGAATTTCTGTTGTGAAATTGTCTCTTGTGTGAAAAGAGCATTTTCCTCCACACTCCCTCCCACTAGAAGATTCGGCGTCATCGGAATGACTATCCGAATCTTCACTAAGATCTGGTATAAAACGATGGTGTAATATATAAGGAACATTAGTACTACCACAACTAGCGACAGAGCATGCAATATTCTCTGCATCATGAGATTCTAAGCTTCTTGGAGTATAACATCTGTCATCAGCAGTTGTTTTTCCTCTCTCTATGTAGATTTCAGAAAATCCAATCGTTCTGTTGTTAAAGGAAGCATGCATGTATTTTTCACCCAACATTGTTCGTGGGGAAGCAACAGCATCTACCTTCTCCAAAAACGGGGATGGATGCTCTAGAACCAATCTCTGACAACTGCCTTCTTTCCCAATTGCTCTTATTTTTTGGCGAGGTCCTGCGTGTGCTTCAACATGAGACGAGCAAATATTTGACCTCTTCTTCTGGGAACCAATGTTATTCTCATTCTGCAAATGGTCATCTCCAACACGAGCTTTCCACTTTACATCTGGCAGCAACACTTGGCAGCTTTGCTTCTGAGAATCTGCTCCTGGAGACTGATTATTAGTTTTGCCATGTTCACAATTTCTAGAATCCTGCATGTGTATAAGAAAGGATCAGTCAATCTAATAAGGCTCAACACTCAGAAGGAATGCTTCTTTTATTGGCTTTATAAGTATCCAAATAGTAAATATAGTAGATGGTCAACTTAGCTAACAGTGGGGTGTGTGTACTACCGTACTAATCAATAAAAATAAAATAAAATAAATTTAAAAAAAAAAAAAAAAAAAGCTAGAACAGAACATGGAAGCAATTATGAGATCTCAGCTGCTTGGGAAAGATCATGAACAAGCCGACTCAGTCAACAAACAACTGAGCCGGTTCTCAAATGTTTTAATACTATGATGTCATTATTAACAAGAGTTTAAATCAACATTAAAAATTCAAACCTTTTTTTTTTTTTTGAATAAGAGTAACCATTTAGAACTAACTTGCTCAAACCATTTAAAACTAACTTTACAAGAACAAGAGAACAGGTAATGAAAAATTCGAAACAAAATGTAATGAAATTACCTTTCCGATTACCACCCATTGATTATCCACCCAAGATTGCCGCACCCTAACATCGGATTTGAGCACTTTGAACTCTTGGGAAGACCCAAGGAGTCTAACAAAGTAGTACCGCCCTTTGCTGACCACCTTCAAGACTTCAGCAATTTTCCAGGAGTAATTGTCAAACACCTCCACAACGTCCCCGCACACCCAGATTTCCGGGCCACTCACAAGTGGCGGGCAAGGCCGCATGGCCTTTCTAGACACTCTTTCCAGGGTCCCATCACTGCTACCACTTGGTGACCTGTCATACCTAACAATGTAGTTATGCCCATTTCCCGATATAATCTCAGCACACCACCAGGACCCGGAAGGCACATCCCTTCTGTTAAAGACCTCTACTTTATTCCCCTTCCTGAATCTCATGATTTGTAATATCAAATGCCTACAATCCAAACTGAAATAAAAGAAATTACAGATTAAGAAAGTGCATCAAATACCAAACAAACAGTAGATATATCCTACTACCGTATAAATGAAATAGAGAATGCTTCAAACAGAGAAAATCGACACCAAATAAATCAAGAATCTGACACAAATTCCTTTACCAACTCTTACCCCCAAGAAAAAAATAATAATAATAAATAAATTCTATCCAATTATCACCCACAAATCAAGATTCTATCAGCTATATATATATATATATATATATCAGAAATTTCTACAAACAGTACACATTAGAAACAAACCCTGGAACTAAATTGACAAATAAGGAGTCCACTAATCAATGTTCCGTGCAAGATAAGACATGTGTCGCAGTAATCTGATGATCCGGACCATTCATCAAGTGGGTCCCACCTTATATGGCCCACTGAATAAAAACGGCCACCCAGATTCAACGATCCTACCCATTCTTTTAATGGACTTCTCCAGTCCACTGCTTGACCGCTTGGATCATCTTTTCTACCAACCCAATTTGCAGGATCACTTCCAAAAGACCAATATCATCGATAGCAGAGATTAACCGCCGCAGCTTATCCATGTCACGGCCAACCAGATGAACGGCTCAGATCACCAACTGTTACGAACATGTTCGATTCTCGTCCAACTTTCCTCTTCCTCATATAGTAAATATCAAATCTATAGTTTCTTCTCCAGAAATTTCTCAATAAAAGACTATAAAAATAGAAAAATCCAGACAAAAAAATAAATCTAATAAAAATCTCAAAAAGACAAAAAAAAAAAAAAAAAATCAAAACCCTTGAAAAATCAAGATCATATACTCACTCACAGTAGATTCATTCTACATAGCATTAAGAACATGATTATCCAATTTCCAACAAATAAAACCACAAATATTCCCAAAAAAAATCATCAAACCCTAAAAAATCTGGAAAAAAAAAAATCAACGAAACCCTAAAACACCCAAATGCAATCCAACTCCCATTAATAGCATATTAAAAAAAAATTAAAATACGAAAAAAAAAAACGTAATAATCCCACAAAAAAATCCAAAAAAAATTATTATACGTAAAAAAGAAATAATAATAAACTTTAGATGAATAGCCTTGAACTACCAAACAAAATCACAGGGAATATATGAAATTTGAATAGCTTTTGAAAACTAAAATTACATCGTATAATAGAAAAAATTTGGAAGAGATTTTACTGACCTTTTTCAGGATTTTGCGTCTTCGAACGTCCGATCGAGGAATTTTCTTTTGTTTTCTCCGTTTTTTCTGTTATTGAAATTACGAGAATTTTGAAAGAAAATAGAAAATATGGGAAATATAAACGACGTAGAAATCCTCTCTGGAAATTTTATTAAATTGGGTTTTGGCGTGTTTTTCAAGTCCGCCCTTTTATATTAGATTGATGTTTCCTCTTAATGTGCGCTTGGTGTGCGCTGTGCACGCTTTAACCCCTTTGGGTTTGGGTTTGGGTTTGGGTTTAGGTCAGGGAGAGGATTAGGTGTTTATCCGGGTACTCCCACTACCCTTACCTTGGGGCCCACCTTGATGGTTTTTTGTATATCCACACCGTCTATCTGTTTTTCCAGACGATTTTAGTACACAAACTAAAAAAATTAGGCATATCTAACTCTTTGGTGGATCACATCTCAAGAAACAGCAGTGATTGAATACCCACAAATAAAAACTTCCTAGGGCCCAACTTAAGCAGACATGTAATTTCTATTTTCCATCCAACCCGTTGATAAAGTAAAAAAGATATGTATTAATAGAAAATACAAAGATCAGCTGGATCTAAACTATTGTGACCTACAAGAAGCTTTTAACAGTCATTCGCCACTTTTTCCAGTGGTATGGTCCACCAGAGATTTGGATCTCCGTAATGTTTTTAAATAACGTCCTAAAATGAATTGAAAAAACAGATGGACTGCGTAGATATACAATAAATCCATCAAGGTGGGCCCCACACGTCAATGGTAACAACACTGAGGTCTTACCGGGGTAACACCTAATCCGTTATTCCGGGTTTCCATCGATGTATCTCAATCTGAGCCGTCCGAATGTACGGTTTTACTGTAGATGGGTGGTCGTTCAAAAATCAAAATGAATGGACGAGTAAAACCGGCCTGTTAGTGGGACGGTATGGATGGCCATTTATTTATTTATGTCCCATCTATATTTGGTCATGGTAATTGAACGGTTTGGATTTACGTGCGTACGAGTCAGGTGTGGAGTGGTGCATGAGTACGGTTGTCATATATGCCGGCTTGACAGATTACCATGCATTGTTGCAATCGGTCTGTCCGTGGGAAAGGTTTGCTAATCCACACGTGCCCGCACACGTAGGTGGGCGTGCCAAATAGGTAGTGTGCAATATCCAAGCCGTTCATCTGATGGGTCTGGTTGTGGAGGACTTACATGATGATCCACACAGTAACTGAAGGTCCGGATTTTAGTTTCTAAAACTGGGCCGTGGTTCTGTGATCCAGACCGTTGGTCTGGTGGGACCAATTGTGGATGGACGATGCCCCATATTACTTCTGCATTGGTAGATCCTGGCCATCAATCTTGACTTTTTTTGTCACTGAATTTGGATCCATGGTGTAGTTCTTCTTAACCATCTATTTGTAGGCTACAAAAGTGAAAGGTTAGGATTCTCCTGTTAGGAAAGAAACCTTGGCAGAATGTTATTTGGACGGTAGATCAGGATGGCCTGGTCATCAAGTGGGGCCCCATATTGTATCAAAAAAAATGTATGGTTGAAAATGATGGCCACTGTCTACATTCAATATATGCATGCGATCCATTCCACAAGTGGACCATCCTGATTATTGGAGCAGGAATATACACGACGGGACCTGCCTAAAGAACGGCTTGGATCTCACACGGTATGCATTTTGGCACGTGCACAAGAGCCGGTTTTCATGTTATTAGGAAATTTAATGGGTTTGATTCTGTTGCATGGAATGATCAATGTCACATCTGCAATTTGATGGGCCAGATGTACGTGTGGGACCATCCTATTGGAAATCCGAACCGTTGATGTGGTCGATCATCTTGGAAGAACTCCAAAAATCTCACCCATTGGATTATCCTAATCTAACCGTTCCACTGAGCGTATCTTCTCACATTCAAGTGTGGAACATTTTGGTTGTAATTGTACCTTTTCAGGCCATAAATCAGATTTCTATGATATCTTGTAGTGCAGTGCCCATCATGTGATGAGGCCCACCAGATGGCTGGTACCTATACTTGCTCGAACATTAAGAGAACTGATCAGATACAGGCGTGGGCCACTCCTGGATCTGATCTGACTGAGAATTGGAATCAATCACAACCGACGATCTGACCCAGCGTACAGGTGTGGCCCACAAATTGAGAAGATCAGCCTCATTTTCGAGAAGTATGATCTTCCATTTTTGCATGAAAGAGTAAATGAAATCTGAGCCGTTGCTGCATGCTCACCGTCTTATGGACGGTGATGATCTCTGATCAGAGAGATCTTTTCATATGTCCCATTCAGTGGGTCCTTCTAGATGGAACACCACACGTACTCTTACCCTCTAATCTGATGGATGACGTAAAAATCAATTATTTGGACCGTTCATACGTTGTTCTCCACCGTTGATGCGACACTAGATGATCCTACTGGCCCTGTTGGTGGGCCTTGTCCTGTTCAATGCTAGGGGTTGCTCATATTCATTCTTCGATTCATATTGGATGGCTAAGATTGATTTTTCTTATTTCTCATCGGTAGGTAAGCTAGCTAGTACTTCACATCCCAGCAACCCAATGAGCATGGGGTTAAATTACCAAAAACCTCTCGACAAAAATAATTTGGATGGAAAACCCCCTACGCACATTTCATTCATGGAAAACCCCTCGACCTTTTCTTTCGAGTAGCAACCCGGTAATTAGACGCCCGATCCGCCCAACATGGCACGTGCAAGGACGATCTTAAAGCATATTCGCCCAACATGGCACAGGTTTGGCCAATCTAAGCCATTCATTAGGTAGTCTGCACCGAATGATAGTACACTCATCAAGTGAGTCGCACGCATGTGGTGAATTTGGACTACTTTTTCCAACCGTTCATTTTTCTTATACACGTGCCTGTTTGATTAGTGGACCAATATCAGTTTTTGGTAAAGGCATATCCGTATTGTAGACTGATGATGAATGGCCATGATCTGTTATGGACCAGAAATGAAAATTTGTAATCATTACACTAAGTAACCCATCGGCGGTTATTAAAAAGAGGTTGAGATGAAAAACAACTAAACCAACGGTCCTGATTCAAGTGTCTGTGAATCAGGATTTATAGATTGCTCATCCCGAACTTTGGATGGTTTGAATTGAGTTCGTACCTACCACCCTTCACGTTCTGGGACACGGATCAGCACCACCCCAGTGGTGGTCTGTCAATGTGTTGGCCCAGGTGGGGCCCAACCTGATGTATTTGTATTATATCCAAGCCGTCCATCCAATTTTTCCCCTCATATTATGATAGAAAACAAAAATGAAGTAGATATAAAGTTGATCCGGACCACACCACAAGAAGCAGTGGAGATCGAATGCCCACTATTAAAAATTTATTGGGGGCCACAAAAGTTTTAGATCAGGTTGATATTTGTATTTTCCCTTCATCCAGGTCTGATTGACCTTATCAACAGGTTTAATAACAAATAAACATCAAGGTGGACCCTATCAAGGTTTCAATGGCAGATGTCATTCTCCCGACTATTTCCTTTGGTGTGGTCCACTTGAGTTTCCTATCTTCTTCGTTTTTCGGTTAGAATCATAAAATGATCTGAAAAAATGGATGGACGGCATGGATATATAAAAAATGGATCAAGTTGGGCCCTATAGTGCCTAACAGATCGACACGCCACCTAATCCGCGTCCCACGTTCTGCGAGAGCACATATATAGAAAGTGCACTCCCTGTGATCATCTGCTAACATAACACGTGTTAGAGATCTAAGCCACCGATATATATCTGTGTTGAATCTGGACCGTTGGATCTTTTTCACGCCATCCATTGTTCTCATACAATTCTGATCTACTAAACAATGGAAGAGTGTTCTTTTTGCGTCAGAAGTAATGAATAACCTGCACGTATGACACATCCGCCACACAGACACGTCCACGGTACGCTACAATCTTTGGCACCGGAATCCTTACGCAGCACGTAAATCACCCAAGCTCCGTGGGTCCATCATATTTCCTGCATTACATCCACTCCGTCCATCAGGTGTACTCCTGCATCCTAGGTCTGGGGAAAAAAAATCAGCCAGCTAAACAACTAAGGTGGACTGCACCACAGGGAACAATGAGAATGGGATGCTAACCGATAGGTTCATATTTAGAGCCACCATGGCGTATATCTTTCATCAAGACCGTTCATTGTGTGTGGATCACATGGATGAAGAGAATATACAAAAATAAACCTGATCAAAATATTTTTGGGCCATGAACTTAGAGATTTTAAGCACAATCTGGCATTCTTCACATTGGTGTGAACCTTATGATATTTTACACGGATTGATCTTTTGTATGGACCGTGATCATAAGGTTTCTCTGTTGATGGACGGAGTGGATTCACATATACAACACGATGTCCCACGGAGTTAAGTGTTTCACGCGCTGCGTAGAACCGGTGTTAGAGAGAATCTCTGGCCTGAGTTTTTTGGGTGCACGGAAGGAGAGAGATCAACGCATGATCCGGTTTTCCTGGTACCACTTTACACCTCGGGTGTCATTTAAGTTTGTACTGTAACCGTTGAATGGAGTACGTTTTGGGTGATCTGAATCGTCCATGTGATGGGCCCAACCATATGGTCGCTTCGTTGAAAATCATTAAGATCGGAAGAATATGAACTTTCAATTAATATCTCACAAAAAAAGGACAATGAGACCGTCAACATCCAAAGGAAAATAATCAAATGATATATGGCTTAAATATTACTACAATAGATATTTTCTTCTTATTTTCTGCCATCCATGTGAGGCCCACTATTATTAACGGTGTAGATCACTAAAAAATTACCATATATCCAACGGCTATGGTCCTACCTATCCATAAGGACCATCACAATACTTTCTGGCGCATTGCAGCAAACCACTCCATTCAATGCTTTCGCTTTCCAAGCAGGGTGAAGGGTAAAAATGGAATTTCAGTTGTTTAACTTCGGTTGGAAGTTGGAACGGACGTCTCCTAGCAGCGTAGCCGTTTTTTGTAACAAAATATTCGGACAGTGAGTTTTCTTGAGATGTATATAAACAACGGGTTTAGCGCTTAATATTGATTTGTAGGGGGCTTTTGTTAATTTATCTTATCCCGACGGGTCCATATGATCAATGGTCTAAATAATGGAATGACAGATGACCATTTTTTTAAATAAATAATTATAGTAAAATGAAAAGGCCTTTGATACTATAAACGGACGGTTGAAGAGGAACCATCTAACATTCTAAAGTCCATTTGTATGATTGGGATGTCTAAGATAATCAGGTCAATGCAATTTTCAGCTTGCGGCCATCTTTGGTGGGATGCGCAATATGGATGGTTCCGATCAGCGTAGATCTGTGAGGAATGTACAATAGAGATGCATGTGAGCATCACACCTTTGATAATAGGCCGAAGTATGCTATAGTATCCAATTTCTCATGTGCTAGATCAGGCCGTCCATGAAGTGTGGCCCACCATGAACAAATGAATGGTGAGAAAAAATCAAAAAATAATATTTATTCAACGTCCATGCAAGGCTAACCTGACGTGTGATCATCCCATATCTGGGCTAGCACACGTTCACGGTGGGCCTCACCTGATAAATTTCAGGGATCTCAAACAAATAATGGAAATTGGGTGCACCGTAGATTGCCAGAGACTCCTGTTTGGCGAGGAGAAATGCTGTGGAGCACTGTAAGTTATAGGGATGTGGATTAGGGGAAGTGTATGCCTCACATCCACACCGTACATCCATTTTGAAATCTCATTTTAGAGCATGATGCAAAAAATGAAGCCAGTCCAAATCTCAATTGGACCACACAACAGCGAACAGTGATGATTGAATATCCACAATTAAAAACTTCTTGGTGGCCTTAATAATGTTTATTTGCCGTCTAATCTATTAATAATGTAACACCCTGAAAATCGGGGGTCGTGCATACGCTCGACTCCCGAGTTCCCGGGGTCACTTATAACCAGTTTTCATTAATATGCGATTAATCCAGTCTAAATGCGCATTCTGGAATTTCCTGGAACATGAAGCACAACCACACAAGTCTACTGAAAATCAATTATACCTATATATATAATGTTCAAAAGAATACAAACGGGCGCACAAGTTGACGCCCAACAAAATCACAAAAAGAGTAATATATCAAAAAAGAATTAAGCTGAGCCATCTGCGCGGCGATCCAACGACCCATCTACTGATCCGACGGGGTCCAGCTCATCAACAGAAAATAAGGGAACTCGCCCTCCTCCTCGAGGCTCGCGTCGCCAGGCTCTATGAAATCTGTATTTTCTGCATCTATAAACGGGTCTGGTTGGTGTTTTAAAACACCGTCCCAGAGTAGGAGTGAGTGATCAACTCAGTGGGTGCTATTAACCTTAAGTCGCAACAAGTATCAATTATAATAAGAATTTAATGAAAAGCAATCAATCATAAACATCTATCTAGTCTTGTTAATGTGCATGGATGCAGGATGATATGATGTATGCCCTCACCACAACGCTCCTTCGTGCGACAACATCTAACGATCGCCAATGCAATACTCCCTCAGTGCGACCTCGACTGCCTAGTCGCCAACCTAGCTAATGCCATGCAATGATGATGTTAACCAGATTCTTAGCTAAGTCCATTCATCCAGCAGATTTGGGAATCTGATACACCCCACGTATCAAATGCCCTGAACTAGTTGCGAGGCCAAGACCCCCCATTGTGTGAGGCCGAGACCCCGCGATCCTTGACCCCGTCGGGTTTCTCCCATCCCCGACTTCAAGCACATGGGGGTGCTGAATGTGGGGTCGCTCGCGGTCACTACGGAGAGGCGCGTCACCCCAGCGTAGGCCGACAGCTCGTACATAGTGTCCCATTCCACCATGCCCGGCTCACGAGACTGTGGATCAATATTCTATCCGGTATCGATGGGCTACAACGGTGGTGGGGTGTTCCAGTTTTCATACATGTGTGAGCAAACAAGGTTAACAAACTAGGTGGGTCAGCCAGTGGACTGAACCGCACGAGCTTAGGCAAGTATGTGGCGGAACGACATCGGGTACAAGCGACCCATGTAGCCTAACTACTGCCGCCCACACGTACTCGTCCAAACCCATGGGTTTAGCCTCAAGGTGGTCCTACCAACGGAACCACCTTCGCTCTCCTCATGTTCCTGACCAACCCAAGGGTAGGAATAGTGACTTATAACATGCCAACTACCAATGTAACATCAAACATATTCAACGCCTTAATCTCATATTGCTCAACATACAATTCAAATTTTTCCTACAAGCAAAATCATTAATATTATAAATAAAGTGTATGTGTGTGGTGTGGGTTATTGAGGAAGTTAACACTTCCTCCATGTTGAGAAATCATACACACAAGAGTAATGAAATCATACGAAATATGAAGCAACAATGTATAAAAATCAACACGGCATGAGCATATGATCATCCATACATCAAATCATGTGAGAAACATAAACGACATCATGACAGAGAGAGTCAAAACATATAAATCCATATCATATCAACCAACATACAATTCCTAGAATTTCCTAGGCTTTCAAAAAAATAACATCCAAGCAAATTAAATCATTAATCTCGTATTAAAATTGGTGCTAGGTTACCTAAGAGTAATAGTCCGCACCTTAAGAGGAGATTTCCATTCTTTGAGATCTTAGGATTTGGGGATTTGGGTAAAACCACCATTCCTAAATCAAAATCAAGAAGACAACATTAATGCCTATAAATCTACACTAAGTTGCTCTATTGAAGGAAAATATACCATTCTTACCTCCTCTTCTTGGCATGGGTGGGTTTGGTGAAGGTTTCCTTGGAGAATGGGTAGAGAGTTTGCAAGTTTGAGCTTCCTTGGGCCCCACCTCCTACCACATACTCTTTTCCTTTCTTCTTCCTCTCTCTTTCTCCTCCTTTCTCCTCTTCCTCTTCTCCCTTTCTCTCTTTTCTTTCTTCTCTCTTTCCTTTCTCTAGGACAAATTCGTATGGGGAGGGGTGCCCCAAATGAGACCTTTATATAGTCCCAGATTTGATGACAATGGCCCCAAGTGTTAGGTTTTTACTATAATAGACCTATGAGAGGGTCTTTCTAGCCTCTAGGGCCCACTATGAGGTGTACAAGTCAATATACACCGTAGGATAGCTAGCCCTAAAGATGATCTACGTATGGATATGATCGGCCCGCCATTTGGATGCACCGATCGACAGATATGATAAGAAGTTTGTTCAACGGTCACCGATAGTCGATCAAGGCCGCGGTTATACGGATATGAGCAGGGAAATATCCTTACTCCATGGGTAAAGTTTGGTCGCAAACTGACGGTCCGAAATCCTCAACTTTGCATAAGAGTGGACGACTCAATTCACTTAAGTTCCAACTCCTTCCCTTAGGGTATTTGCACTTCTCATGCACTCGTCCTTCGGCTCAAGTTGACCGGTTCTGGACCGTACCCAGGTGCGATTCCCGCGATGAACGTCAAGCCCAATGGGATGGACATTATTCTATAGTTTTGGATCTAGTGGTCCACCAACGAGCGGTCTAGATTTCGTTTGGAGAATCGAGGCAGTTCTGGTGGCCCTCTGACCATGAAATTTATAGGATAGGTGTTCCCTGGCCCAATGAAGAGCCATGCAAAATTTGAGAATGATCAGATATGGGGTTTGGTCGCACGGGTCTGATTCGCGATCAACGGTCACCGTGCCACGATCGGGACCCAGATTTTGTGGGCGGGTGTAGAAAAATACATTAGACCCTCATCATAAATTATGAAGAAATCTGATGGCTAAAATGTCTTACATTTCAGTTTTATTTACACGTGCCAGATTCCAATTTTGGCATTGGTGGGGCGCATCTGGCAAGTGCCAGATTACACTTCTGGGTGTCCACTGGGTCCGTGGTCCGCGATGGTCCCCAAGCCCAGTGAGACCTATGCTCCCTTGAATTTTTATAATTTTCTGACCTTCCCATGTCGCGGTATAGCCTGCACGAGCCGACGCTAAGTGTAAACGGCCATCTGGCTTGGAGGCCCGCACTAGGTTCTATCAAGGCTCGTCTAACCTATTCAATTGGCCTAATCTTGGTCTAATTTATTTGTGATATCTCACTACGAGTGTCTTAAATGGACGGTCCTATGACAAATCCTACGTGGATGCCCCAGGACACTGTTCTGGCTGGGCGGGACGTTACACTACACTTGATGTTCAAGTGATCGTGCGAATTCATTGGCTTCCTACGGCTGATTAATTGGATTGGTGCGACTCTTTACTGGTACCACCCCTGTATACACTGACATTGAGTGCTAATGGTTATTAAGTAATATTTAGGTTAATTAAATAAAATTAAAAATAAAAATTGATGGATTTTTTTGAAATCCAAAACAGTGAAAATTCAGGATGTTACAAATAAGGTCATAAAGACCTGGATGAAGGGTGTTGTGGGTAAAATCGGACTAAGGTTGGATTGATTGAGAGACTCAACTCGAATGAGAAGGTTGGGAAATGATAGGCTCGAGATACCTACCTCGACCCCCACAAACAACATCGGCGCAAGGAACGATAACCTTGGTCGCCTGATCGACCCATTCCCTATCGTGACCATGGGGACATAGACATCGATTGAACTCAGACCTCGACCTCTGCTATTGCTACCAACCAAGCGGCAACCACCTCGGCTGCTGAGCTGAGGTCTTGCATTGACCCTGGACGATGACTTCGCCTCCCAACCTCGATCATCTATTCCAGAGTTATCAGTCTCAACCAGTGGGTTAGAGTTCGGCTTCAACTACCAAATACGACCTTCTTGAATACCGACTCACCAAAGTTTGCTTTGTAATCAAAAATGATATCCTCCCCGAGATCCTCGTTGGGGATCATGCTGATGAGAAATCTCTTGCACGAAACACACCTACATGGTAGATTCATTACCATGTACGAAAGATGCCTTAAAAGAGTATAAATAAGGAGTATAAATAAGAATTTTACTTACAAGGAAAGTTAAGTGAGGTCGTTACTTCCCATAATGGTTAGGAGATATAACGGTCATAAATGACTAGTTGTCTAGATTTTAAAATTTACAATATTTTTCATATTTGTTGGCACTTTCGTCTTCCAAATTTATTTCTAAATTATACTAATATAAATTTTAACTAATCTTAACTTGAATTTGAGAATCAAAACAATTTATTATAAGGATTTTGGTAAATCGAAGTTCATTTCACCATTTTTCAGGGAAAATAAAATAAAAAATTAATAGGTATTTATACCTTTTTTTAAAATATCTCTTGTTATGATTGGATATAATATGTTATTCAAATTAGAACATATCAATGTACAAATTGTGCAACTAATTTATTTTTTCTTTTGTATTTTTTAAAATTTTAAACAGTTTTCAACCTATTTTTAAATTTTATGGAATTTTTTTCCAATTTTTATTTGTTTTAATGGTTGAATGTGATGTGTTAATTATTGTAAAATATATAAGTGTGCTTTTAACAAATTATGCAACTGATTTTTTTTATATTTTAAAAAATTTCAAATTATTTTCAACCTATTTTTAAAAAATTATGAAAATTCTTTTTTTCAATATTTATATGTTTTAATGGCTGAATATGATGTATTAATCATGGAAGAACATTTAAATGTGCTTTTAACAGATTATGCAATTGATTTTTTTATTTTATTTTTATTTTTTATAATTTTATAATTTTGAATTATTTTTAATCAATTTTAAAATTTTAGAACAAATAATTTTTAATCTATTTATATTTTAATGGTTAAACATGATGTGTTAATCATAATCATGATAGAACATATAAATGTGATTTTTATAGATAATGTAGCTAATTTTCTATTTTTTGTATTTTTAAATTATTTTTAATCGATGTTAAAAAATTAAAAAATTTATTTTTTCAATCTTTTTCGATTTTAATGGTTAAATATGATGAATCGATCATATTATAACGTATAAACATGATTTTTATACATAATGCAACCGATTTTCTTTTTTTTTTTTTGTATTTGTTTTATTTTTTATTTTTAAACTATTTTTTATCCATTTTTAAAATTTAGGAAAATTATTTTTTAATTGTTTTCTGTTTTAATGGTTGCATATGATATATTAATCATAATCAAACATATAAATGTGTTTTTTTTTTATAGATTATGCAATTGATTTTTTTTAATATATTTTTTAATTTTCAAATTAATTTCAGTTGATTTTTATAAATAAATAAATATAAAAAATCAATATTTTTTTTTGTTGTTGAATGGTTGAATAAGATGTGGTATTAATATACGATCGTATGATGTGCTTGAATACCATATTGTCATTATTTATTCATTTATTTTTATTTTATTATTTTGAATTTGTGACTTTATGTTTATATTTTTTTCTATTTTAGGCAGATTTTGAAGCTTCATAATTTAATACTAAATTTTTATTTATCGATTAGATTTATAAGTTAAAACTTTATTTCCTTAATGTATTTACATTTACAAGTTTCAATAATTAATTAATTAACTCTCTCATAAAAACTTTATTTAAATTTAGATAATTGAGTAGACTCTTGCATATGTCATATTTAGCTAATAAAATGTATGAGTCTAGCTAATAAGGAACTAGAAATGAGGATATTGGATAGCAATATTATCAAATGGTAGGTAGTAGTAGAAACCAAATGAAGTACAAATATTATGATGGACTAAAAATTGGTGGAATTGAGCAACCTAAATAACATTTGGCACATCGAAATGATCCAATTGCGGGATTTATTATAGTGCCAAAAGAAACAGTGATCTGGATGCAAGTCAATTTGGATGAGTCGAATGAGAAAAAAATTGTTGTGCATAAGTAGAATAATAAGATCCTGAACGTGACCCAACAAGAGGTGTTTGGTCTTGAATATATGCGCATTCGTGATGAAGATACTATCAATAACAACGAAGTTTCGGATCAATAAATAATTATAATTAGAAGAGAGCTTGCTCCTTGCTCGTAAAAAGAAAGAGCGTCAGTGCATGTTCTACGCAAAAGAGTCTATATGTAATACATGGGGCAATGCAAGTGGGAGTGGGAGTGCATATAGGAGTACGACTGCATCTGCTAGTGGGGGCAGGTTGGGTGGATTATGACGCATATTTGATAGCCAATAAGAGACATCTTGTAACAACCTGGATTTTCACTGTTTTGAATTTTCAAAAATCCATCAATTTTTATGTTTAATTTTAATTTTATTTAATTAACCTAAATATTACTTAATAACCGTTAGCATTCAATGTCAGTGTATACAGGGGTGGTACCAGTAAAGAGCCTCACCAGTCCGATTAATCAGCCGTAGGAAGCCAATGAATTCGCCTGATCACTTGAACATCAGGTGTAGTGTAACGTCCCACCCAACCAGAACAATGTCCTGAGGCGTCCACGTAGGATTTGCCACAGGATCGTTCATTTAAGTCACTCATAGTGAGGCATCACAAATAAATTAGACCAAGATTAGCCCAATTGAATAGGTCAGACGGGTCCTGATAGAACCTGGTGCAGGCCTCCAAGCTAGATGGCCGTTAACACCTAGTGACAGCCCGTGCAGGCTATACCGCGACACGGGAGGGTCAGAAAATTATAAAAATTTAGGGGAGCATAGATCTCACTAGGCTTGGGGACCATCGCGGACCGCGGACCACGGACCTAATGGACACCCATAAGTAGAATCTAGCACTTGCGAGATGCGCCCCACCAATGCCAGAATTGGAATCTGATATGAGTAATTAAAACTAAGATTTTAGGCATTTCAACTGTCGAATTTCTTCCAAATTTACGGTAAAAGTCTAATGTATTTTTCTACGCTCACCCACAAATTTTGGGTCCCGATTATAGCACGGTGACCGTTGATCGCGAATCAGACCCGTGCGACTAAACCCCATATCCGATCATCTCCAAATTTTGCATGGCCCTTCATCGGGCCATGGAGCACCTATCCTATAAGTTACATGGCCAAAGGGCCACCAGAACTGCCCCGATTCTCCAAACAAACTCTAGACCGCTCATTGGCAGGCCACTAATTTCAAAACTATAGAATAATATCCGTCTCATTGAGCTTGACATCCATCACGGGAATCGGACCTGGGTACTGTCCAGAACCGCTCAACTTGAGCTAAAGGATGAGTACATGAGAAGCGCAAATACCCTAAAAAAAGGAGCTGGAACTTAAGTGAATTGAGTCGTCCACTCTTATGCAAAGTTGAGGATTTCGGACCGTCTATTTGCGATCAAACTTCACACGTGGATTAAGGATATTTTTTTACTCATATCCGTATAGTCGCGGCCCCGATCGACCATCGGTGACCGTTGAACAGATTTCTAATCATATCTGTCGATCGGCGCATCTAAATGGCGGGCCGATCGTATCCATACGTAGATCATCATTAAGGCTAACTATGCTGTGGTGTATATCGACTTGTACACCCCATAATGGGCCCTAGAGCTTAGAAAGATCCTCTCATAGGTCTAGTATAGTAAAAATCTAGTACTTAGGGCCATTTGCACCAATCTAGCATTATAAAAGACCCTCATTTGGGGCACCCCTCTCCTCATACGAATTTGCCCTAGGAAGGAAAGAGAGAAGAGAGAAAAGGGAGAAAGAAGAGAGGAAGAAGAGAGAAAGGGAGAATGAAGGAGAGTGAAGGTGGGCCATAGATCAAAGTGGGGCCCAAGGGAGTCCCATCTTGCAAAACCCTACCTCTCCCTCAAGAAAATCCATCATCCACAACCGGGAGAAGCCCTCTCCGCCGATTGGGTAGGTAAATCTCTCATCTTTTTGGGAACCCCTCATGTTGAGGGAGGTTTTGCATGAGATTCTAACATGTAAGTGCAATGTCTTAGGATTCCGGCCAATCGACACTGGGTTCGACGTTTCTAGGTCGTTTTTCGAGACTTCAACAATCCATAGGTGCGGACTATTATCCTTAGGTGGCCTAGCACCGATTATAATAGGAGTTTAATGATTTTGTTTGTTAGGTATGATGTATTGAAAAATCTAGAGGAAACCTAGGGATGACATGTTGTTGAAATTGTATGAATTGTATGTTTATTTCTCCTTGATGTTAATCTTGCCTCTCTCATGATCTAGTTTATGAATGATTACATGCTCATGTTTGGTTGATTTCTTTTCTCATATGTGTTACTTCATATTGTGTATGATTCATTTACTTTTATGTATTTAATCCCTTGAGGTGTAGGAAGTGTTTAACTTCCTCACCAACCCACACCACACACATACACCTTATTCATGATATTAATAGTTTGCTTGCTAGAAAAATTTGAATTGTATGTTGAGTAACATGAGAACATGGTGTTAAATATGCTTGATGTTACATTGGTAGTTGGCATGCTATGAGTCACTATTCCTACCCTTGGGTTGGTCAGGAACATGAGGAGAGCGAAAGTGGTTCCATTGGTAGGACCACCTTGAGGCTAAACCCATGGGTTTAGGCGAGTACGTGTGGGCGGCAGTAGTTAGGCTACATGGGTCGCTTGTACCCGATGTCGTTCCGCCACATACTTGCCTGGGCTCGTGCGATTTAGTTCACTGGCTGACCCACCTGGTTTGTTAAGAGATGACAAATATTGGAATAAGGTCCAAAAGATCCTAAAGGTGATGGAGTCACCAATGAAGGTATTCTTTCTTATTGAAATTGACATAGCACATACCATGACCTTCCTCTACAATGTCATGGATAATGTGAAGTTTGTCATTTAATGTGACTGTCTAAGCCGAGAGTCTTACTGGAAGATAATTAACAAGAAATGGACAAAACAGTTCCATTACGGTTTTCGTGCAGAATGTTACTACATAAATCATAGGTACAAATACACCCAATCATTTGTTGTAGATAATGAGGTTCATGTCGGACTAAATAATATGATAAAAAAAATTAGAACCTAACTTATATTTGTAAATACGAACGTTTAATAAATTAGATACATTTGAAAATTGTCATGGTAGCTTTGGGAATACTCTTTCATAACATGCACCATCTAGATTGTAATTGACCGAATGGTGGACGAATTTCGGAGAGAGTGTGAATGCTCTCCAAAAAAATATATTAAAGATTCTAAGATAGACAACATCTTCCTCTAGTTGCAAAAAAAAAAAAACTGGAGTTGTTTTACACTTATTCATTCGAATAATAAAAATAGGTTGCTGATTAGGACGTTAGATAGACTTGTTATCATATACTATAATATGAATCTAAGAATGCGGCGATATCATAAAAACATTAGCATCAGTAGTGATACGAATTATTGTCTAATAAACTTTGATAATATTTATGGCGAGGATGAGACGCTTCCATACTAGTTGGAAGTAGGAAAAAATAGACAAAAGATGATAGTGAACAATTGGAAGTCAATGACCTAATAATACACATGACATAGCAAGAGAGTCGTGCAGTTGTGTTGGACCCAGAAAGAGTGGTGGACTCCATACAATATATGACTTAATGGAAGAGTATGAGCAATAGCAGTAGTGAGGAGACCAACACAAATGATCATGATGGTGGTCGTAATGATGCACCTGATGTTAGTCCTACTTTTAGTGTTGCTCAGCCCACCACACAATCGTCAACATATCGCGAGCCCGATGAGCATCGACGGGGTACATGAGGTCGAACCTATGAGTATACAGAGTCACGAAACAACTGGCAAGAAGACATTGATTCTAATGATGCATCAGCATGTCTAGAACATCAATAAGACTATAGTTATGATCTCGGGCATTATGGGTATTCTTATGGCCAATGAGATTATACAGAGCCTGTTCTGTCATATTCATGTTGGAATAGTCCTCCTGATCCACCATATGATTATATATTTCCAATTTCAAATCTAATTTATTTATCACATAAGATACATGCTCAATCTCATTAGTCTGAGTACGGGTAACAGTATAGCTATTCGACCAGCACTAATGGATATCCTTGATCGGGGTCATAGTCGTTGCTTAGTTAGGATCAAACAAACCTAATGATGGTGAATACATGAAGGTCAAGCAAGCATAACAAAGAATATTTTCATTTTAGTAGTGACTCGTGAGTATATTTTTTAAATATTAATTACTTTTAAGATAAGTATTTCTATACTCATTACTCACACATTCATCAAGCAAGCATACACTTAATATTGTCGAACTTGTATTTAAAATAACTCTTATGACAAACAATCAAGTAATCCGTGATCAAGTTGCTTATATAGGAGTAAATCAAATACTTAAAAAAAATAATTAAAAAAAATAAAATCTGGAGGTTGACAAAACAAGAATCACAACTTTACATGATAAGATAAGTTATTGACATGTTGAAGACTGTAAATAGAATGAACATTGTAATTTATGCAAAGTCCTCAAGTATGTAATATAAAGTAAATTATGGAAAATAATAGTAAATGTGAGATATTTTGATATTACATTTATTCTAATATATATATCATTAGTGAGTAATGCTCACTTGTACACCTTCTTACGTGAGCACCTGTGCACACCTTTACACACATGTCTTAGACATAAAATCTGCTTTTCTATGGCCTACTAGAGTTCTGGATCGGACTGAAAGTTGAGCTTGTGAGATTTAGTATTAGATAATTAGAAAATTAAATCTATAAATTTTACAGTTAATTCTAAGTTGTCAGGTTCATATATTCATCGGATAATCCGATATAACTTTTTCATCAAGGAGTTGACCATTATACCACCATAAATACATGTTCAAAATTACAGATGAATGCATATTTGAAATATTTTGAATATTTTGAATGTAATTCCTTTTTTTTTTCAGCTTTTTTTTAACAAAAAATTAATTATTATAGGGACTGTATTAATTGTTGTGGAGTTATAACGGCCAATATAACCCCTAACAATATCATTTACAGTGGGCACCATCACACTCACATTATATATATAATGCACGTACATTAAGATGGGCCTCATAGCCAGGATCCACCCACCTTGAAATCCATCGAAGCCACGCCAACCCTCTATGGTAGTTGCAACAATGCAACGAGATTTGATTGATGGATGGATCCCACGCTGGCCATCATCAACAGTATAATGACGCAACATGATTCGATTGATGGGGTTGTATTGTATGTTGTCAAAGATAAGCTCAGCTTTTTCTTTTATTTTCAAGGTTTTTCAATTTCATTTGGCTCATCTCTGACGGCATATAAACCATCAATCAAATTTTCTCATGTCACATCGTCATCACTAATGGTGATATGTTCTACCGAATCGGCATCTGAGATATAACTGACATCAATTCACTTGGACAGTCCAATGAATTAATCAACAGTGTCAGCAAACTTCATGAACTACCATGAAATATAGCCACTCTACTTTCAAACCATGAATGGGATGGTAACAATATTTTTAGAAGAAAAAATGATTATGCTTAATTAATTCATGATGATTAATAACAAATAGCTCAAACAAGTAGGGACTTTGAATGGCCACTGTGATGCACGGGCTTTATTTATACTGCCCATTTATTTTTTCATATCAATTTTAGAGGACAAGGTAAAAAATGAGGTAGATATATAACTTATCTTTTTGAAAGTTTTTCAACCTCATTTGACGTGGCTTATCTCTCTTCTATTTTTTTTTTCACGCACGACACACACACGTCACACCGTAGTGGAATTTCACCACCTATGGGTACTCAAACCCTTAACCAAGTATTAAAATTCTTGAAAGTCTATCACGTGAGCAAGAGTAAAGACCCTCATTTGGCTTATCTTGGCAGTGTCTAATGGCCAATCAAATCTTCCCATGTCACATCATCACACCATCACTAATGGTGGTGAGGGTCCACTACTTAATTGGCATCTAAGATATAGCTTGCATCAGTTCACTTAGACAGTCCAATGAATTACTCTATGATGTCATAATGCTGATAAAAAAGTTCTTGGCTATCATGAAAAATAACTATATTTCTTTTAAACAATGGACGAGATGGTTACGTTTTCGAAGAAAAATGAATCTGCTGAACCAATCCGTGACGATTTATAACAAAGGAGAATGGATTTTCAGGGATAGGACGGGGCTTTTGAGGGACCAACATGATGTATGGGCTTTATCCATACCATCTATATTTTTTAAATATCATTTTAGGGTATAAGGAAAAAAAATGAGGCGAATTCATGGCTTAGGTGGACCACACCACAGGAAGCAGAGGTGATAATGACACCCACTATTGGAACCTTCCCAGGGCCTACGTTGATGGTTAATTGCTATCTAAGTTGTTCATAAGGTCACATAGACCTGGATGAAGGGAAAACACAAATATCAGCTTGATCTAAAGCTTCTTTGGGCCCTTAAGAAAATTTCAACGGCAAGAGTTTAATAGCCATCATGTGGTCCACTTGAGCCTTGCAACTGCCTCATTTTTTTAGCCTGTTTCTTAAAATGATTTTTTTTTTAAAAATGGATGGATGGTATGGATAAAATGCAAACATAAAGGTGGCCCTCAAAGCCCCTGTTTGTTATTAGCTAGGGAGGCGCGGACAGTAACTAATTCGCACCCATAACAAATAGGCACAAATCATCCTGACCGTACATATTCAAGGCCATTGTTTAAATGTTTAATACTTTTTAGTTCATTTCCATGTTTCCATGGTAGACCATGAAATGTGATGGACCTGATGAACAGTCTAGATCAATAGATTCCAAGCATCCCAGTGAAACTAAGAGCACTATAACTTCCAGTGCTCTAAAGCACCAGGGAATATCTCTTTAAATTCGTGCGCTCGGAACGCAGTGGGGCCTATTGGGATTTTTGTGAGAAATTCTTACCATCCATCCGGTTTGTAAGTTCATTTTAGAACATAAGGCCAAAACTGAAAAGTATCCAATGCTCAAATGAGTCGAAAAAATGATAATTGAACATCCACAGTTAAAATATTCATGGGGTCATAGAAGTTTTGAATCATGCTAATATTTGTGTTTTCAGTTGATCCCAATAGGAATAATGTTATTAATGGTATGGATGGTATGTAAACATCACTGTCAAACCGAAAGAGGCTTCAATAGTAAGAATTTCCCTAACTACCTTTTCCATCAATACGATCCACTTGAGTCTTGGATGGTTTTCAGTTTTGGTCTAATTCCCTAAAATAGATGGTCCGAGTAGATTCCTGAAAAACATAACAGTGGGCCGCGCCTAAGTTCCCAGCATAAGAACTTCCTGCGACAGGCTTTTGCAGGAAATCCGCTTCCCTATGAAATGTCCTTAATCCTTTAAGTATGGAAACGGATTGGCTACTCCCCTAACCCTGGCCAATGGCTGGTGGTCGGTGCTCCGTGGGCCCCACTATGATGTATGTATTTCATCTATGCTGTCCATCTATTTTTATGGATCATTTTATGGTATGAAACTAAAAATGAGGTATATCCTAATCTCAAATAGACTGCATTAGAGGAAATAGTGTTGAATGAGTGTCTACCAGTAAAAACATTTTACAGGCTATAGAAGTTTTGGATCAAGCTGTTTTTTGTTTTTTCCCTTAACTTGGGCTCATATGACATAATCAACCAATTGGATTTCAAATAAACAGTACAATGGGCCTTGGTAGGATTTTAACGGTGGATATCCAATTACTATTGTTTTCATGTGGTGCAGTCCACCTGAAATTTATATTCCAATTGTTTTTGGGAGCAAGCCCTAAAATGAGTAGTAAAAATGAATGAAAGGAATTGATAAACATACATACAACATAGTGGGTCCCATAGAGCACCTACCACCAGCCTGCTTGTGGCAGGGGAAGTAACCAATCCCTTTCCCTCCCCCGCCACCATCCCGGTGGTTGGTGGCGGGTGCTCTAGGGCCCCACTATGATGTATGTGTTTCATTTATTTTGTTCATCCATTTTTATCTCTCATTTTTGGGCTTGATTCCAAAAATTAGATAGATATAAATCTCATGTGGACCACACCACAGGAAAACAATAGTGAATGGATATCAACCATTAAAATACCCATAAGGCCATTGTACTATTTATTTGAATTCAAATATGTTGATTAGGTCATACAGGCCCAAATGAAGGAAAAACACAAAAATCAGCTCGACCCACAACTTTTATGACCCTGAGAGGTATTGGTCTTCGCTTATTTGACACTATTTCCTGTAACATGGACTACTTGAGACTTGGATATACCTCAGTTTTATGGTTTACTTGAGATTTGGATATACCTCAGTTTTTTTGTTACAATAAATAAATTGTTATGAAAAAAATAGATGGAGGGCATGGATGAAACACATAAAACATGTTGGGGCTCAAAGAGCACTGACCACCAGCCACTGGCTGGTGTCAGGAGTAGCAGCCAATCCGCTCCCTTTCAGTACTCGTTTTCATACGGACGGGTGATATGTTCCTGGTCATCTGCAAAAGTATCCCGAACGCGTGGAAGATTCTAAACCGTTCAGATTACGGTTGTCACTGTGGACGGCTGATGCCACAGAAATTCCGTACACTGGAAGACTCGGATCCCTCTGTCAGTTGCCACCAAATGAACGGTCAGGATAAATGCAGCATTAGTCCACATTTGGCAAAAGTCAGAGCACCACCGTTTAGCAACAGTCAGAGTCGTCCTGACCGTTTGATTCTCAGCAACAAATATCCAGACGAGGCTATGGTTTAGTGATCCAGACCGTTGATCTTCTGGGGCCCACCGTCGATGTGGACATAATATCTCCCAGATTTGAGGTTCAGTCAGAAACTTCTGATTAGTACCATACGAATAAACGGTTAAGAGGAAGATAAGATCAACGGTCTGGATGAACGAAACATGGCCCCACTTGTATAAAGTGGGTACATGGGTATTCCCATTCTGATGCACCTGGACAGTTATTATTGCTCCTGTCTCTTCTTCACGTTTCCAATAATACCCTTTGGAATCTCTTTCTAGCAATCCTTGCTGGACACAAAAGACTCAACATGACGGATCTCGACGGTTCATCTTACGATATAGAGCCAATCACTCAAAATTCAAATTGATCGGACAATCCTAGCCGTTCGATAGCAAGGTGCTACCGAGTTAAGATTAATTAACGGGCAAAAGCCCACAGAGCAAAAAGCACTTGCTTGCTATAATATAACAATATGGAAGAACATCTAACACCCAACTAGCTGTACATGAAAGAATCGTGCTACTACTAGCTGCCTAACCATGGTACGTGCATGAGATCCAACCCGTCCAGAAGGATCGTCTCACTGAAAATGAGACACCCAAAAAGAATCAGGCCGATCAAATCATGTGGTCCACCACTTGATTTTGTAGGTTTTTGGGTGGTTATCCGTTGTTTTCTGTGGCATGGCCCACCTAATGATGGAACCTGCCTGACCTTTTGGGGCACTCCATTTCCTGGTGGGGGGGAACCATGCCGGGCTGGTTAGATGATATAGACAAACCATAGTGGGCCCCACACTAATCTAGCTGCACGAAGCTGGTTGCGTGTGAGACGTTCCGCTTATAACGGAGGTTTGTTGTCTCCACGCACGCCATCCCTTCTACACGTGCACAGGCTAACCTGGGATTTGTCTAAAGAATCAGATCCATATATCAGGTGGGACCTACCAATAGATCATTTGGCTAAAAGATCGGGCCAATCAACTTTTAGGTAGGCTATATATGTATTTAAAGGAATGGACGGTCGACTAAAATTTGAAATTATTTTGTAGACCGTCCATCACTTCCATATGAATTCAAAATTTTGCAGCCTAATCTAATCAGCTGTCAGCCAACCTGATATTTTAGGGTACCGATTAGGTGCGGCCGTTACCGTGAGGCCCACCTTGATGTCTGTATTCTATAGCCGAGCAATGAATCAGATCCAATTATCAGGTGGACCATACCATAGGCAATAGTGGTGACGGACCATTAATGTGCCACTGAAGTTTTGGATCAAGTGATGTTAGTTTTTTTCTCCTGTAACCAGGTTGATGTGACTTTATCAACGGGTTGGATGAAAAATAAACATCATGGGAACCTTAGGTGGGCCCTAGAAAGTTTTTAATGGTATGCGTCCATTCATCACTATTTTTTATGATGTGTTTATACTCATTGTTGAGACACATTTATTGACTAATAATAAGCCACTTTATGTCAGCATCGAGCACTTGAGAGAGTATCTTTCGCCCATTATACTCCTGCCACACATCACCTACTAAAAGTAAAGTTTCGCACTATTATATAATTACGCATTGAGGACGAAGCAATGAATGACATGTAGCCATAATTTATATGGTACATGTGACCGATGCAACATACACAACAAGTTTATAAAAGATCTACTGAGATAGGGAATTTTTTATTAACAGTCTTTCATAATCTTTTCGAAATAAGAGATCGCGCTAGAGATGTTCGGTGTTCTCGCTACGTTTATTAAGATTTAGATATCAAATCAAGTTTGGAGTAGATGAGAACCAATTGATGAGGACTCAATCCAAACTCAATCAGGCTGATCCTATAAGATTGACGGATCTCCATGGCCATACTGACAATAGATTTGAAAATAGTTTCTGGCCTCCTAAGATCTTTTAAGCCAAGTAGGAATAATCATAGAACATTTATGCATCATGGTTATTGAGAATCCTAAATCAACAAAGAAATTCGACAAAATTTTACCACTTTTTAAAATTATAAAAGGAGAACGCGATAAAAAACTCTAGGCCCACGCCAAACACAATCAATTTCTATAGCACAATTTTACTTTTCTATCTTAGTTTAGTTTTTAGTTTCTTTACTTCTGTCCAGTCACATTGCATAATGTTTGAGGCTTAAGTTATATTAAATCGCTATTGTCCAATGCCCTTGCTGTAGTACCCTTAGGAGTAGTATAAATATTCATGACCTTCCTTTGTCAGATCCTGATCAATTGACTCCTTATTTAGAAGATCAAACCTCTTAGTAACATCCTGCTGACCATTTGCTCTAATCGTCTATCCATATGAGCGATTCATGTATTTATCCTTCATTTTATTTTTTCTACTTTAGTTTATTTATTTGTCAATTGTATTGAGTATCAATTATATATGAATGAAATTGGCATTACTTTTAAGAATTTAGTTTTAAATTTGTTTATCTTCATTCCATTGAGAAATACTAAAGTTGTAATTATTGGTAAAAGAAAAGTCTTAAATATAAGGTAAAAATGATCCTCTACCCTTACACAATTCATGACCGTTGACCGGTGGTTGAGAGAGTGGTCGAATCATTAGATTCGATCTTAATTGGTCCATCTCAACATGAGGGCACCAACGTTCAATCAAACTTGGGTCAAGTATGACTTTGGCATGCCTACACTTTCCCAATCACACACGTTAACTGAATATAGGCCTCACTAACACATGTGGACTCATGTTTTATTGAATTGCATAAACAACATAATCCACTTGAATTTTGGATTTTCAGGTGGCATGGATATATAGTAAATACATTAACCTGTTTAGTACGTGGGCTTAGATGGGATTATGTGGGATGGAATTGCATTTGCTCCCATGCAAATTCCATCCGGCGTTTGGGGAGAGGACAAAAGGGGTTGGGATTAAGTGGGATGGAATTGCATTTGGTCTCATGCAGGATTTCTAGTAAATTTTGAAAACCACAACATATGTAGGCCTCACATTTATGCATGTGTTTTATCCATGTTGTCAATCCATATATTCCATCTACACGTGACATTTTAGTGACAAACATTTATTGTGAACTTCCACCAAACATGGTTTGGCTTAATCTATTGTTTTTCCTATATCAAGAAATTTATCTTGAACATGGATTAGATGTCCAAAATATCATGGTATTTCCAAACATACAATCACTATGCAATAATAGTGTTAATCCCATTTAATACAATTCCATACTATTTAATCCCATGACTAAACAGGCCCTAAGGTGGGCCCCATAGTAAGGGCCACACTATCTTGGGTGAATTTGAGCCACACTTAATCTGCTCTTGATCTTTTTATCTAAATGATTTAACACGTTTGTCCCACTAGATCTATAGCTCTGATAACGTAGGTGAGTACTAGGTTGTAGGAATTTTTGGATCTGTAAATCTGTAATTATGGAAATTCAAAATTTAAATTAATTGTAAAAATAAATTAAAACAAATTTAGAAATTTGAATATGGAGGAATTTAGAAATTTTATTTGATTCGATGTGCGATGAAAGTTACTTGGCATGAAATTGATTTGTCACATTTGGATGATATCCATAGTGGAATAGGAATACTGGACAATAGATCTCCAAGATACCCTCGAATGTTGTTTTGTCACACCGGCGCACTCGATCTACGAAGACTCAAACTGTCATTGTATGTATAATCTGAAGACTAAACCTAATGAAATCGTTGCAGAGATTCGAAGTGAGAGAGATAGCCGAAAGATTGAACTTAATCAAAATTCGAAACCAGAAAAGTTCATATAATAGACTTCAAAGGTTGCCTCGAATGAGTGTGTACACACCCCTGCCAACATTCAATGTTGTTGAGTTTTTTTTTTTAAAAAAAACTTTTTGTTTTTCAGCTCTGTCAAAAATACGAAACAAATAAAAAAAAAAACTTTTAAGCTTGTAAATATACTCACACTTGGACACCACACTATACCACACTGCACAATGGCTCGACTCGACACGTGTGTGTGGTTCATGATATAGATTGAGGCTGATGGTGTCATGCCCCAAACCCTGAAATCGGATTCACAGGAATCCCGATTACCGAATCCGGTGCTGACAGCCTCCGTAGTACCCCATTCTCGGCTCCTAGCGTTCATACGCCAGATTCCGATCCTGGGGTCCTACAAGGAGGTTTTTTTTTTTTTTTTTTGTATATACATTTAACCCGTAATAAGCATAACCACAAGATTACCCAATTCACAAAGGCAACATCATCATCACATATCCACTAATATAATCATTTGGGTACAATGCTGAAAGGAAATACATAATTAAAAACCAAGCTCCGGAAGACCGCCGCACGCTCCAAGCTCAACATTGCTGCAACCTAACATCGCCTGCACGCATCTATCGTGCATAAGCTTATAGAAAGCTTAGAGGGTGGTGTAAGTGCGTACAAGGTAAGTGCCAAGTATTCAACATAATGACATCATCATATAAGACCAGAAATACCGGTAATCCATAAATCATACAATATCGGAATAAGTAGAAATGTTGATAAGATCATGAATTATCAGAGTAAGTAGGAATATTGACAAGATCATACGATAACAGAGTAAGCGAAAATACGGACAAGTCCATTAGTCAATCAATGTCAGAATATGCAATATAGAACTACTATGCAAATGAGGAATCATAGATAGCTAAATATCAGATGTAGAGGATACAATACAATATACATTCCTAATGAGTAACACAAATAGCATCAGCCGTACCTAAACCATATAAATGCAGAGACACAATAGCCCAAAATGCCATATGCCGCGAATGTTCTGCAATATGCGGTGCGAATGGAATGACCATACTGGAGTGTGAAGTCGGGATGATGGTACGTAGTATCGCAGGCTATGGGGTCCATCACAAGGGACTTCTATCCAAACCAGTCCCATACCTAAATTTGGATAGTTAGACTCAATGTGGTAAACTCCTGATCTCAGGTTAGTCGCGCGCCCCAACCGAAATTCTGGCCATTGCGAAAGCACTCGTAACAAATAGTTGCGCACTACCAACCCGAGTGGATAGTGAATGAATGAATGCTTGAATGAGTATGTAACTCCTAATCACTAAATCCACATATCAGTACAGTTCATCTCTAGGATCATCACCGGGGTTTAATACACTCCAAATGGCACTACCGCTCTCCCAGCCGCACAGTCCAAGTGAGCATAAGAAACCTCACTATCCGCCTTGCCAATAGTCTGCAAATACATATCCGGCACGTCGATAGCGGACCCATTCACGAGCTGGTCAAACTCAGCCTAGTATTGCCCCCTACCCTCGGGCGAGTAAGGCCATACCCCCTCCCAACCGACCACGACATAGTGGGAGACGCGGCCTCCTGGTATTCGATACTCGGGCGCTCATGTATCCACTCGGTCTCGACGTTGGGGCGTCTCCTGGCCACGGAGGTTTAGGAATTTTCACCCAGGGACATCTATGGCGTCCGTATGCTAGAACCAAACATTTCCGGTGTCCTATTTGGCCATCCACGATATGCCTGTGGAGGCTACGGCCCTGATGTCGCTAGGGCATACAATAATCATAGTGCGAGATGCATGAGTCATACAATCCAATCATGCATCAGTCCTGCACATACCGCGTGCTCATGTGAGATAATCTCCACCTATCAGGGAGTCTCATAACAGCATGCTCAATGACATATGTAATGATCAACCACCTCTCATAACAAGCATGCAGATGATGCGCATGGGCATGTATCATGATGCTATGCTGACACATACTCCTAACCGGTATCCACAACCAGCATCGATAATCGACCTCGACCATGTGGACATTTAACCAACATTGCCCCCAAGGAATGGCCTACATAGAGTCAAACATATAATGGGCCCACAGCCTCACACAAGGGCCTAATATACAACACAATGGGTCTTATTCAAGGGCCACATATACACAACAGGTGGACCCTGCTCATGGGTCTAATACATATCACAATGGGCCTTGCCCATGGGCCATGAATACATCACAATGGCCTTGCCCATTGGCCTCAAACATAGGACATGTGGGCCCTACACATGGGTCTTGAATACATCAAATGGACCATGCATCATAGGTTTAATACATATCACAATGACCCTCAACTACGGGTCACATATACATCATGTAGGTCTCGACAATCGGCCTTGGCAATCGAATTCGATACTCAGAATCGGCCTCGACAATCGGAACCGGCCAATACAATCGACCTCGACAAATCGACACCGATAATTAGCACCGATAATCAGCATCGATAATCAATATCGACGACCGGTCACATAGATAAGACCGGGTTCATAGATGAACATCTGATCAATCATAATATAAAGATCAGCCCTCGGCCATGGTTATATCAAATCTGGTAGCATGGAATCATCCGTCCATGGTAAATGGGGCCCACTTATTTGGGTTAACCCACTAAGAGAATGATGAGAATGGGCCTGATAAGGCCTAAGGAAGGGTCACAATGTGGACATCTAACCATCACTGCCCAGCAATGTGGACATTTAACCAACATTGCTCCCAAGGAGTGGTCCACATAGAGTCAAACATAAGGTGGGCCCAAATATCCAACAAGTGGGCCTCAAACAGTCATCACAGGTGGGCCTTACACATACAGCACGTGGGCCTACACATCACGGTGGGTCGATAATATACACATCATGGTGGGTCGCATCATTGGGCCGCACCAATGGGCCTCATGCAATTCAAGTCAGGCCTCAATAAATGGGTCGGAAACATATCACAATAGGCCACGACATACGGCCAGAAATACGTCGCAATGGGCCATACTAATACATCAAAGCGGGCCTCTTTATATGGGCCGCACCAAAAATCATTTCAATAGTTGTAGGTATAATATGTGTATCACTACACCCATGGCCCACGTATGATGATTAGCACTGGTACAAACATATCCATGTAAATCGGCGCCAACCAAACATTGTCCAGCACTATCCCAACATTATGGACGGGGTGGATACAAAATACAAACATCTAGGCGGGCCGCACAAGTGGACAGTGTGGGTGAAGTACACACAGCATGGTGGACCTGTACAGTGTAGGCAGGCCCAGCACATGCAGCAAGCGGGCCCTGCGCCATCAAGACGGGTAGACAGTGCGGGTATACAATGCATTTATCATGGCGGAATCACACATTGAAAAGGTCCTTATATACATCATATTGGGCCTCGACCCATGAGCCCCAAATACATCTAATGGGCCGCATCACAGGGACCTCATATATAACAAGTTGGGCCTTAACAATGGGTCATAAATATGGTAAGTGGGCCACACCACATGGCCACGTGTATATCAAATGAGCCACACTCAAATATAAATGGTGATAATGATTTCCACTACTAAAATTTCCAAGGCCCGCCATGACATTTATTTCTCATTCAATCTAATCATAAGATCTCAAAGATTTCAAAGATAGTCGTTCAATCCTCACCGTGCACTATGGTCTACTTGATAAATAAATCTGTCTTATTTTCGTCCCAAACCTAAAAATCATTTTTCAAAAATGGTTGGACGGTTGGATGAAACACATGCATCATGGTGGGTCCCATAGGGATGGAAGGTATAGATAAGTCACATATTCCGTGATGGATGTCCACAATTGTGGACACAACACATACATAAATGGGTCTTAAGCAAGACCCACCAAAATGTTTACTTTCCACCCAACCTAGGGCCCAACATACTGTCCATCCAAACTGGGGCCAACATGATGTTTATTATTATTATTATTATTATTATTATTATTATTTTATCCAAACTGGTCATAGGGTCACATGGGCCTAGGGCCCACTGTAATATTTATTTGCATCTAACTTGTTGGTAAGGTCATACAGACATGGGGCCCACTAAAGCATTTATTTTTCTCCCAACCTGATGATAGGGTCACACGATCATGGGACCCACTGGAATGTTTACTTGCATCCAATCTATTGATAAAGTCGCATGGGCCAGGGGCCCACTGCAATGTTTACTTACCATACAACCAGTTTATAAGGTCACGTGGGCCTTTGGCCCACTGTAATATTTATTTGTCCACCAAATTTTTTTGGTATGGTTATGTGGTCCTGGGGGTCCACCGTGATGTAGTTCACAAATCCAACCCACTTATTGTGTGTGTCCCACCAATTTAAGGGTCCAAACCGAGTTTCAGGTGGATCCAAGCTGCATGTGAACCCCAGCAGTTGATTCCATGTGGCTTGGTACACCACTGCATGAAAGGTGATGGTGTGGGCCATCCGAGAACTTTTTATGACTAATTTTTGGAACCAACGCATCATAAAAGGGGACCTATTAAATGAACGGCATGGATGTAGAACATACATCATGGTAGGATCCACAATTGGGGCCAAGGGGGCCCTCCCTATTTCACGCTGGACGTCCAGACTCCTCTGGACGTCAAAGCATATTTATTGTTATTATTATTTTTTTTCTTTTTTTTATACTAGGTGGGACCCACATTAATTAGATCCACTCTATCTATTATAGGTGTCCCATATAATTAGGGGTCCAAACCAAGTTTCAATCACATCCAAAACTCAAAAAGGCCCCACCAGATGATTTTATATTTTTAGGCATGTTTTCACATGATTTTGGATGGTATGGCCCACCTGAGTTCCGTATACGGATGATTTTTGACAGGGGTGTCACTGCCACAAGGGCCCACCCAATGCATGGTGTTGATGTTCGAAACACGTCACGGTGGGGCCCACAGCTGGGCCGTGAGGCCCAGTCCGTTTGTACGCCCGCCAGTGCAGGACGCTGGTGCTGCGTCCTTGGACGATGTCAGCGGCGGCAGCAGCAGCTGCTGCGTAATTTTTTTTTTTTTAAAATAAGGAATTTTATAAATTTCTGGGGTAGGGCCCACTTTAGATCGATCCGACCCATCCATTGTATTCTACGGCCCATGATCGACCAAATGATACCAATATGCAATGTGTTTTTGGCGAATAGGAGGGTCAAAATGAGTTTCAATGGTAATACCACTATTTCCTATGATATGGCCCGCTTGATTGTCAGATCAGTCTCATATTTTGGCTCAACGCCTAAAATGGGCGGCATGGATTTTATACATACATCAAGGTGGGGCCTGCATGAGCGGCCCACCTTAAAACACTATTCTTCTTCCTCTCTTTGCTTGTTAGTACACCACCATGTCAGTACACGCACACCACGTTAGCACTCCCTGTCCAGCGTCCCCTGGACATTGGACAGTATGAATATAACACAATCATCATGGTGGGTCCCATGTGTAGGTGGCCCACGTGTCACCAGGGTGGGTCCCACATGAACGTGGCCCACCATAATTAAATCAACTTGATATTTATGTGTTTCCACCACTATAAGATAGGGTCCACATGACTTGTACGGTTTGGAAAAAACATACCTCAAGGTGGGGTTCATCCAAGTGGGCCACACATCATCAAAAAAATGAGAAGGAGAAAGAAATGAGCACCCACCTTTGATCTTCTATTCCTTCTTCTGCCTATGCAATCTAGAACCCCAAGGGAACAATTTCGACGGTTGAGACGATGATCCAAGGGTTGGATTGAGTGGTAGGAAGGGGGCCACACTAGTTTCTCTCCCATGGAATGCCATGGACGGTTCCATGCTTGGGAAAATGAGAGAGAGAATGAGAGAGAGAGAGGAGTGAGAAAGAGATGGGTGATGGGAGAGAGGGATGGTGCATGTTGACTTTTGGGTGAAAAAGAAATGGGTGCCATGCCTTGTTGGTGAAAAGGGAATGGCTAAGTAAGGTTGTGTACTTAGACTTGATTAATGATTGATGTGACATTTAGGCTAGAGATTCTCTTGAAAATTGCGACGTGCGGTGTTTTCTCGAACCGAACGCGGGCCCACATTTCCTGGCCTGAGTATCGCCTCGGCGAGCGAGATGCGGCGTCAGAATCGCAGCGACTGCGCGGTCGCAAGGGTATAGGTCTCGGGTCGAGCTGACTCTGGAATACGAGATACCACTCGGAGTCGCGCGCAACTGCCAATAAAAAATCGCGGGTCGCCGGAATTCTACCGAGAGGACCACGGAAGCCTACGGGATGGTACGGGCTAGAATACGGGTCTTACAGATGGCATAACCCCTAAACAACCAAATTTATATGCCCCTGGAAGGGGCCTAAGCCCTATGCAAAATTTTCTTCTTATAAATTTGAAGTTTTTTTTATTACTTATCCCACATGAGATTAAACCCACACCATTATAAGACAACATGCCTTTATTGCTTTTTAGAAAATTTGAAGGGAATTCTTTTTTCAAATCATTTGAAATTATTTATTTATTTATTTTGAAATACCAAGAATAAGCAAAGGTTAGCACATGTGTCCACATGTATAGGGATGTAAATTGTCTGTTAAAGCTTTTCTTAGGAGCTTCTAGCAATAGGAAGCTAAGTGGGGCCCACCATGATGATCGTGAGAAATCCACGTAGTTCATCCATTTTTTGTAAATCATGTTAGTACATGGGGTTAAAAATGAAGCAGATCCAAAATTCAAGTGGGCGCACATTAAGAAACAACAAAAATTGAACATCCATCATTGAAACATTCATAAGGCCATAGAGGTTTTGAATCAGTCCAATATTTGTATTTTCCATTTTTCTCACTAGAAACGATATTATTTAGTATTGATGGCATGTAAACATCACGGTAGACCCTTAAAGGAGGTTTCAGCTGTAGGCATTTCCCTACACACATTTTCCTGTTGTTCAACTTGAGTTTTATATCTACCTCATTTTAGCTCAAACCCTAACCTGAAAATGGATGGATGGGAAGGATTTCTTAGAAACATTTAAGCGGGCCTCGCCTAGCTTCCTGAAAGTTCTTTCCAAAGGCGTGAGAAGGCAATAATTAGAGGGGAGCCGATTAGGCCCAGCCTCACCCAAGACATTGCTGCCTTTGCTATGGAGTATGTATGTATTTTATATCGGCGCTGTTCATTCATTTTTTATATCAATTTAGGGCAAGAGCCTGAAAAAAATTTTAAAAAAAAAAGAAAAAAAAAAAGAGAGAAGGAGATCCAAAACTCATGTAGACTGCACAGTGGAGTAAGTGGTGATTGAATGCCCTACTATTAAAAACTTTCCAGAGCCCACCATTATGTTTTTTTTTTTCCCATAAGGGAGAAAAACAAATATCAGATTGATCCAAATTTTTTGTGGCCCATTAATGGATTATCACTACTATTTCCCATGGTATGGTCCACCTGAGAACTGAAATTATTTCATTATTTTGTTCATGCCTTAAAATAATCTGAAAAAAATGGATGGACGGCTCGGATATAAAATACATACATCAAAGTGACCCCACAGTAAGGGTTGCACCATCTTGGGTGAGGCTGGGGCGCACACGATCCGCTCCCAATCTTTAATCCAGATGATCTAACACGTCTGTCCCACCTGATACACGGCTCTGATGGCCTAAGTGAGTGCCAGGTTAGCACGTGTTTCCACATGTAGAGGCGTGTGTTGAGCTAGCAAAGTCTCAGGACCTGTTTTGTCCTTTAACAGAAAAAGGCAATCTGTAACCAATATTTGCAGAAAAAGGAAAAAGGAAATGGGAATAAAGTTGGATCGGCTATTCTTCAGTTCAGCTAAAAACATGAGACGAGTTGCTTTCATAAAAGTGAATATGCCCCTACTTAACAACTTTACCAAAACTTTCGTAGCAAACCGACACAGGTGTCCTCTCTCTCACGTGTAGGGAGTGGATTAGGTGCGGCCCTGACCATTGGGCCATCTTGATATATGTATTGTATATCCACGCCGTTCATCTATTTTTCCAGCGCATTTTATGGCATGAACCCAAAAATGAAGCAGACCCAGATATCAGGTGGGCCACACCATAGGAAATAGTGATAATTGAACACCTACCATTAAAAACTTCCTAGCGCCCACCATAATGTTTATTTTACATCCAACCTGTTGATACGGTCAGACAGACCTGGATGAAGGGGGAAAAACACATCTCATCTTGATCCAAAACTTTTGTGGCTCATAATAAGTTTTTAATGGTCGATCACCACTGTTTCCTCTGTTGTGGTCCAACGATGATTTGAATTTCCTTCATTTTTTGTCTCCTCTCCCAAAATGAGTTTGAAAAATGGATGGACAGCATGGATATACAATACATGCATCAAGGTGGGTCCCACAGTCAAGACCGCACCATGTTAGGTGTGGCCGGGTCGCACTCCCTCCTGTTTATACACAGTGGTTTTAAAACGCAGATGAGTCCGAGTCGACTCGGATTCAGTAGCACCTAATCCGCCAAACTAATAGTATACCTTTTTTTTGAAATGACCAAAATGCTCTCACTATAGATGAAAAGACAAAAAGTTCCCTCCACTTTCATGATGTATCCTATACTTGATGAACGGTTAGAAACTTTGACATGTGTGATGAGTCCACCCATCTCTAAGCCATGTCGGGCTCTTTCACACGGAATTACAAAATATTTAAAGTAGCTTAAAAGCGTATATCACAATACCTTGCTTGAAAGATGGATAAAAACTTCCAATTATACAAGAATATTGTAAAGTGAGTTTAAGTGGTTCAAGTACTTCTCTATCTGTTCTTATAGAAGGAGATTAACTATGCAATTAATAAAATAAATAATTACAATGCAATGATTTACTATATCCTTAATAACTTGTCATTTATGTCATTGGTCTTGAGGATAGGTCCATCTAGAAGAGAGCTGGATCATGATAGGGGCTTCATAGTCCGGCCCAGTCCCACTGCAATGTGCATGTGCAAGTATTAACTTGAGGACTTGCACCTTACTAGACCACCGTTTACTTCAATGAAATCTTAAGAAACAGCTTTACGCATATACCAAAAACCAAGCTCCTCCAAACATGGAACAATAAAAAATTTCACAAGTCCCTGATTACCATAGATCATCCAAACAATAAAAATTTCAATAAGATGAACCATGGAACGTATTTGTATGAAAAAAGAACTGGATGGCTAGAAAAATCACTTGAGTGAATCATTGAGAAGAGCCAAATTGCAAAGAACCATTCATCGTCGCGGATAGTAAAAGCTCCAAAAAGTATCATTTAGAGATAACATCATCATTTGCATCAATGGGAGCCACTTCAAAACAAGCAAGATGGCGAAGCAGGAAAGCTGAGATGGTCTCAATCTCTGATCATGAAATGAATTTCAGTTACAATCAAGAAATCAATTCCAATTACAAAGAATACTAGATTGCAGTAGATTATCCGGACCTCTCATGAGGAAATGACCCTCATCAGAATTGAATGAACCAAATCAAAATGAGCTATCCCATCTCCCTCCTAAACAAGAATAGAACCACCCTTAATTGGATTTTTTCTCAGAAGATCTTTCAGCATCATCATCCACAAGCCGCTCTAATGGGTGAGAATCATCCTTTCGAATGGCGAGTGGCGATGCGGTCTGATTGCCATAACGGTCAGTTTTCAGCCCTGTGACGCTGGCAACAACTGAATCACCCTTATTCCCCAGATCCACTGCTGTATAACAAAAATAAAAAAGAACTGCCATGAATTTAAACAAGAAAAGGAATTAAGTGAATGCGTATCTCAGCGCATGTTTGGTTGCACAAATTTCATGAAATATCATGACATTTTGTACCAAATTAGATTGATTAATCATGATATTTCATGATATTTTGGTGCAACCAAACACACCTGAAATTATCTAAACGAATTGTGCCATTGTTCAGACAATCAGGACTCCAAATCTTAAATCACTTGTGCCTGCTTTCTCTTTTTCCATCTTGTGGATTGTCTTTTGAAATTGAAAATGGTCGAAACAGAATAAAAATGGAAGTTGTTCCTCTACAGCTCGATATAATTGAAAAGCTTGTTACAAATGTCTAAGGCCATGTTTGGCAGTATGAGTGAACTGAATTGCAATCACTCACATTTATCAAGAAGAAATTACAAAAGTTAAGTGATGTTTTCCTAGCATTCATAATCAGGAAGTGGCCCTCAAATTGCAGATATGTTTCTTTGAAGTCCAACTTAATGTAATTGCAAATGCAAGGAAACTACAATTAGGATAGTGATTGCAATTCAGTTCGATAGTGCATTCAAACACACTCTAAATCTTGGCATGTATGTGTTTGCCAAAAGGTTTAGGATCTAGTATGTGACAACTACTATAAACTAAATGGAATCACAACCCTACAATCGATCGACTGGTGCAATTTGGCAGTGGACCCAGACCATTTAATTAGTGGACCACCTGTTGGAAGAGTTGAAGGGCCAAAATAAACCAATTGGAAATTCATAAACATTTGATCCATCATTCATTTTAAGACAACCATGAAAAGTTTAGAGCAGTGGTCAAGAAATAACCAATTGCTGCAATTTTTTAACCATTGGCCCATCCATGAAGTGGCCTTCAGTTGGGCAGTTCGAATGATTGACACATTCACCAATCTTATCATTTGTTGGATCAATACCATTAACCAGACACAAATTCAATCCGCTTGTTGTAGAAAATATCAAGATGAATAGTGTCCGGCCCTCATGCTTTCCAGGATATTGTATTTCCTGACTTTGAGAAGTCAAAATTCACATGAATAAGACCAGAAAATAAGAAAAACAGAAGCAGAAGCCCAACAATCCACCATTTCTCATGTCATATCTTCCTGCCAATGTGATATATATATATATATATATATATATATATATATATCAGTATTTTATATAGCTTAAGTCGTGTGTAGCCTATGCAACATGATTAATTTGCATAAGCTACATGCCACATAGACTACGCTACGCGCTACATAGCGATGTTAAATCTTTCCATTTTCAATAAAAATCAGTTAATCTTTTCAATGCTTTTAGTAAAATAACGTAAGTAACAGTATTAAATCACTTTTTTTGTTCCTTCTTTTCCTTTATACTTAATCACTGCCTTTCCTACTACTTCAAGTTGTGTTTGGTTGCACGAAATATCATGAAATTTTGTTAAATTTCATTATTAACCAGTATAATTGGTGTAAAATATCATGAAATTGATGCAACCAATCGCAATCTTGATTAAAAATCTACAACTATTGTGTAGCTTACACTACACGCTATGTAGCTTACATCTCGCGCTTCAAGGGAGTGAACGCTACGCTATACGCTATTCGTGATTTAAAACACTATAAATATAAGAAATTACAAGAATGAAGAAAGATAACTGAGAATTGAGTTCTATGAAAATTGAACCAAAAAACAAAAAACGAAAAAAAAAATCCACTTTACATGTTCAAAGAGAATACATTTAGAGAAAAAATTTGATACTCAGGCAGAGTGTGATGCATGATATGCGGGCACTAAAAAAATTACTAGGAAATTGCATATGCAGCATACAAGTAATTCAAATTAAACTGTTCAAAATATGGGTCCCAGCTTAGATTTATCATTCACAAAAATTATGCTTATTTTGATTATCTATCAGACATTTATTGGACAGTCAAAAGTGAAAAGAATATCCAATTGTCATACTTCTACAAACAACTGTCCATGAAGTAGAAACTAGGATTATTCAAACAATCTGATTTTGGACTGTGACTTGGGGGCATCTGGAATTGCCCCACATGAGAGATCAAGGTGCAATCCATGCCATTCATCAGACAGGTCCCATTGCGTAGATGAAGTGGCCAAAATGATCAGGCAGGTTCCATCTTCAATTGGACCACAAATGTATGAAAAATAGACTATTGAAAAACATAGTCCAAATATTCTGAAATCGATGTACACGTGGTCCATGGCCCACCTAATGAGTTGGTAGGGCTAACTTTCGGCCAGAAAACATGAGCCATGGGCCCACTTGTCGTGTAGAGATCTTGATCAGAAAGAAAATAATCATTCCCCCCTTTTGCTTCTCTTAGACCAAGAACCTTAGATGAATAAATAAAATAAATAAATAAATAAAAACAGATTCTTCTGTTACTTCATTCAGAGAAAGAGAGATTAGGATAGATAGATAGATATAATGGATCTTGAATAAAAGAAACTACCCAAATTCAAACCCTTGATTTCTTTTTTGGAATTCTTTTGAAATCTTATTCTATCTTCCTATCAATCAAATTCTCTAAATACCAAAAACAGAGAAAAGATTTTTAAAAAGGCGAAAACGGAGAATTGGGTTATCGAGATCTTGTCATGATCATACCTGGGCGGGAGAAAAACCAGAGGATGACTGCGCATACGATCAGAACCATCGGTATGATGTGGACCGCACTTTCGGCTGATCTGAGGCGGGAAGTCTCCTTCTTACCGATGTCAGAGAGTGGATTGTACGTCGGAAGCTGATCGATCTCGACCGCCTTGAAGCCTGGCGATCCTTTGATTTGTGGAGACATGCTCACGAAGAATTCATCGGAGGCTCGAGACGTGCTCCCCGACCGATGCATCTTCACAGATAACAGGAAGAACAAAGCCAGAAGAACAAGAAGATTACAGAGGAGAGAGAGAGAGAGAGAGAGAGAGAGAGAGAGAGAGAGAGATTCCTGAGGAGAGGGAGAGGGAGGGGGGTTTTGGTTTGAATGGATTCCGAGGGAGGAAAGGGAATTTGGATTTCAGAGCTGAAAAGATCTTTTCTTTTTCTTGAATTTCAGAGTCAACCTACAACGTTTGTATGTGGGCTTTTCCGTACATAGGTTTTCTATACACCGACAACGTGTTACTTGTGTGGAGCATCCCATCCGTCAAAATGGTGGGCCGGATTTTAAGATGTATAGAAGATGTTACGAGCAGTCGAATCATTAGCTGGGTTAATACCGTATATTGAGGCAGATCATCTACTCACACAGATTTTTCTGGTGTGGCCCATCCGATCAGGGACCAAACTGGATTTTGTGATGATCTGTGTGGTTCGGATCACATTTGTACGGCTTGGATGCTTTATACATCTGACAGGTTGTTGTGAAAGACACTGTTGTATGAGAATGTTCATATACAACGCTGTATGGAAACACTAACGGATCCGGCCTTTTCTTCCGGCCTGCGTGTCACGTGTGTAGAATATCTAGCCCGGGAAAATCGTGGCCACGTCATGACCTTCGAAGTGGGTTGGTGGTGACCCAAACACCACCGACATCCGTGATGACCGGACTCTGTTTGGCCCACCGAGATGTATGTGTTTGATCCACGAATATCAGTTTAATCCACTCATTCGATGGGCCACACTAGTACACGAGTCATAACAATGGCTGTCCAATGATATTTATGTTTTGCCTTGCTCGATGTGTTGAACGGACCTGATTTTTACATCAGGTGATCATCATGGCGTGGACCACATTTTTAACGGTTTGGATATTCTACACATATGACGTGTTGGTGGGAAAAATGGATGCATTGGATGTTACATATTTAGAATTAATCCCATCCGTAGAAACGATGAGACCCAACATGATGATTATCCTCTTCAAAAATAAGGCCAATCAACTCATCAGGTGGGCCATAAAGTACACTAAGTCATTCCATCGGCTATAAATTGATAATGATTTTGTGTCCCCTTCTATATGTCTATCAGCCTAATTTTCAACCAGATGATCATCATAGTCTGGCCCACACTTACGCACAGACAGGATCATCGATATATATATAAATTGGCAGTGAAAAAATGGATGTATCATAACTTGTGATCCGTTAGGCCCCAAACTGATGTTTATTTGTCATCTAATCTATTCATAAGATCATACAGACATGGATGAAGAGAAAAAACAAAGATAAGCTTGATCCAAAACTTCCGTGGGGAATTTTTTTTTAACAGTAGATGTTCAATTCAACTGTTTCATGTGGTGTGGTCCATTTGAACATTTTATATGATTAATTTTTGGGCTCAAGCCCTAACATCATTTGGTAAAATAGATGGACGGAGTGGATCAGATGCATAAATCATGGTGGACCTCACAGTGTCTACTCAGTACGCTAAGGGTAATGAGTTACTCCGCAATCTGCTTTCGTCAAACAAGGGCGCGGATTAGATAATGACACGCTGAGTAGCGAGACTCACTTATGAAGTGACGTCACCAAGTTCCGTGGGCCCCATTATAATGTGTGTTTTGTATCCACTCATTCCATCCACTTGGAGAAATCATTTTAGGGCAATATCCAAAGAATGAGTTAAATCCAAAGCTCTAGTGGACCCCAACACAAAATAGTGGGACAGTGACGCCCACCATTAAAAACTTATAAATGCCACAAAAGTTTTAGATCAAGCTGATATTTGTGTTTTTCCTTCTTTCATGTCTTTTTTAACTTTTGAACAAGTTGGATTTCAAATAAACATTATGGTGGGCCTTAGGATAGTTTCAATTTTGGGAATCACTCTCCCCACTGTTTTCTATGGTGGGGTCCACTATAGATTTTTATCTACCTCATTCTTTGGCTCATGCCCTAAAATGATATCTCAAAATGGATGGACGGTGTGGATACAACACATACATCATAGTGGGGCCTACAAAACTTAGTGACGTCACTTTAGTAGCGGAATCGCTACTCAACCTTTCAGTATCTAACTCACGTCCGTCAAACAAGCCCGTTCCGGAAACAGGTTGGCTACTCCCTGCCACCGGAAGCGGATTGCGTAGTGAGTGCGGATTGCGGAGTGAGTAACTCACTACACTTAGCGTACTGAGTAAACTTTGTGGGGTCCACTGTGATTTATTTATTATATCCACTCTGTCCATTCATTTTACCAAATAATTTTAGGGGTATAGCCTAAAAATGAAATATATAAAATGTTTAAATGGACCACACCACAGGAAATAGTTGAATTGAACGTCTACGGTTGAAATTTCCGTTCTGCACTGACGCAAAAGAAAGAGGACAGGGATTGCGTCCTACCCGGCAATCTGTTCGGCAGGGCTTTGTGGGGCCCAACGTGATGTAATTGTTTTATCCACGTCGTTCATTGCTTTTCTCATATTATTTTAAGTTATGATCCTAAAAATGAAGCAGGTCCACAACTCCAATGGACCACACCAAAGGAAGATGTAGTGATAATGACGATCACCGTTGAAACCTTTTTAAGGGCCAACGTGATGTTTTTTTACCATCCAACCTGTTCAAAAGGTCATGTAGATGTGGATGAAATGAAAAAACAAATATCAGCTTGATCCGAAACTTCTCCAGCTCTAAGAAGTTTTTAATGGTGGACTTTCAATCCCCACTTTGTGGTCCACTTGATCCCTGGACCTGACTCATTTTTTGGATCATAACTTAAAATGATATGAGAAAAACGGATGGACGGGGTGGATTTCTCAAAAAAGGTTTCTAGGGCAGGGCCTTCATGCGGAGGCTTTTCGTAGGAAATATAATTGAGAGAGAGAGCCGGTTTCATCAGTTTTGTTTCTCCACTTTTGCCATCTGACTGCTAGCATAGTGCCAGCTCTCGACCATATGGAAGGTAACATTAAGGTCGAGCGTATAGTACCTTATATATATATATAGGGAAAAGGTACTATGTGCTCGACCTCACGATAAGCTCCCATGAGGTCAAGCTGTGTGGGCCCCACCGTGATGCATGTCAACCATCAACACCGTGCATTTGATGGGTCCCCTTTAAATTATGGGATATCCCAAAAATCAGTTGTATATGGAACTTAGGTGGGCCATACCATCTAAAATCATGAGAAGACACCGTTAAAACATATAAAAGCACTTGGTCGGGCCCACCTAAAGTTTGCATGCATCTAAAACTTGGTCTGAACCCTCATCCAAGTGGGACACACATAATGGATGGGCTGGATTTACAAACCACATCTCGGTGGGCCCAAAAAATGATTATGAATGTTTTAATGGTGCACGGCCCCTCTCCACTTCTGTATGTGGTGTGGCCCACACAAGTCACGGATTGACTTGATTTTTGAGACCTAGGCCCATGATGGAATGGTGCATCTGACTGATGGGGTAGATGTTCAAAACGCATCACGGTGGGGCCCATACAGCTCGACCTCATGGGACGGACTCGTGAGGTCGAGCGCATAGTACCTCTTCCATATATATATATATATATAATATATATATATATATATATTGGCAGTGTCGCAAAATTGCAGTCGCGCGAATACACCTACTACGGCTTAGGTTTCTTCTTTCCATATCAGTGAATGCTATTCCCAATTCCTACGCGCTCAAGCGCCAAACAGAAACGCAAAACGTGTATTGGAACTGAGACGTTAATAAGATTATTATTTCAAGAGTATCTACTATTGTAAAATTTAATCTGGCCCACTGATCATTTTACACCGTGTAAATTGAATGTCCAACGCTTATTAATATTTTCCTAACCGTTAATTGGCCCGTACGTTTATGCCCCTATTTATAGCTTGACCAGGCTGAATTTTGTATATACAAAAAATAAATAAATAAATGAACAGCGTGGATGTCGCACGAATATGTGAAGTTGCAATTGTAGTGTGTTTATGTTTTGCGCTTGAAAATGGCCGGTCTTGAAATATGAATACCTATTGAAAAGAGAATCTGTTGGTTGTGGTACGACCGCTTTGTATGCTGAGCTTTTTTATCTGCTTTCGAGAGTTCTGATTGGTTTAGAACTCTCGCAGTGGAATCTCTCTCGAGGAGTTAATCACGTGATCCTAGACCGTTAGATATGTACAGTGCAGCCCATGTTTCATGATCTAGACCGTTGTATCTGTTAGGATCCACCGTGGATCGACCATGCAAAAATAGTGCTCGTGGGATATGGGGCCTGGACATAGACGGTTGAGTAGAGATATTATAATGCAGTGATCCAACAGGGAAAAAAAAAGAAGAGCGAGGATTGGTAGCTAAGATGTGGACCGGGTCACTAGGAATAGATTCTGTGGGGCCCACTTTGATGTAATGTGTTTTATTCACACTATTAAAAGATTTTCTCATCGTTTTAAGTTATTATCCTAAAAATGAGGCACGTCCACAGCTCTAGTGGACCATGATAAAAGAGGCTGCACTGATAATGATGCTCACCATTGAAACATTTAAGTATTGAAATTGAAATAACCCGTTTGTTAACAAACATTTTAAATGTCTGAAATATGTTAATTTGACACATTTGCCCCTATCTCCGGTTTGAAAATGTTTTACATTATAAAGAAATTATTTTTATTAAATGAAAATAAAATTATTATATTTAATTTGAATAAACTAAAATACCTAACAGAAAACTAAAATTTCATCATAAGGCCCTCAATTCATCTGGGTGAGGAGATTGGCATATGTGTTGTGTAGTGTTAAATAAGGCCCACCTTATATTTATATGCTATCCAAATCGTTTATAAGGTCATTCCCAATTGGTGAAGTGAAAACATATCCAAAACTTTCGTAGCCTATTTAAGTTTATTTTACATCCAATATGTTCATGAGGTCACAAATACTTGTATGAAGAGGGGAAAAAATCATAATGATCCAAAACTTCTGTAACCCCAAAAAGGGTTTCAATGGTAGATGTTCAATCGACCATGTCTGACCAATTTTTCGAGGTGAATCCAATGGGCGGACTTGATTTCACCATTGACACTGATCATGGGCCCATTGTAACATCCTATCCAACCAAAACAGTGTCATGGGGTGTTCACGTAGGATCTGCCACAGGATCGTTCACTTAAACCACTCGTGTGTGGGGTACCACCAACAAAATTAACCCAGATTATCCCAATAAGGTGGACCAGTCTAGTTGTGATTGGACCGAGTGCGGGCCATCAAGCCATATAGCTTGTTTGCTCTTGGCAACAGCTTGTGCGAGCTGTGCAACGACCAAGGAAGGTCAGAAAAATCTAAAAATTGAGAAAACCGTAAATCTCACTAGGGTTGGGGTCCATCGCAGACCACGGACTCAGTAGACGCCTAGAAATTAATTACCCGGCCGTCCTAACGACACTTGCCGAGCGCAACTCGCCCCAGCCTTGACCCAAAGGCTAGAACTTAAATCTGACACTTTTTAAATGAAACTGAGATATTATGCTTTGCAGCCATCGGATTTCTTCTACATTTGCGGTGAAGGCCTAAAATATGTTTCTTCGCCCGTCCACAAAGTTTGAAATCCGATCGTGAAACGATGACCGTTGATCGTAAATCGGACCTTTGCTGTAAAACTCCACATCCGTTTGCCTTTCAACTCTGCACGGCCCTTCATCGGGCTATGGGACTCCTATCCTATAAATTTGGTGGCCAGGGGGCATCAGAATCGCTCCAACAGCCAGAATAGACCCCACAGGGCCATTAAAGATCGGAACCGTATGATAAAACTCCGCGTCCGTTTGTCTTCAAATTTTGCACAGCCCTTCATCGGGCCATGAGACACCTACACACCAAATTTGGTGGCAAAGGGGGTGACAAGGCTGCCCCAAAGCTAAATAGGGCCCCTATAAGGCCATTGAAGGGACTTGTTGGAATTTAAGGCCATTTGGCCCAAACTTAGGAAATAAAGTGCTAAAACTCTATCTCACACACTCCTACCACAACTCCAACAATAAAAGAGAAAGAAGGAGAAAGAAGAGAGGAAGAAGAGAGTGAATGAGGGTGTTGTTGGTGGAGGAGCCCAAGGAAACTTGGAACCTTAACAAATCTTCCCTTTCCCTCACATCCACAACTCCAAATACAACTTCCAACTGGTCGGGAAGGTAATCACTCATTTTTTGAAAATCCCTTGTGTTGAGCTAGGGTTTGCTTGAAATCCTAACATATAAGTGTATTGCCTAAGGATTTCGACCAATCACCCTCGAGTTCGACATTTCTAGGTCATTTCCCAGGATCTCAACGATCCATAGGTGCAGACTATTATTCTTAAGTGGCTTAACACCAATTTTAGTATGGATTTAATGATTATGAATGTTTGTGTGATATGCTTGAGAAATCTAGAAATAACCTAGCTAAGACCCTACAAAATAGATCCTTTCAAATTCCATGATATGATTGAGTGTTGTTTAATTGTTCTTTAACATGATTAGGCTTGGTTTGGTATGATATGTTCATCTCATTTACGATCCTTGATAAGTCCTCCCAAAATTCCATGATATGATTGAGTGTTGTTCATTGTTCTTCAACATGATTAGAATTGATTTTGTATGGTATGTTCACCTCATATGCATTCCTAATATAACCTTTCTTGTGGCATGCTCGATTTCATAAATCCGTGTTGTGTGTTTGTCCTATGAATGATGTCTAGCTCTTGTTCCCTTAGTTAACCCCACACAACACACCTACACATTTATTTCATATTATTGATAGCAGTTGCAATTGTAGAAAAATATGAATTTGCATGTTTGATGTATGAGTGCACGACATCACTTGTGTTAGATGATAAATCCTAATTTGTAAAGTGTTATTGAATGTCATCAAACCCTAGGTTAGTCAGGAAACTGAGGTACGGGAAGGTGATCCGATTGGTAGGACTATCTTGAGGCTAAACCAGTGGATTTGGGCAGGTGCGAAAAGGCGACAATAGTTGGACTACATAAGTCGCTTGTACTCGATATCGTCAGTCACGTACTCGCCTAAATTCACACGGTCTAGTTCACTTACTGACTAACCATGTCTGGTCATACCTGTATGGAACTTGGAACACCCTTCAACCACTGAAGCTTATTGATAACTATTTGAGACCAATCCACTGACTCGAGAGCCGGGCATGGTGGAATGGGACATTGTGTCTGAGTTATCGGCCTACGCTGGGGTGACGAGTCTCCCCGTAGTGTCCGCGAGCGATCCCTCTTCTCAGCACTCCCCATGTGCTTGAATCGAGAATGGGGAACCCGATGAGATCAAGGATCGTAGGGTCCTGGCCTTGCGCGTTGAGGGGTCTTGGCCTCGTAACCAGTTGAGGGCAATGATACGTGGGGTGTGCTAATTTTTCCAATCTGCTGGATGAACGGGATTAATTAAAAACTCAGCTAACACTATCACGATCGCATCGCATGAGTTAGGTTGGCAACTCGGCAGTTGAGATCGCAATGAGTTAGACATGCGCGATCATTAGACAAAGTCGCTCGAGGGAGTGTCGTTGAGAGGTCATACATCATACCATATTCCATGCATATGCATTAACAAGATTAGTTAGGACTTCATGAATCTCTGCCTTACATTTAATTCATAATAGAATTGATATTTGTTGTAACTTAAGACTAATAGCACTCACTGAGTTGATCACTCACTCTGACTCTGGGACGGTGTTTTAAAACACCAACCAGACTCTTCAGTGGTTGCAGGTGACGCTGAGTACAAGGAGCTTTGTGGCGCGAGCCTGGATGAGGAGGAGGAGCTGTCCTATTTCCAGTTGATGGGCAATTCGCCATAGATTTCGCGGGCGAACTTGGATCGTTGAGTAAGGGACTCAGCACATCATTCTTTTAGACATATCATTTTTGTATTTTTGTTGGGCAACGCCTTGTGCGACCCCTTATTATATTTTTTGGACTTGTATATATTTAGCCATTTCCATTTTAGTAAATTAGTTGTGATTGTGATTAATGTTTCAAGTAATTCCATATTGCTCCTTAAACCGGATTAAACATAAAACAGTAAAATTGGTTATAAGTGATACCCGAGAACTTGGGAGTCGAGTGTATGCATGAACCCCAATTTTTAGGGCATTACAGACCCATCCAAGGCGCCCGTGTAGGTCGGTGCTACTGAGCTTTGTGGCCCACCATTAGAGCCGGGCACTGGACGACTCGACTTGCCCGACTCGACTCGCCTGACTTGTGACGTCATCAAGTTCCATGGGCCCACTATGATGTATGTGCATTATCTACATCGTTCATCCATTTGGAGATTTAATTTTAGAGCACGAGTTAAAGAATAAGGCAAATCCAAATATGTAATTGACCCCACCACAAAAACAGTGGCGAGAATGATGCCTACCGTTGAAACCTTCTTAAGGCTCATTGTAATTTTTATTTGAAATCCAACCTATTCACAAGTTAACACGACGTGAAAGAAGGAAAAACAAATATCAACTTGATCAAAAATTTTTGTGGCATATTTAAGTTTTTAATGATGGGCATCACTCTCCCCACTGTTTTTGTGTCGAGGTCTACTAGAGCTTTGGATTTAACTAATTCTTTGGATCTTTACCTAAAATTATATTTTCAAATGGATGGACGATACAAAACATACATCATGATGGGGCCCACATAACTTGGTGACGCAACTTCGGTAGGTGTTGAAAAGACGTCGGGTAAAAGGTGGCGTCTATAGTGGTCAATTTCTCCTGGGTTTGGGAAACGGATTGGCCACTCCCCACCGGCCCGGTGGAGTAGCGACTATGTGGGCCCCACCATGATGTATGCGTTTCATCCATGCCGCCCATCTATGTTTCTAGATCATTTTATGATACGAGACCAAAAATGAGGTATATCCCAACCTCAAATGGACCACATTACAGAAAACAGTGTTGAGTGAACGTTGACCATTAAAAACTTTTTGGGGCTATAAAAGTTTTGGAACAAGCTGATCATTGTTTTTTCCATTCATATAGGTCTATATGACCTAATCAAGAGATTGGATGTCAGATAAACAGTAAATTGGGCTTTAGGAGAATTTTAATGGTAGACATCCAATCACTATTGTTTTCCTGTGGTATAGTCCACCTGAGATTTATATTCCTCTCATTTTCTGTATCAAGGCTTAAAATTATCTTTAAAAATAGATGAATGGAATGGATGAAACACATACATAAAGAAGTTTCACTGGTTAAAAGTTAATTTTGGGTTGTGCAGACGTTCTAAAGAGAGAAATTCCTTAGTTACTTGAAAAAGAATAATTTTGAAAGTAAAATATTTTGTTTAATGAAAAATTTACTGAGCACATTCCACAATCACCATTAAGCCAGACTCCTATCATGAAAAGAATTCAGTGAAAAATCACTTAGTACTTTCCTTCATCAACATTAACGACGCATTAAGAAACACCACTAAATACAGAATATTTTTCCAATTCCACGTTAAGTGCAAAAATTCAACATTAACAAATAGGGCCTGAACTATACACACCTCTACATATAAATTATAAATTTTCTTTTCTCATTTCTAATAATAATGTAAGCAAAATCAAATTTCGAAATTTTAAAAATTTTTCAAAAATCCAAATTTGGAATCCGTCTCATTTTTTAGGGCACTCCCAACAATTGGTGGGCCCAATTCCTACCAAAGGGTGGTCAAATCACCAGGCCTCTGTGATGCAGATCACTTGAGTTGTGAATCCACCTCATTTTTTAGGGCACTCCCTACAATGTTTGGTAAAACTGATGGACGGTATAGATAAGGAAAGGTCCCTTTTCAGACCATTTCAAGGTGCTAGATTTTCAGTACATGGTTGATCACTGAACCATGGGCGTCCCTTTCCACGTGGGATACGAATTTGCCGGTAACACCATCACGACGCAGCTATCTGGTATTAAAGTTTAGTGGGCTCTACCATGATGTATATATTATATGTTATATATTTCTCAGCTCATTTATTTCCGGTTACGGTATAAGATAATTGCATCAACAGTTTTTAAATGCAGACATTCAATCAAAACGGTTTTCATGGTATGGTCCACTTGAAATTTGGATCTGACTTATTTTCAAACTCATGCCTTAAAATGAAATGCAAAAATGGATGGATGACGTGGATAAAAATGGTGGGCCCATGGAACATTGACTCGGGCTAGCTTCCTGCGTTGAGATCACTAGCTAGCCAAACCACGTCCTTTCATGTGCTGCGTATATCCTTTGGTAGGAACTGGGCCCACTATTTAGAATCCCATCCTAGTCACCCAAATATTTGCCCTTTTTTTTGTTGAATCTGTACCGTTGTATTTCTTTCTTTAACAATTTGTTCACAAGCCTGCACGGTCTTAAAGACACCATGCCGCAAAAATCCCATCTTAGAATATCCTAGCCGTACAATCTTTGGTCCCTTTCTTTCTATTTTGAATTCTTCGAGATTCCACACACCCTTCCTGGAAGGTTCGAGTCTGCCGCAGGTTCGTAGAGTCTAACCTTTTGTATTTCGGTTTTCTAGTTTGACTGCACGTGCATTTCACGTGCAACGTGCCCAATGGAATTTTTATAATATATATATATTTTAAAAAAACTTAATTGACCGTTGAGGGATGTACCTTGTGTGATGTGCTCAAGGCATCCGTACATTTAGTTGGACACAAGGAAAGTGACCTAGGCAATCAGGACAGTGGGGCCCACTAAAGTGGGTCATGTGGCCGCAATAACAAAGGCCGGAACCCTCTGCAACGCCTATTTTACGCAGCTAAAACACCCATGCTTGTGGGGCCCACCATGTTGTATACGTAAAATCCACTCCATCATCAGGTGTTGTCCTTGATTCTAGGACCTGGGAAAAAAAATAATCTGAGATCCACTACTCAGGTGGCCCACATTGTAGGGAACGGTGGGGATGGGATGCCAACCATAGGTTTGTGCGTGGGGCCACGAAAGTGTGTTTCTTCCATCAAACCCGTTAAGTAGGTGCAACTCATCAGGATGAAATGAAAAGAAATGTTAGTGGGCCACATCACCGGCACTTAAGAGGTTTTAGTAGCAATTTTACATTTGTGTGGCCCATGAGAGTTTTTATCGTCATGATCCTTTTTCTTTTTTTTTTCTGAGAACTATCGTTATGATCTTTAGGATGTACGGTTCAAATAATGATTATTACCTGATCGACGGAGTGGATTTACATATAAAACGTGGTGGGCACAGCTGGGGTATTTTACTCAGCTGTTTCAGTGTTGCAGACGATTCCGGTCGGCAGTAAGAACCATGTTGACGCGCCTAGGACATCCACGTGGCAGTTCCCTTTGTATAGGGGCCAGTTACAAGAATCAGATTATTAGAAGGAATGACTCATAACACGTGGCAATTTTGGGTTGGCCGTCTACAAGGTGGACCCACCATGGAAGAGCCAAATGGAAAGTTGCATTGCCGAACCATTTGCATGGGCCTGCCCTCACACGTTTTCCACGCGGCACGTGTGTGTTAGCCAGTAGCTACTCGACGATTCTCTATGGGCCCCACGATTATGTATGTGTTTTATCCAGTCCGTCCTTCTATTTTTAGAGATCATTTTAGAGCACGGGACAAAAAACGAGACAGATCCAAGTCTCAAGTGGACCACACCACAAGAAAACAGTAGTGACTGAACGCACACCATTAAAAATTTCCTGGGGCCAACTGTAATGTTTATTTGCCATCTAACCTGTTGATGAACGTTGGAAAACACAAATATCAGCTTCATTCAAAACTTTTGTGGCCCGAAGAAGATTGTAATGGTGAGAGCGTTCATTCACCGATGTTTCCTGTGTGGTCCACATGATATTTGGATCTGTATAATTTTTGGGCTGATGCCCTAAAATGATATGGAAAAATGGATGGACGGCGTGGATAATATACATACACCGTTGTGGGGCCCACAGAGCACCGTCCAGTATCTACCGTTCGCAATCCACGTCCTGCGTGGATTCGGAAACACATGCAAGATCCCCTGTGCATTAAAGTCCTGCACAAATGTCTAGGGCCTGTAAAAATCTAAAAATTTAGGGAACCATAGGGCTCACTGGGCTTGTGGACCATCGCGGACCACAGACCCAGCAGACACTTAAAAGTGGGATCTGGCACTGACTAAATGCACCCCACCCATGCCAGGACCAAATCTGGTGCTTACAAATGGAACCGAGATTCCAGGCTATCCGACCATCGGATCTCTTCCATATTTACCGTGGAGGTCTAATGGATTTTTCTACACCTGTCCACCAACTCTGGGACCCAATCGTGGGTCGGTGACCATCGATCACAATCAGACCCGTACGATCAAACCCCAGGTCCGATCGTCCCCAAAATTTGCATGGCCCTTCATCGGGCCATGAAGCATCCATCCTAGAAATTTCATAGCCAGAGGACCACCAAAATTTCTCAAATCACCAGAATGGACCCCATAGGGCCGTTTAAAGATCAAAACCGTTGGCTCAAACCCCACAATCGTCCATCCGTTTGTCCTCAAATTTTTCACGGGCCCTAATCGGGTCGTAGGGCACCTACCCACCGAATTTGGTGGCCAAAGGAGTGTCAGGGCCACTCCAACTCAAAAAAAGAGACCTAGTAGGCCATTTTGGAAATTTGAGGGAACTTAAGGCCAAAGGGCCCAAGTCTAGGGAATAAACCCTATCCCTCATAACTCTCTCCCCCATTTGCTACAACCACCAAGAGAGAAGGAGGGTGAAGGAGAGTAAAGAGGAGAAAGAGAGAAGAAAGAGATCCAAGGTGGACCCTAGATCAAGGTGGGGCCCCAATTGAGCCAACCCCTTCCAACTCCCTACCTCTCTTGCAAGGAGAAAACTCCTTTCCTTAGCTTCAACAACCATCCGTGGGTTGCCTAGGTGAGGTTTTCACCCATCCTTCTTGAAATTCATGTAGTAATGTGGGTTTGGTTTGGAATTCTAACATGCAATAGCTTGATTTAAGGATTTCGACCGATCGACCTGAAAGCCCTCTTTCGTAGGGCGTTTTCCGAATCTCCAACGAGCCATAGGTGCGGACTATTACTCCTAGGTGGCCTAGCACCAATTTCAATAAGAGTTTAATGATTATGATTGCTTGGTTGATGCATTTAGAGAGTGTAGAGAAAACCTAGGAATTTATGCCTATTTTAATGGTATGGAATTGTACGTTTTATTTGATTTCCTCACATGATGCTATTCTTGCTCCTCACCTGACTTGTAGAAATTCGATTATCGCTTGTGGATGACTTGTTGGATTGCTCATATGATGATGCCCTATAGTATGTGTGCCTTATTAGTTCTTTTGTAGTTGCTTCTATAAGTTGTAGGAAGTGAGCAACTTCCTCACCAACACACACAACACATGCATCAATGCTCATAAATTGTTTAGCTTGCTTGTTAGACGAACCTGAATTATATGATTGAGGTGTGAGAACATGATTATGATTTTTACTAGTTGATGGCTCTGTCCGTTGACATATTGTGAACTACCATCCAAAACCTAGGGTTGGTCAAGAAAACAAGGAGAGTGAAGACGGTCTCGCTGGTAGGACCGCCTTGAGGCTAATCCCATGGATCTGGGCGAGAGCGTGTGGGCGACTGTAGTTAGACTACATGGGTTGCTTGCACCCGATATCGTTCCGCCATGCCCTTGCCTGGGCTCGTGCGGTCTAGCCTACTATCTGACCAACTTTGATTGTTAACCCTGTTTGCTCACACTTGTATGGAACCTGGGACACCCTACAACCATTGTAGCTCATCAATAACCCACTTGAAATTGGTCCACAGCCTCGTGAGCCGGGCATGGTGGAATGGGACACTGTGTCCGAGCTGTCGGCCTACGCTGGGGTACCGCGCCTTCCCGTAGTGACCGCGAGCGATCCCTTTCTCTTGGCACTCCTCATGTGCTTGAAGTCGGGGATGAGGAACCCGACGGGATCACGGACCGCGGGGCCTCGGCCTCACGCATTGGGGGGTCTTGGCCTCGCAACCAGTTTAGGGCGTTGATACGTGGGGTGTACCAGAATCCCCAATCTGCTGGATGAATGGACCTAACTAATAACTCGGCTAACACGATCGCATTGCATCGCACTAGTTAGGTTGCGACTCGGCAGTCGAGGTCGCACTGAGGGAGTGTTGGCATTGGCGATCGTTAGATGGTGTCGCACGAGGGAACGTTGTGGTGAGGGCATGCATTATGTCATGCTGCATACATGCGCATTAATAAGATTACGTAGACGTATGTGATTGTCTGCTTTTCATTAAGATCATATTAAAATTGATGCCTGTGATAACTTGAGGTTATTAGCACCCACTGAGTTGATCACTCACTCCCACTCTGGGACGGTGTTTTAAAACACCAACCAGACCCTTTCGTAGATGCAGGTGACTCGGGACTGAAAGAGCCTGGTGAGCCGAGCCTAGACGAGGAGGTCGAGCTATCATACTTTCAGCTGATGGAGGGTTCGCCGCCTGCTTGAGGGGCGGGATTGGATGGCTGGGAAATGGGCTCAGTCCCATTCTTTGGGACATCATATTCTTTTTTGTTGTTTTGGTTGGGCAACGCCATGCGCGACCCATTTATATTGTTGGACTTGTATATGTTTATTTGCCATCTAACCTGTTGATGAACGTTGGAAAACACAAATATCAGCTTCATTCAAAACTTTTGTGGCCCGAAGAAGATTGTAATGGTGAGAGCGTTCATTCACCGATGTTTCCTGTGTGGTCCACATGAGATTTGGATCTGTATAATTTTTGGGCTGATGCCCTAAAATGATATGGAAAAATGGATGGACGGCGTGGATAATATACATACACCGTTGTGGGGCCCACAGAGCACCGTCCAGTATCTACCGTTCGCAATCCACGTCCTGCGTGGATTCGGAAACACATGCAAGATCCCCTGTGCATTAAAGTCCTGCACAAATGTCTAGGAATTGTAGGATCCTGCTCATCATTAAAGGTATGCTTAGTACATGTGGGGTCAACGTACGGCGATCCAGATAGTTAATCTGATCAGATTCATGGCTGGTAAGGACTCCCTTAAAAATATTCAACATTAAACGATCCAACCGTTACAGTCAAAGCATAAAAGGGCAGTAATGGAGACAGTCCATATACAGAGGAAAACGCTCCAATGTATCAGAGAGCTGAAATATTATTTACGTAGGAGATTTTGGGGTGTTCCCTATCCACATCATTTTAACGGTTTGGATCATTGAAACATGTCCCAGCATGTCAGTAATCAGGCACGTCAACAAATAGTGCGTTTGTGGATGAGTACGTATAATTCCATTATTGCTAGAACGATACAAACAGGGAGGTACATACACCATCTTCAATATATATATATATATATATATATATATATCGTTCTGTCTCGAGTTACATTGTGAGCCGTCCATGATGTATGTGTCTAATCCACGCGGTCCATCCATTTTGTCAGTTCACTTGAGGGCATGAGGCCAAAATTAAAGCATATCCAAAGTTCAACTGAACCACACCACAGGAAACAGTGGGATAATGACTTTCCTATGGGGTAATGACGTCCAACGTTGAAATTAAAGGTGGGCACCTAGTTGAGTTGGACACAATTAGGTCCAACTTGAATCGATCCGGTATTGTGAAAATCCTCACCCGAACTCAATCCAACTTAGACCGAGTCTAGCGGGCTTGGCTCGATCCGAACTGATTCTTGCTGGGGCTGACCCAAACCGAATTCGAGAAACCGAGTCAGATCGAGTTGGGAACGATTTGGATCGGCTCGGATGCAACACAATGAGCCAGGCTGATCAGAGCCATCCATTTTAATTAAAATAATAAATAAATAAATACCTGAAAAATCGAGCTCAAGAATAGGCTAGGTAGTCGGATCGGTGCTACTATGCGGATGAGTGGAGGAGAGAGAGAGGCGGAGGAGGAGCTCGAAGCCGGACGAATGCTGCTTAGCTGTTGTGCGGATGAGTGGAGGAGAGAGAGGAGCAGGAGCTTAAAGTCGGACGGGTGAAGGAGAGAGAGAGAGAGAGAGAGAGAGGAGCTCAAAGCTAGACTAGTGCCGCTGTGCGGACAAGTGGAGGAGAGAGAGAGGAGGAGCTTGAAGCCGGACGGGTGCCGAAGTAGGGGACGTCAAGATCGAGTTGGGTGCGGCAGTAGGCTACTAGGGTTAGGGAAGAGAGGAGAATGAGTATTGTTTTTATTTTGTATATATAGTACCCGATTCCAATTTACGTCGGGTTTCGGATCGAATCAGATCCGACTGGATCGGATTTCAGATTGGGTCGAATTGGATTACTACATAACCCGAACTCGACTCGGTCGGGATTTGTATTAGGGTTGGTCTATTCAATCCGAATCCGACCCTGACATTCAGTTCAGATCGAGTCGAATCTAACCAAGTCGGACGAGTTGGATCCGCTAGATCGAGTCAGGTCCTGCCAGCTCCGGTTGAAACCTTCCTATACCCCACAATTATGTTTATTTGTCATCCAACATGTTCATAAGGTCATAAGGACGTGGATAAAGTATAAACACAAATAACAGCTTGATCCAAAACTTCTGTGGTGCCCAGGAAGTTTTCATCGGTAAGCGTCTATTTCCTGTGGTGTGGTCCACTTGAGTTTTGGATATGCTTCGATTTTGCGCTCATGCCCTAAAATGAGCTGGAAAAATAAATGGACAATGTAGATAAGACACATTCATCACAGTGGCCCCCACAGAGTTTACTCAGTCCACAACGAGCGTACCCTTTATTCTACAATTGCCGGATGTGCAGCTAATCCATAGGGGTGTCAATGGGCTGGGCTTAGGCCTTAAAAAATCAGAATTTCGAATACGCCCGGCTCGACGGACAGCCCTACCGATCAGGATGTGTGCATGACAAACCTATCCATCAGGGTCCTCCCTCAAAGAAAGTTGAATGCCTCATAAATCACGCCAATCCGACCATCATGTGGGCCACCGCGTGGATTTGGAGGTTTTTGAATGGTTGTCCTTTTTTCCTCTGTTGGGGCCTCCCATGTTGTGCATATGCAATCCAACTTGTGAATCATGTGAGCCGTACCATGCTGATGGGTTAGGCTTATATGATCATTTGGTGGGCCACATCATAGAAACGATGGATAGATCCAAAAACCTCCAAATTTGCATGATTGCCCACATGATGGTAGTTTTAGGGGGCGTCCAACTTCCATGGCGAGCCAACCCTGCTGGACAAGTTGGATGCCATACAAAAGACTTGTGTACCCCATGAGCGACACTTGCAGAAAAATCTTGATTCCACAAGGACTTGGGGCAAACCAGCCTCATTTGCAACCCCAACAACATAAACACCAGCAGAATTGATATTTAAGCCCACAAATCACTACATTAAGAGATAAGACATGAATGCTGAAAACCCAACCCTGAGAAAACAGATTTGAGTCCTAACCTACCTATCACGAACAGAGCAGAACAGACATGATCATTCCCCTGGTCTTCAGTTTGTACGACTTGGGCAAACGGTTCGCCAATCCCTAACACTGGCCTGATTGATCCCACCATGGATGGCCTATGCCCCAAAAATTTCTTCCAAATGACAATCATAACCATTGACAGTTTCAAATGAAATGCAGCAACGGTCCACATTCAACCGAGCCACAGACCCAAGGATACTACAAATATTCTCAGGTCCCGGATCATACAGTTCCTCAGCGTGGGTTTCAGATGGAGTTGAACCTTGTACACAGGTAATCATGACGGTTCGGAGAATAGATACTGGAGCAAGGGCGCCACCACTGCTACACTTAGACTGTTCCCCAGTAAAGAATACCTGCATAGAAGCAAAGGCATACTGCATGGATTAACAGCTATTCATGTTCTCCACCATTTCTGCATAAATATGGCATGCATGTGTGTCAATCCAGACCGTCCAGGTCATGGGGCATTTCCACTGTAGATGAAGCAAGTCCCAAATCACATTGCTTCAACGATCCTAACCATCCAGTTGGTAGTGCCATCAAATTGACAGGTAAAAGAAAATAGTTACCAGTCCAAATTCAATGTCCGTTATCAGAAGTAAATATGATTCTCATCATTTTTCAGTCCATGCTCAATCGGCAAGGAGGCAAATTTGGGCAAGTACAAATTGAGGTGAGTGTGCTACATGTGTCCGGTGACTGGTCACCATTTAAGAAATGGAAAAAACAGAATTAGTGGTAGTCTAGCTAAGCCCTCAGAAACATGTTTTTTCGCCTTGAAACTAGTCTGCTGGAAGCTATGGGATCTATGGTGGGAAATTGAAACTCCAAGCCTAGTTTTATTAGGGTTCTGGAAATGATGGCTAGAAGAGTAGGATTCTGAAGTCCACTCACCCAACACATGCCAATGTGGAGTGCGTAAGATCCAAGCTGTTCATCAGATGCACACCATTGTGTAGGCCAGTCCAGTCATCTAGCAAGCCAGGCGTATATGGAAAAAATACTCAATGATCACTATTAGATGTGCACATGGCCTGCCAAGTGACCAGACCAGTATGGCATTCAGGCCATGGTGCATAGGCAGTGGAGCCCACCTGATGGATGGACCAGATCTCATGCACTATGTTGAGAGTGGCACTAGAGATCCTCCTCTAATCCACGTGGCCTTAGTAGGACTCCAGGGTTATTTCAGAATTGTCACGGTTAATTGATATTGCAGATACAAGTTTAGTTATCATGTTCCCAAGCCAGAAATTGTTGAAAAGAACATTTAAAACTAAAAAGCCAGAATGAAAAATGCACTGTAGAAATAGGAAGAGCAAAAGAAGTGCAATCACTTTCTTTGGGTTTGAATAAACGTTTTCCTTTGTATTACGGGTTTTATACTAGTTTACACAATAGCTTTTCAGTGATGTCTTGGTTCAACAACCAAAAGTATGAAGCAGTGAACATCAGCTCAGAAGTTAGTCCTTGGATCACTGAGGTTGACTCATCCAAGTAGTAATGACTCTCCCGGGTCAATAAAAGATTGCCGGAAAAGATGAAGAAAAAGAAGTTTGGGAGATGGAAAAAAGGAAAGGAAAAACAAGTGTTTTTAAATGTGTGGATGTGAGGAAGAAATACCAGTAGACGCACCCAAGGGTTTAGATGTGGAGACAACAGAGAATGACAAGAAAGAAAGAGTTCCGTTACTACAAGTGTTTCATATTTATTTTTATTTCTTATTTTTGGAAGGATAATGCATCATTTTGAGTGGGTAGTCAGAGGGGCTTAAAATCACTAAAACACAAAACTGACTTGATGATGGATTTGCTGGTTTTCTCAAGGATAGAGAGAAGAAGAAGCGGGGAAAAAAAAAAACTACCAAGCTTCTCTGACTCAGGTTCAGATCCTAACCCAACTAATAAAGACCATGCTAAAGAATGGCTCATATGAGTCCCATCTCTAGGAACTTGGGGAACAAATGCCAACATAAACCAAGTGAGAGATTCAAGAAGCTGATCAAGTGCAGCCATCATGTAGATATGCTGAACCAAACAAAAGTTGAGACCGGTCCAGTAATCTCAAGGAATTTGGGGAACAAATGCCAACATAAACCGCGTGAGAGATTCAAGAAGTTGATCAAGTGCAGCCATCATGTAGATATGCTGAACCAAACAAAAGTCGAGACCGGTCCAGTAATCAGGTGAGACACACGTAGGAAAAAGGAATGGACAGTAAAAAAATTTCCCCAACTTCCACATGCAATGTACATATCTAGTCCACAAGATGAACAAACCAGGCTGTTTCTGTGGACATGGGCATCTCCACAGTATGGCCCTCCTGCTGAGTGGTTTGGATCTCTTACACAAGTGCCACATGCACTTGTGGGTGCTAGTCCCTTGAAATGGGAATCATGCATCCCGTTGGCATTTCTGAACCCATTAGCTCGATGAGTTGCCAGTCCTAATGACAGCTCCTGCACATTTCCTTGTAGATTTCTTTGAAGTCACTGTTGCATCTATGATGTTCATCCGTTCCAATCCTATCGCTAACATGATAAAAGCATTAAAGACAACTCACCGTTGTCTAAGGCTTATGTGTTGCGGGAAGTGGAAATCCTCTGGGAATGAATGCAGATTGGCCACCTGAAGATCAAAGGAATTTGGCATAATAAACAAGAAATTGCAGGTGGCAACCACCAGTATGCATTGAACCATTGGAGAAGATCCTGTACCCAACAAAACAAATGAGAATGCGCCCAAATCTCTCACTTACCATTCTAGTGCGCAGAAATCTCTATGCACATTCAAAGTGGGACCACGTCCAATTTTTAGTGGCAGCAGGAATCCTAATGAACATTCATTGATGGACACTAAGAGATTTGGGAACCCAGTCTCCTGTGCTGTGCTCCATTGGGAATGCACTAAAAGTATATATACCTCTCGAGGGGTGAAATATCTGAGACCAAGGCCCTTAAGTGAAGTAACTTGAGCATTCCTTGGAAGTGATTCATCATTCTATAGATTGTGCCCCAAGAAAAAATCACTACAGAAGGTTAATAAGTACTCCAGCAAATATGAACTGAGAACTGTACTGAAACAATGGTATTGGAAGTTCAATTTCAAGAAAGAAAAACATTCACAATACATAACAAAAAACTCATTATTCATGTCGCAATGAAATAAACCATTGGCATGTAAGAAGAAGAAGTATCCTACTTGAGTAGTCGCCAAAAGGGAGCCAGTACCCTTCACATACCGGTAGTAGCTTTTGGTAAAACAACAGCAGCGCTTGGAATCAGGGTGCACAATATCTGTTTCTTTTAAGCATTCCATTCCAAAGAAAATGGAAGAAAGATCATAGATTACGTTTGTGTGTGTGTAGAGAGAGAGAGAGAGAAGGGGGAGGGGGGGCCTCTTTACATGCGATACATGGCCTAAATGCCCCATGCATGCCAGGTTGGTATATGCAGCCGCATGTACATGTTAGAGGTGCATGTGAGCTTGGAGAAGCTCAGGAGAATGTGACACGAAAAGATAACTGACACAATAACATGCTCATGAAAGAAATAAGGATACCCATCGCACTTCCCCACCGGTCGATCAAGCTTGACGGAACAGCGTATTGGTCCAAGGAACTACCACCAGAACCATTTTCTTCATCACTTTCCTCAGCATTTGTAGCAATGTCCTCCAAGACTGGATGTATCCTTTCATCTAGAGCACAAAAAATTGAAAACTTCCAATAGAAATGTGGCCATCTGTGGCTTCCCAAACACTGTATAAACATCAGACTTACAGGATAAATCTGATTCTGCCTTTCCCAACTGACTATCAGAAGAGAACCTGGTTTCAAGGAAGTTTTTTATTGGTTCACAAGATAGGTCTGATATTTCCCGTCTTTCATCTGAGTGATCAAGTTCATCTGTCCATGCACTCTTCTCAAGTGCCAAGAAGGGAGAGGGTGTCCAAAGCAGCAGGTTATCAAGGGATGGGTTTTGAAATGATGAAGGCTTCCTCTTCGCCTATAAAGTAAATAAATGAAGGATGTAAGACATTTGAGCTATAGAAAAATGAGCAGAACAGCTGACGGTGGAAAAAAAAAAAGCATATCAACAAGTGAATAAATGTAAAGTACTTTTACACACACCTTGTAGAACACCAAGGAGAGAAAAATTAATAACTGTAGAGAATCGTAAGCCACAACAATTGCCTAATTTGAAAAAGCTTGCTGCAAAACCTCACCACTAAACTATTGACAAAACAAATGTTGGCTGATTGCAGTTCGTATCAGTTCAGGTTCAACTCATAGTTCGCAACTCATCAATCTGACAATCGCCCCATCTCAGAGAAAAAAAAAGGAAGGGAAAAAAAAAAGAAAAAAAGAGGACAACTGAAGAGAAAACATAAGAAACAACAATTGTCTAATTTGGAAAGGCTTGATGCAGAACACCACTATGCTATTGATAAAACAACCATTCTCTGACTGCTGTTCATATCAGTTCAGGTTCAACTCATAGTTCACAGCTCATCAATCTTTCAGTTTTCCCATCTCATTGAGTTAGGGGTTTTTTCTTCCAAGTAAATTCGCTTATTTGATATTAGTTCACTCAGTTTGTATCCGTTAGTTCTTATTCATAGGTCAGATACCCTAACCTGGAGAAAGTAATAGAAATTGCAAAGAACAAAACAAAGACCAGAACCCATCACTAAATAGACAGTCCACAATAGACAAGAAAAATTGAAAGCTTTATAAGTTCCATAAAGGGAGGAAAAGAGAAGAAAATTATGGCAAAGTCTGTCCATAAACACAATAAACCACCTATTTAAATGTCACTTAGGATCCTAAAAGTTGCCACAAAATCCAGCCATCAATCATCCTCTATTCCTAAAAGTTATTTGAACCCGCTGCTTCCCTTCTCGCTTATTGGCACGGGTTCAAGCTGGGCAAACTTAGAACCCGAGTGTGGAGAAAGTCTATTCTAGCCATCTGGTGGGCAGTCTGGCAAGAGCGGAATGACAGATGTTTCAACAACAGCCAGTCCTCGACGCAATCTGTGGGATCTCGGGCTAAAATTTTAGTTATTGAATGGGCGGCTGCTGTTCCAGGTCTGAAAGATTTTTACTTTTTGTTTCTTGGCCTGTAGCTTTGGGTCTGCTATCTCAGCAGTCCCCTTTTGTTCTTCTCCTTTTTTCTAATATATTCTAGTCACTTTTTTTAAAAAAATATACAAACAAGAATCAGTGAGGCCCCTAGACCGGGTTGACTTGTAAGTTTAGGGAATTCAACCTTTTTGATGGGAACATCCCGCGCACGCCGTCCACACATGCACGCACACCACCCCCCTACGCTCGTACACCAGAAGGAGGGCCCCACCGTTGATCTGGATCAATGACGACGTCCAGGGAAGGCCTCCTAGTTAGAAAACAAGTTTTAGTTCAAAAAAGGTGGGCCCGATAGTCAAGAAAAGCCCATCATGGGATTTCATGATCGTGGCCCACTCATCGGATTGATGTCGTATTTTAGGTTTTGCTTATTGTTATTATTTAGAACACTGTGAACGCTTTGGATTTCTTTGTTTGGTTTTTATTTTAGTTTACTTCGCCGCCAAGTAACAAGTTGCGCACATGGTGCGAGTTGTGGGGCATAGGGCTTTCCCTATAAATAGGCACCCCTTGTAGTTCTTTTAATTCATTCAAGTTTAATAAAAAAAAAAAAATTTGCTTTATTTTTCTGCTCTCTTCGTGAGTTGTGGAAGAATTCAAAAGTAGGCGCGAAGCCTTCCCCTTTCGAATGGCTAACTACGTGATGTGAGGCCACATCTATCCTCATCCGTCCCTACCATCTCTCATCCATATACAGCATCTTTTATCATCATTATTGCTTTGAAATTCCCAGCCTTTGCAGCTATTCATCCCCCTACAGCTAGTTTCCATAATCTGGACCTGTAGGAGGGCTGAAACTTCGGCGGAGCACTATGCCTCGACCTTATGTCGGATCGTCGTCAAACTTGGAGGGATTGGAGGTCTCCCCTGGCCGACCAAAGCCTAGGTGTCACATTGGGAAGGCAAGCTTCCATTATACATGCGGCCAGCCTACCGCACACGTGCGTCAGCTCCGGGTCACCATCTATACGCAGGAGCTTTCTCCGAGTTAGGTTTTCCTCTGGTTTTCCTCTTTTCATTCCTATTCCCTAAACCCTAGCCTTAGTTTGCATTAGCCCGAATTTATTTGCCCCTTTTTTCACCCTAGGGTTCCTTGAATTGAAATTGGGAAATCCCTTGGATTAGGAACTGATTCTTATGCATGTGTGGTTGATTTCTATTTCCCTATGACATCGTTTGGATTATAATTTTTATTGGTCCAGACCTAGCCTGTGTCGGCCTGGACGCGCATATATTCCCCTTTCATTGAATGTTTAGACTATCATGTGGGATGTAGAATTTGTGTAATTGTTTCGAAATTGGTATGATCTAAGCCTGAATTCTTGCACATCATACTTGAATTTCATGTCCTGCATCACTTTTCAAAGAATTTGTTGAACATGTCATTAGATATTTGAAAGTCAATAGCAGTAAACCACGAACTAGTATACCAAAAGAGTGGGATTTTGTTCACAAAAAAAAATAAAAAAATAAAAAAATCATTGATAAGATTTTGATCACAAATGAACATTTTAATTCGAGGAAAAGATCAAATCCAGTATTTCTTTGCAACATGGATACGGCGAAAGTCTATGATTGTGTACATTGTTCCTTCCTAATTTACACATTGCAAGGAATGGGATTTGGATGCAAATCGGTGATGTAGATCAAGGGTTGTATAATGTTGCCAAAAAAATTTATTTTAACAAATTGGTCAATTAAAGGCTATTTTTAAAGTTTGAGAGGTTTGATCCAACAAGACCCCCTTACCTCCGTTTCTATTCTCAATGATAGTGAAGACTTAAGTAAGCTCATAACAAAAGCTACATAGGGGGGATTACTTTGATGTTTTGGTGACAGTTCCTAGAGCATCAACCAAATAACATCTTCAATTCATCGACGAAACCTTTCAATTTTGTGAATCTTCCTTTGATCAAATTGAAGCGTTTTGAGGAATTATCCGCTGCATCGAAGCTGTGTTTGCATTGAGAGTCAATTTCAGCAAGAGCCCCCTTGCTCGGGTGGCAAAAGAATCCTCTGTTATGATTGCGTGGGTGGAAGGCAGTTTCACTTCCTTTAAAATATCTAGGACTCACTCTACTTGCCAATTTGACGGTGGAGACAACACAGCACCTAGTGATTGAAAGACTTTAAAAGAAACTGGCTTCGTGGAAGAGATCCTGCATTTCTCTCTATGATCACATTACACTTATTAGAGCCACACTGACAACTCTTCCTGCTCCCGCGTCTCTCTATTCAAAATTCTGGCCAAGGTCGCCAAGAAGCTGAAAAAACTTCGAAGGGACTTTTTGTGGAAATGGAGGGATTTCCACCTTATCAAATGGAAAGATGTTAAATAAAAATCAAGAAGGGGGGGTGTACTCGAGAGAATAATAGAAAATTTGGGCCTTGCAAGATGGTGGTGGAGGTTTTGTATTAAACACAGTGCCCAATGGGGAACAGTTATTGCCAGGAAAATTGGAGAAAATGTGTGGGATGGATCCCGGAAGGTGTTATGAGAGGGAGAGGGTCTTTCATTTGGGGCTATATCCAAGCTTGGGGATGGATCGAGATGGTTTAGGGAAGGGTGTAAGATTCGAAGTTAGAGACAAGATTCACTTTTTGGAAGACTATTGACTGGAGAAGTCAAGCTTGCAAGTTGATTCTCGACATTATACTCTGTTAGAGGGAAAAAAATCCAGCAAAGGAATGTTGTGAAATTTCACGGGTCAAAGAGGCATGGAACTCTGTTCTCAGAATGAACCTTTGGGCCTTTGATCTTGAGGATCTGGATACTCTCCTTAGGTCATTAGATGAAGTTTACCTACCTAGAAATGGGGTAGATTGGCAAACCCGAGCTCCCACTTCTCATGGAAATTTTTCAACCAAAGAATTCCGTATATCTCAGTGTCCTCGAGAGGGCAACAACCCACATTGGGAATCCTATGTCATGCCTTGTGTAGGAGCATTCAGTTGAATTGCAGTGACCAGCAAGACTTTCACTTTGAACAACTTAACACTTGTTCCACTTCTTCTTTCCTTTTCTTTAGAAGTTATTTTCCCATGCTAGCAATAACGTCGTTTGGAATAACATACACCTTGCTACAAAAAATGGAACTTCTACTTTTCTAACATGTGTTTTATGAGTTGGAAAACGCATAGTCGATTGATCATATTTTACTTCAGTTCTATTTCTACGTGACGAGGGATATTTGGGCTTTATTTTCCCTTGGTGGATCTCATGAAGGGTTGGTTGGGCAGCCCTTTTAAGATACGGAGTATGAAATTATGGAAGGCTCTTCATCTTGCTATTATGTAGGACATGGAAGGACAGAAATAGTAGAATCTTCAGAAGCCAATCTGGACCCTACCAACTTGAAGTAGAACACATTAAGTCCCTTCTAGCAAGTTGGGCTAGCATCACCAAAAAATTCAAAGGGTTAAGGATTGCAGACATTTGGTGCAATTGGTTTGAAGATATTCTTTTCTTTTATTTTCCTTCTTCTTCTTTTTATTGGCAGTTTTAAGTTATTCATGACAATCCACCTATAAAAAGACACTCCCCGTATCCCACCTAGCCCTGATTGATGGAAACTAAATGTTGATGGAAGTTCTTTGGGAAACACGGCAATTTCTAGTATTAGTAGTGGGTGATCCATGATCAACAAGGGACTGGCAAAATGTCATTTTCAGGCTGGATTTGGAGATGCAAGTCAAAGTGGGCATTTCTCTTTTCAAGGATCGCTTTCTCTAGGTATCTCATCATTGATGTTACTGCTTATGTTTCTGGAAGTTGCCTGGCTCCATAGAAGGCCTTCCTTGTAAATTAGATCTTATTTAGTCCGCCTTATTTGCAGGTTAAGTTTAGCCATTTCTAAGATATGCTAAGCTTCTTGCTTACTCTCTAGCGTAGGGCACCTCTAGGAACAATCTCCTTATTTCTGATCATTATACATTGTGCTAATGGATAGTTGTATATTTTGTTTCCTTTAATAAAACATTCATTATTCGATAAAGAGAAACACGAGGAAAATGGATTACCAGGCAAAAGTATCGAGGTCTAGAATATGGTACACCAAACTGCAACGGGCTCAAGATAAATTCCTGCGTAACAAAACCAGTTTTGACCAAAACTTCCACCATCTGTTTATGTGTATCCGATGTCTGCAGCAGAAGAAAGGGGGGAAATACTAGATTCAGAATATTCTGTAAATAATATATATATTCATTGGGCGAAACAACATCCAGTTCTAATGATCAATAATTCATCATACAGACCTCAAATCCAACAACATTCTCCACAAACAGCAAGAGTGGGGGTCTCAACGTATGTGGGATAAGTTCAAGTATCCTGAGAAAGGAAGATGCCCGAGCATCCTCAGAATCCTTTTGGAGACCTAGAAACAAAACAATAGCACTTTAGAACAAGAAGCAAAGCATTTGTGCTGTAATTTTCACGGATCTTGAAGGATTTAACATACGGGCTATAAAGATGAACCTTGCCGTGTATACGGTTGGCATGGAGGAGACAGCAGCCAAGCATCCGCTCCATATTTGTCTAGTTCAGACGCAGTGAGGCTTTGGATGTTACCCTAGACCCACCCGCCAGAAGATCACATCTATGGTTAAAACTTAAGGACATTATATACTAAATACAGAATCCAAAAAACAACAAAAACAAAGAGCACAGGGGTCATAAGGAATTTTCACTCTCTGAACACATGAGTGCAACAGATCAAACAGTGTTCTATCTGGTGAAGGACGAGTAATGTGAACTGAAATTTTTGTCCGTGATGCTGACGAATATTCTATGAGTTAACTCTGTTATATGTTCAAGAAAAAATATGACCTTATTCACACCACAGCACATTTCCATGGACTATAATACAGCCAAGGCCTTTGCTTTCTGATGCATACTTAACTGGATTTGAAAGATTTGGACCTTTATCAAAATCACGCATGCCATTTATTCTCTAGAGCAACCATAAAATCTTATAAAGATAATAAGAGATGATATTCTCCTAAAATAGAAATGTCTGTAAGGTTGACACTTTAAAATTTGAATCATCTTGACCGAATTTCATTTCTTTGCAAGACATAAAATTCAGCTGTGCATTCTAATCAAGTTCCATTGTTGTGAAATTTATTTAAAGGAAAGGGTTTGCCAAATAGATATGGTATGGATGCAAAACACTGCAGAGTATATTACTTAGAGAGTAAGATAATAAGTCTGTATATCATATATCGTGGTATAATAGAGAGATAAGAATACCAAATTTATGGAAAAAAAAAAAAACTTGATAACTTGATATTCATACATTTTATAGGTACAAGGACAAGGGGATAGAGGGTCAATGCATGTTGATACCATATACTAGAATGGCAAGAACCCTTTTTATTAGCATAAGAAAAATCCGCACAACATGATTTAGGAAATGATTAAGGAAGAATGCTAATTTTCCAACAAAGGAAAAATCTATCTTCTGGAATGGTGGAGAGGAAAAGAGGACGGAAAACACTTTATTCCTAAGTTCCTAATAATAGAGAAAGCCATATGCTATAGTAGAGAAGACTGATGCCTTTTTTGACAACATCAACATATTTATGTGACAAATAGAATGAATGCCTATCCCCAACATAAGAGCAACCTTTTATCAAGCTGTGTTTTATGTTTACTGTCATGTGAGTTTAGTCCCACAGATGATACATATGGGAGAGTGGGGTTGCAAGTACTATCTATACAAAGGAGCTTGATGTAGGCAACTGAGCAGATGGCAACCCCTAATGGGGCCACTTGCGCCTACACATGAGAGGAAGAAAAGGGTATAGAGGGAGAGAGAGGCGGTGGCCCTCCCCTATATATACGCCCTCTCCCTCTCTCCACTAACACCCTCTTTCTCAACTCCTAAAGCGCCTACGCGCTGCGGACTGCACAGACACACCTCCGCCTCAATCTAGTGGACTGCATACCCACACCTCCATCTAATGGACTGCGCGCTCGTGCCTCCAACAAGTGGACTGCATACCCGTGCCTCCATCTAGTGGACTGCGTATTCGCCCCCTAATGGACTACCACTCGCCCTCTCTATTTTACTAAGAGGTAAGAGAAGGAAGAGATGAGACATGTAACATGGAGCCCGTCCACTCGCATTTGATCAGGACCATGTCATCGGCATACCACCTTCGTCATCAGATCGAGGTGAATTGGCTCGTCTCCCGCATGTGGTTGATTTGAGCGGACCACTACATTCCATGTTTCGGTTCCCTGCATCGGTCATGTAATCGTGTTGCTCAGTCCATAATAATAACAATAACATAAAATATAACGTGCCACATCATCTACATGCCCCCATTAGTGGTAACAAAGCCACGTTTAACACAATTCTGATGAGACAACACAATGAAGTAGGTTGCTGATGCAACTCTTCATTATCCTGTGCAAAAAGTTTGCACCACATTATAATATGCAGCGAATGCCATACTCATAAATTTTGTGGCATACAAGTAGCGCTGTAACACACAAACTTACAACGGCGTTACATTACTATATTTATGTGTCAAAAATACTTATTGTCGATGTCACCTGATTATTGCCATGGAGGGATTCCTTTATTGCCTTTTGACTTTGATTGCTTCTACCACGCCCAATCAGGTAAGTGGAACTTTTATACTGGACTGAAAATGACCGCATTGCACTTGAACCAATTGGTTTGTGTGATGACAATTTGGATTATTTTGAACCACCAACGATGATTCCACGTGAATCTTATTACACTTAAGTATCTCATATGTGCTTTCCAATTGACTAATACAAGACCCTCTCTCACCTGATGTAGTGACAAGAAATGGCATCCAAATCAGTTGTGGCCAATCTCTTAAAATAAGAGTTTTTTTTTTTTTTTTGAGAGGTAACTGAAATTTTATTAAGAAATCGCAAAGCAGGAAAGAATACAAAAAATGAAGGGCAAAATCAAGAAGAAAGATCAGCGTGTGACGTTGATTTAACATATAAAGCCCAGTCTGAAATAGCTTATATGATCAGACTTTTTTTTTTTTGGGGTTAGCTTGTTAGTACACACCCATGTCAGTACACACTCCGTGTTAGCCACCCCCGCTAGGGATCGATACCAAGACCTCAAGTGTTGAAATGAGGTATCTCCACTCAGACATATGATTTCCCTCATAGAATAGTCCTTGTTTTGGAAGCAATGACTTTTTCGAGCTCTCCAACTATACCACAAAACCCCCATCACCACCAGCCTCCAAATTGTTTTTATGGACTTACCCCCGCCACCTCCATGCCAGGCCCACAAAAGTTTGACAGCCGACCCAGGCATTAGCCAAGAAATGTGAAAAATATTAAAGAAGTGATCCCAAACCCTGCGAGCAAAAGGACAATGGATAAAGACAATGGACTCTGCATCTCTCATGCACATCAAACAGATATTTGGGAGAATAAGAGATCTTCTTTGTAGGTTGTCAAAGGTTAGGACCCTTTTTCTTCCTCCAAGCCACACGAAAACCGCAATCCTTGGAGGCGCTCCATAGAACCATTGACAGAAAGGGAAAGAACGGGGCAAAAGCGGCTTAGACATCAACTCGTAGAAAGAGTGCACAGAAAAGCGACCAGAATTATGCACTTTCCAAACCAACGAGTCTTCATCAGGATAAGAAGGCGAATAAACCTTCAAGAAAGCAAGCACAAAAAGGAGTTCTTCAAATTCGTTGTCCGAAAGATTTTGCCTACAAAGAGGAGACCAAACAATAGATCCACCAATAAGTTGGTAGCAATGGTCAATCATGATGAATTGGTCGGAAGCAACGTGGGCCAAACTCAGAAAGAGATGAATTAATGGTCTATCACCGCACCAATTGTCAAGCCAGAAGCGAATACAATTTCCCCTTCCCAAAGAGAAGGAAATTCCCTCGCAGAAAAGGTGCTCAGTGGCGACAATGGCATTCTAAACATAGGAAGCATGATAAAGGGACAAAGGTCTAGAGCTCCAGTCACCCGTTTGAGTTCCATATTTGGAGACAAGAAGCTCTCTCCACAATTTTCTTACTTCAGAGCCGAACCTCCAATCCATTTTCCAAGAAGCACATCGTTCGTAAGAGCCAAACTTTTCAAACTTGCTTATCTCTTGGAAATCGGCTTGCGCACTTCATCCCAATTAAGCAAAATGAAATTTCCTTTTATCTTCAAACCCTTTCCATATGAAATCTCTTCTCGTTTTATCGAGTCTAAGCAGAACCGATCTTGGGCATTTGAAGAGAGACAAAAAGTAGACCGACATGTTAGATAATGCCGATTTGAGAAGAGACAGACGACCTCCCAAAGAAAGATAGCAATGCTTCCAAGATGATAGTTTTCTTTCAACTCTCTCAATGACCTTGTCCCATAAATGAATCGCCAGTTTTCCAATGCAAAGAGGGAGGCCAAGGTAAGAAGATGGGAAGGAACCACTCTTACACCCGAAAACATTTGCTAGCCAGTGGAGGTCATCATTCAAGATATGAATTCCTAGCATTTCGCTTTTGGAAATATTGATACTAAGGTCGGACACCGCCTCAAAGCAGACACCGATTTTCCAGAGGTTATCAACCGAAGAGAAATCTGCATCGCAAAAGAGAGTCGTGTCGTCCACATATTAAAGATGACTAACAAGGACCCCTGCCTCTGCCACCTTGAAGTCATAAATAAGTCCGTTCTCCTCGGCCCTAAAAAAGCATTCTACTAAAGGCTTCCCCAATAACCAGTCAACCACAAATAGATAAGAAGATAAAGGGTCACCCTGTCTAATACTGCGGGAGGCTTTGAAGTTACTAAAAGATGAGCCGTTGATGAGGATAGAGAAATATGGAGATTTAATACAAGATTGGATCCAACCTCTCCATTTAGAGTCACAACTAAGCCTATCAAGCATATAGTCCAAGAATCCTCAATCTACGTAATCATAGTCCTTCTCAATATCTAACTTGCAAACAATTTTTCTCTTCCCTTCTCTCTGTCTTGAGTCGATGAATTCATGGGCTATGAGAACAAAATCAAGATTATGCCTATCTGCTATGAAAGCACCCTGATATCCCAAAATGACTAAAGATAGAACTTTCCTGAATCTTAGGGCCAAAACTTTGGCAAGGATTTCATAAGGGCTCCCAATTAGACTTATAGGTCTAAAATATTTCAACAATCCGCCCCTTCAAGCCTTGGAATGAGTGCAACGAAGGTGGCTCCAAGATCCCTTAAAAGACGACCTCAAGCATGAAATTCAGTTAAGAAGGCCATGACATCGCTTCCAACCGTAGACCAAAATTTCTGAAAGAATAAGACCGGAAAACCATCAGGTTCGGGGGCCTTGTTGCCGCAATCAAGTCAATGGCCATTTTAACCTCATCTTTTAAGAAAGGTTGTTCAAGAGATTCAGAATCATTTAGAGAGAGACGAGAGAAAAAAGATTGTCCAACCCCTCCAATGCTCGCAAGAGAGAAAATTCCTATAAAAGCAAACAATGGCATTGCAAATTTGATCCTTATTCGTGGTTCTAGAACCATTTGCCACCAAGGAATTGATTCTATTTATTCAAACTTCAGCACTAGCCATACTGTGGAAGAATTGCATGTTTTTATCGCCAGCCTTTAACCATAACGTTCTAGAACGCTGAAGTCATCTGATTTCCTCCTCCTTAGAGAAAGAGTTGTACTTAGCTTTCAACTTTGGTCTCTCAGTTCTTTCCTCATCCGATAGGAGGCCTGATTCTTCTTTCAAATCAGATGCATGAATTTTGTCTAAAATAGCTTCAAACTATACTTCTCTTGCACCCAGCACCTCTTTTCTCCATAGTTTAATTCTTGCTTTTAGCAACCTGAGCATGCAGCCCAATTTGAATTCTGCATAACCTTCAACTTCAAAAGAAGACCAACATTCCGATATCAATTCCTTGAAACCATTTATTTCCAACCAAGCTGCATCGAATCTGAACGGACGTGGACCCCAATTTTCAATTTTTACTTCCAAAAGAATTGGTCTATGGTCTGAAATGATTCTCAGTAGGCCCCGTTGAGAGACTAAAACAAAATTTGTCAATCCAATTTTTGGAGACAAGAAATACATCTAGTCTTGAAAGAGTAGCTTCTGATTGGTTGCTAGACCAAGTGAATTTAGCACCTTGGGGGGGGTTGGTTTTATAAGATCATGATGCGCGACCAATCAGAATATTACAGCATGTTTGTGGTCACCCAACCCCCATTCGATTTTTCATAGGTAAAACGAACAACATTGAAGTCACCGCTGATACACCACGCGAGATCCTATTTTTTCCAGACAGAAGAAAGCTCCGTCCACATCTGATCACACATAGAGGGAGAATAGGGACCACATATAGTAGTGAAAACCCAAGAAAAAACCTAAGCATAATTTTCGAGAACCAACGATATTGAGAACGAACCAACAACGCTATCAAGTAATTTCCAAGCAACAATAATTCCCCCCGCATTTCCGGAAGCGTTCAAAGTGATCCAATCGAAATTTGAAATACCCCAAATAGAATTTAACATACCTCTATCCACTGATTGCAACTTAGTTTCCTGAAGAGATAGAATCTCCGCTTTGGACTTTCTGTAAATCTTTTCAGCTTGGGCTCTCTTCAACTTGTCGCCTAAACCCCTAATATTCCATGAGAGAACTGACATTGTTCAAAACTCTGCCCGACCTCACCATTTTGTGGCTGATTCGCAACTTTCCCACTGGAGAACGGTGACACATGTTTCTGAGGGGATAAGTGAGGCACCCATGTGGATGGAAACACGAGCGTGAGGTCGAGATTCAAACCCTCGCCAAGCGTCTCTAGTCGGGCAGCCACACGTGTGACAGACGGACACGTGTTTGTTGAAGAGACAATCGTATCTTCCACATTAAGTGCAAAGTTTGAAATTTCCAAGTCGGACCTTGGATCAGGGCTAACCTGAAGCAAATCCTTTTCCATCACAAGTTTCTCCCCATGCCACGAGTCATGAACCAAGGGTGGAAGCTAATCTAGCCTTACAGCTGGATCCAAGCCTAACCCAACATCAAGCATCGGGTTCAAGGCTCTAAAACGTTGCGGGCTCAGGCAGGAATAAAGATTTTCCCTCCAACAAAGCATCAAATGCCATTTTGCACAATCACATCCACCCAATTCCCATCTACCCCAGGGATGGGGGTGCCAGCATTAAAAATCTAAAAATAATGAATCAAGCTCTCCTCGGCAAGTGGACTTGGAGATTGGGTACTGAGGGAGGTGCTCCCTGGAACACTCTCGTCAAGGGTAAGTATGGCACTTCTTCTGGTGGATGGGGGACTAAAGACTCCTCCGCTTATAGGGCTTCCTTCATTTGGAAAGGGATTTTGCGGTCTAAGTAAGCAGTGATCAACAACATCAGTTTTGAGCTTGGCAATGGATTAGCCATTCGATTCTGGGAAGATTGGTGGGTGGGTGAGGAGCCGCTGAAAGTTAGATTCCCAAACATATACTGACTGGCTCCAGATAAGAAAATTCATGTTACTAGTTGCTTTGCTATTTCGGATGCCAACATCGTGTGGGACGTGAAGTATATCAAAAACCTTCACGGTTGGGAGGTAACTGAATTTGTGGAGCTTCTTGATTGCATTTCTAAGGCGCAACCCGACCACGCCATGTTAGATAAACTTCTCTAGACTCGGGAGAAATCTAGTATGTTTTCGGTGAAATCCTTCTACTCATACCTAACCCCTCCTCTCAACCAATGGGCCCCTCATCCCCTTTCGTATGGAAGTACTCTGCTCCCCCTAAATATATATGTTTGGCTGGAAAAAATCAGATTCTTAATGTTGATAATCTGAGAAAGAGGGGTATGCAACTCGTCAATATATGCCTATGCTGCATAAAAGAAGAAGAAATGGTTGATCACCTCTTGGTCCATTGTCCGTTTATTGCCCAGATTTGGTAGGAATTCTCCAAGCGATTCAAAATCAGTTGGAGTATCCCGAACTCCTCCTCTAACCTGTTGGTGTCTTGGCATGGGATCAAGCTGGGCAAAGAGAGAACTCGGATTTGGAGAATGGCGATTCTAGCTATATGGTGATCAGTCTGGGAGGAAAGGAATGACAGATGCCTCAATGATAAGCAATCCTTGGCTCAAGCTGTGTGCTCTAGGGCCAAAAATCTGATTATAGAATGGGTGGCTAATGTAAATGGCCTTAAGGACTACGACCTCATATTCCTAGGCTACTAGTTCTTTTTTTTTTCTGCTATCTCAGCAGATCCCTTCCTTGTACTTCCTTTTTTTATCAATATATTCCCATTATATATATATATATATATATATACATCTTCCATTTGCTGACATGAGTTCGAGGAAACTTCCATTGTGGGGAGGGAGTTTGGAAAAGTTGCACCTTTGTCAACATAGCAACGGTGCTTCGCTAGGGGTCTTCTTCCTGCTCATATATTCTAGATTTCTCCCCATCTTTTAGGGATTCCCCAAGAATCTTCCCTCTAGATTTTCATATCCAATATCTCTTCTTCAACGATCACTTTGATAGCATCAGGGATTGCAAGGCTTCTTTTCTTCTTGATACATAGACGAGCTACCCCTACTTCTTCCCTTTCCTTCGTCGCCGAATCAATGGCAACCAATTCTCCCAAACAAGATCCTATTACAAGAAAAATATCCCGAAACCAAAGTTCCATAGGGATTCCCCAAACTAAAACCAAAATAGTCTCCCTTCCAAAGAAAGTGCTCTTCGACCATCTTTTAATTCTTGTAACAGGACCTTTTAAGAACATTTTCCTACCATTAACGCTTTATTGAAGCTTTCCTCTGTTTTGAAGTTGATCCAGACATCAGCAATCTCAATGGGTTTCACAGGGAACTCCATTGTGAAATACCAACTCCAACAAGCCACCTTTGTATTTGATCTAAAGAAGCTCCAATAGTAATCTCTACCAGTAAAGACCACCGCAAAGTATTAAGCGATTTCTTGATGACCTCTGATCTGACATGGAGTGTCAGTATGTCGTTAGTGGTGTCTGTCCATATCCATTTTATCTTATCAACCTCCTTGCTAACAGGAGAGAAATTTGATGGGAACAATTTTGATATTTGGCGCATATCTATCAAGATTAGATGAAGAAAATATGTACACGTAAAAAACTGTTGACAGAGGGCCGGAGATTGAAAATGGAGATGTTCCGATGAATAACCTGAAACTTGCACAATAGAAATACAAAAATAAAAAATAAAAATGGAGACAAACATCGGAACAGTTAAAAATATTCTTCTTAATTCTATGCACAAATATTCGACCCCCACGTATGAAATCTATGAGACAGCAAAGGATATGTGAAACTCCTTAGTCGAGTCCTATGCCTAAATATCAGACACCAAGATCAAGACAATGCAAATGAAATTTGATGCATGTAGGATGCCAATTAAATGTTCCATCAATGACCATATTAGAAAAATGGAACAGATGATGACGGAGTTGCGCAAGATAAGCTTCGTCTTACAGAAAATCATTGTAATGTTTCAATCTCTACCAAATTCACGGTCCCCCATAAAAGACATCTTAAATCATAAGGAAGCAATCAAGACTTTTAAAGACTTAGCACATCATTTGAAACATGAAAGTGAATTCAAGGTTACGCAGTGTAGTTTTTATTGCCAGAAGAAAGATGTCCAATCAAAGAAAAGGTTTAAGAAATCAGTCAAACAAAGTTCTCCTATTAATTGATCCAATTTACCCTATCGTCCATATCCATCCCATTCCCAATAATGATCACATCAATATCAACCATATCCACCTTAAAACTGACTATATCCACCTAGATATCATCCCATAAACATCCACAACTACTGCAGCCTGTTGATTCTGATTTACGAAAAAGAAACAAGGAAAAGAAGGAAATAAAAAAAGAACCATTGCAACCCCGTAACATGTATATAGAACCCATGTAGCCTAGGAGAAATAATAAGAAAAGACAAGAGGATAATGTGATGGTTCCTGTTTTTATGTGAAAAATAAGGCCATTGGGCCAGGTCCTGCTCCGAACATAAAACGATAATTTTTCCTCCACTTGTTAGTTGTGTTTACACAAAAGGGTTGATAATTGACCTAAACTTTAAAGAATTGATTGTGGATTCAAGGGCAACAAGACATTTGACAAAAGACATAAAAGGTCTTGAGGATTTTTGGACTAGCCCACTCGGAAGTCACAAGTCGTACATGGGAAACAATGCATTGGATGTCGTAATCGGAGTTGGAGCATATCGTCTCGAGTCAAGGATAAGACATTCTCTGCTATTTAAAGACACTCTTTTTGCTCTTAGGATGAGAAGAAATCCTAGAATTTTAATGTCAGATCTTGTAAGATAGAGTTTCATTAAAGAAGAACAATGTAATACTTGCTTGAGGTGAGTTATCAGGAGATTTGTTAAACTAAAAGTTGTAAGTAATTTCTCATCCATACCAAGCAGCTCGTCTTTTATTGGTATGTCCGATGCTAGTATTATATTCGAATCTATTAAGTGGCATAACAGATTAGAACATATAGGAAAGGATTGAATGATCATGTTAGCGTGAGATGAATTACCAGGAACATTGACAAGAGTAGATTTGCCCTTACTGTGAATATTGTGCCAGGAAAAGCAACTAGAAAACCATTACCTAAAGCAGCTAGATCTAAATAACTTTTGCAGATTATACGCAGTGATATACAAAGAAAAATCATGTTTGGAAGTTGGTCAATCTTCAGCGGGCCATAAAGCAATTGTAAATAAGTGGATATTCAAAAGTAAGAGAAAGCATATGATTTAATTGATAAATATAAAGCTCATTTGGTAGCAAAAGGTTTTATGCAAATTGGATAGAGCTGCTTTGATAAGTTCAGGCAACGCCCCAAGGAGAGGTAACAGTTGTTCCACTTAGGCATCATCATCTCCACCTTGGGAAACTACGTGGTCAATAATCTTAACTAATTCCGCATATTTACTCCTATTATTACTAAAATTGCACTCCATATACTCTGTTTTAATTCAACTAATTTTAAATCCTTTAGATTCTAAAGCATCCCTCCATAAATCTAGTTTTGTGTTTACGTCATCCCTTGTCTTGTCAATCAAAACCATGTCATCTACAAACAACATACACCATGGGGTCTCTTCCTACAAATGCATGGTTAACTCATCCATAACTAATGCAAAAAGGTATGGGCTCGATGCAGAACCCTAGTGTAAGCCTACAGTAATTAAGAACTCACTTGCCATGGCTTGTATAGAGCCGAGTTATGAGTTATTGACCCAGTGCTCGCGCGCTTTAGGTAGGCCCTCTATTTAATGAGGTTGGGATTTGTTGAGCCAGTAATCACGCACTTTAGGCCAGACTTGCACATTGTAGACAAGACATATGCCCAGTAATGTCTACTTTGCAGCGTGGGTAAGTGACCACGTGATCCGAGCGTTGAGTTGGACTCCGCTGCAAGACCGATTAGTATGTCGGTGCCTTATTCAATCTACTTAGTGCATTGTGCGAGTAGGCCGGTCTCATAGGTAACACTTGTGCCCTCAACTACCCACCTTTGCGTACAGAGAGCTGAGATGGATTGTCACTACTTTAGTGTACAATATGAAGGTCATGATTGATTTGGTCAAGGAGATGTATTCCTAGGAAAGCGGCTTAGTCGATTCTGAATTGCGTAGTTGCATGTGAAAGATCCCTTGGCAGTGACGCCAAGTTTCCAAGACCATAATTGCACACTTTAAGACTTATCCACCGCAGCATTATCAAGTTTTGTAAGATGATTTACAAATTGTTTCTTAAAATTATGTGTAAATAATTTACTTTTCAAAAAACTTCAAAAAATGTTTGCAAAAAAATTGTGATTTGAACTCAATAAAGTGCATGTGCTGACAGAGCGATCCTAGATCGACAGTTATCTCAAGTATATGATGGCGGTCAACATTGCTAAAGCGAACTAGAAAAGTTGTGCCCCCACTACAGGGTTGAGTTGGAGATGCTGGAAACAGGGCAGATGGCAACCCCTAGGGGGGCCACCTGCCCCTACACGTGGCACAAAGAAAAGGATATGGGGGAGAGAGAGGCAATGGCTTCTCCTCCTCCTCCTCTCCCCCACTTTAAAATCCACTCTTATATGCCATTTGAATGTTTTTTAATGAATTACTTCTCTAAACTATCTCAGCTGTGAATACACAATTACAGGATATAAACCATTTGTAGGCTATCCAAACACGGTCTAGTAAATCATTTAAAACTTAAAGCCAAACAGACAGGCTGTAACAGGCTGTAAATCATTTACAGCCTGTAAATCATTTACTAGTAAATCATTTACCACCATCCAAACGACCCCTAGCTTCAAATCGGAGTTTTCAAAAATAACGAAGAAAGAGATATAGAGAGAGAGAGAGAGAGACCTGATGCGGGCGATGGCCAAAATTGAGTTCGTAGACGTCGTTAGCTCTGTTGTTGATGTCGAAAGCTTCCAATACTGTTGCTGGAATTCCAGCTTTCTGTACGGAATATCTCTGCAGAAGAAGGATAGCGAGAGAGAGAGAGAGAGAGATGAGGAATGGAATGCTGCTGATTTTTTTAAGAAGATTGAGAGAGAGTGAGAGAGATTTCCTATTTAAAGCAATACCATGCCTCCGATGCCACTGTAGAATTCGAGAATTTTCCATTGCTCGGTTTCATCTCTGTAAGGAGGCTTCTTCTCCATCGCTTGCGCCGAAGGAACGAAGAGAAAGAGGGTAGAAATCCAGAGACTTCTGGCTTGGAGGTGCGTAATGCGCATCCGTTTGTGCTCTTTCGCGCGTGGGACGCGCCAACGATGCGCTGCCCATGGTCACGTGACATGCGTGTGGCGAGCCCGGGTGCGTTCGTCAGCCCTCTCTCAAGGAACGCTGGCAAGGGCGTGCAGCAGGCGCATCCGATGCGGCTCATGAGACAAGTAAAAAATAATAATTTGATGCTACGGACCTACGGTAGACCGTGACGGTTGATACGCAAGAACTAATGAATTGGAAATGCGATGGGAGAGCATCTCGAACTACACTGTATCATCAAAGGTGAGTCATAGCTTAGATAATCGTTTGGCTAGTGCTTCCGACGGTCCAGATGAAAAATGGCCCCCCGGCTCGTATCATTTAAAACCATGTGAAGACATGCCTAAAACATATAAAAGCACTTGGTGAGGCCCACATAAATTTTGGCTGAAACTTGGTCTGACCCGTCATCCAAGTGGGACACACATAATGGATGGACTAGATTTATGAAACACATCTCAGTGGGCTCAAAAGATGATTATGAATGTTTTAATGGGAGGGCAACCCCTCTCAACTTTTGTATGTGGTGTGGCCCACACAACTTTAAGCCCAAGGGCCACCATGGAATGATGCATCTAACTGATGGTGTTGATGTTCAACACGCATCATGGTGGGGATCACACAGCTCGACCTCATGAGAAGTTCCCATCAAGTCAACCGCATAGAACCATTTCCATATATATATATATATTCGAGCGCACCTTAATATTTCCGTAATGTTTATTTACCATCTAATTTGTTGATAAGGTCACATAAGTCTTGATGAAGGAAAAAAAAAACAAAAACAAAAAACAAATATAAGCTTGATCCAAAGCTTTTGTGACCCATTAATGGTCAAATCATCACTGCTTCTTATGGTATGGTCCACCTAATAATTAGACTTGCTTTATTTTTTGGATAATGCCCTGGAAAAATGGATAGATAGTGTGGATACATAATACATATATCAAGGTGATCCCCATGGTAAGGGTTTCATTGCCCTGGGTGAGGTATGTGCCTCACCTAATTAGCTCTCATCTTTTTTGGGGGATTTGAATTGAAATTTCTGGATTTAAAATCTCCAATTACTTTATGGTACCAAATAGATAGGGATTTTGAAATCCCTAAATTCACAGTGCCAAGCAACACCCAAGGTTACTCTTTTTTTTTTCTTTTTCTTCTTTTACGAGATTAAGGGTCTTTGAATCCAAGCCCAGCCTCAACCAACATGGTGTGGTCCTAACGGCTCACCATAATGTATTTATCATATATCTATGCCGCCCATCTATTTTACAATCTCATTCTAATCTCATTCTAGCAGATGAGACGAAAAATAAAGTAGATCAAATCTGAGGTGAACCACAACACACGAAACAATGGTGATTAACTATGAAAAACTTTTAGGGCGTGTTTAGGCAGTGGGATTAAAAGGGATTACGTGGGATGGGTTTCATCCGGTCGTGTGCCAATTCCACTCCATGTCTGGGAAGAATGGAAAAGCTTGAAATTAGATTAGATGGAATTGCATTGGGCTCGTGCTAATTTCACTCAATGTTAGTAAGTTGTGTAGGTCCCACCCTGATGTGTGGGCTATATCCACACCATCCACCCATTTTTCGATATTATTTTGGAGCATGGCCAAAAAATCAGATAAATCTAAAGCTCAAGTGGACCCACCATAGAAAGCAACAGGGATTGAACACTTACCGTTGAAAACTTCTTTGGGACCACATGAGTTTTGGATCTACCTCATTTTTAGGCCCATGCCATAAAATGAGGTTACAAAATAAATGATCGGTTTAGATATAACACGTGTATTATTCATAATAATTTTAAATGATGGTAGGTATATCCATTCAATGTACCACCGTATTACCAACAAAGCATGACATTAATCTTATCCCATTGCAACAGGGAACAATCATGCCATGGATAATAATTATGTTTTTTGAATCCCATCCCACCCAATCCCTTCTAATCCCACCGCCCAAACACGCCCTTAGGCTATAAAATTTTGGATGAAGCTGATATCTCGTTTTTCCCTTCATCTGGGTCCGTGTAACCTTATTAACAGGTTGGATGGCAAATAAACATTACATGGGACATTATGTTGAGCCCTAGGAAGTTTTCAATGGTGGCCATTCAATCACTACTATTTTCTGCGTTGTCCAATTGAAATTTGGATCTGCTTCGTCGTTGGGTTCATGCCTTGCAATAATATGGAAAAATGGATGGAAGGCATGGATATACAATACATACATAATGGTAGCCCATGGTCAAGGCCAAACCGTGTTGGGTGAGACCAGGTCTCACCTAATCCACTCCCTATATTAATGAGGGTGTATGGGGGCTCCAAATGGCGTCATTTTCGACTCATTTACCGAGACACAGAGCAGGTTGTTTGCACTCATCTGCATTGGATTGAATGTGAAGTTGGGAACACAGTCAGTTTGCATTGAGAAGACATTTACACTTACTTTAATAAAGTGTTTGTGTTCTTGTTTTTTTTCTTTTTAATAATACATTATAACCATTTTTAACAATACAGTAGAATTTCTTTTTTGTCCATCAAATAAAGAGAAAAGCTCTTGATTTCGATGTGAGGTTTTAAATGGATAATATTTATTTACTCTCATATCTCGTCAATCAAAACCATACCATATACCATAGCACATTAAATCATCCGTGGCTGTGTATAGAGAAGACTTCATGTTGCGAATTAGTTTATGCATGGCGAGTTTATAAATACATACCCGACCATTAACTCACACTAGCTAGACCATCTGCCCTGATTGAGCATTTGGCCCAACCCAGGCTTCAACCATGTTTATGAGGGTGAACCTAATTCATACCCCATCTTTAAACAAATTGAAATATGGACCTAAATTACACATGAACATGTTTTGGGCGCCCATGGAACACGAAATGCATGCTTGGTTCAATTCATCAGGTGAGTGCATCAAAGCTTGCATGTAGCTGAAATACCAGGCCAGTTCTCTTGTCAGGTTGGCCACATATGCACCCAAAATGTAATTGCAAATAGGTAATAAGTATTTCCCTATGTGATTAGGGCAGTGTTATCCATGCTTGATTTGACACTTACTTTTTTGGGTCTAAAACGGATGACACTGCCAAAAGTATGTGGGGCCCACCATGATTATGTGTCTTATCCACACCGTCCATCTGTTGTGCCAGCTGAGTTTAGGACTTGACCAAAAACATGAGGTTGATACGAAGCTCAAGTGAACCACACCACAAGAATTAGGGAATCGAACATCTATCGTTAAAAACTTATCACTGCCACTGTTTCCTTTAGTGTGGGCCACTTGAGTGTTGGATTAGCCTCATTTTATGGCTCATCCCTCAAAATGTTGTGCTAAAATGGATGGACAGCGCAGATATATCGTATATATCATGGCGGGGCCCAAAATTTTAAATCAGTCTTTTTGACTCGGTTTTCCAAATAGAAATGCATCGCATTTTCAAACCGGTAGAAGAGTAATAATTACTAATTCCGGAGGCATTTACATGTGATTTGGAAAATCAAACAAGCCCTTAGTTTGTGAGAGAAAATGCATTGCATGATTAATGAGGTTTTCTTGAATACATCCCAATGTATTACAGTATATATGCATGGACTCTGGTGATTGGATTTGAGCCTTTCTCGATGGCACAAACTGTTTATTTGATGGTGTTTCCTTTGGAGGGGGAATGGAAAAAAATAAAATAAAATCATATATTGAATATTCCAATCTATTGAATGTATTAGGTTAATGTATTAGGTTTATGATTGAAAGCAAAAGAACCGAGTTACCCTCGAGGGTTGAAATATTCCAATCTAACCTTTTATGTGTTGTCTTTTGACCATAGGAAGCCATGCTTGTCATATAAATGACTTAGATCGTTGGAAGATAACCTAGATTCAAATGTTAGAGTCTGAAATAATTAACCAAGGCTTATATGTGTTGTCTTTCCACCATACAAAGCAAGACTTGTCGTATAAACAATTTGTATAGTTATAAGACGATCTATACTAAAATGGGATAATAATCTATGTTTCACGCATCCAATTCCATACTCAAACCAAGCCCAAATTCAGGTTTAAAATTAAGCGCAGAGCCAGGTCCCAAAATCCCAAGCTAATCCAAGTTCAATCCTAAGTCAACTTAAGTCTAATTCCAAGTCATTCCCTAAGCTTAGCTGGCTTGGAAAAACTAAGCCAAACTCAAGATAAATTCAAGTCAAATTTGAGCCAAATTCAAAACCTGGTAAAAAGTAAGCATCACCTCATTTTTCAAGCCAACCCTAAGATATTTCTAATTCAAGAAGAGATGGCATAATCTCTCCATCTCCACCTCTCAATTCCCACTCCTCCCAATTTGGCATGTTTTCGAAGATGAGGGTCTCCAGCTTTGGGAATGACACAACACCACCAACACCACTTCCATCATTATTATCATCCCCACTAAACTCACCACCCCCTAAATGTCCCAAAATCCCATGCTAATCCAAGTTCAATCCTACGCCAACTTAAGTCTAATTCCAAGCCATTCCCTACGCTTAGCAAGCTTGGAAAAACTAAGCCAAACTCGTTAAGATAAATTCAAGTCAAATTGAGCCAAATTCAAAACCTGGTGAAAAGTAATTATTACCTCATTTTTCAAGCCAACCCCCTAAATATCAAATTGTCTCTCTTCCCTCACCTCTTTACACCTCATGCCTCCCATCCTAACCAATGAGAAAGTGTCATGTGGCACTCCTTTCGTATCCACAAATCAATATCCTGCATATCACCTTTTACCCTCAAACTTTCTAAAATCACACAATTGCCACTCCCTCGCCTATAAATAACCCCTCACCTCCTTCATTCTCGACATACCAAAAAGAGAGAGGAGAGAGCTCCACTCACACCCTTCTTCCCCTTGGCATTTAGTCATTAAGCCTAACCCAAGTCCCCTTTCTTGCTCTTAACTAACCCTAACCCTAGCCAAAACCCCTAGTCATTTTCAAGTAGATATCTATCAGATTTATGTTGTCGTTGATTGCCCAATACAATACATAGTTGTAACAAATGGATGCAAATACTGTTTTCCTACATGGGGAACTAGAAAAGTAGAACTACATGAAGCTACCAAAATGGTTTAAGGTGCAGGGGGTAGATAATAAGATTTGCAGGTTGAGGTGGTCATTATATAGCATGAAATAATTGCATATGCAGTGGTATAAGAAATTTGATACTTTCATGGTGAGTTGGGAGTTTACTAGGAGCGAATACGATCACTGTATGTATTTACTTTAAGACATTAAGTAATGGTGGATTTATTCTATTGGTATTGTGTCACGCCCCAAACTCGGAAACCGGGCTCACAAAATTCTCGATCGCCGAATCCGGTGCCAACAGCCTTTGTAGTACCCCATTATCGGCTCCCAGCACTCATACGCCAGATTCCAATCCTGGGATCTTATAAGGAGGATTTTCAACATAATTTTGTTTCATAAGAAGCATAACCACAAGTTTACCCAAATCACAAGAACAACATTATCACCACATATCCATTAATATAATTATTTAAGTACAATACTGAAAAAGGAAATACATGCATATAATAAAATCTCCAGAAGCTCTGCCGCACGCGCCTCAGCTCGACTGTGTCCTATCGTCACCTGCATGCATCTATCATGCATAAGCTTATAAAAAGCTTGTAGGGTGGTGTAAGTGTGTGAGCAGTATATGCATGCTTGGAATGCAATATCAAAGTAATGCGAAAACATGCTGGCAAGTTCATAAATACCATCAGCCTTATCCACGCCATGCGATGCAAAAACATAATAAGCCAATATCATATACTGAGGAAGCAATATAGATCAGCTATGCAATGCGGAGACATAGTAAGTTAAATATCAAATACCGAAGATGCAATACAACATACAATTCGGAAAAGCTACGAATATCATCAGCCTCATCTAGGTCATATAAATGCAAAAACATAGCAACCCAAAATGCCATATGCCTGCGAATGTAATGCAATATGCGATGCGAATGAAAAGACCAAGCTGGAGTGTGAAGTCGGGATGATAGTGCGTAGTATCGCAAGCTATAGGGTCCATCACAGAGGACTTCTATCCAAATCAGTCTCATACCTAAATTTTGATAGATAGACTCAATGTGGTAAACTCCCGATCTCGGGTTAGTCGCGCACCCCAACCGAAATCCTAACCATTATGAAAGTACAAGTAATAAATAGTTGCCCACGACCAGCCCGAGTGGATAGTGAATTAATGAATAAATAAATATACAACTCCTACTCAATATGTCTACACAACAATACCATACATCTCTGGGATCATCACTGGGGTCTAGTATACTATACGCCAGCTTGCCGCCCCATCGAGCACATAATACAACTGGATAAGTAGAAGAGACCTCACTATTCACCTGCCAATATCGGGACCGGCTCGTCTATAGCAGACTCATTCCTCAAGCTGGTCAGACTCGGCCTAGCTATGCCTACTCCCTCAGGGGGGTAAGGTCACACCCCCTTCTAACTGACCACGACACAGTGGGAGACGCGCCCTACTGGTATATGACCTTCATGCTCTCATATATATCCACTCGGTCTCGACACTGGAGCATCCTTTGATACTAAGAGGTTTTAGAAATTTTCACTCAGGACCATCTATGACGGCCCAATGCTAATAACAGATTTTTGGTGTCTCATCTGGCCATCCACGATATGCCTGTGGAGGTTACGGCCCCTGATGTCACTAAAGCGTAGAGTAATCACAACACATAATGCAAGATGTATGAATCATACAATCTAATCATGCATCATTCCCGCACATACCGTGCGTTCATGTGAGACGATCTCCACCTATCAGGGAGTCTCATAACAAATTGCCCAATGACATATGCAATGATTAACCTCATCTCATAATAAACATACAGATGATGCGTATGGGTATGTAGCATGATACTATGCTGTCACATACTCATAATCAATATCAATAACCGACATCGACAATCGGCCTCGACAATGTGGACATTTAACGAACATTACCCCTAAGGAATGACCCACATAGAGCCTAACATTAGTGGACCCATGACCTCACACAAGGGCCCAATATACAACACCACGATCCTCACTCAAGAGCTTAATATACATCACGATGGGCCTAATATACATCACGATGGGCTCCATTGCCTGGCCATCAAATGCACCACAATGGGCCTCATCACATAGGCCTCACATACATCACATAAGCCTCAAATGCATCACAATGGGCCTCATATACATCACAATGGGTCTCATCACATAGGCCTCATATGCATCAAGCCGAGGCCGAATGATCATCACAATGGGCCTCAAATACGGGCCGCATATACATCACATTGAGCCTCGACAATCGGCCTCGGCAATCGAAATCGGCCTCGGCAATCAGAATCGGCCTCGACAATCGGAATCGACCTTGACAATCGGAATCGGCCTCGATAATCGGAATCCGCCTTGATGATCGGAATCGGCCTTAATAATCGGAATCAGCCTCAATAATCGAATTCGGCCTCGACAATCGGAATCGGCCTTGACAATCGGAATCGCTCTCGATAATCAGAATCGCCCTCGACAATCGGCCTAACGAAGGGCCTAATGGGAAGGTCACAATGTGGACATTTAACCATCATTGCCCATCAATGTGGACATTTAACCAACATTGCTCCTAAGGAGTGACACTTATAGGGTCAATCGTATAAGGGGCCCACGGCCTAGCACAAGGGCCTAATATACATCATTATGAGCCTCAATTACATCAAATGGGCCAAATCAAATGGGCCGATACAAATGGGTCGAATCAAATGGGCCGATTCAAATGGGTCGGTCAAATGGGATGAATCAAATGGATCGAATCAAATGGACCGATTTAAATGGGCCAAATCAAATGGACCAATACTAATACACCATTCATCCATTGCTAGAGATCATTTTAGAGCATTATCACAAAAAAATGAATCATATCCAAAGGATCATCTAGACCATGCCACACCTAATAGTGGTGATAAGGGTTACCACTATTAAAACCCCAGTGGGCCCCACCATAGTATTATTTCCCATCCAGTCTGTTCATAAAGTCACAAAGACCTGGATAAGGAGGAAAAAATATATTATATTGATTCAAAACTTCTATAATCCCAAAAGGGGGTTTCAATGGTAGACGTTCAAACCCACTGTTTGTTGTGGTGTGGTCCACATGATAACTGGATCCGTCTTATTTTTAGTCCCAAGCCTTGAGACAAACATGTCAAAAGGATGGACGGTTTTAGATGTAACACAGACATCAGTGTGGGGTCCATATATATGGCCCAGCACGCTAGATGGATGGACGGTTTGGATGAAATTTATCCATCAGATGGGCCCCACCCGTCTAACATGTTGGACGGTGTGGCCAAAACCCATATATCACGGTGGCCCCTTGGACAACAGGGATTCAACACACGCATCATGGTGGGAATCATACATCACGGTGAGTCCCACCATCTAGACTTCTGGACGGTGAGGATCTCTCCTCACGTCAGCAGAAGCTGACGTCAATCAGCTGCTGGAGGTATAGTGGGTCCCACATGGGAGTGGCCCACTAAATGGATGGACTGTAAGAATACAACACATGAGTGCTAGTGGCCCCACCGTTGGGACGACAGGTATAAAACCCATATATCATATAAGATCCCACTGTCCAGATATTTGGACGGTGAGGATATAACATTTATATCATGGTGGGTCCACGTGGAGGCCCACTAGAACTTATTAATTATTATTATTATTAAATATATATAATATCGTATAAATATATATATATATATATATATATATATATAGTATTATATAATACATCCCCAAACCAAGTCTAGAGCTGGACGTCCATCCACGGACGGTCTGGATTGCACAGCGGCTATACAGTTGTTGTACGTGTCTGACCAGCACGCCTCCATGGCAGGTGGGTCCCACGTATGTGTGGGCCACACATGCCATCAAGGTGGGCCACGGTCCACATCAAGCCAGTATTTATTTTTCTTTTGATTTTTTTACCTTCATCCAGATTTGTTCGGCCATGTCTGTCGGACGCCAGCGAGGTGGGCCCCACGGATGGGATGGCGTGGATCATACATCACAGTGGGGTCCACAACATATGAGGGAGAGAGAGATGGAGAGAGAGAGAAACGTGAAAGGAGAGGGACCCCGCCACTAATGGGCCCTCCCCTATACAATGCATGCATTATATGGGTCTCACAATAAGGGGGCCCTTAGAAATCGAAATCAACGGTGGATCACCCACATTAGGCCTCCTTCTTTAGCTCATTGGACCCCTAGGCTCCTTATCTTCAATCTTGATGGAGGTTAATGAAGAATGAAGGGTTGAGATGGGAGATGAGAGAGTGGCAAAGCGGGCCACACTTATTTTTGGGAGAGCTTGGACGTTGGCTGCTTGCTCTTGGGAATTTGGAGAATGAAGATAGAAATGAGAGAGAGAGGAGTGATGGATGAAAAGAGGTGGATGGAGTAGGTGTTGTAAGAAATGGGGATGGGAAGGCATGGGTTGGTTTGAAATTTGTGGAAAGGTGGAATGGGTGGGGAGAGAGAGAGTTGACTTGGGAAAAAGAGGGAATGAGTGCTTGTACTTGGGATAGGGTGAGATGGCATTGGGGTATGGAGGATGTACTTGACTTGATTGATATGATGAGTCGTAGAGATTCTCTCGGAATTCGCAACGCATGGCATTTCTTCAGAATAAACGTGGGCCCACATCTCCTGGACTGAGTATCGCATCGGCACGCAAGATGCAGCGTTGGAACCGCGACGACGACGCGGTCGCAATGGTATAAGTTTTGAGTCGAGCCGACTCTGATATACGGGAGACAACTCAGGATCGCGCGCAAACATGGATAACAGATCGCGAGTCGTCGAAATTCGACCGGGAGGACCGCAGAAGCCTATGAAACGATACGGGCTAAGATATAGATCTTATATACTATATGTTGATGATATGCTTATCGCTAGTCAAAATATGTATAAAATTAACATATTAAAAACTCATTATCAGAGACATTCAAAATGAAATATTTATGAGTTGCGAAGAAGATTTTCAGCATTAATATACACATATACGGGTAGAGGAATATGTTACAATTGTCTCACATAGATTATGTAAGCCCCGTATCCTAGACCGTACCGTTCCATAGACTTTCGCTGTCTTGCCGGTCGAATTCCGGCAACCTTCGACCCTTAATCGGTATTTATGCGTGACCCTGATTCTCATGCCGTCAACCTGAGTCGACTCAACCCAAGACCTTTACCATAGCGACCGCGCCGTCGCCGCGATTCCAATGCCGCGACTCGCGCACCGAGGCGATACCTTGGTCAGGAGATGTGGGCCAGCGTACAGTGCAAGGAAAACGCCGCGCGTTGTAAAATCCGAGAGAATTTCTACGACTTGTCACATCAATCAATCCCATCATATCAAGTATATGTCAAGTACACATCACCTTTCACCCATTTTCAAGCAACCACAAAAGTCAAAAAGTTCTTACAAAGCCCATACTTTCTTATACCATTTGCCACAAAAGTAAAAAATGGCTCTTACACCCATCACTCACCACATCAACACATCCATCACCCATCCCTCTCCTTACTTACAACTCTCTCTCTCTCTCTCTTCTCAATTCACTTCCCAAGTAAGCAAGGAAGAGCCTCATGTCCAAGCCCTCCCATGGAGAGAAAAATGCATGTGTGAGGCCCACCTTTCCATCCCTAGATCTCCCATCCTAGTCATCCATTTCTCATCTTCCTCCATCAAAGAGAAGCATAAGGAGCTAAGGAAGCCAAGGGAGCAAGAAGATCAAGCAGTGGGTACTTTGATAGGGTAGTTTTAATTTTTTTTTAAGATGGGCCAAGTGAGGCCAACCGATCAATGGTTTGGATCTCACTTTGGACCCTAAGATGTGCCCGATGGCCCACTTGGATCATCATGATCATTTCATGATGGGGCCATTCTCCATGGACTCCATCATGATGTTTATTTTCCTTGCATACCTAGGGTCATCTAGACTGTCTATTTTAGTGGAGAAGGGATCTCCACCGTTGGATTTTGATTTAATGGGCCATGTGTAATGGGACCCACTTGATGTATGTTTGGTTGCAAGGGAGGGCCCATAGAGCTGGGGTCCCTCCATCATGCGTGTCCCACTCTCTATCTCTCTCTCCCTCTTTATTTCATTTTTTTTTCTTATGTGATCATAATAGGGTTGTATGGCCCACTTGGATGGACCCCACCCTGAAACATGTACTTTATCCAAACCATCTTCAAGTGGAGCCCACCTTATATGTATTGCACCCACACCACCTACCCTTTGGTGGCCCACTTAAACAGGGCCCACCTTGTGCGTGTGAGGCCTAGACCGTCCAGCGTCTAGGGACGCTGGACGTGCATGGAAAACATAAATATTAGCTTGGTTCCAAGCCAATGGGGGTGGTCCACTTATTTTGGCCCCACATTAATGTATATCTTCAATCCACGCCGTCCATTCCCTTCTCAACCTCAGTTCAAGCGTTGAACCGAAAAACAGAGTCAATCCGAGGCTCTAGTGGGCCATACCATATCAAATGGTGGTTTTCACCATTGAAACCTTTCATGATATTTTTATACACCGAAATATGTCCAATATTGGGCTTGTTTTGCTTATCTTGAGCCATGTCCGTCCATTTTCCCAGGCCTTGGACGTCCTACTTTAAAGAAGAAAAATATATATATATATATATATATATATATATATATATATATATATATATATATATATATATATGGCAGCAAATGCTGCTGCTGACAGCACCCACGGCCCTTGCTATGGGCCCCACCTTGATGTTTATTTATCATCCAAACCATTCATATAGTGGGCCCTCAGGGCAGTGGGCCATCCTCTAAAATTCAGGTCCATCCAAGACTCAGGTGGCCCACATTATAAGAAACACCGTGAATTGCACTCTACCATTGAAACCCTTTTTTTGGGTCCACAGAAGTTTTGGATCAAGCTGAAATTTGTTTTTACTCTTCATCTAGGTGTGCGTGACCTTATGGACGGAATGGATGGCATATAAGCATTATGGTGGGCCCCACATGGGACCCACAGTGATGTATTTATTTTATTCACACCGTCCACCATGGACGGTGGAACCCACCATGGGGCATGTGTTTTGGACAGGTCGTCCACCCATTCCACAGGGACAGGGGGGTCCCACTGCTGTTGACATCAGCAGGGTCTGTGGGACCCACCATGATGCATGGGTTGCACCCAATCCATCCAACCATCTTAAAAGCCTATTTTATGGCATGGACATAAAGAATGAGCCAGATCCATTGTCCAAGTGGACCCCACCTTAGCATGTTGTAAGGCCCATTTGTTGTATTAGGGGCTCATGGTTTAAGGCCCATTAAGATGTATTGGGGCCTATGGGTTGAGGCCCATTTGATGTACATTTGGGGCCCCATTGGTGTGGCCCATTTGATACACATAAGGCCCATGAGATTAAGCCCATTTGATGCATTCTAAGGCCCATGGGTTATGGCCTATTGCAATGCACATAAGGCCCATTGGTGCGGCCTATTGATGTGGCCTACTTGATGAATATAAGGCCCATATGATATGGCCCATTTGATGTATTTAAGGCCCAATGAGATGTACCTAAGGTCCATTGCAATGTGTGATCCCAACTCGGATTATGTAATGATGTTTACGACGGTCGTGCCTTGGGAGCAATGTTGGTTTGACGTTCACATTGCAAGTATAATGTTAGTTAAATGTCCACATTACAACTCTTCCCGGGGCCCATTGTTTGGCCTGTATTTGTTGTGTATAGCCCGTCTAGGCCATCTGCGTTGTAAGGATAGTGCATTACTTTATAACATGTGTAGTATAGCTCCATAACTCATGATCATACGCATCATATGTATGCTTGGTATGAGAAATGACTGATCATAGCATATGCCTTCAGGCAGATTGTTTAGGGGCTCCCGGATAGGGGGGTGTTACCCTACATGAGCGCATGATACGCGCAGGATTGCTGTATGACTGGATAGTATGATTCATGCATTCGCATTGTGTGATATGGTTATTGTACGGCCTAGCAACATCAGGGTCGTAGCCTCCACTGACATATCGTGGTTAGCAGGATTGGATACCGAAAATATTGTTCTACATGGGATGCTATAGATATCCCTGGGTGAGAGTCCCTAAACCCTTATGGTACCAAGAGGTTGCTCCAACGTCTAGACCGAGTGGGTGCATGAGCGTCGAGTGTCGATTACCAGACGGTTACGCTTTCCACTGTGTCGTGGTCGGTTGGAAGGGGGTGCGGCCTTACCCGCCCGAGAGTAGGGGGCAATGCTAGGCTGAGTTTGACCAGCTCGAGGAATGGGTCCGCTATCGACGAGCCGAGGTCTCTTCCACTTACCTTATTGCGCGCGATGGGGCGACGATCTGGTTTAGAGTGTACTAGACTCCGGTGATATTCCAGATTTGAGTTGTATTGATATGTGGACTTAGATGAGGATTTGTATGCTTGAGTTGCATTTCGCATTGCATGACCTTGGTATGGCCGACATCATTCATGCTTTGCACCACATGGCCTTGGTATGGCTAATGGCATTCTTGGCTTTCATTAGCATGTTCCGCATTACTCTGATACTGTATAACTACATTACCACCTTGAGCACACACTTTCACCACCCTCTAAGCTTTTCATAAGCTTATGCACGACCGTTGCGTGCAGGTGACGTTGGATCGCAGTAGCGCTGAGGCAGGATCACTTAGCAGATCATTTTGGAGTTTTTGTTCATCATCATTGTATTTCCCTTTATGCTCATGTACTTGTAAAGTTTTTTATCATAGTGAAAATGTGATGGAGTTTTTAGTTGTTGTTTATGGGTTATGCCTTTGGTTATGCTTATTATGAATCAAACTGATGTTGAAAATCCTCTTCGTAGCATCCCAGGATTGGAACCTGGCGAATGAGCGCTGGGAGCCGAGAATGAGGTTCTACAGAGGCTGTCGGCGCCAAATTTTGTGATCAAAAATTTTGTGAGCCTGATTTCCGAGTTTGGGGCGTGACAGATTACCTTGAGAAGGTATTTGTGAAGTTTGGGATAGACAATGTTAAACTAGTTAGCACACCCCATGCTGCTCACTTTCAGCTTTCTTTAGAGCAATGTCTCGTTACTAATGAAGAAAGATAAATTATGTCTAGTGTGCCTTACTCAAGCATGGTTGGCAGTTTGATGTATACCACGGTCTCAGAGGGATATACCGGCCGAGCTATAAGAAGGTCGGCATCATCCTGTCAACCAAGCAGATCAAAAGTCCCTGTGATCTCCTATTCCTATAGCCTTCAATCTCTTCATAAGACCGACCTTAGTCGTGTCAAACTTGGTTGTTCAACCTTAATGTTCAGTCGGTTAACCTTTTCCTTACTCTTAGCTCAATGGGCCGTGCTAGGTCTTAGTCCGACCAACTCCTATGGGTCGGTCTATTTTTCCCATGACAAGGCCCATTAAAACTCGATTTGACTAATAATTAATATCCAGGGTTTTAGTCTACCTATTTACATCCTGTGACAGGTAAGTCGTTTCCCATATAGTTAATTTGAAAGCAATGTATAGTATAGTTATAATATACGTCGACTTACAGAATCAATCATCTTTTAATTATTCATTTATTTCCAAAAGTTGTTGTACAAATAAAAACCTTAATTGTGAGAATTGTATTGTAACCATAGGCAAATCCTATTTGACCGGACCAATTCTAGCATGCAAATTCAATTTTGTTCATAATCGTTATATTAAATCAAATTTGTAGCAGATTTTGTTATCCAGAGTGTTTTATCATCGCAACAAGTAGGTGATCATTCCCTATTGGAAATTTCATAAATAATTACCCTATATGAGTTAGACATTGAGATATTCTTTAATTGGATTGAGTCGATGCAGATATTATTTTTTCATTTAATATTATCCAGTATTGATAATAAATATTAATTGTGTAAACATGGACACTATATCAGTCGTATTTTTTTGTTACTGTCTGTGAAAATGTAAGTTTGAGTTAAACGCATTATTATCATAGTTTAAATCTGAATGAGTATAGACACTATTACCTTTAGACATTGATGCATGATCTGAATTAAATTGTTTGTCTATTTGATGTTACTGATTTGATATGTTATGTATGGTAAACATCATTGTCCAAAAATCTTAAATGGAAAATCGACATGTAAGTTGTAAACTAATAAAATATGTCATATGTGAGTTATTTTCAATTTAATGTGAATATTTAATGATTCTTACGTGTGATCTGCCCAGGGTCATTCCCAACAGGATTAGCACGATACGAGTGCTCTGCCTAGGGTCATTCCCAAATGGATCAACAAAGGTGTTGTGCCCTGGGTGCTTCCCTAAAAGGATCAGCGCACATGGGTGCACTGCCCTGGAATTTTGTCCCTAAAATGTTATACCGATGCTCTGTCGAGGGTCATACCCTGAAAGGATCAACAATGGTGCTCTGCCATGGGTCATCTCTTAAAAGAATCAGCACACATGGGTATTTTGCCCACTCTTCTTCTTAATATTTCGAAAAAGTTATGTTAAAACAATTTATTCATTTTTTATTCGTGATTGACAAATGATTAATTATGATTTTGTAAATGTTATATTGTAAATCTAGCACCTAGAGTCGCCAATTTTTATTGTGCCAAATCATTTAGAATCTGTATCATGTGTTGATGAGATGAATTGATCAACTTCGTGCACTTTAAAGTTGTCCACGTCTTCGTCAAACCTTTTTACGTATTCAAGTTGAAAAGCATTGTTGAAGTTCAAGATTTCAAGCACAAGCACAAGTACAAGTTCGAATTTAATCTTCAAGTTCAATACCTTAAAAAACTCAAGAACTCAAGTCCTAGTTCAACCTCAAGTTTAAGATTTTGAAGACAAGCTTCAAGTATTTCAAGTGAATAAGTTAGCAGAGCGGACGATGTTTCAATTATTCAAACTCACAAATAAGGTATGGATGACCCTAGATTGACCATAGGGTGTATCATATTCATTGCATATTTTATTTGGGTCATTTCATAAGTTTATAGGTCATTTCCTCGACTAGTCCAAGCTCTGGCTCGACCAATCCAAGATTTGTTGTAAATTTTTAGAATTTTCTATTGAACTCTCGACCAGTCGTGAAGACTGCTCGACCAGCCGTGCAAGCTCGACTCAAAGTCCAACAAGGCTTTTTGGTCTCACTCGACCAGTTGAGCAGGCCATTCGACTAGTTGAGTAACGATCTTATCTTATCACGCCAAAAATTTTGAAAATTAGTCAGTCCTTCGACCAGTCGAACTGACCCTTGGACCAGTCTAATGAACAGTATTTTCACCTATAAATAGAGGTCGAATTTCAGAGTTTTTCATTCATTCCAAGCTAAATCAATCATCACTCTGAGAGATAAGTTCCTGCATTTGATAAGCTATATTGTGCTCATTTTAGATTCATTTTAATAGCTTTTGTTATTTGATTTTGTGATCTCCATTCAACTCTATTTCATTAAAGAAGGGAATTGTGATTTACCCTCTTTTGAGATCAAAATCAAATCAAGCTAGCCCAGGTTGATTTAATTTAAAATTAATTTAGACCTACAACCCTTTCACTGGTGAGACTGGACATTGAATATCTGTCTATATTAAATTGGTTCTATCGGGCTCCATCAGAAGAAGAATCTTCAGATAATTACAATTTAATTTTCTGCATTTTGGTTTATGAGATTTAGCTAGGAAAAACTCACTGTGGGATTTTTGGAATTGTGTAAGCCCATTTGAAAGACACGATTGTGAAGGTTTTAAGGTGAACCTTGGAAAACCTTATTTTATAGTGAAAGCCAGTATCCCATGGGTGTGGATATTGGGAGTGAGTAGTTGTGTGGCTATTTACTAACAGTTGGTGTACACACAAACGAACTACTATAATTCCTGGAGTTGTGGTGGATGATTGGATTTGTTTATGTGTGTGGATGTTGTAATTTACTTTATGCACTTGTGGTGAATGGTGTAATTTATTTTATGCACTTGTGGTAAATGTTGCAATAACTTAGTTTATTTCCTTTACCTCTTTATTGGTGTGGGTTTTTTATACTTATAAATGTTCTAGTAAGATTGTCCTGCCTTAAGCCTTTGGTTTTTGGTGTTAGACTGTCCTTAGAACTCAGTTTGTATCAACCTCTTAAGACCGGTGCATTTGAGGTTGCTATTTACTTGTGCTATTTTATTATTTATTTGTGCTATATATCTTTGTATTCTGCATTTAATTTTTAATTTGGCATAGTCCTATTCACCCCCCTCTAGGACTTTAAGCTCAGCCTTTTTAGATTTTAAATCCAATATTCGCCTTATTTTGATTGATATGTCGGGTTTACATTTAATAACACTTGTGAAGCTTTCAGCTCAGGATTGATGCGATACTATTGAGTTGTCAACTCATTGTGTTTTAACAATTTCAGGTCGTAAATATTTTGAAGATGTAGAATACTACTATTAGTAGTGGGAACATTGGAGGTGATTGGATGCACATGATACATCATTATGCATAGAATCAGTTTAATTTAATTTTAGAATTATGAATGTAAAAAGCTTTAAACTTGATTCAAAATTTTCTTAATTCAAGTTAAATAATTATGCATCGATGTAGTAGCATATTATGGAATTATTTATCTTAGCATGTTATTTAAATTTTAAAATTTGTAGGATATGGTGGGAGGAAATGGAATGTATATTTACTTGTCATACTTTACCTTTTTTCACAGGTCACGAGTCTAAAATTCAGGTCTTAAATACCCTATTTAGATACTTGAATTTTGGAGCGTGACAGAGTATGTATGTATGTGTGTGTGTGCGTGTGTGTGTGTATATCCATCATTCGACTCATACAAACATCAGACTGTTTGATTCAAACACTTAGTGGGAAGCTAGGGAAAAGTTTCCCTCAATGTCAGGGGTGTACATCGAGTTAAACCGAGTCGAGCTAGCCTCAGCTCGACTCGGCTCGGCCACTAGCTGACCACAGCTCGAACTCGGCCCGGTTTAGTCCTCGAGCTCAACTGGCCAACTCGGCTCAGTTCGGTCAGCAACTCGGGCCAATTCAAGCCAAGAACAAGCCGAGTTCACCATTGTAGCATTTTCACAAACGCTTGGACTACACCTTCAAAATCTCACTATATTTAAGACAGCAGCAGCGGTTTTACATATTTTATTAAACACCTTTTAAGCAATATAAAAATCAAGAAAATAAGGGTATTAGTTTCATATACATACCTTCCTTGCAACCAGCCACACTTCTTTGAGTCATTTCATCAAACACTCAGTGAGTAGCATCAATATCAAAGTAACCGAGTCACCGAACTAGTTCGATCCGAGCCGAGTCGAGCTGGGGCTAGCTCGAACTCATTTTCGAGCTTAAAAAATCAGCTCGACTCGACTCGAACTCAACTTCGAATCAAGCTTTTTTGAGTCGAGTTGAGCAAGCTAACCGAGCTAGCTCAGCTCGTGTACACCTCTACTCAGCGCATTCACAATGCAATCGCACTTTAATGCTGAGCATCCATCATGCACACCTTTGATGTGATCGTGCATGATGTGGGCCCACCTTAATGTGGACCATTCATTATGTGGTGCCCAGCCTTTAACATGAGTTGTTCATCACATGGGACCACCTTGGAGAGATTTCTCTCCTTTAAGCTTCAAGGACAAATGCACACATGTCCCTCTCTAATTGCTTATAAAATGGATCCCACAATCATAAATGGGAAGGGGGAAGCCTAAAGAGAGTCCTGTTTTAATTTAGAATATCTCCAAAGTGATGTAGAGAGTAATGGCATGTTTGCGATATGAGATAGAGACATAGACTTTGACTCTTTGTTCTCTCAATCTCATATATTCTTTCGATCTCTTTTATTCTATTTCAAATTCAAAGCCAGCTTAGTATTCTCGATTTATCATTTTTTTATTAGTATATTCCAACACCATTGCTTTGAACACCCGGGGTAGTGGGCTCTACTTTAACACCACGCAAAGTATGCTCTACAATTGCATCTCATTAGAATCTATGTTCATTTTCTTTTCCATACCTCTATAAAAAAATCTCTTTTTCTACCGTATATTTTGTAGTTTCGACATCCAAAGCTTATGGTTTTACAGAAAGTTTTTTGAGTCCCATTTGAAAGCGTATAACCTGAAAAAGTAGATATTGTGTTTTGTATAGACAGTAAAAGGGTGCTTAACCCTTTTCTTTTCCATAACCGAGACCCTTACCCATAATCCACGATGCATACCTATCCAAGAGTCACTCAAGTCAGAAATTCTTCAATCTTTCTAATGTCAGGGCGATTCCACATATTTTAGCCAATCATGGATTCCTGAGCCTTTATTTTGGCTAGTAGCGACTCCAAAACAATGCTTAGTCGAGCCATTTTATCAATATTGTGAGAGATAGTGTACAACCTATAACCATATCGGATTATTGCAAACCACACACCCCCTCGAGGCTCAGCGTACAGGGATACAAGCATATTGCATGAGAGGTTATCAGTGGCATAAGTATAATTATTAGTTTCTCATCTGAACCCTATGCGAGGTTCGAGTATGAAGGTCTTATCTATGGGTTCTATTATATCTGGATAAACTTCAAATATAGACCTTTATATGCTATTGCCCATATCAACCAATCACATAAAATCATTAACCTCTCTTCTCAACTCCTTCGCAAGGTTCGGGTATGGAGGACTTAGTTACAAGTTTCACTGGATCTGATTAGACTTCATATCTGGGCCTTCACATGCTATCGCCTATATTAATTGAGCATACAATATTCTAGGTTTATAAAAGATGTATGCTTTATGACTTGCCTGGTATCTGGATCTTGTCACATTAGATATCTAAGTAAATTCTAGTCCTGTATCTATCACCGCACATAATGATCATATATGCATACGCACATACAGATATCTATATATATGTATGAAATATATTTAGGAAAAGGTTCTATGCGGTCAAGCTCCTGGGAACTTCCCATGAGGTCGAGTTATGTGGGCTCCACCGTGATGTATGTCGAATATCAACACCGTGCATTTGACGAGTCCCCTTTAAATTATGGGATATCCCAAAAATCAGCCATATACGGAACTCAGGTGGGCAATACCATCTTAAATTATGTGAAGACATGGCTAAAACATATAAAGGCAATTGGTGGGGCTCACCTAAAATTTGGATGCGTCTGAAACTTGGTCTGACCCCTCAATCAAGTGGGACACACATAATGGATGAGCTGGATTTGTGAACCACATCTGATGGGCCCAACAAATGATTATGAATGTTTTAATGGAGGGAAACTCCTCTCAACTTTTGTATGTGGTGCGGCTCACACAAGTCACGGATTAACTTGATTTTTAAGCCCTAGGCCTGGTGCATCTAACTAATGGGGTAGATGTTCAACACGCATCACGGTGGGCCCACACAACTCGACCTCATGAGAAGTTCCCACGAGCTCGACCACATAGAAGCTTTTCCCAACACACGCACACGTGTATATAGAGGCCTGCTCTCTTGAACACCTCTCTTGGTGAGCACCCATGCACACCTTTTCAGGCGAGCAACACGTGTGTTGGGCATAAAATTCAATTAGTCCACGTGATGCAGCCCCTAATGAAATCCCTTAGCCAAAATTCAGCTTGATCTAAAAACTTGGTGGGTCATAGTAAAGAGAAGCAAATCAAGGGATGAAACTATTTTTTTATTTGCCACGACCCACTAAAGTTTTGGATCAAGCTGAAATTTGGGCTTGAGAGGTTTAAAGGGGTGTTGCATCACATGGACCATTTGAATTTGTTCCCAAGACACGTATGCGAAGGTGCATTGGTGAGCATATATACATACATATGTGTGTGTACATGTATGTACATGTAGGTATGTATGTACACATATATCTATCGTTCTACTTATTCAACCATTACGCGGTCCGATTCGAGTGCTTGTTGGGTAGCTTGGGAAAGTTTTCCTAGACAAGTTCACACTGCAACCATACTTTTTAATGTTGTGCATCCATCACATGGGGCTCACCTTTGATGTGACTGTGCATGATGTGGGCTCACCTTCATGTGGACCATTCATCAAGTAGTGCCCCACCTTCAACACGAGTTATTTATCACATGGGACTGCCTTAGAGAGTTTTTTCTTCTTCGAGGTTGAAGGGTAAAGCTTGGTACACATGGTGGATTGGGAAGCTCATTAACCAGTCTACACATTTTTTTTTCCTTACGCGTGTGGACCACTTCATAAATAAGCCATGAATGTTTGATCTAAGGGCCTATTTGGTTTTTCCAATTACGGGTATTCAGAGGTAATAAGTTATCATTACACCCAGGCCGGCCATTTGAAAATCGAGGATTTGGACGCAGTTTTGACAGCGTCCGAATCGGCGGTAAAGACGCATTGGGCGGAGATGGGATTTTACTACTCCTACAGATGGTAGTTCGAAGTATGATGGTACTGACACAGTCAGTTCGGTGGTCCGCATGAGCACCGATCGTGCTACACACCCTGATTTCAGGTTTTAAAAAATCAAAAGCAAGCCCTTCTCTTCCGAACTCACCAACGCACTCGTCCAGTAACAGACCATTCGATCTCAGACCAGGTAAATGACGCACCCTTCTACCAGATATCTTTCGCTTATCATATGTTCTTTCTTCCTTGTGTTTACTGTCCAAACCTCTGAATGATTGTTCATTGCTCGATGACTATTTGGTGATAAGGCTCTCATCTTAGCGGTCATCAGTGGCTTGCGCATCATCTGTTTCCATACTATCTTGGGTATTGAAACAGGGAAAATGTATTTTAATCTGGCTGTATTGCTTCTGTTCATCTCCATCCAGGTCGCACGCCTTGCTTGATGTCTGTCTATCCGGTAGCTTGCATGTCATTGCATGTCTTCCGCCACCTAACATTTTACCATTTCCATTATCCCACCTGCGTTGCATGTTGTTAGAATGTCATGTTTTCCATTTGTTGACTTTGTCACCTGATTATGATGTTCATTGCAATCTCCGGGGCCTGATTCGTCTGCCTTCTTCTACTGATGTCTTCTCTAATACCCCACTCAGGTATTATATGTATTACGATTCAGTTGAAAACCCCTTTATTCCACTATATTTTTTCTTTTACATTTACGGTAATTAATCTCTCACTCTGTCATGCAGAAATATCCTCTGCCGTCTGCGACTGACATCCACCCCCCGCCATCAGCTACGGCAACGCCAGAACAAGTAAGTCATGTGACTTTGTTGAATGTCTGAAGACCATGATTAAGTTAGTAGTTCGTTTGTGAAATAGAAGCTGATGTCCTGTTTTGGCTTGTTTTGGACACTTGTGGCCCACATATTTGACATTGATCCTGTAAAACAATAAATGGTGGGTCATCGTATAAGTGCTGACATCCAAACAGGCCTTATGTTCTCATTTTTCTACTTTCACAATGAATGTGCTCATTGCATGCCTCTTTCCTTGATACTCGCTCGGCTGTGTGTGTAGATATCAAAAGTTATATCATCTCTGCCATGGTTAACTGAACATGCTGAGTCTGATTTCAGCTGTGTGTAGCTATCATTTGTCATTCCTACAATGCTATAGTTAACTGAACATGCTGAGACTGATTTCAGATGTCTGTGTAGCTAATTAATCTCTTATATCATCTCCTGCTCTGGTTAACTGAACATGGATGAGACTGATTTCAGCTGTGTGTGTTGGGGTGATTTCTTACATCATCTCATGCTCAGGTTAACTGAACATTCCAAGACAGGTAACAGCCATTACTGATATTTATTCTACTATCTGGACATGGTTACCTATCATTTCTTATAGTATCTTTGTCATTGTTAACTGAACATACTAATACAACTATCAACCATGACAGATAATTGTTCTACAATTTGAACATGGTTATGTATCATTTGTTATATTATCTTTCCTATGGCTAACCGAACATACTGAGACTGATTTCAGCTGTGTGTGGCTGTCATTTGTCATTTCTACAATATCATAGTTAACTGTACATGCTGAGACTGATTTCAGTTGTGTGTGTATCTCTCATTTGTTATTCTAACAGAGCCATGGTGAGATTGAACATGTCGTGAATGATTTATATTGTATGTGTATATATGATTTCTTACATCATAACATGCTCAGGTTAAATGACCATTCTGGGTCTAATTTCACATGTCTGTATAGCTAATTAATCTCTTACATCATCTCATGCTCTGATTAACTGAATATCGATGAGACTGATTTCAACTGTGTGTGTTGGGATGAACAAATAAAGACAGTCATTAACCATGACTGATATTTGTACTGTAATCCGGACATGGTTACCTATTATTTTTTATATTATTATTGCCATGGTTAAATGAACAAATAGAGATAGTTATCAACTATGACTAATATTTGTTCTACTATCTGGACATGGTTACCTATCATTTCTTACATTATCCTTGCCATGGTTAACTGAACATGCCGAGACAACTATCAAGCATGACAGATAATTGTTCTACAATCTGAACATGGTTACCTATAATTTGTTATATTATATTTCTCATGGTTAACTGAATATGCTGAGACTGATTTCAGCTGTGTAGCTATCATTTGTCATTCCTACAATGTCATGGTTAACTGAACATGCTGAGACTGATTTCATCTAGGTGTGTAGCTCTCATTTGTTATTCTAACAGAGCCACAGTGAGACTAAACATGCCATGAATGATTTAAATTGTGTGTATAGCTATGATTTCTTACGTCATAACATGCTCAGGTTAGTTGACCATTCTGGGACTGATTTCACATGTCTGTGTAGCTAATTAATCTCTTATATCATCTTATGCCCTGGTTAACTGAACATGGATGAGACTGATTTCAACCGTATGTTGGGGTGATTTCTTACATCATCTTATGCTCAGGTTAACTAAACATTCCGAGACAGCTAACAGACATGACAGATATTTATTCCACTATCTGAACATGGTTACCTATCATTTCTTATATTATCATTGCAGTAGTTAACTGAACAAATGAAGACAATCATCAACCATGACATATTTGTTCTACAATGTGAACATGGTTACCTATCATTTGTTATATTATATTTCCCTACGTTAACTATACATGCTGAGACAACTATCAACCATGACAGATAATTATTCTACAATCTGAACATGGTTACCTATAATTTGTTATATTATCTTTCCCTTGGTTAACTGAACATGCTGAGACAACTATCAACCATGCTGAGTCTGATTGTATACAATTCAAATACGCCTCATGTAGAACCTAACCCTGAATGGTCTGATGGACAATCTATCGATTGACAGTTTAGAAATATGCATGATTTTCATAGAACCTGAAGCACCAATATAATAATTTCATTTAAGATTTAGTGAATGCACTTTCGGCACTGATCAGGATTATCTTTGCCTACCTGGTTCTAATCCTCATCATTCACCTCATGTATTGGCGGTACTGATGGCTGGACGCAGTGGTCGTTTAAGTAGGTTGATGTAGGTTTGGCTATAAAAGTTTTTTTTAAAGACTATTTTGGACAATATTTTGGACTTTAGTTTGTATTGTTAACACTCCTTTTGTTTTAGAGATAATATGTTTTGGACTATCATGTTCTTAGAATACATAATGTATGGCTCTTTCAGGTAAACAGGGATACCTAATATTACAGCATCTACTATTATCCGTATATGGTCTATCAATACCCTTTTACATGATAGTGTGCAGATCTCCATGTTCATCCATTTTCATCACAGGTCGACTCTATGTAGATAAAATGCACATGTATGGAGAATAGTTAGATCCTACGCTGTTGTATTGTCCATTGTAAGCAGATGGACGTGAGGATGGTGGATTTGGGTCCTGGTCGTATAAGACCCTGAGTGGTCCGATGCTCTCATTTGTAACCTCTCAAACATAAACAGTCTGTTTGAAAAAACAAACAGGCATTTTGAGTAGATGTATAACTGGAATGGTGGACACCATAAGCCTATTAACAGACTGACGTAACTAATACAATGTGTTTCCAAATGATCGGTCACACAATTAGTGTGTATTACACATTGAAAATTTCAAAAAACAAGCGTGGGAAAGCAGAATCTCGGTACTGCTTCAATGATTAGTAATACATGTAAAGAAGTTATTATGATGTATTTACAGCCAATTACAGTGTAATTTGGAAAACCAAACAGGGCCTAAGTATATTCGCCTTAGGTACCGCCATATGAACGTCCTGGATCATGCCGAATCGGTCCCTAGATGGTTTGTATTAGGCGCTTGAAAATGGGGCGCGTGGAATTGGCATTTCCCAAGTGAGGATGAACATCGCACGTGACCACTCTCGGGGTCCCTGATGCAAGTGACACGACACCTCTCTCGTACCCACGCGAGCAGATTACGTACGTCACAATGCACAGGAATCTGACGCCTTCTGAATATGTACCATACACGTGGCATAAGAATACGAAGATCTGAACCATTCAAATTTTAGGATCCATCGTTGATTAGCATCTGATTTAAAAAAACCGATTTGACGATCTTAACCATGAAGAAAAAAAGGAATCTTTTGAACGTTAGAAATTAATATTTTAAAACATATAAAAGGATAGAATTATTCAAACAGGTGGATTTTGGATCAAGGCCCATATTCACTACTGAAAAAAACAAATGAGCAGTTTAGATCTGGTCCATGTTGTAACCAGTATATAGACGACGTAGAAAGGCACGGAAGCAACTCCCTTGCACATCGAAAGATTATTACCAAAACCCTCCTATTTATTTCGCAAATTGCCCAGAGCGAACGTATTGTTTAGGAAATGACAATGGTACCAATCAGACGGTAAAATGCGACCGTCTAGCAATGTTGCGGAGCAAACACTGGATTTATGCCACCACACATGGCACGTGCGACACGACGACCGTTTATCTAGTCATGGCCACACCTAAAGATCAAGAATCAAGAGCAAAGAATGTTGGATGGTCCACTTGCACCAACCAAAGACCCAGTATGCTGGATATATGTAGCTAGGGTTTGCCTAGCTTGCACGTGTAAAGTCTTGCTATCCATCCACGTGCAAGCTCATATGCCAGTATGCCACATGTGTGCACTATCTGATCTTTTCCTTAGGTAGGATAGCTTGCCTTTCGCCCTACAAAATAAATGAACAGTTAAAACAACTATTTCTAGCCATTAATCTGTACCGTACACCATCGATCATGTCAAGTGCTAAACGGCTTGAACTGTCAGGTTAAAAGACCTTAACAGTGTATCTCAGCCGATGGAAAAGCTCAGATTTAATACACGTGTGCTACACTGGTAAGCGTGCTTGCTTGTGGATGGCAGGGGCTAGATTAGGAGAGAAATACAACGTCGGACTGGAATTAGGAAGCGGACTGCGTCATTCCCCGCGCATGGATGCTAATCCGTCCAGGCAACACTCTGCGGGGCCCACCGTGATGTATTGATTTATCCATACTGTCCATCCATTTTGTAAGATCATTTTAGGGCGTGTTTGGATTCACGGTTTCGAGTGTATAGTATCGTATTAGTGGGGTTTATGGGACATGTCCCTCGTTTGGAAACGAACGGCGGGTGGGGTATTCAACGCGCGCTAATACGCTCGAGAACCACTTTGCATCATCGATGGGATTGTACCGCGCAACTGGCCAGACGTTCGGTCAAACATAAACAGGAAGAAAGCATTTTCTTCTTTCACTTTGTTGCTGGTAATGCCCAGTATGACCGTCTTTTGACAAATCCACACCGTCCATCATCTTCCTCTCGAGATTTAAACCATGAATGGTAAGCTTTGATCATCCGATGATGTGGCCCACGGAGGCAATCAAGCTGAAACAACAGCCAAACAGTCTTCTTTTGATCATTGTAGCGATCATGAAGAAGTACATGGCCATGAAAGGTCAACATGTTTTTGAAGGATTTTTCGTCCTCTACCTAATGAATGGTTCAGATCCACCTTTCGCTGCATGATGGTGGCCCACAACGAAGAGACGGAACCTTTGTTTCGCAACAAAGTTGACGTACGTCAGCTCTGTAAAGTTTGGTGGCTCGCTTATTGAAGCTTATTGGAAAATCTACTCTGTCCATTGGATTTAGGACGAAAAACCATTTGAAAGGGAGTACTTTTGGAGTGAAATCAGCGTGGCCCATGAGGGTGTTTACTCTGTCGTCCATTTCATGTTTAACGGTTGAGATTCTGCAATGGTTTGCATAGAAGTGAAAGGACACCTATGTAAGGGTAATGCCCACCCTCTGAAGTGAATGAACGACTCAGATCACTCAATGGAACAGTGAGTGGGCCCCACTACAAGCACGTATATACATCGTGTGGCCCTTATCCGATCGTTTCTAAATATTGATCTGACATGAAATTATATACATGCTAGAGTAATACATCATATCCAAACATTAGTTAGTGGCACGTCTCCACTGGATGTATTTTGAATATCGCCTAACGTATACGTGAACAGGACCAGATACAATACAATACAACAAAAACGTGAATCCAAACATGCTCTTAGGGTATTAACCCAAAAATGAAGAACATCCGATGCTCAAGTAAACCACAAAGTGGAGATTGAAGGGTCACCATTAAAAATTTTTTTTAAGCCACGGAAGTTTTGTATCATATTTCCCATCGAGGTGTACGTGATCTCATGAATAGGTTGGATGACAAACAAACAATACGGTTAGGCCCATGAAAGCTTCAACAGTAGGCTTCATTACCACACCGTCCTGCAAGGACGCGGATTGCGTCCTACCCCGTCCGTCTCCAACTGGAAACGGGCAGAGTTTTGAGTGGCCACCGTGATGTACGGGTCTTATCCACACTGTCCATTCATTTTTTTCGTATCATTTTAGTATATATGCCCAAAATTAAGGCAGATCCAAGGCCAAGTGGACCATACCACAGGAAGCAGCGGTGATAATGATTCTTACTGTTGAAACTTTTATAAGGCCCACCGGGATGTTTATTTGCCATCCAACCTGTTCATAAAGTTACATGTACCTCGATGAATGGAATATAAAAATATAAGCTCTATTGAAAACTTCTGTGGCCACCAATAAATTTTCAACAGGAAGAGTTTAATCTCCATAGTATAGTCCACTTGGGTCTTGGATCTACCTCATTTTTTGTCTTATGCCCTAAAATAATAGAAAAAAATGGATGGAAGGTGTGGATAAAACCCATATATCATGGTCGGCACTCAAAGCTCATGCCGGTCTGATCAAGGTGGGCACTCAAATCTCAAGCCCGTTCCTAGCTGGAGACCGGCGTGGAACTCAGTCTATGTCGGTCCTACAAGTGCTAGGTGGAGCCACTGTAATGTACATGTTTTATCCACACTGTCAATCTAATTTGAAGTATTATTTTAGGACTTGAAAACAAAAATAAGACAGATTTAAAGCTCAAGTGGACCACACCATAAGACGTTGTGATTGAAAAATTTTTAGGGTGGCAAAAGTTTTGAATCAAGCTTATATTTATGTTTTACCTTCATATAATATGTGAGCTTATGAACAGGCTAGATTGAGGCTCAAGTATACCACACTATCAGAAGTCTCAAATATTAAAAGTTTACCATTGAAAACTTCTTTAGGCCACGGAAGTTTTGGATCAAGTGTATATTTATGTTTTCCCTTCATACATGTGTATGTGAACTTATGAACAGGTTGGAATAAGGCTCGAGTGGACCACACCACAAGAAGAAGTGAGGATTAACAGTTTACCACTGAAAAATTCTCAGGGCTAGCTACAGGAGCTTTGGATGAAGCTGATATTTATGTTTTCCCTTCATTGAGGTCTGTGCAACTTATGAACAAGTTTGATGGAAAATAACCATCAAGGTCATGCCTTAAGATGATGTCTAAATAGAGGGAGGGCGTGGATAGAACATATACACTAAGGTATACTCTTGAGTAGCCTTGAAATAACAGTCCTTCTCTACCATAGTTATGTAGGCCCACCATGATGATCGATCTAGTGTAAAAATCTACTATATTCATCATTTGAGGCATCTCATATTAGGACCTGATTCTAATAATCAGGCCAATCCAAAACTCTGGTGGGCTACACTACAGGAAACAGTTGGGATAGCGACCTCCACCACAGAAAACTTCCTGGGCCCACCATGCCGTTTATATGCCATCTGATTCATTGATCAACTGACTTGTCCATCGATGGATATATGTGCCAAAAATCCCTCTTGATATAAAAATAAGGTGGGCCACCTCAGTTCACTTTAGAGGTTTTATTAGCCCTTGTACATCGTTCTTGTGAATTTTCCTACCTGATTTCCACTCTGCCTTGCGGACACGAGGTTAGCAAGGCTTGGAAGGAGAGTGTACTGAACAAACTCTGTGGAACCCACTGTAGATTATGTGTTTTATCATGCTGTCCATCCGATTGCTTAGTTCCTTTTATAACTGAGGCCAAAATTGAAGGATATTCATCCATTTGTTTTTTAGATCCTTTTAAGCCATGGCCTAAAAATGAAAGATATTGGTACATCTGTTTTTCTAGATCTTTCTAGGCTTGGGCCCAAATTTTAAAGGATATTCAAATGTCAAGTGCACCACACTATAGAAAAATAGCAAGGATGATACTGTCCATAGTTGAAACCTTCTTAAGGCTTACATTGATGTTTATTTGTAGAGTTGGACATGAGTCCAGTTAGCTCAGTCAGCTCTCTCGGCTCAACTTGGTAAAACTTGACTCGTCTTAGCTCGAAATTAGATTTGAATTGAGTTGAACTGGTTTTTGGAGGTTGAAAAAATTTTGTGTCGAGTTTAAGTTCGCCTGAGCTCGATTCAACTCTGATCAAACCTCAACTCGAATCGACTTGAATCAAATCGGTTGGATGACTCAATTATTTTAATATTGACGGTGCTCACCAAGTGTTCGATGAAATGACTTAACAAAGTATTTTTTTGGGTACTTATATTTTCCGCAAGATCAACTATTAGCGAGGAATGAATGAATATGAAACAAATCACTATATATATATAAAAAACTTTACACTATAAAACTATCATCATATATTAATTTTTGATGTTGGTGTTTGATTAAAGAGAAATTTGCGACTGTACGACCTATTTATGGCCCATTTACGAGACCAAGCCCACCTTATTTTACTTTGCAAAAATAAGCCCCAGCTGTATGGATGGCTTGCCAAAGGTCGAAAATGCCCCTCCTTTTTCCTTCAAGCGGATCGGTGGTGCTCGAAGACGAGCGCTGACACTCCTCGAACTCCGAGTTGTACGAATGGTTCAAAAGATATCAAAGTTACATGGGCCCCACAGTTATGCATTTATTATATCCACAACGTTCATCCATATTTCGAGATCATTTGGGAGCATTATTAAAAAAACAAATCATATCCAAAGATCCACAGGACCACACCACAGAGCAACGGGAAAATTGATTTTCACCGTTAAAAATTTTGTAGGGCCCACCATAACATTTATTTTCCATCCAATCTATTCATAAGGTCACAAAGACCTGGATGAAGAGGAAAAACAAATTTCATGATAATCCAAAACTTCAGTGACCCCTAAAAGAGTTTCAATGGTAGACGCTCAATCCTCCACAACCTTTTACAGTGTGGTTCACTCGATAGCTAGATCTGTCTTATTTTTCGTCCCAAGCCTTAATACGAGTTCATCAAATATATGGACGGTTTGGATATAACACATACCTCATAATAAGACCCACAAAAAGCGGTGGGGATTACAACAGTAAAAAATAAAATAATAATAAAATAAATATGCCAGGAACTTATGGCTACGGTGTTTTCTATAGCTACGAATTATAACCGTAGCCATAGCCGTAGTCCCTGCCGTTTTGATATGTCCTTTTATATGTATCAAAGGTCTTTTGATATGTCTTTCAGTATGTATCGAAGGTCTTTTGATTAATCGAAAAAGGTCCAGAACTGTCCAGCAAGTTTGCCTCAAAAATCCTGCAATTTTCGATACATATCGAAGAGTATTCGATATGTATCGAAGGTGATATGACCAGTAGCTACGGGTTATAACTGTAGCCATAGTTGTAGTCTGTGCCAGTTTATGAAATTTTTTAAAAAAAAAAAAATTTTAATTTTAAATTTTTATTTTTTTACATGGATAAATTTATTCTACCTACAATTTTCTCTAATACATATTTATATAAATATGTATATATAAGCATATAAAAAAAAAAATTCTCTCTTTTTTTCATTTATTTCTTTATTCATTTAACAAGAATATCTCCTAGTTACTTGACGCACCCTATATGATTTTGGGGTAGAAGAAGCTACTTTAGCCAACCAACCTGGTTATTTTTCAAGATTCCATCAAATCTATGGTCAAAAATCCATTTCATTCACTTCGCGGTCAATTTCATTCATTTCATTTACTTTACAATTAATTCCATGCATTTCACGGTCAATCCCAACGATTCCGTTTTGATTTACGATCATTTCCATGCATTTCATAGTCAATTCCCTTCACTTCACGGTCATTTCCATGCATTTCACGGTCAATCACTTCACTTCGCGGTCATTTCCATGCATACCACGGTCATTCTCACCTATTCCGTGTTGATTCACGGTCATTTCGGCGCATTTCACGGTCATGCCCCTTCACTTCACGATCATTTCGGTACATTTCACGGTCCAATCGCCTCACTTCACAATCATTTCCATTCATATCACGGTCATTCCCGCCTATTCTGTGTTGATTCACGGTCCTTTTGACGTATTTCACGGTCATTCCCCTTCACTTCACGGTCATTTCCGCGCATTTCAAGATTCAATTGCTTCACTTCACGGTCATTTCCATGCATATTATGGTCATTTTCGCCTATTCCGTGTTGATTATCGGTCCTTTCGGCGCATTTCACGGTCATGCCCCTTCACTTCACGGTCATTTCCGCGCATTTCGCGGTACAATCGCCTCACTTCACGGTCATTTCCATGCATATCACGATCATTCCCGCCTATTCCGTGTTGATTCACGGTCATTTCGGCGCATTTCACGGTCATGCCCCTTCACTTCACGGTCATTTCCGCGCATTTCGCGGCCATGCCCCTTCACTTCACTGTCAATTCTCTTCACTTCATGGTCATTTGCACGCAGTTTACGGTCAATTCGCTTCAATTCATGATCATTCCCATGCATTTCACGGTCATTCCAAACTATTCCATGTTGATTCACGGTCGTTTCGAGGCATTTCACGATCAATTCCCTTCACTTCACGGTCATTTGCATGCATTTCATGGTCAATTCGCTTCAATTCATGATCATTCCCATGCATTTCACGGTCATCCCAAACTATTCCGTGTTGATTCACGGTCATTTCGAGGCATTTCACGGTCAATTCCCTTCACTTCACAGTCATTTGCATGTATTTCACGGTTGTTCATCATGATCATTCCATGCATTTCACGGTCATCCCAAACTATTGTGTGTTGATTTCACTACCAATTCCCTTCACTTCACGGTCAATTCACTTCAATTCATGATCATTCCCATGCATTTCACGGTCATCCCAAACTATTCCGTGTTGATTCACGGTCATTTCGAGGCATTTCACGGTCAATTCCCTTCACTTCATGGTCATTTGCATGCATTTCACGGTCAATTCGCTTCAATTCATGATCATTCCCATGCATTTCACGGTCATCCCAAACTATTCCGTGTTGATTCACGGTCATTTCGAGGCATTTCACGGTCAATTCCCTTCACTTCACGGTCATTTGCATGCATTTCACGGTCAATTCGCTTCAATTCATGATCATTCTCATGCATTTCACGGTCATCCCAAACTATTCCATGTTGATTCACGGTCATTTCGAGGCTTTTCATGGTCAATTCCCTTCACTTCACAGTCATTTTCATGCATTTCACCGTCAATTCCCTCCACTTCACGGACAATTCCATGCATTTCACGGTCAATTCCCTTCACTTCACGGACATTTCCATGCACTTCACAGTCAATTCCAACGATTCCGTGCACTTCAAGTATCCGACCTTCCCACACTTGAAAGAAATCGAAATTGTCCATGATCGACTACCTCCTGTCATCCAATGCCTTTCTTGGCCAGATTGGGAACATTTCCTTGGCTGTGCTACCACACTGTTTGTGGTTGCCAAATGTGACCCAAGTTCTTCGATCTGCTGATGATAGCCCACCTTGTCAACTTCGCTTCCTGTACTAGGCAACGGTTGAGATCCTTTCCCATTTGATGTATTGAATGATGCACTCTCTCGCCCATTGACATCTCTTGCACCCCCATCTGTATGTAAACCGGGATCCTTGCTAGGCAAATGGTAGGGAACCTCCGCTACTTGGAATCCTTCACCAGAAGATGATGACAGCCCTTTATCTATGAATCCATGGAATAACATACCCTTCAGTGCATTACCATTTCCTTCTGCCCCTTCATGTAAATCAAGACCCTTGATTGGTGGATGGTGGCTTCCCTCCGCTTCAAATACTTTTCGAGATGATGATAGCAGTTCATTTTCTATCGACCCATGGAATAACACACCCTCTAAATCACTACGATCTCCTTCTCCCCCTTCATGCAAATAGATATTCTTAATTTTAAGATGGTGACCCACCTCCTTCACTTAAGATCCTCCACCAGATGATGAAACTGGCCCTCTCTCTATTGACTCATCAAATGACATATCCTCACGTTTGTCATCATCTTCTACCCCTTGTTCATGCAGATTAATCTTTTCGATCGTTGGATGGTGGTCCACCTCTACTTCAAATCTTTCACCTGATGATTTCTCTATTGACCGATGCAATATCACATCCTCCAATCCATTATCATATCCTTTTTTGAGCACTTCGATCAATAGAGATTCTTTACCAAATAATGATGGACAGTCATTCTCAATTGACTCATACAACAACACACCCTCGATTCCATCACCATCTCCTCCCCCTTCTTCATTTAAATCAAGCTTCTCGATCAGCGAATGGTGGCTAACCTCTTCCACTTGAAACCCTTCCCCAGTCAATGAGATTCTGGTTATAGTAAAAATGTCTATAACTGGACCAGGAGTCAGGATCATCGTAGACGAGACATCTGCAGAAAGAACCGATAAAATTGTCATCTAGAATTTAAGAGCATGGTGAAAATTATCGATCGTTGCATAAATGAACTACAAATAAATACTATAAAACTACTACAGAGAAAAGTCATTCTCATATTCATTGACAAACCACCTTAGGTGTTGCCGAAACTAGAGTGAAACCACTAGGCAAACAAAGTTCCACTTTTTGGCTGACGGCATAGAGAATCCCCAACATGAATGGGGTAAGATCAGACCTGTTGGTGCCCTGGGATAGACGTTTGTGCAAAAAATTGCGTGAAGAATGCTGAATTGTGTAGACATGTGGGTGGTATCTCGATATATCGAAAGAGGGCAACAGTCGGGCAAAAGTTTTATGGCTTTTCAAATTTTCTACAATTGAGTCTACTTCGATATATATATCGACAAGTTCTTCGATATATCGAATATTAATCGATAATATCGAAAAATCGCTTTCAATGAGCATTTATCTCTGGACAGTTTTTGGTGTTATTCGATATATCGTAAACCATTCGATGCATATGGATGTACAAATCGAAGTTTAATCGATATATCGAAGATTCGATAAATCGACGGAGTGTCGATATTATCGATAATTCGTTTTAGAAGAGAAGTGTGTCTCTGGACAATTGAGGAACATTTTCGATATATCGTAATTTAGTCGATATATCGAACTCGTATTGATATTATCGATAATTCCTTTTAGAAACACATTTTGTCTCTGGACATATTCTAACTATTTTCGATAAATCGAAATATACTCGATATATCGACACATGATATCGATTGATAGGCGATGTATCGAACCGTTGTAACGATGACTTACTTAAATATCATCGACTAGAGTTCGATATTATCGACAACTTAAACTCGATGTCATCAATTAAACTTCGATAACATCGAAGCGTACTTTTGTTTTTTCCTTACAAAAATTCAGTGAAATCTGTTTTTATAATCGAGTGTCTTTTAATTGATATCAAAATTTTCTCAGTCGATTGATCGAAACTATATCAATATAATCGAAAAGTTGTTTTAAAATATCATTTTGTCTTTGGACAATTTTGGACTAATTTCGATATATCGTCTAACATTCGATATATTGAAATGCAGCAACTGTCGACATATCAAGATGACTGAACAAAACATGATTTTTGGGAAAGGAAATGCTTAGTTGAAACTAGAATTCCGTAAAGTGAAGGGGCATGACCGTGAAGTGAAGGCGATTGGACCGTGAAATGCGCCGAAATGACTGTGAAGTATAGGGGCTGACAATGAAATGCGCTGAAAGGACCGTGAATCAACACGGAATATGCGGGAATGACCGTGATATGCATGGAAATGACCGTAAAGTGAAGCGATTGGACCGTGAAATGCACGGAAATGACCGTGAAGACCGTGAAATGCGCCGAAATGACCGTGAAGTGAAGGGGTATGCAGGAATGACCGTGATATGCATGGAAATGACGTGAGGCGAAGCGATTGGATCGCGAAATGCGCGGAAATGATCGTGAAGTGAAGGCAATTGGACCGTGAAATGCGCCGAAATGACCGTGAAGTGAAGGCGATTGGACCGTGAAATGCGCCGAAATGACTGTGAAGTGAAGGGGCATGACCGTGAAATGCGCCGAAATAACCATGAATCAACACGGAATATGCAGGAATGACCGTGATATGCATGGAAATGACCGTGAAGTGAAGCGATTGGATCGCGAAATGAGCAGAAATGACTGTGAAGTGAAGGCAATTGGACCGTGAAATGCGTCGAAATGACCGTGAATCAACATGGAATAGGCGGGAATGACCATGGTATGCATGGAAATGACCATGAAGTGAGGCGATTGGACCGTGAAATACGTGGAAATGTCCATGAAGTGAAGGGGCATGACTGTGAAATGCGCTGAAATGACCGTGAATCAACACGGAATAGGCGGGAATGACCGTGATATGCATGGAAATGACCGTGAAGTGAGGTGATTGTACCGCGAAATGCGCGAAAATGACCGTGAAGTGAAGGGGAATGACCGTGAAATGCGTCGAAAGGACCGTGAATCAACACAGAATAGGCGGGAATGACCGTGATATGTATGGAAATGATCATGAAATGAGGCGATTGTACCGTGAAATGTGCAGAAATGACCGTCAAGTGAAGGGGCATGACCGTGAAATGCGCGGAAATGACCATGAATCAATACGGAATAGGCGGGAATGACCGTAATATGTGTGGAAATGATTGTGAAGTGAAGCGATTGGACCATGAAATGCGCGGAAATGACTGTGAAGTGAAGGGGAATGACCGTGAAATGCGTCGAAACGACCGTGACTCAATACAGAATAGGCGAGAATGACCGTGATATGCATGGAAATGACCGCGAAGTGAGGCGATTGTACTGCGAAATGCGCGAAAGTGACCATGAAGTGAAGGGGCATGACCGTGAAATACGCCGAAATGACCGTGAAACAACACGGATTAGGCGGGAATGACCATGATATGTATGAAAATGACCGTGAAGTGAGGCGATTGTATCGCGAAATGCACGAAAATGACCGTGAAGTGAAGGGCATGACTGTGAAATGCATCGAAATGACCGTGAATCAACACGGAATAGGCGGGAACAACCTTTTCATTTTAGTGGAGGGACGCGCTATTTGTTTACATCCATTAGTTCGTAAGGGATTCAATGCAGACTTTGATTGCTTCACTTCACGGTCATTTTCATGCATTTCATGGTCATTCCTGTATATTCTGTGTTGATTCACGGTCATTTCGACGCATTTCACGGTGAAGTGTAGCGATTGGACCATGAAATGTGCGAAATGACCATGGAGTGAAGGGGCATGACCGTGAAATGCACCGAAATGACCGTGAATCAACACAGAATAGGCAGGAATGACCGTGATATGCATGGAAATGACCGTAAAGTGAGGCGATTGTACTACGAAATGCGCGAAAATGACCGTAAAGTGAAGGGGCATGACCGTGATATGCGTTAAAATGACCGTGAATCAACACGGATTAGGCGAAAATGACCGTGATATGTATGGAAATGACCGTGAAGTGAGGCGATTGTATCGCGAAATGTGCAGAAATGATCGTGAAGTGAAGGGGCATAACCATGAAATGCGCCGAAATGACCGTGAATCAACATGGAATAGGCGAGAATGATCGTGATTTCCATGCATATCACGGTCATTCCCGCCTATTCCGTGTTGATTCACGATCATTTCGATGTATTTCACGGTCATGCCCCTTCACTTCACGGTCATTTCCGCGCATTTCACAGTCCAATCGCCTTACTTCATAGTCATTTCCATGCATATCACGGTCATTCCCGCCAATTCCGTGTTGATTTATGGTCACTTCGGCACATTTCATGGTCATGGCCCGATTGGACCGTGAAATGCGCGGAAATGACCATGAAGTGAAGGGGCATGACCGTGAAATGCACCGAAATGACCGTGAATCAACACGGAATATGCAGGAATGGCCGTGATATACATGGAAATGACCACGAAGTGAAGCGATTGGACTGTGAAACGGAAATGACCGTGAAATGCGTCGAAATGACCGTGAATCAACATGGAATAGGCGGGAATGACCATGATTTCCATGCATATCACGGTCATTCCCGCCTATTCCGTGTTGATTCACGGTCATTTCGACGCATTTCATGGTCATGCCCCTTCACTTCACGGTCATTCCCACGCATTTCATGGTCAATTTGCTTCACTTCACGGTCATTTCCATGCATTTCACGGTCGTTCCCGCATATTCCGTGTTGATTCACGGTCATTTCGACGTATTTCACAGTGAAGTGTAGCGATTGAATCGTGAAATGCGCGAAAATGACCGTGAAATGCACCGAAATGACCGTGAATTAACACGGAATAAGCGGGAATGACCGTGATATGCATGGAAATGACCGTGAAGTGAGGCAATTGGACCGTGAAATGCGCGAAAATGACCGTGAAGTGAAGGGGCATGACCGTGAAATACGCCGAAATGACCGTGAATCAACATGGAATAAGCGGGAATGACCGTGATTTCCATGCATATCACGGTCATTCCCGCCTATTCCATGTTGATTCACGGTCATTTCGACGCATTTCACGGTCATGCCCCTTCACTTCACGGTCATTTCCACACATTTCACGGTCAATTCGCTTCACTTCACGGTCATTTCCATGCATTTCATGGTCATTCCCACCTATTCCGTGTTGATTCACGGTCATTTCGACGCATTTCACGGTGAAGTGTAGCGATTGGACCGTGAAATGCGCGGAAATGACCGTGAAGTGAAGGGGCATGACCGTGAAATGCGCCGAAATGACCGTGAATCAACACGGAATAGGCGGGAATGACCGTGATATGCATGGAAATGACCGTGAAGTGAAGCGAATTGACTGTGAAATGCGCGGAAATGACCGTGAAGTAAATGATATGAATGAAATTGACCACGAACTGATTGAAATTGACCGCAAAGTGAATGAAATGGATTTTCGACCATCGACCTGATGGAATCTTGGAAAATAACTAGGTTAGTTGGCTAAAGTAGCTTCTCCTACCCCAAAATCATATAGGGTACATCAAGTAACTAATTTTGGTTTAGAAGATATTCTTGTTAAATGAATAAAGAAAGAAATTAAAAAAAGAGAGAAATTTGTTTTTATATGCTTATATATACATATTTATATAAATATGTATTAGAGAAAATTGTAAGTAGAATAAAGTTCTCCATGTAAAAAATAAAAAATAAAAAATAAAAAATAAAAAAATAAAGAAATTTGCATAGACTTTTATGGACTGCAGTTATGGCTACGGCTGTAATCTGTAGCTATATCTTTGATACCTATCGAATACACTTCGATTAATCGAAAATTGCAGGATTTTTTACGCAAAGTTGTTGGACAGTTTTGGACCTTTTTCGATTGATCGAAAGACATTCGATATATTGAAGTACATATCGAAAGACCTTCGATGCATAGTAAAGGACATATTGAAAAAGCATGGGCTGCAGTTATCTCTACGGTTATAATCCATAGCCATAGATTCCATGCTTTTTTTTTCCCCTGTTGTAATCCCCACCGCCTTTGTGGGTCCTTTTATGAGGTATGTGTTATATCCAAACCGTCCATCTATTTGGCGAACTCGTACTAACACTTGGGAAGAAAAATAAGACAAATTTAGCTATCAAGTGGACCACACTGTAAAAGGCAGTGGAAGATTGAACGTCTACCATTGAAACCCTTTTAGGGGTCCCAGAAGTTTTGGATCATTACGAAATTTGTTTTTCCTCTTCATCCAGGTCTTTGTGACCTTATGAATAGATTGGATGGAAAATAAATGTTATGGTGGGCCCTACAAAAGTTTCGACGGTGAAAATCAATTTTCTGCTGCTCTTTGTGGTGTGGTCCAGTGGCTCTTTGGATATGATTTTTTTTGCTTGGATAATGCTCCGAAATGATCTCGAAATATGGATGAACGTTGTGGATATAATAAATACATAGCTGTGGGGCCCATGTCACGTTGATCTCTTTTGAACCGTTCGTATAACTCGGAGTTTGAGGAGCGTCAGCACTCATCTTCGAGCAGCGGCCGATCCGCTTGAAGGAAAAAGCAGGGGCATTTTCGACCTTTGGCAAGCCATTCGTACAGCTGGGGCTTATTTTTGCAAGGTAAAATAAGGTGGGCTTGGTCCTGTAAATGAGCCATAAATGGGTCGTACAGTTGCAAATTTCTCTTGATTAAATGTTTGTAAAGTGTTGTTATTATTATATACTATGTGAAAAAATGAATATACATTTCATGTGTTTGGGAAAATGTTGTGGAGGCTTGAATTCGTCCGAGCTGCTGACCAAATCGGGCTAAGCTTAGTTCAAGCTGGGGTTAGCTACCGGTTGAGTCCAGCCAACTCATAGCTCAACTCAATTCAACTCGTGTACAACTTTATTTATTATCTCTATTTATTTGTCATTTAACCTGTTCACAAAGTTCACAAACATGACAAAGTAAAAATACAAATATTATTTTGATTCAAAATTTCTAGTCCGCAGTAAATTTTTAATGGCAGGCATACAATTGACACTATTTCCTGTGATATGGTCTTACTTGCTTTTTATACCCAGCGGTATCCGTGTCATCCTCTAAAATGAGGGGTAAAACGGATTGATGGCGTGGACAAGACTTACATCACGCTGGGCCCCTAAATCGGTAGGCAATACTACTCCGTACGCATACACATGACTCGGGTGTTGTGGGAATTTCCGAGCGCGGGCCATCCATGGCCGGGCTCAACTTACCAACGGTCCCGATTGCCTGAACAAAGGCCTCACACCCAGCACCCGAAAGCTCGAGTACATCCTCCGTCCGAGAATCTGATTAAAATAAATCCGGAATGTTCCAAGGATGGTTTGGTCAATCCCAACCGAAAGCAGGGAGATTTTGGTAATTTCAGTTCAAAGTCGAAGGACCTAAGGGTTCCCAGCTAGGTTTTATTCCGACTCTCTATATCGTCATCTCCAGATTTCTGTGGAGAGCAGCCGCAGCAGCTCCTTTCTGAGGTAAAAGCTAGGGTTTCGTTTTATTCATCATTTCCCTTTTTTCTTACCCCTCAAATTTCTGATATTTACATTCCTCTTCATTTCCTCTCTCGAATTTTCATTTCTCAATATCACAAGAACGGAAAAATCGTTTCGTTTTTTCGAGTTTTAATATCCATTTTTTTTTTTCTATAAATAGTTTCTTTTAATCTCTGCTACTGCGTCTGACCTTTTCCTGATAACATCTGAGAATAATACAATCTGTATGCATGTGTCTGTGGATGTGTATGTTGTATGTGTATGTATGTATGGATGTGTGAATGTATGTGATGTGTATGTATGTATGAGTGTGTGTGGATGTGCAGGTATATGTGTTTGCGTTTATGCATGTGCAGGTACATGTTTGGTATGTATGTATGTGTTTATTCATGGGCATGTACGTATGTGTCTGTATGTGCGTGTGTATTTATACGAGCACGTATGTGGATGTGGATGTATGTACGAGGCATGGCTTCCTTTTGGCAGTGTTAAGTCCGCCGTGCATCGCGGTGCACTAAGCTGTTCATTGATCAGACCCCACTTGTCCGATCCACGTGCTTTTTCCTGTTTGCGCGGCACAGACCGGATGGTTAGGATCACACGATTGAGGTAAGTTTTGGCTGTGATTGCTCACTCTTGCCCACTGGGTTGGCAGTAAGACAGGGTGAGTCCATTTATGTACGGGTCAGCTCGGGCCTGTAATATTGTTCGTTATCGGGCCTTTTGCTCAATCTTGAGGTCTGGCTGATAGTGGAATGTTGTGAGCCTAGGTTTTGCAATTTTTTTAGACCCGGTGGCCCGTTTACGACTAATGGGTGGGCACTGGGCATGGACTTGAAATTGAAGATTCTGTTAGTATACAGGCCAGACCTAGGATCGAAAGAGATCATTCATATCCATTTCTTATTGTAAAGGTGAGTTTTGGTTACTGAAGTATTATTAAGTTTGCGTCATCAGGTTATCGGTGATGCTCACTTGATTCTTGAACACATGCGATAGGAGAGAATGACCAAAAAGAAGAACCTTTTTGTTTTCTTAGACGTATCTATTGATGGAGATCCTGCTGAAAGAATGGTATTTGAGGTAATGTTCCTTTTTTTCAGTTCATTGATTGAGATGACATTAGCATACAAGGCACTAAGTGGCAGGCCATTGTTTTCTTCTGGAAGTTCCAATATAAGTTTATTTTGCCTTCTTTAATTGTGGACTACTCACTTAACTTACTATGCGATTGATGGGTTTTACAGCTGTTTTTTGACATTGTTCCCAAGACCGCTGAGAATTTTCGAGCACTATGTACAGGTAACTTTATGATACGTTTATAGCTTTGCTTTTAAACACTTGTTAATGTGGAAATTTCATTTTTAAATATGCAAATTTGGAGGACTATGCAATGAGTATGCCTCATCCTATTGATCTAGGAATTACTTGGAAATTTGAACATCAAGTACTTTGTACGTTCCTACCCCCGTGGATGGATGAAACACCTTAAGGGGGGGTGTTTGATTTCCTATTTACTCGTGTAAATAGAGGTAAATAAATGTAAATAAGTCATCATTATTCACAGCATGAAATGCAGCCCACCGCCCTTGTCACATTCACACTTGATTGACTTGGCGGTGAAACCGAGGTGGAAATTTTTAAAAAAAGATGGGCCCACCGTGATCTATGTATTTAATCCATGCCGTCCATCCGTTGTAACGGCTCATTTTAGTGATGGAGCCCAAAATTGAGTTACATCAAAAGCGCAAGTGGTCCACATCACGAGAAACATGGGGAGTTAAATGGCTACCGTTGAAAATTTCTTGCGGGCCATAGAAGTTTTGGATCAAGCTGATATTTGTGTTCTCCCTCCATCCATGTTTGTGTGACCATATTAACAGGTTGGATCACAAATACACATCACTGCTAGACCTACAGATGGTCTCCCTTTCAACGGTGGACATCTTTATCCCCCCTTTCCTGTTGTGTGGTCCATGTTAACTTATAATCTACCTAAATTTTCTAGTTCATACCCTAAAATGATATAATAAAATGGATGAACGGTGTTGATTAGACACATACATCATGATGGGACCCATGGATTTCATCCATGCATGCTTGTCGGTTTTTAAAAAAGGCTACCTGAAAATCGAGGTGCAATTGTGAGGAGGATTTGTTTGTTTGTTTGTTTTTTTCAAACAGGATGAAATGATGATTACTACGTATTTACCACCATTTACGGTGGTAAATAGGAAAACAAACACCCCCTAAGAGTAGTTTTAGCATTGAGCACATTTGTTGTTGCACTAACATCTTATTTTGGTTCGCTCTTGTTTTGGAATGTTATTACCTAGTTCCTTTATGCCGGAAAATAGCTTATTTTTTATGGTTTGTTACTGAACATGCGTTAGCATTTGCACTCTCTTTTTGTTGCTTATTGTAACTATGCGATAGTGAAGATTTTTGAACTCTGTGAAAGAGAATATATACTTAGCAAAAGAGAATCCGCATATGGAATGATGCAGCTGAAGATATGCAGGCTATGAAAAATGTTGCACTATCCTACAGATTCATGGAGATGTGGGTGAGTGTATGGAGATGGTGCTACCTCTCTTTCTATTCACGACCAAATTTCTCTATACTCAATTATAAAGTGGAAGTCAGGGAGCTTCTACTGATTTGAGGTGACGGGAGAGGGTAATCGTGGAGAATATGGGGTACTATGGCCTTAGTTGAACGAAGTAGGAGCAAACCATGGGCATTCATTTCCCACCCATTCCCCATAGCCAAAAACAACCCCCACTAATGGCATTCCTTTCCCAAGGGCTGGGTTCTTGGGAGCCAAATGATCCTTATACTAGTCCTCCATTGAAAACTTCTGGCTTGATGTGACTTCAAGCTTAACACTCAATTCTCATGCATCCAGAGAAGAAAAATGGATTATCTCCCCTTTCAGTTCTTGTTTTGTCTTTCATGTTTCGAAATGCGATACCCTTTACCTGGTTTAAGATTTGTTTGTTGTCTTGGAAATGCATGGTTAGCAGTAAGAAGTCACCTTTCATCATCATATCAAACTACTTTGGTATGCTGAAAATAACGTGTCATCATTAAAGAATGTTATACTGAAGCCTCCTTCATTAAAATCTTAAGTCAATAAAAAAAATGCAATTATGATTCTTGAAGTGAATTTTGAGTTTTTTTTTTTGTTTAACTTTAGATGGTAAATCTAACTTAAACTTGGTTGATTAATTTCTTTTGCAGGTGAAAAGGGAACTGGATCGACAACAGGAAAGCCCCTACACTACAAGGGATCCATTTTTCACCGCATAATTAAAGGCTTTATGGCTCAGGTATGTTCTTTAAAGCTTTCCTCTTTACACAGAAGGTTGCTATTGTAGAAATTTGGTTGATATCTGTGCTATTGCACTAATGTTTTCTGGTCAGCATGAGTTAGAAGTGATGGCTTTTGTCTTTTAGTCAGCTATCCTTGTTTATGCTGTAGGATACAGGGCTGATGGTCACGACTGCTTTTCTTGTGTGATTTTAAGGTTGTATTTTACTATGTTGTCCATCCTCAGAATTTTACTAAGATTCACCCTACCCAAACGAGTTCTGTATGAATATTTTGCTCTCTGTTTATTAGTTTATTGACGAGTGGTGTTCATGTGGCAGGGTGGCGATTTCTCGAAGCGAGATGGTATGTATTTCCACATCAGGCCTTCTATTTTCTTCTGGATGCATTTGTTTATCTTTAGAATTGATTCAAGTGCAGACTTCTTGCCAATTATGCTGAGATAATGTGGATGGGCACTTGAATTGTCTGTAGCATGTAACATCCAATAAGTGGGAATACTATATATATTGACATTTCATGAACATTGTCATAAACATTTTAGAATTAGTTTGATTGCACTTTTGATCCCCCCCGAAAAAAAGAAGAAGAAGAAGAAGAAGAAGAAGAAGAAGAAGAAGCTTGGTTCAAACTTGGTATCTGAATGTTTAAAGCTAAGGTTTTCTACCATGGAAACATGGGCTTGAACCTACCTTACATATCAAAGCAATGTGTTTCGTTAGTCTGGATCTTGCATAGTTTTCCTCAAATCAATGCATTCAATTACCTCATCTCTATAATTCAAAAGGACGGATTGTCAAATATTTCCAGTAGGATTAGAGCTGGGTGGTTGAACCGGAGACATGCCTTTGGAGCACAATGTGATTGCTTCATGCCATTGAAACATAAGGGATAATTGTATTATACATTAACATGTCCGGCTATGCTATATGTGGTAGTGTTTAGCAACTAAGGGGCAACATGAGCATAGGATGAGTGTTGCAGAGGTAATGATGTTGAAATAGATGTATGGAAAGACTGAGAATGATAGAATTAAAAATGTGAGCATCTATTTCGGCCCAACAGTAGCCCCTAATATAGTGTATACAAATACTGATTGACATGGCTTGACTAGGTGCTACCAAAGCCAGAAACTCGAGTGATAGCTCCAAAAACCTGAGTTCCTTTTGGATTTTCTTCTTGATTAAAGACAACTTTTGGATTATGTATGAAGTGCTGGAAAGGAGAATAAAGGGAAGACCTAAAAGGACTTGGCTTGGGATGGCATGAGAAGGGTAGTAAAGGCTGGTACTTACTGAGGATGGGCTTTAGAGGGAATGTTTGGAAAAGATTCGCGAAACTGGCCCAAATAGCTGGGTGCTATTGTTGTTGGTGGTGATGAGGAAGAGTTAGCATGACTTGAACATCTTCTTCTTTAGAGAACTCGGAGATAAAGATGGCATTGCTTACCTCATTAGGGTGTGATAACTTAATGTAAGACATGGCATTCACAATGCAGTGTGATTATGGAAGTCCCTTACCAACCGGCACAATGTGAGTTCGGAAGTGTTTGTTCTAACGTAAAGTTCACTTAATTATTTGGCAATGCTTGCACCTCATCTGTATTTCTGACACTTGAGATCGTAGTATAACCATGGACATAACTTTGGGGTAGGTCCCATCTAAGCATGAATGTCATGTTTTATATTCTACTTCTACATGTAGATAAGTGCTAGAGGGTGCTGATGGTTGAGTGTGCAATGTGCTCTAGGGAAGTTGTAAGAGTCTCATTGGCACCATATGCACCATTTAGTTTGATTTGTGTTTTGTGAGCATTTTGATAGATTGTTTCCTATGCATATAGTTATGTGGAAGAGCCATTTTTTGCAGTATTGGTATCTTTACATGTGTTGTTGCTGGGGTTATGGAAACACATATTGATATTGATGGTATTGGGTTGTACTAGGAAATGTATTGCTGATTGAGGGAAACATTGGCGAAATATGGAGAAAAGGTGGATTTTTTCAGTGAAACTTCAAGGGATGCTAAAATACACATTTACATGATTAGGAATAAAAAAAACTGCAAAAAAAAAATCACCATAATAAGTTTCCATATAATACGGGCCCAAAGCATGTGATGCAAGATATTCCATAGTGGTAATGGTTGCTGTAACGGCAACTGCCATTACCTTTACGACACGGGGCTGTGATGGCCGTTACGACTATTAGGGTCTCTCTTTCTCCTTTTTGTTTGTTTGTTTTTGATAATTAAAAAAACCTGAAAAACTTGTATCAGCCTTGTAATGGACTGTTAGGGGTGGCGTTATGGCCTTTACGGGGGGTGTAACAGGCCATTATGGGTCAATTTTTTCTGTAACGGCAGTTACGACCCCATAACGTGTAATGGTTGCCACTGTTACCTTTATGTAGTAGCCTTTACGGCCTGCAACAGCCGATATGGCACACCATGATGTGCAATAAAAACAAATTTCAGTGCCATAGCAACCGAAATGGTTCATGTCATACAAATGCAAGTAGCCAACAATAACTAAGACGTCCATCTATCCATACGTGCATAAATTTTTTATTTGAAAGATATGCATGCATGCATGCATACATTTATCCATACATACACACTAACACATCCATCCATGCATACAAACATCCATCCATACATCCATGCATATGTCTATACATGAGAATCATGCGTAGGCATGGATTTGTAGCGAAATCCATGCAAAAAATAAAAACCCATTTAAATTTTTTTCCCTACCTTTGGTGTCCCACCCCCTCTCAAATAAAGAAACTGTTTTTATTTTTCACCCTTTTTATTGATTTTCTGGGCATTTTTTTTTTGAAAGGTAACTTGTATTAAAAGAAGGAGAACAAAACAAAAGAAAGGAACTGCTGAGGGGGCAGATCCTTTAAGACTGAAGGAATGATAAATCTACATTGAGCCCATCCCTATGGAACACCCATTCAGCAATGAAACATTTAACATAGGAGGAGACTAAGTGGGGAGGCTTCGCTTCATTCTGAAAACACCTATTGTTTCTATCCAGACAGCCCACCAAACCGCCAAGATTGCCATTCGCTAGACCCGAGAAATGGGTTTGCCTAATCTGACACCATGCCAAGCCTTAAGGAGCATGTCCACCTCTCTAGGGAAGCACCCTTTATACACGGAGGTTTCCCCATATCGAGCTTTATTGGTAATGATATTGTCGCTATAAGGGAGCGATTAAAAAGGCCGTTGGGCGATTCACATATACCTTGGCAATAAATCGCCAAAATATCGGCCATACTAGGAAACATTGACATTTATGGGAGATTCAATAATATCACCGATATCTCGAACATTATGAAGGGCTACAATGTTTGACATTCAATTCAGGAGCTCTCAAAATCAAAAGTTTATTTGGGATTTTCTTGTATTTATATGGAATTTCTGGTTTGATGAAAAGAAAGCAAAGGTTGCATAACAACAAAACTAATAAATCTTGGGGGTGTTCCCTTCTTTTAGGTCTTTTTCTTCCTTTCTTAACAAATTCTTTTGTTCCTATAAGAAGAAGTTAACTTGGCTCCCTTAACCTTTTTGCCTTTATTTTCTATTTTGATGTACTTTTGAGTTTTCTCTTGCTCATTTGTTTCCTTTTATGTTCATTCAATATAAACATTAGTTATTTTGCTAAAAAAAAAGAGTTGCTCTTGATCTGAGCATGTGTTGCTAGATTTCCTTCGAAAACATTGACTCGATTCAGCCCAGCATTTTGGGCTGGTGATTTTTGTGCTTCGGATCTTCAAGGTCTCAACTCCACAGCAATCCAGTGTTCAGGGCCACCCCAAATTCTGTCTTTGCCCTCATCTGGTGTACACTGTAATTCTTGATTGTGATACCTTGTAAAACATGCAACTCTGTTTCCAGAATCCCGTCATTCCTTTCTTTAAAAATGCCCAAAATTACGGTGAAGAATGGCATTCTCCATAAAAATTTCATCTTTGTTTGAAGGGGCTTGTTTCTCTCAACCTCCCAACTCCCATAACTACTGCTATTTTGACAAACCCATAAAGCCGAATAGGCTAAGAAACTAGAAAGTAGTTCCTTAGCTGCCTTTCCATTTTACAATGCAAGACAGCAATAGTGGTCAATTGTTTCCTCTTTATCCTTGCACATGAAAGAAAACCATGTAGTTCCTCAACTGTATTGTCATTTTACAATGTAAGAGTGGTCAACTGTTTTCCTCTTTATCCTTGCATATGAGGCAACACCGTGTCTACTTGTATTGTCATTTTACAATGCAATTGGGTCAACAGTTTTCCTTTTATCCTCAGTAAGCTAAAAGCCTGGCATGGTGTTACCCTCAGTAAGCAAAGAACTTTGGTATGGAGAATGGCCCTTCTAGCCGTCTGGTGGTCGGTGTGGGAAGAAAGGAATGGGAGGTGTTTTAACGGCGTATCCAATTCGGTGGGGTCCACAGCGTCAAGAGTTCATTGCTATATTATCGAGCGGGCCTCCAGTGTGGTGCATTTAAGGGACTGTAATCTATTTTTGTACGGAGGGTAATTGTCTCGCTATCTCAGCGGGTTGATTCTCTCTTTGTAATCTCTTTCTCTTTTAATGCAAGTTACTGTTATCATTAAAAAAAACAGTTTTCCTTTTATCCTTGTGCATGAGGCAACACCATGTCATTGTAACCCCCCCCCCCCCCCACAGTGGTAGTTTTAGACTGTTCCGCTCTATTATAACCTTTATGAGTATAATTGTTGAAAAAAGTAAGCATATTTATGGATATGGTTCAGTGTGTTTGCATCCGATATTTGGGGAAAGTTTCTTTCTTTTTTCAGTGTCTTGTGGTCAACGCTGTGATCCATGGGATATCTCGCTGAAGCCTGGCATGGGGGTAGAAGGGGAAACGTAGTAGTGGATGTTTGGCATATGACTATTGTGGTGGTCTTGTCTGAGCGCCCTAACTGGACATTTTGTGGCAAGATGTGCAGTCCTGATAATGTATTTCTTAGAGCTAAATGCGTGTATCTGAATGGGAGAATGTCTTTAAGTTTAATGTATTGAATTAAGGGTTGTCTTAAGGGTCTTGTTGGGTGTTGTCTCTTTGTTGTATTTGGGATGATGCCTGCTTGTCCTCATTCTCGGTTTTGATAAAATCGAGTGTTATCCTGTAAAAAAAATGTATGGATATGGTTTGGGACTATGGACTAATTGCTAAGTTCTGTTGGGTAAAGAGGGAACCTAAAACTAAAAGTCAAGTAACCTTGTTGCAATGGTGTGTTTTTTCTTCCTTGGGGTTTTTTTTTTTTTTTTTTTTGTCTTCTTTGTATTCCCTAGATGAGAATCACTTTACATTAAATGCCCGTGTTTCCATTTTTCTCATTTGTTAACACAATTAACTACGAAAGCTTGTTTCATGTCATTTGGTTAGTAGGTTCATATTTGATACTTTGTAGGTTTGATAGTTAACGCATGTCCTATTGCTGTTTGGAAATTGGAAGTGATATGGAATATTAAGATATTTGGTAAGTTAATAAACAAGTCCTGTGGTTGGCTTTGAATTTTGACAGCCTTTTTTCTTATTCATAAATTTGCAGGTACGGGCGGAGAGAGCATATATGGTGGGAAGTTTGCAGGTGAATATGGATTATTTTTTCGTTTCTTTTGTGGAGGGCACTCATGTGGTTTGAGCTTATTAGATAACATCTCTTGTAAGGGTCCAGTGGGAAGCTTGCATAGGTCTTGGGAAGGATAGCCCATGCATGCTTCCTTTATTTTTGGTTCAGAAGGTCGATGTAAATGCACACCGTATATATTTTTTCATTTGTGTGCATGTTACTTGAGCTTTACGTCACGTGTCGAGGTAGAACACTGATCAGTCCATGGGGGATTCAAAATCTTGGTGATGTGGGTATGCTGTAGGTAACTCTTACACCGCATTTATTTGGGAAGTTACTGAAGGTGGGCTTTTTTAATGTTCATACTTTTGTAGCATGTCCCCAGCAAGGTAATAGCTGCCATTGAGCATGTTTCCTTGCTGGAATTTCAAACTGCTCTCTTTCTTTCCTTCTTCGTCCTCTGTGTGGTACACAACCACGAGAGAACATAAGCTTGTTGGAGATTCAGAGTCATATACCCCAACGGGTATCTATTGCAGGTTTGCCATGATCCTGTCAAACCTGTGCCACATACCGTGTACTTGCATGGCTTCCTTCACGTCCTTGCCGGTGTGCATTGATTTTGATTTCATTTGCATTTGCAGTCGCATTGGTGTTTCTGTGCATGTCCCCTGCATGTGTAACTCTGCTTTCAATTGCGTGTGGTAGATTATTTGTAAATTTCAAGAGGTATTTTTATTTTTTACTTCTGTTGATTGAGGAGCATTAGATTGCTAATATGTTACATTTTTTTTTTCCAGATGAAAACTTTAAGCTACACCATGATGGACCTGGTCTCCTATCTATGGCAAATGCTGGTACTGATACGAATGGCTCTCAATTCTTTATTACCTTCAAGGCTGCACACCATCTTGACGGGTTGGTTCTTCCTTTTTGTTACTTTCTCTCATTACTGCACATTATTTACTTTGATATCTTTTTAGTTGGGGAACATTCTGGTTGAATTGTTACATAATCTATGTCAGGATTCCACTATATCCATATTTCGACTTGTTTTTTTTGGTAGGTATCAATTTTGTTAATGAAATTGCCTGCCCTTCATGTTTGGTAGATGCAGAAGACATACAGATTTTCTTGTGGTTTGAACCTAGGCTGCTTCATTTTTTTGACAGGAAGCATGTTGTCTTTGGGAAGCTTGTGCAAGGACATGATACTCTGAAGAAGATGGAACGCGTGGATACTGATCAAGCAAGACCTGTTGTTCCAGTGAAAATTGTTAATTGTGGTGAACTTCCTGACAACAAAAATCATGGAGCAGTTGTGATGGAGAATGGTAATTGTATTTCACTGACACGAAATATCATTATAATCTTGTATTTTGGATTACTTACAATTTTGTTGAATATTGAGTTTTGTAGGTTTGCTAGAAGATACGTTTGTACTATCCTTTTCCTTTTTATGATTATTCCTGCATTTGGTTTTCTGCGAAAATACTCTCTGATTCTGTTATGTAACTAATTTGTAATGTGTGCAGATAAAAAGAAAGTAAACAAATCAAAAGCAAACAAGGATGTCTCTTCCGATGATGATAGTCGTGAAGTACGACGAAGGGGAAAGCATAAAAAACATTTGAAAGAGAGAAGAAAGAAAAAGAGAAGAAGATATTATACGTCTGAATCAGATAGCTCATCAGATACTGAAACTGAATCATCCGAGTCCGATACTGACTCTGATTCATATTCATCCTCATCATCTGATGTTAGTTCCTCAAGTGATGACAGGCGTAGAAGGAGAAAGAAATCCTCTAAGAGGGATAAATATAGGCGTGGGAAAAGAAAAAGGGATAGACGCCGTGACAAAAGACGAAGGCGGCGTGATAAGCGATCAAGGCGCAAGTCAAGACGGTTAGTATATGTGTATTTTGAACTATTTAAGGCTGAATTATGTTCTCTATTTCACACCACACAATCATAGAGAAGACTGATATATTCCCGCATTGAAAAGCAATGCATGTTTCTTCCTGCTTTTAGTTTTCCCTGTAGGGATACTTTGATTGTATCCTCTCCCTCAAGGTTTAGAGATGGAGAACCAACCCGTTCATATAACCCCACATTTAAGTTAATGCATGTTTCTTCCTGCTTCTATCTTTCCGAACTTCGATTGTATCCTCACCCACATGGTTTAGAGATGGAGCACCATCTCAACGAGCCATCAGCTTGAAATGTCTATTCGTGCCTTTTTAGGATAAGTGGAAATTATACTTTCTTAAATTTTCTTTATCTTATATATATATATATATATATATATATATATATATATATATATATATATATATATATATCCCTTGACATCATACCTTCCTTTAGATGTGCAAGACAGTCCATGAACCTCTTTTGGCAGGTGAACTGAAGAAGGGAAGAGAAAAATACAAGATTTTTGTGTTTCTTATACTTATTTCTTTTAAGTGCATATGGTTCTTCAAAATATTGAAAATATGCTTTGCTTGGCATCACATTTTCAATTAGATATACATTTGTTTTTATTGCAATGAATATTCAAAATGTCTCATGTAAGATAAACTGCATATATGTATGGTGAATTAATTTGCATATTTAGAAATGGTATAAAAAACATGCACAAGCTTCCAGCTGTTAGCAAAGGACATGCCTTCTAGTAGGTGAGAAGACAAACAATGATCCATAAGTAGTTACGTGACTCGTTTTCATAAATACTTGAAATATCCATATTCCATGCAAATCTTTGCATTGCAAATGTGCAACTCTGTATCTTGATAGCTTTAGGAGCATATAGTTAAATTGATTGCTATGATGTTTCTTTATATAAAGTGATGCAGGACAATTAACTACTTGCTCTAAAAGATCGAACTGATAGAGCATGGTGAATCAATCCCTTTATCTCATATCCTAGGCCCCACATCCCTTGGGTTAAGACCTCGGCCTAACCCTCTCGTGGGCCCTGCTTCACATGGGTTCTGCTTCACACTAGCCACCCGCTTCACATGGGTGGGGCCTGCCTCACACGAGCCACCGACCCTGAGTGTGTCCCTGCAACCCACATGCCACCCCACTCGAGCCCGGTATGTAGTGAGGAGTCTCGAACACGAGACCTCCTGCTCTGATACCACTTTAATTTAGGATAATTAACCACTTGCTCTCAAAGCTCGAATTGATAGAGCATGACAAATCAATCCCTTTATCTCAGAGCCCAAGCCCCACATCCCATGGGTTAGGAGCTTGGCCGAACCCCCTCGTGGGCCTCACTTCATATGGGTTCCGCTTCACACGAGCCACCCGCTTCACACGGGTGGGGCCTATCTCACACGAGCTACCCGCCTCACACACTTTGCCCACCTCGAGGGTGCCTCTGCTTCCCACAGGCCACCCCACTCGAGCCCGGTGTGAAAATGCCCCTGCATCATAAAGCTTATCATGTAGTGCAAAAATCTATCCTTAACATTGATCTACTGGTATATTCATATTGGAAACTTTATGAATTAAATATTCCGGTAGAGTTGCCTTTTGTTCTTACTGGTATATATCCACCCTCGTTAGTCAATAAGTTGGCCAATTAAAATGCACGGGTTATGGAGTATCCCAATAAGCTCCAAGGTAGGTTTGTCTATGAAACATTGTGGACATTTATCACAGCGTAGATGAATATGTAATTGCTTTACAATTAAAATGCATGGGTTATGGAGTGTATCCCAATAAGCTCCGAGGTAGAGTTGTCTATGAAACATTGTGGACAGTTATCATAGGGTAGAGGAATATGTAATTGCTTTACACCTTTGGTACTATTTAGTCCTTTCGTGGACACACTTGACATTTTTTCATTTTTCTAAATGCATCATGATAATGAGTTCTCTGCCCCTTTTCTGCTTGTGTAGGACGTCAGAGAGTGACAGTGATACTGAGAGCAAGAGTGCCAGTGAAAGCGTCTCTGAGGATGATGGTGCCAATACTCGAGGGCCAGCACAAAAGTCTAAAAGAAGCTCTTCTAAGATGTCTGGTATATGATGATCATGTCTTCAGCCTTCCTATGATTTGTTTCTCTTGGTTTGTCATGATTTTTTTTTTTTTTTTTGGTTGGATCTGCATTAAGGAAAAAATGTTGATTGTTGATAATGGCACATGACTGTGATTCTTCCTTGTTAATGTAGTTTCCAGTGTAGATGCATCTTTGATAAGTCATTGTATGCTTTGATCAATACCTGGTGTCTCTTGTTCACCACATGCAGACAGTTAGTGAGGTGGTAACCGGGTGAAATTCCAATACTATGTTTGGTCAAAATGAATTACCATTGTGTTCAACCACAGTAATTCATGTACCATTTTCTTTGTGGTTTGACATAAATACTCCTAGTACTAGTGAACAATTCCTATGAGTAAGTTACCACTCGTTTTTTTTACACACGCACACACCCACCCACACACTCACGCCATAGTGGGATTTCACCATGTATGGGTACTCGAACCCTTGACTGGGTGTTGAAACTCTTGTGAGCCTACCACCGGGGCAAGAGCAAGGACCCTACCATACATATTGGTTAAGTTACCATATATATTAGTGAAGTGCACACGCGACCATTAAACACGCTTCAAAGTTTAAAGTTCCAACTAGCATAAAAAGCTACAGTCCACTCTCAGTTTGCAAAAGAAAGCTGGAATTGTAACTAGGAGGTGCTTTTGTTCTTACATCTGTCAGCTGGTAGTTGGTCTGGTGAAAGTGGTTCTTGGTTTGAATGGAAGTGATTTAGGGAGTTCCTCTGTTTACTTGTTTCATGGCAAAGTGAGAGCCAACCATGTGTTTGGTTCGCAAGTGAAATTGTGATAACATGATACTTTACCTCATGACAGCGGTTTATCTTTTTAACAATTCTCTGCTAAATGAATTCATTTCGCTGTTACCTTCTTTCTGCCAAATAGTTCTTATATGACACAATACTTGCAGTGAATCGGTTTGTCAGTTTTTTGACTCATGTGAATCTCATTGTCATCATGACCACTGCCTTGTCACAGCTATTAGGGGTTCGCCGACTCATGTAATTCGCCTGAATCACACTTTGGTATTCACCGCATGCAATGTGGGTCCTGTTTGTTTTCTTTTATACCTTTTGTTTTTCTTATGTTCTGTTAGTGGATTTTTATGTGGTTACTAATTCTTCAACAGCAAAGTGATCCCTTCACTGTTTCCGCACTATGTTTTTGTTTTCTCCTGTCATTTGGTTTCCTTAAAAACTGTATGTTAGAACTGTTTTATATGCAACTTGCAAGTAGTGTAACCAGTGATGAAAAAAACGCGGGTCAAGACTTCTCCACTTAGTTGACTCAGTTCTTCATTGCATCTGGGAAGATCTTTAAAAGCTTGACCCTGTTTTACAAAATTTCAAAGACTCACCAAGTCAATCATTAACTAAATCGAGTATTCCTTTTTTTTAAAAAAAAAAAAAAAATTGTTTTAAGCAAAGTTGAAGGTTTTGACTGCTGGAAAATGAAATCTACTTTTTTTTTTCCTTGTAAGTTTTCTAATTCAATTTCCATCAGGGTGTTCGGTTTCCTAACTTGAAGGCTCTGTTAAAAGTTCTCTTTGATTCATTGCCTCACTCTCCTACTTCTCTTCAACCATGATCTATTTTGATCCTTTTTTCCTCACATATACACATATACATAGTTCAACACCTTATTCTTGGTGTATTTTCCCTTAAATTTTGACTCTGGCCAGTTTTGGTAGTTTGCCCTTATATCCGCTCCTGTTTGAACTAAATACTCATTTTTCTCTCTGTTCTCTATTTTCTTGTGCATGTGTGTGGATGATATGCTTGGAATCTCTTGCAAAGCTGCTTGTCTGATAGGGTGCTTTGATATGATAAGTATGAATTGATTATTTGTAAATGTGCTTCCTATTGTATCTAATTGCAGTCGAAGATCGGTCTCCTTTGGCTCTGGAGCAAGAAGCTACTGTGGATAGGCAAAAGAACAGTGACACAATGGACAAGGCTGAACAAGAAGAGGGGGTGTCTCCAAGGGAAAATGGGGAGCTGCGGAGCAATGGGATCCAAACTGAAGCCAAGTCTGACAGAAGTGCAGATAGACAGCCTGATTTAGATGGCCATCCGAGCAAATCTAGGTCTTTCCATTCTTCTCCCACCTATTTGTTATTTATGCTTTGCCAATTCTTCCAGATTCGGTATTTTATTTCTACTTGATGAGCAGAAGCCAGAGCTTGAGTCCTAAAAGGACCATGAGCAAGAGCATGAGCATAAGCCCCAGGAGGAGTTTGAGCAAGAGTCTGAGTGTCAGCCCCAAAAGGAGCATGAGCAGGAGCCGCTCTCCTAGCCGCAGTAGAAGTCCTGTGCAGGCGCCACGACGGGGTAGTATTAGCCAAAGCCCCTCCAGAAAAAGCTCTAGCAGCAGAAGCCCAGTCAGAAGAAGCGTTAGTCGGAGCCCAGTACGGGCTCAACCAGGAAGAAGCGTTAGCAGAAGTCCAGTAAGAGCCCGGCCACGAAGAAGCATTAGCAGAGGCTCGGTAAGGTCCCTGCCGCGAAGAAGCAACAGCCGAAGCCCGGTTAGGGCTCCGCCACGAAGAACATATAGCAGGAGCCCCATAAGGGCCTCTCGAAGAAGTTTAAGCAGAAGTCCGGTGAGGACCTCATCTAGAAGAAGCACAAGTAGGAGCCCTGTAAGGGCTCCATCACGAAGAAGCATCAGCAGGAGCCCTGTGAGGGGCTCATCACGACGAAGTATAAGCAGGAGTCCTGTCAGGGCCCCATCACGAAGAAGCATGAGCAGGAGCCCTGTGAGGGCCCCTAGCAGGAGTAATCGTCGTAGCTATTCGAAGAGTCCAGTGAGCCCCGTGCGTAAAGCACCTACACCCCGTGGGAGGAGCTTGTCCAGAAGTGCTTCACCAGATGGCTCACCCAAGCGCATCAGAAGGGGACGTGGTTTCAGTCAGCGGTACTCTTATGCTCGTCGGTACCGGACCCCATCTCCTGATCGTTCGCCTATAAGGTCACATCGTTATGGTGGAAGAAATGAACGCGACCGGTAAGCTGTCACCAATTTGAGTTCTTTATGGCTTCTACTTACATGTTAAGATAGACTACTGATTGAGCACTCATTGTTTTGCTTGACTAGATTCTCAAGTTACGGCCGCTATTCTGATCGCTCTCCTCCTAGGCGTTACAGGAGCCCACCTAGAGGCAGAACTCCTCCAAGGTTCTCATACATTTGACTTGTCATTTTTACATTTTGACATTCAGAAACTGCATATCCACCATTATGTCGAGAAAATAGAAATGTCTGACCTTGACAACAATCCTATGACCGTATCTTCTTTTAATTGCATTGATGAATTATAGTCCTGATTTGTCCAGTTGATGCAAGTTGTGGGGGTCTAATTTTCAGCATCCAGATTCCAGACCATATCTAGTGGACCCACCAAGAATGGTGGATGGCTCGAAAATCTTCCAGATTAGAAGGATCACAGGCAATCCAATCTTTTGCCCTTTTTGGATTATCTCTGTATATTTTTAACAGACAATTTCTAGGCAACTGGTTGAAAGGTTAGGAATTTAGGATCTTCCAAACTGAGAGGTTTCTGGACATCCCCAACGGCAGGGCCGATTGGATCAATGCCATGGATGCCCCAATCATTCACCCACATATACTGTGGGAGCATCAAGAGCCCTGTAAATCCTCCTCATTAAGTACCGTAGAAGTTCTCATGTTTGAAGATACAGGTCTCGACCTTTTGTTTGTTTGGTGATTTCATGTATTATGCTTGTGGAAAGGATCCTAGCATTTCATCACTAGTTTATTTGTCCATCCCTTTTCTTTCATGGAATTGCAGAGGATGTTTCCCCTTTTGACACAAACAGTAGGTAGAATTTGCAATTGGAAAACACTGCTTAGCCTGCATCTGGATACCTAAGTGAGTTAGAATGTGGTGTGAATATGTATACTAAACCCTTGCATTCGTAAACCCCGATCTTTCAGGTTCTAACTTCTAAGTTAAATAATTGCAAATGGTAATTGAACCTTAATTCAATAGTGCATCCAACTGCCCCCTCAGTTTGCTGGGAACTATAATTGGACTTGTGGCATAATGGTCTGGCAGTCCCAGCCCATTTGTTTGGTGTGCCTACAGCGGATTGATCGCTGCCCAAGAATCTGACTGATTGAAGGCCTCTGAGAAAGAAAATCAGCGGTGGTGCATTCAACTCACCATTCAACAGGAATGTCTTCTTCCCAGACTGCCAGGAATGGCTTATCCTTGTGTTTTTTGGCCCTTGGTATAGTCCACATTGAAGCCACCATGTGAACCTCAGTGTCGGCTCTATGACTTTTTGTTCTTGGCAAATGGGAATTTAGCTTTTCCTGCCTGTGCATGTGAAGCTTCTCCCTCCCACATCATTTATATATATATATATCGATAATACTGTTGAGCTTACACTGTGTGGAAACTGAGAATTTGGGTTCGCAACTGATCTTTTCCTTTGATTGGAGAGGTACTTTGGTAGATTTAAACCATCATTCCACCTGTCTTACTTCCTAAGGCTTGAAAAGCAGGGTTTAATGGTTTAATCTGTCGATAATACTGTTGAGCTTACATTGTGCGGAAACTGAGAGTTTGGGTTCACAACTGATCTTTTCCTTTGATTGGAGAGGTACTTTGGTAGATTTAAACCATCATTCCACCTGTCTTACTTCCTAAGGCTTGAAAAGCAGGGTTTAATGGTTTAATCTGAATATGGTAAAACCCCACTCAGATGCGAGATGTCTGGATTTCCCAGATCTGAGATGAAAGAAATGAACATCTCATTATTTGTCAGATTATTGGGTCGGCCCGGCCCAACCCATTGATAGCACTACCACCACTGTTGCCTCTGCCACTTGAATAGTGGCTTCATCTGTCCAAATCTGCTGAAAAAGGGCTGTCATGGCGAGGTCATCTTCTTCTGTGTATTGCATGCTTATCTGCTCTCTTCATGTACCGGTTTCTTTTTCCTAATTTTAATGACATTGTGTCCTGTACTTGTGATTTTTCCCCTGTTAACTCATATGGAGCTCCTTTTTCTTGTGATAACGGTGTGCCCCGTCTTTTGTTTTTGGTGATGAGTGGGATTGCCCTCCATTTGCAAGTGAGATAGCCAGCGAATCTTCCCATTCTCATCTCACTTGCAGTATACGGCGGAAAACATGGGAAACTGGAATCCAATTCAGTGTTATATTATATATGTATGTATAAATGTTGACTAAACTTAAAGGAACTCCAAAAACAAAGTTTCAAATTTTTTGTTTAAATCTCATTTGAATGGTTATTGTTTATCACATTACGTTAAGCACAGTTCCCCCCCAAAAATCTATGTGCAGGTACAGAAGCAGGAGGAGCCGAAGCCGAAGTGTGTCCCGCAGCCCAGTTGGCTACCGTGGTCGCGCAAAAGCGTACAGCCGCAGCCCAGTACGCAGCCGTTCCCCAGACAGGAGGAGCCTGCGGGATGCAAGCCGCAGCGAGAAGCGAAGGTCTCTGTCCCGGAGCAGGAGCCCGTCACATTCGAGGTCTTCACCCGACACGCCGTCTCCAAAGCGTGCAAACAAGGAGGATAAGTCTAGGTCACCTTCGAGCAGCAGTCCACCTGGAAACAAGGGCTTGGTTTCTTATGGAGATGGGTCTCCTGATTCTGGCCAGAAGTAGGAAAAGGTAAGAGTCTCCCCTTTTTTCAAAAATGAACTTGGGATCTAAATACCATATGGGAAGTATTATGGGCAGAGGTGTTGTCTGTAGGAGGTTGCATCTTTTTAAAGAGATTTTGGTTGGTGGCTTTTGGATGGTTTAGATTAAAAATGGCATGTCTAATGATTTTTAGATGATTGGTAATATCAGATTCTATTGATATATATATATTTTGTGGATGCTTTTAAAATGCCTTCCAGCTCTGGATGATGTTGGGGTTTATAGTACAAGAAGGCTGGTCACGTCCTAGCTGTTACACATGTGAAGGATCTGGCGGTTCATTTCGGAGTGCCTAGCTACATCCTGAAAATCGGACGGTCTGTTATGCAGGCATGGTGAATGTGGAATGTTGGTCAATTGCTTATAAGAATACATTTCTTGTAATGAGCAGGCCAGAATGTTATTTGGGCGAGGTGAGACAGTGGGTCGTGTGATTTATAGGTAGATGTTCCATGTATGGTTGATGCACTGTGATGTTTCATATACTGTTGTATGCAACCCAACATTGGTAGCCAGCTGGGGATTGTTCAATCGAAGATCCTGCTGCTTGATGCTCCAGATGCTGATTTGTTTTAAGGACATTCTCTTCAATCTCCAGATGATGCTTCTCTCTCTCTCTCTCTCTCTCTCTCTCTCTCTCTCTCTCTCTCTCTCCGGATGATGCTTTCTTTTAGGGCTTGGATCGCCTCAATCTCCAGATGCTGCATTTCTTCTGGACTGAATTGTAGGTCTTTTACCTTCTGTTATCTCTGTTGCTATTGCCTTCTGACCTTTGAAAACACTCAGGTTTGCTAGAATATGTCCCGACATATTGAAAGACAACAAATAAGATCTCAGTTGGATTATTTCAACCCTTGAATAATTTGGCCCTTTTGCTATCAGCGTGAACTGTTAATCAGCCACAAACCTGGATTGGCCAAGTGTTTGGGCAGATGCAGCCAGGCCGGAGTCCAGATAGGCCCAACCCTGAACCATTCGTTGGTCAGATTGGACATATTCGTGATCTAAACCGTTGATCTACTGTGCTCAACCAAGGGTACCCAGATGAAAGTGTCCGATATAAATTAGGGTCGGTAAGGCTCCTATACATTTATTTGCCATAGATTTCCTTGGCCTCGCCATCTATAGTGCTTTCCATCATATACCGTTTCCATGTTTTGGAGTGCTCCAACATGGGTTCGGATCCTCCTATACCGTACAGGTTTTCTGTGGCCTCGTCATCAATGGTGGCTATTCAACCCTGAGTGATAAGCGGGCTTGAATTAATGCCTGTGCCCCGGACCTCCTTTGTCCTGATATACCAGCCCATTCCTTGCGAAGGTCCGAAATCCTGATGGGTCGAGTTCTCATGCATGGATATTCCCAGCCTGGTCAGAAGATTAGGCTGTTTTAGTCATCATCTTGGGCCTACGAGTCTTTGTTTTGCGGGTCATTGGTACTTTTATTTTTATGTTTTAAAAACCAACCTGATACGCAGGCTGGCTTATTTTTGGGGTCAGGGCATACCTGGTGTCCTCATGTGTGCCGCTCATGTAATTGTGATCCCTTCGTTTATTCATTTCCTGAGCAGGACCTGAAAATTACATTGATCAAATTATCCTGACGTTTCAATTGGTGGCCGTAGAATGAAGGTTTGTGTACCGGTGTTACCTGCTGCGTTGACGATGGCCCCAACGGTTTGATTGTTTGCCACATGTATGGTGTGGATAGTGAACGGTTTGTGTCCTGTGATACACGTTCGTTAATTAAAATCGGAAGGATTTGGCTAAAGATTGCAACAGGCTGGACGAACAATGCCCGACTCTTCTTCTGTTGGCTGTGGATTTTCGATCTTAAGGTTCGGTCCATCGATAACGAGGTCCGTCACGTTTAACGTTCGGGATACTCCAGCAGTGATTGGCAGGTTTACAGACCTACGCCCTATGACACCATCCTTCAAGGGGCTCGCGGCACAATGACAAATCACATCCAATGCACACAGTTGGCAAATACGGGCATAATACTACACGTTCTATACACGTACAATACAGCTATTCACTGTTTTTCTCTACAAGAACGGTAAAACTGCAACTTTTTTTTCTACAAGAACCGTAAATGGGATGGGCTTGGGATGGGTCGAGGTTGATCCAAGCCCACCTTAGTGTATGTATTTATTTAACATCTAATCTGTTGATAAGGTTACATAAGACTCGATGAAGGAAAACAAAAAATAAATATCAGCTTGACCCAAAACTTTTGTGGCCCATTAATGGTAAATCACCACTATTTCTTATGGTATGGTCCACCTGATAATTGGATCTGTGTCATTATTGGAATGATATCTAAAATGACCTGAAAAAACGGATGGACTGTGTGGATACATAATAAATACATCAAGGTGGGCCCCACGATAAGGGCCTCACCGTCTTGGATGAGGCCGGGGTCTCACTCAATCCGCTCTCCATCAGGCTCCAGCTAAAGACGGACGGTCCTGTCAGGGGCTCTGTGGGGCCTATAGTGGTATATTTATTTCATCCAAGCCGTCAATCCATTTTGAAAGATCATTTTAGAGTATAACCTCAATAAAGAGGCAGGTTGAAGGCTCGAGTGGGCCACACCACAGGAAGCAGTGATGACAATAAACCTCACCGTTGGAATCTTCCTAGGACCCACCGTATTGCTTATTTACCACCCGAGCTGTTCATAGGTCACATAGAACTAAATGACGGCAAAAAATAAATATCAGCTTTTATTTCAGCTTGATCCAAAACTTCTCTGGTCACTGGAGGTTTGTAGCTGAAGGTATTCGATCCTCATTGTTTCCTGTGGTGTGGTCCACTTGAGCTTTCAATCTTACTTATTTTTTTCGCTTATAACCTAATATAATTTGTCAAAATGGATAGACTGCGTGAATAAAACACATACATCAGGGTGGGCCCACATACACCGTACATCTCTAGCTACCCCCACCATGATATGTCAAAATCCATAGACAGTGCGGGTAAAACACATACATCACGGTGGGCCCCACACAGACCGTACATCTCTAGCTAGGTCCTGTTGGGGGTAGTACCCAATCCGGGCTCTGGCTAGTGTACGGCCTAAACATTTCGGGTGGGCTTGGGCTTATGTCATTTATCCAGGACCAGCCCACCCAAACCGGCTTATTGACCTCATCATCCTTCAAATACCCAAACTCGGTCAGGCCCAACCATTTTTTTCCTGGCGGAGGATGGGACTTGCTATACTGGGCCCCACCTTATGAACCGCCCGAACCTCGCACATGCGTGCCACTTTTGGTCCGTGTGCAAAGTTAGTACGGAAACAGCACGTGCGAGAGGGCTGTTAGTTGGCACGTGCCAATTGTATCATTCTCGTGCTGCCGAGTATAAATACAACATTTCAGCTCCACTCTGCTTGCATTTTCAGGTCTTCTTCAACCGCGAGAGAGGGAGAGATAGAGAGAGACGATTCAATTCCTTTGGGGAGCGACCTGAGAAGATGTGGAGAAGGGTTTCATCTCATCTCCAAACACTAGCTTCATGCCGATCTGCCGCTTTTAACCTCCGTCGCCAATCCAGTGGCGGATATTACTCCAGGATCCGTGCCTTCGCCTCCTCGTCTTCGCCGTTCCAGAAGACGACCCCTCTCTTCTCCAATCATGCCAGCAGTGATGCCGGTAAGCCTGTTCAAATCCCCAGCTCCAGATGTTTCCTGGCCTCCTTTTTTGCGTTATAGGGTTTCCGTTCCAATGGATCTGCATGGGTTGGATTGTAATTCGCTGATGAATTTGTGGGCAGATAATATTCTGTCCCAGGGAAAGAAGAGAGTCGAAGATGTAATGCCGATCGCCACCGGACATGAACGGGAGGAGCTTGAAGCTGAACTTGAGGTATGTATATTCTAATCTCAAAGATAAAATGTTGTTGAAATGCTGAATAATTAAATGGTAATTACCGTTTCGCCATCTGATTCTTTTTCTAGGGGAAGAAGCCGTTTGACATGGATACCCCGGTTGGTCCATTCGGCACAAAGGTTAGTGTGACATAGAACCTAATTTTGTATGTAGTAGGCGTTCAATGAAATGAGAATCGTCATTAGGAATTTTACTTGTATCGGTAGTTTCGTATCCTATAATTTGCTCCTATTTTTCTTCCTGGCACTGGATGGTGGTTGAAGTTATATTTTGAAATTTGAAATGCCTCAAATGCTTATTGATTATTGGTATGCCTTGGAAATGGATTTCTATGCTATTGTAACTGATTTCTGCTTGCACACGTTAAAAAAAAAAGGATTTCTGCTTGCATGACGTTCAAAATTGCATTTGGAATGTAATGTTGGATTGAATGGAAGTGATTAGTTCAATTAAGTGGAAATGACCCTATTTTAGTTAGTTTACTTATAGAGTTCATATTGAGGGACTGGGCGCCAAACTGTAATTATGTGACTGTTGAGCCGGGCTCATTAGGAATGTAATTGCAATTTTGAGGGCTACTTCTTAATTATAATGTTTTGGACAGTTCACTTGTTGAACTAGTTATCGCAATTTGATTCAATATTGCATCCAAACAAAGACTAAGATGTTGGCTGTTTCACTGTAGTTTAAAAATTTTCGAGTTTGTTAGTGAAAGACTTCTAATATATGAAGTGCACTTTTGAGTCATGAGGCTTCCTTTTTTCTAGATACCTTACATAAAAGTTCTAAATTTTATTTCATGATGTGCACAATTGCACATGGAGGCCTTGGGTTTCCAAGGTGATTAAGGAGTAATAAAAAAATGATCTGTTGATTAAGACATACTGCACAAAAAATAAAATAAAAAAGAAGGGAAAAGAAGAAGACATACTGTTGTCTTTGTGATTGTGTGAGGTGGTCATGGTAGTATTTCGTGTTTGCATTTGAGGTACATGCCGATTGTTGTTGACCTGTGGTCCATGTATTAGAGGCCTTGAGTTTCCAAGGTGATTAAGGAGTAATAAAAAAATGATCTGTTGATTAAGACATACTGCACAAAAAAGAAAATAAGAAAGAAGAAAAAGAAGAAGACATACTGTTGTCTTCGTGACTGTGTGAGGTGGTGTCATGGTAGTATTTCGTGTTTGCATTTTAGGTACGTGCCGATTGTTGTTGACCTGCGGTCTATGTATTGGTTTAGAATTCAATAAACTATGGTCATCATTTCTTTAATTTATCATTTTTTAAGGCAACAATTTATATTAAACAAAACAAAGAGATGCATTATAAATAAGAGATCAGATGATGAGAGATCAACAGATCGGGACTAGAAATATTCCTCTCCCTTGCATCCCTCAAGTGATGTAGATGAGCAATTGGTGAAAACTTAGGAGAACTTGGCCCACACAATCATTTCTCATTTCCCATCAGGATCCCTGAACCTGATCCCTTGAATTGTTATGAGAAACACCCTTCTCCATAGAACTTTCCTCATTGGGCCTACATCTCCCATGACATTGTTCGAAACAATCAACTATTGGCTGAGGCATCATCGAAGCAATGCTGAAGAGAGAAAAAAACCCAGAAAGATAAGGAGAAACTGCAATGCATGATTAAATGATTCACTGATTCTGCATCCTGGAGACAAGATGTGCACGTTTGGTAAGATCGTTGTTTGCTCCTTAGATGATCAATTTTCAACAACTTGCTCTTCAATGCAAGCCAACCAAACACGATTAACAGTAGGAAGGGCTGAGAGGCTTCCAAATGCTCTTGATGGTGTCTCCAAATCCTGGGAATTCGAGCCAACACTGATTGTCAAATAAAACGATCTAATGGAAAATGACCCAACTTCTCTAGCTTCCAACTCCACCCATCTCTTACATCCAACAATGGGCTCTGGCTGTCCATCAAAGATGAGGAGTAACAAATTCATCAATCTCCTCTTCCATTATAACTCTATAGAAATAAAAAGTCCAAAACGACCTAGTCCCTCAACTCAGCTGGGAGAAACATCGAAAAATCAAGTCATTCTTCTCTTGTACCACCCCAAATAAACATGTATAGATACAATAAAAGGCCTTTCACCAGCTGCTATCATACCAAAGCTTAATACGGGACACATCCCCAAGAATAAGGAATATATATTCCTTTTGAAGAGACCTTCAACCCTAAACACTGCTTTCCAAGACCTAGAGGCTCTGTATTTGGACAATTTCCTAGTAAACTAATTTTCCATGCCATCACCATGCTTGCAAGCTAACCCGTTTCCATAAAGCATCTTCCTCTTCCCCAAAACTCCATAACCATTTACCCAATAGAGTTGTGATTAATATCTTTGAGCAACTTGATACCTTGCCAACATGTTCCTTCAGTTTGTAGACCCTGGCCCGATCCACCAAATAAAACTTTTGCTTGTTTTCAATGCCTTTTTGAAGCAAGCCTCTAGCTTATTTATGACATTAGCCTGGTAACATAACATGGACATGAAATAGACTAGCATGTTAGCAAGAGCTGCCTTTATCAACATAACGAAGTGAAAGGTGATGACTCTTCCTATCTTTTGTCTAGGTAGCTTCCACACAACTCTTTCCACCACCAAAGTGAGGTGTCCAACCATTTTGATTGAAAGAGTTTCGCTCTGTGGCAGAATGTGTTGCCTGCTGTCGGCATTTCTTTTTTTGATGATGTCAGGGTGACCCCGCCCCATTTTAAGGCGAGAATATTCCTTGCGGATCCACGCAATTACTTGCAAACCAGGTGCATTGGGTAATCCCGGGGAGGGGAATTGAACTCACGTTTGTGGGAGCACACCCATGATGCTTTCCGTTCACCCAATTCCCGTGCGGGTCTAATTTTGGCAGGTCCTCTTTTGTAAACCCTGGGCTTGCTGGCTAGGGGTGTTGTTTGGATAGTAGTGGGTTGGTGCTTGTGGTGTTGCGGCCCATTGGTGTCGAAGAGTCAAATTTTGCCAAAGCTACTGCACTGTTGAATGTAGTCAATGCTGCAGTGTGTTGTGATTTCTTTTTTTTCATGGAGTGTTTCTGATTCGATTGAGTAGGTCTGGGCCATATCTAGAAATCCATTGATGTTTTCTCCCGGTCAAGAGAGACACCAATGAGGACATGGATTATTTAGCAAAATCTGGAGTGGCCATGGATGAGCTTCTTATTTGCAACAGGAGTTCAACATCCTTTTCTGGCTTTTGTTTTGCAGATTTCAATGTTTTGCTTGCATGCTGTTGACGTGTTATATGTTTTCACTTGTGCTTTTCCTTCTGGGGCCTTTTTAGGTTGTCATTGCTTGTATTTGTTTAATTTTTTGTTTCTCTTGTTCTTAATAAAAATCTGTATGCTCATAACAAAGAAGTATTTTGCAGACCTATCAATACAAACAAGAATAACTAAGTACATAGAAGGGACTTGACTTGACTTGCACTTGAAAACTTGAGCATTGTTACTGATAAATAAAAAAGCTTGAGTATAGTAACTGGTTTTCTCCTCACCAAGGTATTAACAAACTGTTACATAATGGCATTATGAAAAAAATGGGGCGTAACAGCTTTGTAACTGATGCAGTTTAAAAAAATTAAAATAAAAAAAGGTTGTTACGGCCCGTATTGTAACGGTACGACCATTGTTTCTGTTATTGAATGCCTTGCTTCGCACTCGTCTTATTCCTAAGAGCTTGCTTTTTCTGAATGTTCACTTTTTGATTTAAAAAAATGCCTCAAAACATCGAATAATTTTACCTAAGTTATCAAATTTGACATGGTCAGCCTCACAAAAGATAATTGTGTCGTTAGCAAATTGGAGATGTGGGATATGGAAGGCCATGTTTTCCGATGGCGATCCATATCTCTACCATAACCAACATTCTATTGAGCACATCCACTACCTCCTTGAATAGGAATGGGTATAAAGGATCCCATCGACAAAGTTCGGTTGCTTCCTGAGGAATGTTCAGATATCTGTTAGTTAACACTGAGAAATACGTTGAGCTCATGCATGCCTTTATCCAATTTCACCTTTCTTTGTCCAAAGCCCATTCTACACAACATATAATTCACTAAGTATGAATCGACATAGTTGTACACCTTTTCCATATCCAACTTGCAACAACTAGGTTTTGTGGATCCATATTTTGAATCAATACATTTATGTGCTATAAGTCCCCTCGAGAATCTGACTCCCAAACACAGTGATATAATCTTGAATCAATGAGGCCTTGATACTGGAATCACAAGAATGGATGAGAACTCACCTAGAAGAATGGAGTAGAGCGGAACAAACAACTAAATTGAATAGAAACTTGGAAATTGTGGAATGCCTTGCATCCTAAACCACCCCTGTTTTATTGACTGTAAAATACATCCCCAATGAATCTTTAACTAAGATACCTCAACTATTAGATTAATTTCAAATCAATCTCTGAATCTTTAGCTAAGATCCTTCAACTATTAGATTGATTTTAAATCAATCTAATATGTCTAAGATAACACAACCCACCTAAAGAAAAAAGATTTGGCCCTAAAAATAGTAAAAGCAAATCTACCAAATAATCCTTAAAATCTTTAGACAATAAATCAACCATATCTTCAAAATCAGTCCCTTATGTTCCAAAAATAGTAAATGTAGTCCCTGACATTTAGCCTCCAAAACTAAGCAACAAACAAGCCACAAGCCATTACATGTCAGGCCCTACGGTCAGCCTTGCGCCCACATCACAAATATACCTTTGTTCTTTGAGGTCACCCCTCTTAACACCTTACAGTGTCTTGTAGTTAGAATTTTGGCCAACATTTTGTACGGACCAATTAGGCTTATGAGCCTATAGTCCTTGAGATTTTCAGCCCCTTCTTTGGCAGTAAAGCTATAAAAATTCACTTATGGCTTTGGACAAGTTCACTCTCTTGTGAAATTCTGTAACGAAGGCAATCGAAATCACTCCTAAAAGACTTGTGATGGGGACATCTCGCGCACACGCAGGCCCCCCTACGAACGTACGCAAGGAGGAGGAGGGCCTCACCATCGATCTGGGTCGATGACAATGTTCGGGGAGGGCCTCCTAGTTAGAGGATTACGTTTTGGTTCATTGGAGTGAACCCGATCGTCGTGTGAATCCCACCATAGGTTCTCATGATTGTGGCCCACTATTCTAAATAATCTAGTACTTTGGGTTTTGCTTATTATTGTTATTGAGAATATCATGGACGGTTTAGATTGCTTAAATTATTTGTTATTTTTGATTACTTTGTCTCTAAGTAATAGGGTGCGCACATGGCGCGAGTTTTGGGGTATATGTTTTTCTTATAAATAGGCAACCCCTTGTAGGGTTTTTTTCATTGAAGATGATTAATAAAATTCTGCGTTTTCTTGCTTCTTTAATTCTCTGAGTTGTGAAAAGCTAATTGGGTGCGAAACCTTCCCTTCTTCAAAGGACTAACTACCGTGGTGCGAAGCCACACCCATCCCAAATCGCCCCCATCTTCTACCCTCCATATTCCTCATCTCTTCCAGCCATCCCCCTCATCGAATCCACTTACGTTTGTAGCTAATCTTTTCCTTACATCAGATTTTCAGAATCTGGCCCTTCAGGAAGGCTGAAACTTCGGTGGAGCACCGTGTTCAAACCGATCATCCGTTTGACCTGAAATTTGGAGGGAAGGTGGCTCATCCCTGGCCGACCAGGCCCTAGCTGGTCGATTCCAGATTCATGGGCCCCACACACGTGCGGGCCGCCATCCACGCATGTACGTCAGGCCGGTTTGCTGTCCACACATGCGGGCTGATCACAGGTTCCCTCTCGTCTCTATTTCACTCCTCTTTCGCCTTGTTTCCATAACCCTAACCCTGGATCATCTCAAATCCCAAAGTTCTATTCCACTTTTGAAACAATAGGTTTTCTCGAATTGAAACGTGAGAATCCCTTGGATTGGGAGATAATCCTTTGCATTTGTGGATGAATCCACTATCCTTTGAGCATTGTTTGGTCTATAATTTTTAATTGATTCAGCCCTAACATGTGTAGGCTTGGACCCTCGTAGATTTCCTTTGTTGAATGCTTGACTTTATGTGGGATGTGAAATTATTGTGATTGTTTCTAAATTATAATGATCTAAAGCTTGAAAATCTTGCACATCATATCTAATTTTCATGTCCTCCATCAACTTGCAAAATTGAATTGGGAATTTGTTAGGACGAATGTAGACTATCAATACTGTTACATCTTCTTGTTCAAGCAATGCCGTTAAGGATATATGTATTTCATTCTCCTTCTCTTGGTCAAATTGCCCTCAATCTTTGCCTCCATTTAAATTCTTCCTTCTTTACTTTCCGAATTTCTGTTTTAATTGTCGTCGTCTTCACCTCTCCTCTTTAGAAATAGGACCTGCCTCCTCTGTCTATTTCTTGAGTAGCTTTCAAAATGCTAGCCTCTGCCTCTTTCAATTAGCCAAAATAGCCCTCGTAATGTTTGATTTTTTTGATAGTTTTTTCTTCACCATTTCTCTTTCCAAAATGTTTGCTGCTCCTCAATGGAGTGCGTTGGTTTCACTAAGAGTAGCAATATTCTTATGGCTTGTGATTAGGTAGAGAGTTCTGGGGGTCGATAAGTTGCGATGATGTGGCATGGTCCTCTAATATTGGCGTATTATGTGCAAAGTGGATGAGGAAACTAGTTCTCATTTGTTTCTTCACTGCTCAGTAATGTCCTCTTCTTGGAGCTCTTTTGTGCAAAGTTTAAGATGTCTTGGTTCAAGAATGTCTTTACAAGAGGAATTCCTGTGTTGGAGTCCTGTTGGGAACTTCAGAATATTGTGTTTAGGTCAAGTTGTTCCCTCATGAAGGCTAATACGTATAGTTAATAGCCTTGACCGTTACGCGATATGGGGGTAAAGCAGGACAATTGATTTTTTGGGACTGTATTGGCCGTTACAGGGGCCGCAATGGCCGTTATGGGGCATAACGACCGTTACCCCGTAATGGTAGAAAAACGACCTCATCTTTTTTCTATGTAAATCTATTTCGTCCTCATTTTATCACTTTTCTCATTCCAAAAACTTTCCTACATCGTTTTACAACAGATTTCAACCATTCGTAATTATAATTTTTAGTATTAAAATAGCAGATTGAAGTGATTTGGGCAAATAGAAGCTTCGAGGGCCATTTATAAAAAAAAAAAGAAGTATATATGAATATATATATATATATATATATTTTAAATTTCTAATTCCAATGCTTGATTGTACTGTGTAAACATTAGAGTCACATAATCATGTTCATAAATTCACCAGACAACCCAATACAACACTCACCAAAGATTGGACTGTTATGCTACCATTAACATGTTTAAAATAAAAAATGAATACAGATTTGTAATATTTATATTATTCTAGTTTTTCTAAATATTTTTTCAAAATTTTTTGGGCAAATTTTTTTGAACCGTTACGGGGGTCGTAAAGGTCATTATGCCCCCACATTGGCCGTTGCTACCGATACCTGTATTGGTAATGGCAATGACCGTTACGACCACCATTACCGGTACGAAATACCCTGGTTCAGGTGAAAAAGGAACATTATGCGGAACATTGTGCCTTTTGCCATTTGTTGGGAACTTTGCAAATAGAGGAACCATAGAATCTTCAAGGAAGCCAAGTTGTCCACAGAATCTCTAATAGAGAAAATCAGTGGGTCTATCCTTGAATGGATGCTGGTGTCTCTAATCCTTGATTGAGAAAATCGGGGGGTCTATCCTTGAATGGATGTTGGTGTCTCTAAATTTTGGTGGGAAGTTTGCGAAGGAATTAGAGTCCAATGGGGGCCCATCTTGCTAGGCTAGGGATGGTATTTCCTTTTTTGATTAAACCGTTTGTTTAATTAGAGGAGCCCTGCTAGAGTTTTCAAAACACAGTGTAATTAAAATTTTCGTAAAAATTCTAAAATTTAGTTAATCCTAATTCTACGGATCCCTATCTAGATATCATTATGAAAAACAAAAAAAAGGGCCAGGGATTTACCTGTAGATTGTTGTTGTTCAAAACTGTGAAAATTGCCTATGTTGTTCCTTCGATTGAGGGGTTCTTTCCTAGGTCTAGCTTAGATGAGGAGAGAGAGTCAACACGCTACTCCCTGGAGCAGGGTTAGGACAATGCATAAGAGTTGTCCATAGCGGACTCACACGTGAACGTGTGGATGCAGAGAGGAGGGAGGTCTCTCTCTCCCTCTCTCCCTCTCTCTCCTTTTCTCTCTTCACTTTCTCACTTTTCTTCTCTTTCTCTCTACAATGGTGATGCCCAAGTGGTATGACATCCAAGGCTCTCTCTCCAAATCCCTCCAGCATAGGATCTATATATAAGGAGGAATTATGGTTATAGGGAGAGAACAATATGGTGCTTCACCACCTTACAGACTTTGGTATGCCCTACTACATTGAAAGTCTGTAATCCCACCTAACAATGTATCTAGATTGACCCAATCCGTTCACTTATCATGGTCATCCACCCTTGATCCTATACCCATGCAAAGAAAGTGGTGGACCACAAGATCTCAACTATTGGGATTACCATCAAGTGTGATGGAAACCATTTAAAACAAAATATCAACTGTTGAAACATTTGTAAAAAACCATTTAAAACCATTTAGAATGTTAACGCTAGTGAAAAACTACTTGATGGATGGTCCAATTCACCATATCTCAGCCATAAGAATGTTCTTAGGTAACTAGTGGATCCCTCATATGATCATATGGATCTTAGCCGTATTCTAATGCATGAACCCGATAACACCCTCATAAGTGCCAGTGCCATTGACTTGGTAAGGCGGGTTAAACGTTTTATCAGGATTTTGAATTCCCCATTTGTCCTTAGGTTTAAAGATTAGTCAAAGCTACTACATGCACAAGTCAATCTAGAGGAGGCATGATGGGTCTTTTGATCTCCAATCTAGAGTCTCGAAATGATCCTCCAATGCAAATACCCAAAGGATTTAATTAAATGATTCCATATCTATGAATACTAACACTCATATGTGGGGTAGGGCAAAGACATTGACTCGTTATTTAATTTGATGGTAGAGACCTTCCATTTTGATTCGCAATCAGTTCCCTCATACAGGATGGCTATCTGAATAACCACAGGTTTGTCCTAAGACCTGTTTAGGTGGTCATGGAACAAGGTACTGAGATCCATGGAATACAACTCTCCCCTTGACCAGTGTCCAGATGTTCCCAAACTTAAGTTCCCAAGGAAACTAGAGGAAATTCCTTTAACCTATATACATGTATGATTAAGATATACACGGACATTCATGGCATTAATAGCACGTTCACACAGGACCCATGGTCATCATGATCTGCAGCCAAGATCATCAATCCAATGCTTAAGATCATTGCATTGGCTTTTCAACGCACACAACTACAACAAGTCTTCTCACTCCTTTCCTAGTGTTTGTATGCCTTCTTTTTTCTCCTTATTTATTTTATTTTAATTTTTAATTTTTTGGTTTTTGGTTTTTGTTTTTTGTTTTGTTTTGTTTTTTGTTTTTTGTTTTTTTTTTTTTGTTTTTTTTTTTGTTTTTGGTTTTTGGTTTGCGTTTTTTGTTTTTTGTTTTTGTTTTTTTTTTTTTTTGTTTTTTGTTTTTTGCATTTAAATATTCAGATCCTTTCTTGATAATGCATTTGAAGTTGCTTGCTCAACAAAAAAAGGTGTAGTAAGTCAACTGCCCAACCACCCACATCGAGTTAAGATTAGCAATCTTGACTTCGGAGATGAAATCATCCTCTTCCAGCCACATGAATTCATAATGGAAGTGAACAAGTTCCTAGGAATCCTCATGAGCTTCCACATGAATGGGCAATGATCGAACATTGAACAAGGCAGCACTATTTAAAACCACATTAGGAGCAATCAGCGGGAATTAAGAATCTATCAATCATCATCACAGGCATCTCCTGGTTATTAGATGATGCCAATTTAGCTCCTCTCATCCGCAAATCAGTAAGATCATGTTTATCCACCTGGTTAGAAAAATCCTGCATACTCATGGTAATATGACTACCATTTGAGTTCTCGTAGAGATCTGATAAAATTAAAGTCACCTGCCACATGAATTCACCTGCCACGCATTGAGGATTCCTCCACATACTTCATCGACTCCACCTCAACTCTGTTCTCATCTGCAGGTAGTTCGGACCATAAACTGCTGTGAAACCCATCTAATGCCTCATGAATTCATCTGCCACACATTGAGGATTCCTCCACATACTTCATCGAGCTCCACCCAAACTCTGTTCTCAACCCCAGGTAGTTCGTATCCAATATTCTGGAAGTGCACTGAGACAGAGAAGGATCCTGTCTGCCAATCTTTAGTAACTTTCATTTTCTGTAACTAACCACAAAATCCTAGGTAACAAATAACAAATGCAAGTTCTTTCTTGTAATGCATCTTTCATGACTATATTTTCATGCATCTATCCTATCCTGAACAACTGATATTCACCTATGACCTTTACCTTAGTCAACTAAGGGCCTGTTTGTTAACGCTGAATTTTTGCACTTAACGCCGAATTGGGAAAATGTTCCGCGTTTAGTGGTGTTTGTTAATGCATCGTTAACGCGGAAGAAGGAAAGCGCTAAGTGGTTTTTTACTAAATTCTTTCTGTGATAAGAGTCTGGCTTAATGGTGAATACGGAATGCGCTCAGTGATTTTTTCATTAAACAAAAATTTCTGCTTCCCAAATTACCCCTTTTCAAGTTACTACGGCGATATTTTTTCTTTAAATTGTTTTCGCAATACTAAATCAACTTTTAACCTATGAAACTTCTTTATGCTCCACCATGATGTATGTGTTTCATCCATTCCATTCATCCATTTTTAAAGATCATTTTAGGGCTTCATACCAAAAATGAGAGGAATATAAATCTCAGGTGGACCATACCATAGGAAAACAATAGTGATTGGATATCCACCATTAAAATTCTCCTAAGGTTCAATGTACTGTTTATTTGACATCCAATTTGTTAATTAGGTCATATAGACCTAGATGAATGGAAAAAACAAAGATTAGCTTGATCCAAAGCTTTATGGCCCCTAAAAAGTTTTTAATGGTCGACGTTCATTAAACACTATTTTCCTGTAATGTGGTCCACTTGAGATTGGGATATAATTCATTTTTGGTCTCATAACATAAAATGATCTAAAAACATAGATGGACGGCATGGATGAAACACATACATCATGGTGGGGCCCATATAGCACCGACCATCAGCCATTGGCTGGTGGTAGGGGAGTAGCCAATTTGTTTCTGCGGACCCGGATTGAATACTGACAAGTTGAGTAGCGAGACTCTCTACTAAAGTTACGTCACCTAGTTATGTAGGCCCCATCATGATGTATGTTTTGTATCCACGCCGTCCATCCATTTGGAAATATAATTTTAGGTAAAGATCCAAAGAATGGGTCAAATCCAAAGCTCCAATGGACCTCACCACAGAAAACAGTGGGGAGAGTAACGGCTACCATTAAAAACTTAAATAGGCCACAAAAGTTTTTGATCAAGCTGATATTTGTTTTTTCCCTTCTTTCATGTCTGTGTTAACTCGTGAACAAGTTGGATTTCAAATAAAAATCACTGTGAGCCTTAGGAAGGTTTCAACGGTAGGCATCAATCTTGTCACCATTTTTTGTGGTGGGGTCAACTACATATTTGGATCCCTCATTCTTTAACTCATGCTCTAAAATTAAATCTTCGCACAGATGGACGGTGTAAATAAAGCACATACATCATAGTGGGCCCATGGAACTTGATGACGTTACTTCAGTAGCGAATCTCGCTATTCAACCTGCCAGTAGCTAATCCGCATCCAAGTAGGATTCAGATTAGTTGGTGTACCTCTATAGCTGCTGTATTGACGTCAAGTTCTGTGGTATGTGTTATATCCAAACCATCCATCCATTTGGTGGAGCTCGCATTAAAGCTAGAGACGAAAAATAAACTGCAAAAAGCAGCGGGGGATTGAACAGATCAATATAATTTTTTTTTACCTCTTCATACAGGTATTTGTGACCTTATGAATATATTGGATGGAAAATAAACTTAAATAGGCCACAGAAGTTTTGGATCAATATGTTTTCACTTCATCCAATTGGGAATGACCTTATAAACAGTTTGGATAGCATATTAAGGTGGGCCTTATTTGAAGGTTTTGTTGCTGCTGGTGTTCAATCCTATACAACACATAGTGACAATCTTCCCGCTAAGAAGAATTGAGTGTCTTATGATGATATTTTAGTTTTTTATTAAGTATTTTAGTTTATTTGAATTAAATATAATGATTTTATTTTCATTTAATAAAAAATAATTTCTTTATAATGTAAAACATTTCCAAACGAGAGATAGGGGCAAATGTGTCAAATTAACATATTTCACACATTTAAGATGTTTGTTAACACACAGTTTGTTTCAGATTCAGTACTTAAGTTTTAGACTTCAGCCATAATTATCAAACAAGTTTTTTTTACTTCAGATTTCAGATTCAGGCTTTAGATTTCAGATTCAGGCTTCAGATTTTAGATTCGGTCTTTAGACTTCAGATTTAACAAACGGGGCCTAAGTATCATCGTTGTTGTTAAAAATCATACTAGTTATGCTTTGGTTCAAATCTTATGGGAAGCAATTTGAATCTTACTAGTTATGTTCGAACCAATTTAATCTTATGATTTTGGGGTGGATGCTGATTCTGATATTATAAGGTAGCTCTTGAATCCTATGATTCGACAAAAATAACGATCATATTTCTTACCTAGTAAAAAAAAAGAAAAGTTCTTCGCCAGATCATGATCTATAACATTGGTTTTTATTGTCTTTTTCCTGTTGCTTTTGTTTTCTAAATTTATTTGGGGTCTTTGAAGTCCTGCATTACTTCTCTCCCACCAAGGGTGTCAACAAGTATGCTTCGTGTTGAGCCAGACCCCATCATGCATGACGTTAGCACAGGCCAGGGCCTGTTATGGGCCTACTATCTCAGGCTCTGCGAACGCGCTTGATAAACATAATCGGCCTGAGCTCGAGGACGATTAAGCCTAATAGGCTGGACGTCTTTCCAGATTAATAAAAAGGATGATCGTGGTTTTTCTTAATAACAATATTTATTTATAATTTTATATTTAGGTTTGACATTCTAAATATTGGGATGGCCATGCCTAGGTACAAGCTTAGACCTAGGGCCTAAGCTCAATACCAAATTATTGATAGGGCCTGATGTAGTGCTGTCATTGTGCCTGGCCCTGGGTCTGGGCCTAGCAAACTCAACTTTGAGTTGGTCTGGCTGTATCAGTTTGAAATCTGTGCCGAAGACAACCATGGCCTGGTCCGCTGGCAGGCCCGGTCACTTGACTGCCCTAGCCTGATGGGCCTCAAACACTTGGTTGAGCCCAAGCCCGACCCGATTGCTAATAAGGTTTGAACTTCTGGCCTGGCCTCTGTCTGTGAGCTTGTTTCTCACGCCCAGCATTCCTCCTGGTGGATGAGGCCTGAGAGGGATATTAGAGTCTTATGACTTTCCAGAACTCTAGATCCTACACTAAGGGCCTGTTTGGTTTGCAAATTAGATCAGTATTGTAATGTAGAAGTGCCATCATTATGATTTTACAACATTATTTAATCACCAAGTTTGGCACATAATTTGGTAGTCAAATGCAGATGTAATAGGAGACAGGAGGTAAAGAAAATTTTAATCATTATAATTTTACATTGCATTGCAGTGGAAATTTCCTATCCAAACACACATCAGTGTATTTTTTCTATTGATTTAACATTTCAATAATGTAAAAGTATCATCATTATGATTTTACCATGCCTATCCAAACACGGGAATTGTCGGTCAAATTACCTGTTTTTGAGGAGATAAGTACTGCAATTTGTAATCATTGCACTTTTACAATACATTAATGATGTAATTTGCAATCCAAACATGCCCTAAAGAAATTCAAGAACTCTTTCCTTGTTCAGCAGATTTCAATGCATATCTTTGAATGTATGAATTTGATCATTTTGACGTATCTTGTGGGATACCAAATCCTTGCTTTGGGTTGCTTTGTTTTCTTTTCCTTCAATTTCCCTCTGTCAGAGATTAAATGTTGAGGAAAATTCACATTGCTTGATAGTTGGCGAGTGATTATAATTTGATCATCATGGAGATGTCGGGCATTCAGCATTCTGGCGTCTGCGATAGTCTAGTTATCAAACTGCATTTTTAAATTTGTCACCTGCTATCTGTTTGTAGGAAGCACCTGCTATCATTAAATCCTACTATGACAAAAGAATAGTTGGATGCCCTGGTGGTGAAGGCGGTAAGTTGCTCTTGTCTTGATTTCTCCTTCATTTCGAAAAAGAAGGGCTCTCTGCTCAGTTTCTTTCAACCTTTTATAATTAGCCATATAAGTCTGAATTTCTTTGTGTGTGTGCAGAGGATGAACATGATGTTGTGTGGTTTTGGCTAGAGAAAGACAAGCCACATGAATGCCCTGTGTGTTCTCAATATTTCATGGTAAGTGGAGATCACTTGATGTATCGTTATTGCATTCCTACACCAATGGATTACCAAGGAGAAAAATTTACGAAATATACCAAACTTAATTTTCACTTCTTCCATTTGCCTGATAAGATTCAAAAACTTGAAGCTCCACTTGGTCTTAATGTGGGCTCTAGTCTCGGTTCTCATGAGACTTGGTTGAGTTGATTGATCTCTCCAAACGGTTACTTAAAAAACAATTTTTTTCCCAAACGCTATCAGACCATTGCAGCAACATTATGCTCAAAGCTTATAGCATAGTGTTCAGTCCTCTATAGCATGTAGCAAAGCTACATCGTGTGTGGTGTAAGCCACACGATACTCCTATCTTTTAATTAAAATAATAGGACAAAAGATAATAATAGTAAAAATCAAGTACAAAAAACTGCAAAAAGCCTTCATTGTGATGATAGGACACCTCAAAAAAAGAGGCCTATCCAACCATCAGGTGGACCACATCATAGAAATCAATGTACAGAGCCACCCAAAAAGCCTTCACTATAGCGTGGTTTGCCCACATGATGGTTGGATCCACCTTGTTAGACCGAGCTGTGGGCCACACCATAGAAAACAATGGCTAACTGTGAGCCACCTAAGAAAATCAAGCCTATGCAACCATCACATGGCCCACACCATAGAAAACAATGCACAACCACCCAAACACCTCCATTGAAGTATGGTGGCCCACGTCATAGTTGGATGGGTTGCATGCCGTGCTGCCACCCCACCTGCACATTGCAGTAAACAATGGCCAACTGTGAGCCACCTAAGAAAATCAAGCCTATCCAACCATCACATGGCCCACACCATAGAAAACAATGTACATCCACCCAAACACCTCCATTGAAGCATGGTGGCCCATGTCATCATTGGATGGGTTGCCCACACACACAAACAACAGGCCCAAAACAAAAAGAACCAGCCTCCTAAAAAGGAAAAAAATGAAACAAATCCTAGAAGAACCATAAATCTTCATCCAAAACGAAAAAGAACTCACTAAGAGATGCTAAGGGGCAAGAACATACCTCTATCAAGCTAGATATGAGATTCAATCAAAAATAAAAAATAAAAAAACCTGAATTTTTGAGCTCCATAGCTGTATGAACGTGAAAAGGGGAAAATTTGAACATTCCCCCCTTTGCTCAGGCTCCAATGTTCTTGAAAATACAACAAATGGACCTGGTAGGGCTAACTGATGGGACAAAATCTCATCTTCAATGGCTATGTGGATTTCTAGAATCGAATTGTGGTTTTGGGGGCTGTAGGTGAAGTGTGCTATAGAGCTTAGGGCTTGAAGTTGAAGGGATGGGGCTTTACAATCAGAAGTTTTTTCGTTTATTAAAGTTAGGCTTTTGCGTTTGTTTTACACTCTTTGAATATGCATGTAACTCTGCAGCCATATACTTGTCACACTTGTAGAGATAGTTACAGTCGCCCAATGGGTGTGATTCTCGAATTATACTCTATCCACAATAGGACTCACACTTTGAATGGTCTGGATAGCTATACTTTAGTGCTACATGTGAGGAGGATGAGTCACCGCCATCTTCCCATTGGTCCTCAACTAACACAAATGTATAGAGCCAAAGTCTTAAAAATTTGGAGCTTTGATCATTGTGTATGCTACAGCTGCTATATGATACGCACCGCAGAGTGTACGCTGCACTACATATAGCATACGCAACATGAGACTTGTGCTACGGAGAGCTGCAGCTATGCTACAAGCACTATTCAAAAGATGGCCTGGAGTTAACTGAAAGATATTCCCAAGTGTGCTAGAATTCAGAACGGTAAAAGTTGAGAGAGGTGGCGTTTCTGCAGCCAATTTTAAGCTCTTGAAATCAGTAATCAGCTTATCCCATCTTATGGATAGTCTCCGGGATTGGCATGGCTTTTTAAAATTTAAAAGAAGTGGTGTTTCTGCGATCACTTTCTTTTCTTCTCTTTCTTCTTCTTTGCATGGTGTTCTGGAAAATTGTCGTTACAGGCTTAGTAGTTGTGAGATGTGACCGTTTTTTAATGAGGGAAATGGTGATTTTGGTTAGAAGATGACATTTCTCATTACTAGCTGGAGAAAAGCCAGTTTGGTCATTTGAAAATCAGGAAATCATATGGTCCTCAATTTGAGGCTATGGCACAATATACTCGGATTTGGTTTGTACAAGTACGGTGCATGTTTCAGCTACTAGACTGTTAACTGTGATGCTGTGATCCTAGCTATCAGAATCTTTGGCCTTTCTTCAGTTGAGGATGATATAATTCCTCTCAAAAAAGCGGAGAGGTTCTATTTCTTTTCCTTTCTTTTGGCACCCGCCATATTTTGTACAACCAGGTGTTTTAGAAGGTACACAGGTCAATCTGGAAATATAGCTTAAGTTCAAGCTAGCATGGGTTGTTCGTTTCATTAGTCCATTCATTTTAGTTTTCCTGCTTGCTGCCCATGTTTTTAAAACTAGACTGGACCAGACCAGGCAGTCATACCAGTTTGGACCAGAACTCGTCACCTAAACTCTCTGGGTCTCCCTAAAAACTTGTCAGACACCCACAATCTTTGTATAAAAGCCAAAGACATACCACTAAGCTAACATCAGATTAGCTTTTTATTTCTCTGTTTTCAATTATTTCAAATAGTGGCTCTTGCTGGTTGGACCAGCGGTTGGGCAGAATCGCCCACAAAAATGGGTTGAGGTCCATTCCGTCTTGTAAAAATACTGCTTGCTGCTGATACCTGGTTTGCGCATTTAGCATTGGGGACAGTTTTCACTACTTGTTCTTGTTCTTGTAATGCTTTGCAGCTGGAAGTGGTTGGTGAGGGGGGACCACCAGATGGCCATGGAGATGATGATCACTGATGCGGAGTCTGCAAAGGTTTCCAACCTGAATAAAAATTTGGTGAGACAAGATGGTTTCTGTTATACTGTGTAGATCAAACAACATTTTCAGTGTTTTGTTTTGCCTTCGTTCTTTGATTCCCTTCCTTTCGGGTCCAACTGCAATTGGGTTGGGGATTTTTCATTTTATGGCCTTGTTATATCCATTAGACTGTGGATTCCTTTTTAGCCTTTTTGCAATGCAGTGTCAGAATAATTTGTGGCCACATTCCTTGAATCTTTCAGAGTGAATTTTCTCACCATCACCTCTGTAGTAATGTTCTCCCCATGATCTGCGCACACCTGTTTATGATTTTCAATTTGTCGTCTCTGATCATGGGTGAAGGTAGTGGGCCTTGAGTACCCACTGGTAATGATGGAAGAATTCCCGATTGAAAATGTGTATTCTTCGTTGATTATATTCGTAAGCTCTCTTGTTGTTATCCATAATGATAATAATAATACTTTCGCATGCTTATGTGATATTCTGCTACTAGTTATCTTGAAGTTGTAGTTACTTCGACATGGTTTCTTTTTTTTTTTTTTTTAAATTCTGTTAAAGGTGATAGGCTATCTGTGGATGCCAAGATGCCAAACGCTATGATCATATTGGCCGACATGGCTACTTGTGGAAGGTTCAAGCTGTTCATTAGGTGGGCCTCTTAGTCAATGCACCCCGACCCAAAAACCAGGCTAGTCCACTCTTCAGATGGATGGCATGTATGTTGGCTGTGGATTGTTAGTTCACCTGTTTATAGCTGGTCTGATTTGCGTGCTATTTTGAGTTGGGCCTCTCCTGATGACTGGCATGGATCACGCGAGTGTGTCATGTTGGAATGCTGTCTGGCATCTGCAGCTGTGTACGCATGTAGCATTCCTTGATTAAACATTTAGTTAGATTAAACATTTAGTTATGACAGGATTAGATGTGATATGCTTAAAACTACTAAGCAGTGATTAGAAAAGACAAAACATACCTTGTGGAGCTTCTTTCAATGCCTAATTACATTGGAATTATCGACGTTTCCCTGTCCAAACTCTCTATTTCTTCAAGACTTGGAACCACGTCCTAGACAATGCGAACCCAAGACCACCATGCAGACTCCAAACCATGAAACCATCACCGGGTACCTGGCTCAAGTCCGGTCCGACTCCCATGAAGTTCAGAACAAAGCCCTGAAAACTCTCTCCTACCTCACCAAGGTCAGCCCCCAAAATAGGAATTTAGTTGCTCAAACAGATGGAGCCATACCTGTCTTCCTCTCCCTCTCCAAATCGACCTCTGCCACTGCCCAAATCCTTGCTCTCTCAGTGCTATTCAACCTCTCCCTTAACCCTAATCTCAGGCAAACCCTAGCAACTTTGGAGACCACCCACCATCTCAACTCCATTGTCCTTGCACCGAGTTCGCCTGAGTCTGGCAGGTTGGCTGCCTCATTGATCTGCAGCTTGGCCATGTTGGACAAGAACAAGGCCCAGTTTGGAGTGGCAGGTACTGTGCAGGTGCTGGTGAAAGCCCTTGCGACAGTGCCTGCCCGAAGCTCTGCATCTCATCACCTCGTCAGTTCTCTAGCTGAGCTGGTCCAGTTCCAGGGAAACTGCACATTGGCTGTCCGGGCAGGAGCTGTGTCGGTGCTGTTTCAGGTGGTGGAGAGCGCTGATGGAGAAGACCTTGCTGGAATGTCCCTTGCCATTTTGGGCCTTCTGGCAAGGTTCGAAGAGGGGTTGGAGGCGATTAGAGGGAGAAATGAAGTCGTGGGCTTGCTTGTCGATGTGTTGAAGAGGAGATGCATGTTGAGCAAGGAGGGCTCAGCTGATATCCTCCTCCGGCTGTTTGAGGAGAGCGAGGACTGTGTGTGGGAGGCAGCAAGGCAGCCGGAGTTCTCGTCTCTGGTTGCTGATCTTTCGGTCTGGGGCTCAGCCAAGGCCCGAGAGAAGGCAACTATGCTGATGAGGAAGATGATGGAGGTTAACTTGGATTGCTATGTGGAAGGGAATCCCATGGTCCTCCAATGGTAGCCTGGACTGTTGGTTTTCTTTCGTGGTCATGTTGCAAAAGATAGCTGATAACTAGTTTCATTTTGTGGGCATGTATTAGATAAGTGAGGTTTGATATTCCAAACATTTCCGGCCACATGTGCCTTGTACATCCTGTCCAATCAGGTGGGCCACCTCTTTATAGATGCGGAGGCACAAAGATAGGCCATTCCAATCATCAGGTGGGCTGACGATTGGGGCTGTCCTGATTCCCTACACCCCCCCCCCCCTCTCAACGGTCCATCCTTACTGCATGTGTGGCCTAACCTGATGACTGGACCGACCTGATTTTTGGATCTAAGCATCCATGGGCTAATTGGATTCGTGGCTTGGCCATTTGGCACTTGTTGGGCACCAGCTCCGTAAGACTGACATGGAAGATTGCTCATCTCTCAGGCTAGGGATGGGTCATCTGTTTGTCATGGGTCCGGTGTAGACCTCTCCATGATGGATTTGTCATCATATGACATTTCAGTCTCTTTCGTTTTCTTCATATCTTAATCCAATAATCAAATTGAAAATCCAAATCACTCTCTTAATTGCTTCCCCTTGCTGTTTCCATCCTCTAATGACTGGTTCGGACTTCAGCCTAACATATCAACGGGTGGACGGAAACTCCCAATAGAAAGATGTGGTAGTATGGCGTCATGGAGTACATTTGTACGCCTGAGATTAGCCATTTCATCCTTATTCAACGGCGGATTATTATTAATATATCATATTATGGAATTAGTCATCCTCAGTCGGTAAATTTCTCCCTAGTGTCTCGAAAACCCTTAAAAATCGAATGTTGACTTAAGGGCTAAAGTAGAAGATTGGTGAAATGGGATCGATCTTTGAAGTGATGGGCCCACCACCTAGTCAATGGACCAATCCTGAAACTGGGGAAGATGGTCTATCTTCTATCATCTCTATAAAATAATTCATGGCCATCACAAAAGGCAAAAGAAGGTTAGGTTTGAATTGGTAAATGATATATGAAGAAGGGGTCACCTCTTTTACAAAAACATAGACTTGGTCACGTGAACATTATTAATTCTCTGACCAACCTATTTCAATGTCATATTGATTACAAAAGTTGGTGAAGTCATCACCCACCATCCAAAATTGGTGGTCTGAATCTTCACACGCCTATGAGTCAGTGCACACATCTCCCACCGTCCAAAAAAATAGTGGTGGGAATCTTAACACACTACTCAAAATGGACTTTTGAGAATTCACATCTCGAAATGCTGCCAGATTCCAATCAACGATTTTGAAATTGTGGGACCAATATGAAATGGTGATAGCCCAGATGAAGGGCGCTCAAACCTGCCCTGGCTATTTGGATCAGACAATCCTGGCCGATTGTTCAGTGGGCTATGAAATGGACAACGATTAAGATATATCTATTCAGCGTAAATTTGGCCGGCGCTGGATGAAGCTCATTTGTGCCACGTGTACAGTGTAGGTGTCTGTATACGATAAATAAAAAGACAATAAAACAAACCATGATACTAGTGACCGAGTCGTAGTCCTTTAATTAGTTCTTAAACAAACTAATTTCAACAGCATGTGTAAAAAAAAACCAAAGCCAAGTATCTGAGCTACAGCTCCCTATAGCAGTAACTTGAACGTTGGTCCGCTAGTAATTTAAATATTCAAATGACTGTGACACCAGCTCTCCCCCTTTGCTACAAAACAATCATCCAAATTCCTTGCAAATCCAGTAGACCATGGGCACAAGAAAGCGTTTTTTCTTCTCTTTTACTCCTAATGTGAGGAAGAAGCTCTAATGGAGTCCAAGAGATGGAAAATCGTCGCAGCTGCTATCGTCATTTCCCTCCTCATCTTGGTCATCGTCCTCCGCTTCTCCATCGGCCTTTGCAAGGCCTTCTTTGTAATCACTGGTGTCTTTCTTGCTGTAATTCTCGCAATCTTCATTTGGGTGTTTGTTTTATATGCTGTTGATCGTTGGCGAAGGAGATCGTTGGAGAATCGAAAGGCTTTTGAAGGAGAACAACTCCGCCTCGAATATAGCTTCCTTAGGAGGGTTGCTGGGTTGCCATCAAAATTCCGGTACGAAGAGCTCGAGGCAGCGACTGACAATTTCCAAGCATTGCTTGGCCGAGGTGCCTCCGCTTCTGTCTTCAAAGGGATTCTCGATGACGGCACTCCTGTCGCTGTGAAACGGATCGAGGGGGTGGAGCATGGGGACAGAGAGTTCCGTGCGGAGGTCACTGCGATAGCAAGTGTCCAGCATGTCAATCTCGTCCGCCTGCTCGGATACTGCTGTGTCATTGATGGGCCCCGCTTCCTTGTCTATGAATTCGTCCACAATGGTTCATTAGATGGGTGGATCTTCCCACAGGGGAACTGCCGGGGTGGCAGAGATGATTGCCTATCATGGTCCTTGAGGTACAGGGTTGCGATTGATGTTGCAAAGGCGCTCGCATACCTCCACCACGATTGCCGGTCGCGGGTTCTGCACCTCGACGTCAAGCCAGAGAACATACTCCTCAACGAGAACTTCCGCGCGCAGGTATCGGATTTCGGGTTGTCGAAATTGATGGGGAGAGATGAGAGTAGAGTGGTCACAACAGTTAGAGGAACCCGAGGGTACTTGGCCCCTGAATGGCTCCTAGAAAACGGAATTTCTGAAAAATCTGATGTCTACAGCTATGGGATGGTGCTTTTAGAGCTTGTGGGTGGCCGGCGAAATGTATGTTTGGTCGGCAATGGCAACAATTCCCAGAAAAAATGGTCATATTTTCCCAAAATTGTAACAGAGAAGGTCAGAGAAGGGAAGATCATGGAGGTGTTGGATGAGAGGCTGGTCAGATGTGGGGGAATTGAAGAGAGGGAAGTCAAGATCTTAGTTCATGTGGCACTGTGGTGCATTCAAGAGAAGTCTAAGCTCAGGCCCAGTATGGCGCGTGTGGTCGACATGCTTGAAGGGCGGGTGCATGTGGACGTGCCACCTCAGACCGAGATGATCATCGTCGATCTCTTGTCCATTGATCAGGCTCCAACGGAGGGTCCCACTGGAAATGGGCACACCAGACCAGTGGGGCGTCAGATAGAGGGCCAGGTCCCCACCACATCCACTTACTCTTTTGCCATGTCGTCTTTATCAGGTCGGTAACACCGATCTTTTTCCTCTCTTTTTCTTCCTTTTTCCACTGGACTCAAGCATGGCCCGATCCAGTCAGCTCCACCTCTGCAAGGGTGTCTTCATTTTTTTAAAAACTTCATGATTTGGGTTTTATAAGTCAGTTAAGTGTATAAAATCCATCCCTTTGAATAGTTAAATTTTCTTTTAGACTGTTTCTTTGTCATTAGGGTTTTGCTAATATTGTGATAAAGTAGCCCCACGGCCCATGTCGTTTGATTCTTTCAAATACCTAGTACAATCGCACATTCCGAGTATGAGCCCACCTGAGTTTCGCACAATAATAGAGCCAAACTAGATACATCATGGAGGCCCACATTGTTAGACATGGAATATAAATCATATCATATTTCAGGTATTACTGTTAGATCGAGCGATGCGATTACACAATCGAATCAGGGAGCTGAACTATAAAATTCAGTGGCTCGTTAATATCTCCTTGATTCAAGGATGGATATGATATGCCAAGGACATGCTCTTGACTGCTCTTAGTCAAATGCAAGTGGACAAGCCACACCATGTTTGTTTTCTCTATTCTCTTCTCTCCTTCTTTCCTTTCGAGTGTTACAAGGAAGAAGCAAAGACACCACAATCCATTAAAGAGGGAAGTACAATTCAAGGGGGAGGGTGAATACCCACTAAGGAAGAGAACACACAGTATGGTCTGAAGTGGAGAGTGTGTTGCAGGGTCCGAAGCAGGTATGCCTGGTGTGGTCTAAGCAGGAGAATGCGTTGAGTGGTCCAAGCTGATTGTGGATGCAATCTAATGAGGTGTGCTCAGCACCCAAAGGAGGAGAGTAAAGGGGTGGTTGTTAGAGGTAAGCAATTAACCTCTCTCTCTCTCTCTCTCTCTCTCTCTCTCTCCTTTCTAGCCGCCTGCCACATGGCCCTCACTAGGGGTTGCCACCTGTCCAAACCCACATGCTTGATTGCACAGTAAATAACCATACAATGGACTGTATTGGATCATTCTCCTACCTTAACTGGAACTAGCAAAGCATTCTTCATTCCTTCAAGCAAACGAATTAAACTACTACCATTCAAACACAAGCACCTTGAGCTAGCTTATGTAACTCTATTTGAAAACCCTATTTGTTCAACTGATATTTAATCACATTTCATTATTACAGGATGCATTGTCACTATGGCCCATGGATCTGGGTCATGCTCAACGATCCAAACCGTAGATCTGACCAGACACAGTTGATGGTGGTTGCTTTGAAAATAGTCAAAATAGATAAATCAAAGACCCACAAAATAACGGTTAAGAAGACCCTCTATATGTTGAAATATACCAATCTGAAAGTTTTTATTGTTTCTGTTGGTCCGCGCTGGGGCCCATCATATAAATGGTTTGGATCACTGAAAATGGAAACGGATTCAAGGGCTATAGTTCCCATGCATCCTACAACAATAGGTGGTCTGCATTGTAGCAAACCTCTGCAAGTAAATCTCGTTGGAATCAGCCAGGCAATATGACAAACTTGGGAGAATCAGAATAGAATTGACATAAATGATTTCCATCCCAATCAAGGAATAGGAATGTAAAGAACAATATCAGTTTCTATTCCATTTGGATAAAAGGGGAGATAGTGACATCTTGGAGAGTTTCGAGATGGGATGATATGGCCCACTAGATTCTCCTGGGCAGACCACTGCTCATACATGTTTAGTCGATTGATTTTCTTCAAACTCCTACAACATTTTCTTTTATCTTTGGTACAATCACATCAAAAGGCCTAAGTTTAACAAACCCATCAATCACACCTGTCGCCATGCCTTAGTGGTAGACTTGCATGAGTTTTAACACGAGGTCATGGGTTCAAACATCCATTGTGGTGCCAGTGTGTGGGGTTGTGAGTGCGTAGAAAAAAAACCTGTCTCTGTTATATATAATACCCATAGCTTTGGACATTTTTGTCCTCACAATTAGTCTTCACTTCAATGGCTAAAAGAGGGTAAATTCGTCATAAAATGTAGTTGCTTGGCTGTGCATAGATTGCACCCACTTCCTTTCTTCCCTTTTAATGCATGTAGCCTGCACTAACCTCTCTCGGTTTAGTTGGACTGGCATGAAAGCTAGGGAGCCCATGTGACAAAGGCTTTGTTTGTCCACCCTAATGATTGTGACATCTACTCCATCCATTGGTTAATTAGGTTCATGTTAGGAAATGAGCCTATAAATTAGGTGGATCAAGGACTCAAGTGGGCCATGTCAAGGGAAATAGTGAGATGGGTTTCTCACTATTTCATTCATCCTCTCTCTCTCTCTAGCATGTAATTGTGTGTAGCCTCCACCTTTCTCTCCTTTTTCTCCCTTCCATCTCTGAATCTCCCTCATGCTTCACGCTTGCCATGCCCTTAGTTTTAGTTAACAATAATTATGTATCGGAGATCAAGATCTCTACTATATAATCACTAATAACTAAATGAGATGAACTAATATGTTTTAGAGACCAAAATGTCTAGTAAACGACTCATTTTTAGGTCTCAACCAAAAAGGGAAAAAAGCCCTCTTTGAGGAGAATTCTACAATCCATTATTTTCAAGATAGGTTTGCTAATCCAGCAAATGTTGCACCCATGGACAAGATCCAACCGTCCATTAAGGCCCCATCATTAGATGCCTTGGCCCAAGAATGAGGCTCATCTGCTCATCAGGTGGGGCAACACTTGTAGATTGAGTGGAAACTGCTGGGTAATACGCATTCGAGTTGTGAGTGATGGGTCCAACACAGTCCCGATTTATCATTCATGTATGATCCACAGCTCTCAACAATCTATACTAAATAATCTATCATGTAGTGAAGATTATGTTCTATTGATACATCTAACGGTTGTAGTTTTCCGCCGTACTTATAGTTCTTGGGGTATGAAATCTCTTGCCTGGCCAAAAATAATCACATTTCCCCCCTCTTCCGGACAATCATAATGCTCTAAATATTCCAAAGTCTCAGAATTTTAGAAATCCATCCAATCTTTAAGGACCTGTTTCGATATGTGAAAAGCATGGTAAATGAAATAGTGTTTTCCAGGAAACCTTATTTTCACGAAACTGTGGGGATAGAAACATAATTTTTCTTCTTTGTTTTTCAACTACATAATTTATTTATTTTAATTTGAACATATTTTCAATTTTGTTATTTAGCGGAATAAAAATTTTTCTTCAAATTTTTTTTTTCTCTCGATATTTATTGGCATGTTCCAAAAAATACGCTAGAAAATGGACAACTGTACAGATGGCATACACACCATATGTGGGGCATTTGAAGCTGAACTGTGAAACAAGTGATATATGTGAGGTGTTTGAAGTTACATGATTGCACGTTTTGCATTAGTGACATTAGTCCAATTGACACATGTGGATACTTAAAGGGTAGCACTTGTGCACATTAGCACATAGAGTGTATATGGAGTGACCCAAGATGGATGATGGCATGTGTTAGATTCGCGCATGTGGTGTGCAAGAGAAGATGGATGATGGTATGTGCGGCACATGAGTACATGTGGGGTGCAAGGAAATATGGATGGTCGTATATGTGAGACACAAGAGAAAATGAATGATGGTACATGTGGCATATTAACACGTGGCAAGCATTACACGTGGGGTGTAAGAGAAGATAAATTGTAGCTTATGTGGCATGATCAAATGTAAACTCTTTGCACATGTGGGGTGCAAGAAAAGATTGATGGTTGCGCATGTGACACGAGCAAATGTGATATGCTATGCACATGTGGGGTGCAAGAGAAGAAGGATGGTGGTATGTGTGGTGCATTGCCATGCATGACATAGTGACGTGTGCCGAGCATAACCAAAGATGGACAATGACACTGAAAATAGATGGTGTCACATTTGGATTTTACTTTTTTAAAGCATATTTTTCATTAATGGTATAAAAATACCTTTCTTAGAGGTGGAGGTAAGAAAACAAATTTATTATTTTTCAACAAAAGAAAAGTAAGTTAGAAATTGTGTTTCTCACAAATTCTTACAAGGAAAAGCTTCACAAACAATTGAAAGTTAGTTTCATGGAAAATGGTGTTTCCTTTCATTTTCCTTCCATGAATATGTAGACACCCCACCCAAGGTTGATAAGTTGGTTGGAGCATATCAGTCCAATCCAATTAATTCTGTCAAACCTAGTTAAGCTACTCAAACCCGGTAAAAACCCGTCAACCCAATCAACTCGGTCAAACGCAGTCAAACCTAGTTAACTCGATCAAACCCAGTTAAATCTAGTCAAACTCAGTTAAACCCAGTCAACTCAGTCAACCTAATCAATCCAAGATCAAGCCTGAATCAAATCCTAATTTAAGCTCATACCTTGGCCCATTAGTATATAAGACCACAATAAGACAAACTAAGCAGATCAAGGGAAAGAGTGCCACCTCAGGTGATCCCTCGCAAAACGTGGGGGCCATCCATGTGGACATGGACAAGTCTAATATTTTGTAGAGAGGATAGGTGGGGTGGTGACATTAGAGGGGTTCCTTGTCAAATGTGCTAGAAGTGAAAAAGACCTTGCTACCCTTACCTTTGGTCAGAATTATGCATTTACCCCTCAATCCAACCGCTTAGATTGCGCTATGTGACAACAACCAATCCCAAGCTTTAAAAGAGTCTTTTATCCTAGGAATTTTCAAAAACAACTAAAACTCCATCCCATAAACTAATAAATATCCATCCCCATTTCTTTTTCAAATCATATCTAATCTCTCAACCTCCCTCTAATCACTCACCATTCACCAAATGAGCTTAAAGACAAAAAGAATGAGAGAAGGAGAGAGTGTTCCGGCCCATCCAACCATCAAGGAGAGGGGGAGTGCAAGAGAGGAATCTCATCTAGCCTTAGGTTAGCCTAGCTGAGCTCTAACCTTAGCCATCTGGGCCACTTGAAAGTCTAATCCGAATCACTCAAGTCAATCCTTGCAAAAAACCTGTCTACACATTCGTTTAACTTTGATCAATTTTATTTATTTGCATAACTATCATGCATCATTCTCTCCACTGTAACCCACCTGTTGGTCTAGATGACCCAAGTGTATGATTTGTGGATCACTGAAATAACCAGATTTTGCCCATAAAAAAAACTTGAATTGACTTAAGCTTCAACTGCTTCTTCAAGTGAGTGCTTCAGGATAGATATATTTGATGTAGGCTATTACTTGTTTTAGGCACCGCATTGCGACAATGCACTGTACACACATTTACATCATTGGTGTGCAAGTACTAACCCAATCTCTAATATTTTGTTTAGTCCCATGAAGTAGAAACCATACACTTGTATGTGTAGAAGGGTGCCTAATACCTTTCCTTTTTTTATCTGTGGTCCCTCACCCAAAATTTTCCGTCGTAGATCATGAGTCATTTTAGGACAACGAATCCAATGATTCATTCTCCTAAGGGTTTGATAAGGGTCTAGCCGACTGTTGAAGTTTAGATAATTGGTTAGTTGCGACTTCAGTTAAATATAATACCTTCACACTTCAAAAATATTGCAAAAATCCTTCAAAGGTACCCATGAGTGCGATTCGCTCGCAGTCCAATGTGTGCAAAATCCAAATAGGTTTTAAGAAAAATTCAAAGCAACCCAAGTGTTATCATGGCCCTGATTTTAAACTGATTAGTTAGGCTTATTCCTAAGCCCAACCCATTTACAATCCTAATTTCCCATGATGTAAGGAAAGAAGAGAAGGGAATATGGAGAAAGTGTTTTAAGATAGGATTATATTTTCCTTTCATGTAAATCACCTTTGCGTTTAGCTCAGGCTAGGAGAAAAAAAATTGTGATTTCTATGATTTCTACTTTTAGTAAAACTTGGATCCGTTTGGCTGCACCAAGGTTAAATATTTTAAATCACAAATTATTTTTGGGATGTTCCACGTGGTTGCTTGCCTTTTCAGCTATGAACCCAAAACCTTCCACTTTTAAACTAATTTTCAAAATCCGCCAACCTATTTCATTTTCGTCTTGCAATCGCTTACACTAACGGATACTTATAGAATTGAGCTGGTAATTACAGAAAAGTCAATTTTACCCCAGTTGTCTCCGTAGACATTACTTTTGACCCATTTTAATGGTTTTACTTTTACCATGATATGCCAAGCTTGATAGATAATTAGTTTAACACCATCTTCTGTTGTCCCGTCTTGTCTCCGTAGACATTACTTTTTGACCCATTTTAACACCGTTTAAACAAGTAGCATGACATAGGGGTGCAAACTATTCGATTCGGTCCAGTTTTGGGGTGAAATCAGAATTGAACTATTCCTAAAGGTTACAGGAAAACTAGAACTGAAACGGGACCATTTGCATCCTAGAATCGAATTGGAACCGGACAGTCAAAAACCAGTTTGGCTCCGGTTCAATTCTATGGTTCTTGGCTTTTTATAATCCAGTTCAAGTTTGTTTTTATAATCTAGCCCAATGATATATATTTTCTATTTTTATTTTTTATAATCCAGTCCAATTGCATGGTTCTTGAGAAACAGAGAGGCCATAAAAGAGAGGGAGAATAAAGAAAGATTAGGATTTTTTTATTTTTTATTTTGCTTTTTATGTTTTAAAAGAATTAAAATTTAAAAATTTATTGACTGAGGGGTCCGATTCCAAGTTTGGATCCAAGGTTCGATTGTATGGTCTAGTTCGGTTCTACATAACTCCAAATCAAGAACCATACTGAACTAATCAATTCTATGATTTTCGAAATTGGAACCAGAATTGGTGTGCTTCAGAATTTGACCGAACTTTCCGGTTTGCTCGGTTCTCCACCGGTTTCGTGTGCAACCATAGCATGAAGGACGACATCCAGAGTAGAGGTAAAAAGTAATATCTAAAATTGAGTTTTTCATAATTAATGACTCTATTTAAAAAGTATCCACAAGTGTAAGTAGCTGCAAGATGACATGAAATATGTAAGTAAGTTTTGGAAAATAATTTGAGATATGAAAGTATTTTCCGTCCATAATAAAAAAGGCAGGCGCTCATATGGAAAAATCCCTGTTTTTCTCTACTACCCCATCAAAAACATGGGAGGCTTATCTGTCCACTGCAGTCATGCATGGGCGTCCTTGATGAAAAAAAGGTACGTATGGCACATATGGGTGTGATCATATTACTCATCTAGTGGGCCACAAGTAAAAATAAATAAAAATCAAATGTTCTTTATTCTTTTATTGATGTCTTAGGCTGCTAAATGGGCTGTTGGAATTGTCCCATTGCTTCAATTTTTAGGACCCTCCCAGTGGGGCCTACCTGATGAACGATCCCGATTTTACACAAATGTGCCATGTATACATTTTTCCTAATTAAGGACACAAAAATTTCCCTTGAAGAGTCACCTTGTTATTAAGAAAGAAACCCCTAGTTTTTAGAGGCCGAATCCACTGCAACGTTTGTAGAAAAAAGCTTATTTCTTCAACTCTGCTTGTGGGGCCACCGTGAATGTATGTAGTTTATCCACACTGTCCATCCATTTTTCCACCTCATTTTAGGGGTTGATCCCACAATTGAAGCATATCCAAAGCTCAAGTGGACCACACCACAGGAAACAATGGGGATAATTATTTCCACCATTGAAACCTTCCTAGGGCTAACAGTTATATTTATTTGTTATCAAACCTGTTCATAATATAAAAAAAACATAAATGAAAGGAAAACACAGATATCAGCTTGATCCAAAACTTCTGTGACCCCTAAGAATTTTTCAACGGTTGACGTTCAATTCACATTGTTTCTTATAATATAGTCCACTTGAGCTATGGATGTGCTTCATTTTTGAGCTCAGGGCCTTTAGGGTAAAATGGATGGACGGAGTTGATAAAAATACATAAATCAAAGTGGGCCCCACATAGTTACTCAGTACACTTAGCATACTGAATTAGTAGTACGCAACCCGTCAAGATTCAAGAAGGTGGGACACCTCTAAAATAAGTCCAATCCAACCGTCACGTGAATTTGGATGTTTCTGGTGGATGTCCATTCCTAATAATTGTATATACGTCCTCTGAGGTGTGAACTATAAACGTCCACCACCTTGATGTTTTCATGGCATCCATACCATTGAAAATGTATTGTTCCACTATGAAATTGGGTCCCTTAAAAATCAGGCGGATCTAACCATCATGTCCGCCACCTCAAGAATAGGATGTTTTTGGGCGATTGTTCACTGTCTTCTATGGTGTGGCCCACCGTGTTGTTTCTACCCTATCCAACATGCTCATCAAGTGAGGCTTAACATGATGATGAGAGATTTCAAAAAATGAGGCTTTCACGATAATCAGGTGGGCCACATATAAAATAATTGACTTAACGACCTAGATGATGGTTGGATTCGTCTGATTCTTGGGGCATCATACTCTCCAGGTGGACCCTACCTACAATGCTTGGAGAATATGCTTATTCTACCAACGTTGGAGAGGATCCGGCCTCTAAAAAGAGTGGTAATCTGCTGGAACTATGGTCTTCTCCATGGAGCGCGGCTTCGGTGGATCCCTGAGTGTGGGGCCCACCGTGATATATGTGCCTTACATCCACGTCGCCCATTCGTTTGGCAGCTCATTTTAACGGTATAATCCCAAAAATGAAGGAGATCCAAAATTTAAGTGGACCACACTACAAAAAACTTCTTTGGGGCCACTGGATTATTTATTTGCTTTCCAACATGGTGATAATGTTAGAAAGACCTGAATGAAGGAGCCACACAAATATCACTTTGGTCCCAAACTTTTTTGGTCAATCACAACTGTTTCCTGTGGTGTGGTCCACCTGAGATTTGGATCTGCTTCATTTTTGGTACCATGCCCTAAAATGATCTGTCAAAATGGATGAACGGCATAGATTTAAGGCAGACGCTGCATGTTTTGAGGGACCCTATATCCTACTAGCCCATAGGGAGCCAGAACCCATGATCCATGCCCATTGCGCTCATGTATCAGATCCGAACCATTCATCCGCTGGGCCATACCGTGGATCGGGTGTAACCCCAGAATTCCCAATGGTCAGATAATCCTAGTTGTCTATTGGAAGATTATTTCTCCTTAAATGTTGACCATTGGTTGGATTTTTGCGGTGCATTTCTAAACATAAAAATCCTCCAATCAGTGGCTAGGATCATCCATATAGTGTAATTTTTGCATCAGTCGATACGCTATATCTACGCTGTCCATCCGTTTTGCCGGCTCGGAAGGATCTAAAAAACGAAGCAGATCCAAATCTCCGGTGGACCAAAAAACAGGAAACAGTGGTGATTGAACTATCACCATTAAAAACTTCTTAAGCCAACCATAAGATTTATTTGCCACCCAACCTTTTGACGAGGTCACACAGACCTTGATGAAGGGAAATAACAAATATCAGCTTGATCTAAAACTTTTGTGTACCTCAAGAATTTTAATGGTGAGCATTCAATCACCACTATTTCCTGTGGTGTGGTCCACCTGAGATTTGAATCTGCTCCATTTTTGGGTTCTTAATCTGAAATGGTCTCGAAAAACGAATGGATAGCGTGGATATAAAGTACATACATCAAGGTGGACCCCACAGTCATGGATCCACCGAATCCGGGTGGGATATTATAGACACGAGCCGAAGCACCGTATCGTTCAATAAATTTTCACTGTAACCATTTGGCATTATAAAGTATGGTGCTCCTAGCTCAGTAAGGACATGAGGTCCACAATCAAATGATCTGGACTGTCCATTAGATCCATCCAATACTTCATGTTCCAAACATGAAAAGTTACACGGATCAGGCGATCTTATCCATCCAATAGCTGGTCTCTTTCTTTATTGTTTTAAAGCCATGTCATGATAGTCCTTGCGAAATGGACGGTGATCTTGGCATGGTGATTCATGAAATGTAGGCCACACCTAACGGACGGTCCCAGATGGAATGATTGGGCTGTCCATACGGTCCCTTTTGAACTAGGAGAACCATGACTTAAATGCTCTGGAGCACTGCACAGTACCTATGTAAGAAATTAAGTTTGCCCCTGAACACTTGGACCGTCCAACCCATCGATGTGGGCCATCCAAGCCGCATTCCACCGGCTACCATGCAAACACGATGATTCTAACCATCCCATCATTACTCAATAATCGGATCTGGATAATCAAATATGCATTTCGTGGGCTACCATGCTACTATTCTAGCCATCCAATCAATAGCCTATAAAATGGATGGTCAAAATTATTCAGAAAAATAAAATTCAATAATTTAAACATTTTACTTGTGGGGCCCAATCATGGATCTATAATAGCACTGAGAAATTGCTTGCATCACACAATCCTAACCATCCCATCATGGATTGTAAAACACATCTATACAAAAATGATAACATATGGATGACTGGATTATCTCATCCACGCGATTTTTGAATGGTAGCATATAAATGTGCACCTGATTTAATGGACAGTCTAGATCGATCTATTTTTCTTGAAAAAGAAAAAGAAAAAAAGACAAATAAAAGTAAAATCAGCCGATCTAGACCGTCCATTAGGTTGGCACACATTTCCTTTGCTAACAAAAATAAAAATAAAAATAAAAAATCACATCCAACGGGATCTTTAAAAAAAACACTTATGGGTTTGCTAGAAAAGACACGTGGTACTCAAATAAATCTATCCGGACTATTCATTAGGCAAAAACCGCACCCATGAGAATCTTTTTAAAAACAAGACACTTATGGGTTAATCATAAAAGATAGGTGGAAGCCAAATCAATTAATCTGGACCGTCCATTATTGGGCTCACATTTTGCAAGCTAAGGTGAAAAAAAATAAAAAAATCACATTATTAGATGATCTAAAAAAGACACTGATGAATTTGTTAGAAAATCTAGATGGAAGTCGAATCAATCCCTCTCAATTGTCCAATATTGGAATCACATTTTGCATCCTAAAACAAAATCACATTAATCAGACTATCTAATTAAAAAAGGACACTCTTGGGTTTGTTGGAAAAGATAGATGAAAGCCAAATCAATTGATCTGAACCGTCTATTATTGGGCTCACATTTTGCATGGTACCATGCAAAAGTCACATTGATTAGATGATTTTAAAAACAGGCACGGATAAATTTGTTAGAAAACATAGATGGAAGTGGAATCAATATATTTAAACTATCCAATATTGGGCTCACATTTGCATGCTAACACGCAAAATTCACATTGATCAGATGGATCTAAAAAAAGAGAGACACTGATAGGTTTGTTAGAAAAGATAGATAAAAGCCAAATCAATTATATAAACCATTTATTATTGGGCTCACATTTTGCATGCTAACATGCAAAAATCACATTAAGTGGATGATCTTAAAAAGGACACTGATGGGTTTGTTAGAAAAGATAGATAGAAGTCAAATCATTTCATTTGAGCCGTCCATTATTGAGCTCACATTTTGCAAGTTAACATGCAAAAATCACATTGATGGGATGATTTAAAAATAGAGACTAATGGGCTTGTTATAAAAGATAAACAAAATTTTAAAAAATAGAGACTAATGGTCTTGTTATAAAAGATAAATGGAAATGGAATCCAATGATTTAGACAGTCCTTTAGGTCCTGAGAATATTTCATGTGATACGCTGCAAAAATCATAATTATTAAATTATGTAAAATAATAATAATAATAATAATACTGATGTGCTTGTTAGAAAAGACACTGCAGTCAAATCAATTGATCTGGATTGTTCAGATCTTATGTGCATTTCATGTGCTACCATACAAAAATCACATCCGTCCTATCATTTAATCCATTCATATTTTATTTTCAAAATATATATATATATATTCATCTTCTTATTTTAGAAATCATGAATTGGATGGTTAGTATTATATGATAGAAGTGATTCTTTAAGACCATCACATGCACAGGTTTGTTAGAAAAGATAGATGGAAATGGAATCGATTGATTTAGACCATCCATTAGGTAGTGCAAACAGTCCAAAAATCACGTTAAATAAAATACTGATGTGCTTGTTAGAAAAGATACACTACAGTCAAATCAATTGATCTGGATTGTTCATTAAGTCCTGCACATTTCATGTGCTACCATGCAAAAATCACATCCATTCATAGGCTTTTTTAAGTTAGTCAATCGTCTATTTTAGGACCTATGGATTGGATGGTGAGTATTATTTGATAGAAATAATTCTTTGGAACCAGCATATATGAGTTGTGATCATCTAACAACAAAAACATTAGGATGTCAAGTCACCAAAAGCTTCTATTCTCACCTCACTATAACTAGTGCGCAGCAGCATTTCCTATTTCCCATTAAAATAAAAATAAAAATAATAAAATAAAACAACATATTCTCATTCTTCCTATATTTTTGGGTATTTTAATGGTATTGCTATTTATTTAGGCCCATTCAGGAATGAGAATTTCATGATCACTCTGATATTCTCTGCCAAAGGTAGGGATTTGACACAAATTACTTACATACCTTTGATTTTCACTGTAATTTTAAAATAGTTAAACCATGGTGGTAGCTCACCACCATCGAAATCCAGACCGTCAAATCATAGGGCCAATCGTGGATCGAGCGATGGCCTGATGATCGTGTCGATCGAACGATCATGATCGTCCAATTGGTGGCTATCGAATGGACTGCTAATTCAATATGTGAAAACGTATGGTTGAGATGGCCTGATTGGTGTGATTTATGCACGATGGTCCATCTGCAATGGAGAGCACGAATTGAACGGTCCGGATCATTGTATCGACCACGTGTAGGGCGGATGGGTGACTTCCACCCTAGTTTTACTCACTTACAATTTGCAAAGGTGGAATCCTCCATCGTGCACCACTGGAGAAGTTCCTTACTGCGCACGCAGTACGTACAAATAGAGCCCCACCGTACGGGGGATCCAGACTGTTCATTTGATGGGACACACCGTTCATGTACAATACTTCAAGATTCTCCCATTCTGGAAGATCCCAGCCATCGAATATTTTTGAATAGCTATTTTTGGTTTACCGATAAAGATGGAGACTAATCCACCTCACACGTGGCAATCATGCACGGCTATCGGGACCATCCAAATTTTGGGGCACAGGTATTTCTAAAATCATACGGATTGAGCAATCAAAACCGTCCAATTTTGGATATAGACTGGATGGTCAGCAGTAAAATAGCAAGTAGTCCAAATTCCAAGGGAAAATCAGATGGTAATTAATCATCTTCTCAGGATAATTTTTGGGTCATTCTCATCCACTAGTCATCAGATATTTGGATGGTCTGGATCACAGTGTCACCATGTCATGTGTGTGGTTGGAGAGTCATCACCATTTACGGGAGGCTGGTCCCTGTTTTTTGTAGGCAAACGATTGGAGGGACGTGATTGTCTCATTGGTATGGATTTCTATGCACGGACCATCTAAAATAATTCCAATCAGATTAATGGCCTGGATCACGAAACCATTGGCCCACTTGTACTAGTGAACTTCCTATTACTTGTGAAATTGACGTTTGCGGCATGGGATTCATGAAATAAATAAAAAGGCAGAATTGGATTCGGACACTTTTAATATAAATTCGTTTTGCCTCTTCGGCGTCGTAGGGTTCCATCGTGTGTTGTAATCCACTGGGGCCCACATATTGATATCTTTTGATGATTTGAACTGTCCATAATCTATTAACTAACATAAATCAGCTACTATGGTATTATCATGATTCATTGATGATCTTTGTATTTGATTTTTATATTTGAATGAGAACTATTGAATTTTTTTTTAAGTGCTCTAATTTCATCTGCTGATAGTGATTTTCAAACTCATATTTTCAATGTCAATTTTTTAATGTGAATAAATTAGAATAAATATAAAAATATGAATGGTTCTGATCATTAAAATACTGTTCATGTGGGCCCCATTTGGAAACGATACACACTGGATTCTGAACAGCGACGGAGGCAAAACGAACTCTTTTGGTAGTTTTGTGACCTTTCCTCAACGTTCTATAGTTATGACCCTCCACTGTAGTCTGCCATACAATGCACGGGCCGAGTACTTGTATATTGCGTTCGAGCTCTTAGTTGATAGAAGTGGGGCCCACTTTTAGGTGATCCCAAACGTTGTTACGATGGGGCTTACTCTGGATGATCAGTGTACCAAAATTTCTCCAGAGTAGAAAATCCTTTCTATAGAATGTATAATCATTTTATTGGTTGGCCACCGTTGCAAGGATTATAATTTCTGTCTTGATTAGCATTTAATTCATGGGTTATTCATTGTGGGTCCCATCATATCAACGGTTTGGATCACCGGAAAATGGCACCCACTTCTACGAACTGAAATCCCGGACGGTAGTGCTGTACAATCTCTCAGCCGAGCAGTGTATGATACATCCTCTCCCAAAAGTTGCACGAAAGGCGAATTTGCAAAAGCTATTTTCCTTTCTCCGCAATCAAAACCCGAATCTCAACCGTGTTTTTAAAATGACCAAGATAGCCTTACCGCAAGTACACACGCATTTAGGTTTATGGTGGACCACACCTTCGATGATAGGGACCAATCACTTAGTGAAGGTATGATCGATGGTCCATGATCACAAAATTTCTTACTTACAGGGTTTAGATGGAAAGGTTGGACGGTTTACATTTGACTAATGGAAGCCCATTAATCGGACGGCCGAGATTGTCCATACGAGGCTCAACGAATAAGGGGGTTTGAGTAGAGGGTGGGAGCATATACTGTGAAGATACTTTCACATGTGGCCTGAGGGTATACATGGTATTCTTGGATACTGAGTTTCTATAAATGGGCCATGTTCTGATGATCGAAACCGTTGATATGGTGGACACGGCCATCTGTATGCCATGCTTCAAAGACCATCCAAATTGGATGATCATAGCCATCCGAATGGTTACCCTTTCTTACTACCCAATAGGGACTTTATTTTTGTTTTGTTTTTTTAATTTATTTTTATTTTTATCCTCAACCGTCCACTTGCAGATGGCAAATTGAAGGGCTAGGGTTGTACCACCATACAGTGGGCCCCACTTGCAGACCCAGAATACCCGAGTTGAGGAGTTACATATTACATGGCCCCCATTTTTGCAGCGTACAGGGACTCTTACTTCTAACAAGTAGGACCCACGATTCGGTGATCCTGACCATTCATCTGTTGATTGACGCCGTGGATGGAGAATATGGCAGAAAATTTCTAGATTCAAAGATCCCTAAGATCATTTTTCGATGGTTGATGTGGAGCATCGGTGTTTTTACCTTCCTCAACGTCTATCTAGATGCCACGAATCTGGGAGTGCGTGTTCGATGCATGGAATCCATTCGGGAAATGGAAATTCTTTTCTACTGAAAAGGCAGTCGAGTATTTTGATAATTGGTTCACACAGTAATTATAACTCTTACAATGGTCAAAATTCTCTATTCAGTAAATAAGGTAAAAGTTGCTTAATGAAGTTTTGAATAACCATCTATTTTCAATGGTGGCCATGGAGCTGTCCAAATAGAATTCATGTATTAAAACATGTAAAAATGGATTTTACATGTACCATTTCAAATTTTTATTATTTTAAAATTTTAAAAACTCTTGAAAACTTTTGATATGACCAACCTACGTTGTCGCTTATTTACTCTTGACGTTCGATCTGAGTCTATAGACAGGTGATACCGGTAAAGAACTGTACAAATCTTATTAATCAATCATAGGAAGTCAATGAATCTGCCCGATCACTTAAACATCGAGCTTATCATTGAGATTTATTCATGTAAGGTCTACATCTAGCGAACCTATCACTGATTAATTGAGACGACCGTAATTAAATAAAAATCTGCTAAAAGCCGCGACAAATTAGCAAACCAAATCAATTTAGTTACTCCTTTAGCTTAAGAACCAAGGGCTTAAACTGACTTTAATTGAATCAACATTTTCGCTAATCGCAAATAGGCCACACTATAAACTTAGCTAATCCAGACCCTAATCATTGCGCATAAGAAATCTAGATACCCAATTCATTCCAAAAATGCATTGATTATCCTAACAAGATCTAAACCGCTTGTCAGTGGACCATTAAACCTGAGACTATAGAAAGACATTCGTCTTAGTGGGCTTAACGTCCATCGCAAGACATCAAGCTGATGTCGCATCTCGAATTGTTCAACTTGGACCCACAAGTAGAGCTAGGCATCGATCCGGATCGAATCGAATTGAGCCCAACTCGATTCGATCCAAAATCTCAATAGCCTAATCCGAATCCGATCCAATCTGGGATCGAGTCCGGGTCACCTGACTCAAACTGATCGATGCATGGTTGGACTGACCCGAACCGGTCCGACTCGATCAAAGAAACCGAGTCGGATCGAGTTGGATACGATTCAACCTTCAATAAACTACCTTTGCTAAATGCCTAAAATGATATGTCAAAATGGATGAACGGCTTAGATAAAACATATACATCAAGGTGGCCCCCACATGGCTGGCACAGCGTAATGAGTAGTGTTGACGTGCACTGTACCGTGCAATTACGTGATTTTCACGCAAGTGCAGCTGTGCACATTCTGACTTGTTGGCGTTAACAAGTTCTGTGGGTCTAATCATGGGATATATGTTATATCTAAACCGTTCATCCATTTGGCGAGCTCATCTTAAGGCTTGAGACAAAAAAATAAGATAGATCTAACTATCAAGTGGACTACACAAATTGCTTAACGGTGAAAATCATTCTCTGCTGCTATTTATGGTGTGGTCCAGCCGATCTTTGGATATTATTTATTTTTTGGATGATGCTCTATAATAATCTCTAAAAATATATGAACGGTGTAGATATAACAAATACATCATTGTGGGGCCATATAACTTTGATCTCCCTTTAACCATTCGTACAACTCAGAGCTTGAGGACTGCCAGTACTCGCCTTCGCATAGGAGACGTACCTAGCGGATTTACTACGGCTTCCGTTCCGCATGAAGTTCTTGCACTGGGAACCTAGATGGGGCCCGTCGCGATGTTTGTAAGAAATTCATCCCATCTATCCGTTTTGTGAGATCATTTTAGAACTTAAAGATAAAAATGAACCGGATCCAATACTCAAGTGGGCGGAAAACACAAGTATTGAACGTCTATAGTTAAAATATTCGTGGGCCCAGAGAAGTTTCCAATCAGGATAATATTTATGTTTTCAGTTCATCCCAGTAGGAATGATGTTATGAATGGTATGGATGGCATGCAAACATCACCGTCAACCCTATGGAGGTTTCAACAGTAGGAATTTTCCCACTGTAACGTCCCGGATTTTCACTATTTTAGATTTCTAAAAATCCTTGAAAATTTTTCTATTAATTAACTTATAATATCATTTAATGACCATTAACACTCAATGTTAGTTTATACAAGGGTGTACTAATGAAGAACCGCACAAGTCCGATTAATCATGTAACATCCCGTCCAACCAGAACAATGTACTGAGGCGTCCACGTAGGATTTGCCGCAGGACCGTTCGTTTAAACTACTCATGGGTTGGTGCCACAACTAAATTAAGTTAGGATTAGCCCATTAGAGTAGACCAGTCGGGTTGTGATTAGGCCAAGTGCGGGCCGTCAAGCCAAATGGCCATTTACACTTGGCAGCAGCCCGTGCGGGCTATACCGCGACATGGGAAGGTCAGAAAATTATAAAAATTTAGGAGAGCATAGATCTCACTAGGCTCAGGGACCAACACGGACCACGGACCCAGTGGACACCCAGAAATGGAATCTGACACTTGCCAGATGCACCCCACCAATGCCAAAATTGGAATCTGACACATGTAAATAAAACTGAAATGTAAGACATTTCAACTGTCGGATTTCTTTATAATTTACGGTAAAGGTCTAATGTATTTTTCTACGCCCGCCCACAAAATCTGGGTCCCGATCGTGGCACGGTGACCGTTGATCGCGAATCAGACCCGCGCGACCAAACCCCATATCTGATCATTTCCAAATTTTGCATGGCCCTTCATCGGGCCATGGAGCACCTATCTTATAAGTTTCATGGTCAGAGGGCCACCAGAACTACCCCGGTTATCCAAACAAGCTCCAGACCGCTCGTTGGTGGACCACTAGTTCTAAAATTATAGAATAATGTCCGTCTCATTGGGCTTGACAACCATCGGGGGAATCAGACCTGGGTACGGTCCAGAACCGGTCAACTTGAGCTAAAGGATGAGTGCATGAGAAGTACAAATACCCTAAAGGAAGGAGTTGGAACTTAAGTGAATTGAGTCGTCCACTCTTATGCAAAGTTGAGGATTTCAGACAGTCGGTTTGCGATCAAACTTTACCCATGGAGTAAGGATATTTTCCTGCTCATATCCCTATAGCCGTGGCCCTGATCGACTATCGGTGACCGTTGAACAGACTTCTTATCATATCTGTCGATCGGCGCATCCAAATAGCGGGCCGATCATATCCATACGTATATCATCATTAGGGCTAGCTATCCTACGGTGTATATTGACTTGTACACCCCATAGTGGGCCCTAGAGGCTAGAAAGACCCTCTCATGGGTCTAGTATAGTAAAAATCCAACACTTGGGGCCATTGTCACCAAATCTGACATTATAAAAGGGCCTCATTTGGGGCACCCCTCTCCCCATACGAATTTTCCCTAGAGAAAAGAAAGAGCGCAAGAGAGAAAGAGGAGAAAAGAGGAGAAAAGAGGAGAAAGAGAGAAGGAGAGAAGGAAGAAGGGAGAGAAAGGTGGGCCCAAGGGAGGTGAGATCTAGAAACTCCTCTTCCCATTGCTCAAGAAATCCCACATCCACAAATACAAGTGATTTTCATCCGATTAGGGAGGTAAACACCCATCCTTTTTGTAATCTTTTGTGATGAGTTAGGATTTGTATGAAATCCTAACATGCAAGTGCATTGTCTTAGGATTCGGGCCGATCAACATCGAGTTTGGCGTTTCTAGGTCGTTTTTCAAGATCTCAACGATCCATAGGTGCAGACTATTGTTCTTAGGTGGCCTAGCACCAATTTTAGTATGAGTTTAATGATTTTACTTGCTTGGATGACGCATTTGAAGAATCTAGCAAACCAAGGGAAGACCATACCCTTGATCCTATCGATTCACATGAAATGGTTATGAAATATTGTTGCCTTTCGTATGATTTGGTTTGAATGGATGATTGCACGTACTTGTCTTGTTTGGTTCTCACATGATGTTGCCTCATAGCATGTATGATCCATTAACTCTTGTGTAATTTGGTTCTATTAAGTATAGGAAGTGCTTAGCTTCCTCACTAACCCACACCACACACATACACCTTAAACATGATATAATAGTTTGCTTGCTAGAGAAATTTGAGTTGTATGTTGAGCAACATGAGAACATGGTGTTGAATATGTTTGATGTTACATTGGTAATTAGCATGCTATGAGTCACTATTCCTACCCTTGGGTTGGTCAGGAACATGAGGAGAGCGAATGTGGTTCCGTTGGTAGGACCACCTTGAGGCTAAACCCATGGGTTTGGACGAGTACGTGTGGGCGGCAGTAGTTAGGCTACATGGGTCGCTTGTACCTGATGTCATTCCGCCGCATACTTGCATGGGCTCGTGCGGTTTAGTCCACTGGCTGACTCACCTAGTTTGTTAACCTTGTTTGCTCACATATGTATGGAAACTAAAACACCCCACCACTGTTGTAGCCCATCGATACCGGGTGAAATATTGATCCACAGTCTCGTGAGCCGGGCATGGTGGAATGGGACACTATGTCCGAGCTATCGGCCTACGCTGGGGTGAAGCGCCTCCCCGTAGTGACCGCGAGCGACCTCACATTCAGCACCCCCCATGTGCTTGAAGTCGAGGATGGGAAAAATCTGACGGGGTCAAGGATCGCGGGGTCTCGGCCTCACACATTGGGGAGTCTTAGCCTCGTAACTAGTTCAGGGCATTTGATACGTGGAGTGTATCAGATTCTCAAATCTGCTGGATGAATGGACTTAACTAAGAACCCGGTTAACATCATCATTGCATGGCATTAGCTAGGTTGGCGACTCGGCAGTCGAGGTCGCACTGAGGGAGTATTGTCATACGCGATTGTTAGATGGAGTCGCTCAAGGGAGTGTTATGGCGAGGGCATACATCATATCATCCTACATGTATGCGCATTAACAAGACTAGATAGATATTTATGATTGATTGCTTTTCATTAAATTCTTATTATAATTGATGCTTGTTGCAACTTAAGACTAATAGCACCCACTGAGTTGATCACTCACTCCCACTCTAGGACGGTGTTTTAAAACACCAACTAGACCCGTTCATAGATGCAGGTGATACAGATTTCGTGGAGCCTGGCGATGCAAGCCTCGAAGAGGAGGACGAGTTCTCTTACTTCCAGCTGATGAACGGGCCCCCATCGGATCAGTAGATGGGTCGTTGGATCGTTGAGCAGCGGCTCAGCTTTATTCTTTTGGACATGCCATTCTTTTTGTGATTTTGTTGGGCATCACTTTGTGTGCATGTTTGTATTCTTTTGGACGTGTATATATAGGTATAGTTGATTTTCTTCCATTTCAGTAGACTTGTGTGGTTGTGCTTCATGTTTCAGAAAATTTCAGAACGCACATTTAGACTAGATTAATCGCATATTAATGAAAACTGGTTATAAGTGACCCCGGGAACTCGGGAGTCGAGCATATGCACGACCCCCGATTTCCAGGGTATTACACCCACCCACCTTTTCCTTTAGCTCGACCCACTTGAGTATCGGATCCTGCTCACTTTTCGGCTCAAATCCTAAAATGAGCTCAAAAAACGGATGGACGGGGTGGATGTCTCACAAACATAATGGTGGGTCCCAACTAGATTTCCAGCATAGGAACTCCATGCGAATGCCTTACGCATAAAAAGGTCCCTTGGGAAGCGGACTAGCTAGTGTACCAGTTGGCAGCTATATAGCAGCTCCTGTAGGTACGTGTTGCGTGCTAATACCAGTACTGGTGCTCCTCGAGCTCTGAGTTGTACGAACGGTTCAAACGAGATCAAAGTTATATGGGCCCCACAGTGATGTATTTATTATAACTACACCGTTCATATATTTTTAGAGATCATTATAGAGCATTATCTTAAAAAAATGAATGCTATCCAAAGATCATCTTGACCATACCATAAATAGCAGCGGAGAATGATTTTCACCGCAAATCCGCTCTTGGCTCTCTTTTATCGCAATGAGTAAACTCTGTTGGGGCCCATTTTGAAAATGCATGTGGTTTATCCACTGCGGATCGAATCGGATCGGTTCGGATTAGTATGGAACCGAACTCGACCCGAAAGGCTTTAGGATCTGGGCTGCCCTACTCGATCCGCACCGATCCAGGCTATTAGATCGGGTCGGATCGGGTCGGATCTAGTCGGATCTACCAGATCGGGTCAAGATTGCCCAGCTCTACCCACAAGCCAAGTGCATGAGATGTTTAAATGCCTTAAGTGAAAATTCGGAACTTAAGTGAAACTAGTCACTTTGTTCCTTCATGAAGTTGTGACTTTGGGATGTCAAGTCATTGCCAAAGTCGGAGTATCAACTAACGATATTTTTTCATACATATCTATATAGCCGTGGCCCCGATTGACCATTGGTGACCGTTGAACAGACTTCTGATCATACCCGTCAGTCGACGCATCTAAATGGCAGGCCGATTGTGTTTGTGCATAGATCATCACTAGGGCCAACTATCCAATGGTGAGTGTCGGCTCATACACCCTGTATTGGCCCCCAAAGGGAAGAAAAACACTCTCCTAGGGTTAGTATAGTAAAAACTCATCCCTTAGGGCCATTTACACCAAATCTGACACTATATAAGGGCTTCATTTGGGCACCTTAACATTCTGTACGAATTTTTCCTAAGAATGAAAGAAAGATGGAGAGAAAGAGAAAAGAGAAAGAGGAGAAAGGAGAAGAGAAGGACAGAGAGAGAGAGAGAGAGAGAGAGAGAGTGCTTGGGGTGTGAGTGTTGGTGCACATCCACCCTCTCATCTCCTCTTTAGCCGCCTTGCCATAGTCAGAGTCATCGTCAAAGCTTTCCCGACAATGGTTGGAGATAAGTGTTAAATCCCACTTATAATTTAGGATTTCAATAGTTATTTATCCATAATATCATAAGCTTGTATGCTTGTTTATACATTTTGACGATCTTTTCCTAACACCTTAACCCTACGAACACCGTGAGTTGGGCAGATCGTCACAAGGTGCGGACTATTATACCTAGGTTTCCATTTATCGACCCTTAAGGGTCTCAGTTAATGATGTGTTATGTTGATTGGGTTGTAATAGCTAGTATGTTCATATTTCATGTTTATTTGTATTATGTGTCATTGGTTACTTATGAATGCCTACATATTTGATAAAATACCTATGTGATTAAAAGTGTTATTCTAATTATGCTCACATGTTTGATTGAATGCTCGATTGAATGTGTTGATTTATTGATGTTCACATGTTTGATTAAATGCTCTAGTGAATGTATTACTCTATTGAGGCTCACATGTTTGATAAAATGCTTGAGTGATTGTGTAGTTGAATATATGTTATGATAACATGATGAATCGCTAAGTCCATAGTGTTATTTAAGATTGCTTATGATGTGGGGTTAGTTGGCTAACCGCCCGAACTAAAAGGGTGGCCCGAGTTAGGGTGGCCACCTTGTTTGATCGACCCGAGTTGAATACGAACGATCGACAGTAGCTGGACTACACGGGTTGCTTGCATCCAATGCCAGTTACATCGGGGTTCTCCCAAGTCAATCAAATCAGTCCACTAGTCGTCTGATCATACATGTTCACAATATATGACACGACCAAATCGAATCTAGGATACCTCGTTCCCAATAGATGAATTCATTGATAACCATTAGTGTGACACGATCCTACTAGGACTCATGAGCCGGGCATGATGGTATGGGACACCGTGTCTAAGTTGTCGGCCTACGTTGGGATGACGAGTCTCCCCGTAGTGACCAGTGAGCACTGATGGAGGTGATAAATAATTGTTCGAACGGCCCCCATCAAATTACCCGACATATGGTTGCGTGCCAGAGTATCGTTCGAATGACCTGAGCGTAAATGGAATTGGGTGACGAGCTCTTTCCTTGTGGTGATTTGATTTTATGTGATAAGCCTCCACCTCTGTAACGCCCCAACCACTGTTCATCCAGACTATAGTCCGAGCATGGGTTGGGGTGAGCCGTTTGATCCGGACCCCCTTCGAAAATAATGCTCCAGTTAGTAGGGGCAGTGTGCTGGCCAGTGGTACCGAATGATTATACTCAATTTGAGTGACAACCAATATTGGGTTGATCCTCATACATTTAGGTATTATACCGTAAATTTGGAATTGTTGATTTGTGAGATAAACAGATGACACTTAAATTTGGATCAAGAGACATTGGTAAGGAGCTGTTACGTACGGCAACGAGCCACGTGATCCGGATAAGGACTTGTGATATAACGTCGGTATCCTATCTTTGACTATATGTTGGATGAATGGAACTTAATAATTACTCGATTAATATACGCATCAATCGAATTGCATTAGATAGGATGTGATGACCTGGCGTTAGTGTCGCGTGATGAGGGAGTGTTGTTTGAAAAATGCATGCATCATGTCATATCTTCATATGCACATTTAATAAGAGTATTTAGAAATTGTTTGATTTCTTGTTTATCATTAACTGTGCTAATTGTGTCGATAGCATGTGTAACTTAGAACTAATGGAACCACTGAGTTAAATACTCACTCCCACCTGGGACGGTACTTTAAAACACCAACCAGGTATATCATTGACGCGAGTACTAGTGAGACCTCAGATAGTTAGGCTTATATCTGGTTGTGTCAACGCCGTTATATTTTGGAGAATTGGGCGTAAACTAAAATCTTTATACTTTAACCATCTTAGGTATGTATATTGTGGATTGCGGTTTATATAATCCCTATTTTGGGCGATCATCGGTATTGGATTTATATTTTTTGACCGGTAGCCCTATATTTATGGATTTTGTTATCTCCGCCTCGCTTTGGTTTCGTCAAGTTGAATTGCGCAACTCTGATTATCTATGTGTGAAATGAATTTAAATTTGAATGAGGACACACGTGCATTTTCATTTGGTTAACACCCAGAAACTCGGGACGGAAGTCTATATACTCAGGTGTCGATTTTCGGGGCGTTACAATTTTGGTGAATTTACTGTGGCGGATTTAAATTAAAATATATGCGACTATGACAAGTGAGATAGATGGAATACTAACTCAACAACTTTCAAACATGTTTTACATAGATCTCATCTCCAACTGCTTCACATCACCTAGTCATATCCCACCATGTCCATGATGCTACTAGGATTATTATGTAATCCATGTCCCAAAGCATATTGTGTCTTGCCCCGCTTGGATGGAAATCGGTCCAACAATGAGTTATGTGGGGCCCACCATGATGTATGGGTTTTATCTATGCTGTTCATCCATTTTTTTTCAAATCATTTTAAGATATAAGACCAAAAATAAGATAGATCCAAGGATCAAGTCGACTACACCAAGGAAAGCAACGATGGTCATGGAGCCTACCATTGAAACCTTCCTAAGGTCCACTATGATGCTTATTTGCCATCCAACCTATTCATAACATCACATGGACCTGAATGAAGGGAATATACAAATGTTAGATTTGATCCAAAACTTCTATAACCCTCCAGAAGTTTTTAATGGTGGATGTTCAATCACCACTTTGTGGTCCACTGAGCCTTGTATTCACCTCATTTTCAGGCACTACCCTCACATGGTCTGGAAAAATGGATGAACAGTGTGGATAAACCCCATGCAATCATGGAGGGTCCCACGGATCCCTTATGTGGATCAATTTCGTCACAGGCATGGTATGCAATCCGCTTCGCCCAAACCATACCCAAAAGGTTAATATGGTCTCCATGGAGATTTCTAAGGCATAATCCATCCACTACTGGAGAAAATTAAATGGTCTAGATTACCGCAACATAGACTCCATTTATTTGAATCGATAATGCATACATTACATGCAAATATGAGTCCTACACACACTTTCCTTCTCTCTCACATAACTTGTAGTTCAAATAAAGACCCTATGGTCTACCATTTGAGACCATTGATTTAATTGTCCACATCACGATGGGGTATGCCCAAAAATCTTCCACATTCATATTCCTCAATCCTTCTGTTTCAGACTATTTTCACCTAAACAATCTTGTAGATTGCTCTATCATTCTCCATCCATTGTGGGTCATTCTCTATCCATGGCGGGGGCCATCAATATGCAATTGAAAATGAGAGCATTCCTTGTGTGCTCTAATCTTATTACGAGTGTAGATACTTCTAGCTTGAGTGTCCTAGCATCTTGTTTGCAAAATGTTAAGACCTTATTTAAGTTGATGATGCATGGAACCTATTGAAATGGTGACTAATTGTTCAAATTTATCTCATTGTTGTGGCCCACCTGAAGAATGGACGATCATGACTTCTATGTCAGGGTAGGTTCAAGGACAATGCACCCAATGGACGGTTTGCATCTTGCACATACGTGGAGTGGCAAAGAAAGGCCGCCTACTAAATTGGATTTTAGGCAATGCAACTGACAGCAATTTTTTAGAGATAAAGGATAAAGCCTTATATTTTATGTTAGTACATTGCTAATGTAGTTCAACAGTAAAATAATGAAGACAAGATATAAACTGCAAGTGTTCTTTTATTAATGATTTTTACAATAATGACACTCATTATTGGTTTGAGGAATGATGATTAATTCATTGTCCAATTGATATTGAGCTTTGTAGTAGGATGGTTGTAATGTGCAGGATGGTTATTCGTTCGTTGCTCAATTGAAAACTGGACTTCATGGCAAGACAATTGATGGCAAGCGGATCTTTGACAATATGTTCGTTGCTCGATCAAAACTAGGCTATGTGCCAAGATGATTGTTTGTGGTCTTGGTAGGAACCAAGCACGTGGTAATACGGTTATGATTTAACAATCCATTCGTTGTCTAGTGTGGTCCAGACTTAATATCAAAATGGCCGGCATAATCACCTAGTACAGAGCAAGAAAGCTCCACAACCTTTCGTTTGAAATTGAGTGATCTTTCTTGCAATACAATGGGATGTCAGTGGATGAATGGTGGAAAGATAAATTAATAATTAAAACTAACTAGGGTCCTATACTATGAGCACCAATGGGGTTAAACTAAAAGAAATAAATAATAAGATACATGTCCTTGGTAGATAAATGAAAAAAGCTAGGTTTTATTGTAATGGCACGAGACTTGGAGTTCTTTATGGAGTGATGTTTATATAGACTTCTGGGAGGTGGTGGCTTTGCATAGTCTTAAGCATCATGAATGATTAAGACGATTGGTTGTGAAAATATTTTTGATTCTTCCACATTAGCTTGTTATATTGCATACAACCACATATACAAGAGAATATTCTCACGTGAGTCGGTTGAAGTCATCATGTCCTTGGATTCCCATATTGGAAAGTTATTGTGATCCTTACATCATTTGACTTTAGCATTTCTAGAGAATTATTTTTGGTAAGGCTCTAGCATTTAATAATAGGTAGAGATCTCATTTGATAGGAATCTGGTATTTAATGCTAGGAAAGAGACTTGCTTTAATAAGACTTTTATTTTTTGCAATGATTATCTTTTGATAGAATTATAGTATTGAATGCTCTCTCTCTCTCTCTCTCTCTCTCTCTCTCTCTCTCTCTCATATGTATATCTCTACTTCTTTCTCTTGAAGTCATCTATACTACATATGGTATGGTCTTTTGGATCATTTGATCTAGACACACCAGATCGGGTATAAATAATGATGGTCGGTGCGAGTAGAATTTCACATATCATTTAGCACATAGTGCCGACATATGATGACTTCTCATTGGCCCACACAAATATGTTAAAAACGGGTGTAAATACGTGAGGTCACTAATAAAGTAGGTTAGGAAACTCCCTTTTGTAGAGTTACGCGCAAATGGAGCCATAGTGTGAATTTTGGTTGTTCTTGGTCACCTACATGGTTTTGAATATCTCATATATGTTAGCATAACCACTAATAACGTGGGTGACATCCATGCATGCACGTGCGTAGGTCTTCTATTAGTGTTTGGGAAACTTGAGCTTTAAGCCACCAAAGCTTAATTACATTAGAAAACTTCACATAAAGAGGGTTAATATAAGAAATGAATGAGAATCTTAATGAAATTTAGTTTCTATGATAGAGAGAAAAACCTAAAACCCCTCTCTCTCTCTTTGCTCAAAAGATTGTAGGGATTTCCATCCTTACCACATACTAAAAGAGAAATATAAAAGAAGGTGAGTTAAGAAGGATCTACCCAATTGGATGTACGGACTGTTGATCGTGACCGTTCATTTTCAAAAGTTGCGGTAGCATGAATAAGGCCACATAAATTGACTATTGAACTTATAGTAGATGTAGCATGTATCTAACTCTTATGGAATAATCTAGATCCAAATATGCTGATTGCACGTGTCCTCATTCTTATGGATTTTGCCAAAGTTGAAGAAAATATAAAAATACAATGTATCCATATTGGTCCCCATCCAACATGCGATACGGGGAGCTTATGTATATGGGTCGATATAAGGGAGCTGATGTGAGCCCATATGGAATGCTACGCCTGAATTGACAGTCAACAAATGCAACAACCAAATGATAATAATTTTGATTTCTTTTGGGGCCAAGGCATGAAATAAGTCACTCTCATCAAGATCGTCTGCACTCATCGGTAATGTTGACCGGTGGAGTAGGCTCCCTGCGATCTGTCCTTAGATACAATTACCCAACATATGGAGTTTCATGATATACATAAATGGTGAAAAAATCCAACACTAAAAACCACTAGAAAACACCTTTCTTCGAGTGCCCAAAGAAAAAGAAAAGATGAGAGAAAATTTTGTTGCGATTAAAAATCAAAAGGGCCCATTTAAGTCTATTGGATGAGTTACTTATGCACCTGATTAATTGATTTTTTAGCCAATTTAATCTTTGAGCAAGCCTTGTGCACACTCAGCAACTAAAGCATAATGTAATAACTTTTCAAAACATATATAAATGGAATGTTTTATAAGCACTTTTCATTACTTCTCTCTATTCAAATTGGGACAAATCTCAACCCTTATAAAGTGGAAAAAAAAAAAAAGAGAGACTTCTCAAAGTTTAAAATGGCATAAAGCCCTTGTATTTTTCTCAAAATACTTAAACAACAAGGTCTATCATATTGCATCATTAATCAAAGGAGCAGACACTAATATTTAAAATCATGATTACTTAACTTGCCAATTTGTCTCATTCCACGAAATTATAGCCTATTTTGTCCTGTTGTTACCAAACATTATCAGCCAAGAAAAAAAAAAGGCACATAAGAAATTTGAGTTTAATTTGATTTTGATCCTTGGATGATAGTAAAAACAGTAGCAAAATGAAAACATAAAAAATGGAGGATGAAAAGTTCATACTCAAAATAATTTTAAATTAGAATAAGAAAACTTTACAATTACACATATAACTCTTCATATACCACAAACCAACAAGATTAAATGTAAAAATATTAATTAAAATAATTAAAATCTTACATCAATTAGACTCGTTGGTGGTGGTCTAAAATTCTTATTATTGGAATATCTAACTCGACCTCCTCTTACTTAATCTCCCAATTTATATTTAATAGACATTATAGTAATGGATAACGATTATCAATTCACACCCATGAAAATCATTAGATGTTTGAAAGGCCACTTAAGACAAATGCGTCCAAATATCAATATGTTGCGTTTGGATTCAGGGATCATTGCAACATTGCACCAGGACTGGAAGTCATTTTCAGTTAAAGACTGTCACAAGAGCATATATTAAAGAGGTGGGCCTATGTGTCAGTATGACACACGTGCAGAAGATCCAAGCCCTGTAATAGGTGGGTCCTGAAATGTGAACATGCTGTCACGTGGAATCCAATGTGCCATTGGGTTGCATCAAATAGGGATAGAGGGTAGGGAGCATTTTCTGCGGGATCTGTCCAAAATCCAAATAGATATCTTGGACAATGACAGAGCCAAACGCAAAACAGCTGCTTTTATATGGCCCACGGTAAGGATAGTTTTGGAAATTGAGACAAACATGAAGGGCATTTTGGTCACTCAAGGGAATCCTTGTACAGAATGATTTTTTGGATTTTGTGGGCTAAGACAGATTTTTCCAATGATATCATCATTACATGTAACAAAAAGGAGAAATAATTTTTCATCAGCCAACAGCAAACAACAAGAAGAAAATGCAAAGCTAAAATCAAGCAGCCTAAGGAATCAAAAACCAAAACAGAACCAAACTGGGAAATACAGAGAGAGTGAGCTAAAAAGAAAGAAAAATCATATATGCTCTTGTTGCTGGTTCCTCAAATCAAGGTTGGTGTGATAAAAGAAGCAAAACCCACTTCTCTTTTCATCTTCCAATTGATGTTGTTGCCTTCTTTTTAGCTCTCTCTCTCTCTCTCTCTCTCTCTCTCTCTCTCTCTCTCTCTCTCTCTTCATAGCTGTTCTAGCTGTTATGGTTCTGGTGTAAAATAAAATAAAAAATAGAAAGATAGCTTTTATTGTTGTGGAAATATTCTTGGGCTGATGTTGGTGCTTTTGTTCCCACTCTTCACAAGCATTGATTCCTTTGGGCCGGCTTACTATCATCATTATTGTTATTTTCATGGCTGGGTTGCGGCCTCATCTATTCCTAGATTCTTCTCTCTCTCTCTCTCTCAAAAAGTTTCAGTGCTTTTCTCCTTTTGTTTGCTAGTCCTTTTTTCTATCTTTCCTTTTTGGGTGCTGTTCTTTTTAAGTTTGTAGGCTCTTTTCAGAAAGGAGTGTTTAGCTAGTGTAGGCACTGTGGTTGATTCAGATTCATGGGGTTTTATTCCATTCCACCAAATGTGTATAAATAGAGAGGTCAATCTTGTGTTTTTCTGCAGGAGCTGCTTTCAGTCATTGCAAGAGGTGAGCTTTCGACTTCGGCCGCAGCAGCAAGATGAGCTATGGGGGAGGTTCTGGTTAGAATTTTATGTCATTTGTTTGGTTTTCTGTTTAGAGTTTCTTATCTGTAGTAGATGGGCCAGACTTAGATGGTAGTTGCTAGACATTGTATGTGTGGTATGCATTTATGTTAATCGAGACTGTTCAATCTGTGGCCGCTGTGGTGGATGGAGCATTGCTCAAAAATCACATTGACCGGATGGTTCTCACCATCTGATTGGTTGGTGTTGAATGGGCAGTAAAAGAGAATATGATCAGCAGTCCAAATTCATCTGGAATAAGATTGATGGTCAATATGTTGGTTCTGCTCTGTCCAGTGGGACCCACTATTTGAATGGCCTTGATTGGCATACATGTGGCAAACACGTACAGTGGGTCTTTTGCCCCATCACAAATTCACACCATTGTCTGGTCCATAACGATAAACACACATTTCTTTTTGTAAATCAATGTAAATTTATAGATGAACAGTGCAGTTTTTGGGTTATCGATGATTTTTCGCAATCTTTTTACGCTTCTGTTTTTGGGTTTTCTATTGGGTGGTGGAATGATGTATTTCTTTGGGTTAATGGTTAGATTACTCTGTATAGTGGGCTCTTTTTGTTGGTTTTTTTATTATCATGTTCTTAGATACATGTTCTTCTTTGGCTTTTGTCATGAACTATGAGTTGATGAAAAAATACAGGTAGTCGAACTGGTAGAAGGACTTTTGAGTATGGAAGGACCTATGTGGTCAGGCCCAAAGGGAGGCACCTGGCCACTATCGTTTGGCTTCATGGGCTTGGTGATAATGGTTCAAGGTATTTAAGTGTACTTTTGGCATCATTATCATTTCGGTTGTTATTTTTACTACCGTTATTTGATATTCTGGCAATTTACTTCTATTTCTTGGGGTTCATGGCTTTTGGCTCCCCGGCTTTCACTTGAACTGTTCAAGGTCTGTTCTCTTCTTAGCAAATACTCTTATGCAAATGAAAGACGATACATTGCATGTGTAATCCTTATATTTATAGTCTAACTGAAGTTATGGTCTTTTGATAGTGGTATGACGGAACAAGATTCATGTAGCCAACCTCATTTAGTTGGGATAAGGTTTAGATGGTGATATATGGGTTTCACTAACATCCCCCCCACCTTTATGTTTGTAAATGATACGGGATTACGTATTGTCGATTTGAACCGTTCATTCATTCATGCAACTAGGAGCAAACCGTGGTGCAAAAATCATGCCAACTGGATCATTCTAAATATCCAATCCATTGCATGGAAAATGAACAGCCAAGATTGAGCAGAGAACAAAACAGGACTGAATCATCTTCTTGAAACATCTATCTGATAGATTCCACTTTGTATTGCTTACTATTCCAAAGTAACACTTTGGTTTGATGATTCTAACCATGTGATCTATGGCTTGGAAACAACGGATGGTTGTAACAAGTTGACCCCATTCGAAAGGTTAGGATCATCTGATTGGCTTGGTTCTTGCGTTATGGCTTGCTCCCAATGGCACTATTGAATGAACCATCCTGGTTGATTATTGGGTGTACCACGTGTAATTTCTAAAGGTTTTGGGACGCTGCTAGCATCCTAATAAATGTGGAGACATCAGCAATACCACACATGTATGGCTGGAAGTAAGCTTACGTAATTAATGGTATCAACCTGTTGGCTATTCATGTTTACTAGAGACGTATGGCCTAGCGATTATTATATCAACAGGATGATTGATTGTGACTACAGAGCTAATAATTGTTTTTGTTATTGTTGTTTATTCCCTCCCCTTTATCAGCAGTGTTTGGTAAGGTTTTATTCTCTTCCCTTTTCCCCAAGCATATACCTTGAATGGTATGGTGGACTTTTCAGTGCGAAAACAGGAAAATAAAAAGAGTTAGAGAATGTCAATGTCTCATCCAGTTCTCATTGAGAATCATTTTATTTGGTTTAAACATGTGGGAACTATGCATACTTTTCATGGAGATTCTCTTTCAAGTTGATTCAATTGCAGAGAGCATTGGCACCGTGAACTGAATAAAACAAATCATTGTGGCAGCTTTGTTGTCATTTCCTTTTCGCAGTGAGCTTTGGTTAGGGCGGTCCAGAAAAAGTGGAGTGAATATGCTGAAAGCTTTGAATTGGGGACCACCCATTCACTAGCTTGGTTTTGCAGCCAACTGAACAAGCTTTTGATTTCTGCCTTAGACAAACTTTTTATTTAATATGATATTACATTAACGAAAGTAAATATGGATGGCTGTTTGGTTGCTAACAGCTACAGCAATTTAGCTTGCGAATATTCTTTTGCAATTTAGCTTGCGAATATTCTTTTGGTTTGCCAATGTATGGATATTGACATGGTTACCATTGATGGCATGCCATCATGTTGTCTTTACAATCTTATATACATGCAAGTACATATGCATGGTTATTGACATGGCTACTGTTGATGAGAAGGGATATGAAGGCTTGTTAACTTAGGGCCTGTTTGGATTCACGTATAAGAGGGCGGTGTATCATATTATAAGTGAATATTCCCGAATATTCCAATTAAACAGCGTTTGGATTGGAGCGTATAACGGACGGTATCCCATGCGCGCGATTTCAGTCCATTTCCAAAAATTCGAAAACGCGGTATTGTTTTGTCAGAGTTCAGGCATGCCATCATTACAGACAAATGACTACACTGCGTTGTATTCTCATTCTCGAGAATTCGCTACTGATGATTGTCAGAGTTAGGGCCCCACCATGATGTATGTGTTTCATCCATTCCGTTCATCCATGTTTACATATCATTTTATTGCTTGATCCCAAAAATGAGAGGGACATAAATATTAGGTGGATCACACCACATGAAAACAATAGTGATTGGATATCAACCATTAAAATCCTCCTATGGCCCACTATACTGTTTATTTGACATCCAATCTATTGATTAGGTCATACAGACCCAGATGAAGAGAAAAAACAAATATGAGCTTGATCCAAAACATAATGGCCCCCAAAATGTTTTTAATGGTCGACGCTCATTCAACACTGTTTCCTGTAATGTGGTCCACTTGAGATTTGTATATATCTTAATTTTTGATTCAGAACGTAAAATGATGTGTAAAAACATATGGATGGCATGGATGAAATACATACATCATGGTGGGGCCCACATAGCAACGACCCCCAGCCATTGGCCGGTGTCAGGGGGTGTAGCCAATACGTACGGTTGTACAGTACGCAGACATAATATCTCCTATCCAAACGTTGATCTGTCTAAGATATTGTATACTATTCTCCATAATACCTCCAATCCAAACATTGATTTGTATCTGAATGATTCATATGTATTCTGAAAACCGTCCATTGTATACATGAACAGTACTCGAATACAGTACAGTACAATACAATACACGAATCCAAACAGGCCCTTACTGTATTATGATTGACAAAACAAGATTTAAAGATGACACCAAATAGTTGTGGTGAGGCTATGATGACACACACACACACACACACACACACAAACATAATGCATATATGGAGAATGCTCACATCTTGAGAAAACCACTACTAGTGGCGTCTCAATCTATTGTGGGGCCCACATGGTAATGTGGACGCATCCATCCCATCCAACAAGGTGGGCCATCACGAAGATCACCCAATGCAAAAATTAAGCCAATCCAATCATTAGGTGGAGCACACCATGGAAGAAAATGGCGACTGCCCAAAATCAGGCCGCATGTGAACTTTGGAGGTTTTGTGTAGATTTTGGGCAGTCGCCACTTTCATGTGTTAAGCCCTACTCGATTATTAGATTCGCCTATTTTTGTGCTGGGTGATCTTTGTGGGGGGTAACCCTGTTCGATGGGCTGGATGCGGATGGTCCTCATAATAGCTTGAGATCATGTGAGGATGCCCTAAACGCATACATGATACGTGTCTATGTGATATAATATGTAGCCTTTTCTTATGACTAAATGAAGGCTTTATGATAGGGCACTCTTACAGTTTGATTTGTTTGTCTGACCAAAATTCAGTTTTCTGCTATTGGAATTTCATTTATTAAGATGGATTCTACTTCGCATGATTGACCACTTTCTTATCTCTACACGTATGTAGAATATGTCATGGCCCTTTCCAATTAGGCTTAGGAGAAGATCATCTTAGTCGGATACTCCTTTCTGGAGACATGAACTCCACATTTATTGAGGTTTCTAAGTTTATTAGTCATTAGATCTTACAGTGGCGTTGTGCCAATTGGCTACAAACCCAACTTCTTCTGGTAAGGGAAATATCTGAACATGATTATGATGAGTTGTAAGCAATTCTTGTTGTACCCTTGTCTTGAGAATTTGGACTTAGAAGACCCTTCGAGCTCAAGTCTTGCTGCATTCGGCCCTTGTAATTGACTAATTGTACTTGGCAAATATGACTCTGTTTAGTAGTTAAGAGTATGGATATGTGATTTTATTTTTCTATAAACCATGTCTGAAACTTGATCATTGAATTACGTAATTGTATCATCAAACTGAGTTGTTCTATTATTTAACTCTGTAGTCTTAGTCTCCCCAGTGAACTGATCTGATCTAACTTGTTCAATGAAACTTCCAAGTACAGATTTCCTCATTGTAGTGTTTTTGGTCTTGTTTTGCAGCTGGTCCCAGCTCTTGGATACACTTCCTCTTCCTAATGTATGGATGCATGTGGCCTGATCTAAACTCTAGCTTTTCGTCATGTTATTTTTCATATGTTATGTTCTTAGTTCTTACCATTGTCTCTTAACTTCTCATTTTTATTTGAATAACACAGATAAAATGGATTTGTCCAACCGCTCCGACTCGTCCGGTAGCACTTTTTGGTGGATTTCCTTGCGCTGCATGTACGGTTGCTTCCGAAGAAAATAGTTCTTTGCTTGAAATAACCATCTTGCTACTTTGCAGCAAGTCCTCTAGTGATTCTTTTGGAATGTCCATCAGGGTTTGATGTAGGAGAGCTTTCAGAGGATGGGCCTGATGATGTGGAGGGTTTAGATGCTTCTGCAGCTCATGTTGCAACCCTGTTGTCAACAGAACCTGCTGATAGTAGGTTTCCATGGAACTGCTTGATCTTTCAGTCTTATTTTATTTTAGTATGATATCTAATTTCTAATATCTGGGAATGCATTGTTTCTCATATGGGTTTCCATCCACTCATAAATGTTCATTGCTCAACTGTTATTGAACATGATTTGCTATTTCCTTTTATGTTGGCTCTTGCAAGGGAACTCCACCCAGAAACACACATAAATGTATATTGGAGATGTGTCAGATGTGTATCCACAGCTATTAGAAAAGAAACCTCAATTGATCCTTCCATATAGTGTTTCTGTTTTCCTCTGGGGACATTTTCTACTTCTTATGTTTTCATAATATAATGTTTAATTATTTATATAATCATATATCATCGTTTATCTAATAATATATCATCATCATCATCACCAAAGCCTTGTCCCGGTTATTTCAGTCGGCTTTGGAAATCATAATTCGGCAGTCAATCCTAACTAAGGCCTTATCCTAGGTAATGAACAAGCTTTCATATCCCTTTTCACCACCTCATTGAAGTCCTTGCTTTCATCCTCTTTTCAGATCCTTCAACCTTAACTAATGTTTCCCTCCTTCCTGGAGTCATCTCTACTCTATGTTGAACATGACTAAACCATCTCAATCTGCTCTCCATCACTTTGTCTCCTATTCGGACTACTCTTAGGCTGCTTCAGATGACTTTTTAATATATATATATATATATATATATATTATATCCTAGGTGGTCTTCCCACACATCCATCTCAACATCCTCATCTCTGCAACAATCAATCTCTATTCATGTTTCTTTCTCACTCCCACACACATAGCATAGCCAGCTGCATAGCCGTCTTATATATATAAAAAAAATCCCTAACATTTCATAGGCATGGGGGATTACACAATGCTCTAGAGGCACATCTCCACTTCATCCACCTAGCTCTAATTATATTAGAAACATCTCATAAATCTCCCCAATCCTTTTGAATAATAGACCAAGATAGTGAAAAATATTGCTTTGAGAGATCTCTTAACCATCAATTTAGCTAAAGCTGCTTCAATAACTGTTCTTTCTAAAGTTGGGTTCCAAATACTTCATTTTGGTTTTGTTAATTATTAAGCATCTAGACTCTAGGACCTTACTCCAAACTTCCAATTTAGCATTTGTCCCCTCTTCAGTCTCGTCGACCAACACTAGGGAGCTCAATCTCGGGAATTAGCTGTTAATTCATCTATTACGAATGCAAAAGGTTAGTAGTTTAATTTTGAACCTTGATGAAGACCCACTGCTATTGGGCACTCATCAGTTTCACCGTGGGCCATTCTCATTCTTGTAACGGCCTCATCATACATCTTTGTTGTTGTCAATACATCCTCCTGGGGCCCCTTCCCTCATCACTCACCAGTCACCAACATGTTCTTAGGTACGTTATTGTGTACTCTCTCCCGATCTACAAAAATGTGGAGATTCTACCTTTTATATTCACACTTTTTCCTCAATTGTCTACATAGAAAAATACGTTCAATTTTTTTTTTTTTTTTATTGTGTCTTTATCCTTGATCCACCACACTCTCCCAGAGCCTTAAAGTTAGACTCAGTAGTTTGATCCCCAATTGTTTGTGCAACTTCGTGCTTCTCCTTTGTTCTTGTAAATAGATATCAACATGCTTTTCCCCACTCATCTGCCATTTTCTTTGCCTGAAAATTTGTATTGAAAAAGGCAATTTAACCAAACTATTAGATTTTCCCAATGTCTCCCACACTTAGATAGGTCTATCATCTGATCCCACAGCCTTTTCTTTCCTCATCTTTGTTAAAGCTACCTTTAGTTCCCTGATCTGAAATTTAAGATAGCAATAATGTTCTATTCATGGTCCAAGTCCCCTGCAAGTTATATCCTTGTGCCCATGTTTCATCACACAACCTCCAAAGGTAGCCTCTCCTTCTCCCTTATCTTACCATCTTTCACCAAGACTTCGACCCTCATCCCTGATGCATCTAATGTTGTTTGTGTCAGTACCTGCCTCACTTCTCTAGCCTGTAGATATCTCTCTCCTCTCTAGTGCCTAAATGTATCATACGAAAAACATCAACCTTTCCCTTTTTAAGTTCCACCATCTTATTATTGGTCAACTTTTACTTTGACATCCTCTTTCCCAACTCTTAACTCACATTTATGACCCTCTATTTTATGTCGCATGGTCATAGTTCACTTGGTATAACTTTACAGTCTTTGCATGGCGGATCCTCTGTAGCAATAAAATGTCTATTTGGGATAAATATGGTCTACTCTTTAAAGCCACCACATGCTCATATCTTTTTAAGTATATTTTCCTCTTTTCTAGTAGGCACATGCATACACATAAACATGTCACATCATCATCATCATCATCTAAGCCGTTTCCCAACTAATTGAGGTTGGCTATGCGAATCTTGTTCCACCATTCCACTATCTGTTTATTCATATGTATTGTATGTAGTTGGGATGATGGTGATCTGGGTGTATGCCCATGTGTTAGTGGAGGACAGTCAGTTGATTGATAACTAAACATTTTTCTTTTTCTGTTGCAGTCAAACTTGGTGTTGGAGGTTTCAGTATGGGTGCTGCAACCGCCCTCTACTCTGCCACCTGCTGTGCTAATGGTAGATATAGCAATGGCAACCCATTTCCAGTCAACCTGAGTGTAGTTGTTGGTCTAAGTGGCTGGCTTCCATGTTCAAGGTCCGTCCATCTTCTTGTTATCTCAGTCAAGCATATGCATTTCATCAGTGGTCCTCTCTGTTCACATTTCCATATTCTATTACACCCCAAAAATTGTCAATTAATGGATTTTTGTTTTTTAGGACCTTGAAAAGCAGGATCGAAGGGTCACAAGAGGCTGTGAGACGTGCTGCTTCCTTGCCACTGTTGCTCTGCCATGGAAAAGGTGTTTATGCTTTTGAAATATTATTAATAAAGACATTGTTGTTACACACATATCCATAGCTCAAGTGGTAGACTGAGTGAAGATAACCTCATTTCAACACTGAGGTCTTGGTATCGATTCCCATGTGGGGTGTGGCTAACAGCGGGGTGTGTACTAATGTGTTAACCCCACCCCCAAAAAAAAAAAGACCGTTGTTCACTGAAAAAATGGTAAAATTATTATGATTTGGGTTCTCTTTTTTCCTTTTGCTTTCTTCTCTTCTTCTTCTTCTTCTTCTCCTTCCTCTACTTCTTTTCGGTGTGTGTGCGTGCACCCCCGCTTTTGTGTGTAATCTCTAATGGTAGCGGGAAAAGTCTATAAGTGAATATTTCTTCTTGCACTGTAGCATATCCTGAATTACTTCTTGGCCTAATGGTTTTAATTCAATGCAAGTTTTTTTTTTACTGAATTTAGCGTATTAAAACTTAGGATCTATTTTATCCATTATTTCTGTGCGGAAGAGACCATACAAGGCCTTATTTTGATTAATTTTGAATGAGTAGTTGTGATCTTCTGCTAATAGTTGTGCATCTAGATTCCCACTCAAACGGCAGCTGTAATAGTCTATTATTCTCTCTTCAAAAAAATAAAAATAAAAATAAAAATCTTTATAATGACTTTGGTAATCCGGTCAGATGATTTCTTGGGGAACCATGACAATGCTAGGATTTCTTTTTGTTTCTTGTAATGGGGGATCTTTTAACTGTGTTTGTAGATGTGAAAAAATAAATAAATGCCCACGTCCTTTATGAAAATCTTAATAACTAAACTTTGGTAGTGAGGGTGGAAATGGCATGGGCAGCCTGTCCGGGGCAATGAACCCAATGCAGCTTTAGACTGGGCTTGGACCTATTAACTTGGCCCGTGGACCTGTGCTGAGCCTTTTGGTCTGGGTGTGGGCTTGAGTAATTTTAGCCTGGCTTGGACCAGTCCAACCTAACTTCATATGTACATGTGTTATATCCTACAAATATGCCACTCCAATCCACGGTTAGGCAACCCATGCATCTTGAATGCAGACCATTGGTTTCGCTCCTATAAATGTCTATTTCAGTGTGCATGCATGGGCCACTCGATCAACGGATAGATTAGGAGTAGTCACATGGAAAATAGGGATTTTATCAATTTCCAGGCCAGGCCAGGTCAGGACTGGGCCCAGGCAAATTCTCAGGCTGGCCTTGAGCCCCGGGCCTTAACTGCCAAGCCGACCTGAAAAACCCAACCCATTGCCACCCCAATGTGGTAGTCAGGATGTTGACCACCTCTATGAAGCTGTCCCTTACTAATAATATGTGCATGTTGTCTGTAAGCCTTCCCCATGTTGCATGATTTTATTTTATTTTGTTTCTTCTTATTTAATTTTGAATATACCACCTTGTACTGTCTTCATACAGACATTATAATTATATCCCTCTGCTATATGAATTAATCTTATTGTCATTTGAGATTTAAATGCATTACAGATCATGCATGTAGAAATCATCATGTTTCTCTTATTACGGACAGAATGCATGAGCTTCTATTGATTTAGGGTGTTAATTTCCTTTTTTCGCTTTCAGCGGATGATGTCGTCCTTTTCAAACATGGACAGAAATCTGCAGAGGCTTTAACTACAACTGGTTTCCGGAATCTCGTTTTCGAGACCTACAATGGGTACTTAACAGATTACTTCTCCCCTGCAAGAGTCATTTAGTTTTCACCTTTTAGAGCTAGATGCCATCCATGTAGTATAAGCAGTCTGTTTAGAGAGAATTTTGAACCATGCAGGCTTGGGCACTACACAGTCCCGGACGAGATGGCAGATGTCTGCAAATGGCTCACTGCCAGGCTGAGGCTCGACAGGTCCCGCTCATAATCACAAAATGGCTCTTGGTGAAGTAATACTGAGTATATCTGTACGGAATATTAGTTATGGTAAGTTAAATGAGTAGTTGCGAGTTTGGGGTATATGGTATAGTGTCACTGATATCTACCTATTCCGTATGGTCCGCTTGCCTCTCGAATAGAAACAGTTGAATATGCTTTCTGTAATTTTGGCTTGTTGGCACCATGATGGGATTGGTATTGGTGATTTTTAACATTCGTGATATGGGTTATTTATATGAGATTGTATTTCTGCCATGGGTATTCTTGGTATTCATGTGGTTTCATTCTTCGATGTGAAATTTTCAATTGAATTGGTTGTTTGACTAATTGCGGAGGCTTTTGCTGCTCGATCCTCTTTAAGATTTTCTTTGATATTTCTTGGGATAGTTTAAGGAAAGATTTGATGGTCATTGGTTTAATTGAGGATGTGGTCCTTTCATAGAGTGAGATAGTAGAATAGGGTTCTTGTGACCCACCCCAATTAGTTGTGTTATGGTTTAGATGATGATTATGATGATGATGATGATGATGATGATTTCTTGTGATAGTTTAAACGTTTCTTTGGATGTAATTCATGCTTCTCAATCATAGATTATTGTGATATGCTATTGGTTGATTGATGGTTATTAATATATGCCTTGTTTGAGCTCTAACTTGTATCCAAAGTTCAGTTTGGGTGTGCCCATTGGATTGTATCACATTGTGATTAAACAAAGCGGAGATAGCCAGATGGGAATTAACATTTGTTACATTGCTTTCAATGGACTTGAAAATGATTGCAATTGCGATTCGAGGGCTACTTCCTCATTGTGAATATAAAGGTAACTTCAAATTAACTTCTTTGTTGAACCAATTATTGCAATTCAATTCAATGGTGCACCCAAACACAGCCTAAGTGATGAGTTGTTATCTACATTCAATTAAGTAGGATAATGGAGGATGATCCGTTCTATTGTAATTCTCTTTGAACATGGTGTTTGTTGATGCATCTATAAATATCCTTTGTAAACTCCATTCTTCCTTTTATTGTAATAAGTTTCATTTATGAAATTACGGGTCCATGAATATTTGGACCCTACGACATCCACAACAACTGATTCAAGGAGAGGTGTGTACGGTCTCAATGTCACGCCATCAGTTTTCCAGAACAAGCTGCTTCAAATGCTTCTCATCGGCTCCCACAGTGAGAGGTGTCATACACCAGAATGAGCTCTCAAAATGGATGATCAGATTCGTAACGATTGTATCTGTAATGGTTTTTTCCATTGTGATACTACTGTTTAAACAGTTGTATTTCTGGTCAATCAGTTGGTGATAATTCATTTGGTTGAAGTGTTATTCTTGGGAAATATAGCTTCAATTTCCTATATTCATCCTTGTTATCATTTCTAAAATATTACGGATCTAACACAACGCTTGGTATGGTAGAAACGTTCGTCTAAGCACATTTACATGCGTCAAACTACAGTTTGTAAGTGTGTTTAAATTTATCTGAGTGCAATATACTTATATTCACTTAGACACACTGAGACTGCACTTAGACTTAAATGCACTTGGATGTACATTGTACACTTTGTATTGGATCCTGACTTATTCTGAAATGCTGCACATCGAGTCTTCCATGGTTGTGGATGTTTTCTTAACCGGGCGTTTGGATGCACTATTGAACTGAATTGCGGTTAGTTGACAGTAGACCAAATAGCAATCATCTCCTAATTGCACTTCTGTTACTTTCAAGTTGGCTATGAGTGGAATGTGATTGCAATTTGATGGCTATTTCTTGTGGATGCTATTATACTCATTTGCAATTCAGTTCAATAATGCATCAGTATGAATCCTTATTTCGGAAACAGTAAAATCAAGCACTCGGTCGAGCGCCTCATCTGCTGTATGATGGCATGTATGATATCTAATCTAGATTGTCCAAGTAATGAGCCTCCTTGTGGATAGAGTGTATCTTCAAATTGTTGGGAATCTGCAGAAGCAAATTCCGAATTCAGATCTCTTGGTCGAGTGTATGATGGCATGTATGATATCTAATCTAGATTGTCCAAGTAATGAGCCTCCACGTGGATAGTGTATCTTCAAAATATTGGGAATCTGCAGAAGCAAATTCCAAATTCAGATCTCATACTATTAAACAAACATGAACCAAGCAATCACAAAGCATACATGATTTTACGTGAAAAAATTCTTGTGGAAAAAACTACGGCAAAAAGTGACAGCGAATTACTGTGAAATCAATAGTACGAGATAGAATCACTTACAATAATTCAAAAACTTTCTTTTTCGCCTTCCAGAAGCTCCCAAAAATGTTTAGCCCTCCCAAGAATAGCCTAGAAAATATTGGAATTATCCTAATCTAGCAATTACACCCATATATAATGTCACACCCAAATAGGAAACAATTCCCTCAATTTCGCAAAACCACACATTTCTGTACAATCATTGAAAGCACCTTTAATAATATCGATTTGGACTGGCAAAATGTCCAGCGAGCAAAGAGAATAAATCAGGATTTTCTCGATGAGATCAAGTAGACTAATGACGGGATCAAGTGGTCCGTCGATGCCATCGGTAGATTCAGTTACAGACAAATTTAAGACATCTGATAACACAAATTATACCGACCGAACAAGCCTAATTGGTAAATTCACGACCATTAAATGGACAGTTAAAAGAAACTGAATTGCAGCTCAAGTTTAGCAGTGAATCAGATGGGTCAGATTGTCTAGTCAGCATGAACTTTCATGCTGCATATGAAGTGGGTCCACGATTTAGATGGTCCAGATTGAGTTTTACTTGTATTCCAATAGCATATGGAAGCTTATATGCAGCATATTGAGTTTTACTTCATGCGTGTAGGCAGGCATAGATGCACGTCTGCGGGACGCGGCTTCGGTGGTTGAACCGCCGAGCTCGGTGCTTCTGGGACTTTTGGGCCCACCGTGATGTGTGTTTTATATTCACGCCATCCATCTGTTCTCCTAGCTGGTGCTTCTGAGACTGGGGCCCACCATGATGTGTGTTTTATATCCGCACGCCCAAAAATGAAGCAGATCCAAATCTCAGGTGGACCACACCACAGGAAACAGTGGTGATTGAAGGTCCACCCTCAAAAGCTTCCTAAGGCCCACCATAATGTTTATTGCCATCCAACCTGTTGATAAGGTCACATAAACCTGGATGAAGGGAAAACACAAATATCAGCTTGAACCAAACCTTCTGTGGCCCTCAAAAGGTTTTTAATGGTAGGCGTTCAAACATTACTTTTTCCTGTGGTGCGGTCCACCTAAGATTTGGATCTGCTTAATTTTTGGGGTCATGCCCTAAAATGATCTGGAAAAATGGATGAACAGGGTGGAAATAAAACATATACATCAGTGGGCCCCACAATCCCGGAACCACGGAGCTCAATGGTACACCAGATCCACTGAAGCCGCATCCACGTCTGCGTGTGCACGTCGGCTTGTGGCTACATGCACGCATGTGGGGTACGTATTGGAATTGTCCCTACATGCAATTCCATGCACGTATGAGCGCATGTGCTCATCTGCAATGCATTTGAAATCAAGGTTTATAACACTGGATTGTAAGTGGTCTATTGGGGATAGGGCTGTCAATGGGCCGGGTTAGGTCTGGGCAAGCCTGGCCTGTAATTCTGAAGCTAAGCTCAAATCCAGCCCGGGTCCATGATGGGCTGAAATAGTCTAGCCCGACCCGAGTTCGCCCGAGCCCAAACCCTGAATATCTCTGTGGATAAATGATATTTCGGTGTGCCTCATGTGTGAGAGAGAGGGAGAATAAAATAAAACGGAGAAAAGTAGGTTTAGAAAAGACTTATCAGGTCGAGTTGGGTTTACGGGCTTTTGAGTTGTTTAAAAAAAAAAAAAAAAAAATTTCAGATGATCCAACCTAAATTTTTATGGATTGGCTTTGGGGCCAAAATTCAAGACCTCGCACATCTAACAGGAATACAATTTTGTGAGATGAATTAAATATCTTCATGCGTATTAGACTGATAGATTCTCCAAAATGTATCTATCCATTTTGATTGACCAGATATTTCTGTTTATGGTATTTAACTGAGTCCGTGTCATTAGGACGCAAACCATCCTCTTGTATTTTCAAGAGAAAGATAAATTATCTTTATGGAATAAGATCGGGAATTACTGTGAAGCCGGGAGAGAGATTTTAAAAATAATAATAATAACCACGAGATTATGGAAGTCAGTAAAAGTCAATATCATATGTTAATAATTTTGAGCCTGAAAATTAGTAGGGAGATGTCTCTCAACTGCAAATTGGAGGGATTGAGATTGGCGTGGACTTTGAAAGAACCTATGACGTTCATATTTAGGTTTCTTTTTTAAAAAAGAGAGAGAAGAAAAAGAGGGTATTGGGAATGAATGATTGAAAAGGATATCCAACCTTCCACATTTAACAAGCATGTGGTCCAACCTGACAAGTAGTGACCTGGCTTTTGGGTAAGGATGGAAAAAAAAATATGGGCCGCTTGCAGAATCCCAAATGCGGTTGATGGTCCAGATTAAAACCTTACGCCATCATAGTAGGGCCCACCTATTGGACAGTCTGGATTCACCATCATACAGCCCCCTAAAGGGTCGATTGGCAACGAAACTGGAAAACTCACTAATGTGTAAAATGAGTAAATTTATGCTCCAAACGTTCAGGTACAAAATCTTTAACGGGAAAGATAACAACTCATGCTACAGTTACAGACACTGAAACCTTTCAAGGCTTCAACCCAATTCAAAAAAGTGTCACGAATGCTGGTGGCCCATTGCATCATCTCCATTGACTTACCTTTGGTTGCATTTGGTACAGGTATTATCTAACAAAGTTTCGATATCTCTAGCTAAGACAGACCGCAGCGCCATCACCACTGCCACCCACCCACCCACTACAACAACAGCAACAGCAGCAACAATAACGAAAGAGTTGCGGGAGGCCAGGAGGCCTGAAATATTGAGATCAAAGAGGAAAGGGAGAAATGAAGTTAATCTCTGGAACTACAGCTGCTTTTGTGCTGAAATGAAGTTAATCTCTGCAATTATTGTAGCCTCTCCACGAAGTCATCAGCGGACCCTTCAACAGAAAAGCTCTTTCTGACACGATGTGAGCCAAGGCCAATAAGCAATTGAGTGGATATCCACCAAGTCATCAGAGAAACAACTCTAAGATCTAAGAAAAAGAAAAAGAATTCAGCCTCTATAGATAAATGCACTTGCAACGCTATCTGATCCGCCAGAAGGAAATGATACTTTGCTCGATGGTCCTCGGTAGAAGTAATAAGCAGCAGTTCTAATAAGGCACAGCCATAACCTTCTAGAATTCGCTGAAATTGCAATCTTATTGAAATTTCACCACCCTATCATGAAAGAGTCTATCTGCCAAGGAAACACCAACATGAGCCCCACTATCAGCATTGGATTACTCAATCAAGAAACCAGAAATTTCAGATAACTTAAATCTTGGATTGAGTTTAAAACCGAAAGAAGAAAACAAAGTCTCGAGTTCATGAAAAAACTAGAATGACTAAAGCTCTTGCTCTACTGGCCACTGTTTTTTATGGATAGACTTTCAAGTTCACCAGGCACTTAAAACTCCTTTATTTACCATCCCGTTTGAGTAGCGGGTGATATCTTAACATGGATATGGAAAAACCATCCAGAAATCAGTCAATGTGGAAATCAGTGGAAATGACAAAGGGACAGGTGTCAATGTAAGGTGTTTGGTTTTCGAGTTGATTTCCATGGCAATGAACCTAAGTTCAATGTTCAACAGTACAAGGTGTTTCACATTGACATGGAAAGGCCCATGAATTAGCTTTTTGGGAGGCAATTTAAAAGGAGGAGAAGAAAAAGAAGAAACTAGTTTTCCAAGGAAAAGTATAATCAAACACCACGTCCTTGTTCCCAAACAGACCCAAATGCACGAAGGGCATAGGTACTCATGCAACTCCGCAAAATGCAGACCAAAATATCCCTGCTTTACACATGGAAACTTGTGTTGGTGACATGACCATTGATTTTGTGGACCACCATATGCATGGCTACAACTCAAAAAGGAAGGTGATGTAACCCATTTGATCAATGGCCTGAAACAGTGATGGCTACCTCAAAAATGACCGGCTGCATTCAACCAGCAAACTCCAAATTGGATGGTCAGAGTGATTCAATCACTACAATATCTAGCCAATGGCATATCCACATGGTTGATCAAACCAATGTTATGGCACACCATACATACTTTCCATAGTATGGTGGCCACAGTACTTTATAGAGCTTCTAAAAGGTGTCTCTTACTATAGGGATGATAAAAGAGTGTCTTCCTAGAGGGATGATGAAAGGAAAACAACCTCTTGAAGTTGCAGAACATGGATACATTAACTAGGATTACCTCAATTCGGTGGCCACCATCTCACTCACTTTGGGTCACTGCAAGGAGTCAAGAGGGGGGAATGAAGGGACAGACTGCAATATGAACTTGCGGCCACTTCTCAAACCCGGTGAAGAACTCGACCTCCTCAACTCATGCAAGCAATTGTGTGGAGGAGAAACCCGCTTCTGATTCGGAGAACTCGTCTTCACTGCCTTGATGGGGGAGTAGGTCTCCTTCAGTATGTCCGGAGTTTCGTCTTCTGAAATGCTATTCAGCCCACCGATGGAATCAGGATGCATGACAAACTTGCTGCCTCTAAAGCGAGCAGTCGGAGTGACAGGAGAACCACGCTGACGATGGGGAGAGACTGATAAACACGAACTTCCATGACATAACTGGGCCTGTGGATCCTTTGAACATTCAATATCAGATGATGATGAAGCAGCAGCCTTTGATGGATGATGTTGTTGCAGTGGGGTAACATCACATAAGCCTGCAAGTCCATCCCATCCGGGTGAAAATGGATCCACCTCCCCTTCCACATGGCGGTCCAGCTCCCGATCATGGAGAGCCAGACCTGCATTTGCTTCTCTTGCAGTCACAGGCCTGCTGCTGTTTAAATTTTTGGGAGACCTTGGGGATTTCCTGTAGGATGATGAAAGAGAAATTTCGGATTCAAGTGATGATGTCCGTCGTTTTCTTGTAGGATGCCTAGATTCGGTCATATCCCTTCCAAAACTGAGCGCAGAAACAGATAGGGTGCAATAAATAACAGGTATTCATGTCATAATCATACCTTTCAAAAAAAAAAAACATATAGGAACCATACCTTGAGCACCGGTACAATGGTGTTAAGGGAGAGAGGTCTGCATGGGATTGCTCCTTGAGCAAGGTATCCCTCTTAAACTCTACCACATCCAGCTTCTGATCAGAGAGGTCCTCCAATCGTTCATCTTCAGCCTTTCTATGTTCCACTTCTGTGATATCACCAAATCCTACAAAAAAAAAAAAAAAAACAACAAAACAAATTTCTTGGTAACAGGCAAAAAAAAAAAAAAAAACCCAGGCAATATGTCAACACAAAATGAAAGACCATCTGAGTATCCAACTACTAGATTTAGGGGGTGTTTGGGTATCTTGAGAGTTGAGAAAGAGTGTATATGGAATTGATTTCTGCCCAAAGCTGATACTCCATCTCAGGTCTCACCTGAAAAAAGCACACTCAGTTTTGGGAAGAAAAGGTAGGAAAAACAGAAGCTAATCAACAATCCAATCATGGGTGGCCTCACCCCCATATTCACCGTAGTAATGTGGTTTAGGTTTTATTAACGGAAATGGATATGGCCCACCTAGCTCTTATTCTCTTATTATCTTTTATTTATGTTAATTGGAATATGCTGGGTATCTTTTCTTTTGTTACTTAAAGAATATAATTGTCATATTAGATTTGTTTAGTTATCAAAAGGGAGAAGGGGAGGTCCAACTCAATGAGGGCCTCTCTCTTTTTCTTCTTTTCTTTCATGTGCTACAGTCCTGCTACGGTAACAAGCAACTTTTTATACATGGCATCAGTTTCTGATATAATCCATCTCTCCCATCTACGGGCTGATCCCTCTTGTGCCAAAAATCTTTTAAGAATCTTAGGATTTCTTTTCTTTCGTTGTGCCAGGACTTTGTAAATGCCTGTATGCGAGAAGGGGATATGGCACTTGTGATCATCGCCTCTTTCAGGATGTGTGAACTTGTGGGCTGATTACCTTAGTCAGATGCCGTATTCATGATCATCAACCCTCGTGATTGGTTGGAACGTGTGGGCTGATTATTCTCTTCATGATCATCAACCCTACTGATTGGTTGGAACGTGTGGACTGATTATTCTCTTCATGAACATCAACCCCCGTGACCGGTTCGAGAACTAGATTCATAAATCCATATGATTTTTTAAGGCTCCAGATAACCTTTATTAAATAAAATGAAACAAACGATCTCCAATGGTCTAAGTCCACTCAATTATCTTTAACAGCAAAGGGAAAATTGAAACACTTGAACACAGAGAAACTTGATGAGAGTTCTAGTATATATGAACAATGGATCCAAGAGAATGCTCAAATTATGATATGGTTATGGAATAGTATGGAATCATCCATCGGTGCTAACGTAATTTTTTTGGATACTGTAAAGGAAGTGTAGGATGCATTCCAAGAGATGTATTCATCCAACAAAAGTATCCCCGAACATGTCAATTATATGATGAAATATTTGAGCTCCAATAAGGTGACAAAACACTAGGTGAATATTATTCTAAACTCAAACGAATGTGGGAAGAGTTGAATGTGTATCGAGCCCTTACTACTGATTTGGAAAAGGTACGTGATCAACATGAGTTTCATGTAGCCAAGTTCTTATCTGGTTTGAAACGTGAGTACGAACCGGTTTGTGCACAGATCTTGGGTGGCAAGGATGTGCCATCTTTGTTAACGGGTATCTTTTGGCTCTACAGTGGAGTCAATGAGAACACTGCTTTAATATCCTTCACTGTTCAAGGCCGTCGCGGCGGTCGCATTGGCAGAGGCAACAAGGTAGTCATGGTGAAGAGGGAGGAGGTTGCAGTAGAGGTCGTCGACCTAAAAAGTGCAAGCATTGTGGGCTCTCAAAATTACTTGAAAATTGTTGAAATATTCATGGGAAGCTAGCATGAGCTAATCAAGCATCTTACATTGGAAATAAGAGTGGTCCATCTACAACTCAACAAGCACAAGAGCCGATTACACTCACTCAAGAAAAGTGTTCCAAGTTGCTGAAAATTTTGCAAAATCAACCTACTTCTGCTACTTTTAGAACTACTTCCACCCCTACAGCTACATTTATGACGTCAAGTATTGCCTATTTAGGTTCTAAGGGCTAACACCCCGATCCATAGCTCAAGTTGTAGACCGAGTAAAGATACCTCATTTCAACACTGAGGTCTTGGTATCGATTCCCTAGTGGGGGTGGCTAATAGTGAAGTGTGCACTCTAAAGCATCTAACCATATGCCAGGTGAATCCAGTGCATTTCCCCCATTAATACATCATTAACGGGCTCATTTGTCACTCAGGAAGATGGTACTTAATCTAAAATATGTGGAATTGATATTGTTCACCCTCACTCTTCCCTTCCATTATCATCTGTAATTTATGTTCCCAAATTTTCCCCAAGTCTTTTATCTGTTAACAAACTCATCAAATCTCTTAATAACTTTGTAAACTTCTATCTCTCACATTGTGCTTTTCATGATCTAAAGACGAAGAAGAAGATTAAAGAAGGATATCAATATGATAGGTTGTACTATCTTAATTGTGACATTGTTGGTGTAGTAGTACAGAAGAACATCTCTCCTTACTAGTGACACCGTCCATATCAAGTCCAGAGAGTGAAGTGTGTGAATTGAGTAAACATCATTGTGCTACTTTTCCACCACATGTAGAAAAGTATAGTTTAGTTTCTTTTTTATTTAGTTCATTCAGATGTTTGGGGACCAGTTAAAATCTCTAGTAGGTCGGGGTACAAGTATTTTCTTACCTTCGTTGAAAATTTCTTGCGAATGACCTGGATTTATTTAATGAAAGACAGATTTGAAGTATTCTCTAGTTTTAAGACTTTTCACATGGAAGTACAAAATTAATTTAATCGAAAAGTATTTGTGTTTTGTTCCGATAATGCCAAAGAATATATGTCAGAAGCCTTTAACCAATGTTTTTCTGAAATGGGAATCCTTCATCAAACATCATGTGCCCACAGTCCACAACAAAAAAGTGTTGCGGAGAAGAAAAAATGCCACCAACTAAAGGTGACTCATCTAGTTTTAAGACTTTTCACATGGAGGTACAAACTTAATTTAATCGAAAAGTATTTGCGTTTTGTTCTGATAATGCCAAAGAATATATGTCACAAGCCTTTAGCCAATGTTTTTCTGAAATAGGAATCCTTCATCAAACGTCGTGTGCCCACGGTCCACAACAAAACGGTGTTGCAAAGAAGAAAAAATGCCACCGACTAAAGGTGACTCATGCTCTATTACTTCATGTAATGTTCCCAAAAGTTTTTTGAACTAAACAGTGCTCACAGCATGTTTTCTTATCAATTGAATGCCCTCAACCATTCTAATGGGTCAATTATCATATGAACATCTACTTCCAAATGCTCCATTGTTTTCTTTACGCCCCAAAGTTTTGGGATGCATACGATCTGTTCATCAGTTGGAATCGGGCCATGATAAATTAGATCCTAGAGCCATTCAATGTCCTTTTCGTGTGTACTCAATTATACAAAGATGTCATCCTTGTTAGTCCTCTTTGAAGACAATATATATATATATATATATATATATATATATATATATATATATATATATATATATATATATATATATATATGCAGACATTACATTTTTCGAGTCCACTCCATTCTTCTCAAAAGACTGTAAATCTCTTGATGTGGAAGTTGTGCATGTACCTATTGCAGTTGAAGAAGATGTAATCAATCTCCTCCCTATGTTGATTCCATCATTCACCTTGTGCCTCCGTTGCAAGTCAACTCACGATGAACACGTAACGAGAGTACGGCCAACCATGGTATGCCATCCACCATATCTTCTTCCAAACCTAATGATCTAGATACATCTGATGTTCACATTGCCTTAAGGAAAGGTAAGTGTGCTTGTACGGATCATCACAAATAGGTCTCATTTCAATGCTTATTTCCCACTTTCCATATATTTGTTTTATCCTTGTCCCCTCATTTTATTCCCAAGTCATACCAGAAAGAATTGTTACATAAGGGGTGGAAGCATGCAATGAAAGAAGCAATGGTTGCTCTTTATCAGAATAACACTTTGGAGCTCACATGTCTACCTTCCGAAAAAACATGTTGTTGGTTGTTGGTGGATGTACACCATTAAATTTCATCCCAATGAAGCACTTGAACATTTAAAGGCCCTTTTGGTTGTTAAGGGATATACTCAAACCCTTAGAGTCGATTATATTGAAACATTCTCTCCCATTGCCAAGATGAATTCCATTCGTGTTATTCTTTCCATGGCGGAGCTCTCTTCCAATTGGATGACCTCAAAGAGGAAGTCTATAGCAACCACCTAGATTTATTACTTGGGGAGAGTCAAACAAAGTGCGTAAATTGAAGAAGAGAATTTATAGGATAAAGCAATCACCACGTGCATGGTTTGACAAATTTAGTAATTGTGCTACCAAACTATAGCTTTGTTCAAAGCCATGCTGATCATTCTATCTTTGATCGAAAGAGCAATCAAGTCTTATTATGTTAGTAGTATATATATTGATAATATTGTCATTACAGGAAGTGACAGTAAAGAGATTGAGGAATGAGGAGTTTAAAAAGTATATTCATAGCCATTTTCTCACAAAAGATCTTGTTATTTTCAATGTTTTATTGATATAGAAGTAGGTAGATCAAAGGAAGAAATTAATCTATCTCAACGGAAATATCTTATGGATTTGCTCAGGGAGACGGGCCTTCTTAGCACTAAGCCAATAGATATACCAATGGATTTAATTACAAACTTGTTGGTCATCAAGGAGATGCATTCACAGACCCAGGGAGGTATCTAAGACTAATAGATAAACTCATCTATTTAACCATTACTCGTCCAGACATATCTTATGCTATGACTTTGGTGAGCCAATTTATGAGCTCTCTGAGGGTAGCTCACATGGATGCAGTTATTCAAATTTTGCAATTTCTTAAAAGCCACCAAGGTAGGGAATTTTATACAAAAAGAACAATCATCTTCAAATCATAGGATATTCTTATGCAGATTAGGCAGGTTCTCTAGCGGATAAACAATCTACTACTTTGTACTACACTTTTTTAAGATAGTTACTACACATGGGCACTACATGTTTGTAGAGAAAAATCTACTAACCTGGAAGAGTAAAAAGCAGAATGTTGTAGCTCGACCAAGCACGAAAGCAGAATATAAAGCAATGGCTCATACATCGTGTGAGTTAATGTGAATCAAGAAATTATTGCAAGAGATACGATTTGTAATGTACCTACTTATACAATTGTTTTGTGATAATCAGACAGCATCCCATACAAACAATCCAATCTATCACAAGAGAACTAAACATATTGAAGTTGATTGTCACTTCATACATGAGAAGGTCTCTAATGGTGAAATCTCTATGCCGTATATCCAGTCTTAAGATAAACTTACTAACGTATTCACCAAGTCTCTTGGTCATACTTAATCAACACGTGTATTCTCCAAGCCTGGCATCGACAACATCTATGCTCTAGCTTGAGCGGGAGTGTTAACAGAAGTGAATATGACTCACCTAGGCACACCTAGTTCTCATTCTCTTATTGTTTTTAATTTATGTTAATTAGAATTTTGCTTTTGTTACCTTACGGATATAATTGCCATATTAGATTTATTTAGTTATAAAAAGGGAGATGAGGGCTTTCCTCTTCGTTTTTTTATATGGTACAGGATGTGTGATGTAGGCTAGATATGATATGAGGAAATTATAGACAAATTGAAAAGAATTCAAAGTAAAAGATATAATAACCTACCACAAATCTAAGAAATAAAATAAACAATAAAATTTAGATTTCAATCTAAATCACAATCCCACAATAAACTAAACCATATCAAACATGAAATTTCAAAGGATCAATGAAAGCTAGAACTTCCCCCTTTAGCATAGGCTTAGGTTTAATTCAAAGGGGTTGATTTAGTCCTTTTAGGGTTATGGATTTGAAAGGAACTAGGGCTTTGGTAGGATTTGGGGATTTAGGATTTCATATGGAATTGAGGATTAGGGTTTCATAGGGAACTAAGGTTTATAGTAGAATAAGAGTTAGGATTTTAGGCTAAGGTTTATGGGATAGGAAGATGGATTGAAAAAAGGGAAGAAAACGAAGAGAAGAGGTTGACCATACAGTTGTACGGCCCTGTCTGTACATGTAGGGGCTGATGGTGATGGGTTGGGTTTGGTGTAGTGAGGAATAAGAAATGATAGATTTAGGATAGCGGGTTTAAATTTAGAAGGAAAGAGTAAAGGGGTTTAGGGTTTTGAGAAGAAAAGAAAGATTTAAGAAGAAGATGAGAAGGACAAGAGAAAATACATTTTCAAAGAGTAACAAAGAGGATGGATTAGGCTTCACAACATTAATCTCCATTCACAAGAGATTTTCTATCTCAAAACAAGATAAAGAGCTTTTTTATTTCAAAACATTCAATAATGGGCTAGGATTGGATGTCCAAGCCTTTTATAGTCTTAAGAGGGATTTTTTACAAAAAGGCGCTCTCAAATGAAAATCCTCATATTAAGACGCTTAATGACTTTTTACAAAAAGGCACTCTCATATGAAAATCTTCATATTAAGACGCTCAATGAAAGAAAATTTGTTCCTAGCTCCCTAATCTCAACTAAATATCAAAATAAATTCAACATGAATAATCAACTAAATAAAAGAAAAAAAAAAAAAATCTAACATCATAAAGTCTACGATCAATGTGATCTAAGATCACAATGATCCAACCGTCCGATCAACGTGTCCTCGCAATCCAACAGTCCAAACTCCTCAATAAGCAACCCACATGCATCTTCCTAGCGTAGGGTCCTTGAAAATGCATGATCATGCATGTAGGGTCTTCAATGTGGCCCACTTGGACCCATGTAGTGGTCACCAAGCCATAGTGAAACCGAAGCTAATCTCCTCCTCCTCTGGTATCCTCTACAAGGCGCTCGGATGACCTCATCGACTCCCCTCGGCTAAGAAAAATTCGCTCCTAGCAAAATAAAATTGGGATAACACTCCAAGAGGTCCAGGTCGAGTCATTGAAGCTCCATATATGTGATCCACACATAATTTGACACTAGATGTTCTTCCACTTAACAAGATATTTCTGAAATCCTCCATGCTTGGTGGAAACCACTTGCTCGTCCAAAATATCATCAATCTCGTCTTCTCATAAGTATAGATGGTAAAGGCGGCAAAGGCTGAGAAGAGGGATCTGGTAATTGCCAAGGGTCATATGACAAGTCGAGTGTGTCATCATCTAGGTCCATGTGGAGATCAGGGGAAGGGCCTTAAAAAGGCACAACATCTTCCACATTGAATGTAGAACTAATGCTCATACTAGGTGGAAGATCTACAATATACGCATTGGGACCTATCGTTTCAATATTTTATATGGTTCAGTACTGCAGGCTTATAATTTCTTTACAGCTCCTTGTGAAAACCGCTCTAGCATTATCCTTATCATCACTTTATCACTTATTTGAAATTCTTTAAACCTACAGTGAGAGTAAGAAAATGTCTTATACTTTTCGTTGTTCACATTAATTTCATTATGTAAATCATGGATATGTCGTGCCAATGCATGTCGTGCAAATGCATCTGCATACTCAGATGGTCTATGGGAGACTGACATGGGAATGAGATCTATAGGCTTCCTATGCTTGTAACCATGCACTACTTCAAAAGGCCTCATGATTATTGTCCTATTGACCGAACTATTGTATGCAAACTCTGCAACTGCTAAGACTAGATCCCAAGTCATAATATGGTCACTCACAAGACATTGCAAGAGATTTCTTAAGCTTCAATTAACCACCTCCGTTTGACCGTCAGTCCAAGGGTGGTATGTTGATGAGAACTGAAGTCTAGTACCCATCATGTGCCAAAGTGTCTTCCAAAAATAACTCATGAATCTCACATCTATGTCAGACGCAATGGTTTTCGGCAATTCATGCAAGCGAACCACCTCCCCAAAGAATGACTTCACAATGTTGGATGTTTTAGACGTTTTAGAACATGGTAAAAATTGGGTCATTTTATGAAAACGGTCCACCACTACAAATATGGAATCGTGCTTTTTTATCGTCTTGGGTAGCCCAAGTACAAAGTCCATACTGATATCTTGTCACGAAGCGTGTAGCACTGGCAAAGGCATATATAAACCCGTGTTCTGCCTTTTTTTGCTTTGCCAACTGACATGCTGATGCGGACACAAGTGCATTCAAGATGTACCAACGAAGAAAGCGCCAACCACAAGTGTCGTCCTTGTGGATAGGCGAATATTGAGGAGCTGAAGACCTTTCACATGTGATTGGACATATAGAAGACCCCACTTAGGGAAGACACATGTGAAGGGAGATTGGAGAAAGAAGACCGAGCGCCCAAACTTTCTCATACTTATGTTATTTGCGCGTTTTTTGACTTAGGGGTCTTTTAGTAATATTATATCTTTATTTGCTTATCCTAGGGGTATTTTAGTAATTTTATGTCTTTATTTGCTTATTTAAGTGGGGTAAAGCCCTAAACACGAATGGGAACTATTGATTAATGAAAAGCAAACCCTTTGGTTGCCTCCTTCCTCTCTTCTCTCTAATGGTGCTTCTTCTCTTCCCTTGATCTTCTTCTAATTTCTTCTTGGGCCCCTACAACTTCTTCAAGGTAATAATTTTCTTCCTTCTATTTTTCAGTTTTGGCTAATCCTTCTTCGATCAAAATCTTGAGAACCGATCTAAACCCTAAACCCCCAAATTCTCAAATCCCTAATCCGAGAAACTTCTTGGTTCTTCGGACTAGTGATCTTCATTGATCGATTGGGTGTGACCATGCAAGATCGGGAGGTCTCATCCCTCGCCGGATCCAACCTAAGTAGTAATTGAATTCCATACTCCATGGTTGTAGTGATGGCCCGCTCCATTGCATGTTTCCTTTATAATTTTCTCAGTTATGATGATTACTGTTAGAATTTTAGATCATTTATTCCTTTTTATTTCCGCTGTTTAATTATGTCCATGAGCATGCATCATAATTAGGGCTGTCCTGCGTCAAATTTGGTATCAAAGCCTAGGCTTGCATGGTTTTTTGTCTAGATCGAGTTATCAAATTAGGGTTTTGATTTTTTTTTTTTTATGTTTAACTTAGGAAAGTTCCAGGTTTAGAAAGTTTTCAATTTTAGAAAGTTCCTAATCTGGAAAATTTTCAGATTTGAGTTGTTTCCTGTTTCAACTTAATTGTGTCAGTTCATAGTAGTTTTGCATTCATCGCATTCATCTTGAAAGTCATAACACCTAGTAGTCTAGTTAGGTAGAGTTTGGTTCAAGTCTTCATTGTATGCCCATGAGAAGAGGTAGAGGTTTCGGACTTCAACCTACCATGAATAACGAGCAGTTATCTGAGCAACTTGCTCAATTGATACAAAAGATAACCGCCCTAGAAGCGAGTCAAAGGCGTGAGTTTGCCCGCCTTGAGAACCAAATTACCACTACCATGACTAAAGTGGAGCAACTAGAGGCGTCCCAAAAGGAAAACCCCGCTGTAGGGGAAGATGCGCACTCTCAAGTGGAAGGAATCATTGAAGAACGTGCTGTTACACGTGGTGGTAGTGAGGATAGAGATCGTGGTAACGGTCGTAGTGTAGTGCGAGAGGCACGAGCCACATGTGGTCATCAAGAACGTTATGATCCAGATGAGCGTGCGATGAAGAGTGTGAGAGTTGAGGCCCCGAGTTTTGATGGGCGCTTAGATCCCAAGGCATTCCTTGACTGGGTTGCTGACATGGACCACTACTTTGAGTGGTATGGCATGTCAGAAAACCGTCAAATGCGGTTTGCTAAGATGAAGCTTGTGGGTCAAGCCAAGCTCTTCTGGACCAACACCGAGCGTAGGATAGAAAGAGTTGGTAGAGCCCCTATCACACATTGGTATGAGATGAAAGAGAAGTTAAAGGAGAAGTACCTTCCTCTCTCATACCGTCAGAAGCTCCTTGACCAATGGCAATCCTTACGCCAAGGGTCAATGTCTGCCGCTAACTACATCGCTAAATTTGAAGAGTGTGATGCGATGTGATATCCGAAAAGACCCTCTAGTAACGCTCTCGCGTTTCAAGACGGGCCTTGTGCGGATCTTCAGCGTGAACTTCTTACTCGGCCCTTAACGGACTTAGATGAAGCATATCAAGTCGTGCAGGAGTTAGAGCAATATCTGAAGGCTCCTATCGTTCGTCGTTTTGAGTCCCGAGACTCCAGTGCTAGATCTAGTTCCCAAGGAACTAGACCTAATATTGGTGGTCAACCCAGGGCACAGGCGACCATTCCGTCTAGGCCTAGGGAGGACAAGGGCAAAGGGGTTCTTGGTGCCGGTCCTAGTAACATGAGCCAAGTGAGGTGCTATGAGTGTGACAACCTTGGCCACATGTCTAATCAGTATCCTACGAAGAGCCATGGGAAAGCCTTAGTTATAGGCGAGCCCCACAAGGGTGGAGATGACCAGGGTGATTATGAAGTTGAAGAGTATCACCCTAAAGGAGGACTTACTGATGAAGAAGAAGTGGATGAAGAAGCAACGCTTGCAGTAGTCAGGCGTGTGTTAGCTCAGTCTAGAAGTAGTGCTGGCTGGCGTCGAAGCACTATCTTTTACATTATTGCCAAGTGTGGTGAAAAGAATTGTAAGGTGATAGTGGACAGTGGAAGTCAGAATATGATTTCCACTAGCACCTTAGATCGCTTAAAACTGAAATCCACACCTCATCCAGACCCGTATAAAGTTTATTGGGTTGACAAGACATCCCTACCTGTCACCCAGCAATGTCTAGTCCCCATCAAGTTTGGGTCATACAAAAAATCCCTGTGGTGTGATGTTTTACCTATGGATGTGGGACATGTTATCCTAGGTAGACCGTGGCTATTCGATAATGATGTCACGATCTTTGGCCGTTCGAATGCGTATACTTTTATGTATAATGGTAAAAAGATCAAACTTAATCCCATGCCACCTGAGAATACACTAGGGAAGAAGAAGGATGAGAAGGCAAGTGAGCCTAGAGAAATGGGAAAATCCAAACTTAAGTCTTTACATATAATCAGCGCAAGAGAGTTTGAAAAAGAGGCTAAGGAGGATTCTATGGTGTATGCCCTTGTGGCTAGAGAAATTACACCTGAGGTTCCATCAGAGTTGCCTTGTGAGGTGACCTCGGTCCTGAAGGAATACAGTGATGTATTTCCTGAAGACTTACCGAATGAGTTGCCACCTATGAGGGACATACAGCATGCCATTGATCTTGTCCCAGGGTCTACTCTACCGAACCTTCCTCACTACGGGATGAACCCTGCAGCGCATGCAGAGTTGAAAAAGCAAGTTGATGAGCTTCTGCAAAAGGGTTTCATCCAAGAGAGTATGAGCCCGTGTGCCGTGCCTGCATTGTTGACGCCAAAGAAAGACGGCACGTGGCGCATGTGTGTGGACAGCCATGCCATAAACAAAATTACTGTCAAGTATAGATTCCCTATACCTAGACTTGATGATATGCTTGACATGTTGGCCAGGTCCACTATATTCTCTAAGATAGACCTCAAGAGTAGATATCACCAAATCCGTATACGCCCAGGAGATGAGTGGAAGACGGCGTTTAAGACGAAAGATGGGCTATATGAGTGGTTGGTCATGCCCTTCGGCTTGACTAACGCACCCAGTACTTTCATGCGGGTGATGACATAAGCTTTGAGGCCGTTCATGGAAAAATTCCTAGTGGTGTACTTTGACGATATTCTTATTTATAGTACCACTAAGGAATCACACCTTGAACATTTAAAGAAGGTCTGTAGTGTCCTTAGGAAGGAAAAGTTGTACGCTAATCTTAAGAAATGTGCATTCATGTCTAGCCAAGTTGTGTTCTTAGGATTTATAGTGTCATCTGAAGGGATGCGCGCAGACCCTGAAAAAGTCAGGGCCATAGTTGAGTGGCCAGAACCAAGGAACATTCATGAGGTGCGAAGTTTTCACGGCCTAGCAACTTTTTATCGTCAGTTCATTAGGGGTTTTAGCACGATCATGGCTCCCATTACCGAGTGCATGAAAAAGGGAGAGTTCGTGTGGTCTAAAGTCGCCGTCAAGGCTTTTAAAGAAATTAAGGGCAAGATGGTGAAAGCTCCTGTCATGCGTCTACCTGACTTTTCTAAAGTCTTTGTAGTAGCGTGCGATGCGTCTGGGGTCGGTATAGGTAGAGTGTTGAGTCAAGAAGGACACCCAGTGGCCTATTTCAGTGAGAAACTGAATGAGGCAAAACAAAAATACTCCACTTACGACAAAGAATTTTATGCGGTAGTGCAATCCCTAAGACATTGGCGACACTACCTCCTACCGCAAGAATTCGTTTTGTTTTCTGACCATGAGGCTTTGAGATATTTGCATTCTCAGAAGAAACTCAACCCAAGGCATGCAAAGTGGGTAGCGTTTCTTCAGGAATATTCGTTTGTTTTGAAACACAAGGCCGGGGTTGAAAACAAACCAGCGGATGCCCTTAGTAGGAGAGTGGCGTTGCTCAACTCCTTGAGTGTAGAGGTAGTCGGATTTGAGCAACTGAAAGATGAATACCCCATATGTCCTGATTTTGAGGGTACTTACGCGTCGCTCTCTAGTGACCAGCATATTATGGGTGAATATGTTCTTAAAGATGGCTTTCTTTTCAAGGGAGACAGACTTTGTATTCCCCGTATGTCTCTTCGTGAATTCCTCATCTGGGAGCTTCATTCAGGAGGGATAGCTAGCCATTTTGGTCGTGATAAGACCATTGCCCTCGTGGAAGATCATTTCTATTGGCCAAGCCTCAAGCGAGACGTAGCCAAAGTTTTAGGGCAGTGTCGAACATGTCAGCTGGCAAAGCAAAGAAAGCAAAATACCGGGCTGTACACGCCATTGCCAGTGCCACATGCTCCATGGCAGGACATTAGTATGGACTTCGTGCTCGGGCTTCCCAAGACTATAAAAAAGCACAATTCCGTTTTTGTCGTTATGGACCGTTTTTCTAAAATGGCGCATTTCCTCCCATGTTCGAAGACGTCAGATGCGTCTCATGTTGCTCGTCTCTTTTTTGATAGTGTGGTGCGTCTCCATGGGTTACCTAAAACCATAGTGTCTGATCGTGATGTTCGATTTACTAGCTATTTTTGGAAGACACTGTGGCACATTATGGGAACTCGTTTGCAATTTTCTACTGCTTACCACCCACAAACAGATGGTCAAACTGAAGTGGTAAACCGTAGCCTTGGAAATCTTCTACGTTATTTAGTGGGTGAACATGTTAAGACTTGGGACCTAATTTTACCAACTGCTGAACTTGCTTATAATGGGTCAGTTAATAGATCTACAAGGTTGAGTCCTTTTGAAATTGTAAGTGGTTATAAACCTAGAATGCCCATAGATCTCTTACCTATGTCTGTTACCCAAAGGTCTTCTGAGTCAGCCGATGCATTCTCACGCCATATTCATGATTTGCATACACATATTAGACAGCGGTTAAATAAAAGCAATGATGATTATAAAGTTTCAGCTGATTCTCATCGTAGAGTGCAAGAATTTCAAGAAGGAGACTATGTAATGGTGCGAATAAGGCCAGAGCGATTCTCTCAAGGATCTGCAAAGAAATTACAAGCGCGTAGTGCTGGACCATTCAAGATATTACAAAAGGTTGGGTCCAACGCGTATCGGGTTGACCTTCCACCTGAAATGAGCATTAATCCAACTTTTAATGTGGAAGATCTAGTCCGTGCCCATACTCCCATTGTTGATACATCGTCCCTTTCATGGCCTTTTTCTGAGTTTGCTACCCAACCCCTTCCACCCCCTCCTCCACCCATTACCCATAAAGAAGCAATTGAGGAAATCTTGGATGACGAGATAGTATCCACGAGAGATGGGGGTTTCCAAAGGTATCTTGTCAAGTGGAAGAACAAACCATCGTCTGAATCTACGTGGCTGTCGGGCGACGCATTGCAGGGTATTGATCCAGATCTACTCGAGCGCTACAAAAGTTTCAACTCGTCGGAGTCGAGTTTTTCTCACCCGAGGGGAATTGATGCGGACACAGGTGCATTCAAGGTGTACCAACGAAGAAAGCGCCAACCACAAGTGCCGTCCTTGTGGATAGGCGAATATTGAGGAGCTGAAGACCTTTCACATGTGATTGGACATATAGAAGACCCCACTTAGGGAAGACACATGTGAAGGGAGATTGGAGAAAGAAGACCGAGCGCCCAAACTTTCCCATACTTATGTTATTTGCGCGTTTTTTGACTTAGTTAGGGGTCTTTTAGTAATCTTATATCTTTATTTGCTTATCCTAGGGGTATTTTAGTAATTTTATGTCTTTATTTGCTTATTTAAGTGGGGTAAAGCCCTAAACACAAATGGGAACTATTGATTAATGAAAAGCAAACCCTTTGGTTGCCTCCTTCCTCTCTTCTCTCTAATGGTGCTTCTTCTCTTCCCTTGATCTTCTTCTAATTTCTTCTTGGGCCCCTCCAACTTCTTCAAGGTAATAATTTTCTTCCTTCTATTTTCCAGTTTTGGCTAATCCTTCTTCGATCAAAATCTTGAGAACCAATCTAAACCCTAAACCCCCAAATTCTCAAATCCCTAATCCGAGAAACTTCTTGGTTCTTCGGACTAGTGATCTTCATTGATCGATTGGGTGTGACCATGCAAGATTGGGAGGTCTCATCCCTCGCTGGATCCAACCTAAGAAGTAATTGAATTCCATACTCCATGGTTGTAGTGTTGGCCCGCTCCATTGCATGTTTCCTTTATAATTTTCTCAATTATGATGATTACTGTTAGAATTTTAGATCATTTATTCCTTTTATTTCCGCTGTTTAATTATGTCCATGAGCATGCATCATAATTAGGGTTGTCCTGCGTCACATGCCCTACACTGCCCAATAATCTTCGCTACGTCTCGCTTGAGACTGAGTTAATAAAATCGATCTTCCACAAGGGCAATAATCTTGTCGCTACCAAAATGATCAACTACCCCTCTAACATAAAGCTCTCAAACTAGAAAATCTCAAAGAGAAGTGCAGAGAATGCAAAGTCTCTCACCTTTAAATAAGAATTCATTGATTAGGGCAAACCCACTATCACTCCTAGACTGATCTTCCAAGAGTGACGTGTACACCTTTTCAAAATTTGAGCACGCAAATTATTCTCCTTTCGCTTATTCGAACCCAATGATTTCCACGCCCATAGATTAGAGTAACGTCACTCGATGACTAAGGATATCGGCAGGTTTGTTTTCAACCCCAACCTTATGTTTCATAACAAAGGTGTACTCCTGGAGAAACTCTACCCACTTGGCATGCCTTGGATTTAGCTTCTTCTGAGAGTTAAGGTATCTCAAAGCCTCATGGTCAGAAAACAAGACGAAATCTTGCGGCAGTAGGTAATGTCGCCAATGTCACAAGGATTGAACTACCGTGTTCCTTGTCATAGGTAGAGTATTTGCTTCACCTCATTCAATTTCTCAGTAAAATAAGCAACAGGGTGCCCTTCCTGGCTAAGTACTCCACTTATACCTACACCATGCGCATCACATGAAACCTCGAAGACTTTAGAAAAGTCAAAAAGGAGCATGACAGGAGCCACAATCATCTTGCCATTAATTTCTGCATACTCTGTGGGGTTCATCCGATAATGAGAAAGTTTTGGTAGAGTCAACTTGGAGGCAAGATCAATGGCATGTTGAATGTCCTGAACTCCTCTAATACCGAATTCACCTCAAGTAACATACCCTACGCTAACCTTGGGTGTAACCTCTCTTGCCACGAGGGCATACACCAACGACTCAACCTTAGTTTCCCTCTCAAACTCTTTGCCGTTTATTATATGGAGAGATTTAGGCTGAGATTTCCTTGTCTCTTTAAGATCACCCTTCTTAAGGTCATCTTTCTTATATGGGGTGCTTTTGGACAGAAGAGCGTCACATCACGATCATAGAGCTAAGGGCTACCCAAAAATAATGTGGCCCACATCCAAGGCAGGGCATCACACGACAACGTGTCTTTGAAGGAAACAAACTGGTTGGGAATGAGACACCGTTGAGAAACTGGTATCAAGGACACATCAACCCATGAAACTTATAGGACTAAGGGTGAGGAACAAGTTTCAAACCCAAATGAGATACAATGCTAGCGAAGACCACATTGGTGCAACTAGGGGTGCACATTTAACCGGTAGAACCGTGGAACCGGACCAGAACCGTTGGATCGGTCCGGTTTGGTCCGGTTCTAGACAGCACCGGTTCTGGTTCCGGTTCCAAAATTTCCAGAACCGTTGGATACGGTTCGGTTTCGGTTCAAGGGCACGCAGAACCGAACCAAACCGTTAACCGAACCGTGGACCCGATCCGTTGAACCGTGGCCCAGATCCACACCGTCCATTGTCTTCTTCTTGGAATTTAGACCGTGAATGGTGAGCTTTAATCATATGATGATATGGCCCACCTGAATAATCAAGCCTTAAAAGCAGTCAGACGGCCTTCTTTCGATCGTTGTAGAGATCACGAGGATGTACACGGCTAAGAAAGCTCAACATGGTTTTAATGGATTCTACCCCCTCTACCTGATGAACGGTTCAGATCCATCTCTCCCTGCATGATGGTGGCCCACAACAAAAGGACGGAAGCTCTGTTTTCAACAGAGTTGACGTACGTCGACTCTGTGACGTTTGGTGGCCCACTTACTGAAGTCTTTTGAAAAATCTACTCCGTTCATGAGATTGAGGACGAAAAACCATCAGGAATAGAGTGCTTTTGGAGCAAAATCAGCATGGCCCATGAGCTTATCTACTCCGCCGTCCATTTCATGTTCAACGGTCATAATTCTACAACAGCCTGCATGGTTTCAGAATGCCACATTGCCAAGGGTTAAATCTCCCTTCTGTACACAATGGACAGTACAGATCGACGATTTGAATGTGGAGTGGGCCACACTGAGAAAATTGCAAAGGGTCTTTTGTTAAATTTTTTAAAAAGCCAGAACCGTGGAACCGATCAGGAACCGAACCGGTTTTCACGGTCCCGGTCTGGTTCGGTTCTAGTGCGCTAACGGTTCGGTTCCGGTTCCAAAAATCTCAGAACCGTTAGGAACGGTTCGGTTCCGGTTTTACCCCAGAACCGGACCAAACCGACCCGTGTGCACCCCTAGGTGCAACTGCCACTATCAATTATAACCTTGCAGTTTTTGTTACCACACTTGACGTGTGGAAAATTGAATTCCTACGCCAATCACCACTCTTTAGCCTAGGCCAAGGCGCATCTAACAACTACAGTGGCACGGTCTCAACTCCTTCAGCTTCTTCATCACTAGCACCAATTTCAGGGTGATATTCTTCTTCTTCACAATCAGCCTGATCATCCTCTTTTTCACAATCGCTAATCACGAGAGCCATATTCCGCTCTTTTGTGGAGCATTGACGTGTGAAATGGTCATATCATTGGCAATTGTAACACAATGTTTGCTCACCTGCCCTTAAGTAGGTGTACTAGCAAACCCTTTTCCATTCACGTCCCTATTGTTGGATTAAGCACCAGTAGGGGCTTTGGATTGACCCCAAAAATTAGGCTTAGCTCTCTGGGGAGTGGCCCTAACATTGGATTCACAAGAGTCAAATTGGCTCACGAATTGCAGTTTCAAATACCGCCCGAGTTCTTGCACCACTTGTAGGCATGCTCTAGGGTGCTAACGTCATGAGGAATGAGCTCAAGCTGAAGCTCAGGTCGGATGCCCGTCCTAAAACGGGAAATGGTCATCAACGGGTCTTCCTCGATGTTACATCACACCGTATACTCATCAAGCTTGGCAATGTACTCAGTCACGGGCATTAATTTTGATGAAAGGATTACCACTAATCCAAAAGCTTTCGGCGGTAAGAGAGTGGAAAGTACTTTTCCTTCAAGATCTCTTTCATCTCGGCCCACAATGAGACCGGGTCATCTTCAAACCTCTCCATCTTACACTCGACATTTGTCCAAAATAATTTGGCTTAGCCCACCAACTTCGTCTTGGCAAACCTCACCCGAAGATGATGGGACATATCTTACTACTCGAAATAATAGTTGATGTCTGCAAACCAATCAAGGAAGGCCTTGGGGTCCAAGCGACCATCATAGTTCAGAGCCTTAACCTTCACACTCTTCATGACTCGATCATCAGGATCATGGTGGTCTAAATACTTTCCATGAGGTGGCTAGGTACGCACCCCACCACGGCCAACACCCTGGCCACTAGAGCTGGGCATCGGTCCGAGTCGAATCGGATTGGGACCAACCCGATCCGATCCGAAACTTGAATACCCTAACCCGAATCCGATCCAATCCGGGACCGAGTCTGGGTCACCTGACCCAGACCGATCCGAACTTTGCATTGCATGATCCGATCCGAGTCCGACTCGGTCAGGAAAACTGAGTTGGATCGGATTTGACCTCGTTTGGATCGGTCCAGATTTAGCTGTGATGGCACTGATTTGAGCCTCAAGCGGGGTTTTGAAATCTTCCGCCAGATGAGCGCCAACGATATACCCCCGAACGAGGCTACATTTACCAGTGTGGCCCGGCTGGCCGCGGCTATGGAAGATCCGGAATTGGCTTTTGATTTGGTGAAGAAGATGGCTGGGCCATGCTTCCGAAATGACCGTGGGTGGACCATGCTTCCGAAAACCTCTGCCAGTAAAAATCACTTTAAAGACAAGGTCCACATTCAACTGAAAAATTCTCTAGATTGATAGACAAATGTATCTAATCTTGGGAAATTTTTTGGCGTGTGGTCCATCTATGGTAGGAGGAAACTAACCAATGGCTAGGATCATGGAACCATTGGCCAGAAATGAGATGGATTCTGTGATGTCTGTGCACTCTGTAAATATAATTCTTCTACCAAAATACACGAAAACCGATTGATTTGATTTCATTTACAGCGCCTCGCTGCAGTACGCTAACTGGTTCGCCTGCAGGCTTTTTTTTAGACCTGCTCCCAATTGCATGGCTTAGATTAAAAGTTTTCTCTGGTGGCTCCACATGTCATTACTTGGAAAGCAACCTACGTGGAAGAAGGTCGGTGCGTCCGTGCAAAATTACTCAAATACCACTAATGAATATTGAGGTTATACCTCTAGGGTCAGTGTAGCAACAAATAGCTAGAAACCATTCATCTGTGGGCCCATATGTGAGTGGGCCATGCAACGAAAATGTCACAAGCCCAATAATGATAGCCATCTTTAGTAGCATTCAGCAGATGAACGGTTAGAAAAAAAAAAAACCAACTAATATTCCATCATTCCATGGCCAAGGAGGAGTACAGATTAGGGTGGTTGTGCTACCCCGCGCCGTTCTAAACATCTCATCACTGTGGATCATTTCAACATCCCACCGCAGTTACGGTCGTATGGGCCTGCGCTTTTTGGGTTCTGTAGTAAGGGGATGGCGGAAGAGGCTTATGAGGTTGATGCCCATATGGCGGCTTCTAGGGTGTCAGCGGAGGAGTTGGAGCTTGCTGCAATTGAGTGTGGATGCGGTGAGGGGGGACAGGGTGTACCAGCTGTTGCACCGGTTGCGGGCCACAGTGAGGCGGGTGTCGGAGTTGACGGCTGAGATTGCTGAAGGGTGGTTTGGGTCGGATGTGGCAGCGGAGGGTGGGGTGGAAGGATGGGATGTGGAGAAGGTGAAGGGGTGGTGAAGGGCGAGGGTGGATGGCATGGGCAAGGGTGGTTGGGGAAAGGAAAATGGAAGGTTGCGAGGAGCCGAATGGATGAGAGCGGCATATGTGGGTGTAGTGGCGAGAGGGGCGACGAACAAGAGGGAGAGGAAGAGGGTTTTGAGGGACTTAGGGTTCGGGTGCGGGCAGAGAGGGGCGGGTAGGTAGGGTTAAAAAAAAAAAAAAAAACAGGAAAAAGATATATATATATATATATATATAGTTACTACACCCTGTCCGGTCTAGACCGGATCGAATCGGATTTCAATTCGATTCGGTCAGATTTACTACTTACCTGAATCCGATCCGAATACCGTCCGGATCTGCTCGCTCCTACCCAATCCTAACCGATCCAGGCCATTGGTTCTGTTCGAATCGGGGTGGATCGGGTCGGATTTGCCGGATCAGGTCCATCTTACACACCTCTACTGGCCACGGCCTCTTCCACACCCTCCGATTTAGTTCCTACAACTCTACTTCCCACTTAAGATTGGCCCATCTTCCCCAACCATGGTGTGTCGTAAAAGCCGTTACGTAAAGGTAATGGTGGCAACCGTTACACGTTACGGGGTCGTAACAGTCGTAACAGCCGTTATGGAAAAAAAAATAACCCGTAATTGCTGTTAACGACACGTTACATCCCTTATAAAGGCCATAATAGCCCCGTAATGGTCTATTACAGAACATATACAGGTTTTTCATACTTTTTAATCAACATTACGGGGCAGATACAAGTTTTTCAGGGGTTTTTTCGATAAATAAAAAAGTAAAAAAGAGAGATCGTAATGGCCGTTATGGAGCCGTAGCAGCCGTTATGCCCCATATCGTAAAGATAACGGTGGTGGCCGTTATGGCCACCGCTACCGTTATGGAACACCTTGTCCCCAACGGCGAGGTTTGCCTGAAGGGAATCTTCCAATTGGGTCATGCAAGTATGGGTCTCATTCCTGGTGGTGCTAATTTGGGCCTCGATGGTCGTGAGACAGTTATTAATGGCATTGACAGCCTTGGCAAGCTATTCCAAATTCATTCTGGGGTGTAAACCAAAACTAGACCCACTGTGAATGGGCATAAACTGAGAATCTAATGGGAAACCTAAGAGCTAAAGACTCTAGATGCTCGCGGTAGTTCTAAACTGAGAATCTAATGGGAAACCTAAGAGCTAAAGACTCTAGATGCAATGTAATGAGAATGGGAAGACTGCTAACCCTAGACATGGCAATATGAAAATATAACCTAGATGCAATATGAAAGTCATATGCTAAACCTAGTCTCTGATACCAAAATTTGACGTAGGATGTGTGATCTAGGCTAAGGAAATTATAGACGAATTGAAGAGCAATTCAATGTATAAGATATACTAACCCACTAAAAATCTAAGAAATCAAATAAACAATAAAATTCAGATTTCAATCTAAATCACAATCACACAATAAACTAAACCATATAAAACATGAAATTTCAAAGGATCAATGGAAGGTAGAACTCCCCCCTTTAGCATAGGCTTAGGTCTCATTCAAAGGGGCTGATTTAGTTAGGGATATGGAAATCTAAGGTTATGGATTTGAAAAGAATTAGGGTTTTGGTAGGATTTTGGGATTTAGGATTTCATATGGAATTGAGGATTAGGGTTTCATAGGAAACTAGGATTTATAGTAGAATAAGAGTTATGGTTTTAGGCTAGGGTATATGGGATAGGAAGATGGATTGAAGAAAGGGAAGAAAACGAAGAAAAGGGGCTGACCGTATGGTTTTTGGCCCTGTTCGTACGTGTAGGGGCTGATGGTGATCGGTTGGGTTGGGTTGGGTTTGGTGGAGTGAGGAATAAGAAAGGATGGGTTTGAGGTTGTGGGTTTAAGTTTAGAATGAAAGAATAAAGGGGTTTAGGGTTTTTGGAAGAAAAGTGAAAGACAAGAATGATTTAAGAAGAAGATCAGAAGGACAAGAGAAAATACATTTTCAAAGAGTAACAAAGATGATAGATTAAGCTTCACACCTTGGCTTCACACTATCAATCTCCATTCACAAGAGATTTTCTATCTCAAAACAAGAAAGAGCTTTTTTTAATTTCAAAATATTCAATAATGGGCTAGGGCTGGACGTCCAAGCCTTTTACAGTCTCAAGAGGGACTTTTTACAAAAAGGTGCTCTCAAATGAAAATCCTCACATTAAGACGCTTAATGACTTTTTACGAAAAAGTGCTCTTAGATAAAAATCTTCACATTAAGACACTCAATGAAAGAAAACTTGTTCATGAATAATCAACTAAATAAAAGAAATAAATCCTAACATCCTAAAGTCTAGGATCAATGTGATCAAAGATCACAATGATCCAACTGTCTGACCAACGTGTCATTGCAATCCAATGGTCCAAACTCCTCAATAAGCAATCAACATGCATCTTTTTAGTATAGCTTCTTCAAAGATGCACGATCATGCATGTGGGGCCTTTATTGTGGCTCACCTTGGCTCATGTAGTGGTCACCAAGCCAAAGTGAAATTGGAGTTGATCTCCTCCTCTGGTATACTCTGTATGGCACTCATATGTCCTCATCATTCTCTTCTCATTTTCTTCTCTTCTTTCACGTGCCACGGTACCGCGCTACACTAACTATATAGCAAACACACTCTTAATATGCTTCAAGCTAGTAAATGGATGATGACTAGCTCTACTTAATCCACCAAGTGTCCATTTTGTGGTTTCTTGACTTATGTAGTTTATACTTTATAACCCTCAGTGACCAGAAATCAACAGGTAGCACATTCCAGTAGGCAGCTAGCATTCCAAAGGTAAACTGCTATTAATAACTAGCCGGCAGCAATCCGAATTGAAGGCATAACAAACAAATGAACCGACAGTAGTAAAAGAGTAATTCAACCACAAGAAAATTAATCTCTGCTGAAAGGAAAAAAGAAATTTAAATTTAAAATTTAAAATTTAAAAAAAAAAAAAAAAAAACAGCTGACTCCAAACATGGATTCTGCTAGAAACTGTGTAAGAGACATCTTATGCAATTCAGACCTTGCATGCAGATCCACGTATGAAACTCTAGCATTATGACAAGAGAATGGGGCATATTTACGAGTGCATACCAGATGAAAAATGCATTCTTGGGCAGCAGATGCAAAATGAAGCATCATTCAATTAAGTATATCCTGTGCAATTTTTCCCTTTTTTTCACGAAGTCAAAATTCAAAATTCTAATTCAAACAAAATTTTCAAGGCACATAGGCTTGGTCACTGAAGAGAAGATCGAGTCAGCTATAGTCCCACTGTGTGCCTTATTTTCAGCCGCAGAGATAATTTGATGCAAGATAATCCAAACATCCAATAGGACAGCACAAAGTAGTCCCACTGTTGGTTGATCAGAGTTCAGCCCACCAACCAGATCAGCCCCATCTAAGGGTCCCAACTATTGATCAGGACTATCCAACCATCCATATTAAATATCTGGACCATCCAAGAATCCATATTGAAGATCTGAACCACATCAAGGGTCCAGATTTACCTAATTTTTATCTGGATAAGATCAAGGGCTGGATGACCGATCTGGACCAATCCAGCAGTCCAATTGGACCATGGAGCCCATAGATAACATCCAGGCGCAGAATTTTTTGTTTTGATGTATTTTATACCATAGACTTTACGTTAGATGCATATTAGATTTCTTTATATAGTTTTAGCTCTAAAACTTATTCTAACACGATGATGATATGAAACTAATTATAAGGTTATTACTTATTACATGTCTTAAACAGTTAGACACTGCTCCCAAAAGGTTAGTTAGGTACCACTTCGAAAAACTCAATACACAAGCATTCAATGAATCCAGAAATCATTCCAATTAAACCATTTGAAGGAAAATCAGGAATAAAACCTAAGACAATTAAGCAAAGCAAGTTACACACCAAACCATCAATTTATCAAACAAGTCAAATTGATGCATCTGAGCCAGATATCATCATCAGGATCTAGCGAATGAGGACATTATAATGATTTGAATACAAGAAACAAAATCAGCATCTGTTGCTATTTGGTAGAAGAGAGGGGCTTTGATTGCTAACACTAGCATCATGGTTAGTGAACCGCTGAATTATCATCCACATCTTTTATTTTCAGTTTTCTATACCTGTGATTGGTTCTTGTGCCATTGGAATCAGATACGGAAATCACAGGTATTGCAGCAGCTTAGATTTGATTAGTGCAGTTCTATTGCATCACAAACCGCCCGTCAAACTGCTAAAATAGTAATCATCATTCAAAAGCTAAAGCTGCTAATGACTTAAAAGAGTTGTTTTAGAATCTGAAGTTCAACATTCTGTATTCGGAGAAAGATATACATGCTTTGGCCTAAGAATAGATCTGTTTTAGGTGAAACCAAGAAGGATGGAATAGTAGAGCAGGAGCAACAAGTTGGTACTTGGTATCCTATATATATATATATATAATATTTTGATAAAAATATTAATATATAGAGTAGTTTATTTTAGACTTATACAACTTGAGCTCAAACTGCAGTCTTCTCCAAGACTCAACCTAAAATCATCACCTTCTTGAGTCAATCTTGGTGAGTCAAACTGAACTCAACCATACTTTAAGCAACAAATAGCAGCTCCAAAGGTGCCTTATCCCCTTCAGTGTGTTTCGCTTATTCCAACCATCTCTGTAAGATAATGCAGCCAATTTATTGTCTCCATGTTGTACATACATGCCTAGATTTGTTTCAGTACAGTTTCTACCCTATAAACCATAATCACAGGACCCTACTTTAGCTTATTTGATGTTATTTAATAAATGAACATTTAATATCATGTCCAAAACAGCAACCTCAAAGAACAGCTTTCAACCATACTGGCTATAACCAGCTGGTTTGCAGCAGCCTGGCACAATAAACCAGAAGTAACAAGCCAGAGAACCAGATTTAGTATCTAAACTGATTCCTTTAGAATTAATTATCTTCTATCAATCATGAGGGTGGTTCAAATCAGTGTTCGAAATATCAGTATTGCACCATGTATCGCACCCTTGGATGCAGATACATATCGGTTATTGCACGGGATATATCACTTGTATCACATAATTTATCACACTTTTTGGGAAACATGGGGAAACATTGGGAAAATGATTGAATTTTTCAATGAAACTTCAGGTATCATTAAAAAAGATCTTAATACATACTTTTAAATCATAACATATATAAATTTTAAAAAAGGTGCACACAATAGGTTTACTTTGTACAAGATCCTAAGTTATGCATTGTCTGATTGAACTAAGACAACTATATTAAAATATAATGCATAACATTTATAAATGTATTAAGACATGTATATCCACACTGTCCATCTGTTTTACCACCTTAATTTATGGTACCATCCCAAAAATGAAGTAGATCCAATTATCTAGTGGACCATGCCATAGGAAACAATAAGAAACAGTGTTGATTGAAGACCCTACCATTAAAACCTTCTTAGGGCTCACCTTAATGTTTTTGTAGTGTTTATTTACCATCCAATCTGTTGATAAGTTCACATAAGCTTGGATGAAAGAAAAAAACAAATATATGATTGATCCAGAACTTTTGTGGCCCATTAATAGTCAATCACCACTTTTTCCTTTGATATGGTCCACTTGGTAATTGGATGTGCTTATTTTTTGGATAATAAGCTAAAATGATTTGGTATCTACATCGTTAATTCATTTTGACAAATCATTTTGGGGAATGGGCCAAAAAATGAAACAAATCCAAATCTTAGGTGGACCACACCACACGAAAAAGTGATCACTGAATGGCAATCCAGTGATCACTGGGGGCTACATAAGTTTTGGAGCAAGCTAATATTTATGTTTTCCCTTCATCCAGGTCTATTAGACCTTATGAACAAATTGGATGGAAAATAAACATCATGATGAGCCCCAGGAAAGCTTCAACGGTGGATATCATTCCCACCACAACTTCCTGTGGTGTGGACTACTTGAGCCTCATATCTGGCTACATTTTGGGCTCATTCCTTAGAATGACATATCAAAATGGATGGACGGTGTAGATAAAACAAATATATCATGGGGGCCTTACAGAGCCCTGACAGGACCATCCATCACTAGGCTCCTAATCCATGACAACGCGGATTTTCCCTAAAGCCAAGTTATCGTGAGAACTTTTTGAGAACTCATCATATGTGATGTGAGTCCAAAATCTGAACGGTTTAAGTGATGCAGCACTCCATGAAACCTTTATGGTTCAACTTTTGCTTTAATCTAAGACTTCGGTGGGCCATTAAAAAAGAAAACATTTTTTTCCCTTGATTTGCATCTTTCTTTGCTATGGCCCACCAGAGTTTTAGATCAAGGTAAAATTTGGTCCCTGGGAGTTTCATGGGATGCCGCATCACATGAACCGTTCAGATTGGAGGCCCATTACACGTGTGAAAAGATGCCTACGTGCCTCATGTAGCCGTGCCCAATAAAAAAGGACACGGATTAGCTATGACAGGTTAAGTAGCGAGACTCGCTACTGAAGTGATGTCACCAAGTTATGTGGGTCCTATCATGATGTATGTGTTGTATCCACACCGTCCATCCATTTGGAGAGAACATTTTAGCGCATGATCCAAAGAAGTAGGCAGATCCATAACTATAATGGGACCCCACCACCGAAAATAGTGAAGTGAGTTACACCCACCGTTGAAACCTTCCTAAGGTCCACCGTGATGTTTAGTTGAGATCCAATCTGTTCATAAGTTAACACAAACATTAAATACGGTAAAACACAAATATCAGCTTCATTGAAAACTTTTGTGGCCCTTAGAAATTTTTAATGGTGGGCGTCACTCTCCACTTATCTGAATCATTCTTTGGCTCATGACCTAAAATGGTTTCTCAAAATGGATGGACGATGTGGATACAAAACATACATCATGGTGGGACCCACAGAACTTGGTGACGTCACTACTGTAGCGAGTCTGGCTACTAAACCCGTCAGTAGCGAATCTGCGCCCAATGAAAAAGGGCTCTGAACCCATTTTTTATTGCAAAGACCCTAAAACCCTGAATTCTTCCCCAAATCTCCGGATTTCTCTGGATTTTTTTTCGCATTTTCTTCCTAAATCAATTCTGTTTTCAAGTAACAATCTTATAGAAGAAAGAAAAAAAGGGAATCGAGATTTTCTTTACAGTAACCTACGAATGGCGAGCTTCGATTCAAATGGCCTACCAAATGCAGCTTCCAATCAGGGCAATCTATTCTACAGGTGCAGAAATCCACCTTATCGAAAGTTTCCCTCTCTTTTTTTTCTGATTTTTTCAGAATATTTCTTCCGACGTGTTTCGTATCGTTGGACTGCAATACCGATAATATCGGCCAATAGCATCGATATTGCGAACACTGGTTCAAATGATGATTGGTAATTTTCAAAAAATAAATCCTCACCATCTTTCTTGCCAAAAACATTTGCACATCCCTCACATCGGCACCCAGCAGAACATCCAACACCAGCCTTCACAAGAAGGGAAACAAAATCACATCCAATCAGAACACGTAAACAACATGAAGAGGCATGGGAAAAAAAAAAACAATAAAATGACAGAACTTAAACCTGATAGCATTCGCAATACTTTTTCAGGCACCTAGATTTCTTGCAATTGCATCCTCTTTTATGTCTGGCTGAGGCTGGTGTTGTCAGGTTACCATCTTCCTGCAGAAAGAGACCACAACCTTCACAATTTTTTTCCAGAAGGTAAAAGAACAGAACTCAAGACAGGCTAGTGAAAGAGTCATTACGGCATTGTTTAGGGGAGACTCGACAATATGCCGCACTATCTTTGGAGCAAATGCAAGTGGATTGCGGGACTCTATCTGTTGCCGGGTCCCAAGAACCATATCTTCATATTCAGGCTTGTTGAAGCACTCTTGACATGTACAAGGTTCACCACAATATAAACCCGCAGCAAAGCAGTCACAGTAGCTGCATAAAAGAAGAGGTGAAGGTATAGGGTCATGTAGAGCAACATGACATATGATATAAGTATATAACATGCAAGGGCCAAGAATTAAGATACCATTTTGCACATATTCTATTAACACTTACAGTTTCAGGCATTTTGACTTCTTACAATTGCAACGTTTGCAGCCCACATCCTCAGAGTAAGGTTCCTCCTTTCTGGATCTCAAACAGTCAATTCGATGATGTCCACAAAATAAAATTTCAGGGAATAACAGAAAATCAAATGATAAGAATAAAAGTGCACACTTGCCTTTTCTTTCTGGGGCTCATTTCCTCAAAGATACAAGCATCTTCTGACATTCCGTTCTCGCATGGGATCAAATGTTGCTCAGTGAGTGTCAACTGCAGAGAATTCAAAGGTTGCATATTCAGTGGAGAAGTTCTGAAGCTGGTGGGAGAACTTGCCATCATGGAGGTCTGATTTTCCTGCTGATCCACTTCAGTGTTTTCAATGGAAGAAGCCACAGGAGAGTCTGCCTTCGCACTTAACCTTATTGAAGATTTGCCAACTAAACTTGCTGGGATTAACCAACCCTTAGAATCTGGTGGTAAATGACTGCTACTCCCAGAAAGCGGCTTCCCTAGTTTTGCATTCAAACAATCCTTTTCAACTAATTGTGTTTTTGGACCAGACCTGACTGCAATGTTGCTTCCAATGCTGTTTAAGTGTAATCCAATGCCAGATGGCATGGGAGTTCTTACAGGAGAACTTCCACCATTCTGAGCAGATCTGTCAACCTTATTGATGTGGGTTTGTAGTGCTTTAAATGGGCGGTAAGGCAACCTGGGCAATGCATACTGGGACTTGCCTGCTTGCTTGCTGCTGGAGGTTGTGTTTGCTTCTGCATGGGAAGGACTGGAAGAAGACCATGCATTCAGAAGAGTATTTGACTGATTCCAAGAATTATTGTTGCCCCCAATTTTTCTCCTACAATCATCTGCAGATTCGAATTGAAGACGTCTACGCATGCCACATTGGTGTTGATTGGCTTCCTACATTGACTGCTGTAATTATTCTACTGCAAGAATCTTAAAAAGGAAATTGGTAACAAAAAATAAAGGCCTGCCTAAATTGCTTTCGTTGAAGATTTCAAAGAATGTATCTTTGCCAGTTAAACCAAGCAATAGAGGACAAACCCACAAATTTATATTGTCCTTAAGGATGATAGCCCAGAAAATTTCAAGAAGATCAAAATTAACCCAAGAAAATGATAACAAAATACAAGTCAGAGTCAAAGGAAGACTATGGATAAATAGAGGAATACAAGTAACAAAACAGGAGACTTTTCAATTAAAATTCATCTCTGGAAATTGATGACAGTCATTGGGACACTGATCTAAGGGCTCAGTTCGAAAACTTGATTTCAGCAAACTAATAAAAATTTGGATGACAATGTGTCGCAATTAGTTCAGTTCTACTGTCTTAAGAAAGATCAATTTCTGAGAAATAATTCTTTATGTATTACGTTGTTGATGGAAATGAATTTTTCAACCACAAGTAATGGGCAGCAATTACTAAAACTAGCTAGAGATGATATTATGTGGGCTGTGACTTGTATGGAGGATTTGATCCCTTTTATTTTTTTAATTTTTTTTTTAAGGTAATGGTAATTTTGTTAAAAGAAGCACCGAGATGGTGCAACATACAACAACCTAAAAAGGAAAAAAATATAATCCTTCAACCCTTCAATACAAGATGCCCATTGCCCTCAAGAAACCCAATCAACATTATCACTTGAATTTCGGAAACATCTCCCATTCCTTTCTTCCCAAAATCACCCATAAGACTGCCGACAAGCTAAGCCTCCATATAGCCCTCATTTGCTTTCCAAACTCCATGCCATCAAGGTGTCCCGAATCGGTTACGTATCGGCCGATGCGTAACGGTAACGGTGGTACCCGTTACGCGATACATAGGCATAACGGGCATAACCCCGATTTTGGTACCGTAACGGCCGTTACGGGCACGTTACGGGCATAACGGCCGTTACTGACCCATAACGGCTAGCCCGTAACGGTCGGATAACGGCCAGATTTTTTTTTCTTTTTAAAGCTCTGTTTTTTCATATTTTTTTGAAACCATTTGCTTCCAAACTCTCACTCAATCCTTTACTACTATTTTCGACCAATCTTGACTTGTATTTGAGATAAAAACACATTATATTACGGATTTTCTTGAATTGAAGCTCCGTGAGCCATTTTTCAAAAATTCGTCAAAAATAAGTATTTATACTTTTTATTGTATGTTTTGTTGTTTTAATCATAGAATATGATGTGTTAATCATAGTAGAACATGTTAATGTGCATTTTACAGATTTGTGGTGTCATTTTATATTTTTTTATATTTTTTTCCTATTTACGCACTAATTTTGGCCCTTTTTTAAAAAATTTTAAAAATCTTTTTTTAATGAATGGTTTACTATTTTAATCATAGAATATGATGTGTTAAATATAATAGAACATGTTAATGTGCATTTTACAGATTTGCAAACTCATTTTATATTTTTTTCTATTTACGCACTAATTTCGGTCATTTTTTAAAAAATTCGAAAAATCATTTTTTAATGAATAGTTTGTTGTTTTAATCATAGAATATGATGTGTTAAATATAGTAGAACATGTTAATGTGCATTTTACAGATTTGCAACCTCATTTTATATATTTTTATATTTTTTTCTATTTACACACTAATTTCAGCCCTTTTTAAAAAATTTTGAAAAATCATTTTTTAATGAATGGTTTGCTGTTTTAATCATAGAATATGATGTGTTAAATATAATAGAACATGTTAATGTGCATTTTATAGATTTGCAACCTCATTTTATTTTTTTTAAATATTTTTTTCTATTTACGCACTAATTTCGGCCCCTTTTTTTTAAATTCGAAAAATTATTTTTTAATGAATGGTTTGTTGTTTTAATCATAGAATATGATGTGTTAATTATAGTTGAACATGTTAATGTGCATTTTACAGATTTGCAACCTCATTTTATATTTTTTTCTATTTACGCACTAATTTTGGCCCTTTTTTAAAAAATTTGAAAAATCATTTTTTAATGAATGGTTTGTTGTTTTAATCATAGAATATGATGTGTTAAATATGGTAGAACATATTAATGTGCATTTTACAGATTTGCAACCTCATTTTATATTTTTTTCTATTTACGCACTAATTTCGGCCCTTTTTTAAAAAAATCGAAAAATCATTTTTTAATGAATGGTTTGTTGTTTTAATCATAGAATATTATGTGTTAATTATAGTAGAACATGTTAGTATGCATTTTACAGATTTGTGGTGTCATTTTATATTTTTTTCAATTTTCGAATTAGTGACTTTATGTTTTTATTTGTTTATATTGGACAGGTTTTGAAGCTTTTTAGGATTTAGTTAGAACATAAAATCATCTTTATTGACATAAGTCATACACTCATACTCATATCTAATCTATATCTAATTATCTAGTATCTACCTAAACCTAAAGAAATGTCTGGGTCTGGCCAACAAGTAAGTGATGATATTGGATGGCAACATTGTGAGAGGGTTGGTGGTACTAGGCACCAAATGAAGTGCAAGTATTGTGATAGACTAGTGACTGGTGGAATTACCCGTCTCAAACAACATTTGGCACATCGAAATGGTCAAGTTACGGCATGTACTAGAGTACCGAAAGAGATAATGCTTTTAATGCAAACTAGTCTGGATGAGTCGAAGGGTAAACGTGTTGTTGTACAAAAGAAGAAAGATGATGTTTTGGATGCAGTTCGATAGGAGGTGTTTGGTCCTGAATATATGGGCGTTTGTGATGAAGATATTATTGATTCTGACGAAGATTCAGATCGGGAATTAACTATAGTTGGGAGAGAGAGCTTGCGTCTAGCTCATGAAGAGGAAGAACGATGCCGCATGTTTGGCACGCATGGGCCAGTGCGTGATACAGGGGGTTAGTGGGAGTAGGAGTGGGAGTGCAACTGGAAGTGCAACTGCTTCTGCAGGTGGGAGTGGGGGGGTAGGTTTGGTGGGTTACAACGTGTGTTTGGGAGCCGACGACAAACATCTTCACGTGATGCCCCTATACGTTTGGATGAAGAAGTAAATGAGCCTAGGAGACCCTCTATTGATCCAATCATGTTTAGGAAAGAATCAACTAAATAAAATAAGATAAAACAAATGTGGAGTACAACTTCCGTTGAGAAATTAGATAGAGCAGCAGCAAAGTTATTTATACATGCCAACATACCTCCTAACGCAGCTAATTCTCCATATTGGCAGGTGGCAATTGATGCAGCGGCAGAAGCAGGTGAAGGAATAAAAGCTCCCACGGCTAAGGAGATTAGGGGAAAATGAACAGATGCAAAGTATGCAGATATGAAAGCATACGTGGCTACCTTTAAACCTGTATGGGCAAGCCAGAGGATGCACGATCATGTGTGATGGTTGGACTGGCCCAACCAGACGTAGCATGATCAACTTCATGGTGTACTGCCACTTAGGAACTATATACCACAAGTCAATTGATGCCTTAGAGGCAACAAAAAATTCTACTTATATTAATGGACTAATGGATAAAGTTGTGGATGAGATTGGAAAGGAGAATATAGTGCAGATTGTGACAGATAATGAAGCATCATATAAGCTTGCAAGACATATGTTGATGAATAAGAGAAAACATCTTTTTTGGTCACCATGTGTTGCCCATTGTATTGATCTTATATTGGAAGATATTGGGAAGAAGAAAAATGTTAAGGAAATGGTCGAAAAGGCAAGAGAAGTGATGACGTTTATTTACAACCATAATCAAGTAGTCGCAATAATGAGAAAGTTCACAAAAGGACGAGAGTTGTTGAGGCCTACGGCGACTAGATTCGCAACAAACTTTATAGCATTAGAGAGTTTATTCCAGCATAGGAGAGAGTTGAGTGAGATGTTCGCTTTCCGAGAATGGCTCAACACAAAACATGGGCAGAAGACATCAGGGACACCAGTTGAAGTCGTGAACACCATACGAGACAACAAATATTGAAAGAGGGTCAAGTTAATCCTAAAGGTGATGGAGCCACTAATGAGGGTACTCCGTCTTGTTGAAACCGACGAAGCACCTACCATGGGTTTCCTATACGATACCATGGATAAGGCAAAGTTAGCAATTCAACATGATTGTAGAAGCTGGGAGTCTTATTGGAGGATGATCGACAGGAGATGGACAAGACATCTCCATCGCGATCTTCATGCAGCGGGTTACTATCTAAATCCTGGGTATAGATATGCCCAATCATTTGTTGAGGATGATGAAGTTCGTGTCGGGCTAAAAAATGTGATAAAGAGACTAGAGCCTGACTTAGATCTGCAAATAAAGGCGTTGAATAAATTAGATACATTTGGAAATCGCCTTGGTAGCTTTAGAGATGCTCTTGCACAGCATGTAGTATCTAGGTTGCAACCGGCCGAATGGTGGATTAATTTCGGAGAGAGTACAAAGGCTCTCTAAAAAATTGCGGTAAAAGTTTTAAGCCAGACAACATCTTCATCTAGTTGTGAAAGGAATTAGAGTTGTTTTGCGCTTATTCATTCAAAGAATAGGAATAGATTGCAGACTAGAACATTAGATAGACTTATCTTCATGCACTACAATATAAAACTAAGAATGCGACGACATCATAAGAGCATTACAGCTGTCGATGACGGAGACTACTGTCCAATAAACTTGGACAATATTTATGATGAGGATGACCCGCTTCTACCTTGGTTGAAAACAAGAGAAAAGCAAATTGAAGAGGATAGTGAAGAATTGGAAATTGATGACCCAGAAATACGTAGAGCGCAACAAGAGAGTCGTGCAGATGTATAGGACCCAATAAGAGGGGCAGCGTTTATGTCAAGTACGGGTATGGCTCAAGATCAACAAAAGAGTACGAGCAGTGGTAGCGTAACCATGTCGGATGATGGTGACGATGACCCCCCTGCCCCTGGTGCTGGCACTTTTGGTGTTGCTCAGCACCCTATACAGCCGTCTACAAATTGCGATACCAATGAACATCGACGAAGTAATACACGAGGTCGGACTTATGAGTGTACTGAGTCACGATACAGCCAGCAGGAGGAGGGTACATCTAGTGGTGCACCAGGTCCGGAACATCAGCAGGCTCATGGTCTTGGTTATTATGATGGATTATGGTCAATTGGATTATGATTATGGTGGTTATACTGAGCCTGTTCCATCACATTCATGTTGGAGTAATCCTCCCGATCAATATCTATATGATTATAGATATCTAGATCCAAATCCAAGTTACTCATCACAGCAGACGCACTCTCAATCTCAAGATTCTCAACAGCCTGAGTATGAGCACCAGTATGGCTATTCGACGGGCACTGGTGGATATCCGTACTCGGGGTCAGAGTCGTTGCCTAGTCAGGATCAGTCATCCTCTGGTTTTGTTGATCTAGTATTTCTTTCTGGCACTGAATATTATGTATATACAGCACCTACACCTATTGGACAGCCTCAGCATGGTGATGATGACGATAATGTGGAGGTCGAGCAACCACAAAAAAACGGATTTTCATTTTGGTGGTGACTTGTGATTGTGAGTATATATTTGTATTAAGGTAAGTATTTGCAGCAGACAGCTCACAGCAGTATTCTTGCAAGAAGCCAAGCACACACTTGACACTGCCTAACTTGTATTTAAAATAGCCCCCCTGACAACCAATCAAGTAATCCTTAATCAAGTTGCAGGGAAGTATATCACACACTACTATTTTTTTTTTTAATATTCTTGACTTGAGGATGACAGGTCATAGACAGGAATCATAGTCACGTGCACAGGTATATTCGAGAAATTCCTCAAAAATAATTGCAAACACCTAATGTAAGATATTTTCATATTACATTCATTCTAATATATCTATCATTGATAGTAGATAGTTAGAAAATTAAATATATGAATTTTGTAGTCAAATTCAGGTTATCTGGTTCATAAATTCATCAGACAATCCGATACAACTTCTCACCAAAGAGTGGACCGTTACACCACCATAAACATGTTCCAATTTATAAATGAATACATATTTGGAATGCTTAGAATATTCCGGATTTAATCCATATTTTTTCATATTTTTTTGGCAAAAAAAAAAAAAAAAAATTTGCACCGTTACAGGCCATTATGCCCCCGTATCGCCGTTACGCCTCCGTATCCGTATCGGTTTGGAAGGGCACCGTTACGCCAGCCGTACCAAGCCAAACGGAGCTCCCAACTGAACCTGACATAGCCCAAGAGATCTTATATAACATGAGAAACCCGATCAATATTATTACTCGAATTTCGAAAACATCTCCTATTCCTTTCTTCCCAAAATCACCCATAAGACTAACAATGAGCTAAGCCTCCATATAGCCCTCATTTGCTTTCCAAACTCCACACCATACCAAGCCAAAAGGAGGTTCCCAACTGAACTTGGCATACCTCAAGAGATCTGATATAACGTGAGAAACCCAATCAATATTATTACTTAAATTTCATAAACATCTCCTGTTCCTTTCTTCCCAAAATCACCCACAAGACTGCCAACGATCTAAGCCTCCATATAGCCCTCATTTGCTTTCCAAACTCCACGCCATACCAAGCCAAAAGGAGGCCCCCAACTGAATTTGGCATAGCCCAAGAGATCTGATATATCGTGAGAAACCCACTCCACACTTGATGGGTGAACGGACACTGGCTGAAAAAGTGATTGACTGATTTGGAAACTTGCCATGCACATAAAGCAAAAATTAGGCAACATCATCCCACGTTTCTTAAGATCATCCACAATCAAGACCCTATCCCTTTCAACTAACCAACTAAAGGCCACGATCTTCGAGAGAGCACCATAGGACCACACATGCTTAGAAACAACCAGAATTGTCTTTTTGCCAGATCATCCGATCCCATTCCTCACCGGGTAACACATTTTTCTCAATAAATGAGCTTCTTCTTTTTTCCTTGAAAGATCTCAATAAATTAGCATTATCCATCAAAATAATATATAACTTTTTTAAAAGGCAATCAAATTAATATATAACTAGCTCCAATATGCATGGATGTCCTGATAGAAAATTGGAACAGCTGCAATAAGTAAACAACTAGCACCACATTATTGAGAGGAAAGAACACTTACGAATAAATAGAACGAGATTTATTATAAAGTTACAAGTTCTAATCACTCTATGAACTTTGAATGTACATAACATCTGTATCTCCATCATTTCTCCTTTATTTGGTGGACTGTGGTGTCAAACTCCCCCCATTGTCAAGACCGCTTGAAAGTACATTACATTTGTATTGTATCTCCATCATCTCTCTAGTGTGGAGCTATTCTAAGAAGGAGAGTTTTTGGTGTGGTCTCTGTATTCAGTGCCGTATTGTCCATCAGTCGAAGGCGGCAAAAGTCATACTTCTTATCTTTGGTCATACGATGCATCCCCAAAAGTGGCTATGTTTGAATGGTTAGCTGGCAGAAATAAAATCTTAACCATCAACAATTTGCGCAAGAGGTCTTTCATTATCCCTCATGGTTGTCCAATGTGTTTGAGCATTGAAGAGTCAGTGAGCCATTTGTTCATTCACTACTCCTCTCGGATAGTCTAGTCTGGCATTCTTAAAGTGGCATCAATCAACTGGGTGATGCTTTATGCAGTTTCTGATTTGCTACCGATGTGGCATTTTGAGGAGGGAGGATCCTTCGGCAAAAGAAGGTAGAGAAAAGCATTGTTGTCTATGTTTTGGGCAGTGTTTCAAATAGCACCCGTAGCGTAGCGGTAGTGTATGCTACGTAACATAGCGTGGCTGTAGCGCTACGTAGCGTCCCAAACAACATAAATCCCCTGTAACGTATGCTACAGGGGTCATAGTGTATGCTACAACTACGTAGCGTCCGTAGCGTAAACTACAGTGTATTTTTTTACTATATTTTTTTTTCACATTTCCTTTGTTTCTAATGTTGAGGAATGTGACACTTGTATTGTACTTGATACTTTTAACCTATGGGATTTTTATTTCTTTTCATAATTCTTACTTGTGGTTTCAATTAGACATTATTAATTAAAGTGGTTTGCTTAGAAAGTTGTTGATGTGATAATTATTTGATTTGGCTTATATATGTGGATTGGCTTTTGATAAATGATAACTAATAACTTTTTTTTAACAAGCTTATAATTGATCAAATGAATCATCCTTTAGGCATTTTTATATTTTTTTTCCTTTTTTTCACTATTTATTATATTTGTCCTATTTTTAAATTAAAAAATAGAAGTATCGTGTAGAGCTATAGAGGGCTGAGTGCTACGCATCACGCTACTGCTATTTAAAACACTGGTTTTGGGCTACCTGATTAAAGCGAAATAATTGTTGTTTTTGTAACATAAACAGGTCTAAGGGAAGGGTTACTGATAGGGTGGCTTTGTATGTTAGGGAGTGGGCTCCCTAGTGTCATTGTCTTTGTTTCTCATTTGTTTGTAGGGTCTATCTTCTTTGTTTTTTTGTTTTCTTCATTTTCTTTTTTCCTGGCCTGTGGCCCAATAATATCACCAACTTTCAAAAAAAAAAGTGGTTCAGATGAAGGTGAAACTATAATCTAGTCTACGAGGGTTCTAATTTATCTGACTCACATTGCCCATGATAGCCTCAGAGTAAAGCAAAAGGTGAACGGTTCAGGAGAATCAAATGTCCTCTTCATTATATTCATTCTCGCTTTATTCTCAGGTGGATAACATACACCCTGGCAGTAGGGTTTATTACAAAGACAAATGTACCATATCTGTAAACCCAATGCATGATTTGAAATATTTTTTCAGGCTGATATAGGAATAAAACTCAATGATCTCTTACCCTATTGTTTGTGAGCTATATGAGGTATATTGTGTTTGGGATTGGAATACAATACTAATTGCAGAATTAACAGGGTGAATACTGGTGACAAGGTTCACTAAGCCAGACTGGCATGTCAAGCTTTGACGCAAAGTTTGGCCTCAGCATGGCACAATGGATTATAGGCACAAAGTAAGACATGGGAAGTAGGATGGACCAAAAAACCATGGAGCCTGCCCAACCCTTTTACATTCCAATTGAACGCCTCCTCCATTGGAAGGTACAGGAATCATTAGAGTTCTCAAGTTCAATTTTGCAAGCAACTTGCTTGACAGCTAGGTACCTTGCAGAATTAAATCTATTGGGGATGATAATCATGATGAGTGACAGGAACTACACGTGGGGTCCTCTTGAAGGACCCTATTTAGGAAGCCTATGCAAAGAAATAGAAATCTTGTATGGCTGTTGTGAACAAAAAAGCGACAGAGTACCTCCAGAATGAAAACTTTGTCAATTATCATATGGACAGAAAGAGCATGTAAGAGGGGAAACTTGACTCAGTATGATTTTTTAGGTCGTACTCTAATTCACAAAGATGACAAAATAGAAACACATACCCACACACAACTATCATATGAAATAATAGCTCCCTCAATTAATTGAGCTTTTGTAGGTACTAATAAAAACCTTGTATTAAACCACCTCAACATGTGGCCAGTGGGTGCATCATTACTTCAGAAGGAAATTAAATTGATGGTTAATCTTCCAACACATTATTTGGTACCTCACAATCATGTGGCATCTGGTTGTCTATTGCAGTAGAGTCCTCATGATGAACACCATCTGCTTGGACAGTCAGGAAAGATCCAGGAAGCAACTGTGGGGTAGAACTCCATTCATCCAGCTGCCCACTTTCCGCAGGATGCAGCTTAACATCTTGTGTTTCATGATTATGAAGACCTGACGAACTAACAGCCATTTGCTTCTCACAGTCAACGATCTCACACTCTTTATTGCTTGACAGAAAAGAGGCAGAGTCTGGAGCATTTTGATCCACTAAATGCTGCTCATGTTGTTTAACCGAAGCAGAATCTGTAGATAAACCAGTCTCAGAAGGATGATTTACATTCTTAGAAACCAAATGTGGCCACTCATCACGAATCCTTTCATCATTCTTTTCCTGAGTTCCACCAGCCTGTTTGACATATCCTTCAGCCTCAGGCGGTTTGACACGGTCCACTGAATTTGCACATACTGGATCCTCTCCAGCCTGCCCTAAGGAAGTTAGGGTCATAGCCACTGCATGCTTCGTATTTTTCCGAACATCACCATCTTCATCAACAAAATCTGAAATTGCTTCTTTTGAGCCACTGCAACCACTCCGTAAAACTTTGGGTTGATCAGTAGTTTGACTTGAATGCAAGTGAGGTGAACCAGTAGAATTCACGCACTCCTCGAGAGGATCAGCCAGGAATTCATCAACACATTCCGAAGGGCTGAAGGGATGTACTTGCACAGAGCCCTTAATTTCGCACACTTCCTTAGTGTGTGGGATCAACTCAACTGTCAATTGGGAGGCAGAAGGTTGAGAAACTTCTGACTCCACTGCAAGTATCCTGCCTCCATCATCGTACTCTAAGGACAACTCAGCATCAGATGAGGGTAAATATTGAGGCCTGAAACAGAACCAATAACTTTCATTGACAACTATCCACTCAGGCTACATCAGTCTGAAAACTTGAAATTTTCCACAAATTTAAGACATTACCTTTTCAGGAAATCCGTTTCTCGATGGGAATTAATGCGTGGAGAACTAAACACAGGCAGTTGTGGAGGCAGGCTAAGCTCTGAAAACAATCGTCCAACATGCGTGCGCTTACTTGGCTTTATAGGAGACAAAGTGCTAAGGTAATTGAAGAAAGGTGAATCCTACAAAAGACAGAATTGAAGATGACCAAAAAAAAAAACCAGATCAAAATCCATATAAAAAAGAACCAGTTAAAAACAACAAACTCATCCACCACCAATCTAAAACTCATTCTTGTTGAGAACAATGATTCTATAGAGGAAATTGACCAACAATGACTACGAATTTGTTTCGATTTCTCAATTCATTTCAAACGCATGAATTACAATTCATTACCTCAAAACTTTGAGCATGATATTCGACATTACCTAGTGAGAAGGTAAAAAGTAAGAAAACTTCATAGAAACCTACAACAACGTTGCTTACTTCAAACCTCAGACAGCTACTTCTGCTATTGGCAAAAGTATGAATTCCCTACACCATTAAGGGAGAATAAGCAACACATACACAACATGTGGGATACAAACAGCAATCGAGAACATCCAAATTATTGGCAGATTCAGCACCAATGGAGCATAGACAAACAGATCACAGGGGTCAGATGATCTTAACCATCCAATTCCACCCACAGAGTTTAGGTTGCATACAAATGTTTTTAGCCGTTCCATTTGATGGGTACAAATCAGAGATTGAGGATTGTCTAACCAGTGCAACTTTGGGAGAAAAGCTTCTTCCACAAAGGGGCCCATGTCCTATGCCATGTGTCTGTGGATGTGTTGCTACTGCTTCCTAAATGATACAGCAAACAGTAGTACTACTTCCCACCCAACTAGAAACATACACCCAAAACCCTAATATCAGTTTTTTTTTATTTAATAAAAAAGACGTATACCATACTCACATGTGACAGACACGCACTCAATCCCAACAGTCCAAATCATGGGCCCTGTTGATGATCGAGGACGAGCCCAAAAGTCACAATGATGAGATGCTCCAAAACTGCTCAACTGCCAGCATCAACAAAATGAGATCCAAATTCAGCAGGCATATGTCCATACCCATAGAAAGTACATATGTAGGATCATCCAATCAGTTGGATTTTTGGTCCATGCCCCATCCACTTGAGCCACAAATTGGACAGCTCAGATCAAATCGCATTCCGCCACCTATACGGCTGGATTTCCGCAAGCATACGATCCTTCATACTCAACAGACTACGGAATAATTCATCAAATAAATCAACACCTGGTTCCCGAGATTTCCCCCAAAACCTAACCCTAGCCCCAAAACTACTACCGATGGAAAATCGGACCAATGATCAAACATAAAGGTAAATTTTCAAGCCGCTTAAACCCGATTTACCTCAGATGAAACCAACAAGTGCAAAAAAATGAAAAACCCGGGAAAAAAATCAAATATCCGACCAACAAAATCCCAAAAAAAAAAAAAAAAAAAAAACCGAGAAGAGATCTGAAATGAGGGGGAAACGATGAGATTCCATCAAAAGGGAGACAAAACAAACAAAAAATTTTAAAAAAAAAAAAAAAACACCTGAAATTTCGGAGATGGAGAGGAGGATGAGGAAGGGATCCGATCGGTTTCAGGAGAATCCATGGCTTGAAACCCTAACCCGAGAATCCCCTGTACGCATCTTCGCTTTCTATCGCTTTCTTCTTCTGAAACGGATGGAAGATGATATTGTGAATATCTTCATTTTTTCTATTTTTATTTATTGTATTTTATTTATTTCGATTTTTCAGGAAATACATAGAAGCAATAGAAGGAGACTGTGTCAGTCAGAAAGCGCTCGTCTACTTAAATCCAGGGCAACGGGCGGGAAAAATACTATTGCCGAATTATTCAGTGAAACTCGACTGCACGGAGGTTCCATCATACCTACCTTAGATACAGCTACATGTATGTTTAATGGTTAATCAAGACCGCTTATCCACTTTTGAATACGTAGATCAAGTACATTTATATAGATCATATGTATAGCGTTGCTTACAACTGATCTAACACTATCAAATTTTGTGACACGTCTTGCAATAGATATAATGGCACGTGATAGTAAGATCTCAATAAGTAACAAATAGTAAATAGAAAATAAAAAATTTACTATTATCTTCTGATCTTTAAATTTAATTATATTTCAAAAAGTCATAAGTAGTGCAAAAAAGAATAAATTCAATTAGCTTTGTATCCATAACTCAAGCGGTATATAAAGTGAAAATACCTCGTTTCAACATTGAGGTTTAGGTATTAATTTTCCAGTAAGGGCGGCTAAGAGCGGAGTATGTACTAACAATGGGGTTTACAAAGAAAGTAACCCAAAAAAAGAAAAAAAAAACTATTGTGGTCAATAATGATTAATTGTTATAATACAGTAATTAATTTACAAGGAATTTGGCTAGTGAGCCATAACATTATACAGAAAAAATGATCCCGTACTATAGACCTGGTTACAAATAAATTTAAGATATTAAATAACATTTTACAACTCAAGGTTGTAAGTGGAGAGAAAGTCAAGACCTTTTTTTATAAGCTTCACCAACCATAAAATCATTTTCATTGTTAGGTCTTTCATTATTTTATGCTTTTCTCTTCTTTGAGAATGAAGCCTAGCAAAAAAATTTGATTAGGCGTGGCCTGAACAATTCAAAATCCAGGCTGAAGCTGGTCCTAGGCCCAACCAGGGCCGTGATAGTTATGTATGGTCACATTAATGTATGCTCTTTTCAGGCGCTCGTGGCAATGATTTGAGCAATCCATGTCCTTCATTTCAACATGAGTGCCATGTATTCCCTCCCATATGTCTAATGTTAACATATTTTACATTAACAAGTTTGGGAGTTGCTCCTATTGTTGGGATGATGGCCATTACTACTGACCACAAGGTCATTTCAAAATCCAATTTGTGGTGACCCATTGGATTTTTGGCAATCATCTAACCAATGATCTTTGGGCCACATCCCATCTTCAATGGGACTTGCAATTTGGATGGTGTTGACTGGTGTAGATATATCTAAGCCACATTCTAAGGTGATAAGTTGCCACGATTTACAATGGGACCTTGTGCAAAAGGCACCTTAATCTCGAGGCTGGGGAACAAAAAGCTTTATTGGCCCACCATGAAGTTTTGGTGACATACATTACATACATCATTTGCATTGGCTCATGGTAGGACGTGACCTATAACCAACGGATTGCTCACATTGGCCCTAGGGACACCCACCTTTGAGACCCACAACTCCAGTGAACCCAAGAAGGCTTCAATGGTAGTGATCCCATCCCCACTTTTTTGCTATGGTATGGCCCACTGAGAGTTTTGAACCAGGTTGGTATTCGAGACTAACTCCCAATATGAGCTCAAGCAAATAATGGATGGAGTGGATGTCACACACTCATATCATAGAGGGCATAAAGCCTTTTGTTGCACCGGCTCCTTATTGGTTGTCGGAGAAAATTAGTGTTCAGTTTGTAAAGTTGCTTCAGCACAATAAGATACAGATTTTGTACCCTCTGGGGGCACCAGGGGGCCACCATAAATCTATACATCATGGTGGCTCCTCAGAGCACTGCCTAGGCAAGCTTGGTTCAGCACAGGCCAAGCTAGTACCCAATCTAGGACTAAACCCTGACTAAAGAGGAATTAATGGGATGGCATGCTACCGTAAAAAATAAGCCCCTGCGGAGTCTGTTTGAAAGTTGACCATGAGCTCGAATAAAAGGGAATTCCTTGCATGTTTGAAGGTTGACCATGGGCTCAAATAGAAGGGGATTCCTCGAAAACCCTGCTAGGGCCATGGGGCCCACCATAGCGTGTATGTGTTTGATATCAACAATGTTCATCCTTTTTGCTAGTTTAATTTCAGGCACAAGCTCAAAAAATGAGTTAGATCCAAAGCTCAAGTAGACCACACCCTGAGAAATAATGAGGACAGTGACAACTACCTTGAAAACTTTCTAAGGCCCACTGTAGTATTTATTTGCCATCCAACTTGGGGTCAAACAACCTTGCATGAAGGGAAAATATGATTGTCTTGCAAAATAGATGGACGGCAAGGATTAAAAAAACATTAGTCAATGTGAGTCGTCAATCCTAGTTAATCACATACGATAGGTAATGTTCACTCCCCAAGTATAGGGTTGTGATGTAGTAATAAACTCGGTAAGACCGAGGTTGAATCCCAAGGGACTGATACTTGTATGTTACGAAGCTAACTAGAACTAGAACTAGAATGAGATGAAATCTAAATCCGATATAAAGTAATGAATAATGGTGAGAGATTAATCTAAAACTTTAAGGAATTCAGAATTAAGAAACTAGGGATTCAGAGGATCCACTTGTAGAGATCAGTGAGATCTTATGCCCGCTTCAAAATCAACTGGACTTCCTTTGATATAGTTTTCAAGAGATGAACGGTATATGAATTAGAATGGATTCTATCACCAAACCATGCCCAGGAGACAAAGTAAACAACAGAATTAAACTAAATACTAACCAACCAACCAACAATGTATGAAGATTAGGAAGGGTACTGTCATCCGACCATGCCCATGGAACAATGATGAACAACAGGGCTTCCTGACTTCATAAACATGAAAAGGAAAAACAAATACTCAAAGCCATCGCAGATCTATTGTAATTTCAGCCACAACAAACCAGTAAAAACTAAAAGTATTCCCTTAACTGAACCGTAATCAAAGTAGTTCAACAAATTAAATCAAAGGCATAAAAATAGAGTCTCCCATCTCACTACAAGCTTCACCTCTTAGCCCTAGCTAAGAGGTTTAGCCACATATAAACTTGATTAGGCTAAATCTCAAAAACATCATAAAACGTTAAAGAAAAAAACTGACTTATTCTCTTTCTCTCTCTTATAATGCATCCATGTCCAAGCCTAAGCTCCCCTCCTTGAATGCTTCACGCCTGCTTCCGCTTTTCCTCTCACGTTCCCTCTTTTCTTATAGGCAATGCCGGCGGTGGCTGGAGTCGAGCACCGACTTCTCTTTCGCAGTCAGTTTGTAACGGAGCCGAACTCCCTGTTTACGCAGTGGAAACAAAAACAACGCCTTATGCATCTGTGATGATTGGTGGGCCTAGGATTGATGTCAGACGAGAAATCCGACCGACCATTAGTTTCCCCTCGAAAAACCAGTGGAACCTGATTGGTTTTGGATTAGATTCGTGGTGAACCACGAATTAGTTCAATTCACCGTTAGTCTTCCGATTGGACGGTCGAAATCCAATTAAAGTTATCTTCTGTAATTCCACCACCTAGGTGAGGGAGGTAGGGCCCGTGGGCTCCTGAAGGACGGTCCTGATTAGCCTAATGGGCCCTGATGGTGGCCCACAAAGATTAACCGCAACTCCCTGTTGCGAAACAGAGTCACCGCCATTCGACTCTGTGAATCACGTTAGCATGTTTCTTGAAGTCAAGTGGAAAATCCACTCCGTCCATTGTTTTCAGGACGAAAAACCGTCTGGAATTGCTCGGTTTTCGATCCAAACTGTGGTGTCTCATGAGATTGTAGCCCAGCCGTCCATCCTGCGTTTAAACAGAGATCTACGCATATGTTTATGCATGGGACCAGACGGATAGCTAGGAGTTGGTCTTGGCCGTATCCTGAGACCGGTGAACGGTCGGATCATCGAGCCATATGATGAGTGGGGCCCACTAGTGAAAAACAGATGGACAGCGTAAAGACGCTGTCCGTTCTTTCGCAGAGGAGAGAAGAAGACGGGTCAGCGTGCGCTGACCCGTTTCTGGTTTTCGGTGCACGGCGTGTGCGAGTGTGCTATGCACACGCACACCCTCCAGGTAGGGTCCATCGTGATGTTTATGAGAAATCCTCTCCATTCATCTATTTTTTACAGTTTATGGGCTGATCTGTCAGTTGGGGCACTTCCATAGTGATCCGAGGGCTAAAATTTGACATGTATGGTTAATTTATGTCCCCAATCCCATGTATAAATTTTCACGCCAATCGGATGGCGAGAACCCTGTGATCTTGCATTCTGCGCCAGTTTCGGGCCTCTTTGACGTGAACGGCTTTATTTCCTCGGATCCCTGGTGTGTAATTCCACCGATCTTGGTCCCCTGGAGTCCGTCCCTTGCTCTGGTGACTTCCGGGTGTCAAAGCCTATGCTTTTAGTGCTATTTTTCAGTCCACGCTCCTGATTACATCCTACAATAATAACACAATTAAAATATGATGTTAAGCACTATCATGTCCGTAAAATCCGGTAATAACTGGGGTCTAATATGTAATATTTGACCCTCAACACAACCTCCAACCAGCATTTTGTTAGTCCTAAGCAAAGTATGCGAAAAATAGGTTGAGAATCACATGACAATTTATATGAAATCGAGTGATTTTTGAAAAACAAATCAAATACTAGAATTTTAAGATTCATGAATGTTAGGCATTATTCTCTCCTAGACTCAAGCACACGGTAACTTCATAATTAAGTTCAAAATATTAATCTGTCAATTAGAGCAATTCTAAATATTGAATTCCATGGATGTATAGTCTAATCTCGACTTATCAACATTAAGATTCACCTATCTATTTAAGGATATCATTGTTAACAAATAAGAGAATTCACGATAATCCAAACTTGTCTCACACATTATCTTTTTTTTTTTTTTGATTCTTTTATTAAAAGTAACGCCAATCAGGGGAATCAAATCCTCACCTATAGGGAGCAAACCTATGGTAAAGACTTCACACCCACTCTTTATCAAATATCATCCATGGGGAATCGAATCCTCACCTATAGGGAGCAAACCTATGGTAAAGACTGTTCGCCCAATTCATTCAATTTCTCAGGTTAGTTCCTTTCAAGCTTAGTGATCACCAAATTAATCCTTCAATATCGAATGAAACCTTAATGTGTAAGCGAGATGTGACATGTAAAATTATGATCCAATCAATGTTTAAAACTTCTAATCATGGATTAAGAGTTCTAACTTAATTGTGAAATCTAACAAATAGTTGAATCCAAGAGTTATAAATTCTAACATCACTTATCTTGTAATTCTAAATCCAAGATGGCCGTCAACCTCTCTTCAAATTCATACAAATTCTAGAAAAATTTAAAAATTTTCACAATTTCGGCTCAAGACTGATTAGGTCACTTAATCTCCCACCCCCAACCTAAAATCTACATTGTCCTCAATGTAAAAGATATGAGTATGCAATGCACTTGGGACAACGAAAAGTGAATATGAAGTGATGGGAAGATAGTACCTGGATGATGAATTGAGAGACACTTTCCAAGAGATCGCAGCATGGGCGTCAGTCAGCACGAAAGAGAAGGCAACACAAAAATAAAAAATAAAATCCTACATATATCACTTTCATAGGTGCTCTCGATTGCATTTAGCGTATGCAACAAGCCTTTAAACCCTTAGGTTGCCCCTAGTGGACGAGTTGTAGTCTCCTGAGGGTTTGCAATAATGTTACCCACAAACATTGAACTAACTAATGATAAAAACAAAATGAAATGAAGAGCTGGGTTGCCTCCCAGGAGCGGTAAGTTTACCGTCTTCAGCTAGACAAATAAAGCAACTACCCTAGTCCTATGAAAGCGATAAACTTACCTATACCTCCATCAGACTATGAGATCAATCCTGGTAAACAGGAGCAGTCAGGGGCATGGACATGTCCTCTGAATCAAATTTCGCGACAAATGGTTTCAATCGATGTCCATTGACTTTAAACTCCTTACCATTGTCGGGATCTCTTATTTCAATGGCCCCATGAGGAAAAACAGAAACAACAATGTAAGGGCCGGTCCAACAAGATCGAAGTTTACCCGAAAAGAGATGTAATCGAGAATTGTACAAAAGGACCTTCTGACCAGGTGTGAATGATTTTCGCAAAATGTGTTGGTCATGAAATGCTTTCATCTTGTCCTTGTAAATTCTCGAATTATCGTACGCATCATTCCGGATTTCCTCAAGTTCATTCAATTGAAGTTTGCGTAGCAAGCTAGCGTTGTCCAGATTGAAATTAAGATTTTTGATCACCCAGTATGCTTTATGTTCCAGCTCCACAGGCAAGTGACAAGCTTTCCCATAGACAAGTCTAAAGGGAGACATTCCAATAGGGGTTTTAAAGGCAGTACGGTATGCCCATAAGGCATCGGTCAATCGAATTGACCAATCCTTACGATCAGGGTTAACCGTTTTCTCCAAAATGTGTTTAATTTCCCTATTAGAAATCTCAGCTTGCCCACTTGTCTGTGGGTGGTACGGGGTGCTCACCTTATGAGAGATACCATATTTCTTCATTAAGCTCTCAAATGGTTTATTACAAAAGTGTGAGCCCCCATCACTAATGATGGCTCGAGGCGTTCCGAATCGAGAAAGGATGTTTTCTTTTAGGAATTTAATGACCGTGCGATGGTCATTAGTTCGACACGGAATCGCTTCGACCCATTTAGTGACATAATCCACGGCGAGCAAAATATACAGATTTCCAAACGATTGGGGGAATGGTCCCATGAAATCGATGCCCCAGCAATCAAATGCTTCAATGATAAGGATGAGATTCAAAGGCATCATATTTCGACGGGATAATGCTCCCAATTTCTGACAACGCTCACAAGCTTTGCAAAACTCATGAGTGTCCCTAAACATAGTGGGCCAGTAAAAGCCACACTGCAGAATCTTGGCCATGGTCTTTTTAGCAGAAAAGTGACCACCACAGGCCTGTGAGTGACAGAAGGAGATGACGCTCTGATGCTCATCGTCTGGTACACATCTCCTTAGGATTTGGTCTGGACAATATTTAAATAAATAAGGATCATCTCAGAAAAAGTTGCGCACCTCGGTGAAGAATTTCTTCTTATCTTTGCAGTCCAATGTGGGTGTGAAACCCGTAGCAAGATAATTAGTAATATCAGTGAACCAAGGTGAATGGGAGACTCTAAACAGTTGTTCATCAGGGAACATGTCGTTGATATGAGTCGTCTCAAGGGAATCAAAGGTATTAAGGCGAGAAAGGTGATCGGCCACAACGTTTTCTACTCCCTTTTTATCTTTAATTTCCAAATCAAATTCTTGGAGTAGAAGGATCCATCGTATCAGGCGGGGCTTAGAATCATTCTTAGAAAGAAGATACTTCAGTGCCGCATGATCTGTATAGATAATGATCTTGGATCCGATCAGGTAGGAACTAAATTTATCCAAAGCGAACACTACAGCTAAGAGTTCCTTTTCCGTAGTTGAGTAGTTCACTTGGGCCGGATTTAAAGTCCTACTCGCGTAATGAATGACGTAGGGTCTCTTATCTTTTCTCTGGCCTAGAACCGCTCTAAGAGCGTGATCAGAAGCATCGCACATAAGCTTAAAAGGAAGGCTCCAGTCGGGTGGCTGCATGATAGGTGCAGTGGTTAACGTGCCCTTAAGCTTGGTGAAAGCTTCCTAGCATTGCTCAGTCCACTCGTACGGAGCATCCTTTTGAAGAAGATTACATAAAAGACGAGAGAGGAGACTAAAGTCCTTTATGAATCGCCTGTAAAATCCTTCGTGTCCTAAGAAGGATCGCACGTCTCTGATGTTCTTGGGTGAAGGTAGGTTAGAGATAAGATCGATTTTTGCCTTATCTACCTCGATTCCCTTGGACGAGATGATATGCCCAAGGACAATTCCCTTCTGAACCATGAAATGACACTTCTCCCAATTAAGTACCAAGTTCTTTTCTTCACATCTTTTCAGCACACATTTAAGACTTTTTAAGCACTTGCTGAAAGATGGACCGTAAACGGAGAAATTGTCCATGAAGACCTCTAGATATTGCCCTACCATATCAGAAAAGATACTCATACATCGTCGAAAGGTGGCAGGGGCATTACATAGTCCGAATGGCATCCTTCGTAGGCAAAGGTGCCGTAGGGACATTAAATGTGGTCTTTTCCTGGTCTTCGGGGCTATCTCTATCTGGTTGTAGCCCGAATACCCGTCAAGGAAATAGTAATAGGAATGACCACTAACCTTTCCAGGATCCGATCAATGAATGGTAAAGGAAAGTGGTCTTTCCTCGTGACGGTATTCAACTTCCTGTAGTCAATGCGCATTCTCCAACCAGTAATGACTCTAGTTGGCACGAGTTCATTATTAGCATTGGCTACGATGGTGATCCGGACTTCTTAGGGACCACTTGAGTTGGACTCACCCATTGACTATCAGATATAGGGTATATGATACCCACGTCCAATAGTTTAAGAACCTCGACCTTAACCACTTCCTTCATGTTTGGATTTAGTCTACGTTGTGGTTGCCGAACGGTTTTTGCATTATCCTTAAGATATATGCGGTGAGTACAAATCGAGGGATCGATTCCCTTGAGGTCCGCTATCGTCCATCCCAGGGCTCCTTTATGCTCAATGAGAGTAGATATGAGCATACTCTCCTGTTCTTTCTCCAGGTGGGCAGAGATCATCACCGGGTATGTCTCATCTTGACCTAAATAGCCATATTTTAAATCAAAGGGCAAAGGTTTTAGGTCAAGCTTTGTCGGCTTGAGGTTAGACAGTAGAGGCACTACATCAGTTTGTGGCAATTCTTCAAATTGTGGCCTCCACTGGTTAACTTCAAGTACCGATGCAGTATCAAGCAAGGCGCACGTCTCTCTAATCATGTCATCATCAAAATCATGGGAGTGGGCCGGGCATGTCTCCAGAGGGTCAGAAGGATAATGTTACAGGTGTCGTATCTTCCTCGAAAGAGTCAATCATGTTAATGTCGTGGAAATCGTCATCATCCTCTGAGTTGCTGCCGTTTTTGAAAAAGATGTTTGACTCCAATGTCATATTCTCAAAGGACATGCTCATGACACCATTCCTGCAATTGATAATTGCATTTGAAGTGGCAAGGAATGGGTAACTAAGAATTATGGGAATCTGAGTGCTCATGTTATTGATGGGTTCGGTATCGAGGATGATAAAATCTATAGGGTAGTAGAATCTGTTAACCTGGACCAACACATCCTCAATTATCCCTCTTGGTACACGAACAGAACGATCAGCAAGTTGTAATGTGGCTAGGGTGGGTTTTAATTCACCCAAATCTAATTGTTTGTATACTAAGTAAGGAATCAGATTTACGCTCGCTCCTAAGTCAAGAGTGCATGATCAATGCGGTAATTCTCAATTACACATGATATGGTTGGGCTACCGGGATCCTTGAATTTCTGCGACACGTCTTGCTTCAGGATGACACTCACTTTCTCACAAGAAGATTTTCTTTTGAATACTTTTCCGTCTTTTGGTCGTGCATAAGTCTTTCGAAATTTGGCATATAAAGGAATCTGCTTTCACGACATCAAGTAGAGGAATGTTGACTTTCACTTGTTTCAACACCTCAAGAATATCCCGAGAGTTAGAAAGACGTTTTGGTGCAACCAACCATTGGGGGAACGGAGCAATTGGCTTCTCTAGAAGTTTCGGTTCTATTTTTGTGGGGCATCACTAGATCCATCATTGTTGTCCTCTTGGTTCTTGAGGCTTTTCGGGCCTAACCGAAGAGTTTTATCAATGATTCTTCCACTCCTAAGAGTGGTGATGGATTTAGCGTGCCCCATCCGATTTGAAGAGCTGGGATCATTAATCTCGTTCTGCGGTTTAGGATTGGGGAGATGTTGTGCAGAAGCATCCCCTTTTCTATAACCGTCATACGAGAATCTATCTTTTGCATAAAATCAGTAATTCCCCTTGAACCAGCTCTTGTATGGAATTTTGAACCGGTTCCTCTTGAGGTTTCACTTGATTTGGATTTTGATTGAAGAAACCTTGAGGGGTAGCCGTTTGTCCATTCCTCCAACTAAAGTTTGGATGATTTTTCCAACCAGGATTGTACGTATTGGAGTTAGGTCCAGTAAAAGGTCTTTGATAGTTGTTTACGGCATTGGCTTGTTCATTCAACACTCCTCGAAAGGCTGGTATTGTGCAATCACAGATGCCGCAAACAATTTCATTGACCTTATCCTTCTTTCCTTCCATGGCCTCAAATTTTCTTATGAGATTATTCACTTTATACTTGAGATCATCTTCTTCTTTCAGGAGATACATTCCGCCTTTCTCCTTAGATTGAGTTGGTCTAGACGTGGTGTTTGATTTTGGGTAATAGTCCCAAGATTGTGTTTTTTCAGCCAGACTGTCGAGGTAGTCCCATACCTCGTCGACATCTTTATTAATGAACTCTCCATTACACATTGTCTCGACCATTTGGCGCATGGAAGATGTCAGTCCATCGTAGAAAAAATTTGTAATGCGCCACGTTTCAAATCCGTGTTGTGGGCATGAACTGACCAAATCTTTGAACCTTTCCCAACATTGGAAGAATGTTTCATCTTCCTTTTGGGCAAAGTTCATGATTACTTTTCTGAGGGTAATCGTTTTATGATGTGGGAAGAATTTTTTTATGAATTCCCTCTGCATGTCGTTCCATGTGCCAATGGATCTAGGACGCAGTGAATGTAACCACGTCTTAGCCTTCTCTTTTAAGGAAAAAGGAAAGAGTTTCAGCCTGATTGTATCCTTAGATACATTAGGAAAATATAATGTAGCTATAATCTCATCGAACTCTTTCAAATGTAAATATGGACTTTCTGATTCAAGTCCATGGAATTTGGGAAGGAGTTGGATAACTCCTGGCTTGATGTCCATTTGTCCTGTGTTTTCAGGAAAAATCATGCATGAGGGCGTACTCACTCCCGCCGGTTGTAGATAATCTCGTAAAGTACGAGGCGGGGGTGCCTGATGCACCTCATTCTCATCTTGGGTATCCTCCACCCTGGGTGGAAGTAGAGGAGGTTGGTCTTCAGCCATAACTTCAATTAACTCAGGGGATTTCGAGTGGTGTCTAGTCCTGCGATGGATAGTCAACCCCTCAACCAATCCTCCTTCAGTCAAGAGACGTCGAGTGTTGTCACGGGCCCACTTGGGCATGAAACACTCGTAGCCCTCAATCAAATTCGAAACCTAATCCTAAGAAAGGAAAAGAAAATCTAGAAAGAAAGAGAGAGTTGGAAAGAAATTACCAAATTGAAGTCCCTAAGTTAAAGACCTGCAAAAGAAAACAAACAAGTCAGTTTCTAAAGAGAAGGTCTAGAATTAGAAAATCCTTAAAAAGAAAGATAGAAGTAAAATAGTTTCAAAAAGAAGAAGGTCCTAAACTAGAAAGTAAATTACTAAAAGAGAACTGAAAAATAGAAAGTAGAGAAAGAACTTACCGAATTAGAAATTTCTATCTTAAAGGCCTACAAAATAGGAAAGTTAGTTTTTAAACAAAAAGTCTACAAGTAGAAAATTTCTAAAAATAAAATAAGAAACAAAGTTAGAGTCTAAAAGAGTTTAGAATTAGAAACTTGCTAAAAAAGAATCCTAATCTAGAAATAGCAAGGAGGAAATTAAGAAAGAATTTACCAACCTACAAAACAAAAGAGTTGGGTTAGTTTCCAAAAAGGGAAAACTATCAAAAAAATAGAAAATAGAAAATTCTATAATTAAAAGAGAACTAGAATTAGAAAACTTCTAAAACTCAAACCCTAATTCTAAAAATAGAAAGAGTAGAGGATTTGGAAAAGAATTACCAAATTAGAAGTTAATGTCAAGGTCCTACAAAACAGGAAACAGATTAGTTTCTAGAAATCAGAAAAACTAAACCTAAAGTTAGAAAAATCCTAATCTTAAACTAATCCTAAAACTAGTTGATTTCAGAAAACGTAGCCGTCAATCCCCGGCAACGGCGCCAAAAACTTGTTCACTCCCCAAGTATAGGGTTGTGATGTAGTAATAAACTCGGTGAGACCGAGGTCGAATCCCAAGGGACTGAAACCTGTACGTAATCTGAAACTAACTAGAACTAGAACTAGAATGAGATGAAATCTAAATCCGATATAAAGTAATGAATAATGGTGAGAGATTAATCTAAAACTTTAAGGAATTCAGAGGAAGGAAACTAGGGATTCAGAGGATCCATCTAGTTGAAGGGTGTATCCACGAAAATCAACTGAACTTCCTTTGATATAGTTTTAAAAAAATGAAAGGTATATGAATTAGAATGGATTCCATCACCAAACCATGCCCAGGAGACAAAACAAACAACAGAATTAAACTAATTACCAATCAATCAACAATGCATGAAGGTTAGGAAGGGTACCATCATCCAACCATGCCCATAGAACAATGATGAACAACAAGGCTTCTTGACTTCATAAACATGAACAGGAGAAAAAAATACTCAAAGCCGTCGCAGGTCTATTGTAATTTCAGTCACAACAAACCATTAAAAACTAAAAGTATTCTCTTAACTGAATCGTAATCAAAGTAGTTCAACAAATTAAATCAAAGGCATAAAAATAGAGTCTCCCATCTCACTACAAGCTTCACCTCTTAGCCCTAGCTAAGAGGTTTAGCCACACATAAACCTGATTAGGCTAAATCTCAAAAACATCATAAAACAGTAAAGAACAAAAAAAACTAACTTATTCTCTCTCTCTCTCTCTCTCTCTCTCTCTCTCTCTCTCTCTTGTAATGCATCCACGTCCAAGCCTAAGCTCCCCTCCTTGAATGCTTCACGTCTGCCCCATCCCCTCTCACGTTCCCTCTTTTCTTATAGGTAATGTAGGCCCTAGAGAGGTGTGCTGCCGTTCGTCATTCAGTTGGAGTTGGTTTCGTACCTGAGTTTACGCAGCAGAAAGGCAAAGCCTTATGCATCTGTGATGATTGGTGGGCCTAGGATTGATGTCAAACGAGAAATCCGACCCGTCCATTAGTTTCCCCTCGAAAAAACAGTGGAACCTGATTGGTTTTAGATCAGATTCGTGGTGAACCATGAATTAGTTCAATTCACCGTCAGTCTTCCGATTGGACGGTCGAAATCCAATTAAAGTTATCTTCTGCAATTCCCCCACCTAGGCGAGGGAGGTAGGGCCCGTGGGCTCCTGAAGGACGGTCCTAATTAGCCTGATGGGCCCTGATAGTGGCCCACAAAGATCAAACGCAACTCCCTGTTGCGAAACAAAGTCACCGCCATTCGACTCTGTGAATCCCGTTGGCAATTTCTTGAAGTCAAGTGGAAAATCCACTTCGTCCATTGTTTTCAGGACGAAAAACCGTCTGAAATTGCTCGGTTTTCGATCCAAAATGTGGTGTCTCATGAGATTGTAGCCCAGCCGTCCATCCTGCGTTTAAACAGAGATCTACGCATATGTTCGTACATGGGACCAGACGGACACCTAGGGGTTGGTCTTGGCCGTATCCTGAGACAGGTGAACGGTTCGGATCATCGAGCCATATGATGAGTGGGGCCCACTAGTGAAAAACGGACGGATAGCATAAAGACGTTATCTGTTCTTTCGCAGAGGAGAGAGAAAGACGGGTCAGCATGCGCTGACTCGTTTCCGATTTTCGGTGAACGGTGTGTGCGAGTGTGCTATGCACACGCACACCCTCCAGGTAGGGTCCATCGTGACGTTTATGAGAAATCCACTCCGTCCATCTATTTTTTCACAATATTTAAACGGTTGGGACCAAAAATGGAGCATATCCATACATCAAGTGGGCCCCAAATCAAGATTTTAGGGCTGATCTGTCCGTTGGGACACTTCCACAGGGATTGAACAGATGAAATTCGACGTGTATGGTTAATTTATGGTCCTCAGGCCATGTATGAAGTTTCGAGCCAATCGGATAGTGAGAACCCTGTGATCTTGCATTCTGCGCCAGTTTCGGGCCTCTTTGACGTAAACGACTTTATTTCCTCGGATCCCTGGTGTGTATTTGCCATCCAACTTGGGGTCAAACAACCTTGCATGAAGGGAAAATATGATTGTCTTGCAAAATAGATGGACGGCAAGGATTAAAAAAACATTAGTCAATGTGAGCCCCACAATGCTTGCCACCAACTTCTCAGGGTACATTGAGGTCTTGGTATTGATTCCCTAGTGGGGGTGGCTAACAATGGAGTGTGTACTGCTAACCCAAAAAAAAAAAAATATTCTTAGGGCACACTTTAGTGTTTATTTGTCATCTAATCTATTGATAAGGTTATACAAGCGCATCATAAAGGGAAAAAATAAATATAAGCATGATCCAAAACTTTTTTAGGGTACACCACTATTTCCCATTATATGGTTCACATGATAATAAAATATGCTTCATTTTTGTTATAGTATCTGAGATGATTTGGAAAACAGATGGACAACGTCGATACAGATTACATACTTCAAGGAGGTCACCACGGTAAGGGCGGCACCATCTTGGGTGAGGCCCGGTGTGAGACCCGACCCGAGTTCGCTTGTGTGTGTGTGTGAGTATGCATTTCGTTCATTTTGGTCCCGCGGTCCTACCGGTCAAATTTCGGTGACCCGCGACCTTTGGATATTATTTTATGGTATTAGCTCAAAAATAAGTTAGATCTAAACCCCAAGTAGACAACATTATAGGAAACAATGTTGATTGAACGCCAACCATTAAAAACTTCTTAAAAACTACAAAAGTTTTGGATCAAGCTGATATTTGGTTTTTCCCTTCATCCAAGTCTATATGACCTAATCAACTATGTGGATTTCAAATAAACATTACAGTAAGCCCTAAAAGGTTTTTAATGATTAACATTCAATCATTGTTGTTTTCTTGTGGTGAGGCCCACTTGAGATTGAGATCTGCCTCATTTTTAGATCAAACCTTAAAATGATATGGAAAAATAGATGGACAGCATGGATAAAACAGATACATCATGGTGGAGCCATAGAGCACCGACCACTAACCACCTGGCTAGTGGCAGCGTGACTGGCCAAACCATGTCGACTTTTGGCATAAGCTCCATCCTTTATAGAGGCCTGCAAATTGAATGATCTGGATTGCGCTGGACATGATGTTTTCGTCTCTGACAAGTGGGAGAATGGTTCAGCAATCAACACCATTGTTGTGTTAGGTCCAAAACTGTCCAGGGAAGAATGTCCGAAAAAAAACAAAAACCATCCCAACAACCAGCACCAAGACCTTTTCAGTTGCATTATGGACTTTGAAGAAACTGATCAAGCACAGCCAGCGATACGTTAACTTGTCGCACCAGGTCTTTCAGTTCAACATGCCACCTGCGTGGGAGATCCGTATAATGAACGCAGTATTCCCACCACAGAGATCACTTTGGACAAAAAAATGGGGAGCTGATGGCTAGTGACCCCAGACACAAAGATATAGGCTATGTGGGGCCCACAGAGATGTCTATGATAAATCCACTCTGTCCATATGTTTTAAAATAGCATAACAGGACAATACTCTAACAGGGTGTTTCGATCATAAGCTACTTTAGATAACTTACTTATGTCCCCTCACATCCACCGTCCATCATTTGGGGCCAACTTTTATGTGAATCGTTCATTGTGTGAGCTCACCTTTAATGGTATAGTTCATTAGGTAGGCCCCACCTTTGATGTTAGTCATCCATCATGTAGGGCCCACCATCAATGATATTGTCCATCATGTGGGGCCCATCTTCTATATCCATTGCCCATCATGTGGAGCCACCTCCAATGTGGGACATCCATCATGCTAGACCTGCCATAGATATGAGCCACTTATCATTAGGCCAATCTTTGATGTGGATCGTCCATCATGTGGGGCGCACCTTGACATGGATAATCCATCATGTGGGGCCCACCATTATTAATTGCCCATCATGTGGGGCCCACCTTTGATGTGGGTTGCCCATCATGTGGGTCTCACCTTTAATATGGGATGCCAATTATGCGGGGCTCACCTTGAATGTGTGTCATTCATCATTAGGGATGGACCTTTGATGTGGATCACCTATCATGTGGGGATTCCTCGATATGAGTCATCATCGTGTGGGGCCCACTAGATCATCTAAGCATTCATTGGATGATTTTCCAATATCATAAACTTAAAAAGGGGTTTATGGCCACAGAGAGCATATTTCTTTAAATAATTTTTTAAGTTGCTGTGTCACCAATAAACATAAGGAAATAAGTTACTTTTGAAAGTTGAAAATCAATAATAAAAAATAAAAAAACTAAAAAAAATAAATTAATTTTTTAAAATGTTGTATAATCCTTGTTTTAGTTTTTCATTTATTTATAATTCATTGATTTTATTTTTTAAGCTCATTTATTTGCAAAATAGCCTATTTTAACGTATTTATAATATATTGGTTTTTTCTGGAAGTAAGGTTGAAGTTGTTTTTTCTTATTAAAGTTAGGATAATAGACTTTTTTATTTATATATATTTTTCTTCTAGGATTCTGGTATTTTTATTTCTAATGGTATAATTTATTAAAATTTTGTTTGAATTTTTTCTTTCTAAAATAATTTTGTTTTAATCCTCTTCTTCCATCAAAAGGAGCTACAGTTTTTTTATATTCGAATTGTTCACAGAAATTTTCTAACTCATGTTTAGTTAGTTTTTTTAAAAAAAATATATTTTAGCTTTAAGTCTAATATTCGTGCATAAGGCTAGTCCTTCATTTGTAATAAAAGTTATTAAGTCTCCATATGTTACCACATAATAAGGTATGTTACCATTATAAAGTTGTCTTGATTTTTATCGAATTGTTTCTGCAAATAATTTTGGTAATCCCACAATAAAACGTTCTTTCTAATAGGATATATTACAATATTGTCGTATCATAATTTGACTAATAAATGTATCTTTATACTATCGAAAATCGTATAATTTTATGCATCGAAGATTATTTAATATTTCACTAGTTATTTGTCTAATATTATTTGAATCTCCTACAAAATGTTTAATAATTGTATATAAGAGGGTTTAACTACATCTTGAATGGATTGTCATTGATATAAGATGGGTTGTCCAATTGTTTCTAATTTAATAGTAGATAATAAATATTCTCTATCTTGTAATGACATATAGTTATCTCACCAACTTTTAAGTTGGCTGGTAAAACCTGAGACTAATAATTGAGCAGCGGTAAAATCATCGATGTCTCTATTTCATTTGTAAATGATAGCTACCGTAGTCATTTCATGAACTAAGTTAATAATATTTCATTTGTAAACGGTAGCTACTGTAATCATTTCATGAACTAAGTTAATAATATTATACTCGGATATACCATCAATGTTCCACTCGTATATGGATCCACTAGAATAATCACTTTAAATTACCTGGTTATGTTATTCAAATTATAGATTAATTAGAGTGGGTCTAGATAATAATTTATAGTTGCAGGGAAAAGAGTGGTATATTTAATTTCATTACATTCTATATCAGAGTAAGTTCTTTCTAAAGGGGATATATGTTTATTGGTATTGTTGATTGATTTGGGAATAGATATATTAGTTTTTTTTTTTTTTTAAATTTCTTATAACATTTATTATGTTGAATCTTTAAGAGTAAATTGTATGGTTTTAGAAAATTCATGTGGTTTAAATATAGATGATTAATTATTAATGTAATATGAAAATTATATAGTAGTAGAGTCTGATAAAGTATTGTATAATTTTTCATTAAGTGTTTTATTTTATTTATAACATTTTCTATTCTATTTGTTTGGTCTCATATTGTTTGCAAGTATTGATTGAAATAATTATTTTGGTCTATTATAGTTTTTATTATTTTCATTATGGTAAAGTTAATTGGATTGATTAATTCACTGTTTTGTATATTTCTAAAAGGTGTAGCTTGAATTTCAGTATTTTTTATATTTAATTGAATTACATCTTAAAATGAATGTGTGGAAGTGGTAATTTTATTTTCGGTTGTCTTTGATTCCTGACTTGTTTTTGTTTTTACATTTACCTGTTTGGACTTTAATTGTGTAGAATAGAAGTTATTACACCAATTATTAAACCATTGAAAAAATGGATTATTTTCTTTATATTATCTACAATATTTAAAATGTAATTTTTCCTAATTTTGTTTATATTGTTGTGGGAATATTCTATAAATATATATATATATATATATTTATTTATTATAGTCTTGATTATACTCATAACTTATAAATTGTTTATTTATAATAAAAAAAATTTCTATTACAAATATTCGTGGATCTATTTGTGATTGTGTTGGTGATAAATTATTTTTATCTTCCTTTTGTGTTATGTAAAATGGTTAAGTAATGTTAGATTGTGTTATAGTCCCTTATATTTTATGTCCTTTTATAATATTAGTTCTTATTTCATTATCTAATTGTCTACTCTTTGTTATGATTTCTGGTTAAATTTGTAGTGTTTCTATTATAAAAAATGATGATCATATACCACTGTCAATATTTTTTATGTTTAATGTAACATGTCTATTAGAGTTAAATCGAATTTCTACTAATTCATTTGAATGTTTGATTAATTGTTCTAAATTTTCATTTTCGACTTGTTGGAAATATTATAATTATATTAAATTTCAACTCTGTGGTAATTGAATTTGATTATATATTATTGCTTTTGGGACTATCGTATTAGATTTATTCATATCTGTTTGTAATAATATAGTCTGACTTTTATGACTTCCTTTAATAACTCTTGGTACTATACTGATATTCATAATTTTATAATGAATTCGATATACTAATACTAATAGTAGACTGCCATCCATTAATTGATATCCGCTTGTTTTAATATTAAGTGTTAGTGCATATAAAATATTGAGATCTCTTAAACTTAAGGAAAAGTTTGGATAGTAGTTAAAATAAATTGGTCCATTACATAGACTAGATTATATAATTCATAATATAGTCATGAAAATTTAAATGTCTACAGCCTCTTAAACATATTAAGGTACTAGCATTTAATCATTCTCTAGTTAATGGTTAACTGTTACTTGTACTAATAGAAGATGGAGATAATTATATTTCTTTTTTATATGTTCTATAATTGCTTATTTAGAAAATAATCTTATTGTTTTATATTCATTATTTGATCATATAGTTTGTTTTATAGTTTTAATAGCATAATTGGACATAAATTCAAATGTTTCTATATATCTTATAAATTTATTTGTTTGGTATTTTTGGTAATTTTCAATTTATCAAATTTTTATCTATATTTTCATAATTTATTTGAGAACTATTTATTATATTATCATCTAATATAGAGAAAGAACTTACTTCTGATGTATGTGAGATATGGTTATTGCTGCAAAATATCTTATCCATCATATCACTATTTATGATACTATTTAAAGACTGAACTGTTCAGTTAAGTATCCTTTACGGTAATGTGACATTCTCTTACCTTAAGTCAATATGGGTCTACACCTTAAAACAGTACATCGATCCCAATAATGATCATAAAATAGTGTTGATCACAGAAATCACTATTTGCTAAAATAACAACTTGTGCTATGTACAGTAGGCTCAACAAGTTTACCCAGTACGATAAAACATATTGAGTAATTCTGTACGCAGTCCAGTGTATCATTGGTTGTGTGGTCCACCGTGGTGTATGTGCCTTACATCCATGCCGTCTATCCCTTTTGATGGCTTATTTTAAGGCAATATTTAAAAGATATAATAGATTCTTATTTTCAGGTGGACAACACTAAAGGAATTAATGATGATTGATAATTAAAAACTTGGGCTGCAAAAGTTTTGCATCATGCTGATATTTGTGTGGTCCTCTTCATCCACGTCCCTGAGAATTTATCAACAGCTTGGATGGCAAACAAATATTATGGTGTTCTCCAAATTTTTTTTTTGTGTGGGCTCAACAAGTTTGCCCAGTATGATAAAGCATATTGAGTAATTCCGTACGCAATCCAATTTCAATGGGCGCGGCTTCAGTATATCCTTGACTGTGTGGCCCACCGTGATGTATGTGCCTTACATCCATACCGTCCATCCATTTTAATGGCTTATTTTAGGGCAGGATCCAAAAAATGTAACAGATCCTTGTTCTCAAGTGGACAACTCCAAAGGAATCAATGATGATTGACCATTAAAAACTTGGGCCACACAAGTTTTGCATCAATCTGATATTTGTGTGGTCCACTTCATTCATGTCCCTAAGAATTTATCAACAGCTTGGATGACAAATAAATATTCAGGTGGTCCCCGGGAAATTTTTTTAATGGTGGGTATTCAATCACTACTGTTTCCTGTGGTTTGGCCCACCAATCTTTGGATCTACATTTTCGTGATCGTACCTGGACTATCAAAACGAATGGACGACGTAGATGTAAGGTACGTACATCAGAGTGAGCCCAAACAGTCAAAGATCCAACCACCTCGGTGGATCCAAAGCCGTGTATTTGATAAAATCTAACAAGTACCAATGACTTAGGAGATGGTCGGACCGGTTTTCTGTGCAGATTTAATGCTTAATGTGAAAGAATTCAACGTTAATTTAAATATAATAATAATGTCTAAGATGTCTAGTAATTTAAATAAAATAATTAATCATACTGGTAATATTACATGAAATAATAATATTAAAATGGATATTAAGAAAAATATCTTCTTCTTTTTTAACAATATAAGTAACAATAGTAAATTTCATATGATAAAAACTTAAAAATGAAAAGAAAAATGCTTAAAGGAATATAGAGAGGCATAATAAAACTTTGAATAATAAAACTTCTCTTGATAAAATGATTACAAAACTAAATACAACGATTGTAAATTAAATACTTACAAACTAAAAAGAAATTTGTGATATTTCTATTCTAGAAAATGATGATCATCTACTATTATCAATATCTTGTATATTTAATGTAACATGTCTAATAGGGTTAAATCGAATTTCTACCGATCCATCTAAATGTTCGATTATTTGTTCTAAATTTTTATTTTTGACTTGTTGGGGAGGTTATAATTATGTTAAATTCCAACTCTGTGGTAGATGAATTTGATTTCATATTATTGCTTTTGAGACTACTGTATTGACTTTATTTATATTTGTTTGTAATAATATAGTCTGACTTTTATGACTTCCTTTAATAGATCTTAGTACTATACCGATATTCATAACTTTATAATGAATTCGATATACTAATGCTAACAGTAGATTTTCATTCATTAATTGATATCCGCTTGTTTTAATATTAAGTGTTGATGCATGTAAAATATTGAGATATCTTAAATTTAAGGAAAAGTTTGGATAACAGTTGAAATAAATTGATCCATTATATAAACCAGATTCTATAATTCCTAATACAGAGAAATGAAAATTTAAATGTTTATAGTTTCTTAAACATATTAAGGTACTAGCATTTAATCATTTTCTAGTTAATGTTTTAACTGTTACTTTTACTAATTCATGACGGAGATAACTATATTTCTTTTTTTACATATTATATAATTGTTTTTTCGGAAAGTAACCTTATTGTTTCATATTCATTATTTAATCGTATAGTTTGTTATCTAGTTTTAATAGCATAATCAGACATAAATTCAAATGTTCTTATCTTGTAGATTTATTTGTTTGATATTTTTAGTAAGTTCCAATTTATCAAATTTTATCTATATTTCATAATTTATTTGAGAACTATTTATTATATTATCATTTATCATAGAGGAAGAACTTGCTTCTGATGTATGTGAGATATTGCTATTGTTACAAAATAGTTTATCTATTATACCACTAGTTATGATACTGTTTAGAGACTAAACTGTTCAGTTACAGGTTCCTTGCAGTAATGTGGCATTCTCTCGCATGTAGGCAATAGGGGTCTACACCTTAAAACAGTAAACCAATCCAAACAATGATCGTAAAATAGTGTTAATCAAATAAATCACTATTTGCTACAATAACAACATGTGCTATGCACAGTGGGCTCAACAAGTTTACCCAGTACGATAAAGAATATTAAGTAATTCTGTACGCAATCCAATTTCAATGGGCGCGACTTCGATGTATCCTTGATTGTGTAGCTCACCGTGATGTATGTGCCTTACATCTATACCGTCCATCCCTTTTAATGGCTTATTTTAAGGTAGGATCCAAAAAATATAATAAATCTTTATTCTCAGGAAGACAACACCAAAGGAATCAATGATGATTGACCATTAAAAACTTGGGCCACACAAATTTTGCATCAAGCTGATATTTGTGTGGTCCACTTCATCCATGTTCCTGAGAATTTATCAACAGCTTGGATGGCAAATAAATATTCAGGTGGTCCCCAGGAATTTTTTTAATGGTTGGTATTCAATTATTACTGTTTTCTGTGGTTTGGCCCACCAATCTTTGGATCTACATTTTCGTGATCATCCCTGGACTGTCAAAACGAATGAACGGCGTAGATGTAAGGTATGTGCATCAGAGTGAGCCCAAACAATCAAAGATCCATCCACCTCGGTGGATCCGAAGCCGTGTATTTGATAAAATCTAACAAGTACCAATGGCATAGGAGATGGCCGGACCGATCTTCTGTGGCAGATTTAATGCTTGATGTGAAAGAATTCAACGTTAATTTAAATATAATAATGTCTAAGATATCTAGTATTTAAATCAAATAATTAATCACATTGGCAATATTACATGAAATAATAATATTAAAATGGATATTAGGAAAGATATATATATTTTTTAACAATATAAATAACAACAGTAAATTTCATATCATAAAAACTTAAAAATGAAAAGAAAAATACTTAAAGGAATATAGAGAGACATAATAAAAGTTTGAATTATAAAACTTCTCTTAATAAAAGGATCACAAAACTAAATACAACGATTGTAAATTAAATACTTATAAACTAAAAAAAAATTTGTGATGTTTCTATTCTAGAAAATGATGATCATCTACTATTATCAATATCTTGTACATTTAATGTAACATTTATAGTAGGGTTAAATTGAATTTCTACCGATCCATCTGAATGTTTGATTATTTGTTCTAAATTTTTATTTTTGATTTGTTGGGGAAGTTGTAATTGTATTAAATTCCAGCTATGTGGTAGATGAATTTGATTTCATATTATTGCTTTTGAGACTACTGTATTGACTTTATTCATATTTGTTTGTAATAATATAGTCTGACTTTTATGACTTCCTTTAATAGATCTGATATTAAACCGATATTCATAACTTTATATTGAATTCGATATACTAATGCTAACGGTAGATTTTCATTCATTAATTGATATCCGCTTGTCTTAATATTAAGTGTTGATGCATATAAAATATTGAGATCTCTTAAATTTAAAGAAAAGTTTGGATAGCAGTTGAAATAAATTAGTCCATTACATAAATCAGATTCTATAATTCCTAATACAGAGACATGAAAATTTAAATGTTTACAGTCTCTTGAACATATTAAGGTACCAGCATTTAATCATTCTCTAGTTAATGTTTTAACCGTTACTTTTACTAATTCACGATGGAGATAACTATATTTCTTTTTTTTATATATTATATAATTGTTTCTTAAGAAAGTAATCTTATTGTTTCATATTCATTATTTAATCGTATAGTTTATTTTCTAGTTTTAATAGCATAATTAGACATAAATTCAAATGTTTTTATCGTGTAGATTTATTTGTTTGATATTTTTGATAATTTTCAATTTATCAAATTTTTACTTTTATTTCATAATTTATTTGAGAACTATTTATTATATTACCATCTATCATAGAAGAAAAACTTGCTTCTGATATATGTGAGATATTGCTATTGTTACGAAATAGTTTATCCATCATACCACTATTTATGATACTGTTTAGAGACTAAACTGTTCAGTTACGGGTCCCTTGCGGCAATGTGGTATTCTCTTGCCTGTAGGCAATACGGGTCTACACTTTAAAACAGTAAATCGATCCCAACAATGATCATAAAATAGTGTTAATCAAATAAATTACTATTTGCTACAATAACAACCTGTGCTATGTACAGTGGGCTCAACAAGTTTACCCAGTACGATAAAGAATATTAAGTAATTCTGTACGCAATCCAATTTCAATGGGCACGACTTCGATATATCCTTAATTGTGTAGCTCACCGTGATGTATGTGCCTTACATCTATGTTGTTCATCCCTTTTAATGGCTTATTTTAAGGTAGAATCTAAAAAATATAATAAATCTTTATTTTCAGAATGACAACACTGAATCAATGATGATTGACCATTAAAAACTTAGGCTACACAAGTTTTGCATCAAGCTAATATTTGTGTGGTCCCCTTCATTCACATCCTTGAGAATTTATAAATAACTTGGATGATAAATAAATATTCTGGTGGTCCCTAGGAATTTTTTTAATGGTGGGTATTCGGTCACCACTGTTTCCTGTGGTTTGACCCACCAATCTTTGGATGTACATTTTCTTGATCGTTCTTGGACTGTCAAAACGAATGGACAACATAAATGTAAGGTACGTACATCACAATGTACCAAAATAATCAAATATCCAAATACCTCGGTGGATTCGAAGCCGTGTATTTGATAAAATCTGACAAGAACCAATGACCTGGGAGATGGCCGGATCAGTCTTTTGTGGCAGATTTAATTCTTGATGTGAAAGAATTCAATATTAATTTAAATATAATAATGTTTAATATATTTAGTATTTTCAATGAAATAATTAATCATACTGGCAATATTACAAGAAATAATAATATTAAAATGGATATTATGAAAAATTTCATTTTTTACAATATAAATATCAACAGTAAATTCCCTATAAAAAAACATAAAAATGAAACGAAAAATGTTTAAAGAAATATAGAGAGGCATTATAAAACTTTAAATAATAAAACTTCTCTTAATAAAAGGATAATAAAACTAAATATAATGATTGTAAATTAAATACTTACAAAAAAAAAAAAATTTATAGTATTTCTTTTTTAGAAAATGATGATCATTTACTACTATCAATATCTTGTATGTTTAATGTAACATGGCTAGTAGGGTTAAATCGAATTTCTACTGATTCATTTGGATGTTCGATTATTTGTTATAAATTTTTATTTTCGACTTGTTGGGAAGGTTGTAATTGTGTTAAATTCTAAATCTGTGGTAGTTGAATTTGATTTCATGTTATTGCTTTTGGCACTATTGTATTAGCTTTATTTATATCTGTTTGTAATAATATAGTCTGACCTTTATGACTTCCTTTAATAGCTCTTTGTACTATACTGGTATTTATAACTTTATGATGAATTCGATATAGAAATGCTAATGGTAGACTTTTATCCATTAATTGATATCTGCTTGTTTTAATATTAAGTGTTAGTGTATGTAAAATATCAGGATATCTTAAACTTAAAGAAAAGTTTGGATAGCAATTGAAATAAATTGGTCTATTACATAAACTAGATTTTATAATTCATAATACAGAGTCATGAAAATTGAAATGTCTACAGTCTCTTAAATATATTAAGGTACTAGCATTTATTCATTCTCTAGTTCATGGTTAAATTGCTACTTGTACTAATTCAAGATGAAGATAACTATATTTCTTTCTTATATGTTGTATAACTGCTTCTTCATAAAATAATCTTATTGTTTCATATTCATTATTTAATCTTATAGTTTGTTTTATACTTTTAATAGTATAATCAGACATAAAATTAAACCTTTTTATCATGTAGATTTCTTTGTTTAGTATTTTTGGTAGTTTTCAATTTGTCAAAATTTTATTTATATTTCATAATTTATTTGAGAACTATTTATTATATTATCATCTAATATAGAAGAAGAACCTGCTTCTTATGTATGTGAGATATTGTTATTACTGCGAAATAGTTTATCCATCATACCATTATTTATTATACTATTTAGAGACTAAACTGTTTAGTTATGGGTCCCTTGCGGTAATGTGGCATTCTCTCGTCTGGAGTCAATACGGGTCCACACCTTATAACAATAGATTGATCCAAACAATGATTATAAAATAGTGTTGATCATAAAAATCACTATTTGATACAATAACAACCTGTGCTATGTACAGTGGGCTCAACAAGTTTGCCCAGTATAATAAAGCGTATTGAGTAATTTTGTACACAATCTAATTTGAATGGGCGCGGCTTCGGTGTATCCTTGATTGTGTGGCTCATCGTGATGTATGTGCCTTACATTCATGCCGTCCATGCCTTTTGATGACTTATTTTATGGCAGGATCTCAAAAATGTAACAGATCATTATTACCAGGTGAATAACACCAAATGAATCAGTGGTGATTGACCATTAAAAACTTGGCCCACACAAGTCTTGGATCAAGCTGATATTTATGTGGTGCCCTTCATCCACGTCCTTGAGAATTTATCAACAACTTGGATGACAAAAAAATATTCGGGTGGTCCCTAGAATTTTCTTAATTGTGAGTATTCAATCACCACTGTTTCATGTGGTTTAGCCGATCAATCTTTGGAGCTACATTTTCTTGATCGTCTTTGGACTGTCAAAATGAATGGACGGTGCAGATGTAAGGTACGTACATCACGATGTGCCCAAACAGTCAAAGATCCAACCACCTTGGTGGATTCGAAGCCGTGTATTTGATAAAATTTGACAAGTACCAACGGTCCAGGAGATGGCTAGATCGGCCTTCTGTGACAGATTTAATGCTTGATGTGAAAGAATTCAACGTTAATTTAAATATAATAATGTCTAAGGTATTTAATATTTTGTATAAAATAATCAATCCTATTGGTAATATTACAAGAAATAATAATATTAAAATGAATATTAAGAAAAATATAATTTTTTGCAATATAAATAACAACAGTAAATTTCATATCCTAAAAACATAAAAATGAAAAGAAAAATATTTAAATGAAAATAGATAGACATCGTAAAACTTTGAATAATAAAACTTCTCTTAATAAAAAGATTACAAAACTAAATATAATGATTGTAAATTAAATACTTACAAACTAAAAAAATTTGTGGTGTTTCTATTATAGAAAATGATAATCGTCTATTACTGTCAATATCTTGTATGTTTAATATAACGTGTCTAGTAGGATTAAATCGAATTTCTACTGATCCATCTGAATGTTTAATTATTTGTTTTAAATTTTTATTTTCGACTTGTTAGGGAGGTTGTAATTGTGTTAAATTTCAACTCAGTGGTGGTTGAATTTGATTCCATGTTATCGTTCTTGGGACTGGTGTATTGACTTTATTCATATCTGTTTGTAATAATATAGTCTGACGTTTATGACTTCCTTTAATAGCTCTTGGTACTATACTGATATTCATAACTTTATAATGAATTCGATATACTAATGCTAACGGTAGACTTCCATCTATTAATTGATATCTACTTGTTTTTAATATTAAGTGTTAGTACATGTAAAATATTGAGATCTCTTAAACTTAAGGAAACGTTTGGATAGTAGTTGAAATAAATTAGTCTATTATATAAACTAGATTCTATGATTCATAAGACAAAGTCATGAAAATTTAAATGTCTACAGTCTCTTAAATATATCAAGGTAGTAGTAATATTTAATATTTCTCTAGTTAATGGTTTAACTGCTACTTGTACTAATTTAAGATGGAGATAATTATATTTCTTTCTTATATGTTTTATAACTGCTTCTTCAGAAAATAATCTTATTGTTTCATATTCATAATTTAATCGTATAGTTTATTATCTAGTTTTAATAGCATAATCAGACATAAAATTAAATCTTATTATCTTGTAGATTTATTTGTTTGTTATTTTTGGTAATTTTTAATTTGTCAAAATTTTATCTATATTTCATAATTTATTTGAAAACTATTTATTATATTATTATCTAATATAGAGGAAGAACTTGTTTCTAATGTATATGAGATATTACTATTGCTGCGAAATATCTTATTCATCATACCACTATTTATGATACTGTTTAGAGACTAAATTATTCGGTTATGGGTCCCTTGCGTCAATCTGGCATTACCTCACCTGGATCCAATACGGGTCCACACCTTAGAACAGTAAATCAATCCAAACAATGATCATAAAATAGTGTTGATCACAAAAATCATTATTTGCTATAATAATAACCAGTGCTATCTACAGTGGGCTCAACAAGTTTGCCCAGTACGATAAAGAGTATTAAGTATTTCTGTACGCAATTCAATTTGAATAGGCGCGACTTTGGTGTATCGTTGATTGTGTGGCCCACTGTGATGTATGTGCCTTACATCCATGTCATTCATCTCTTTTAATGACTTATTTTAGAGTAGGATCCCAAAAATGTAACGGATCATTATTCTTAGGTGGACAACACCAAGGGAATTAGTGGTGATTGACCATTAAAAACTTGGACCACACAAGTCTTGGATCAAGCTAATATTTGTGTGGTCCCCTTCATCCACGTCCTTGAGAATTTATCAACAGTTTGGATGACAAAAAAAATATTCAGATGGTCCCTAGGATTTATTTATTTTTAATGGTGGGTATTCAATCACTACTGTTTCCTGTGGTTTAGCCCACCAATCTTTGGATCTACATTTTCTTGATCATCTCTGGACTGTCAAAATGAATGGACGGTGTAGATGTAAGGTATGTACATCATGATGAGCCAAAACAGTCAAAGATCCAACTACCTCGGTAGATTCGAAGCTGTGTATTTGATAAAATCTGATAAGTACCAACGGCCCAGGAAATGGCCGGATCGGTCTTTTGTGGCAGATTTAATACTTGATGTGAAAGAATTCAACGTTAATTTAAATATAATAATGTTTAAGATATCTAGTATTTTAAATAAAATAATCAATCCTACTGGTAATATTATAGGAAATAATAATATTAATTAGAAAAAATATCATTTTTTGTAATATAAATAACAACAGTAAATTCCATATTCTAAAAACATAAAAATGTAAAAAAAAAGTTTAAACGAATATAGAGAGGCATTATAAAACTTTAAATAATAAAACTTCTCTTAATAAAAAGATTATAAAACTAAATATAACGATTGTAAATTAAATACTTACAAACTAAAAAGAAATTTGTAGTGTTTTTATTTTATAAAATGATGATCGCCTACTACTATCAATATCTTGTATATTTAATATAACATATCTAGTAGGGTTGAATCGAATTTCTACTGATCCATCTAAATGTTCGATTATTTTTTCTAAATTTTTATTTTTTATTTGTTGGGGAGGTTGTAATTGTGTTAAATTCTAACTCTGTGGTAGTTAAATTTGATTCCATGTTATTATTTTTTGGACTGTTGCATTGGCTTTATTTATATTCGTTTGTAATAGTATAGTCTGACCTTTATTACTCCATTTAATAGCTCTTAGTACTATATTGGTATTTATAATCTTATAATGAATTCGATATACTAATGCTAACGATAGACTTCCATCCATTAATTGATATTTGTTTGTTTTAATATTAAGTGTTAGTGCATTTAAAATATTGGGATCTCTTAGACTTAAGAAAAAGTTTGGATAACAGTTAAAATAAATTGGTCCATTACATAAACTGGATTCTATAATTCCTAATACAGAGACATGAAAATTTAAATGTCTACAGCCTATTAAACATATTAAGGTATTGACATTTAATTCTTTTATAGTTAATAGTTTAACTGTTACTTGTACTAATCCAAGATGAAGATAACTATATTTCTTTCTTATATGTTATATAATTGTTTCTTCAGAAAATAATCTCATTGTTTCATATTCATTATTTAATCGCGTAGTTTGTTCTTTAGTTTTAATAGTATAATCAGACATAAATCCAAATATTCCTATTTTGTAGATTTTTTGTTTGATATTTTTGGTAATTTTCAATTTACCAAATTTTTATCTATATTTTCATAATTTATTTGAAAACTGTTTATTATATTATCATCTAATATATAGGAACAATTTGCTTCTGATGTATGTGAGATATTGCTATTGCTGCAAAATAACTTATCCATCATACCACTATTTATGATACTATTTAGAGACTAAACTGTTTAGTTATGAGTCCCTTACGGCAATGTGGCATTCTCTCGCTTTGAGCCAATATGGGTTCACACCTTAAAACAGTAAATCGATTCAAACAATAATTATAAAATAGTGTTGATCACAAAAATCACTATTTGCTACAATAATAACATGTGTTATGTACAGTGGGCTCAACAAATTTGCCCAGTACGATAAAGCGTATTAAGTAATTCTATACGCAATCCAATTTGAATGGGCGTGGCTTCAGTGTATCCTCGATTGTGTGGCCCATCGTGATGTATATGCCTTACATCCATGCCATCCATCCCTTTTGATGGCTTATTTTAGGGCAGGATCCCAAAAATGTAACAGATCCTTATTCTCAGGTGGACAACACCAAAGGAATCAGTGGTGATTGACGATTAAAAACTTGGGCCACACAAGCCTTGGATCAAGCTGATATTTGTGTGGTCCCCTTCATCCATGTCCTTGAGATTTTATCAATAGCTTAGATGGCAAAAAATAATTCAAGTGGTCCCTAGGATTTTTTTTTAATGATGGGTATTCAAATACCACTGTTTCTTGTGGTTTGACCCACCAATCTTTGGATCTATAGTTTCTTGATTGTCCCTGGACTGTCAAAGCGAATGGACGGCGTAGATGTAAGGTACGTACATCACGGTGAGCCCAAACAGTCAAAAATTCAACCACCTCGGTGGATCCGAAGCCGTGTATTTGAAAAAATTTGACAAGTACCAACGACCCGGGAGATGCCTAATCGGTCTTCTGTGGAAGATTTAATGCTTAATGTGAAAGAATTCAACGTTAATTTAAATATAATAATGTCTAAGATGTCTAGTATTTTGAATAAAATAATCAATCCTACCGGTAATATTACAAGAAATAATAATATTAAAATGAATATTAGGAAAAATATAATTTTTTGCAATATAAATATCAATAGTAAATTCCATATCCTAAAAACAAAAAAATGAAAAGAAAAATGTTTAAAGGAATATAAAGAGATATTATAAAACTTTAAATAATAAAACTTCTATTAATAAAAAGATTACAAAGTTAAATATAACGATTGTAAATTAAATACTTACAAACTAAAAAGAAATTACAAGCTGATGGAGGTATATGATGCAGGTTTATACTGATTTTATAAGGATTGAGTTAAAAGAGGGTAGAAGTTATGAGTAAGAACTGCGTGATCGAGTGATTGAGTGCTCTCCTTCTATGGAGGAAAGTGCCTTATAAAGATTACGGATTTTAACTTGATTGAAGTCCAGAAGCTAATTGGAAGGTGTCATGGATTTAAGCCTGATTGAGGTCCGGAAGCTGCTTGAAAGGTGTTGAAGGGAACTATGCTTGTCTTTTTGTAAATTTTGTTGGTTGCTACAGTTGTTTCGTGCTGATATAGTGACTGCTACAGTTGATTGCTATAATAATGTTGTTAGTTTGTCTTATTGTAGAGCTGACATGCTATAGTGACTGCTACAGTAATCTTATCAGTTTGTCTTCTTATGGAGCTGACATCTATAGAATATTTTTAGAAGATCCTTTATGTTATTACTTTTGTAATTAACTATTAATGTGATGTTACTATTACAATTGTGGTATAAAATTTATTTCATAACAATCATCTTCATTTTGTTGCAGATAATGAGTACTTAAAACTTCAAAGTCTTCTTCTGGTCCTAATGCTGATGTTGCTTCATTTAATATCATCATATATTTGGCTTTTGTCTTTGTTGCTGCTAACCTTGCTTGTATTGATGTCTTTGAAACTAAGAACTGTTGATCTTGGGTAGAGATTACTTAAGATTTTGAAAGATTATGATTGTTTTAAAATTTTTTTTGAAGAGTAGATTTTAAAAATCTGTCTAACTTAAATTGTTTCCACCTTTTACTTTTAAAACGTCTAACTAAAAAAGATGATGAAGATTAAGTAATTCCTTAAATATGGTATTCCCAAGTACTAATCCATGCTACAAAAAATAGGGAGAAAAATGTTAATAGTTTTGAAAACTGGTTTTGTTGGTTTGAAAATTTGTAATCTTCTAAAAAAAGAAGAAAATCCTTCTTGTACTGGTGGAGGTAAATTTTTTAAATCTGGTCCAAAGTAATTCCAAAATTGGTGAAACCATAAAGGAAAATTCAAGTTTGCTTTTCGATGGAAGTGAAAAAACCATGAATGAGAAAGATTTTGGTTTTAGTAGAAAAATGCATATAACCATGCTTTTTGATAATCATAGTATGTAAAATTTGGTAGACTAAATTCTTGAGAAAATTATCGTACTGAATTGAGATTAGGCCCCAATTCTGAGAAAGTAATTACTTTAAAAATTTGACATTTTGAATAAACTATTTTTATATTATCTTGTCTATCTCTTATATAAGTGAAAATACAGGAATCAATATCTACTAAAATAAACTCATAGTACTTTTATATTTTACTTCCTATAGTTGATGACCAATGCCAATTTAGAAGAAAACATTACTCGATAATGAGATGAATAGACTTATTTTTGAATTTGGATTCTATGAGTATTATTGGGTAGACTTCAGTCTTGTAAAAATACTGCCATTCTAAATTAAAGATGTTTGTGAGAGATGGAGGAGAATGAGTAATAAGTTAGAAAGAGAGATTATCTTGCAGTTCTGGATTGATATCAACTAATCTACTTACAAATGTTTGAGGGGTAGAAGAAAATGTTAGGTCTTAATCTTGTTCTTATTGTAAATCCTAATTGTCTTCCAAAAGGACTCTCTAATCTTGTTCTTGTTGGAGAATGTATTGTTGGAGAAGGAGAAACTGATCTTGAATTTATTGGTGAGGGCATAATATAATCTTGTTTACTTGTAGGCTTCAGTCTTTCAGCCATTGTTGCCTTATAAATATTCTCTAAATAAGAAATCTGGTAAAGAATTGGAACCACCTTTAATAAATTCAATTTGAAAATTAAAACTTGATAAAATATATTGCCATCTGACAAAAATATGTTTATGAGCTAAATTTTTAACATTTTTTTCTAAAATATATTTTGCACTTTTATAATCTATTTGAAGAAGAAAATACTGATTTGAAAGATCATTTTAAAATTTTGAAATACATAATACAATATATATAAAATAATATATATATATATATATATATATATATATATATATATATATATATATATATACATAATACAATATATATAAAATAATACTTTAATTCTTTTGAATTTCATTCCATGATCTGGAAGTAAATCTCATTAATTGTTCTAAGTTATTTTTCTTTTGTTTTAAAATTCTTCTGTATTATAAATCTGATGCTTTTGTTTCTACGATTTTATGAGCTAATGGGTTACCTATATGTAATAACATAATTGTTTGATTTGAAGTTTTACTGATTTTACTACATCTGTGTGTTGTTGAGTCCATGGGGGTGGATTCTTTTTTTAAACTATCATACAATGGTTTATATTTTTTTATGTACGTCATGATAAAAATCTCTTATATAGTTTAAACTTCCTAAGAATCTTTGTAATTATGTTTTTATTTTAATTTTATTGGAAAATTTATCAGCAAATTCTAAACTTCTTTGTATATGTGTAATTGTATCTTGTGATATATAATGTCCTAAAAATTTAATTTTGATTTGAAACAATTTGATTTTTGTTGCTGAAACAACTAGTTCATTTGTTTTGAATTTTTTTTTTTTTTTTGTTGAAACAACTAGTCCATTTGGGGCCAACCTTTATATGAATGGTTCATTGTGTAGGCCCACCTCTAATGCACATAGTTCATTAGGTAGGGCCCACCTTTAATGTTAGTCATCCATCATGTGGGGCCCACCATCAATGATATTGTCCATCATGTGGGGTCCATCTTCTATATCCACTGCCCATCATGCGGACCCACCTCCGATGTGGGCCATCCATCATGTTAGACACACCTTGGATATGGGCCATTTATCATTAGGCCAACCTTTGATGTGGACCGTCCATCATGTGGGGCCCACCTTGACATGGATAATCCATCATGTGGGCTCACCATTATTAATTGCCTATCTTGTAGAGCCTACCTTTGACATGGGTTGCCCATCACATGAATCTCACCTTCAATGTGGGTTGCCAATCATGCGGGGCTTACCTTAAATGTGGGTCATTCATCATTAGGGGTGGATCTTTAATGTGGATCACCTATCCTGTGGGGATACCTCGATATGAGCCATCATCATGTGGGGCCTACTTAGATCATTTAAGCATTCATTGGATTATTTTCCAATCTCATGAACTTAGAAAAGGGTTTATGGCCACGAGAGCATATTTCCTTAAATAATTTCCTAAGTTTGTGTGTCACCAATAAATGAGAAGGAAATAAGTTATTTTGGAACTTGAAAAGCAATGAAAAATAAGTAATAAAAATAAATTACTTTTTAAAAAATGCTACTTATTTAAGTTTAATAACCTAATTAACTTATTTACAAAAAAGTAACTTACTAGCTTGCCTAAGTTTTAAAAAAGCTACTTATTCCTTAGTATCCAAACAGGCCCTAAAAATCAGTCAGATCCAAAACTTAGGTGGGCCACACGAAACCAAACGAAACTGTCCACAGTTGAAACCTTACTGGAGCTGACCCTGATGTTTATATGCCATCCAAACCGTTCATGGGTTATTACGAACAGTGGGCACAAATATAATCCTGATACAAAACTTCTGTTGCCCCAGGCATTCACTCCACACTGTTTCGTGTGATATGGCCTACCTGTTTTGGATCTGCCTGATTTTTAGAGTCCTGCCCTATTGTTCTATTTTAAAACAGATGGACGGAGTGGATCTGTCATGGACATCTCCGTGGGACCCAGTATATCTCTGCGCCCTGGTCCCAGGAATCCACTTCCCAAAAAATAGGTCCATTACTCATAAGGTGGACCGCAAAATTGGAACAAATGGACAACCAATGCTGCTTCTCAGCATACAGGTGTGACCCACATGATGGGCCGACCTGGCAAAATTTTGATCTTCATAAGAAGGGCTACCGTTTTTGTGGCAAGGATGTCTTACACAAGTGGCATGTTGGCAAGAAATTTCTAGTTGCACGACCAGTTATCGTCCAGGTGTAGCTGATGATAAGCTACTTAGCCAACCACCTACAGGCCATGGTCAATTCTGGAGGCACAGTCTGCTCATGGTAGGATACAACCAAACTACTGGTCCGGATTGCTGAACCAGGGGTTGTCAGAATTGAAAACCCATCACACATGCATGCATGCTCCGCACCCTTCCAAGATACATCCCAACGTACCATATTACCCTCTATTTGTAAGCCTGCAGTCAGGATCAATTAAGAGACTTATGCGGTACAGCCCAACAAGGGTGCAAGGTCCAATCGAACGAGCAAGACAGATAACCATAGCTGCCGAGCTTCCTGCAATCATCTCTGGCCGACCATGATGCATGGGCTATACGTAAAGCATTCATTTTGCTTGATTGCTTTAGGACATGAGCCAAAACGTGAGGCAAATCCAAAGCTCAAGTGGACCACACCACATGGTACAGTAGGAATTAATCACCCATTTTAACAAGTATGAACAAGATGGATGGCCTACAAACATTAAGATGGGCCCTAGGAAGGTTTAAACTTAAAACAGAATGTCAAAACATTGTTATACTTTATCACTTACTAATGTAGGGCATGCAAGTTGGGGCAGGCTCAACCTTAGTAACCCAATTCAAAATTTGGGTTAAGGCTCCAGTTGAACCGAAATGCAACCTCACCCGAATAAGCATCATCAAACCACACCCATTCACATAATCTGCAATGGGTCGTGTTTCCAAATTGGAATCCAGAGATTCAAGGTTGATCTGTCCGGGGGTTGCATTCTATGTAAATGGGTCAAGGTCAGGTTGATGGCATCATTTGGCTTCAAAATAAGGTCTGGCCTAGCAACTAATATGTTCTGGGCTTTTTTTCATATAAATGCGTTGGTTCACCAGATTAACCATCGCTGCACCAAATGAGAGCATTTCACATCCCCTCTTCCACGCATACATGGTGGCAATACATGACTTGTGTCAGTCTAGACTCTAAAATGAAAGCTCCATGGGTGGACGAACCACACTATCCAATGAGGCTGACTCAATTACCAACCAGACAGTGATGATCGTCTTATCAACGTGACTATGGGCCACCTAATCCCGTCCACGACGGGGCCCAAAAGTCAGAATAGTGACAATATCCACCAAAGGTGCCCTGGGACGTACTGCCACAGGCCTTGGGAAACTTCCACTGAACCACTCCAGCCTTCTTTCCTCCTCAGGAGTAACAAACAAAATGAGAATAAAAGATAAAAACAGTGTTGAGAAGAACAGTGGAGACCAATTCAGATCCTTCCACGTCCGATTCCAAAGTACTTGTCTGATTGAATTCTATAATAATACCACTATACTTGGATCAAAGGAACTTCATGGAGCTCAACCACCGAGGTTCCAAGAGCAAGGAAAGCCACCCGATGACACCACTCCTGCCCATGTTTCATTTCACCTGCAACACAACACACATCCCTTTTAGAGACTCCAAAGAACTTATTACGGGAAATGATGCTATGAGACTGGATGAGGGCAGCCATTACATTCTACCAATTTCAAAGTTCTACAAATGGTCGGTAGATTTTGATGGACCAGCTACTGGGGCTGGTGGCCTGCAAAGTGATGGTTAAAAGAAATCTTCTAGCAGTTAACATTGTTCAACATCTGAACAAGTGCAAAAGGCTCCCCCAAAAGCTGCTGGGCTGGGCCTGCCCATGTACATCCAAAGTTCGGGGAACACAGGAAACATACAAGAGACTACAATGACTTCAAATGGTGAACATTTTTCACATGCATAAACTAATCACCCTTGAGGCAGAGTATAATGCCTGAGGTTGTCCTACCAAGTAGATTGTGGGGCCAAGTCAGTCCATGGTGGACATGTCAGACCAGAATCACCAAACCTTGAACCCAACCAGAATGGACACGTCAGACCAATGGCATGAATCACTGAACCATGAATCCAACCAGAAAGGACATGTCAGACCAATGGTATGAATCACCGCCGAGCCATGAACCCAACCAGAATAAAATGAAAACCCGGTGACGCTATGCATAAAATATACTCAAACAGAAGATCATGTAACTTCCTCTGAGGACAGTGTGCAATAAACTGGAATCCAAAAGTGGAAACATTGGTTGTTGCTAGAATTATATAGCACACAACTCTATAATTTTCATATCAATAACTTTCTCTTATATTCTAGTATGTTTAAATTAAAGTTAGGGAGCCGGCCAAGAGGCTACCCCACCTCACACAGAGCGAAGCATGTCACACCCTTCAAGATTTTGGAATACAGATTCCTACACATCAGCCAGAACCTTGCAATGGGCTAGTCACCTCACGTTTTGTTTTGTTTTTTCTTCTTACAGGAAAGGTGCCAGTCACCACAGATTTTGTTTTGTCTTGTTTTTTACAGGAAAGGTGCCAGCCACCACAGATTTTTTGTTTTGTTTTCTTTTACAGGAAAGGCGCCATAGTTCTGTCATTTCCTGAAGTATCAATAGTGATAGGAATCCATGATGGGAATGATAACTCACCTTTTGAACCAGAGATTCATGGCACTAACCAGCCCCATCGACTGAACTCATTTGCTGCATTCACTGTTCATCATCATCATCATCATCTGGCGTTGTACGTCGCTGACTCCTCTCATGGCGGCGCCATGAAGCCGTCACCCCTTCAGAGACAGAGTCATCATCTCTTGCAGGCTCACCGTCATAGCTATCACCCCATAGTGTTGTTCTCCTCCGGCTCCTTGATAGCCCCCTGAACCTTGATGGGACCGACCAGCTGGTTCTTGTATTGGAACCCGATGGGAAAACCCGGATGAGAAGAAAGACAGTCAACCAATTCCCATCATACAGACTTTCCTCATCCCTCTCCTCCCCAAATGCTGACTGGAACGTGCTCAGCACGTCACCAAGATCACGCTGACGCTCCAACCTCCTCCAGTCCCGCTGCCGTTCCGGGTCCACCTCCGATGGCCGTGCCATTGGGTGCTCGAGCCTCGCATGCTTCCGGAGGTCAGCATATGTACCACTGAACGTACAGGACTCCTGTGCGCAGCTCCTTGTCTTGGCATTCATGAACCGGCGGGCAGACTCCACTGGTTTCCACCCATTTATCTGTCCCCGGCAGAGAGGACACGAAAGCTTCAGTTGCTCGCTGCACTCACAAGGCATGCTGTGCAATGCATGTTCTTCACCTTCATGGTGTGGCTCCATATTTTGTTCTTCTGGGCTCGTTGTGTCTGTTATGGTGCTCACTAACGGGGATTCTTCCACAGTAGGGGTGGATTTGGGTTCAGTGAATGCCTTACGGAATTGGTCAAGGCAGTTGGAGTGGCGGTAGCTTGTGTCACACATGTAAGGGCGGCATCCCTTGTCATGGGAAGAGCAGAGGAGGAGGACGGCATTGTGGGGGTGTTCCATGCACACAGGGCACCTGGCCTCTTCCCATTCTTTCACATCTTCTGCAGCTTCTGGAGGGTTTCTGGATGTAGAGCGCCGGACACTGCTGGAACTGCAAGAGAAAGGAGAAACCCTTGACCTATCGAATGACAAAGAGCGATCTCTTCTTTCCTTTGGCATTTCTATCACTGAATGAGAAACTTATGTCACTCGATGCAGCAGCAGAAAGACCTGAACTTCAAAAACCGGTTGCAGCATTAGCCAAAATAATAAATCGAGGGAATTCTGAAATATGCCAATGAATCCAAACAAACAGTTAAAAACCAAATTTCTTTAAAAGATCTGAACAGAACACTGGAAGATTAAAATTCAATTCGAGTTTCTTGGTCTAAAAATAGGTCAATTTGGGATTTCATGGGTTAATCAGGTGTGCGTGACCTTCAGACATGGACAAAGAGGTCTGCATCATAAATAGAGGAGGCTGAAACAGCAGCCTCGCAAACTGGATGGACCATGCACAGCCTTTACATGTTACAATAAACCTGTGCAATGAGCATTGAACATTGTCCTCTCTTCTCATGTCCAGCAGAGCGCAAACACAAGGAGAGCTTCTGAGTACAAATGCATGCTGACCACAGCAATGAAATTGAATCTCCACAAAAAACAGATTTTAGTAGTTAAGCTCCTGTTGCAGAACAAGTTAAACTTACAATGAAAGATACATATCTAGTAACCAAAGGAACTTCCATATCAGTTGGAAGGTATTCATGCGTAGATCTTTCCATCTAGTGGCCATACCTAGCGACATTGTTATTTGTTTTCCATCATTGTAGAAAGCGGGACAAGACTATAGGCAGGCAGCAGAACTTGAGTGTGTCTGCCCATTCATTAAGTACCGAGATTGAAGGGGATTCCAACACGATTCATTTTTCAAACTCAGAAAACCTTACAAGATCTCTTTCATTCTAAGGCAGATGAACAACATATCTTCATTTCTACCCATGTCTTTCCATCATGTTTGGAAGGAGGCCAAAGAGATGACTGGTAAGCTTGTCAAAGATGTAATTATACCAAGGCCACATTGTCATTGTCAATGCATTACTCACCCCTTAATCCTTTATATTTTTTTGCTCTTTGATGAAACTTCAGTCATTTTAATAGAAAAAGGAAATCCTATATATATATTTTTAAAGATGAATCGTACAATTTATAATTCAAATTCTGGGAAGTCCGGGTGCTAGTCTTGTATTTGTATTTTCTTTTGCAGTTTTTTGCCTGTTTCTTCAGTAAATTTCCATTCATTAAAGGAAAAAAAAGCCCTGAGATGAATGTTTAATCCCATTGAGAATAATTTGTGAATCAGCTCTGATCCCATTTAAGAAAAATGGAATCTCAAGCATACAATTCACCGAAGAAGCATGTGGCAAATATATGGAATAAATGTTAATCCAATCGGAATCTATTCCAAGTTCACAACTGGATTTAAGTTTCAAAAAATTACCTGCAGGCTTTTGCAATTTTTTTTGTCTTCGTGCTAAAAATTTGTGAGAAATTCATTTGAAAATGCCAAACAGAAGGACACACAATAACAATTTCTATGATATCACGGAATATCATGTTCTGAAACTTTGAAAATATTCCATCATTTAAAACCAAGGGATGGTACCCAAAGCAAACTTCTTAATCCACATATGAGCATTAATTTATGGCCATAGGATTAACACCTTCAGTCCTACCAACCCATGAGACCAAGACACTTATACAAAGGCTGACATAAACACAAGAAGCAGGGTTGAAGCCATAGTCAATAGATCCGTACAGAATCCAATGCAAAATACAGGTATCCCAACAAGATATTGATACCATTGAAAGTAATAGGTTCTCATAAAAAACCTATATAACATGACGTCTGAATATTCTGGAAGTTCCCATAGATCAATTGGCACCAATATCAGCACCATATGCACCAACAGTGTGTGTATACACACACACACACACACACACACACACACACACTGACTGTTGGTGCATTGGTTGCTGATGTTCATTACAAGCAATTGAACATTCTAGACAACAGCCAAAAACTCATTACGCAGAAGAAACAAATCCCCTTGAATTTATAAGAGGAAAAAGTATCAACATAAAACTGATGTTCAGAAGACACAGTATACCACTTAGTATAACAGTACCATTAAATGACTGCGATCTTCTAAATACTGAAACATCGCGTTTTTGTTAAATGTCAGGCAAGCAAAGCATGGCTAGAATAGCTAATAAACCAATACTTCCATCATCCTGAGGTTACTGACTTGGGATTTGCATGAGGATTTCATTTGAAGGTTATCACTAGGTTGATTAGCTACTGGAAGGTACTAAATTACAAGGAATTTTTCTTTTTATTACTTTTATCTTTTATACACCACAAAAATTTACAACAAAGAAGAGAGGCCAACAGGATAAAGAGTCACCAATACAAAGCAAGATTCTATAGAATCCCTTTTTGCATAGGAGACGGCAATACAGTTTGGCCACCTGATATTTAAACACATAATCCATGTGGAAGAGGAACACAATCTTAAATAATTCAAAATATGCCACTGCTAGTAAGCTGCCTTTCACCAACGAGGGTCCACCAAACCGGTTGGAGAGTTTCCACACCAGATTTGGTCACCAAAAGCTCCGTTCTATCTATTCCTGTTTGGGCCAGAGAACGACAATCTAATTGCAAAAGAGTCATCCTCAACACACACGCTGCCACTTAGGCGCTGGGATTACCCACGAAGAATAAACAGAAAATTAAATAGATTAGTTTCCAACATTTCCCAAGATCAAAAGCAAGAAATCAATGAAGTAACACAAACCACTCAATTAAAACCCTAATAACAACGATCTTCCACAAAATGGCCATTTAAACCCTAATCACTACCGTATAACAAGATGAAAGCAACAGAAAAGCAAGATTACAGTCTTCAGCAACAAAAACCCTAATCTACATCAAAAGACGGAGAAAGCGGCCCAAAACCGCAAGAAACGACGATCCGAGCCAACAGATAGCCGGAAAAATCAGCAAATCAGCAGATCCAGTCGGATCCGGACTGGACACGGCAGTTGGAATTTCGTGCAGAGTTCTTACCGGAGCTTTCAGAGAGATCGGGCACTGATCAAAGGATACGATCTGGTGTACTCGGTTGGTGAAGATGGAAGAATCTCCTAAAAGTTCGTCGGAGAAGGGAGAGTCCTCTCAGCTTTCCCTTCTTCCCTTTTCGGAATAAGGCACAGAGAAAGGGGAGCGAAAGAGCAGAGAGCGCTGCGAAAGGGGATGGAGCGCAATTTATAGGGGGCGCTTGGATGAGTTGGCAGCTGACGTGGACGACTGGGGTTCTCAAGTTTTTAAGACATTGAATTGAGTCGGCTCTATGTGAATGAAAGCTTGTAGAAGATTCTACCCGGAAACGCCCAAACACAAGCGCCTCACATGAAAGAAATCGAGACCGTCCATTCCTTGAAAGTAGAGTCATCTGATAATAATCAAGACTTTAATCATTAGATGAGCGGCAGATATGACTAATGGATGAGTGAATATGATGAACGGTGGTGTGCTTTAGATGCATGTGGGGACCTTTATGTTTAAACCGGCCTGATTTTTGAGATTCTCATTGTATTTGTCTAGAAACGGCTGTGATCTCGTACGCGCATGCACGTCAGCCTGCGTTAGAGGGAAGCGTATTGCCCGTGATCCATGGGGCTCACCATGATGTATATATTTTATCAAAGCCGTCCATACGTTTCTCGATCTCATTTTAAAACATGAATAAAAAAATGAAGAAGATTCAAAGCTCAAGTAGACCACACCAGAGGAAACAGGTTGATTGAACGCCCACAAAAGTTCAGGATCAAGCTGATATTTTAATTTTCCCTTCATCTAGGTCCGTATGACCTTATCAACAGGTTGGATGGAATGGTGGGCCCCAGGAAGTTTTCAAAAGTGAATGTCATTATACCCACTGCTTCCTGTGGTGTGGCCCACTTGAGCTTTGGATCAGCTAAAATTTTGGGATTATATCCTAAAACAAGGTCAAAAAACGGATTTACGTCGTGGATATAAAACAAATACATCAAGGTGGGCCCCACGTATCCAATTCCTGGTTGCAGGATGGGCGCTTGCGAGTAGCATTTTTTTTTTAGTAGCGTAAGGAGTGGGAGGCGTATTTTTGCATGTCTGGGGATAGTCAATAACTCGCGGGAGCATGTTAAGCTATAGTTCACGGGATGTGAACACTTGACTAACGAGAAGCGCCCACCTTCGTTATCGGAAGACTTTTAAATTTTGATGGCCCATCTTCTGATTGGACAATCCGATTGGGCCCACCAGACCTGCGGATGATGGTAGAATAAAAGGTGTACCGTTCACTTTGATAGACTTAAGATCCATTAACTAAAGATTGTACCGCCGATAAGTGGATTTTCAAACCACGAGACATCGAGAATATTGGGACCGGAGAATGAACGGTCAAAGACGACGGTGTACATTGGTGGTGATGTGGTGAGTTTGGGAATTACTAGAACTAGGGGTGTACATCGGGTCGAACCGAGTCGAGTTGGCATTAGCTCGACTCAGCTCAACCACTTGTTAACATAGCTCGAACTCAGCTCAGCTCAATCCTAAAGCCTAACTAGCTAGCTCGGCTTGGGCCTATTCAAGCCAAGTTCACCATTGCAACATTTTTATAAGCACCTGAACTATACCTTCAAAATCTCACTGTATTTGAGACAACAACAATAGTTTCATAAGTATTTTATTTAACACCTTTTAAGTAACATTAGAAAAAAAAGGGTTGTTGGCTTCATATACATGCCTTCCTTCCCACTAGCCAAACTTCTTTAAGTCATTGTATTAAATACTTGATGAGCAACATTAATATCAAAATAATTGAGTCACCAAACTGGTTCGATACGAGTTGGATTTGAGCTGGGTTCGATCCGAGTCGAGTTCGAGCTAGACTCGAATTGAGTTGGGGCCAGCTCGAACTCGACTTGAACTCATTTTCGAGTTCAAAAAGTCAGTTCAACTCAGCTCGAACTCAACTTCGAATTAAGCCGAATAGAGCTTTTTCGAGTCGAGTCGAGTCGAGTCGAGCGAGCTAACCAAGCTAGTTCGGTTTGTGTACACCTTGAACTAGAACAACCTGACCTATGGCTACAGGGTATGTGGGATTGCAGCCGTAGATATGAGATCATCTTTCAATGATCCAAACCGTCTGTACTATGATCCAAGCAACCAAGTTGATATAAGATCATCTTTCAATGGTCTAAACCATTTGTATGATAGTCTAGGCATAGGGCTATTCCAAGATAAAGTCTTGGAATGTTGTAACAATTTGATCATGTGGTTCTTTTTATTTAAATATGTATCATGCCTTTAAACTTTGAAAATCAAAGAGTTTGAATATATAAATTACATGGAGTAACTCACCACACTCTACACTGTCCACCCATTTATCAGTTCACTTAAGTCATGGACTCAAAATTGAAGCATATCCAAAGTTTTAATGGACCATAATGTTGTTGTTCAATTTGGATTCGTAATCGCGTATATTATGAATGGCTTGAATTCGTTCAAACATATGTAATTGGAATAGTATCGGCTATGCCAAAGTTATATTTCACTCAAATAAATTAAATGTTTATGACTTATTTTTCAAACTAGCCAGATTAAAATTAAATTAACTAGATTAGGAACAAACTTATAAAGATTGATATGACTATTTAGCCACCAATGTTATAATTATTAGTCAATTTATAAGGAGAGGGTTAGACATTTAAAATGAAAAATTTTACCTTGAGTTAAAAACTTTTCTTTTAGCCTTGCTAGTATTTTGTGTTTACTAGCAACACGGTGATAAATGAATAAGATCTAAAATTAAGGTAGAATTGCTAATTTCATTAATTAAATAAGATAAACAATATAATTAGCGAAACAAAAGTAGATTGAGTAGAGAAATAAAAATAACTATTTATTACTACTCGTGTGAAAAAATAACCCAAGTGTACATTATGCAATACATGATTAGTGTGATCTACTAAGGATTCGGTAATCGGTAATATTTGACAACAATAGTCATAGATATTTAAATTTACTCATGTAAACAAAAAATAACCAAGGTGTACGGTTTGTAGTATATGACTAGTGTGATCTACCAAGTAAGAACTCGATAATCGTAAATATTTAAATTTACTCCTAAAACATACTACAACAATGTGTAGTGGATCTAAGCTAAACAGGTTTACGTTGTAGAGATTAATTTATGTTGTACAGAGATTAATTGTGTGGCGAGGTCCCAAATCTCTTATTTAATTGCTACTTTTATAGATTTTTTAGACACGGCGGACTTGTATAACATTCCGCATCATTAGAGATTTAGATAATTAACCGTTCTTGTCCACATAAGCATGGGTAGAAGAGAGCAAGTAGACATATTGCTATTCTAGTAGTGTATACAGAAATTTACTATAATCCTTCTATCATTGGGCCCTTGGATAAGAAATTACTAGAGTCCTTTTATCATTAGTATTTTACATTTTTAGAGGTTACTTTTGGTGGGGCTTTAGTATTTGTGTTGGTAGCCCTACTTTAATATAACTTTGACACTTGATGTTAATGCATGTGTATGTATCTAACTTCTCTTTTTGAATTTCATTTACACTTGGACTGTTACATGACACTTTTTGTATCGTTTGATCTATTCGTGATTGGCCCGTTTAAACATACAAAACACAAAAATGTGAGAATATCCAGGAAGGTTTGGATGGCTAAGTCACCATCCCTTATGTTTTGTGTGATGTGGTTCAATTGAGTTTTGGATATGCTTCAATTTTGGTGTCATGTCCAGAAATGAGCTGGAAAAATGAATGGACAGGGTGGATGATGACAAATATATCACGGTAGACCCACAGAGTTTCCTCACTACACAATCCACGTCCCTATAAATCCAAGAGTTCTCTTGGGTATCCTCCATCCAAGGTACGGCCCATAGTATAAACGGCTTGGATCATTGAGAAATTCTCGGATCCAATTGCCAAAGTCCCTATGTATCCCATAGCGGTAGATGGTGACGTGGTTTAGCAAACATCGTTTTGTAGCCTGCACGGTGCGGTGCACTCACGTCATAGATGGCTTAGCCCGAAATCATGCCGGTCAACTCGTTAGGTCAGACCTGGCATGCAATTCCAGCTCCATAAAAGCACCATGAAGTTCCTCACCAGGGGGTCAGCGTCAAGCATTGGGTGATCAGGATCGTTGATCTGGGACAAATCTGACCATCCACTTGCTATGACTTTCAAGGTTTGAATATGGACCACTGCTAATTGGATGGCTGCGACACCCCACTTCCGTTGATCTTTTGGGATTTGTATAGACACGATGGCCCACTTTGATTACTACGCTTGCCACGTCCACCGTGAAGAGGGAGCGGACCACCAGGACCTAGCTACAGCCAGACGGTACTGTGATGGAATCTGTGGGGCCCACCGTGCTATATATGTTTTATCCATGCCCAGATCATTTTAGGGCACAGCCCAAGGAGGCAGATAGAAGGCTCAAGTGGTCTGCACCACAAAAAGCAGTGGCAATTGAATTCCTACTGCCGATGCGTTTATAAGGTCACATATGAAGGGAAAACATAGATATCAGATCGATTTGTGACCCCAGAGAAATTTTCAATGGTAAACTTTCAATACCCACTGTTTCTTCTGGTGTGGTGTACTTGAGCCTTTAATCTGCCTCTTTTTTCTTAAAAGCTGATGTTCTAAAATGATATTTCCAAATGGATATAAAATGCGGATAATATACATACATCATAGTGGGCCACAGATCTCCTGACAGGACCATCAGTCTCTACCCATGTCTTGGTGGAGCTTGTACTGCGTGGTGCACACCGGCCATTCCTCTTTTAGAGAATGAGTGGGTGGTTGGGAAAACAATAAGAATTTGACAATTTGGCAGTGTGATTGATGATGAGTATTCATTTAAAAATTATTTATAAATTGCATTACTATAAATGCAAGTAATTCAAATTAAATTGTTTTAGTTAAGATGCGTAAAATCTAAATCTATTTGATTATCTATTACAGGATTGGTGGAGAGGTAGGGTGGCAATGGGCCGGGCTCGGCGTGCAAAAATCGGAATTTTGAATGGAGAAGGCCCGGCCAAAGCAGTTCAAAGTTCGAGCTGAGACTAAACTCAAGCCCGGCCCATTGACAGGAGAGCCGTTTAAGTGAGACACCGGATCCACCGAGGTGGGTAGTACCTTTGAATGTGGGTTTACAGTGATGTATGTGCCTTAAATCCACACCGTCCAACTATTTTGAAAGCTTATCTTAGGGCATGATGCAAAAAATGAAGCTGAATGTAATCTTAGGTGGACCACACCATAGGAAACATTCATGATTGAATAATCATCGTTAAAAACTTTATGAATTCCACCACAATGTTTATTTTCCATCCAAACCGTTGATAAGGTCACAGACACCTAGACCAAGAGACCACACAAATATCATCTTGATCCAAAGATTTTGTGGCCCATGAGAAGTTTTCAATGGTCAATTACCATGGTTTCCTGTACTATGGTCCATAGGGAATTTTGAGCTCCGTTTTTGGATCATGCCCTAAAATGAGCTTTAAATAGGGATGGATGGCGTGGATGTAGTCACATACATCATAATCGGCTACACATTAAGGTTCCCACTCACTTCCGTGGATCCAGGTCTCACCTAATCGACTCCCGGATTGGTGGATTACAGGATGCGGATTGCGTGGTGGGCACCAACTTGGGTGATGTGTTGACGTGTCCAAGTTATGTGGGCCCATGATATATGTGTTATATCTGTTCTTCATCTATTTTGTGAGATTATTCGGCAACATGATCCAATGCAATTCTCAAGTGGGCGATTGAATGTCTACAATTGAAATTTTGGGGATCACATATGTTTTGGATCAAGTTGATATTTGTGTTTTTCGATTATTCAGGTCCGTGTGACTTTATGATCAAGTTGGATAGCTAATAAATATCCTGGTGGGCTTTCAGAAGGTTCCAACCTTCAACGTCATTGTCCCCTATGTTTTTTTGTGGTGTGGTCCACTTGAGGTTTTGATTTGGCTCATTTTGAGCTCATTCCAAAAGGAATCTTACAAAATGGTTGACCATGTGGACAACACATGCATCATAGTGGGGTCATGGAGCTTTGCCATGTCAACACACCCGAGCTTGGTGTTGTCTGGCACATCACGCAGTCCGCTTCCTTGAGTATTGTATCCACCCACATGTGTTTCTCCAGCTCATGTTACACAGTGATGTCAAATATGAAGCAGATCCAAAACTCAGGTGGGCCACACCACAAGAAAAGGCTGGAATTGAATACATGGAGCTGATGTGTGTTTTCCCTTCATTCGGGTGTGAATCAACTTATGAATGGATTAGATGGCATAGAAATATCACAATGGTCCGATAATATTTTACTATAGGTCTTTTTATTTATTTTTACCACACTCTAAATAAGCGGAAGAAAATGATGGTACTGAATGGATGTCAGACGGACCTTACGGTGGGCCACGGGGTTTTATGCTGGAAGGGCTCCCTCCAGCAGGTCGGCGGACGCGGTATGCGTCCTTGATCGGCGTTCAACGATGCTTTTGAGAGGTGATTGCGAGTGACCTCAGATGGAAAATTGCCGTGACCCAGGAGTGGATTAGGTGTGAGGCGGTGGCTGATGTGGTGAGATTTAATTAAGCCATGTGCTGAGAGATCGCCGTGTTGAAGAAGTGTAGTGGTTACCTGCTTCTTGTGGTCCCGCTGATTAGTAGTTTGTTCCGGGCGATCTTGATCCGGTGCTGATGGTATATGGTGAGACTGGGTTGTGATGGGGGAAAAGTTGTAGAGAAGAGTATGGCGTGCAACAAAAAAATAAAAATAAAAAATAAAAAATAAAAAATAGAGCAGCCCAATGTGTTTCTAACGCAGAGGGTGAAGGATGTTGGGATTTAAGAATGCAAACCCTCTAGCTCCACCAATGAAGCCTCCCACTCTTTTGACGTGGAAAACCATTTGTCATTCAACCCCTTATTGGCGGACATGTTGTTGGTTATAATGGTCTGACCCTTCTCCGAGCAGGAAGAAAAATAAACCAATTGTGTGAGCTTGGTCTGCTCTTAGTTTAGTACAACTAAAGAAGCTCATTCACTGTGAGCTTGGAATTTTCGACTAACTGCTATAAGATGGGGCAACCAAAGATAGCCCGCTAAATGTTTGGGTTTGGTTGCCCAGGGGCGACCTAAAGATGACATAAGACCTCTCTCACCAGGGGGTGGAGAGGTAGGCGAAGGCCGCAAGAAAATAATGTGGAGTATAAGGCGACCTCCTCCTTGGGAGGTCGACTAGGAACTTCCCGAGCTTGGGAGAGACGAAGTCCCACCGAGCTGGGAATTGAGAACTCTAATACGAGGGAGTGCAGGTCGGCTACACTCAGCCTCAACATAAAGGTGTTGATAGTGTGAACAAGATCACCAGAGGACCAAGGGGCCACCTCGGCTAGTGGCGCCACCCTGGTCAGAGAAAGAGGTCTCCGGTGACCAGATCAACAGAAGGGGGGAAGCCCCATGGGATTGAACTCGGAAGACTTAGCGAAGGGCTGAGATTGAGAGTCGGACACGCCATTGTCCAACTCCTCCTGAAAGCGGTTGGAGATTGTAGTCGCCCTGGAGTACTCCCCAAAAGACATTGAAAAAAAGAAAAAAGTAAAAAAGAAGAAAGGAGAGAGATAAGAGAAGCTCTGAAGTATCGGAAAAATGCTCTGGCATGGTGACTTAGAATCGACAGACACCGAAAAGTAAAAAACCGTTTGGTCGAGGCGAGGTTGGAGCAGGTCGGTAGAGCTCAGGTTTCTTAAAACAAACAAATGAATGGGAGGAGGGGGATCAAAGTATTTATATAACTCCCCTAACAACATATTTACTCCTGCATAGTGCCACATGTTAGCAAGACAACATGAGGTGATGCTTCGACTAGTACGACCTTTCATGTGGCAGCAAGGGATTCACCTAGGCAAAAGCATGACTGCTTGGGTGAAAGCTGTCTACCCGTGATTTGTCCAAACTCCAAATGACAATCATTCCACATCAGTAATCACGCATTTTTGACTTCTTTGTCAGGTGACGACTTTTTAGTTTTCGCCTTTACCAGCAAACGACAAATTCAGGCTCAATTTAAAATTAAAAAAAGATCGGGCTGCTTAAAATTTAAATTTAAATTTCTGCACTTTCAGACTAGCTTGAGATCTTACTTTCTAAGCTCATACAAGCCGAGCTCGAAAATGGGGACAACTATTGTGGGCAAAATCGAACTAGTCCATCATACGGGAAGAACAACCAACCACGGTGGAAGTGCCTCGAAGCTGAGGCAACCAGAGGACCAAGACAGGTTTCTGGCTCGAGCTGTTAGAGACAAAGCTCGAAGACAGAATGATGTAGAGCAGGTTGCGGACAGTTTCATGGCCAAGATAGATTAGAAAAGGCTTGGTCGAGGACAGAAGTGATCCGGACCGTCAGACCTTAGATCGAGCGTATCTCGCAATTCAGAATGAGTTATCTAACGTAAAATATATGATTTTGGGGTAGAACGAGCTACTTTAGCTAACCAACCCCGCTATGCCGGGTTGCGCAAGCCGGATTTACGAAAAACCCCTGGATCAACGATCATTTCCTTGTTTTAATTTCATTTTTACTATAAATAATAAGTTTTAGTTTGATTATAACTCTTCATCCGTCGGGCTTTAGGAGTTGCGCCCAACGTGAAAAGAGCTTAGAATAATTAGGAGAACGGTTTGGTGAAGCCAAATAGGACACTTACTATTTTTGGCCGAAAACCTTGCGCACTAGTAGACATCACGATTGTTTATAAATAGTAAGTCTACTATTTATAGTAAGTCACGAATTCTAGGAGTTTTAGTTGTAGTTTGATTCTGATTTCTTTTCCATTGCTTGGTACCCCTATTTAAAGGGTTGTGAACTTATTTTTATTCATTCATTAATCAATTTCGAATTTATTAGAATTTATTTCTATTTTCTGCTTTCTTTCCTCGTGGATTCGAGAAGTCTCTGTGAGGAGTCCGGAGAAGTTCCATGGATTCAGAATAGTTATCCTCTTAAGGAAGACGGTGCTTGACCTCACGTCCTCCCCTGCGTCACAGAACAAATAACTCTCTCAACGAAGAGATGAGCACTCGAGCTAGGCTTTTAGAAGACATAGCTTGGTAGGGGAAGAGTCATCTCAGCTAATACATTTACAAATACGGACAAAGGACCTGTAAGGCAAGGAGATTGGGCCATGAACTCTCCAACATCCTGAGCTGACTAGGTCAGCTGCGACCAAATGTATAACGAGAAATCCATAGGGAATCCTGCCCCAGACCTATAAAAGAAGGATTTATAGTGATCTTGACAGAAGATCACGTCGACTGAAACAAGCTCAACGACATTCTCGGGAGTAGATTCCTAGCTAAATAGGGACCTTCTATTATATCCTATGAAAATACGATGGTTTTAGAACCGTCTAAGGACCTTATAAATACAACCACCCTAAACAAGGAGAAGTAATCTAAAAAAGAAAAAAGAAAAATCCAAACTCAAGCTTTTGATTTAAGTCAACTAGCTTAACTTAGGCATCAGAGGGTTCATGGCCATCATCATCACCCCTACTGTCTACAATTTCCTATTTCTTTACAGGTCCATCGATGGATGCACCCCCACAACTAATCATATATGTTCATCAGATTTCGACAACACCACCATCCATCTCAAGAATGTAGATGTCATAATCAAGGACGTGGCTTAAGGGCCTCACTTAGGGCCCATTTGGATACCACCAAATAAGTTACTTTTCTACTTATAAAAGGTAGATAAGCATCTTATTTGAAATAAGTAAGTTTGGTTTAAAATTAATTATAAGTAACTTAAAAAAAAAACACTTTATATTATTTTATCGTTTCAACTTAATAATTAGAAACAAAATAAGGTGCATAAATAACTTAAGTAACTTAAGATTCAAATGTCCCCTTAATCTACTCTTGATTACTCAGATGTGAATTACTTGATAAGTAGGGCCACTTTGATGTTTGTGAGAAATCTATCTTGTCTATCTATTTTATGAGATCATGTTCATGTTAGAACATGAGCCCAAAAATGTAGTAGATTTAAAACTAAGGCTACATGACAAGAAAAAAGTGAAAGAAGATATGCCTACTGCAGAAACGTCCTTGAGTCTATTGTGATGTTCACATCCTATTTAAATTGTTTATGCGGTGATGCGGTTAGAATAACTTGTAAACATAAGAAACATAAAAATATTAACCTGATCCAAAACTTCTATGGCCGTATAAATGTTTCAATGATGAATGTTCAAATGTCACCATTTTTTATTATGTTACCCACGTAAGTTATGGATTTACTTCATTTTTGGGCTTATGTCCTAACATGATCTTAAAAAACAGAGTGACTTTCTAGCATATTGCATGGATTCCGTCTTTCTAACCATTCCATCTGTCTACTTTTCTTTTTTTTTTTTTGTTTTTTGTTTTTTTTTTAAATTTTAAATTTCCATGACCATGCACAAATTGCACGGATTCCTTATTTTTACCCAATCCATATGTGGGACTTTTTTTTTTCCCCTTGGGCCGTTGCTCTAAATAACCATTATTATTAAAAAAAAAATGATTATCGATCTGATAAAATTGTATTGTAGCTCGGTCCACTGATTGTACCGATCAGATCCACCACCTATGAAGGGTGTTGGGTCCCACTATGTTTGGACATGTACCAAAATAGAATAGCTGCAGCCTTTCTATGGGTGCCTGCCAATAGATGATTAGAAGAAGAAATACAGAAATAGTCCACATTCACTTAAAAGTCGCAAGATTGGCTGCTTGGTCCACCAACGTAGGACGTGGATTGGGAACTACCCCGGACTGCATCCAGCTTGGCACATGCATGGGCTTTGAGGGGCCCATTGTGATGTATGTGTTTTATCCACACCGTCCATCCATTTTTTCATATCATTTTTTTACCATAAGCCCAAAATCGATGCAGATACAAGGCTCAAGTGGACCACATCACAATAATCAGTGGTGATAATGACGTCCACCATTGAAAACTTCCTAGGGCCCACCGTGATGTTTATTTTCCATCCAACCAATCATTAGGTCACATCGACCTGGATGGAGGGGAAACAAAAATATCAGCCTGATTCAAAACTTCTGTGGCCCCCAAGCAGTTTTCAACAGCAGGAATCTAATCCACACCGTGTGGTTCATTTGATCCTTGAATCTGTCTCATTTTTCAAATTATAGTCTAAAATGATATGGAAAAATAGATGGACGGTGTGGATAAAACCCATAAATAATAGTGGCCCCTCGGGAGCCCCTGTTTGTGCCAAGCATGCGATAGAACCCAATTCGTGTCCTCCAATATAGGAGATTTTTGAGGCATGGTCCATCTAAAAGTGGGACACAAACCAATGATTTAGATTAAACCATGGGTCCCACCAGTCAGAATTGAATACCCTGATCTATTGTGCAAAGCCATTGGTTGCGGATCCTTTAAATCTGCACAACCTGCAAAAAATATGGAGAATCTAATGTTACGATGAACTCATTATATATAATTACTGCTAATTAAAATGAAATAAGTTCATCTTTAAGTGTCTGCTAAACGTAGGTGCTTTCTTGGATCCCTGACTGTGGGGCCTACCATGATATATGTATTTTACATCCACGCCGTCCGTCAGTCCGTCAGTTTTTACATGTCATTTTAGTGCATGATCCAAAAAATGAAGTATATACAAATCTCTGGTGGACCACACTATAGGAAACAATGGTGATTAATTGATAAAAACTTCTTGTAGGCCACAAAAAATTGGATCAAGCTGAAATTTGTGTGGCCTCTTCATCCAGGTCTTTGTTACCTTATCAACAGGTTGGATGGGAAATAAACATTCCAACGCCCCTTTGAAGTTTTTAATGGTGGGTATTCAATCATTACTGTGGTTTGGTCCACATAACATTTTGATTTACTTCATTTTTAGAATCGTGACTTTTTAGAGCTTTCAAAACGGATGGACCGCATGGATTTAAACTAAATATATCATGGTGTGCCCATAGTTAGGCATCCACCGACCTCATCCCAAGGCGCGTCCCTACCAAACAAAGCCACGTATATTCTGACATGACTCACAGCAAAAGGTGGTTTTAGTTACTATTTCCAAAAGTCACGTAAACGTGTGACTTTTTAAGAGTAGTATAATGCACAGGGTATTTTTATTATTTTATTCCCGTCAAAGTAAGGGCTCTACTCTACGCACGTGGATTGCATTGAGACCTGTCAGCCCAATGAAATGTTGCTATGTGTTTACACTATATATAAATTATATATAAATGATAGATGAAATCTTGTTTTGGACCGTTACATGTGGGCACTATAGATGAATGATAGACCAAATCTTATTGGTGTATATCTTGCAGCCCAATTTTATTTTTATTTATTTTTATATTTTTTATGCCATATAGCACCTGTCAATATCGGAATAGACTAGAGTTGTATACAATGGTTTGTTTGCATGAATGATCGTAAATAATTATCTTTTAATTTCTCAACCTATTTTCATTTTATTGTTGTTAATCATGCTTATCTTAATTTAAATCAATAAAATTGACAATCAACTTTTATTTTTAATTCTATTTATTCATTTTTATATTACGGAGAAACTTAGAATTGCGAATATTATTGTTGAAAAAAAAATCTTAATTCAAAGCAAAAAGATTTCATAGGACTAATTAACTCCCCCTTTCTAAATTACTTGATTACTATACATTGGTGGCTAAATAGTCAGATCAACCTTCATAGGTCTGAGTATCCGATTGATTTAGCGCTTGGAGTAGCAAGTGTTCAATCAAACTTGAGTCAAACACGACTTTGGCACGCCCGATATAGCATGTTTAACAAAATAGGATCATTAATTAACATGTGTTGTCTTGTATCCGTGATTGTTCACTCGACCCAACTTTTAGAGAGAGAGAGAGAGAGAGAGAGAGAGAGAGAGAGTAGTTTCAACGGTGCATGGCCCATCCCAACTTTTTTGTTATTGTGGCATGGTCGAATTTTAGATCTGTCTTGTCTTAGGATGATGTCATAACATGAAATAGAACTTACAAGTTAGGCCTCTCATAGCTTTCGTCGCTCAAGTTGTTGGTGTACTATGCAAAGAACGGTCAAGATGGTGGACTACTTGCATTGAAGGAAGTAACTCCTTTGATAGAAAGGCCATCCATCCTTTTCCAAAACTTGCGCTCCTCACTTGATTAATTGTAGGAAAAAAATGGCGATGTCCGTCCGTCAAATCCAAACTAACACCACATCCAAGCTACCATCAAATGGTGTATAATGTTTGGGTAAATGAATGCCCAACATACACATGGACGCTATGGTGGCACATGTGTTGCAAGGTTCACTCTTTTTCTCCCCCACATGTTGCATGGCTCTCTCTCTCACAAATATAGTTGAGATCTCTCTCTCAAATATAGTTGAGATCTTAAGGTGTGATTTGGCACCTCTAAGACAATTGGTAATCAAATATGGGATTTGAAAATTGGGTCATGAGTTAGCACTCTTAAAAATCTTGGATTTCAATTTCAATTAGATTTCAAATATATAGAAAGGGTCTTTATTTAACAGCCTAGAAAAAAAGTAGAATTGAAGATTTTTGACCCCTCTAATTGTTATAAGCACTCTCTTTCATACTTATTCACATCATTGAATATTTTCATTTAACATTACATTATGATTATGGGATGCTACAAAAATCAAGTATATATAATCATTATGTGACCTTATACCATTAAAAAAATAAATTGACGACCACTCTAAAGAAATTTAGAATTTTGTTATAATTATGTAATTAGTGAACTCACTTTTGTGTAACATCTAATGCTTGAAATTGATTTATTTTGAAGCCAAGTCTATTTTATAATTTGTTTAATACAATGGTTTTTTTTTTTATACATGTGACATAAGTATATGGTGATAAAATGTTTGAACAATTTGTTTACTATATTCATCATCTTAAAAATATACACAAAATCATTATAAAAATCTTTAAAGTTAAAATTCAAATTGCCAAACATGATTTTTGAATTTCAAGCTTTTGAGATCCAAGCTACTAAACAACAACTGGAAATCTAAAATTTTAAATTCAGGGTTTGAAAACTAGGGTTTGAAATCCATTCTCCCAAACAAACCCTAAAATTCATATGATATTTTTGTGAAATATTAATTAGGCAATATTACTGTGTTAATACAAAATGATCCTCAATTAACAAGTTTTTAACTTTCAAAGATTTACCGCGAAATTGTCATGATATTTACAATTAGGGGTATTTTTGGTTGCATAAAATCTCGTGAAGTATCATGAAAAGGGTGTTTTTGATTGCATCAAATCTCATGAAATATCATGAAAATTTGCATCAACTTAAACTGATTAATCACGAAACCTCGTGAAATTTGTTGCAACCAATCACAAATGTAAAATGTTAAATAATCATCATAAATATTTAAAATTTTAAAATAATTTATTAATTTTAATTAATAAAATTTTATTTTTACATTTTCAGTGAGATTTTCCCGATGATATCCCAGAAAAACCTCAGAATTTGAAAATCTCGCAGAAAATTGCCAAGAACGAGATTTGTGAATGGGATTAGCCGGTACGTGTCCCCATTACATACACCATATCGGAGTTTTCAATTAAGGGATTATCTGATAAACGGCCAGTATTTTTATAAGAAATTTCCATCCACGGCGGGACCTAGTAGACGAATGGTCTGGATTACTAAAACATGAGCCCCACTTATCAGAAACGAAAAACAGTGGACTGTATCCAAAGAAGTGGGCCGTGATGAATGCAATCACTCATCTCTGTTGTCCTACTGAACACCTTTGGGTGGTATCACGTATTTATTTATTATTTATTATTTCACGAAGCATTCAACTCAAAAGGGGAGACAAGTACAAGATCTATACCGTCCATCTGTTGGGCCAAATCACAAGGAGCAATAGGGATCAAATACCAACCATGGTTTTGTGTGAGGACACCACGTTGATAGTTCATATGGGGAGAGAAAAGAGAGAGGTGCATAATGCCTCAATCTCTATAATATTTATACTAAATAAAAAGACAATACCATCCTGGTTTTAAAAAGGAAATGAACAAGAGATAAGATGAGCTAGAGATAAGGATAAACTATGTTCCTGATGGATGATGCGTCAGTCTTCTCCTTCAACACACCATGGTATGCATCTTTCACCAAACCCATCAGGCCGCCCAAAAAAATAGCCTTAGGACATCCCATCTCTCAAAAACGTACTCTTGTTATAGAAGCAACGACTATTCCTTTCTCTTAAAATAGCTCATAGAGCAGCTAGAGGGGCTAATCTCCACTTCTTCATACCAAGCTTCCCTTTGAAACTAACGTGGCTAGAGCAGAAAAGGCCGGCGAAGGAGGGAGCATCACCCAAGAAAGATCTGCAAGGGTGAGGATCCTGAATCATATGAGCTAGAAGAAAGGGCTTCGAAGGAATAAATGGTTAACAAATTTCACTTCCTGTAGCATAACAAACACACATTAGGCATCACCAGGCCCTTCTTCCGGAGATTTATCGACCGTCAGGATCTGATTTCTAGCTGTCAACCATGCAAAAGCAACAACCTTTGGTATGCTCAAACCGGACCTGTGTGACAGCTGCTACTGGGGATATCTGGTTGAGAAAGACGACCACATATAAGGATCGCAAAGAGAAAACTCCCAAGCTTCCGGACCATCGAATCCTTTCGGTTTCAAAATTTGGTCACGTGTGCACGGGCGTACCACAACCGATAGTGCATCTCGATTCCAACCAAATAACTTTAACCCCAAGTGCTAAGATAGGCAGATATGTCAGAATTTACTGTATATGACCGAGATTTAAGAAGACAGGTCGCTTATTCAGCCACTTGTAAGATGTTGTTTAAGATGATTATATGATTATTGGAGGGTAAAGTTCGGTCCTGTGAGAATGGGTTATACATTGCTTCCATAATAAAGGACTTTCAGGTACAGAATCGAACGGAAAACAAACACTTATAGTTGATTGCAAGGGACCTTTCTGAAAGAAGAATTGCTTGTATTTCAGTGGAGATTGTCTAGCGTATGAACGTAGACTTTGGATTACAACTAAGTATTACCGCTACTCCTAATGTACGATTAGGCTATTAGTTACGTTGAGGAACGTAAAAGATTGATTATGCTAAGAAACAAGAAGGATAATTGATAAATTTGATTTATTTGATTGAATTGGTATGAGACACTTTGCATTGTTTAACTCCTTTGCTATTTATAAATTTCCTTGAAATAGTAATCTAGATGCTTCTTCCCATGTTCGATCGGTTACAACACTTGCTTTGAACCACTTCGGCCTTACCAACTCTTCTTGGACACCTATCCTAGTAACCGCTTCAGCATCGCTTTTCCCTCAACCACGTTTCATCTTTTATTGCTTGGCTATACTGACGTGTATTATCCAACTAGTGCCAACTGTTATTCCGCAACACATGCTTGAAATATCCTTACAGATCTTATGCGTGCTATAAGAGAAGTTAGAAAAATATTGTGAGGCTGGGAAATTGTCAGTGCAGGTGGAACTGGTTGAGTTAGTTACTGAATGTGATATTCAACAGGAGTAAGAAACTGACCGAAATGATCAATAGGATACGAATGAGAGTATAGCTAGTAAGAGTTCGAGGACATGGTGTATTTTTCATTGTTCATAGGGAGTGGAGATCCCTCCATCTTTCAAGAGGCAAAATTTGAAAATGATAGTGACAAGTGGATGTCGGTCATTGCGAATGAGATGAAATCTCTACATAAGAATCAAACATGGGAGTTGGTGGAACTTCCAAAAGGTCAAAGGATTATAGAATGTAAATGGGTGTTTAGGAAAAGGGAAGCATTAACAGAGAAAGAAGGCAAGAAATTAAAGACATGACTTGTAGTAAATGGGTACTTGCAGATGGAATGAGTATATTATAATGAAATTTTTTATTTAGTTGCAAAACATACATTAATTAGGGTGCTACTGGTTATGATAACGGAATCCAATTTGAAATTGGAGTAGTTCGATGTGAAGTCGACATTCTTTCATGGGAATTTGAATGAAGTCATTTACACAGCAGTTTGAAGGATCAAAGAAGCTTGATAATGAAGGCCATGTGTATAAGTTGAAGAAGTCATTATATGGGCTGAAACAATCTTTGAGGTAGTGGTACAAGCGATTTGATTTGTACATGGTGGAGATTGAGTATATCAGGTGTGAGTACGCTTGTTGCGTATATTACATGGTTCTTGAGGACGTATCTTATATTCTATTGATGTTTTACGTTGTTGATATGTTAATTGCTGCAAATGATAATAAAGTGATACGCTTGCTTAAGTCTCTGTCAAGTAAAGAATTTGACATGAAGTATCTTCGCGTTATGAAGAAGATCCTAGGTATGGAGATACACGGTGACAATTTAGAAAGCCGTGACTATCTCAGAAAGAATATGTGTAAAATGTGCAAGAGAGGTTCTAAGCCAGTTAGCACACCTCCAGTAGGTCACTTTAAGGTGTTAGCCATGTTGTGTGTAAGTAAAGAAGAGGAGATTTTAGGCATGTCACAGGTGTCGTATGCGAGTGTAGTGGGGAATCTCATGTATGCAATAGTTTGCACGAAGCCAAATATCTCCCAGGTAGTTAGTGCGGTCAATAGATATATGGTGAATTCAAAAAAGGAGCATTGCAATGCTTTCAAGTGGATTCTCAGGTATCTCAGGGGCACAATCAGCATTGTGATCATATTCGAGGGACATGGATCTTTAGGTGAAGTTGTAAGTTACGTTGATTCAGATTATGCAAGTGATCTTGACAACATTAGGTCCACTACAGAAAATGTTTTCACATTAGTCGGCAGACCGGTATGTTGGAGATCTATGCTACAGTTTATGATAGTGTTGTTTACAAGTGATGCAGAATATATGGTTGCGACAGAGGTGTCAAATGAGGCATTATAGTTGAAAGGTTTGATAGGAGAATTTGGGACGAAGTAAGAGACAATTCGGTTGCATTGCGATAGTCGAAGTGTTATCCATTAGGCAATGAATAAGGTGTATTACGCGAGAACCAAGAACATTGACGTGAGGTTTCATAAGATATGAGAAGTCATTACTTTAGGAAAGATTCCGTTTCAGAAGATTCACACAGACCAAAATGTCATAAACATGTTGACAAAATCGATAACTACAGAGAAGTTCAAGTATTACTTGGGCTTGACCAATCTCTCTAGCCATTGATGAGATTGAGTACCATTGTATAAGGGTATAGATGAAGTTGCGTTTTAGGTGGAGAATGCAGGAAGCGATGTATGCTCAAAGTGGAAGTTGTACGAAAGGTTTTCAAGGTGATTACAAAGTAGAACTCGCATAGAAGGTCTTCAAGGTGACTTCGTAGAATATAAATCAATGTGGATATTGTTGTTAGAGGTGTACAGCTTCTACGACATTTTCTCAAACACATGGAGTATACCTTTAATTTCTCACGAAATGTAAAGCAGAAACATTGATTTATAGGTATTTCATCAAACACCCAGTAGGCAACATAAAAATCAAGATACAAGGGTATTTGTTTCATATCCATAACTTCCTCACTACTAGCGGACACTTCGCTGGGTCATTTCATCAAACACTTGCAAAGCAACATTAATATCTAAATAACTGAGTCACCGAACTGGTTCAATTTGAGTTGGGGTTCGATTTGAGTCAAGTCGAGCTCAGGCAAGCTCGAACTCTGCTCGAAATGTTTTCAAGCTAAAAAAATCAACTCAACTCAGCTCAAACTCAATTTCGAACCGAGTCGAATCGAGCTTTTTCGAGTTGAGTCAAGCGAGCTAACCGAGCTAACTCGGTTCGTGTATAGCTCTAATTGTTGTACAAGATGCCTTAAATTATGTTAATTTCCTTAGCAGAGAAGCCGTCTCAGTTTGACTAAGTTTTTTTTTTTTTTTTTTTTCAATTTGACTAAAAATTGGGTGATTTATCAATTTACACCGTATGAAGATTAATACTTCTAATACCTAGGGTTGATCCAGGTTTTTGTGCCTCAGAGTTACATCGTAGTGGTGTGATAAGAGTTAGAACTCCAACACAACAACACGAATGAATTACAAATACGATTTTTATTGGACACACTCTCCTTCCACCAAAAGAGAGGAAATAATGAGGTTTTAGGAGCAATTTTGCAATGTTCCCATGGGTGTGGCTCTTTGTAGTTTTCTATCAGGTTGATATTTTGCATATATGGTTCAAATAGGGTTATCACCTTATGAACCAGAGTGGCTTTAAATATACGTCATGGTGACCCCGTCGAGCACAGCTGCTTTACCTGCAGGTGTTTTTTTCTTCTTTTTTTTTAACACACGCACACACAACCCACACTCACGCCTTAGTGGGATTTCACCCTTTACCTGCAGGTGTTGTAGACAATTACAACCCTCATAAAGGACACTGGAAAGCAAAGACAACAACCGTCAACACCCAAAAGAGAAAAAATGGGCAAAAAATCTGCATTACCAATTTTCAAGAAATAGGCGAGCAGCCTCAGAACTCAGACATTTGACTGAGTCGCCTCGACTCAACTTGACTCAGTCCAGGTCAAATTGGGTACAGATTCCAAAATCTGATCCTTTACAAGGGTTTTTCCAATTTCTCTCCTGAGTCAAAAGTCAGGTCTCTGAAGCCCAGCCAGAGTCGAAACACGAGCACCAACGGAACAATAAAGGCTTTAATATGAAGCCCACATTTTTGGTCATAATGTCAAGTCAAAATTTCACTACATGCTCCGATACAACACTGATCACTTGCCATGTGGCATAAGGCCATTGGTCAATAACCATGGCAAGGCTCGCATGCCATGCTGACAGCTAGACTGTCACCTTGGCAAAAAAATCCATTCTTCCTACCAAAGAAGGATGAAAAACCAGATCAAGGATCCTTCAACAATCATCGATCAATCGCTCATGCTTTCATTTCCATCAAAATCAGACCCATCAAGAGCGTAACCGAGGTGTTCGAGTTCTTCACTCTCTTCGTCGGTCTCCATTGCATCTTCCGATTCTGATTCCTCATCGCTTTCATCCTTGTCCTCGTAGATGATGGGCAGAAGTGTGCTCTTCTCATCATCAACATCAACAGAAATCTGTAGTGGAAAGGTCCATGTAAGTCACACTTTGATGGAAAGGTTAGGAAATCCCCCAACACCCCATTTTAAAAAGACCCAGGTACTCACCCCTGCAAAATGGTAGTCTAAGCAACTGGATAGTTGGAGAGCCGACCCAAAGGTTGAAACCCGAGATTCGATGAGCTGAGAGAAAAAGAAAAAGAAAATTACCATGCAAAGATTCTCATGCAGGAATCATGGCACAAAGCTGGCAAGCATAGGATTAAGCATTTTTATTTTTATTTTAATGGATAGTAGTAAACCATATGATTGGAAATTGAAGGAAAGGGTCTGATTGCAATCCATCAAGTCAAAGGATAAGAGTCACCCATGCACAGAGAAGATGTGGATTCCTTCACTGGAGAATCCACAATAAAATTCGCCTCTTAAACATGATTAATAATGGATTTTTACTGTAAAATTCTTCAAGAATTAAGATTTTACCAGATTGTCTTCAGGAATCAAAATAACCAGGCGGTGCTTTTTGAAGGGAGCAATTACCAAAATGCCTCTTATATTTATTTATTTTTTCTTTAGAAAGTGATCGAGAATTATAGGACCCATGTATGACATCCAAAATCCAACCTGTCCAATGCATGAATCCCACCACGATGATCACATGAACCAAAATCTGGCCAATCGAATCGTCAAAATAGGCTCCACATGAATTTGGATGCTTTTGGGCAGTTTATATATATTTTTTACGGTGTGAGCATGTGGCCCACCATATGATTGGACCCGCCGGATTTTTGGTTCATTTGATCATCATGATGGGGTGCATCTGCTGGAAGAGTTGGATGTCCAGCAGTTGGATGTGACATAAGTTGTGGGCCCTACAATTCTTGACTTCACCACTTTTAAAGGGGGGAAAATGAGGACATTTTGGTAATTGCTCCCCTCCAAAAGCACTATCCCGGAATTTCCATTCGTGAAGGCATTGTTTGGTAAAATCTGAATTCCTACAGAAATTTGCCATAGAAATCCCTTAATAGAAACCATCCGTTAATTTTTTAAGGCACTTAGGATGAAAGCTAATTTCCATGGAGTGTATTTTCCCATGGCCCACGCAATTGCCAAAGAAGAATCACCTTCGACAATTAGTGTTCCACCTACTTGGGTTAAAAAAAAAGTCCATCCCAACTTCAATGGCTATCAACTCCCCTCAGTTCAAGTTGCCTTTTACTACTGTACACGGGTCCTGAGAAAGCTTGATGACTTCCTCCCTATCATCATTTAAACATCCTTTGTTCACAAATTCAACTAAATTGTTGGGAGCATTTGTCCCATTCTTTTATCTTTGGACAGATCAAGCAATTTATCACAGAGAAAAGAAATCCTGAGGCAGATTAGAATCTCAAATTGAAAGCTAGGGGAGTAGGAAAGTGTCGACTCTGACCTGGTATAGGGAGTTGAGGGCACGTAGGGAAGATTCCTGGGACATTATACCACCAGCATGTTGAAGAAGTAAGCTTCTTAGCCATGGAATTGCGCAAACCAATACTGCACCCCTGTTGAAAAAGTCCGATATAAACCCGAGCGGGGTTCAATATTCAAAGTTTTAGTTTATTGCAAGGGAACTGTTTTACTGTGCCAGGATAAGCTCACAATTCTAAGATTTAGTGTAGTAAAATCAATCAGCTCAAATTGCAGTATTTACTTTAGGTCTACATCCACATGCATTTAACGACGGCAACTCTTCATGAGAAAACCTAGAACTTAGGTCATTTCCTTTTGTTCAGCAATTCACTTTTTGCATACTGGTAAACATAGATGAGATTCAAACCAATCAATGGGTAGGGCTACATTGGATGTGGCTTATACCAAAATTCACACCAATTGGACAAACCCTGACCAGAGGATTGTAGGCTATTTTTAGGAAATGGATGGTCCAAGTTTGGTTGCAACCATCCGTTTGTGTTCCCAAAAATTCCTCAATTGGTAACAAATGTCCAACCAGGGTCGAACTTTGTGGTATTGCCCAGCCAAGGTAGATCCTACATGATCTGCTACAATTTCAATGTATATAAGAAGCAGGTCAGGTAGAGTGAAAAAGAAGAAGTACACACATGATGGTCTAGCATTGCTCTTCATAGCTAAAAACAAAACCGATGAAGGATGAAACAATAAATTTGCACAAAATGGTTCGAGACTCGAAACAAGTTTAGTTCTTCGTTTCTGATTTCTCATCTATGTAAAAAGATATTTTTAAGCTAGCTTTGCTAAGCCGACACGCATGTCTGAGGCAGCGCATTTACATGACCATCATATGTGCCAGCACAGCACAAAGGTCTGAGATCCAAGCCGTCCATCATGTGTCTCCAATTTCATAGAAACTGTCAAAAAAACCTGGCTGTTGCACTTATGAAGTGGGCCATAGTTTTACGAAATAAATGGATGGACGGAAAACATGGCCAAGTTTTTCTAAGCCATTCACTTATTTCTAAAATTGAGGTATGCCTGACAAAGTTCACCACCAAGATTTTTTATCCATTGAACCTAAATGGTGGACGCACCTGATGGATGGCTTGGAGCTCATCCCATCCACCAAACTGGCACATACGGTGCCATCCAGAAGGGGTTCCTCACACACACACATCAGCTTAGCAAACCTCTTAACCTAATTTTTTGGCTGTGGTTTGTGTAGCAAGTCCAACTTCCCATTTTGTAATGAGTATCACGAGCTGACGCATGATCCAACCATTTTCTATGGACTTGGAAGTTTTTCATTTAAGCTAGCCAAGTTAAAAAATATTAATTTCTGAGTTTAAGAGTATGCAATGGCAGCAAAGAAAATTAGATCACTGAGACTTTACCTTGATTGGATCATGGATACGAGGGAGTTCAAAAACTTGAGGACATCTGATGGATTTAACATTGAGGTTGAATTTGCAATAACCTGCATGTCAGTATCATATCATCTTGATTAGGAGACCAACAATATCAACATAAACATGTAGAAAAAAAAAAATTTCATTGATATGACTATCTGATGCAGGAGCAATTTTGTCACTTATTGTGTGTGCCAAACAATGTCCAAATTACATGATTCATACAGGAGTATGGAAGATATTATGACCAAATTACCAGTAAGGTATAGGGCTATGATGAAAAATAGGTTATTTCAATGACACAATCGTATGGGATCCACCATGAGTAAAATTGGCTACTACATGAGTTCGAAAAGGTCTCCATGATCAGATTTATTTATTCATCCGATCAAAGCTAGTTTATAAGTTAGCTTGGTCAGCAATCAAATTAGTTAAGAATCATTTGATAATTTTATTAGCCAAATATTGTTTTAATCTACTTCTAATTGGTCTAAGATTGTTTGGTTCTATTCTACTTGTTGAGTGGCTTGGTTAGAGAAGGGAATGGACTCCCAAAGACCATAACATGTAAATTCCTCATTCTTTGGTTCTGGGTTCACTTTTTTTTTGCTCCATATTGCATCCCAATTTTAGTATGGAAATGTTGCACAAATGTTTATTTTAGGAGCTGATATAAATGGTCATCGAAGTCCCCACATAAAATGTGGACAAGTGTTGGTATTTAGCATGGGCATGAGGAGTTTAGCAACCCTAGTAATGCACAAACACATCCATAGTGTTATATGACATGTTGAAGAATGGAGCTAGCAGCTAGCCCCGCAAGATACCTTTACAGGCAGAACACACCCTGGTTCATGTGATAGACATCTGTCCACGAATGACAAGGGTTCCACAGGAGACTTGGGGCAAAAATTAAGGTCAGTCACTCATCAGGTAGGCCTCCTCTGCACGAAATCAATGAATGGTTTAAAGAAAGCTGCCAACGTTCTCCATCCAATGTACACATCCAACCCACCTGAGTGGACCAGCCTGATTTTGTGCCAGACCATCTTCACAGCAAGGCCCACCTTATGCATGAATCAGATGTCGTCTGACACGTGTAGAGGTGCTTGTGGGAATATCCAACCTCATTGAAAGATAATTGATAGTGCTAAAATTATTCCAAGTAATTAGAGAAGACCTATATAAATGACAGAAAACAGAAAAAATTACAAGGAAAAATTAAGGTTCTTTACCTAATAGCCATGTCAACATGTGTGTCCAATTGACAATAAAAAAGAAGAAGAAGATCGAAACAGCATCTTTGTAAGCTAAGTATGCTGTTCTTTTCTGAGAGAGAGGATAGAATCTCTCATATGATTGTTCTTAAATTGCTTGTGCCATATTGAGCACATGTTGGGCAATACGGAAGCATGGCAAATAATGAACACTGCATGGATGGAGATGTTGAGATGGATGTGTGGAAAGACTACAAAGGATAGAATCAAGAATGAGTTCATTAAAAGTAGCCAAGGAGTAGGTCCAATGGGAGATAAAATGATGAGGAACAATATTGAGATGGCTTGGTCATGTGCTACAAAGTAGGACACATACACCAGCAATATAGTGGGGAACTTTGATTAGGGTTGGAGGGCCTGCAAGGAGCACAAGGTGAAGACCTCAAAGGACTTGAAGTGGTGAGAAAAGATAGGGAGGCTTGTTACCTTGCCAAGGATAGGGTTTAGGAATGATTGGCGAAACAAGATTTGAAAAGTCGATCCCAAGTGGCAAGATGCTGCGACAAAGATTATTATGGTGTTGGTGTTGGTGCCGGTGATGATGATCATATCTACACCTTGTACCAGCTATTTTGGAATGTGGCTTATATTAACATTAGAGCTCCAGATGGATAAGACATGTCTCAGCATCAGCTATAGATATGGCATTAAACATGTTGATCACAAGAAATATGATATCTGAATACGCCTAAAGTTGTTTTTAAGAAACGAAAGACAACATGATATTAATATTGGTTCATGTAAGTATGAAAGAGAAAAACATTTTTATTGACATCTAGATAAACATAAACACGTTACAATAATAAGAAATGAGAATAAAGACATACAAAGATTCATTCATAAGAGGAAGTATTATGCCTTGATACAATGGTACTGTGTGTAAAGCCCTTATATGCCTAATTGATGCAGCCCAATGCAGTTGCAATGGACTGCAATGGACAACTTAAATACACTGACTTTAAAAAGTATATCTTCTTGAATACAACTCTGATTGAGGTGATTCAAAAGCCAAAATGAATCTTGATGATTCTAGTTTCAAAAAAGAAAAAGAAAAAAAAAAAGAAGAGAGAATAAAAGCCAAATTCGAATAAGGCTGATTTTTGAACGTTTGAAAACTGTCCAGAAAATCGTCAGTTTCAAGCATCTGGTACTTCAAGAATTGTAATATTTTTTTTTCTAGAAATTAGAATGGAATGAAATTTCATAGGATGAAAATAAACCTAATGACCAATTATCGAAAACATTATAAAAATCATTCATTAACTAGAAGCGCCAAAAATGTTGCAAGCAATGGATCTGTCAGAACTGGAAATTTCTGCAACCACAAAGTGGTGCAGATGAACTGTGAATCACTCTGACCAGTATGAGTTGGATTCACACACAACCTAAGAGGAATCACTCAACTCTTTCTTCTGTTGGATTCTCTTCTCATTGCAAAAATAGGTCCTTACATAGAGAAAATACACAACCCCTCATAATTAAACTTAATCATTTCCTACAAATAGGTTGCAACAACTATGAGTCCCAGTGCATTACTACATATTTAAAAAAAAAAAAAAAAAAAAAAAAAAAAAATCAAAATCAAAATCATGCCAAAGACATTCTCAAGGCATGCTTCAATTTCAAATTCTCTCCCCCTTCCTATGCATGCATCACGAATGCATTTGGGCTGGAAATAATGGGATGGATTTCCAAGTTTGGCCTGATTTATGGGCTGGCTTTCCCCTTGAATTGGGCCAAGAAAGCATGCATCATTAATCTATACAATTCAACCAGATGCTTGAAACTGACGAAAATAAACCTAATGACCAATTATCGAAAACATTATAAAAATCATTCATTAACTAGAAGTGCCAAAAATGTTGCAAGCAATGGATCTGTCAGAACTGGAAATTTCTGCAACCACAAAGTGGTGCAGCTGAACTGTGAATCACTCTGACCAGTATGAGTTGGATTCACACACAACCTATGAGGAATCACTCAACTCTTTCTTCTGTTGGATTCTCTTCTATAGGTCTTTACATAGAGAAAATACACCAACCCCTCATAATTAAACTTAATCATTTCCTACAAATAGGTTGCGACAACTATGAGTCCCAGTGCATTACTACATATTTCAAAAAAAAAAAAAAAAAAAAAAAAAAAAAAATCAAAATCAAAATCATGCCAAAGACATTCTCAAGGCATGCTTCAATTTCAAATTCTCTCCCCCTTCCTATGCATGCAACACGGTCCCAAAGCCATGCATCACGAATGCATTTGGGCTGGAAATAATGGGATGGATTTCCAAGTTTGGCCTGATTCATGGGCTGGCTTTCCCCTTGAATTGGGCCAAGAAAGCGTGCATCATTAATCTATACAATTCAAGCCCATGGTTTGGTGATCTAGACCATCGATCTTATGGGTGTTACTACTGTGGATGAGGGATTCACCAAAACCATCACAGATCCTGACCCTTGCGCAGTAGCCTACAAATAGACAGGTCAAAATCTACAGAGAAGATCTAGAATAGAGAGAAGATTATACAGTTGGGATCCCACGTAGTGGAAGATTTTAGGGGCATCCTCAATCCAGGGCTCATCATATTTATGACTTTGGATCATCAAACCATGGGCCCCACTTGCATGGACTTGGTATATAAAGATACTACAATCCTAATCCACTAGCACTTAATAACTTATCCTAATGAGCATGAATGGGAACAGTCTGATCTAAGTGCTCAACAAAGCATCTCCCTTACATAGAGAAACACTTAATCTAATGGCAAACCAAAAAATTAAAGCAAGAAATGAACCTTTTCATCTCGTGTGTACAAGCAGTCTAACAAAAGCACATGATCATCAGCATGTAGTGCTTGCCTAAGCAACACGTGAACTGAATCTGCACTTGGGGGCTTCGCATTGGAAGATAAATCCTCCTTTTTAGGGCTCTTTGCTGTTGCATCATCAACTAAATTCAGATTTGCTAGCTTCTCACCCATGGTCGGCTCATTCATATCATAGTCGATGTCAAACCCATCTCTAATCTCTAGATGACCTGTCCAAGTAAACGAAAAGGTTAATAATCAAGAGGGTGCCCCTACGGTACTTGCTTTATTCCATCAAAATTTTCTAATAAAGGGAAATTATAGGGTCCTAATGCATCTATGCGTCCACTTGTCCTCATCTGTCCAATCCATACAAGTGATCCCATGGTGATGCAGACCATTGATCTGATACGCTGCACCGTGGATGGAATTTTCTTTACCATCCATATTTGTAGCCATTGATCGAACGGTTAAAATCTTCCAATATGGTAGTTTTTTTGGGAATCTTCCATCCACAGTGAGGGTCCAAAAGATTAATTTTCTGTATAACCAAGCCATGGGGCTCGCTTGCTCAGACTAGGCACATCAGACAGTATACATGACCTGAAGCATCAGAACCTTGCTGCTGCTCCTTGGAAGATGTTTGCATCAAGAAACAAGATCTAATAAAGTCAATGAAGATAAAATGACACTAACATAGAAAGGGTTGTAAGATTCAAATCAATTCAAATATGAGCTATGTATTGACAATAACATAAGAAAGGATGCATTGAAGAACTTAATTCTTTGGTAGGAAAAAGGACTTCTCATCCCGATTCCAAATTTCAGTGTCAGTGTATCATTCCCAGACATCACTAGTGTAAAATGTTTAAGAACTCGACCATGTAAAACTTTGCAAAGTTGACACTCTACCAAGACCTGAATCAAGGGGTGAGAGGCATAACATTAGAAAGTCTGACCATATCATGGGCCTATATAATTGAAAAGCTTGCTTCCCCTCCGTCTGTCCCAAGCTTGCTTCCCTCTTTGCCGAGAAAAGATTTCTCATGCCAGCACAAACCAGATATATATTGTCCTTGACAGCAGGCAAAAGGAAAATTTTGATTTAACAGTATATTGGAGGTGCAGACGACGTCAAGGAGCCCACCTTCACTATGTAACAGAGGTACAGGCATCACTATTGTTTAGGTATGATGAGACCTATAACCCAAATTCTCAAGATAGGGGTATGCAAGGATCCATTATAGCAAGATTCATCATAAATTATAAATAGTATTTTTCCCAATGATACCATTGTTGAATGCATATCATGTAAGTTGTAGCCCATTAAATAGGTTCACTCTAATTCATCTATAATTAACAGTTCTCGAGTTCAAAAGTAGGTAGGTATTGGGTTCAGAATCTGATCTCTAGATCTTGAGATATGGCCAACCCAATGTAGGCCATTGCTTGGTCACTAGAGAGTTGATCTTGTTCGTGCAATAATTTCACGGTCTGAACTCTAATTGGGGCAACAGACCCACGTTTCGGCGGACTTTGCCAAAGTTCTATCATCAAGATTCAGAAGGGGCAGGGTTTGTAGGCCAATTAAAGGGGGGGGCGCGTTGCGAGGAAAATGGATATGGAGGTTTGGGTTAGAAGAGGGTAACAAATGGAGAGATTTAATCGCTTCTAAATATGGTACTCAAGATGGGGGGCATAGAGCTTCCAGGGTTTGGAAGGCTATAGCAAATACAGAACATTTTGTTTAGGCTGGTATCTCTTTCGCGTTGGGAAGTGGGAATCGTATAAGATTCTGCATAGACAGATGGTGTAGGGATAGGGCTTTACATGATCTATTCCCTAGACTTGCTCGATTGGCTCCCAATCGTTTTGTTGTAGTGGCGCATTGTTTCTCTTCTAACGGGGAACCAAAATGTTGGACCCCTCCTAGCCGCAGGAACATGACAGATGAGGAGATCACCGACTTGGTCACCCTGATGGATCATCTAAAGAACAATACTCCTAACTTTCAGAGTGAGGATCGAATGGTCTGGAACTGTTGTAAGTCTGGGCAGTTTTCTGTCAAGTTACTTTGTCACATGATCTCTAGCTGGAGACATGGTCCTACTACCGATCATCCCTTCCACCACTAGTTCTACAAAGCCCCTCCTAGGGTTGTAGTTTTCACTTGGCTCGTGGTAGAAAAAGAATCCTAATTATCAACAACCTCCAGCAAAGGGCATTACCTCTTCCGAATGTGTGCTTGATGTGCAAGGATAATGAGGAAACGATAGACCATCTATTTATTCATTGCTCCTTTGCTGCTAGTGTGTGGCACTATTTTTCACAGGCCTTTGATAGTGCTTGGGTGATGCCAAAGTCAATAGAAGATTTACTTTGGGCCTGGAGTGGGGGAGGTATGGGGAAGGCCGGTAAAGCAGTGTGGAGGCTTACCATCTTGGTAGTTTTCTAGGCCATTTGGGGGTCTAGAAATGGGAAATGTTTTCGAAATGCCTGTGAGTCTCGGGATCAAGTTATTTTGAGGGTTAAGGGTATGGTGTTGGAGTGGGCCATGTATATAAAGGGTGTGCCCTCTGACACTTTGTCTTAAGTTGTTGTTGGCTTTCTTTGTTTGCTTTTTCTCGCTTCTCATGAGCTTTAATAAAATTTCGTCATCTTTATTTATTTATTTATTTTTAAAAGGTTCAGAAGAGTGCTTTCCCAAGTTATCTCGGAAAACCGAAGTGCCTTTATAGCAGGTAGGCAGATTTTAGATTCAGCCCTTATTACTAATGAATGTATTGACTCTAGACACAGGGGAGCGGAGTAGCAAGGTGGTTTGTAAGCTGGATCTTCATAAGGCTAGCAAGGTGGTTTGTAAGCTGGATCTTCATAAGGCTTACGATCACTTTGATTGTGAATTTCTAGATTACATGCTTTGATGGATTGGATGCAGATGTGTGTGTGTGTGTGGGGGGGGGGGAGGGAGAGTGTATACAAGCTTGTTTTCGATCGCCTTTTTTTTCTTCTCCAACTTGATAAATGGAACTTTGAATGGGTTCTTTAAATATTCTCGCGGAATCAGACAAGGGGACCCTCTATCTCCTTATCTTTTTGTCGTGGTGGGGGAGGCCTTTAGTAGAATCCTTCAAAGAGCAGAGGAGAATGGGTTGCTTGCTGGTTTTAGAGTGGCAAATGCGGGGATGCAAGTTTCTCATCATCAATATACGGACGATACAATTCTTTTTTGTGATGCAGATAGGACTTTAATTGATAATCTTAGTAAAGTTGTGGTTTGTTTTGAAGCAGCGTCGAGCCTAAATGTTAATGTGCCCAAATTGGAACTCCTTGGGATTGATGTGGAACGTGACCATTTAGTGGAGCTTGCCGAAGTATTTGAGTGCAAAGCGGGCGAGTTTCCTCTTCTTATCTTGGCCTTCCACCATGTTTTGGGAAACCGGCGAAACACTTGTGGGACAAGGCTTTTGAAAGAGTTGAAAGCAAGCTTTCTTCTTTGAAGGGAAGCGATCTTTCATTAGGAGGGAGGATATCTCTGATCAAAAATGTTTTATCAAACATGCTAGTTTACTTCTTGTCTCTTTTCAAGTGCTCCCAATCGGTGTTGGATAGAATAGATAAATTGAGAAGAGACTTTCTCTGAAAATGTTCAAATGAAAATAGGAAATTCAATTTGCTTAAATGAGATTAGGTTTATAAGCCGGTCGGGGGAGGGGGAGGCATTGGAGATTCGGAGTAGAGACCGGAAAGTTGTAGAGGGAACTTCTAGTCTGCAAGTATGGCTCGCAGCCTGGCGAGTGGAGCATCAAGACTTCTTCTCTCTACAGAGTGTCTACCGTATGGAGGGCGATTGCTTCGATAGAACAAAGATTTCGTGAAGGGGTGTCCTTCTCGTTCGGCAAAGGAAACTACATTTGTTTTTGGGTGGACGCTTGGTGCGGGGATCGTCCATTGTTTGAGCTCGATCCCATAATTGCTAACTTAGGTCCCAATCGCTTCATTCATATGGACGATTGCTATTCATTTATGGGAGGTACAGTAGTGTGGTCCCCTCCATGTAGAAGAAATCTAACATAAGAAGAGCTTCGGGAATTAACAACTTTACTTCAGCGCCTCAATGTCGTTGTGCCCTTGGTGCTAGTTGAATATTCCACGGTTTGGAGGGAGCAGAGTTCAGGTACTTTCTCGGTCAAATCGTTCTACAATTTGTTGTCCAAGCCTTCAAGTGGGGGATCCTTCCAATTTCATCATTGGTCTTATGGCGCCCCTCCTCGTGTAGCGGCATTCGTGTGGCTCTTGGGAAGAAAGAGGATCCCAACCATTGATAAGTTGCAAAAGAGATCTCTATTTCTCCTGAACATTTGTTTGATGTGCATGAAAGATGCGGAGTCAATAGATCACCTTTTCAACCATTGCCCTTTCACGTCTTTGATGTGGGATCACTTTCTTCTTTTGTTCGTGGTTTATTGGGGTATGCCAAAATCAGCTGCGGATCTTTTATGGGCATTGCATGGGATCCGTTTGGGTAAGGCTATGAATGCGGTTTGGAGGTTAGTGGCTATGGGAATCATTTGGCTCATTTGGAAAGAGGGGAATAGTCGTACTTTCGACAACAATTCCTCATCTGTGGATGGGATAATTTGCAAAGTCAAATGTATGGTGGTGGAATGGGCTGCTTATGTTGAAGCAGCCAAATGTGTGGATCTTTCCACCCTTTTTGTCTAAATGCCGGGTTGTATTCTTTCACTGCCTTACAATGGCTCCTTTAATAAAAATTCATGTTTCTCTCAAAAAAAGAAAAAAAGAAAAAAAAGACCCACATAACACCTAACACTACAATCTCACCAATTCAAATGTCCCAAAGGGGACCATCAAACGGCTCAAAAGTGGGCCACAAGTCAGTGGTGTCATCAAGGATCAAAAGGCACATGTGCATGGATAACCTGATGTAGGACAATTAACCACTTGCTCTAAAAGCTCGAACTGTTAGAGTATGGCGAATTAATCCGTAAATCTTATAGCCCAGGCCCCACATCTCATGGGTTAGGACCTCGGCCGAACCCCCTTCGTGGGCCCCAAATCACATGGGCCGCCCACCCCAAGTGTGTCCCTGCATCCCACGAGCTACCCCACTCGAGCCCGGTGTGAAATGCACATTAATCACCCCTGGTAAGGAGTCTCGAACACGAGACCTCCCCCGTGGGCCCCAAATCACATGGGTCACCCACCTCGAGCGTGCCCCTGCATCCAACAGGCGACCCCACTCGAGCCCAGTGTGAAAATGCCCCTGCATTACAACCCAACTTGATTCAGCTAGATCTCAGCCATCCGATGTCCATTCAGGGCGTGTGATCACTCATTTCGAAGGTATCGATGAGTACTTTTACATGAAAGGTTAACTTTGTAGATCAGATTGCAAAAGGTGAGTCAAAAGTGAGTTGTAATGCAATTGTCCCACAATGTCCAGCGCCTGGACGTTAAAAAAGGTAGGGCCCGCCAGGGATGTGAGGTCCACCCCACAGCCAAATCTCGGACCTCATGTTCCCACACACCACAAGTTCAAAGTGGGCCCCACAAAACATTTTAAGTGGGCCCATATGGTGGCGCCCATTCACGTGCACAATAAAAATGAACTGGATGTATCTAAATCAAGTGGGCCCAATGAAAATCCCATTAAATAGGAAATATCCAGAGCAAAACACAAATAGGAAATAAAAAATCCTAACTCCAATCAAATACCACCTCTTAATAAGGAAATGGCGAATAGGATGAGGAGAAGAGAGAATCAAGGCAACAAGTAGGAATTGAGAAACCCACATGGTAGTTGCGTAAGAGGGGAGGGAGAGAGTGGTGACGTACGACACCCCATGGTTCCCTATGTAGTGGTCGAACGGTGGGCCTGATTTGGTCTACTCAATCTATTTCCCTCGCCCCATAACGTCGGTCCAAGTCTCATCTCTCAACTCCAAAGAAGTGTTCATGCATAGAATCCAATGGTCCATGAATTAACGGTGTAGATCTCACAAGATCATGCCTAGGTAGATGACGCTGGGCCTACTAACGTGGCCCACATGGGATTAACGATGAATGTGACCATCCCCATGTCTAAAGAACCATGAATAGTAGTCCATCTCATCGAAAAGATGAGAAACGTCAAAATGGGAAAATAAAATCATCACCATGCATCCACGACCCATCCACGACCCATCAATGCAATACAAGGACATAATAAAGCGGGGCAATAAGCATAACATATCATGTGTAAAAATCATCGCAAATAGACAACAAGAACGAGATCATCCAAACCATTCAAAATTAGGATCCAGTAAGAACATGCTTAAATGGGACAACTTTGACAAGCTAGATCTCCAAATCCAAGAATCCGATTGACACGAAATGAAATCCGATCGAGCCTTGTTTAAATAACTACGATCTGGCTGGTTCCCATCGTCAAAACATGTCGACGAAATTTTTAGACAGATATAAAAATTGACAGTTGTTGCAGTACGGGCCTATTCTAATACCGCCTGTTGGGTCCCTAGTGTACACACGGAGTGAAATTGTGCACAAAATAATATAATCAAAGGACTCATCTCAGAATACCTCGATCATAGTAATATCAGATTTCTAAACAATAATAAGACATAAATGGTAAATGATTGTACTTGGATATGATGTATGAGATGATGGTATCCGCTATGTGAATCCATCGATACTGATCTCCTAAACCAAGAAATATCTCTCCGATCTATCGTACATGAAGTGAGCCCAAGGAGAACACACCAATCCTCTGGTAAGGGCCGAGGATGCATGTTAACCGCCCACCCAAGTGGACCACAGAGAGAAGTAGATGGAAAGAATTTTCCCTCTCAGTTTTCTCTCACCTTTTGAGAAGGTTTGGACATCTTTTAGGGGGGGGGGGGTTATCCAAGCTCTCTCTCCTCTACAATTCCCCTATACAATAGGATCTATAAATAAGAAGTTAAGGTTTTAGGAGGTGTACTCAGTATGGTGCTCCTCCACCCTACAAACTTCGTTGTATCGTACTGTGAAGGAAGTTTGTCAATCCGCATCTATCATGCATAAAACTATAATCTAATCCCTCCACCATTAAGGCCATCCACCTTTGATCTAGATCCCATGCCGATTATAAAGTGGACCATCAAATCAAGGTCATCACAATATCAGCATGTACAATCAAAGCAGTTTTAACAACTAAAACAAAATTTCGACAATTGAAAACCTTTCAAAAGCTTATTAAAACCTTTTAAGTGCTTGACCCGATGGAAAAACCACTTATTGACTTTCTGATGTAATTTGATCTAGCTCTAAATAAATCCCATGGTAAAACCGGTGGATCCCTTGTTAGCCAATGTAAGAATCAATGAATCTTGATGCACGTACCCAACATCACCCACTTTCAGTGGCCTCTAAGAAACCTTGTAAAGTGAACCAAAGTCACCCAATCAAGATACAAGACCCTTACACGTCCACGAGTCTAAGGATTGATTAATTAATGTGCACACTCAAGTCCTTGATCACACAATCACAGTCCAGCCTAATGGGCCCCGAGAATGTTGACTTGAACTTCGATCTGACAATGTGAGTATTCAAGGGTCCACACCAGAATCCCATATCCATGACCCACTCACAATCCCGTGCAGGATAAGGGCAAAAGGCATGACCAACTCTAAGTTGGTTTCTAATGGTGAAGACCTTCCATCTTGACCCAAGTCAATCCCCTCACACAGGATGACAACACATCTTAAAGATGGATGTCTAGAGATGTGTCCTAAGTATCTGTGATTGTAATGGTTCATCTGGATATTGATATCCATAGAACACAACTCTCTCCTTGATAGTGGAGGGATTAGATCAAGGCCATGTGCACGACAAAGTGGATTGATGGACTTCTTTCACAGTAGGGTACATCGAAGTCTACAGGGTGGAGGAGCACCATGCTGAGTGCATCTCTCGAAACTATAATTCCTTATTTATAAACCCTATTGCAAATGGGAATTGTAGAGAGGAGAGAGAACTTGAAGATGTCCTACTTCTCTTTGTGGTCCACCTGGGTGGATGATTGTCATGCGTCCTCGGCCCCTACTTGAGGATTGGCATGCTCTTTTCTTAGGCTCCCTTCATCTACGATAGATCAGGGAGAAACTCCTTAATTTAGGAGATCGGCATCGACAAATTCACATCGGAGACATCATCTTTACACATTGTGTCCAAGTACGATTATAACCATTCATGGGTTATTGCTTAGAAACTTAATATTACTACGATTGGGGTATTCCGAGATGGGTTCCTTGATCAAATTGTTTTGGTATACAATTTCGTTGTGCGTATATGGCAGGAACCTAATAGGTGGTATTAGAGCGAGCCCATACCGCAATAACCGTCGGTTTCTAATATATGTTGAGAAATTCCATCGACGTGTTTTGATGATGGGAACTGCACCAGTTTTCCTTTCATGTCGATCACATTCCTGGATTTGGAAATCCATCCTGTCAAAGTTGGCGCATTTGGGTGCGTGTGAATGTGCATCACCATGTGGGCCCACTTAAATTTTGTGGGGCCCACTTGGCACGTGTGACATGTTTGAAGATAAGGCCCTAGTTTGGGCTAATGTGGGTTGGACCCCACACCCCTGGCCACTTCGAAATTGTGGGTGGGCCACCTGTTTTGAATGTTTAGGCATTCAACGTTGGACCTTGCTGGACAATTGGATTGCGACCCACTTTCGCCTTGCCTTTTATGATCAATCTACAAAGTGAACCATTCATTTGAAAGTACTCATCGATACCTTCAAAACAAGTGGTCACACACCCTAAACGGACATCGGATGATTGATATCTAACTGAGTCAAGTTGGGTTGTCTAGGTGCATGTGTCTTGCGATCCTTGATGACGCCCCGCTAACTTGTGGCTCACTTTTAGGTCATTTGCTGGTCTCCTTTGGAACATTTGAATCGATGAGATTGTAGGTCCATACTAGGGCTAGAAGTTCAACATGCAAGATTGAAGGCGAGGCAAAAGAAGAGGGTATTGCTTAGAGGTGAGATCGAAGCTAAGTTCAAGGGATGGGTTGAAGATCATCGAACCAAGTTAGAATGGAGAAAGTTGAAGATGATGAGTAGCACTCTGTAGCTATTGATGTGGATCGGTGTTTTAAATAGCCACGCTATGTAGCGTGTAGCTTATGTCGCATAGTGTAGCATAGCCTTAATGCTACATAGCTCATGAAAATAGTTTAAGTCGCATATAGTTTAAGTCGCATATAGCCCACGCTACATGATAATTTGCATATGCTACATGTTATGTAGACTATGCTACGCGCTATGTAGCTCACATGATGTTTCCAATGATTTGTTACATTTTTCCATTTCCGATAAAAATTAGTTAACCTTTTTAATCCTTTTAGTAAAATAATATAAATAAGAATATTATATCAGTATCATTGCTCTTTCTTTATGTTTATACTTAATCATTGTCATTTCCTATTACTTTAGGTTGCATTTTCTTGCACCAAATATCAGGAAATTCTGTTAAATTTCATTATTAATGTCTAATTTGGTACAGAATATCATGCCATTGGTGGGACCAAGTACCTTGATTAAAATTTTAGAACTTGCGTGTAGCGTATGTAGTTTACGCCTCACGTTTCAAAGGGGTAAATGTTATGCTACATGCTATTTGCTGTTTAAAACAGTGATGCGGATGGAGGTGAGAAGCCATCACTTCAGCTGCGTCATAATATTCTCATCAGGGCACATGCCTTGCAACATTCGGTTGGAGGCAAAAACACTTTTTCTTTGAGGCAGCAGGTTCAATGTATGTCCTTGGATTAAATTCGATGAGAAGTTATGTCATATTGTTCGGATTCATGATGGAAGTTATGGCACATGTCTGACACCAGCTGCCAACCTGATGCAACCCTCCATCCAGGCTTGCAACTGGCAATGAGAGCACAAAACTCCCACAAAAGCAATGTAATAGACTATTACATAGTTTGATTACAATCAAGCAATATCTAATAGTCTATTACATATGTTGATTCCAATTATTGTGTATCATGCAATAGATGTGCATCGGTATTCTTATAATTTTCTAGAGAGTATGCATCCTTGATGGAGTGGAATGACATAATAGTAGAGGTTTATAGTCAGGCCTGAAAAAGTGGGCCGGATACAAGACACATCACCATGTACGGAGTTCTAGGTTCACCATGTCAAAGCCCCTTGCCTATGGATGACACCAGCAAATGCATGCATGTTTGAGTTAAATATATGCATGGGTGGTTTAGTTCCTTGACGGTTGTTGCAGGCTCATGGTGCAGACAGTATAATTAGATGTTTTATTGAAATCTTAATAACATGGGAACAGCTTCAAAGAAACGAATCTTTTACTGAATCCTGCTTACCAGCATCAACATTATTCCTGGGACTGACAGGATCTGTATCAGACAGTGCTCGCTTCTTTTTCTCTCTTTTCTTTTGGCTTGGGGGATCTGTTCCTTCTGATTTGGGAGAATGTAGACCCATGCCAGTATTGCCTGCCACCAACAAAAGTATACAACCACCACCATCATCATCATGAGAGTGAAAATAGAAAAAGGCAGCATTGCAACAAAAATCGCATTTTGCTCAAGCAAGCAGTAATAACAGGTGGATGTACCAGGCATCATCATCATCATCTTAGCCTTTCTCCCAGCAGCTGGGATTGCCATTAGGTGGTAGATTGCAAATAATTTATGACCAGCTGCCAATCAGACTTCCACTGTCCTCTTTTACCTGGGCTCTTGGAACCAGCCAGTTGCCATGCAAACTGCTGAGCATGAAGGTGCGTGATGAGTCTGATGACGATGATGTGTATCGGGTATACATGTTCATATACAGCAACAACGTGTGTGAATGGTGCTGCGTACATTATCAGGTAAGTGTCTTAAATCTTAATTATTGTAAATTTGTAATCCACCAAGCAGGGAAACAAATCCGAAAGTCATACCTTCCCCATTTTCTTGAGGATTCACAGCCGTTCCAGGAACTGAAGTTTCATCAACAGCAGTTATGAAAACTTCCTCTCCAGGATAGGTCACTTCTAAAATATTAAACTGTGGATTAATGGGGGAACCATAGGCGACAATGACGGAAATCCGAGCACCCTTTTCTATATCACGTAACCTTGCAGCAATTACAGGAATGCGGTTCTTCTTGGCACTTTTTTGCTGGTCCATTTCTGTTCTGACAGATTTCACCAAGATTCTAGTTGGAGTAACCCCCTGATTTGGAGTGGTCCTCAAATCCCATATGTAAGCAGTACCAGCCTCTGAAACTGATAGCACTACCACACCTTCATCCTCAAAGGAGCTTTTGCATTCCATCATCACTGGTGGTTTTCGCATGGAAAGGACAGCCATAGAGATTCTGGTTCTGTTCTCCTGATTGCACTCCCACACTTGAAGTTGTTTCTCACCAAGCCCAGATGACACAACAGCCTTTCCACCATCCATGACAGCAATATGCTGTATGGGACCCTGTTACAGAAAAATGGCTTGAGAAATGTACATAATGGTAAAGAAGCCATCCAATCAGAAGAGAACAAAGATAATGCACAACATCAGCAGAAAACTTCTGAAGCTCCCTTTTGTTTTCCAAGCTGAACACCCGTATCTTATCACTTCCCACAGCTAAGAGCTTCTCATCTGACATGACATGGTAGAAGCAAGAAGCAATGGGTTAACAAAATAAACATGAGCCACAAACAATAAAGGTGACTTCATTTCCAACTATGTTACATTGACATGAACATGCATCAGTACTGGGCACAGAGACGTAAATAAATAGCTTACATGCTGATACTACTATATGATAATATTAATGGATACAATAATATAAAATATTAGTGCTTGCAAGATCCAAGAAAATGTGCATGATTGAAACCTATGGCTACCAGGAAGAGTAGGATTTCGGATCATGGTCATACTATACTTGCACGGAGTGGAGTGGCGACTAATGTGGGTGCGGGAATAGGAAAGTGTCTATTTTGAAATGTTAGAAAGAATGAATGGCTAGAGAGAGAGAGAGAGAGAGAGAGAGAGAGAGAGAGAGAGAAGAAAAGAAAAGAAAAACAAAAAAAGAAAAAAAAAGAAAAAGAGAAGAATCGCTAGGAAGTGAGGGGAGTGCATGTTCGAAGTGGGAGTGACACCTAGTTAGTAGAATCATGCAACCAGTGTTCAAAATATCGGTATCGCGATATCTATCGCATCCTTGGGACATAGATACATATCAGTTATCGCACGAGATATATCATTTGTACCGGGTAACTTATCGCACCTTTAGGGAAACATGGGGGAAATGATTAAAATTTTCAATGAAAATTCAGGGATTGTTTAAAAAGACTTTAATACACACTTTTAAATCACAACAGCTCAAAAAAGAAGTGCACATAATAGGTTTCCTTTGTATAGGGTCCTAAGCTATGCACTGTCTGACTGAACTAATGTAACTATATTCAAATTAAATGCATAACATTTAGAGTGTATGTGATGATCATTTCATCAAACACTCTTAAATACTTTGTAATTAGTCTTAATGGACAACTGGTTGATGGGAAATTTCAAAAAAATAATTTTTAAAAAAATAAATTTTAATTAAAAATGATTTTTATTTTCTGAAAATTGACAAAGTTAACAAATCAATAGATCAGCCTTCATATATGCTTGATTTCATGTTTGGAGTGCAGCACTGCAAGCAATTTAGGAGATATTGGGGAAATTTGGAATTTTCCTCAAATTTCTCCAAATCAGACCACCTGCGCTTAAATTTCAAAATTAGAGTATATGTGATGAAATACTCCTAAATACTTCGAAATTAGTCTCAATTGACAGGTCGTTGAAGGACTATTTCAAAAAAAAAAAACATGGAGAACACGAAGAACCAATAGATATCGAAATCAAAGCTCTAATTCCATGATTTTTTTATGCAAAGCATGAAGAACCAATGAATTTGTAACCATTTGACACTGATTTAACATAATTTCAACAAAAGAAAAGGGGATCAAAAATTGAAAGTGCTCATCGCATCGAATATGTGGGATATATCGGCATTACCCGTGCGTTTCGTATCGCACAGGTGGGATACAAGATATATCGTGGATATCTCATCCGATATCGTCGATATTTAAAACATTGCATGCAACTAAGAACCATACTCTCCCCTACCCACCAATGCAGCATGTGTGTGTGTGACTCATACCCAGGTTCATCAAGTAGGCTCCCGTGAATGTACTGCAGCCCAAAAATCAAGCATGTATGGTCAATGGACAGGCTGCAAGTGCACAACATATGTGGATCATTAGTCAAGTTTTTCAACCAACCATCGCTTCTGTGCATGAGCGGTCCACCAGAGTGTGTGCATGCATTTGAGCCTTTATCCCAACAATTTGTGGTTGGTTCTTAAGAGGTAGATTGGCAAAAGTTTTACAATAAATTGCCCATCACCTAAGCTTAGTACTGACCCCCGCCCAACGATTACATACACACCCCAAAGGGTAAACATTCAAGACTCAAGCAAAGTAGGGTTGTAGATGCAGAGTCAGTACACCAACTTTTTGTTCCTCCATTAACAACCTTTGAAAAAGGGCTATGGTTCTTCCTTATATATGTCATATGCGCATGAATGACACGGAGTCAGTAGACCACCTTTTGTTCATTGCTCGATGCCAAGTTGGTACGGAAAGGCTTTCTCGGAACCTTTAAAGATTCTTGGGTGATGCCAGGATCCAAGGATGGTTTCTTTCTTGCATGGTATGGAGGTGGTATATTGGTGTTGGAAAAAATGGAAGGTTGGAGTGGTGGTTGGCTCTTTTAGTGGGCCTTTGGGGTGAGAGGAACAACTGGTGTTTTCAAAACCAGATCGGTCCCCTTGAAGTGTTTAGAAAAACGATGATGCTTGTTGAGGAGTGGGCCTTCTGAATTCTTTTGGTTGTTGGTTTCTCTTTTGCTCATGATTGAGCTTGTATAGTTCCACCCTTTTGGATTTGTATATTGTTTGGCCCTTTGGGCCGTTCAATAAATTTTAGGGAATTCTACAAAAAATACCTAATTAATATAGAATTTACATTCTGCTACATTTTTCAAAAAGTTACCTCATTAATCAATGTAATCATCACTACACTACCTTCGGTCGACCACCGTGGGAGAAAATGGGTCAGTGGCTCGGGTCCCACTGTAATGTTTATATAAAATCTACCTCGACCACTAGGTGCATCACCCCATGTTAGGCCAAGGGCCCAAACATCATCTCCGTTTATGATTCAAGTGGACCACATGATTGGAACCAATGTACAGAACAACACTCGCCCTCCAAATTGTTTCCATTAGTGTGGCCCACATAAATCACGGATGGATATGATTTTTGGGGCCACCGGCCTAATCCTTTGTATGGAATCTAATGGTTGGAGTAGATTTCATATAGTTATCACGGTAGCCCTGTAAGAATCAAGGGTGGACATCTCTCTCCTAACTATTTCCTTTAGTGTGGCTCACTACAATTACATGTCAGCTTGATGTTTTGTATTTGGGCCTAATATGGGACTAAGTATCTAATGGATGGAGTGGATATTACACAAACATCACTGTGGGCCTCGTCAAAATAAGAGCCACGTCCCATATGATTCCCTTTTTTTCCTAAATAAACTATCTATACAATTGGAGAGGAACACTGAGACTTGATTTTTAGTGGGGCCCACCTTGATGACTATGCAAAATCCACTCCGACCATTGGATGTGTAATCTTAGTTGAGGCCTAGAGCAAAAAAAAGGGCCGACTTGTAATTTAGGTGGGCCATACCAAAGAAAACAGTTAGCAGAGAGGCGTCCACCCTTGATTTTTACAAGGCCCACCATGATGAGTACATGAAATCCACTCCAACCATTAGATGCCACACCAAAATTTAGGCATGGGGCCTAAACATAAGGCCCATACATGATTCAGGTGGGCCATACCACAGGAAACAATTTGAAGGGCGATCATTGCCCCGTACATTATTTCCAATCATGCGGTCCAACTAAATCACGGATGGGGGTGATTTTTGGACCCTTGACCTAACATGAGGTGATGTACATGGTGGTCAGGGTGGAATTACATAAATATCACGGTGAGGCTCACCCAAACAGCCGACCCATTTGCCCGTAGGCCCACCCATTTGGCTGTTAATGAAATGTAACAGAAGATAGTGGAATGATAATTATATCGATTAATGAGGAAGCTTTTTGAAAACCTTTTTGAAAAAGGTACCGGAATAAAAATTCCATATTAATTAGGTATTTATTTTTTTGTAAAATTCCCTAAATTTTATCACCTTTCAGTAAATAAAAAAAAAAAAAAACAAGTAGGGTCATAGAGAGCAATTGCAAGGCACACCCTACACAGAGTATATGATGAACAATGATGTGTGCATTACTAACTAGTAACAAACACATAATACTAATGGCCATTGGTACTGCATCTTCCTGCAACATTTTATTAAAGCCAAGGTGTTGATCTAAATGGAAGCCAAGATATAATCACCATATGAAAGCGCTAGTGAAGAAATGCACTTCTTTGAAGCCTTGAATTTTCCTACAAGTTCTCCAGTTCGGGAGTCAAGCTCAGACACCATTCCATCGGCACCAGTGGTATGGAGAGAACGGCCTTTCTTTGCAAATGAAACTGCTGTGGTTCCCCTGGGTAAAGAAGGGAAATGAAGATATAGTCATCTGACAAGCTGAAATGCAACTAGCTTTTGCCAAACTACAAATTATTCATAGGATGGTAAGCAGTTGCTAACAAGCTATGGTACTAAAGCTTTTTCATGTAAATTATAACTTTCGAAATTGGAATTTAAGTCAAGGAATGAAAGAGGCAGGTTCGTCAAGGCATAGTGAAGCTCACTTCAAAGATACCAAGCATTTTACCTTTTGTTATATGATTATAGTCATGTAGTCATACTCATGTTTCATTCCACTGATAGACTAAAATGGTATAGGACACAGAACCTTAACCTTTTCTGCCCATGTCAATATCAACGTAGACATGCATGTCAGCATGCTTTTGCAAGGTTAAGGTTGCCCTTTATCATTTTCCTATTTTAAATGCTTCTATTTTCTCAATTTCATTATTTTGGGAACTTCAATAATTTATGTATTTATTTTATGTTTTAATATAGTTGATAGATTTACATCACATATTACACCTCTTGAAATACAATGTCCAACTTTTGATGTCCATCTTCTTTCGATATTTTAATATTATTCTCTGATATTTTGGGATATTCACGTGCCTCAGTGGTAGACAGTGTGCGTTTCAACATTGGGGTGATGGGTTCAAGCCCATGTTACCTATTAAAAAAGATATTTTGATATATTCACGTGCCTCAGTGGTAGACAGTGCACGTTTCAACATTGGGGTCATGGGTTCAAGCCCATGTTACCTATTAAAAAATAATAATAATATTATATTTGTATAAATATGCAGGTTATAAGCATCCTGAAGCTACCTTGTTCCACCCCAGCACATGTCCATTTCCAAATTACATCGCATTTGAAATACTCAATAAATAATAGCCAGGAAAAAGAATTCAATATATATAATTACTATCTGCATCTCACATGGCAAACAAATCTACATACCCAAGGTGGCATCCAACAGATATCCAGTTCTTCTCACCAGTTAGAATATTTATCACTAAAACATCACCAGCATTTGTGCCAAGAGCAAGCAAGAATGCTCCGTGTTCTGTTTTTCGCTGAAAGATAACAACATAGTCAGACACGACATAACATTACACACAACATATGCAATCCAGCAATAATCTAATTCCTTAAGTGAAGCGATTACTTTCTTTCTGATGAAGGTGCATGCAATGCAAGAGTAACTACCAGCCGAATCCCCATATGAGTCCCTCCATTCACCCAAGAGATTTCCACTAACGGTATTCCACACCTGCAATTTACATGGCACACTTTCTGCATTAAAATTTTAAAAATAAAAATAAAAATCCAAAGTTCTACTTAATTTATCGGACACGCAATTGTCTTCCAGAAGATTTTGAACTGACTGGAAACCTTCAAAGAGCAGTTAGCTTCAATATGCAAGGAGCAGGAACATCCATACAAGGAATTTCTTATGGTTCAGTCAAACCTGAAATATCACGTCTTGAAAGTGGCAAACATCTTATGGTCAGTGAAAACTCCCCCAAATGGTTGGGCCAGTGCCTCTCATAACTTGAAGCTGTTACTCCTGCTTTTGTAGCGTATGCACGGGGCAATCCATTTCAGTTAACGTCTTATCTAGTTGCAACCAATCAGCTAAGGACTCAATACATGAGGCTCACCCCATAACATCCAACATAGCCCATCTAAACACTTCCGACACTGAACCACCCTGATTTCGAAAGCATCATTTATTCCTTCCCCCTATAAGGCCACAAACTCACTAGTAGGAGAGCAAGCCTCTAAACCACATTACCCCCTTTCCCTACGCTGCCCCAAACCAACTAGAAGAAAATCAACTATAGATCCCAGAATTACCCACGCCACACTAAAGGATACAAAGAACCTCTCCCACGCTTCTTAGCAAAAGGGAAATGAATAAAAAGGTAGACAGCCGTTCCTCACTCCGCATACGCATACCACTATGTTGGGGGGACCATCATCCTTTTCTTAAGTTTGTCGATTATTTGTATCCTATTCCTTCCAACCGACCAAGCAAAAGCTACTACCTTAGGCGGAGCTTCACAGTGCGAAGGAGAAAAAGGGAGAAGCAACTAGAAAAATTAAAAATAAAAATAAAAAAAAATCAAAGAAGAGTTTTTTTTTTTTCTTTGAAATTCTTTCTCCAAAATTCTCTTTGAAATTTCTAAGGATCTCCTAAATTATTCCAAGTTTCAACGAATTGCAACTAGCTGCCCTTCTAAATTTTTTCCAATCCAGACTTTGTTCTATGATTCTCTATAGTAATATGGATGCACCTACCAGGAATCTGCCTAGATGGTAAGGCTGACTATCCAAGTCACTGACAATTTTTAAAAAAAATAGAAAAAAAAAAATAAAATCATCGACTATTGAAAAGTATATAGTGTCATTCCAATCGTGGTACAGAATATAGTCTGATAGCACACAGGTTCACCCAAGTCGTATTGGTTTCAGTCAGGACTGGAACAAGTCATCAGAACAAAATCCAGCCCAAACAGAATGAGTCGGAGTGGGATGTACCTATTCCATCTCCAGGCGAATCACACTATGAAGCTGCTAACCATGACTGTAATCATGTTTCCAACGTGCTTGTCTACCTTTTATTTAATCTTTATTGTTTTCAGCTTACTAATGTGCATGTCAATTGATTTACCAAGATATCAACATTACTGGAACTACTTTGTCCTAGGGTCAGGCCCATATTTCATACGCCATCACACATGCTGGCAAGACCTTTCCTTAGAGATGTTAGTGAATAAAAAATGACAATCTGAGCACTATTCATGGCCATCAGTCGAGACACACGTGGTTTCAATCTGTACCACATCCATACTCATCAAAAGCAAAAGAAATGCAGTGAATTTTTGCATCGAAAACAGGGGTTCCAACAAGATCATTATCAATCAGAGAAAGAAAAGACCTCGAAAAGACCAATTTTTTTTTTTCTATTCATTACAAGAAAGCTACGTTTGACTGATTGCTGGAACAACCAGACAAAACATATACCTTAGAGCAAGCTAGAACAATGTTCCTCTCATAATTTCCTTCAAATTTAAGTATAATCAAGGATAAGAATGTAGTTTGCATTTACTAAATGGTAACTCTTTCCATAAATGTGGCAAACATGCATGTCCATGCACACCGTCCAAATTGATGTCCACTGTGGATTGAGTGATGCAGGACCACTGGATCATCAAGCTGGGTCTGGTAATGGACCCCACCTGCTGGCGAATTAAAGTTTTTGGCCAAATATCCCATCCAATTTGACTTAAAGGTGGAAGCATGGAAACAGCTATTTCAAAATGTTATCTATTATAAACAGCTAGGAAGCAGAAGCGGGAGTGCAAATGTGGAGTCCAAAGTGTGATTCGAAGTGAGAGCAACATCTAGTAGGACACTGCAACTAAGTTTTGTTGGTAACTACGAGAGGAATTGAACTTCAAAGGTGACATGTATTCAGAATTCCTATCTTTGCACATTTAGTTTAATCTCTTCATATTGCTCCATCACGGAGCATAGCCTAAAATATAAATTGAACGATCCTAACCATCCAACTGCTGGACATCAAATAGACTGCTCATGGTTTGGAATATACATATGATATCAGCCGATCAGCCATATCATATATGCATCGACTTGATATTGTACATATGGGTCCGCATCAGCCTGTATCCAGATGAATGGATTGTATCAATCTGTATCAGGCCTTATAGCCTCGCTTTTTTTTCTTTTAAAAATTTCTCTCTCTATTTTTATTTATTTTTTGGCTATTTCAACCATGGAGGAAACTTAGACAAACAGTTAGACAAGATATTGGCCTATTTTGGGGCTCAAAACAAAAGTTGTTAATAAGATTCAACAAATCAAAGAGAAATGGACCATTATAAGAAAGTTGGAAGATCAGGAAGGCCATCACCTCTTTTCATGTTTTCAACTTTTTATTTTTTATTTTTTTTGGTATTTCAATGTAATGGGTCTTAATCCACGAAAAAGAAGAAGAAGATAGATTCTTGAATCTGTCTCCCATTTTATTGATATCTTCACACTTCTTTTTGGGCTTAAAACAATTTTGACCAATACATTCCGATACAGGCTGATATGGATAAGAAATGCTTTACAACACGCCCGCATCATATCAGTTTGCTGCTGGGCCAATATGCCCTCCAATACCAATATTCAGGACCATGAAACCACTAAAAATAAATGGGTCAGCAGTCGAAATTCAAAGGGAAATTAGATGATTAATATTGTAAATTTAGAATGATTTTTGGAAAAGTATGCCCATCTAATTGATAGCTAAAATCCCAATCACTTATGACCCCACTTTAGTCCCATTTCAAACGGACAATTGATAATGGATTAAGATAACATGTTGAGATTTCTTAGGGAATAATTCGAAACCTTTTAGTGAGCCCCGCAATTTTTTATTTTATTTTTTCCTAAACATTTGTAAGCACATCCATATCCATACCCTACCACAAGATTAGAATAACAGATATTTGAATTTGATACAAGATGTGTTAGCACCCCTGCCACTATCTCCAGCACCAAGTAGCATGTGAGCCTGTGATTTGTCAATGTCCATTTTCCTGTTGCTTGGGCCACTAAGTATGTATATCAAGAAATATGAAGTGCAATCACACAACTGCACTTTCCAAGGGTCACATGGCACATGGGCGATGTCCAAGCCCCTGGTCATAGTGCAGATGCCTTGATATGAGATTCAGACAGGTCCAATCATCTGGTGGGCCACACACGTTAGTTGAATGTGGACTAGTAGTCAACTTTTTTTTTTTTTTTTCCAACCATTCATTTATTTTGTGCATTTTTCATCCACCTGATAAGCAGATTGCCTGATTTGGGGGATAGAAAGTCTACACAGTAGGGCCCACCTAATGAGCGATTTTGATATCACACACACCATCGATGCTGGTGCATGTCAGCTGCAACTCCCATCTCTCAACCTACTCGAGATCCCATTTTACCAATTTGGAGCACCACAGAATTTTTCAGGAACTTTCATTCGAAAAGAGAAAAAGAACCATTTTGCACCTTCCCTAATTTAAATCAAAATAGAATAAAGTTTCCAACATCGATTTGGGAAGTTGGGACATTCAAGTCACACCCAACTAAAAATCCAAGAAATTCGAAAGGAAAAGAGAAAATAATCCATTTCATATGAATTGAACTGCGTGACAAAAAGAAAGAGAAAAAAACAAATTTAATTTAGAAGATTGAAAACTCACTTTGATGTTTCCATCTGGAGATAAAATGGCCAGAAAATCTCCTTCTGGAGTGAAGCAAGAGAGGAGAGATTTGATTTTCTCTCTCCCCATGTCTGCCGAGAGAGAGAGAGAGAGAGAGAGAGAGAGAGAGCTGAGAAGCCAAAACCAGGGTTTTGGAGGGGTTGTAAGTTGCAGCTCTTTGCGGAAAGAGAGAGAGCTGAGAAGCCAAAACCAGGGTTTTGGAGGGGTTGTAAGTTGTAACTCTTCACGTTTCCGCAAAGAGCCCCCATTTTTCAAATAATTACGACGACACCCTTCTTGAATCGAATGAGTCAACTCGCTGGACCGGACATCTGCTGAGTTCTGAGCTTGGCGGTTCGGGCGAGGAGGGAAACTGAAGTGGTCAACCGCCCACACATGCCAATTTGCACACGCGTGAAATACTTGGGCCAGTAATTAGGTGGGCCTATGAAAAATGCCCCAGCCCATTAATCAAGCCAATCCATTTTTTCAGGTAGGGCACACCTGCTTCGGACTCCAATGCGTTCCACCAATACACTGGGTGGATTTCACCGGATGAAGTGACCAGACATGCCTGGCTTTGGTGGATCCCTGACTGTAGGGCTTACCTTGATGTATATAACTTACATCCCTTCCATCCATCCTTTTTGAAAGATTATTTTATGACATGATACCAAAAATGAAGCAGATTCACGTCTCATGTGGACCACACCATAGGAAACGGTGGTTATTGACCATTAAAAACGTCTTATGGGCCACAAAAGTTTTGGATCAAGCTGATATTTGTTTGGTGACTTAATACAGGTATTTTTGACCTCATCAACAGTTTGGATGGAAGCTAAACAATTCCGGTGGCCCCCGAAATGTTTTTAATGGTGGGTATTCAATCACCGTAGGTTCTTGTGGTGTGGTCCAGTGAGATTTATATCTGCTTTAATTTTTATACCATGACCTAAAATAAGCTTTCAAAACGGATGGACGGCGTCGATATAAGGAACATACATCAAGGTGGGCCCCACAGTCATAGATCCATCCACCTAAGTGACTAGACTGAATTTTGAGTAATGGACCCTAGCAGACGCTATGGTCCAGGACAAACCTGGACCCTTGGATTCATGTCTTATGACCTTTCAATTCGTGAGATGTCCACAGCACTTTGAACCAGATCCTAATCAGATTTGTGTCCTAAAAGAACTTAAATCCACCCAGTCACTATAGTAAATAAATCAGATTGTTCATCCAGTAGATCCCACTACGATAGAACCAGATCACACTGATTAGATGATCCCAGCCATCCAATCACTGGCCCTTACGTGATCACCAAACGAGAATGTGAGTCTGAGTTAGTGTAAATGGGCTAGGCTGAGCTGAAGAAGATCCAGATCTAGCCCATGACCAAAGGACAGGAGTCCAGACCCAGCCACTCTGATGTCCCAAAGGTCCATTTTTAATGTTTTTAGGCCATCCAAACCAATAAAATGGCATTCCCAACCGTTCATAAGGTCATTCCTAGTGGGCTAAATGTAACCATTGGATTTTTCCTTTGATCTAATTTTTTTTTGTGGCCCGATGATGGTATGAAGGGCCTGCATTCAATATGCACTGTTGCCTACCGTCTGGCCGACCTAATTTTGGATCTGGATCATTTTTACGCCCAACCCCTAAAATCATATGAGGGAAATAGACGGCTCGGATTTTTCTCAAACAATACGGTGGCCCCGTGATCACAACAACCATTTCCTGATGAAATATGATGTGGTGTCAAAGATTTGACAAGCGTCAGTCATTATCAAATCTTGGTGAGGCCCACTTTCATGCTGCTTCTGATAAATCTGACCCCTTTAGTAGTCTGGCCATCTAATTTTAGGGTGTGGACCCAAAACAGACGCTGATAGGATAAATAGTTGGGTCCCACAACAGGCAAAAGTTGGACGGTGGCTTTTAACGGTCCATTTTTTTTATTGTTTAGTGGCCCACTTGAGCGCTTGATCTTCCTCATCTTTCATTCCATCGGGTAAAATCACAAGGCCAAACTTGTGAATGGGGTGGATATCTCTCAAACATCACAGTGGGCCCCACGAACACGGAAACCATCTGAGTGAGACTCACTACGAGTCGGTGAGATCTGACAGGCTCTCAAACATCATGGGCTCGGGCTGAGTTTGGGCCGGGACCGTATATGTATTCGGGCTGGGCTTGGGCTAGACTACTTAAGCCCGTTACAGGCATAAATTAAAGAATAGAGGTTGCGCTTGGACAGAGCTCGGCCCATTGACACCCCTAGCATTATAGGATAGGCGCACAAATTTTTTCCCACCACCTCGTTATTTGATATCAAGGGACAAGCTAAAAAACAACGAACCCAAAATCCAGCTGCCGTCTTCATTTTCCAGCATTTGTTGCAACAACTGGAAAATATTTTTCCCTTAATAATGAATTTTCAGATACTGCTTCATATATATATATATATGGGAAAAGGCTCTATGCTGTCGAGCACATGGGAACTTCCCATGAGATCGAGCTGTGTGGGCCCACCGTGATGCATGTCAAACATCTACCCCATCAGTCAGATGCATCATTCCATGGTGGGCCTAGGGCTTAAAAATCAAGTCGATCCGTGACTTGTGTGGGCCAATCCACATACAAAAGTTGAGAGGGGTTTCCCTCCATTAAAACATTCATAATCATTTGTTGGGCCCCCGAGATGTGGTTTACAAATTCAGCCCATGTGTGTCCCACTTGGATGAGGGGTTAGACCAAGTTTCAGATGCATCCAAATTTCAAGTGGGCCCCACCAAGTGCCTTTATATGTTTTAAGCATGTCTTCACATGATTTTAGATGGTATGGTCCACCTAAGTTCCCTATATGGCTGATTTTTGGGATATCATTCTTTGGATATTACCCTAAAATGATCTCTTCAGGTGGATGGATGGCGTGGATACAAAACATATATCATGGTGGGGCCACAAATTCAGTAGCAGTCTCACCATTCAACCTGTCAGTACCCAATACGCGCCTGCACAAAGGTCTCCTGCGGTGGGAATTGGTCTGCACCAAGGTATCCTCCGGGATGGTTCGCAAGAGACCATTACTCTCTCTCTCTCTCTCTCTCTCTCTCTCTCTCTCTCTCTCTCTCTATATATATATATATATATATATATTGCCCAAGTCACATCCCGAGAGCAGGGTCCCCGAGCTCCATTTGTGGAACATGACTAGTAGGGTGATCCTAACCACCCGTTGGCTTTTTCCTGCCATTGAATGTCAGACAATTACTTGGACTTTTTTTTTAATTTTAATATTTAACTGTCCAGTTACAATCCTCAAAAAGGTTGTTCAATCAATGGTTAGGATGATGAGATTTTCAGAGTATATTCTGCATCCATTTGTAGGGCCAAATGAACTGGTGGCCCCAATAAACTGCCATTGTCTTTGCCCAGACTGCTGTATAACAGAACAGAACTGTACACTAAAAAAGGTCTGAAGAAAGGCATGCATCCACATAAACAGCAAAAGCTTAATCTCAAGGCATGCTTCCACAAACAACAAAAATTTCTTCTCATTTCCTGAGTTATATACACTCACTAATCCCAATCACTTTGTAAAAACCTCATCTTTGAATCCCATCGAGCAAAAGTATTAGAGAGAGAAAAAAAATTAAAAAAAAAAACTACCCACATACTCTGCAACTAAATCGGCATTACCAACCTTTTGAACACAATCAAAATCTTCGGAGCAAACCCAACACACCGGACGGCAGATCCAGCACATCCCGGCATGCCTTATGATTTTTTTTTTCTTTCTTTCTTTCTTTCTTTAAGAATATTTACAAGGGTAGTAACCCGGCTTAGTATCTGATTGAACTCGTCCCTACTGACAACCAACCTCTTGGTCTCTCCTCAGCGTGTTATTTGATGTTCATAGACGCCGACATGGCACGCAGCTCCTTGGCAATCTCTGAGAAGGATGGCCTCAAGTTGGGATCAGAGGACCAACACCTCTCCATCAATGACCTCCATGTTGGGTCGCACCAGCTAGGAATCTCCGGCCGCAAATCCCCCTTGATTATACCAGCTGAGAACATTGGAAATAAATATCATGAACTAAGTGGCAAACCATACCATACGCATGACATGAACACTCATTCTTTTTATTTATTTATTTTTTCCATTAACTCATTTTATTTGGTGCACATGGCCATCATTCAAATCTTCCCCAAATCAACTTGAAACCTAGCCTAAGTAAACAGTGTGTGAGTGCAATAAACTGCCACAAAAAACATGCATGCAATATATATATATATATATATATATATATATTTGGATATTGGTGGTTTTAAGTTACTTATGAGTCGAAGGGTGAGGTAATAGAATGATGTAACTTTTTACAATATTTCATTTGCACGATGCTTAGAATGGTCAGTACATCGAAATTACATTCACAGACACACACACAGTCACTTTTAAGCATCCTTTTATCAGATTCATAAAATTCTTAATTTTCTCGTAATTTATTAATCCCAATTTATGATTAGAATCATTAAGATTCACTTGCAGTTTTACATTTAAAAAAGAAAAAAAAGAAAAAAAAAGAAAAGAAAAAAAAGAAGCCATATCTATGGACAGGAAATCAATTTCCTAAGGAATCCTTATTCCTAAACAACCCAAAGAATGGCATACAACAAATAACAAATAAGACAGCTTTTGTATTTTATTAATAGAATAACAAAATGGAATTTTCATTTCGACCAGCTCACTTGGGGCAGGGTGGGATTTTGATCCCGCAAGTCACTCTAATCCAAAAATTACCCCATGGTTTGAACTGCATGTTGGCCCATGAATCTCTCCCTAGAAGAAAAGATAATATCATACATATACCATGATATTCCACTAACTGTCACAATGGACCAGGTGCCTGACCCACTCGACAGCTCCAGTCCAACTTTTGGCGGCCTTGGATGTAAGGGATGGGGCCTGGGTCTCCTCCTCAGGACCAAGGGATAATAGGGCTGGCCTCCAGCCAGCATCCTACGCCTGTTGGGCTCTTATAAGCTATTCAGATTTAAGAAATTTGCTAAAAATACAATGATGCCCCTGCCCTTCTTTATAAAAGATTAGGGCTTTAGGCCTAGGGATTGAATTTCAGATTAATTTTATAAATTTTTGAAAGATGTGCATATGTTAAACTAGAAGGTATGTGAATGTGGAGAAACTTCATTCAAATATTCAAATCATAAATGAGGATCAGCAAACATTATGTGGATTCGAAATGTGGTGCAATATGGAAGAAATAAATTGATAATATGCAAAGCATATCTCCAAGAACAAGAATTCATGCAGAAAATATACGAGGGCAGGAATATACAGCAGACTGCTTCCTTTTAGGAAGGTCTTATCTCTGTTATGAAAGAAAAGAATCTGAAACAAATATATCTTGTGCCTTTATCATTAGTTTAAACACTAATAGCATGGTGGTGAAACATCAATTTTCCATTTGTTAGTTAAGGACCTATGATAGGCAAGAGATGGATATAGAATGAGAACAGACAACAGATTTCATAATTAATAGTTGCAACTTGCAAGTATCAGATATTGGGGTGATACAAATTCATCATTTTTCAAATTCCAAACCTTAGCTTACATAATTTACACCTAATAATATAATGTCATATATGTGTCCATATACTGTGCTTTACAAGTGGGCATGGGTACGTTATGAATACATCGTTTCTGATTTCTATACCATAGTTTACCTAATTTCACAAAATATTACAATATTGTATATGCAACATTCACGAAGCTTTTAAATGACACAAGTGATGACTTCCATTCATTCATCCAACTAGGAACAAGCCATGGTGCAAAAATCACATCAATCAGATGATCCTCGACATCCAATGAATTTATTGAAATTGAACGGTCAAGATTGAGCAGAGAAAATAATAGGTCCAATCAACATCTTGAAACATCTATTTGATAGATCCCACTTTGTATTGCTTCTGATTCCAAAGCAGCACTTTGGTCTGATGATTCAAACCATGTGATATGTGGCTCCTAAACAATGGATGGTTGTAACAAGTTGGCCCCATTAAAAGCGTTAGGATCATACGAATGGTATGATTCTTGCACCATGGTTTTCATCCAATGGCACTATTGAGTGAACCATCCTGATTGATGTTTGGGGACATATATTCATGATCTAATCCTACTTCTGTCATAACCATCCACCAGAGATCAATATCCTACGTTGATCAAATAGTGGACCATTGGACTTGGGCCATCAGATCATCATCAAGTGTGATCGAAAACATTTTAACAATTAAAGAAACACCAACGGTCGAAAACCTTAAAAAAATCATGAAAAACATTTTAAGTGTTGGGCCGAGGAATAAAACCACTTGACAAGTTCCAATTTAAATAGATCTAACCATAAACATGTCCCTAGGTAAACCCAATGGATCTCTTATTGGCCTGTGCAAAAATCAACGACTAATGGTAGAAGTACCCCACTACGTCTATTTTCAATGGTCCCTAAATGGACCTTATAAGAAGAACTAAGGGCCCGTTTGGCCGGGTGGATTGGAAGGGATTGAATGGCATTAGGGTGGATGGCATGGATTTCAAGGTAATGATGGTGTTGTCAGTGGATTGTCTTAAGATCCATGGGATTGCTATGTCCCGGGTTTGCTATATCGAGTCTGTTTGGCACGCCTAGCCAATCCCGGGATTAAACCTTCCCATCCCTTCCAATCCCTCGAACCAAACACGTCCCAGACAAATTTGAACGGATTAGGGTGGATTGGATGGGATTTAAAGGTAATGATGGTGTTGTCAGTGGATTGTCTTAAGATCCATGGGATTGCTATATCCCGGGATCAGATCACCCGATCTGTTTGGCACGCCCGGCCAATCCCGGGATTTAACTTCCAATCCCTTCCAATACCATCCAATCCCTTCCAATCCGCCCGGCCAAACGGGCCCTAAAGGGATTGTGATCCTTACACATTGTTAGCTACGAATTGATCATCTTTTATACACCATCAAGTCCTTGATCACAACGATTATATAGTTTAGGCTAATGGGCCCAAGATTGCTAACTTGATCTCAATCCTACCAATGTAACTGCCCAAAGGTCTAACCCTAGATACCATATCTAGGGCACACATACACTGCTATGGAGTAAGGGTAAAAAAGGCACATTAACACCAAGTTGGTCCCGATGGTGGAGACTTCCCATCTTAATCCAAGTAAGTCCCCTCATAGAGAATGATTGTACATCTCATAATATGATATCTGCAAGTGTGTCCTAGGTAGCAGGTGTGTCCTAGGTACCTGTGACAACTATAGTACATCAGGGTATTGCATCCATGGGCAACAACTCTCCCTGGTCAATGACCATGTGTCAAGCTCCTAAGAACATCTCTAAGAACAACTCTTCTACTCAACCCATACATATATGTGATTAAGATAACACCATTTGTTAAGGCACCATATCTTTTCCACCAAGGACATTTGGTCATCATGATCTACAACATAAACTACCTTATCACATCCATATGGCCAGTGGATTTAGGGTACACATTGGTTCTCTAGGGCACCAGACCAAAAAACACCCACCCTCCAAACTGTTTCCCTTGGTGTGGTCCATCTGAATCATGGAACAACCTAACTTTTGGGCCCAAGGCCAATGTGCAATGACTCATCTAATGGTTGGAGTGGATTTCACAAACACATCTTGATAGGCCCTGTAAAAAACCAAGGGTGGGCATCCTCTCCCAAATTCGCTCCAACCACTAGGTGCGTGACCAAATTTTAGGCATATGGATCAAAAACCAGTCCCATCCATGATTTAGGTGAACCACATGATTTGAAACAGTGTACAAGGTGACGCCCACCCTACAAACTGTTTCCCTTGGTGTGGCCCACCCAATTTACAAATAGGCCAGATTTTTTGGTCCCAGGCCTAAATTTTGGTGTGGCATCTAATGTTTTGAGTAGATTTCACATAATCATCATGGTGGGCCCCGTAAAAAATCAATGATGGACGTCTCCCTCACAACTATTTCCTTTGGTGTGGCCCACCTAAATCATAGGTTAGCCTGATTCTTTAGCCTTGGGCCTAACGTGGGATGACACATGTAATGGTCAGAGTGGATTTCACATAGACATCACAGAGGGCCCCATCAAAAATCAAGGGCAGCCATTCCCCTCCCAACTATTTCCCTTGGTATGGCCCACCTGAATCACAGATGGGGCTGGTTTTTAAGACTTGGGCCTAAAATTGGGTTACACACCTGGGGGTCGAGGTGGATTTGAGAAACACATCATGGTAGGCCCACCCGAGGTGGTGAACACTTTTTCTCGCACCAACACCCCCCCCCCCCCAAAGTGAGTGTGTGTTCTCACAAATTGTTCACAGGCGTACAATGCCAAGACAAAACTGCTAATGCATCAAGTGTCAAATTAAATAGGATATGCAATGAGGCAATCATAAAACTCTACACTAAGTCATTGCCATCCACTAACAATATCTATATGCTAGTCTATGAACTACCCTTCATCCTACAAGCTGCAAGTCAATCTAGTCCAATAGTTAACCTATGGTTTAAACTGCAAGCGATCCAACTTCAAGAAAAATGATTAAAAGACAACAATGCCCCTGCCCTTCTTTATAAAAGCTTAGAGGTAAAGGCCCACCCCTGACTTGATGGTGTTCCTCTCCATCTCAACTTAACAACTTGGATATGCCTAAGCACAACCCTTATCGTCTTTCTCCTTTCTTTGGTAGCAGAGAAGAAGAACGAAGAAAATGCTTTGCAATGTTGGGAGATAAAGAAGACAAGGAAGCTATTAAAGGACGCACCTCCTCATTCAAGCTTGCCCATTTTGCCACATCTTGGGCTTGGGCATCTTCAGGCCTGGCCCAAACCCAGCCCATGCCACCATATAATCCATTAACTTAATGATATTCCTATTACACAATTCTTAGGAATCACACGCTTAAAACCATATAGCTCCTGGAGAAAGGCATCATCCTTGAAAGACATGTTTGCCAACCTTCTACTCATAAAGATCAACAACTGCTATTGAGTGCTGAAGTAGAGAAAAGGCTTACGTTTAACCAAATCATATAGGAATCGAATGATTCCACAGTGGGTATGGTACTCCAGAAGATTCCTGCAAGTACACTCTAAACATACAACCAGTGTTGGATCTAGAGCTATACAAGTGCTCTCTTGCTCCAAAGTCAAATGGTTAAAAGGAAGAAACCAAAAAAAAAAAAAAAAAAAAAAACATAACATGCAACCCACTAAATAACAAACATGCATCTCTTTTAGGGCTTTTAACAGGCCAGGTCGTTCAGCTCATGCTGTATCCAGGTCTCATTCTTGAAGACCCAGACCTGGATCAGATCTGGTCTGTTACCCATTGGATCTTTAGGTCCAAGTTTCCAGTTGGTTTGGGTCATATAAGAGCATTTACATGGTCGGGCCCCTTAATGGATGGTTTTAGATCACACATGCATTTGCCACTTGGACACATGCATGCTGTGTAAATGGCTCCCTTACATGCCTATGGGTGGGGAAACCTTACTCCATTGCTATAATGAACAATGCATATTTAAATATAATATTAAAACTAACTGGACCCAACCTGAACCCAACTAGACCAAGATTTAATCGGGTCCCAAAAGATGAGATCCGAACCTGATCCAGTTGCTTTATCGGGTCCGGTCCAGCGGGTACCCGAAGGTCTGGGTACCCATTGACAAGCTAATTTAAGCCTCCCCAGGTGGACATAGAGCTATTCCAATACCAATATCATCTTCCTCACATAGAGCTATACCAATACCAATATCATCTTCCTCCATTTAAAGATGATATCCCAATAGGAAAAACTGGTTAGATACAACATGCAAAAACGCAATCTAAGAGACACCTCATTTGAGCCTCACATATGGAATTGTTCTTCATGTGAGAGACAATGGCATCAAGATGAGTTATCATGTCATGGTACATCAGGATGTAAATAGTGTCTGGATGCTCCAATTCCATACAAGTATGGCTCATGGTTTAATGATTGAGACGTTGGTTTGATGGAACCCACTGGGGATGGGGATGCTTCAACAATATTGAGGACTGGAAATCCCCAGCAATCCAAGCATTAGCCTCTTTCCTGGATTGTTCCTGTATTATTTTTCTTAACCATCCATTTGTAGGCCACTGGTCAAAGAGTTGCAACATTCTAATCCGGAATCATTTTCGGACATCCCCCATCCACAGTTGATCCAACCTGCTAGAATAGAACTGGTGTATTGGGCACTATTCACGTCCTGATGCATCTGAATTCTGATCCCAATAATTCCTCCAGCATCACTTGCTGTTATATCATTACATCTAATGAAAGGCACATGCAACAAAAGAAATAACCACCTCCATAATAAAAGTATACCTATTATTTCCTCAGAACGCATGTCTCCGTAAGGTTCTTCTCCAGTTAAAAGTTCCCACATGACTATCCCAAATGAGTAAACATCGACCTACAGAAAAGGGAAGTGTGAGCTCTTGTTCTAACCAGTAACAATAACGAGAAAAAGTTACAGCATAAATGTTCTAAATATGTAGGTGAAAAATACAACCTTTTCGGTTACCATGCTGCTTTTATCTGCAGTCAAAAGCTCAGGAGCCATCCATGGTATGGTTCCTCGAACCCCACCAGATACTAAGGTCTTTCGTTTCACCTTCGACAGGCCCAAATCACCAATCTGAAGAAGATGAGAAATTTGAAATGTCAAATATAAATTAGTCTAGTGAAGAATAATGTAGGGCTTATATTGATATTTGCAGCCATGCCCAAAATAATTATGATTAAAGAATGAAAAAGGGGATAAACCACTGTCTGGATTCACCACCATTTTCTAGATGGTGGTGACTCATCCACTGCACATATGGCAAACCTGTATGGAAATCCATAAAACCCAGATCACAGGCCAATCATGACAGAGCATAACCTGACCATTATGGTGAGTGGAAGATCTTAACACCATTAGATCTCAGTTATAGAATCTGGACTGCTGACAAAGTTATTTTTATCCATCCTCTCAGAGGCTGCCATTTGGATGCTTAAGATCATCCAATCAGCGTAATGTTCAGGCTATGCTCCATACACAAGAGGCCCTCCAATATTGCATGGTCTGGATTGACCTACATGTATACTACACATGCTACAGAGGATGAGTTTCCACCATCTGACAACGTCGGCGAATGCAAAACGTAATCATTCTTATAGAAGGAAGTTGTCCATTGGTTTGAGGAAGCACTGCAAATTTGCAGCATTGATGCAGATGAGTACAGGAATCTGGAACTGAGAGAAGATATTCTAGCGTCAATTATGTGAGCTGACTGGATCTCACCACTGTAATTACCTTACATACTGGTCGCTGTGGGTCCCTCATATTCACCAAGAAGTTATGAGACTTCAGATCGAAATGGACAACATTTTTCTCATGAAGGTACTCCATTCCAAATGCTGCATCCATTGCTATAATTAGCCTCTTACGGCGATCAATAGTTCTGTCAAATCCAAAGCTTGCAAGGGTTAGAAAGAAAACATTAGGCCTGGCAATGGATCGGGTTCAGTCCAGGTCACCGTCAGCCCAAGCCTGACCATTTAATAAATGGGTCAAGAAATCTGGCCTTATTCCAACCCACTTAAAATTTCTAGAGCCTGAGCCCGAACCCGACCCGACCCATTTAATTGCAGTCGAGTTGGGCTCACCTAACCAGCCCAACCCAACCCATATACTAACTGCAACCTCTTAGGCTTCTTGGCCCATCTTGCCTTCTTGGCCATCACACACTCATAGCCCATCCATGGTGGATTAAACAAACCAATGGTTTGGATTCCTAAACCATGGACTCACATGAATTCTTAAACATTCATTAGTAATTTTCAATCAAAGAAGAAAATAGACACAAAGCCAACAACATTTGTTGTGGTACATGCAGTAAGTGAATGGCTAAAATGTCTAAGTGGTCAAGGTATATATATATATATATATGGGAAATGGTTCTATGCGGTTGACCTCATGGGAAGCTCCCATGAGGTCGAGCTGTGTGGGCCCCACCATGATGCATGTCGAACATCTACCCCATCACTCAGATGCACCATTCCATGGTGGGCCTCAGGCTTAAAAATCAAGTCAATCCATGACTCGTGTGGGCCACTCCACATACAAAACTTGAGAGGGGTTACCCTCCCATTAAAACATTCATAATAATTTATTGGGCGCACCAAGATGTGGTTCACAAATCCAGCCCATCAATTATGTCTGTCCCACTTGGATGAGGGGTCAGACCAAGTTTCAGACGCATCCAAATTTCAGGTGGGGGATATCCCATAATTTAAAGGGGACCCATCAAATGCATGTTCAACACGCATCACAGTGGGGCCCACACAGCTCGACCTCATGGGAAGTTTCCATGAGGTCGACCGCATAGAACCATTTCCACACACACACACACACACACACACACATATATATATATGAAGGGTTATGGATTAGGTTGTGTTGGGTCATTTGGCCTGGCCCACTGATTATATGGGCCAGGTCAGATCGGACTGACCTAAAGCCGAGCCCAAACGCGTTAATCTAAATTGGCTAACTTTTTGGCCCGAGTCCGACCTGCAACCTGACCCGACCTAATCCAACCCACTTCTAAGCAAGGTTTTGGCTGGTCCAATTGACCCATGGGTTGACCAACCCATTGCCACCCCCGAAAAACATAGACGATAAAAAAATCTAAGAACATGATCCATAATGACAATGCAACGTGATCTATACATATATGAGATACAGCTAAAGAAATGTCCAGCCATGTCCTGTATCAGTATCTTCTTTGGATTGTATCAGCAGAGAGGAATTATCTGTAATGTGTCCATTCTGTACAGGTGGGCCTCATGGTTTGGCGATCCAAAACATTGATCAAATGAGATCCAACTTGGACAGGGGGTGCCCCAAAAAGTTTCCAGTTTTGAAGATTCTAGGATCTTTGGCCTTCTCTTTTTCTTTGAGCGTTGTTTTGCTTTTTCTTAGCAATCTATTCATAGGCCAGAGATCAACAGGTTAGGAATTTAGGATCTTCCAACCTTCAAGAGACTGGGAAATCCCCATCCATCGTGTGTTCCGCGGCTTCAGCCAGATCAACAGTCTAGATCTTCAACTATGGACCATGCCTGAACAGACTGGAGACATCATGATACAGTATGCATCTAGATGCATTGGGACCCGATAACGTAAATACCTGATAAATAAGTCTCCTGGGTTGACAAACTAAACTAGGAGTCAGAAAATGGCATGCAGTGTACAAAATTTTTAGAAGTCTTCAGCAAGTAAAAGGGGGAAAGCATTAGAGACGAATTTACTAAATTTCCTTTGGCAATTATTCACTACTTTCAAGGGAAAAACAAATAGTAAGAAACCTTACCGATCTTTCCTCTGTAGAACTTGTTTAAGGGAACCATTCACCATGTACTCTGTGACAGTTGCTAAATTTGTCACGGGTCCATCCTTGACAACTCCGTAGAATGCCAACACATTTGGATGGTGAAGCTGGCCTAGTAGGTGAGCTTCCTTCCAGAAGTCCGCAACCTACAAGGCAATAAAACAGATAAAGTTCAGATATAATGAGAATACAAACACACACACACACACACACACACACACACACACACACACACACGCACGCACAAATCAGTCATCAGGTTCTGAGTGAAGTCCAAACTCTGATCTTATAAAGAAGTAGTGCGTGATGCATGACTAAAGAAACGTCTTTTTCCTTTTCACTCGACCTAGAAATGGTACAGGTGGGGAACATCATATGGTACTCTACGCCATTGATCTGGTGGGCCACATCATGGTTGCATTCCATGATATCTCTCCTCTCAGATGATCCTCACTATAAAGAAAAGGGGGGACAACTACAAGTAATGGAAGCGCAGTCGGATGGTTAGGACCATCTGATGGTGGAGATTTTTGGGGCATCTCCCTCCACCATGGGGCACACCAAATGATAATTTTGACCAAAAAAAAAAGGCTTCACACAAATTGTTAATTTGACCCAGGCTGCTTATTCAAATTCATATGTTTCCTCTATAGAAGAAAGGTTGACTGGCTTGACCAATTTCTATTAAACATGCAAGTATTTTCCACTCTTGGCCAAATGACAATAAGAAATCAGAAGATCGATTGCCAATTTGAATCCAAGTTGTCGAACATTGATGATGAGGATAATTGTTATATCCGGTGAATGATCATCAATTAGTAAAGAACAAAAAATATCCCACTGCTCAAACTACCAAATACATATAAAATGAATCAGTTGCAAAGTTTAGAAAGGTGGGCAGAAAGAATAATCACCAATCGATCATCCCCCACTTCACCTCCATCGAAGCAACTTGGCTTGATCCGCTTGATGGCGACATCAGAGCCCTTCCATTTTCCATAGGAAACAGTTCCATATGTACCTGATCCCAGCACACGTATTTCTTCCAGATCTGAATTTTGAATGGTCTGGAAACAATATAAAAAGTTCAAAAGTTAGCTACTAAAGCAAAGACAACATGCATTTTTGTTACATTGCCCCACATCCTTGGAACTAATATAAATGATCCTCGATCATATATGAATAGCATCTCGAACCTCAGGTCTGCAACAGGGTGCCATGGTTCAGTAATCCAAACTGTTCAGATGAGAAGCCAAATTTTTTTATATCTAAATGTGCAAATGCAAATTGGAAGCAATGCCATATTAAAAAAAATCTATTTGCAGTGCAGGCCACTGATCAAAGAGTTAGGAACGTGGTCAACCCATACTGGAGCCCATCACATCAATGAACCATGGACCCCACTTGCACAGACAGGGTCCGAGGATGCTTTGCATCTCCTCAGGTCACAGATAATAGAATTCCTCATAAAGAATATGGCTTGTGGAGACCAAAATTACATAAAATTAAGTACCTGCAGCTCTTGAGTAGCTAAATGAGTATAGATCTTTGCAAAGTCACTACTGTCTTCAACAACTACCTCAGAACAGCAACCAGATCCTTTTCCATGAACCTGCCAAAACCTCTTGTTAGTTAAGTGATGCCAAATAAAGCCAAGGGACTTGCATGCCAAAATTGGTAATGAAAATACCTTTTCTTCCATGCCTGAGTTGGATAGCCCTTTTTGCTCATTCTCCTTGCTGCAAGAAAGATCTTTCACTGCACTACAGGACATATGAACTGCAGCTGGGTATGATTGTCCTGATAATTTTTGTGATAACCCCAACTCAGGGACATCCTTGAAGGAACCATCAGACGGGCCAGTTAAATAATAATCTTCCCTTATATGCGTGCCAACTTCAGTCAAGTTTTCAACTAGGGGACTGCTGTCCATTAGATCCAACTGCTTGGACTGAGTTCCCATTTCATGGCCCCGTAAGGCATCATGGCACCCTGAAATATCAGTATCATTTGTGGCTTTCTGACCATACATTCGCGTCCCACCATTGGATTCCAAATCATCACTAGGAGCAAGAGAAGAACCATGCATCGGGGCAGCAACTTTCGTTAATGACAACGATGAAAGGTTGTGAACAGAAAGATCCAATGACAACTTATCATTGTGGCCATAACAATCGTTGCTTAACTCCATGATCACTGCCTCAGGAGTTTCGCATACATGGCCTGCTTGAATATTCTGATTATATAGAGGAGATATTATGCCATTTACTGATTCTGACCCAGTGTTGTGGCCCACATCAATAGAAAAGGTAGGGATCTTTATAGCATTTTGTTGTAAATTTATTGGCAAGTATGGATTCATGACAGCAGCATCAATATTGCCTCCCTTTGAGATTATATTGAGGCCAGGTTCCCTATTTAAATCATGACAATGAGGTCCATTGCTTGCAGGATGATGGAAGCTACTCTCACATGCTTCTGAGAACTGGTGGGAAATACTCAAAGGGTTGCCGCACATGGGCTGTGATTCAGTTTCATGCCTCGCAAGATTCTGATTGCATTGAAGATCCTCCTTAATTGTCATAGCCCCAACACATGGAACCAGGTTCTCTACATGAGGAGAGCAAGCACAGAGACCCTTATGACAAGAACTGCTTTTTGGCCCCACAAAACCATGGTGCAGCCCCCTGTGTCCGTGAAAATCCAAGTTTCCAAATTCCGTTTCTTGAAGACTGCCCGGCACACAAAAACGATCAACTAGACATCTCCCATCAGTCAACTGCCCGGCCCATTCTCTCAATATTCCTCTACCATTTTCATTATTAAACAGAAGTGGAGTCCCCTTGCTAGTGTCTGCCATCCTTCGAAATCCTTCCATATCATGCTCATGTACCCCATACCATGCCTTTACTGTACGGGCATGAAACGATCTAATCTGACCAACTTTCAAAATGTCTGACCTTGGCCTGAGCCCAACATTGCACTTGCCATAACAAGGCTTCGAATCCAAACAGTTAACTCGCTGGTTACCAGCATCGTGCGGGCCATGCCGATGACCTCGAACATCATATAGACCAATCTGATAGTGTCTGATATTGCCTGCGCCAATTCGATGGTTCCTGACCCTACATTGAGGGTTGCTCAAAATCCCATCAGTTCTAACAAGAAACTTGAACGGAGAGACCTTTCTACCCAACTGACCAGTGCAGGAAACAGGCGCTAAGCAAGTCCCTATCTGACCACGACCAACGTTCCAGAGCATACTATTGTCCCTATTCAAATTTTCCACCTGTGCATGCCCCAATTTTTTTGAATTATAAATCTGGTTTGGAAATTTGGCTGTTCTGCCTTCAGGAACTAAACCTTCACTCAATCTACTTGATGAAGGCTCCAACTGAAACTCTGGCAATGGATGCATGCTACCAAAATTTTGAATTCCAGTCATACAAGTCATTGGGTTTTGGGGTCCTGATGGGTTTTTGATACAAGAATCAGCGAAATTCTGAATTCCGCTCATGTGGGTTATCAAGATCTGGGGTCTGAATGCTGCTTGTCTAAATGAATCATCAGAATTCTGATTTCTAGCAACATGGGCACTTGTAATTTTGGACGGAGAAGCATCTGATGCCAAGAACTCGCCTGATGTTTTAATTCCAGCCATGTGGGTCATCGAGATTTGTGGTCTGTATGCCGTTTGGCAAAACGAATCCTCTGAACTTGGAATTCCAACAACATGGGTCGTTTCAATTTTCGGTTGAGAACCATTTAACCCACAGCGATTCACAAGATTACGATTTCTGTCCACATGAGTCATTGAGATATTATTCTTGAATGCATTATCCCGCAGCAATGAACCGCTATCTGCATTAAAAACATTAAAAGAAAAAGAGCATAGGTTGGGTCCAACATACCCATTATCGTCGCAGATGACAAAGACCCGTAGCCGTACGTTCTTTCCTCCGGATGCCATCCTATCGTGCTCTTCGATCATATACCGCAAGTCCTCGTCGGACAGGATCGACATCAATGGAGGCACGTCTCTGTCGCGGCCACAGCCGGGCTCTGGAAGCTGGTATTTGAGGGAAATGGAGGGGTACTTTGGGCACAACTCCGATATCTTCGATAGAAGGCGGGAGATTCTAACGCCGCGGTCGATGGAGATGATTCGAGTCTCGCCGCCGACGTACCGTAGCTTCCCGGATGGCGGGCTGTGACGGAAGGCGCCATTGAAGCTGCAGAGAACCTTGAGCTTCTGTGCGGACGGCTGTTTTTTATAGCGGGAAGGATGGGAAGGTTCTTTCATGGCGGAGAGAGAGATTGTAAGGTATGGAGGAGAGAAGAACGGGGTTTATATTGGGCCGAAGAGAAGAAGGTTTTACGTTTGACCTTTTGTATTAACTTAATTTCAATAATACCCTTATTAAATGCTTGCAATCTAAAGAAGGAAACAGGGGCTACTCTACACCCTTCCATATGATTTTAATATCAAAAATACCCCTTTCAGGTTTATTCGGTGTATAAATCTATTTTTTGCTATTTCTTTACTGCAAGTATCTCGGCGAGATATCATCGGGAGAATTTGACCATGATCATGCACGGTGTTAAAAGGTCCCGAATAATGGACGGCCCACATCAAATGTGAGCCATACATGATGGATGGCCTGCATTGAAGGTGCCTCGAATGGTGGATGTTCCACGTCAAAGGTGGCTCGATAGATGGTGGACATCAAAGGTAGCCTCACTTGGGATGACCAACATCAAAGGTGGACCCCACCTTTTAATTGACAATTTTAAAATAATAGAGTGTAAAAAAAAAAAAAAAAGAAGAAGAAGAGATGTGACTATAAAAATTAATTTACGTTAATAATGTATTATATTAATATTATTTTATAAAATTAATTGTTAAATGAAAACATTTAAACAATATTATAGGAAAATAAATATTTGGAATTAAGTGTTCAAATTTTACTTTCTATAGAACTTTGCTTTAAAAATATTTTTTAAAAGAGTGGCCGATAAATAAGCCTTTAAGATTTTTACTGATTTTTTAGTTAATATTGCATTATTTTAAAAATCTATTTTAGCAAAACACCGACAATATTTGTTACATTGGTTAATGTTGTATTGGCTAATATATATATATATATATATATATATATATATATATATATGAGAGAGAGAGAGAGAGGAATGCTTACCTGGTCCAGCCCACCGTCTCATGTGATCACCGGTGTGCACCTTTGCATGTGTGGCATAAGCACAGGATTTGAATAGTCCATGTGATGTGGTATCCATAGAAATTTTATGGGCTCAAATTTTAGCCTGATCCAAAATTTTATTGGACCATGGTAAAGAGAAATGCAAATTAAGAAAGGAAATTATTTCCTTTTGCCACGGCCTACTAGAGTTTTGTATCCAGTTGAAAGTTAGGCTTATGAGGTTTCAATGGGTGCATCACGTGGATCATTCAGATTATGTGCCATGACACGCACGCAAAGGGATGCATGGGTGCTCCCCTATTTACATGCAACAATGCAGGTTATAATTGGGCCAGTTTACTAGACACTTACAAGGTAAAAAAGAAAACTTTCAATCAAAGTTATATGAAAAACAAATTTGAAAACTTAATACCAAAAATTTGAGTTTATATAAATGTTGTTTGAATAATGTTGACTAAATTTTTTTATAATATTGTTTGGACGCCAGTGTTAAGAAAAAAGTCATGCAATGTGATGCATTATTAAAATAAATTACTCACATGACGATGTAACATTTTAAATCATTTCTCATACTCCTTTCGTCTCGAAAATAACAACCAAAGGTAAACCCCACTTTATGAACAATTGACCTTCTATCATTGGGATCCATCTTTGATGTCCACTATCCATAATGCAGGGGCCATACTTTGATGTGGCCTATACATTATTGGAAGCAATGAGGGGGATTGTCCATTATGTGGGATCCTTCTTGATTTGGATCGTCTACCATGTGGGCCGCCCCATAATACAGAATGAAATCATGAAAGGCCTACCTTTGATGTCAGCCATCCATCATGTGGACCCACCTTTAATGTCTACCATTCATCATGTGGGGCTCATCTTCAATGTCAATTGTCTTTCATGTGGGCCTGCATTCGATGTGAATCATCCATCTTGTGTGCCCCAATTTAGAAGCGGATTGGCCATCCTGAAGCCCATTATCTATGTGGGTTGTCCATCGTATGGGGCCCACCTCTGATGTGGACCACATATCATGTGGGTCCCACCTTTTATGTGGACGATCCATCATGGCCGACCTTGATGTTGACTACTCATGCAATGCCCAACTTTGGCTCAGGCCTTCCATCTTGTGGGACCCATGATAATTATTCATTGTCCATCAAGAAGGCCCCACCGTGTGCTCCTCCATCGTGCAAGCTTACCTTTGATGTGAGTCGTCCATCATTGATCAGGGCCAAACCTTGATATGGACTATCCATCATGTGGGCACACCTTGATGTGGACCATCCTTTTTGTGGGGCCCACCTCACTGTGGTTTATCCACCATGTGGGGCCGACCTTAATATGTACCGTGCATCATGTGGGCCCCACCTTAATGTTGATAGTTCATTACGTGGATGTTGTACGTCCATCATGTGGGCCTCTCATTGATGTGGGTGGTCCGTCCAGTAGAGCTCACCATTGATGTGGGCTGAACTTCTACGACGACTGTCTATCATGTGTGGCCCACCTTGGATGCCGACCGTCCACATGAAGCTTAACTTTGATGTGGACCGTACATCATGTGGGGCCCACATGGGGCTGCCTTGACAGTGGCTGTCCATCATGCAACACTTGCCTTTGTTGTGGGTTGTCCATCATGCGGGGCCTACCTTTTGCGTCCAATATCTATCACGTGGGGTCCACCTTGATGTTAAGGATCCATGTGGGTTATCGATCAGGTGGGCCTCACCTTCAATGTTGGTCATTCATCACGTAGTGCCCACCTATGAGCCATCCACCCTGTGGTGCCCCACTTTGATAGTAGATGGCTCATCAGGCCATGCCCTCTTTTGATGTCCACAGTTCATCATGTTTTCTTTCTTTCTTTCATTTCTGAGTGGCATTCTTGAGAAAAAATTTCCCCTTAACCCATGAAAATTTAAGCTTCAAAGAATACATTTAAAACCATTTGAATACTACCAGATAAGTTACTTTTTTTTACTTACAAAAGTAGATAAGTGACTTATTTCAAATTAATAGTTTGGTTTATGATTATTTTAACTTTTTTACTTAAAAGTAGTTAATCACTCTAGTTAAATTTTTAGCTTTTCTATTATGATAAAGTACCAAGAGAAGCATGCATGACACAAAAGAGAAGCTGTTTTATTTACCAAACATACTAATCTCCTTAATAAGTAGAAATTAAGATTAGCTATTTGTGGCATAATTAACTTATGATCCAAAGGCCCCCATAGTGTTAAAAGTGTCTACCAAACATAATCCAATTTTAATGATTTAAATTTTTGAATAAAATTTCTTGGAGCTCAATGTTAAGCACCTACCAAACAAACCACAAGTAATTCTATCTATCATATTATTCCAATGCATCTTTGTTCTCTTCCAAACAAAAAGTCCCATGTGGCCCACCTCATGTATGCATGACATCAACATGAGTCCATCATTTTCCCAAGCTTACTTAGAATGTGATATAAAATATAAGTTGATTTAAAACTTAAGCGAGCCACAACATAAGGAAACGTGGAGATGGGAATTCTCATCATTGATAACTTCTTTAAAGCCTTCAAAACTTAGGATCAAGTTCTTTTAGAAATGAATGATTTTACTTGCTGCTTTGCTCATGAATCTAGCTATTTAGTAATATTATGTTTTTTGCGTTAGAATTGTGGGCCATGTATGACATATTTCTATGAACCGAATAATTTAAGATATTTTACAATATCCATTAAATATCTAGTAAAGTTTCAAACTCATTAAAAAGATATCAAATGAAATATTGCATACTGAGGATTGTCATGAATGTCCTAAGTGTAAGATTTTGTAAATTTTAATTGTGTATTAGTTAGGGCTGAAAGTTGGGCGGGTTCAACCCGACTGACCCGTGACTGACCTGTGACTGACCTGACATTGGGTTGAGCTTGGGCATGATGTATTGGGTTTGGCTTCGAGTTTGGGTTATACAAACACTAACCCAATAAAACCTAGGTTGAGGCCTCAGGTTGCCTGACCCAACCCAAACCCGATCGATATATAAGTTCTTTATAAATTATAATTGAGTGCGGATTGTTTATGTAGAAGGCATAAGAAATTCCAATGCTGTCGGGTTTCATTGTTCCACGTCATTTTCGATGACTCAAGCTAACAAGATGCACCAGATTTCTCTCTCTCCCAAATAGATTGCATGCTACACAATACGACTTTTAAAAGAGTAGTTGTCTTATATTTTAGCTTGTTTGTTTAGAAAAAATGAACTCCTTTAAGATAAATAATTGCATATATATAATGAAATCATAAGTACCAAAAATAAGACTTGTATTGAAAATCTAATAGACTAATGTTATAACAAAAATATTAGCATATATCCACCCGACCAACCTGGCCAACCCAACCGAGCCCGCATGGGTTGGGCTTGGGTTGAGAATTCCCAACCCGAGGTTGGGTTAGGGTTGAGGGGTAGGAACCTTGGGTTGGGCTAGGATTGAGCACCAACTTGGCCCAACCTGCCCAACTATCAGCCCTAGTATTAATGCATTTCTTTCACCATTTATTTTTTCCTTTAATTTTATTACATGCAATTCTTGACATAGTTCGAGCTCACCAATTGTGCATATAAGGTGCTTGTGGGTTTGTTTGAATTAGTAACATGTTGTGTGCAATATTGTTTGGTTGTCACATATCCCAACTTATGTGAATCATATGTGCACCACACACTATCATTGATTATTTAAATAAATTTTTAAATGGTTTGATTTTTAAAACATAGGCCATCTATACTAGGGCCTAGTAGATAGATGAACACGATCAGCATATCCCTCGGCCATATTCACTGTGTGACATGGCTCTACAGTTTTCTTGTTGTTATGCTTGGACCCGATCATCTCCCTAGCATGTGAGAGCTCATTTTGATGCTTATAATTGGAATACACTGGAATCCAAATCGTTTGGTAAATGGAATAGATGTGAATTGATATTCTTTTTTGTGTTTGGATGCCGATAACTAGAACAGGGCTTGGAATACAAAAAATGTTTTTGGGTATCTATAACTGAATGCATCAAGTAAATCAGTTTTACTACCTTAAATCAGGACATGCAACATTTAACATAATAATTATAATAAATACATTAAAATTATACTTTTGTTGAAAATAAGGAAAATCTAAGTTTCAGATGGGCCATAAAAGTGGGTCCACTTAAAAATCTGACCGTTCTTACCATTTGTATTTGATTCTCGGCTCTTTGGGAGACTTTCAATTTACCACTATTTACCATCAACTAAACAGCCCCTTTTACCCATGTTCATCCATTTACCACCGATTACAACCGTTTATCATGGTCCAACAACCTGAAGCTAGCTCTACAGTCTTTTGCCCATATTTTGTGGGATTTGTTATATTTTCTTTACGAACGTAACGATAGTTGAATGCCCACCATTGAAATTTTATTTTCATTGTTCTAAATTCGTTTATGATAGCAATCATCGGTTCAGCACAAGTTTATCACCATCCCGTATACAACAGATTCTGCCACATGGATGGTTCCGATCATTCAACAGATTCTGCCATATGGATGGTTCCGATCATTCAACAGATTCTGCCATATGGATGGTTCCGATCATTCAACAGATTCTGCCATATGATTTATCCAAGCCATCCATACATTTTTTTCACCTCGTTTTTAGGGGATGAACTTAAAATGAGGAAGATCAAAATCTAAGGTGGACCACACCACAGGAAAATGGTGATTGAACGCCCACGTTAAAAACTTCTTGGGCCCACAAATGTTTTGGATCAAGTTGATATTTGTTTTTTCCCCTTTCATTCAAGTATTTTTGACCTAATCATCAGGTTGGATGGAAAATAAACATTACACTGGGTCCTAGAAAGTTTTTAATGGGTGGGCATTCAATCACCACTGTTTTCCTGTGGTGTGGTCCACTTTAGATTCGGATCTGCTTCATATTTAGCTATGCGCCCTAAAATAATGATCCAAAATGGATGGACGGCGTAGATAAAACATATACATCATTGTGGGGCCCACAGAGCACTGTCCAGTGGCGGGTAGTGTCGGTGGGAATCTGCGTCCGGGACAGACGCTTATTCCTTCCTAACGCTTTTTGCACAACAATGCATGCGATATCTTATCACGAGACTAATTAAGGTGGTTGTTTACCACTATTTTCTTTGCTGTGGTGTCTGAAGCTCCGGAGATGTGGCATATATGGATATCAATCCATACCATTCAAAATGCAGAGCCTAATATAGACAAGCATGGCCCAAAATCAAACCTATCAGAAGATCCTAACCATCCAAATTGGTCTCCATCATCAAATCGATCGTTAAAATTAAAATGATCAGCAATCTTATCTCAACGAAATTCATCAAATGGTTTATATCATCAGACCGTGTGAATTTTGGGCCACGTTCCATGCACAAAAGCTCCCATAACTTGAACAGTCCAGATGCTGTAAAAATACATCACGCGTACTGGTTCGTTTTTTTAGAAAGATTGTGCGTGGTGGATGAGACACTACAACTTACCAAGTAATGGCTAAATATAATTAAGGTGGCAATGAGCTGTGCTGCGTGGCCTTGCCAGGGTGACAGGCACTTGGCCCTGAGAGTTAGGCTTGATCTTGAAATCTATCGTCTGTGTTCGAACACCAAGGCTAACCACGAATAGCATGTCCATTTTCCTGTTGTATATAGGTGCTGAAAATAGTAGATAAAAATTAAAATTTATAAAAAAATGAAAAGAATAAAATATATAATAAATAATAAATAAAGTATGAAAATTTATTTGTTTTAGTTGAAGTGTAACTAAGTTAATCAGTTTAAAATTAAATTTGCCCTCCTTAGACCCCATTCTAAGTGCAACAAAAATAATAGACAATTAGCTTATAGGATACAACGATTATAACTCGATTTCATTTCAACAGTTGACTCATCGTACACAAGGTTGAACTAGTGTGCATGACGGAAACTGAAGTGAGTTGACTTAACGACAAACCCGATTGCATAAAAACTAACAATTCACCATGGAGTTTTTGAAAATGCATAGAGAGATCGTCTTTTGTTGTGAATGAAAACGAATTGAGACTCGAACCTGGCTCAACTTGATGTGGCACGGTGCGGCACTCGTGCACATTACATGGCCACGGCCACGACCCACCTCACACACGCGTGTGTGATCAAAGGTATATATTAAGGATAAAGGCATAGCTCTCATAATATAAAATTCACATGTCTCCTGAAAGAAGCTCAAGCCTTATACAAACATCCCCTCTTATAAGTTTAAAGTATTCCTTGATCATTTTCACAGTAGGATAAAGAAAATCACTAAAATATAAAAATAAGAAAACAAAGGAAATAAGATATAAAAAAATAAATTTTAAAACGTTATTTTTACTTAAAAAACTTATTGTAAATACAACATTCCCTAGCGTACACTATATAATATATAGGTATTAATAATATAGAATATAAAATTTGTATGTTGATGCATATAGTATGGGTTGATTTAGATTGGTGATGTAGTAGACTTGGAGTGGTCACTAGCCAATTAGCTCAAAATCCCACAGTCGGCTAGAACCCACAGAATATGTTAAAGCCAAAGAATTCAGATACTCTCTAACTTCAAGTTAACTCCTAATCTGCGTCGTAGGATTTCGAGTAAGAGACCTTACTTATAAAGAGGGAAAGTGTTAGGCACATTCTTTGTCGTACGGGTGTATAGTCTCTACTTCGTGTGGTAAGCTGATCTTAGGAGATAAAATGACATGATGCAAAGTATTAAAATGAGATTAATTAGGCAGACTTAGATTTCTGATGTGGAAGGGTCTAGAATTTTGGCGAGCCACAAAGCATACGTCTAGATAATGTCTAGAGGAGAAATGAGGTTAAGAAGAGATGTGATGATACTATAATATTATATAAGAAGACTATGTTACCATGAGTTTCTGATGTGACAAGATCCGGAATTTCGATAAGTCACAGAGCATACATTTGATGACAACCTAGAGAAGCAGGGGGTTGAGAATGGAAGTAATGATGTGATTAATGAAATGTGAATGCTAGTGATGATGGCATGATCTTTGACTTGTACTTGAAATGACTTGGATGTTTGGGTGCGCTATGATTGGAAGAGTTGACCTAAGTGGGACTAGGAGGCTAAGAAAGGGTTAGAGGATGCTAGAGGCGGGGTGGAAAAGATGAGAGCTTAAAAACTCAAGCATTCTCTCTCTCTCTCTCTCTCTCTCTCTCTCTCTCCTTCTCTTGGTGGGACTTGATTGGTTGTTGGTTGGTTTTAAATGAAAAGCGGAGGGGAGATATTTATAGTCCCTTGGGATAGTCTTTAGGTAATTTGAGGGATTACGAAGGGTAATAATGATGTGGTAGCTTTTGAATGGTGGAGGGAATTGAGATGTCATGTGGAACTTTCTTATGGGTTAAAGGGCTTCGTGAAAATGTAAATAGTAGGAATTCTGGGGGTTAAGTGGGTCCTAGCAGAGTTGTCTTCCAGGAGAGCAATAGTTGTAGATTCAGGCACATTTTTTGAGAGGAAGCGGTAATTAAATTACTACCTAGCTCTTACTATTCATCTTCGAAATTCAGTCAACTGGCTCATTCTTGCATGGAAAGCGGCTAAAGGCTTGGTTTGAGGCTTTGGCTTAGAAATGGCTCAGGTTTGGCTCGACTTGGGTTGTGGCTTGAGTATGGCTCGAGTTCGATAATGGCTAGACTTAGATAATGGCTTGAGTTTAGTTAGGGTTTGGCTGAGGCTTAGAAATGATTGAGGTTTTAGATAGGATTTAGGGTTTGGGCTTAGCTCCTAAAGATCATCAATGCTTCATCAAGTTGCTAGTTTAGGTGGGGTGTTGTAACATCTCGTCCAGCCAACATAGTGTCCTGGGGCGTCCACGTAAGATTTTTCACAGGACTATTCATTTAAACCACTCACGATGGGGTACCACAAATTAATTAACTTAGGATTAGCCCATTAAAATAGACCAGACAGGTCGTGATAGGACCCGGTGCGGGCTGTCAAGCCAGATGACTTGTCTGCACTTAGCAACAGCCCGTACGGGCTATACCGTAACGAGGGAAGGTCAGAAAATTATAAAACTTTAGGGAACCATAGATCTCACTGGGCTTGTGGTCCATCGTGGACCACGGACTCATTGGACACCCAAAAGTTAATTATCTGAGCCGTTCCAACAGCACTTGTCAACCCACCCAATGCCAGAGTTGAAATCTGGCACTAATGAATGAAATTGAAACTCTAAGCTTTTCAGCCGTCGGATTTCTTCTACATTTACGGTGAAAGTCTAGTGTGTTGTCCTACACCCGTCCACAAAATCTAGGACCCGATCGTGACACGGTAACTGTTGATTGCAAATCGGACCCGTACGACCAAACCCCATATCCAATCGTTCCCAAATTTTACATGGCCCTCCATCGGGCCATAACCACATATCCTATAAGTTTCATGGCCAGGGGGCCACTAGAACTGCCTCAACAACCGGAATGGTCCCCACAGGGCCATTTGAAGATCTGAACCGTATGATCAAACCCCACTTTCGTTAATCCGTTTGTCCCCAAACTTTGTATGACCCTTCATCGGGACATGAGACACACACTAAATTTAGTGGCCTAGGGAGTGTTGGGTCCACCCCAAAGCCTAGAGGGAGTCCTAGTGGGCCATTGTGGGAATTCATTGAAACTTAAGGCCATTTGGCCCAACTCTAGGAAATAAAGCCCCAGCCCTTATCTCATAACTCTCACCACAACTACTATTACCAAGGGAGTAAAGAGAGAGCAAAAGAGTAAACAGGAGAGAAAGAGAGTGTGAAGGAGAGCAAAGGTGGACCTTAGATCGAGGTGGGGCCCAAGGGAATCAACCCTTTCAACTCCCTACCTCTCCTCCAAGAAGAAACTTTCCACCACAACAGCAACAATCGTCCATTGGTTGTCTAGGTAAAATTCCTCACCCATTTTTCTTGAAACCCATGTATTGAGAAAGGATTGGCTTGGAACTCTAACATGCAAGAGCTTGTTTTAGGGATTTCGGCCGATCGACCCAAAGGCCCTCGTTCCTAGGTCGATTTTCGAGTCTCCAACGACCCATAGGTGCGGACTATTATCCTTAGGTGGCTTAGCACCAATTTTATTAGGAATCTAATGATTTTGATTGTTTGGATGCTATATTTGGAGAATCTAAAGGGACCCTAGGAATTGCATGTTTGTTGGAATTTATGGAATTGTACGTTTGCTTCTCATATGATGTTGTTCTTGCCTCTCCCATAATTTTGTATATGGATGATTTCATGCCCATGCCTTGTTGGATTTTCTCTTATAGTGTTGCTTCATAGTATCTATGATTTATTACTCTTGTGCTTATGATTTCTTAAGATGAAGGAAGTGCTTAACTTCCTCACCCACACACATAACTCACATGCCTTTGCTTTATGATATTGTTAGCCTTGCTTGTTATGAGAATCTGAATTGTATATTGAGAAGTATGAGAACATGATGTTGTTTATGCTGGATGATACATTGGTAGTTGGCATGCTATGAATCACTATTTCTATCCTTAGGTTGGTCAGGGATATGAGGAGAGCAAAGGTGGTTCCGTTGGTAGAACCGCCTTGAGGCTAAACCCATGGATTTAGGCGAGTCCGTGTGGGCGACAGTAGTTAGACTACATGAGTTGCTTACACCCGATGTTGTTCCGCCACGTACTTGCCTGTACTCGTGCGATCTAGCCTACTCTCTAACCATTCGTGATTGTTAACCCTGTTTGCTCACATATGTATAAAACCTGAAATACCCTACAACCGTTGTAGCCTATCGATAATTAAATTGAAACGGGTCCACTGCCTCGTGAGCCAGGCATGGTGGAATGGGACACTGTATCCGAGCTGTCGGCCTACGTTGAGGTGTCGCGCCTCCCCGTAGTGACCGCGAGTGATCCCTTTCTCTCGGCACTCCCCATGTGCTTGAAGTCAGAGATGGGGAACCCGACGGGATCAAGGACCGCGGGGTCTCGGCCTCACACGTTGGGGGCCTTGGCCTCACAATTAGTTCAGGGCATTTGATACGTGGGGTGTATCAGATTCCCCAACCTGGTGGATGAATGGACTTACTAAGAACTCGGTTAACATTACCATTGCATTGCACTAGCTAGGTTGGCGACTCGGCAGTCAAGGTTGCTCTAAGGGAGCATTGACATACGCGATCGTTAGACGGAGTTGCTCGAGGGAGAGTTGTGGCGAGGGCATCCATCATATCATTTCCCATGCATGTGCATTAATAAGATTAGTTAAGTATTTGTGAACATCTGCTTTTCATTAAATTCATAATATAACTAATTCTTGTTACAACTTAAGATTAATAGCACCCACTGAGTTGATCACTCACTCCCACTCTGGGACGGTGTTTTAAAACACCACCCAGACTCTTCTATAGTCGTAGGTGACGAGGATTACGTAAAGCCTGGCGATGCGAGCCTCGAGGAGGAGGACAAGTTCTCCTACTTCCAGCTGATGAGCGAGCCCTCATCGGACCAGTAGATGGCACGTTGGATCGCTGAGTAGTGGGCTCAGCTCTATTCTTTTTGGTCATACTATTCTTTTGTGATTTTATTGAGTGGCGCCATGTGCGACCCTTTATTTCTTCTGGACATGTATATGTGTATGTATATATGTATATCTCTTTTATTCCAGTAGACTAGTTGTGCTTGTGTTCATGCTTCAAGTAATTTTAAGTTGCGCAACTAAATTTGATTAACCGCAAAACCATAAAATTTATGATAAGTAATACCCAGGAACTCAGGAGTCGAGTGTATGCACGATCTCCGATTTTCAGGGCGTTACAAGTTAGTATCAGAGCATGGTTTGGAATTAATTGGGACATGGGTTATGAACTCACTACGCGTCCGCTGACTTGAGAGGATACATATTAGAAAAACACAACAGAGATTTAGGACGTTAGGATCCATCCCATACCCCGAACCAGCGATCTAGGATGGATGGCGAGACTTCTTAGGAATTTGGATTGGTAGCAAGAGTAGGTAGCGACGCTAGAAAATGGGTCCAGGAGTCGTACCAGGTCTCTACCCAGGAATAGAAGCGAACCGGAGGTTGAACAATTTGAAGGTCGAAGCCAATGTCCACGTGCAAATGGAATTGGTAACGGGTTAAGTTATTAGATTCGACCCATTTGGGGGTAGGGACTTAAGAGTGAGTGAGATTTTATCGAGATTAGTGAAACAGAGGAAACCTGGGATTTTGGCCGCAAATCGGGGGGAAGCTCGTGAAACCACTAAGCCCATTGCGTAGATCGGCTCCTCCTACCCCAAATTCATATATTGCATGTCCCGGGGGGCCTTAATAGCGCCCGAAAAATTGAAAAATATCGGGACCCAAACAGGACTGGCGTGCCCACGCCTGGCCCACGCACGTTGTCCACGCCCGAACAACGTGCCCACGCCCACCGGCGTGCCTACGCCCGGCCCACGCACGCTACCCACGCCCATCGTGTGCTCACGCCACTCCCTATTCCGAAACCTCCAGAGCCTTGGCGTGCCCACACTGGGACCTCCAGCGGGCTGGTTTGCCCACGCCCGGGCCCAAAACGGAAATCCTCCTTCCTTCACTTGTACACATGTGGGGCCCACTTTTTTTTTTACAAATAAGACTCAAGAAGTCTCATTTCTTCCAATCTCTCTTCACTCCCTTGTCCCAAACCTTTGGGAAGTCTCTCCCTTCCCACTTCCCAAACTCAAATCCCCCTCTACCATCTTCTTCTTCTACATCACCTATTTTCTAACCCACCTCACCCCATTTCCAATCTTTCTAAGCCTTTCTCTTCAAACACCCCCCAAGCCCCAAACCTTCAACAAACTTTCACCATATTCTCTCCCACATTTTCCATTTCCTCCATTCATTCCACTCCATCACTTTCAAAAACCCATCTCCAACAAACCCACCTCAAAACCCTTCTCAAATCCCATATCTCCAACCCATCCTCAAGTTCGTTTCTTCAAACCCACACTCAACCCATTTTTCCCAAACCACATCTTTAAGGTCCATCTTCCTTGAAAACCATCTTGCTCCCATTTTCACTTCCATCTCCACTCTCTCATTTCAAAAAATAAAAAATAAAAATCTTATATCACAAAACCCATCAACAACCACCCACATTCAACCCATTCTTCCCCATTCCAAGACCATACTCAACTTCAAACTCCCAAAAATCGTCCCATCCTCATTTCCCCATAACCCCTGCAACAAACCCATTTCAAACTCATTTCCCTACTTACACATTCTCAACAACTATCCATCTCCTTGCTAAAGAAATGACATTTCTAGCTACCGTCGCCGCCTTCTTCTCCATCCCGGTGATTCTTTCACTTATGGGGAAGAAAAGACCGGCAACCGCCGAACCGGGGCCGAGCCGAGAAAGGTGAAGCAAGCTAAAGGCCGAACCGAAGGGGAAGGAGATAGCGGAGTATGTAGCCCGATGCCTCACGTGTCAACAGGTCAAGGCCGAGCACCGCTGGGCCTTCGACCTTCTGCAACCAATGCCCATAGCAGAATGGAAATGAGACTTCATATCTATGGACTTCATTTCCAGTTTTTTCAAAACTAGAAAGGGGCACGATTCGATATGGGTGATTGTGGACAACTAACCAAATCAGCCCATTTCCTGCCAATCAAGACTTCTAGCTCCACCGATGATTTGGCCAAGCTGTATATCAAGGAGATTGTGCGGCTCCATAGTGTCCCGTTGGAGATTGTGTCGGACCGGGATACTCGATTCACATCGATCTTCTGGACCCGCATTCAAGAAGCTATGGGAGTGAAACTGAAGTTTAGCACTACCTTCCACCCGCAGACAGATGGACAAACCGAGTAGGTGAACCAGCTTTTGGAAGACATATTGCGGGCTTGTGTTCTAGACTTTCAAGAGAGTTGGGACGATTGTCTCCCGTATGCCGAGTTCACCTACAACAATAGCTTCCAGGCTAGCAATGGTATGGCGCCTTACGAGGCTTTGTATGGGCGTCCGTGCCGAGCCCCGCATTGTTGAGAGAAAATTGACGAGAAGAGTTTGCTAGGACTGGATTTTGTGCGGATCACGACAAAGATGATTGGAATTATTCAGCGCCGCCTCTTAACGACTCAAAGCAGGCAGAAAAGCTATGCCGACACAAGGCAGAGAGACTTAAAATTTGAAGCTATGGACCACGTATTTCTCAAGATCTTCCCAATGAAGGGCGTTTTACGCTTCGATAAGAAGGGAAAGCTCGCGCCACGGTTCATAGGGCCCTTTCAGATTTTGGACCATGTGGGTGCGGTTGCCTATCGCTTGGCCCTACCCACGCCTCTCGCCGGAGTGCATAATGTCTTCCACGTATCAATGTTGAAGAAGAACGTCCCCGATCCTTCGCATATCATCAAGTGGGAACATGTGGAACTCAAGGAAAATGCCACATACATTCTCCAGCCTACTCGAATACTGGATAGGAATGAGCAGGTCTTACGCAACAAGGTCATCTCATTGGTCAAGGTATTATGGACCCATCATGATGAAGAGGAGGCCACTTGGGAGACGGAAGCAGAAGTCCACAAGCATTACCCAAGCCTGCTTCAGCAATACGAACAGGTACAAATTTCGAGGACCAAATTTATTTGTAAGGGGGGTAAATTGTAACATCTCGTCCAACCAGCACAGTGTCTTGGGGTGTCCACGTAAGATTTTCTGCAGGACCATTTATTTAAACCACTCACGGTGGGGTACCACAAGTTAATTAATCTAGGATTAGCCCATTAAAATAGACCAGACAGGTCATGATAGGACCTGGTGTGGGCCGTCAAGCCAGATAACTCGTCTGCACTTAGCAACAGCCTGTACAGGCTATACCGCGATGCGGGAAGGTCAGAAAATTATAAAACTTTAGGAAACTATAGATCTCACTGAGCTTGTGGTCCATCGTGGACTACAGACTCATTGGACACCTAGAAGTTAATTACCCGAGCCGTTTCAACAGCACTTGTCAACTCACCCAAGGCCAGAGTTGAAATCTGGCACTGATAAATGAAATTGAGACTCCAGGCTTTTCAGCCGTCGAATTTTTTCTAGATTTACAGTGAAGGTCTAGTGTGTTGTCCTACACCCGTCCACAAAATCTAGGACCCGATCGTGACATGGTAACCGTTGATCGCAAATTAGACCCGTACGACCAAACCCCATATCCAATCGTTCCCAAATTTTACATGGCCCTCCATCGGGCCATGGACCACTTATCGTATAAGTTTCATGGCCAGGGGGCCACCAGAACTGCCTCAACAACCGGAATGGTCCCCACAGGGCCATTTGAAGATCGGAACCGTGTGATCAAACCCCACTTTCGTTGATCAGTTTGTCCCCAAACTTTGTATGACCCCTCATCGGTACATGAGACACTTACACACCAAATTTGGTGGCCTAGGGGGTGTTGGGTCCGCCCCAAAGCCTAGAGGGAGTCCTAGTGGGCCATTGTGTGAATTCATTGAAACTTAAGGCCACTTGGCCCAACTCTAGGAAATAAAGCCCTAACCCTTATCTCATAACTCTCACGACAACTACCATCACCAATGGAGTAAAGAGAGAACAAAAGAGGAAAGAGGAGAGAAAGAGAGTGTGAAGGAGAGCAAAGGTGGACCTCAAATCGAGGTGGGGCCCAAGAGAATGAACCCTTTCAACTCCCTACCTCTCCTCTAAGAAGAAACTTTACACTACAACCGCAACAATCGTCCGTTGGTCGTCTAGGTAAAATCCCTCACCCTTTTTTCTTAAAACTCATGTATTGAGAAAGAATTGACTTGGAACTCTAACATGCAAGAGCTTGTTTTAGGGATTCCGGTCGATCGACCCAAATGCCCTCATTCTTAGGTCGATTTTCGAGTCTCTAACGACCCATAGGTGTGAACTATTATCCTTAGGTGGCCTAGTACCAATTTTATTATGAATCTAATGATTTTGATTGTTTGGATGCTATATTTGGCGAATCTGGAGGGACCCTAGGAATTGCATATTTGTTGAAATTATATGGAATTGTACATTTGCTTCTCATATGATGTTGTTCTTGCCTCTCACATGATTTTGTGTATGGAAGATTTCATGCTTATGCCTTGTTGGATTTTCTCTTATAGTGTTGCTTCATAGTATCTATGATTTATTACTCTTGTACTTATGATTTCTTAAGATGAAGGAAGTGTTTAACTTCCTTACCCACACACATAACTCACATGCACTTTGCTTCATGATATTGTTAGCCTTGCTTGCTATGAGAATCTGAATTGTATATTGAGAAGTATGAGAACATGATGTTGTTTATGCTGGATGATACATTGGTAGTTGGCATGCTATGAATCACTATTTCTACCCTTGGGTTGGTCAGGAACATGAGGAGAGCGAAGGTGGTTCCGTTGGTAGAACCGCCTTGAGGCTAAACCCATGGATTTGGGCGAGTGCGTGTGGGCGACAGTAGTTAGACACATGGGTTGCTTGCACCTGATGCCGTTCCGCCACGTATTTGCCTGGACTCGTGCGGTCTAGCCTACTCTCTGACCATTCGTGATTGTTAACCTTATTTGCTCACATATATATGGAACCTGGAATACCCTACAACCGTTGTAGCCTATCGATAATCAAATTGAAACGGGTCCACTGCCTCGTGAGCCGGGCATGGTGGAATGGGATACTGTGTCCGAGCTGTCGACCTACGTTGGGGTGCCGCGCCTCCTCGTAGTGACCGCGAGCGATCCCTTTCTCTCGGCACTCCCCATGTGCTTGAAGTCGGAAATGGGGAACCTGACGGGATCAAGGACCACGGGGTCTCGACCTCACATATTGGGAGGCCTTGGCCTCGCAACTAGTTTAGGACACTTTGATACGTGGGGTGTATCAGATTCCCCAACCTACTGGATGAATAGACTTAACTAAGAACCCGGTTAACATTACCATTGCATTGCACTATCTAGGTTGGCGACTCGGCAGTCGAGGTCGCTCTGAGGGAGCATTGACATACGCGATCGTTGGATGGAGTCGCTTGAGGGAGAGTTGTGGCAAGGGCATCCATCATATCATCCCCCATGCATGTGTATTAATAAGATTAGTTAGGTATTTGTGAATGTCTTCTTTTCATTAAATTCATAATATAATTGATGCTTGTTACAACTTAAGATTAATAACACCCACTGAGTTGATCACTCACTCCCACTCTGGAACGGTGTTTTAAAACACCACCCAGACTCTTCCATAGTCGCAGGTGACGAGGATTACGTGGAGCTTGGCGATGCGAGCCTCGAGGAGGAGGACAAGTTCTCCTACTTCTAGCTAATGAGCGGGCCCTCATCGGACCAGTAGATGGCACGTTGGATCGCTGAGTAGTGGGCTCAGCTCTATTCTTTTTTATCATACTATTCTTTTGTGATTTTGTTGGGTGGCGCCATGTGCGACCCTTTATTTCTTCTAGAGATATATATGTGTATGTATATACATATATCTCTTTCATTCCAGTAGACTAGTTGTGGTTGTGTTCATGCTCCAAGTAATTTCAAGTTGCGCAACTAAATTTGGTTAACCGCAAAACCAAAAAATTTATGATAAGTGACACCCGGGAACTCGGGAGTCGGGTGTATGCGCAACCCCCGATTTCTAGGGCGTTACAGGTGTCTACAATAACTTATAATTAACAAGCAAAATACGCCCTTATCTCCAACTGTTGATTACTATGGCCCCATCTCAATATAAACTCCTTTTTTAAAGTCGTATTTTCAATATAAAGCCATATTATACAAAGATTTTTCCGGTTACAAAATTGAAAGCCTATACCTTATGAATGTTTCTCTCCCTATCAACAAGACGTTGACAAGCAGCTCTCAAGATGGCAGAAACCTGCCGCACATTCAATTTCCTCCAATATTGTTGCCCTTCAGCTATTTGACAAACTTGACAGCATATAATCATTCGTGATATTGAAAACTGAAATTCGATACATGCATGCAACAATGCAGAGCCTAGAAAAAGCAAATGATGATTGTGGGACAACAGTGGCAATATACCTCCATAGCTAAGTATGTTGGTCTGTTATCACTCCCAACTTGAAGACACAGCCAAAAAATCTTGCAGAGGACAACTCTATACTTCTTTTTGAAGTACTAAATGACAGAAGTAGTACGCCTCTAGTCATCAATGGAAAACCTAAAAGGCACGGACAAACACAAAGAATTTTATATTTTGATAGTGTGATGAATGATATGCAAGCTTCTATAAATTATCCAAATTGTGGACCTCACTTTAAATGCTAAGTAGTATATTGATGCATTTATTTCAATTGATGCATAGGGTGGATAATTAGTGGAACATACGTTTGGTTGAAAAATAATTTTATTTGACATAAGCCAGGCATAGAAAAATATTAATTATACCGAAGAGCACATGGTACACTTAACATATACAGATATCTTTAACTTATAAGGCCAGCGCTAGTCCAACATGACCTAGTCCTAACCTTAGTCCAATCCTAGCCTCACCAGGCCATTTGGTGCTCTTTAGCCCATTCAGGCCTAGCCAAGCTAGTGCCCATTACCACTCCTAACTATAAACAGTATCTTGATCCCTTGGGGTCTGTTTGGGGAAGTATTAGATGGTATGGAATTATTGCATTTAGTCCCATGCAAATTTCATCTAACACATGGAAAGACAAGAAAGACATGATATTACATCATCCCGAGACAATGGTACGTAGTGTAGGATTTTCAGGTGGATTTTGAAATTCATTACATTTATGGGCCTCCCCATTGATAAATATATTTTATTTATATTATCCGCCTACATGTGTCCTATACATGTGACATTCAAGTTGTATATTTGTATAAGCGACTTGCATCACAAATGTGGTCGGTTGATGACAATTCTATATATTCCACTGAAGGCAAGCTTCACTTAATATAGCATATTTCCTAAAGAAAGAATTTGATTCCAAATGTGGAATTGGACTGTGTTAATTCCATCTAATGAAATTTCATGCCATTTAATCCTGTAGTCCTGTGAGAATATTGCAATGCCGTTGGACTGGGATCCTTTTCAATATATAGCCTAAGCTGTTTACAAGATAAGCTTAAAATAAAATTAAAAAATTAAAAATAAAAACTCTAATTAGAATATTTAAACCTCTGATTCTTCAACGGTTAAGGAGACAGTCCATATTCAACGGTTAAATGATCAAAAAGGTTGAAATATTTCAGTCTAAATTTTTAATTTTTTTAGCTATCCCCAACCTTAGATTCTTCAACGGTTTAGATCTTAGATAAATCCAGATTCAAAGCCTAAAGTCCCGAAATATCCAGTAATAATATTTTAGATATGCGTTCGGAGCGTGTATATCGCGTTGAAACTTAACTGTCCTGTACGTGAGGGGAAGTTATTAGATACTCTGGCAGAGTCCGATGCTTGATACGCAGGGACTCAGAAAGAGTACGCTTGGCAAACCACTTAATTGTGAGACCTACTGTCGCTAAGTCGCATTCCCAAAATCATATTGATTGAATGATTCTAACCTTTGATTTGTGGACAATCGTTCATTTAAGCAGGACCATTGGATTTAACCGTCCAACAAATGTCCATCAATCCGACCGTTAGATCATCAAATAAGCCTAATTTTTGGTTCATGAAACATCTAAACCTGGAACTATAGTTTTAACGGTTTAATATGAATTATCTATCAGTGAAGTATGCAATTTTCAGTAATTGCTACATGCCTGCGTATGGTCTGTCACACTCTGCAGAGTTTGCAGCGTCAAAATTGAGCGAATCTATGTGAAGATTGAGATCTCGAGAATATCTGAGAGATTCATATACCTGTTCTGTTTCTAAACGTTTACCACAATATAAACTGATCAACGTGATTCCAACCGTTGGATCAAAGGTTATGTTGGCAACTACATGGACTGACAGGATTGATTCAGTACCTTGTCACTTGTACGTGGACAGTCGTGCCGACGCGGTTTGGCTAGTGACGCTGCCACCAGCGAGGTGGTTAGTGGTCGGTGCTATGTGGACCCCACAATGATGTATATGTTTTATCCACACCGTCCATACATTTTGAAAGATAATTTTAGGGCTTGATCCAAAAAATGAGGAAGATCTAAATCTCAGGTGGACCACACCATGCGAAAACAGTTATGATTGAATTTCCACCATTAAAAACCTCCTAAGTCCACTGTAATGGTTATTTGACATCTAACCTGTTGATTACGTCATACAGACTTGGATGAAGGGAAAAAATATATATGAGCTTATCCAAAACTTTTGTGGCCACAAGAAGTTTTTAACAGTGGGCGTTCAATCAGGAAGCGGATTGGCTGGTGTACCACACATCAGCTATATAGCTGGTGCAAATACGAGCGCCGACGCTCCCCTAGCTCCGGGTTATACGAACGGTTCAAAGGAGATCAAAGTTACATAGGCCCAAAATGTTGTATTTATTATATCAACACCGTTCATCCATTTTTTGAGATCATTTTAAAGTATTAAAAAAAAAAACGAATCATATTCAAAGCTCAAATTCACCACACCAAAATAAGCAGCCGAGTATAATGATTTTCACCGTTAAAAACTTTGTAGGGCCCACATAACATTTATTTTCCATCCAATCTTTAATAAGGTCACAAATACATGGATGAGGAAAAACAAATTTCATATTGATATGAAACTTCTGTGACCCCAAGAGGTTTCAATGGTAGACATTTAATCCCACACTTTTTTTTTTTCAGTATGGTTCACTTGATCTTTAGATCTGTCTTATTTTTAGGTTCAATGCTTAAGGCGAGCTCGCTAAATGGATGGACGATTTGGATATAACACATACCTCATGACGCTTCCGTTCGATCAACACTATGCGGTCCACTTTAGATTTGGATCAACCTCATTTTGGAGCTTATACCATAAAATGATCTGGAAGAATATGTGGACGGCATGGATGAAACACACGCATCATGGTGGGGCCCACAGAGCACCGACCACTAGCGATTGGCTAGTGGCAAGGTGAGTAGGATCCGTTTCCTGCCTGTGGAATGTTCATCAGTTCAAGGCAGATACCACGAGGTGCCCACTGAGTCGATGGTATGGATCAAGCGTTAGGCCACTCGATTCATTGCACTCATCAGATGGGCCACCCCCTAATATTGGAACGTATACAGTACTTTGGCACGTGTGCGCTCACTACTACACGGTCGGTACCCCGATGCACGTACGGCTTTTATCGTCCGCATAAACTGCCGAGTTCGTACGGAACTCTTAAATCTACGTAGAGTCACCACACGCTGAGAAATGTTCCCGTACAACTCTGCGTTGTTAAGTTTCACGTACGACCATTTTTTTCTCTGCCGACGATGTGATACTCTGTTAGGACCTTAGAGGGTTAACAGGTGGATTCATACCATGAAGACCACCTGGGGAAAGACCGGAACAATCCACCCATTAGGTGGCCACACGCATAATCCGAGTCAGAAATCTGCCGTCCACTGATTTCAAAGTTTGTAGCCTTTCATGTAGATAGAACACTACGATTTTCTACTAATCTGATATTCACGATGTGGGCCACCTTTTGAACGGCCCGGATATTATACATAAGTGAAGTATCTGTGAGAAATCAAACGTTGCAATGATGTATATGTTTTATCCACACCGTCCATACATTTTGAAAGATAATTTTTGATCCAAAAAATGAGGAAGATCTAAATCTCAGGTGGACCACACCATGCGAAAACAATTATGATTGAATTTTCACCATTAAAAACCTCCTAGGCCCACTGTAATGGTTATTTGATATATAACCCGTTGATTAGGTCATACAGACTTGGATGAAGAGAAAAAATATATATCAGCTTGATCTAAAACTTTCGTGGCCCCAAGAAGTTTTTAATGGTGGGCGTTTAATCAGGAAGCGGATTGGCTGTTGTACCACACATGAGCAATATAGCTGGTGCGAAAACGGGCGCCACGCTCCCCGAGCTCCGGGTTATACGAACGGTTCAAAGGAGATCAAAGTTACATAAGCCCCAACATGATGTATTTATTATATCCACGCTGTACCTCCATTTTTCGATATCATTTTAGGGTATTAAAAAAAAAATGAATCATATCCAAATTCAAATGGACCACACCAAAGTAAGCAGCTGAGCATAATGATTTTCACCGTTAAAAACTTTGTAGGGCCCACATAATGTTTACATTTCATCCAATCTTTTAATAAGGTCACAAATACATGGATGAAGAGGAAAAACAAATTTCATATTGATCCGAAACTTCTGTAACCCCCAAAAGGTTTCAATGGTAGATGTTCAATCCCACACTTTTTGTTCTCAGTATGGTCCACTTGATCTTTAGATCTGTCTTATTTTTAGGTTCAAGACTTAAGACGAGCTCGCCAAATGGATGGACGGTTTGGATATAACACATACCTCATGACAGGACCCGCAGAACTTGCTGACCTCAATACACAGTTATATCGCTGGTGTGTGGTACACCAGCCTATCCGCTTCCGTTCAATCAACACTGTGCGGTCCACTTTAGATTTGGATCAACCTCATTTTTGGGCTTATACAATAAAATGATCTGGAAGAATGGGTGGACGGCATGGATGAAACACACGCATCATGGTGGGGCCCACAGAGAACCGACCACTAGCGATTGGCTAGTGGCAGGGTGAGTAGCCGATCCGTTTCCTGCCTGTGGAATGTTCAAGGCAGATACCACGAGAGGCCCAGTAAGTCGATGGTATGGATCAAGCGTTAGGCTACTCGATTCATTGCACTCATCAGATGGGCCACCCCCTAATATTGGAACGTGTACAGTACTTTGGCACGTGTGCGCTCACTACTACACCGTCGGTCCCCTGATGCACGTACGGCTTTTATCGTCCGCACAAACTGCCGAGTTCGTACGGATCTCTTAAATCTACGTAGAGTCACCGCACGCTGAGAAATGTTCCCGTACAACTCTGCGTTGTTAACTTTCACGTACGACCATTTTGTTCTCTGCTGATGTGATACTCTGTTAGGACATTAGAGCCGTGAACAGGTGGATTCATACCATGAAGACCACCTGGGGAAAGACCGGAACAATCCACCCATTAGGTGGGCCACACACATAATCCGAGTCAGAAATCTGCCGTCTAATGATTTCAAGGTTTTGTAGCCTTTCACGGAAATAGAACACCACGATTTTGGAATTATTTGATATTCACGATGTGGGCCACCTTTTGAACGGCCCGGATATTATACATAAGTGAAATATCTGTGAGAAATCAAACGTTGCATGGATGTGAAAGTTCACATGCAACGATGCAGGTAAGTTTGTAGAGCGAAAGGGTAGCAATTGATATTCTGGCGAGAATGAGTGGCATTTTCGTGAATGCATGGGGATACTTTTTCCCATAATAACGAGATAAACTCCCCTTTTGTCGTTATGCACAGCGAAGACAGCGCCTCAAAGTCTCTTCAGTCTCTGGTTCCCATGTAACAGTTTCAGGCAGATGCTAACATGCGCCAGCAGTGCATTATTCCTTCTCATCAATCACAAGGGCTTCCTGTGGTACTATTGATTTGTGCTGGGCCTTGGACGGTCTAAAACCTTAATCTGGACGGCCAATCCAATCCATTGGAGTACTCAAAATCACCGGGATTTGGATGTTCCTAACCGTCTCTTTTTTGGCCACTGATCAGATAGTAAGAATCATTTGATTCAAGTGGTTCTCGAAGGAACGAACGTGGAGCAGTCCACATGATGGATTGTCTAGTTTGATTATTCGATATTTGGTTACAACTCATGTGGGTTGTCCCTTTCCAGGACCAATTATTCAATGGATTTGGGAATATTTTGAGTAGGTAAGCAACAAAAAGTGAGTTGAAATTAATGAACGGTACAGATTAATGATTGAGTTGTCCACATGTCTACTTCTACTTGTATTATGATAAGTTGGAAGTATCACCACATGAACGGTGAGGGATGAAAGGGATCTCAGACAAATGACATGATAACCCACATAGTTCGGGTGAAAGACTCAGGATTTGGATGGAGTACTCGTTTGGCCTTGAGTCGAGTTGGGACTCACCTATGTTGGGCTAGATTGGGCTGACTTGCCTGAGCCAGGGTGCCTCGGTGGTGGGCCATGGCATCAAATGACTACCTGATTCAAGTCAGCTTGGACCAGTTGCATTGGACTCATCCAAGTCTTAAAATCCCAACCGCTGATTGTGAAGCATGGGATGGAGTCACTCTAACATTAATCATACACATACAATATCAATAATGAAGACTTGCATAATAAGGCCCATGTAATCGCACAATTTATCTCTATGATCAATAGGGGTGTACACGAATCGAGTTAGCTTAGTTAGCTCCATTGATTCAGCTCGGTTCGAAGTTGAGTTCGAGCGGCTTTTTGAGCTCGAAAAAAATTTCAAACCAAGTTCGAACTTGCCTGAGCTTGACTCGAATCGAACTAGTTCGATGACTTAGTTATTCTGACATTGATGTTGCTCACCAAGTGTTTGATGAAATACAAAGTGTCTGCTAGTGGCAATGAAGGTATGTATATGAAACAAATACCAATTTCCTTTGATTTTGATGTTGCCTATAAGATATTTGATGAAATACTTGTAAACCACTATTGCTATTTTACATACAGTGAGAATTTGGAAGTGCATTGCATGTATTTGTGAAAATGGCGCAGAGGCTCGATTTTGGTTCGAACTCGCCTGAGCTACTGATTGAACTGAGTTGAGCTGGCCAATCAGGCTTGGGGATCGGGCCGAGCTAAGTTCGAGCTGGGTCAGCTAGTGGCCGAGCCAAGGCCAGCTCGACTCGGTTCGACTCCATGTACACCCTTACTGGTCAATTCTGATAAATGGAGGCCATGGTTATTTAATTAAGAACATTGTTTGGAATCATCCCATGGTGGATGACTGTTTTAAAAATCTATATTTAAAGCTTGTACATATTATACATAGACAACTATGAAGAGAAAAATGTTATGAGATGAATATGCAGAGGAATGCTCACCTACTCATGTTCTTATGTGAGCACCCGTGCACATCTTTCCACACATGTCATAGGCATAGATTTTAAACGGTTCATGTGATGCGGCTCTCATTGAAAATACATGGGCCCAACCTCCAGCCTGATCCAGAACTCTAGTAGGCCACAAGAAAGAGAAATACAAATCAAGGGATGAAAATGTTTCTTTTTTGCATGGCCCACTAGAGTTTTGGATTAGGTTGAAAGTTGGGCTATTAAGGTTCCAAGGGGTGCTGCATCACATGGACCCGTTCAGATTATGTTCCTAAGATGTGTGCAAAGGTGCACACAGGTGCTCATCTAAGAAGTTGCACAGATAAGCATTCCCTACATATGTATTCTTGTATGGATGAATTCACATATATTTGTTAAGATCTTTCCAAATCTCTCACATCTTTAGATACTAAGATCATTTTCATCAATGAAATATACTAAATTTTAAAGTACTCCTAAAAAAAAGAGAGAGATGAAGAGTAATGCACTGTGAATAAATTTAGAGATCCGAATATTCCAATCCAGGATCTTTGGGAATATTCTAATGTAAGGTGGAACGAACCTTATCCTAGGAAGCAGATTGCGTAGTGAGTAACTGAGTACCCAGCCTGTTTGGCCAGACCGATCGCACAGTATTAGAAGGAATGGGATTGCAATATCCCGAGATATGCATGAGGAGCCAAACAGATTGGTAAACTTGTCCCGGTATATAAGCAATCCCATGGATCTTAAAACAATCCACTGACATCACCATCATTACCTTAAAATTAATCCCATTCCCTTAGCTGGACGGATTGGAAGGTAAAATCCCGGGATATGCCAGGCATGCCAAACAGACCCAGTGAACTTGTCCCCGAATATAGCAATCCCATGGATCTTAAACCAATCCACTGACACCACCATCATTACCTTAAATCCATCCCATCCCTCCTAATCCCATCGGATTCGCCCGGCCAAACAGGCCCTTAAGCCTATTGAGTAAACTCTATGGGGTCCTCTATGATTTATATACTTCCATTCATTTTACCGGGTAATTTTAGGCTTGAACCCAAAAATGAAGCATATATAAATATAAAATCGACCACACCATGGAAAATAGTGTGAATTGAGTGTCTACAGTTGAAAATTTCTTGAGGGCCATTCAAGTTCTGGAACAAGCTGATATTTGTTTTTTCCCTTCATCCATGTTTTCTTGATCTTATGAACAGGTTGGAATACAAATAATCATCGCTGTGGGGCCTATCAAGGTTTCAACAGTGGAAATCATTATTTCCTCTGTTTCCATGGTATGGTCCATTTGAGATTTTTATATGCTTGAATTTTTAGTACCAACCCCTTAAATGAGCTGGAAAAATGGATGGACGGTGTGGATTAACCACACACATTCAGAGTATACCCAACAGAGTTTACTCAGTACGATAATAGCATACTGAGTAACTTAGGAGACAATTCGATTTCCTTATCCTACGCCAGGACCACTAAAATTCGCCTATGCGTACAACAGAGGGACGTGGGGAGACGGATTGGCTACTCCCTGACACTAGCCCCGTGGCTGGTGGTCGGTCCTCTGTGGGCTTCACCATAATGTATGTATTTCATCCATTCCGTTCATCCATTTTTACATATCATTTTAAGGATTGATACAAAAAATGATAGGAATATAATCTTAGGTAGACCACACCACAGGAAAACAATAATGATTGGATATCCACTATTAAAATCCTCCTAAGGCCCAATGTACTGTTTATTTGACATTCAATCTGTTGATTAGGCCACAAAGACCCAGATGAAGGAAAAAATAAATATCAGTTTGATTCAAAACTTTTATGGCCCCCGAAACATTTTTAATGGTCAACGTTCATTCAACACTTTTTCCTATAATGTGGTCGAGTCAAGATTGAAATATACCTCATTTTTTCTTTCATACCACAAAATGATCTATAAAATTAGATGAACAGCATGGATGAAACACAAATCATGGTGGGGCTCACAGAGAACCGACCACAAGCCAACGGCCGGTGGAAGGGGGAGTAGCCAATCCGTTTCCGGGACGTGGACGTTTGCTTTTGGAAACGAATTGGCTACTCCCCTGACACCATCGCTGGGGCTGGTAGTCGGTGTTCTGTGGGCCTCACCATGATGTATGTGTTTCATCCATTCCGTTCATCCAATTTTATAGATCATTTTATGGCTTGATCCCAAAAATTATAGGTATATAAATCTCAGATGGACCACACCACATGAAAACAATAGTGGTGGCATATCCATCATTAAAATCCTCCTAAGGCCCACTGTACTGTTTATTTGACATCTAATATTTTGATTAGGTCTTACAGGCCCAGATGAAGGGAAAAAACAAAAACCATCTTGATCCAAAACTTTTATGGCCACAAAATGCTTTTTAATGGTTGACGCTTATTCAACACTGTTTCATGTCATGTGGTCCACTTACGATTGGGATATAACTCATTTTTGGTCTCATACTGTAAAATGATCCGTAAAAATAAATGGACCGCATGGATGAAACACATACATCATGGTGGGTCCCACGGAGCACCGACCAGGGGGAGTAGCCAATCCGCGTCTTGCTTTTGTTCCGTATAGACGAAGCAATTGACTCGCGTGCTTTCTCTACGTTTTGAACACGGATTGAGTGAGGCGGTGACTGTGGGCCCACGTAACTAGAAAGTCTAAAACCGCGCCACGTAGGGAGAGAAGCCTGGTCGCGGATGCTAGATCATCAGAAACGGGTCGACTAGTACATAAATATGTGGGCCCCACTTTCTCCTTGACTCGAAGACGTGGTGACTTTTAGGCCTCTTATTAGTAAAATCAGAAGGTGGGTCCCATCTGCTTTCGCGGCGATAGGCAACATCGAGGCGTTTTCGACAGAGACAAAGGACTTCGTTGTACCATGATGCATCTCTAGGCCAGATGGCAATAGGAATGACCAGGCTACTCGCACCGCGTGAGATAGACAGTGCTTTCACCTAATTCATTAAAAAATGGATTCGTGTGAGTAATCTGTGCCATTCATAAGGTAGTTCCACCAGCGTGAATGTCCAAAGCCAGAATTATCAGGCTTATTTACTTATCATGCAGACATATTTATATAAGAGTAATATAAGGCCAAAGATCGACAAATCATCATGGAATTATTTATATATTTATGTGTATATTATTATCTAATTAATATTTTAAAACTATTATTTTCTTGATCAACGGTTTTGATTTCATAAAATTATTTTTTTCATTGTAAATATGCTGCGATGTACTAAAAAATATCAAGCGAGATAAACAAAAATACAAATCCCAACGTCACGGCTCAACCGGGTATCATCGGCATATTTTCGGCTAGGTAATTTCTCGGGATATTTTCATATTTTTTGTCGCGATGTTATAGGAATAATCTCGCTGGAAATGAGGTATTAAAAAATCCTTCTTATAAATTAATAAATAAACTTATAAAATATAAACATTTATAATCTATTATTTTAGCTTCTAAATATTTTTTTGTTAGAATCACAATAATTCCATAATAAAATGGTGAGAAATTAAAATCTCATGGATTAACCCCACAATATTCGCTCAGGCTTTTAAGGTCACAAGACTTCTTAATAATATCGCTGGATTAATTGTCCAAGCAATGGTTTGGGATATTCCTTGAGAGTTAAATAATGAAAAGAATAAAATGTTAAAAGATTTGAAATAATTTTTAATTATGAGAAGTCATCAGGACTTGTTTGGAAGTCTGATGCATAGTAAGCATTTCCGGATGATGGATTTTGAAATCCATTATATTTGTGAGCATCGCGTGTTACCGCGTGTTTTTTATCCTAATGTATCATTACACGTTCGCATTCAAGTTGCATATTTACGTATAATTGATATTAGTTATGGATATTGGTTGTGAAATTTGGTCAATTGATTACAATTTCATGGCCGGCCAAATACAAGATTTACTTAATACAATTAATTTCTCAAAGAAGGAATTTGATCCCAAATGTGAAATTGAACCGTTAAAATACAATGGTTTTTTCAGACATGCAATCATTTAGGCTTTAGCAATAATGATATTAATTTTATCTTATACAATTTCATACCTTTTAATACCATGTTCCAAGAAAGCCCTTACATGTCTTTAAACGCCATCCCTTTTACAATGATGATTCACGTAAAGGTTAAATCCCGCCAACTGGCAGCAATATAGAATCATAACAATATCGTATATTCACTTGCTGTGGTCCACCTAAATTATAAGATATTTAGAGATTCGGGGTGTCCCTTAATTTTGGTGGGGCACACCTGATGACTGGTTGGATGACATAAACATTACCTGATGAACCCCAAGTTCTCTCTTAAAGTTTCTAGAGTGGGGCGTGGCAGTCCTCCATCGTTTCCCCTGGGGGGCCCCATCTATGGAGCAGGCTGGGTTTTGTGGTCTGGTCTTAACATTGTGGGGTAAGCCTAATGGACAGTTGCCATCGCAGATCATGGTGGGCCCCGGACGTATGGTAATTCACATGCGTTGATCATTCCCCATCTATCAATATGTTCGGGTGCGATTTGTGGGCCCCATGCCTTTTGCATATGATTATTATTGTTTGACGGTATGGATTTGGGCTGGGTCTTCCCATTCACAACAACATTTAAACAAGCCCAAGCCCACACCTCCATGAAAACTGAGTAAGCTGTGGCCCACTTGAAAAAGTAGCACTCTTGCCACATATGGCACACGTTTGTGAGATCCTCCGTTCATGATGTGGGCCCCACGAAAAATAAGGGTGGTCCATCAATGTTTGGTAGAGATAAGTTGAACATGGACCGTTGAGTATTCCTCCTAACCGTTGGGTGGGGCACAAGTACGACCCACCACCCACCAATCATCAAACCATCCAACGGCTGCAGCAATAGGCAGGGCCAATCTGATGAACCGTCCCGATGTCACAGGTACATACACCGTTGGACGTGAATTTCAGGAGCCTGTGCAATAAAATGCTCCATGGGACCCACAAGCTCCTGGTGGCAAGAAGGTTAGGAGATGCCGAGTCAACACCTACGCGCTATAGTCAGTACCTCTATTTCCTGATGATGTCATGGCAGGTATGGAGCCAAGTTAGGAGTCCACGAACCAGCTCTCACGCGCTTTAAGCAGGACCCCCACTTGGGGTTAAGCGCCCTTGGACGAGAACTCACATGCTCTAGGTGGGACCTGCGTATTGAAGACCAAATGCATGCCTAGTGGTGTCTACTTTGCCGTGTGGAAGAGTGATTATGTGCTCGGAGCACTGAGTTGGACTACACTTTAGGACCAATTTATCTACTACTTCTTGATCCGATTTGACCAATGATACGGGAGCAGGTTGTTCTCCTTGGTGATCCTTGTGCCCTAAGCTATTTACCTTCCTATATATGATGATGAAATTAAATGTCGCTACTTTAGTGTACAATACAATAGTTATGATTGATCCGGCTTGAGATATACTGCTAGGAAAGTAGTTTGATTGATTCTGAATTACGTAGTTGTATGGAAAAGACCCATTGGTAGTAGCGGCACTAAGTTCTTAGGATCATAATTATGCACTTTGAGACTTATCTACAATGGCATTATCGAGTTTTGTGGGATAGTAATTTGTAAACTGTTTTCATAAAATTATATGTATGTAAATAACTTATTTTGAAAAACTTTGAAAAATGCTTGTAAAAGGATTTGTGGTTCGAACTCGATAAAAGGGTAAGTGTATATGTTGTCGGAGCAATCTTAGACTAAGGATTATCTCCATCTGATGTGGTCATGTGGGTTTAGGGAAAGCCTTAGAGAGCCAGAGAGGTTATGTGCTAGTGTAGTAGTCACTAATTATATAGTCACCTGTGTATAGAGACATTGGAAACCCAACTGGTCTCAATTACCGGACTCTCACTTCTTATATGTGACCCTGATCAATCTTGTTGGAGCAGACCCTATATCATTGTGTTCCCACGATGGGGTTGAGTGGGAGATTGTCTGAAGTATGCATGTCAGACATGTGCCCACATGCAGCATGCCGGACATGTGCCCAACATATATGGTAGTTTTGGACAACATAGTGGGTCGCATCTGTCCATTTCGTCAGAAAACGCGCGCTTTCAGCTCAAAAATGAATTTTAAAGAAAATTTTACTATTTTTAGTAATTCCGATTTTTAAAATATTTTTAGGGTTTTAGATTTTCTTTCCTTTTAGAAATAACTTTTAGTTATACTAGGGCTCTTCTAGAGAAAGTTTATTTGTAATTTTTATTTTTAGAAATTAGGCCTTAGAAGAGTTTTATTAAAATTAGGATTTTTATTAGAGTTAGAATTTTGCTATTTTTGGTAATTACGAATTTTAGTTTATTTTTTTCTTATATTAATGGTGTAAGGAAACACATTAGGCATTATCAATTATTGATCAATCAATTTCGAATTTATTAGAATTTATTTCTATTTTCTGCTTTCTTTCCTCGTGGATTCGAGAAGTCTCTGTGAGGAGTCCAGAGAAGTTCCGTGGATTCGGAATAGTTATCCTCTTGAGGAAGACGGTGCTTGACCTCACGTCTTCCCCTGCATCAGTTAGGTATCAAAGCAAGGTTTCTCTTCGGATTGATGGCTTCTAACGACGGGTCGGGCAACAATTCCATGGGCGGTGTTCCAGGGATTTTACCTTTAACGGTGACAGCTTTCGAAGCAGCACGGCGAGAGAATCGGCAAGCCATGCAAGGGCTGCAGGCTTCTATCGATCGCATGGCGAATTGTTTAACGGAAGCTCTAGGGCAGCTCCGTGTTCATGGTGGTGATCCACCATCAACAATTGCTAGAATTCGTAATCATACTGATTGTAGGGCGATACTATTAGTGAACCACAGGATCACTCCTGATAAAGTGGGATCTAACGACATGATTTCAAAGCATCCTATACGAGACATTGATCAGATGGATCAGATGGAACAAGAATTCAAGATGAAAGCCGATCTTTCTAGTTTTAATGGTCAACTCTACTTCAAGGACTTCCTCGATTGGTTGCTTAAAGTCGAACATTTATTCGACTACATGAACATAATGGAAGAAAAGAAAGTGAAACTCGTAGCCTACAAGTTGACGGGCAGAGCTTCAGATTGGTGGGAACAACTTCAACTCGAGTGAATGAGACGGATGAAGGCGCCAATCCGCATGTGGTCGCGGATGAAGAAGTTATTGTGCATGCGATTCTTCCCTACCAATTATGATCATGTATTATTCCAACAAAATCAAAATTATTGGCAAGATAACCAATCATTAAAGGATTATGCAGAGAAATTCTATTATTTGTCGGCGAGAGGTGACCGGGTCAAAACGGAGTTACAACAGACCACAGAATTCATCAATGGTGAACATGTGACCCCTATGGGAATGGTGAACCAACTCAAGACTTCTAAAGTGGAGGGACAATATCTCATGACTGAACAGGCCTTTGTTAAACAATCTGAGGAAACGGGAGACATATATGCAGTAGTTGAAGAGAAAAAATATGTGGAGCCTGTGAATATCCTAAAGGATTTGGAACCAGTATCGCAGGAGTTCAAGGGGGTTGTGCTCGATGAACTCCCTAATAAATTACCTCCCATACGAGATATGCAAAATTACGTTGATCCCATCGCAGGGGCAAGTCCGCCTAATTGCCCACATTATCAGAAAAAATATGAAATCTTGAAGACAAATGTGAAGGAATTAATCGATATTAGTCAAGTCAAGGAAAGCATGAGTATATGTATCGTATCGGCTCAAAAGCTTAATGCCAAGTACAAAAAAAAGTCTAATGAACATCGGCATCAGAAGTTATCTCAGACTCATGTGTCAAGTCTTTTGCGTAACTCGAAGACGAGTTTTTTTCAAGTGGAGGGGTCTGATGTAGAACCTGTCACAGATACGTTCCTAGCATGGTTGAGCCAAAAGAAGATGGACCGTGAATTGACTATAACTTTTGATCCGGGTATCGTTACGGGGCGCACAACCTATCAATCTTTACTGAAATGGGCCATCCGAGGTGAACCGACCCACAAAGTGGGTCGCATCTGTCCGTTTCGTCAGAAAATGCGCACTTTCAGCTCAAAAACGAAGTTTAAGGAAAATTTTACTATTTTTAGTCATCCTGATTTTTAAAATATTTTTAGAGTTTTAGATTTTCTTTCCTTTTACAAATAACTTTTAGTTATACTAGGACTCTTCTAGGGAAAGTTTATTTGCAATTTGCAATTTTTAGAAATTAGGCCTTAAAAGAGTTTTATTAGAATTAGGATTTTTATTAGAGTTAGAATTTTGCTATTTTTGGTAATTACGAATTTTAGTTTATTTTTTTCCTATATTAATGGTGTAAGGAGACACATTAGGAAATCATCAATTATTGATCAATCAATTTCGAATTTATTAGAATTTATTTCTATTTTCTGCTTTCTTTCCTCGTGGATTCGAGAAGTCTCTGTGAGGAGTCCAAAGAAGTTACGTAGATTCAGAATAGTTATCCTCTTGAGGAAGACGGTGCTCGACCACACGTCCTCCCCTGCGTCAATGCTCTATATCATTGTGTTCCCACGATGGGGTTGAGTGGGAGATTGTCTGAAGTATGCATGTCAGACATGTGCCCACATGCAGCATGCCGGACATGTGCCCAACATATATGGTAGTTTTGGACAACATATATGTATATACAACATGCATGTGTGCCACATGTGGGTAAGGGAAACCCCTAGTGGGGCCCACCTTGCACATGTCAGTAGCCTCCACTACCGCCTCTCTCCTTATTTAAAGGGGAGATGAAGGGTGGTGCTCACACGCACCAAGAGAGAGGGTGAGAGCTCACGCCACTGCATGTCGCACGTACATCGCGCGCGCACACACACACACCATGCATGAGCTCACGCCACAGCATGTCGCACGATGCATGGTGTGTGTGCATGATGTACGTGCGACATGCAATGGCGTGAGTGCGTGTTGTATATGCAGCGTGTGTTGCGGCATACAGAATGGTCCACTCTTGTGATTTCTTGAGGTTGCGTGTGTTAGCATACCATCGTTACTATCGGATCAGGTAAGTGAATTAGCTTATCTTTTCTTTCTGTAGTTGATTTGAGCAGCCCACCAGTTTCCATGTTTTGACTCTCGATTCGGTTGTGTAATCGTGTCGTTAATTTGATTCACAATCATATAAATGAACCTAACCTGTCATGTTGTCCATCTATGCCCAATAGATGGAAGATAAGGCCAAATCATGGATGAATATATCAATTGATCTGTGATTATTTGTATGGTAGTAGTCTATGAAATGTATAATTAAGTGGTAACTAAACATGCACCAAGTAGATGTTATCAACCTGACAAACCCCTCATTGGTTCACTTGGTGATTGATCGATTGTCTAGACAGTGGATCAACACCTCTTGGATTGACCCCTAGTCCAAAAGTTGCAATGGTTTGAGAGATAACCATCTAATTTGCCTCATATTTTGCTTACATTCTAATATGAGATCATGATATTGATGTATAAAGTGGATGTCACATGGACATCATGGTAGGCCCCAATAGAGCTTTAGGTTACAGGGACTCTCTGTAACAGTGATTGCAAGAAACTAGTATCTATGCATAGGATCCATGGAATATTATACTCCTACATGCCCCTTATTTTGTTTAGAGAGGTTTTCCTACTATCTAACCCGACCTAAGTTGCTATAACCATTAGATCTGGGGCCATGATCCAATGATCCAAACCGCTTAGGTGATGCTTCACTGCAGATGGAAAAAATCTTTATGAATTAAAAATCCTATAAATGGCCCATGAAAAAAACATTTAAATAAGATGATCCCTTTTGTAATGTAAAAAGATGTAGAAGACCATACTATTTACACCCAGCCTATCATGACTATATTAGATGGCCTGAAAGATACCATATAGTAGCCATGTACAACATGTAGCCGATATGAGTGCCAAAGCCAAGAGGCCAATGACGTTTTTGTGTTGAGAAGCATTAACTACTAGAATTCCAACAAGAGCAACCCTCTATAAAGCAAATTATCTACAAAAATAATTATATAACAAGCATTAAATACTATACACCAACAAAAGTAATCCTCTGCAAAGGAAATAGCCCAGCAATGTGAATACTCTAGCAAAGCTTCCTTAGTATGTTGCGATACAGGAATAACAATAGAAGAACATATGCTTCATGTACACATGGCCTAGAGCAATAGGCCACACTTACATGGAGCAAGGTCACCGTCTCTCCAAAATATAAAAGTAACACAGAAAGAAGAGCTCAAGGCCTCACGCCAACACAACCACATACAAAACCTTCAGCTCTATGTTGCCTGTCCAATCTCTTGTCCCTCATGAATGCATATCTCTACTAGTTTTTGTTCTCAAATTCTTCACTTCTATCCAACACCATGTTATTGTAAGTCCAAGACTCCTAGTTTTTATCATAGTCTTTTAGTTTAGTTTTCGCTACTGTTTAGCGCATCGTTGTAGTAAGCCGACTAGTTTGGCATCAATATCCATGACCTCGTCGTTGGATCCCCTGACATTGATAATTCTTTAGTCACAACATGCTAACCTTACATCATGATTGTCTAGGCCCGGAGTACTATCAAGACTACGACTGTTTCACAAACACGTACTGTTATTGGTAATATGTTCTACTTATTTTTCTTTTGTCGATTGTACTTCATCATACTATAAATTTAATAAAATCAACAACTCAATTATTATTTTTAGATTTTCTCTCTTATTACTTTTTGTTAAGGAAATACGATTAAAACTATCATCACGGTATAAATAAATAAATAAATAAATAAATAAGTAGTCATTGTGTTCAAGGTAACAAAGATCCTTCTCCTCTCTAAATCAATCGCTTGATTGCTTTAACCAAAAAAATGGCTGAATAGTTAAGCTGATCTTCTCAAATTTAATTCCAGGCTGGCTAATTCCACATCTAGGGTCATAAAGAATTTAATTTAATTTGAGTCCAATATGACTGGGCATGCCCAACACTTAATATATTTACACACGTTTACTTAAAATTAAATCATTCATTTGATGTGTAACCATGTCTCCTAACCGAGTAACAAAACTATTTTTTGGGACAGCTGATGAGAGACAGACCTACTTGGCTACAGTAGACATTCACCTTCCATAGTTCAGCCAACACTATTTTCTGACATAAGAAACCATATGCTACGGCCATCCAGTGACCAACGTCACATAAGGTCTCTTTCCATCATTGATCTTGACACCAGTTGTTTTTAATGGTCGACCTACACCGTTCATCAAGGTATACTAACCCCACTGTTCCATGTGGTGTGGCCCAATTAAGTTTTTGATTGACCTGATTTTTGGGCCAGGCCATAACATTAAGCCGGCACAAAAGATGGCCGGAGAGGATGTCAGCTGCTGTGGGAAATTCTTGTTCATTTGAATTAGAGCCCAGGACCAACCCAGGCATAGGACCGGTAAAAGGCCTATGGCCAGGACAAGCTGCCGGCCCGAGTGATCAGGCAAATCGGATTGCGTACCGAGTTACTTAGTAAGCTCTTATCGAATGAGTAAACTCATTTGGGCACACCTTGAATGTATGTGGTTTATCCACGCCGTCCATCCATTTTTCCACCTCATTTAAGGGGTTGATCCCAAAATTGAAACACATCTAAAACCTAAGCAGATCATACCACAGGAAACAGTGAGAATATTGATTTCCACCATTGAAACCTTGCTAGGACCCACAATGATGTTTATTTGTCATCCGACCTGTTCATAAGATCATACATACATGGATAAATGGAAAAGCTTGATCCAAAACTTCTGTGTGCCCCAATAAATTTTCAACGATAGATGTTCAATTCACACTGTTTCCTGTGGTGTAGTCCATTTAAGCTTTTTAAATTCTTTATTTTTTGTCTCAATTTCTAAAATTATCTACTAAAATGGATGGACGGAGTGGATAAAATATATAAACCATGGTGAACCTCACAGAGTTTACTCAGTACGCAATCCGCTTCCGTGCTAAGGCGTTACATTGGGTACTACCCCACAGGACATAGCTAGAGACGGACGGTCCTGTAACGGGATCTGTGGGTCCACCGTGATGTATATGTTTTATCCATGCCGTCCATACATTTTTACAGATGATTTTAAGCCATGAGACCGAAAAGACGACAGATTGAAAGCTCAGGTTGACTACAACACAGAAAGTAGTGGGGATTGATTTCCTACCATTAAAAACTTCCTGGGACCCACCAGATGTTTATTTTACATCCAATATGTTCATAAGGTCACGTAGATCTTTAAGAAGGGATAACATAAATATTATCTTGATCCAAAACTTCTTGGGGCCCCCAAGAAGTTTTCAACGGTGAGCTTTCAATCCCCACTTTTTCCTGTTGTGTGGTAGACGTAAGCATTCAATCTACATCCTTTTTAAAATTATACCATAAATGATATTTAAAAAATTATGGACGGCGTGGATAAAACATATAAATAAATTTGGGCCCACAGAGCCCCTCACAGGACCGTCCGTCTCTAGTTGGGTACCGGTGGAGGTATTACCCAGTCCGCGCCCGAGTACTGACATACAGTCGTTTTGTTTCCCGCGTCAAATGCATACAAATTCTCTCCGTTCTTTTCCACTCTCCAACCCTTGGCATCTCCGTCCTCTCTCTCTCTCTCTCTCTCTCTCTCTCTCTTTCTCTCTCTCAAATCCAAACCACCCATCTCTCTCTCTCTTAAATCCAATGCCACCCATCTCTCTCTCTTAAATCCAATGCCACCCAACTCTCTCTCCACCTCTCTCAATTCCAAAGACACCCATTTCAGAGAAAAGCCATATCAATGGCCACTTCCAACGCACAAAACGAAGGCATGTTCATGGTCTTCTCACACCCATCTCCCCACATACATGAAGCCATCTCCTTTCTCCAAAGCCCCATCTTCCTACATATCTTTTCAGCCTCCACCCATCTTGCTTTGATGCTCCTTCTTTCCATGACATGGGTCATCAAGAGATGTAACATGGTGAACCCTGGACATTCAGAACAGAGGCCAAAAGTCCGTAGCTTTTCGTATTACAAGCTTGCCCTTTTCTCTTCTTTGGGTCTCTCTTTATTTCATCTTGTTCTTTGCATTTTCAACTATGTTTGGGATGGATATGGTTGGTCTGATGACAATCTCTCCCTCCAATTGGATTTAGTATTTAGAACTCTTTCTTGGTTCATAATCTCAGCATACTTGCATTTTGAGTTCCATCATTCGAAAGAGGAGAAATTCACAATTCTTCTGAGGATTTGGTGGTGCTTCTACTTCTTCATGTGTTCTTCGTTCTTCGCTCTGGACCTCATTTACTATCAAAAACTTGGAATTCTTCCAACCCATTTGTGGGTTTTGGATTGTGGGTCAGTTCTCATTAGTTTCTTCCTTTGTTATGCTGGATTGTATGGAAAAAAGAATGGAGAAGAAGAGATGCGCCTTCTTGAAGAGCCTCTTTTGAATGGGAATAACGTTGGTGGATCTTCCAATAGGAGCAAGAAGGATAATGTAACTCCATATGCAAATGCTCGTCTTTTTAGCCTTCTTACTTTCTCTTGGATGAATCCATTGCTTAAAGTTGGTAATAAGAAGACATTAGACCTCGACGATGTTCCTCAGCTTGCCAATGATGATAGTGTTAATGGGATCTTCTCTGTTCTAAGAAATAAGCTTGAAGAAGATAGTACTAGTAGTAGAGTTGGAACATTGAAATTGGCGAATGCGTTGTTTTTCTCCGTGTGGAAAGAAGTGCTATGGACAGTTCTGTTCTCGCTTCTATACACGGCGTCTACTTACGTGGGTCCCTACCTTATTGATACCTTTTATCAATACCTTAATGGCCGTTCAGAATTCGCAAACGAAGGGTACGTTCTGGTTTCTGCATTCTCCACTGCGAAGCTTGTTGAATGCCTTTCACAGCGGCATTGGTTCTTCAGGATGCAGCAGGTCGGGATCCGGGTCCGTGCAGCTCTGATCGCGATGATATATAAGAAGGGTATGTCGCTATCGATCCGGTCGAGGCAGGGTCATACTAGTGGAGAGATCATCAATTTCATGACTGTTGATGCAGAACGTCTTGGGGATTTCAGCTTTTATATGAATGATATATGGACGGTCCCCATGCAAATCATGCTGGCTTTGTTGATCTTGTACAAGAATCTTGGGCTGGCTTCAATTGCGGCTTTTGTAGCGACCATTGTTGTTATGCTGATGAATGTCCCGTTGGGAAAGTTGCAAGAGAAGTACCAGAAGAAGCTGATGGAATCAAAAGATGTGAGGATGAAAGCGACGACTGAGATCCTCCGGAACATGAGGATCCTCAAGCTCCAAGGGTGGGAGATGAAGTTCTTGTCCAAGATAGCCGTGCTAAGGAAGAATGAAACGAATTGGTTGAAGAGATTTGTCTACTCATTGGCTTTGATAATGTTCATCTTCTGGGGCGCACCCACATTTGTGTCTGTGGCTACATTCGGGTTTTGCGTGCTTATGGGGATACCGCTAGAATCAGGAAAGATTCTATCTGCTCTTGCAACATTCAGGATATTACAGGAGCCCATTTATCGTCTCCCCGAATTGCTTTCCATGGTTGCTCAGGCAAAGGTTTCTCTTGATAGACTTGTATCGTTCCTTTGCCTTGAGGACCTTCAGACAGACGCAGTAGAGAAGCTTCCCGGAGGTAGTTCCAATGTTGCGGTCGAAGTGATAGATGGGAATTTCTCCTGGGATCTGTCTTCATCGAATCCGACTCTGAAAGATTTGAATTTTCGAGTATTACATGGGATGAAGGTGGCTATTTGTGGAACAGTTGGGTCGGGAAAGTCGAGCTTGCTTTCTTGCATCTTAGGAGAAGTGCCAAAGATATCTGGGACTGTTAAATTGTGTGGGGCCAAGGCCTATGTTGCTCAGTCGCCGTGGATACAGAGTGGGAAAATTGAAGAAAATATATTGTTTGGTAAGGAAATGGATAGGGAGAAGTATGATTGTGTTCTTGACGCATGTTCACTGAAGAAAGACTTGGAAATTCTAGCATTTGGCGATCAGACAGTCATAGGTGAGAGAGGGATCAACTTAAGCGGTGGACAGAAGCAAAGGGTTCAGATCGCACGTGCTCTGTATCAGGACGCGGACATTTATCTGTTTGATGATCCTTTCAGTGCTGTTGATGCTCACACGGGAAGCCATCTCTTTAACGTATGCCTTATTTTGCCTCATTGATTCTGACCTTTTGTTATTTTTTCACTTATCACATCCCTGACATTGATCATTATTCCAGTAAATTGATAATGACAAATTCTGTTTATTTACAGTTATATCAGGTAATTTGTTTAATGACAGCTAACCAATGAGACGGTCATATATATAACTAACTTATAGTCATAAAAATAATTCAAGAGACTGAAGATGGAAAACCCAAAGTGATTTAATGGACAGATGATTCTAGTGGGCTCAAAGATCGACTGTGTCGACTAGAAAATGATTCTTAAATACTCTGTACATGGAACTCATGAATGAAACTAAATAAACATAAATTTTTCTATCCCTATAAATGGATTTCAGGACCCATCAAGTCAGTTAAAATGAGTTAGGAAAGTGGCTCACCTCAGCAGTCGAATTGAGCCAATTCGAGTCAACCAAGCGGAGTTTTGGGTCTGTTGTTGCAGATTTCAATTCTTCCAGCATTTAGGTTTTTTCATCTTGGAGAGCTTTAACACATGTAACAAACCTCTGAATGGCAGGAGTGTCTACTTGGGATGTTAGGATCGAAGACGGTGATCTATGTTACCCATCAAGTGGAGTTTTTACCTTCCGCCGATCTTATCCTGGTGAGTATTTCTCTGTCTGTCTCTCCTTTGTTTTGGTTCCACTACCCCCAGATAAGTGCATCATCAATGTATGAGAAAGATAACTCTCTGGTTTGGCAGGTACTGAGAGATGGGAGGATTACACAAGCCGGAAAATACAATGATATTCTCAATTCGGGAACGGACTTTATGGAACTTGTTAGTGCACATAAGCAAGCTTTGTCAGCCCTTGATTCTATAGAGATAGAGGATGATTCTGAAGCAAATACTAATGTGGAAGGCAGTTCCAGTGATATTGGAAGTAGCAAACGAACGGCCCCACACGCGGAAGTAGAGAAGAGAGAAGATCAGAATGTTAAGAACGATGAAACGATTGGGCAGAAGGGGCAGCTCGTTCAAGATGAAGAAAGGGAGAAAGGCAAGGTTAGCCTATCAGTCTATTGGAAATACATTACAATGGCATATAGAGGAGCTCTCTTACCATTGATATTGCTAGCCCAGATTCTCTTTCTGATCCTTCAGATTGGTAGCAATTACTGGATGGCTTCGGCAGCTCCAGCGCCAACAGATACAAGAGCCCCAGTTGAAGGATCGGTTCTCATTCGCATCTATGTTGCTTTGGCAATTGGAAGCTCCATTTGCGTTCTTATTAAAGATTTGCTTCTCGTTACATCTGGATTTAAGACGGCGACTCTATTGTTCAATAAAATGCATATGTGTATATTCCGTGCCCCCATGTCATTCTTCGATGCTACTCCAAGCGGACGTATCCTCAATAGAGTAAGAGACCTACACTTCCTATTTGATATTTTTATGCGATTACAGCTACACATTTTTAAGTCGCCGTTGCTCTTTACAGGTGTCAACTGATCAAAGTGCAGTAGATATAGCCATTCCCCTTCAAATTGGGTCATTTGCTTTTTCAGCCATTCAGCTGCTGGGAGTCATTGTAGTAATGTCACAGGTGGCGTGGCCAGTCTTCATCATTTTCATCCCTATGATTGCGACCGGCATTTGGTACCAGGTAATGCTTGTAGCTGATCTGGCTTCTCGTATTTACAAGGAGTTGAATGACTAGATACAAAACTCTTTGTGAAAATTCAATCAGTGTCCCTCTTTATGGTGTTATTCTATTATTAGAATGTTGCTGTAACTCCTTAAATCTTCAGGCAACTTCCTATGGTGTTGCTTATGTTTGTAATTCCACAGCAATATTACATACCTACATCACGAGAGCTAGCGCGTCTGGTTGGAGTCTGCAAAGCTCCAAAAATACAACACTTTTCTGAATCTTTATCGGGATCGACGACAATCAGGAGTTTTGACCAGGAATCAAGATTCATGGACATAAATCTACGCTTGATCGATGCATATTCACGACCCAAATTCCATACTGCTGGGGCAATGGAGTGGTTGTGCTTCCGCTTGGATATCTTGTCGTCCATCACATACGTCTTTTGTTTGGTTTTCTTGGTATCAGTACCGAAGGGAGTAGTAGATCCAGGTATTAGTGGCATCCATGGTTCAATGATCTTGCATCCATATTTTTGTGGAATTCCCTCAACTTCTCATTGATCACACACATGAAGACCAGAAATCTTACTCTTTCTATCTTCTTTTGCAGGCATTGCAGGCTTAACAGTAATGTATGGGCTTAATTTGAACTTACTACAGACTTGGTTCATATGGAATCTATGCAATCTTGAGAACAAAATCATATCTGTGGAGAGAATATTTCAATACATGAGCATTCCTAGTGAACCCCCTCTTGTCATAGAAGCTAATAGGCCAGGCCCTGATTGGCCAATGAAAGGAAAAGTCGATATTCATGATTTGCAGGTAATCTCAGGTCTTTTACTGCTGAAGCTTCTTTGTAATCAATGAAAGCAAGAAACTCCATCTTTTAAAAAAAATCTGTGTTGGACATGTTGAAACAGCTATAGGAAATTCATCAATGTATCTTTTTTTCTTTCTTTGATATTATTTGCAATGATTCACATGGTTTTGGACTTTTTTCTGTTAATTAGATTCCTTTTTCTATGATTATGGATCACCTACAAATGTTTGTAGTTTAACTTAACCTACAACCATTTTTAGCATGCAACCGATTGAAAGTGATAACTCTGCTTTTCTATATGTTCTTATAATCACACAAGTCTGTCTATGCTCATATGTGCATGTGGTACAGGCAAGGTTACTGGGATTGAGTTGCTCCAGCAGATGATATGGGAATGGATTTAATCCAGGATAATTAATCACTTGCTCTAAAAGCTCGAATTGATAGAGCATGGCGAATTAATCCCTTTATCTCATAGCCCAGGCCCCACTTCACGTGAGTCAGGCCCTTGGCTGAACCCTCCTCGTAGGCCCCACTTCACATGGGTCTTGCCTCACGCGAGCCACCCGCCTCACATGGGCCGCTCACCCCGAGTGTGCCCCCGCTTCACACAGGCCACCCCACTTGAGCCCGGCGTGAAAATGGCCCTGCATTAGAATGGGTACGCAGTACACTACTTCCTCTAATGTGTGGGAAACTAGGGGTAGGATCATGCGCATTGCTCCGATATATACACTTAGTTCTATATGATATTGTAATTTATCTAAGAAATAATTATCAATAATTATTATTATAGGTCCTTCATGCATAATATTATACATATGTATGACGTCGCATAAATCAAAGTATTAATCTCTACATTTTGAATATATATTGACATTACAAGTTAATCTACATTAGGAGTGTAGATTAATCTAGACCAGTAAAAATAGCGATCTGGATTGCAAATGACCCATAATTTAGATCATGGGATTTGGAGTGTAGAATGTAGGGGTTTTTGGTGATTTAGGTAACATTGGTTATAGTCTCTATGTTATGATTTCTTGTTATTGCTGTCCCCTTTCTTCTTCTTCCCTTTTAATAATTTATAACATCCATTTGGAAATTTTGGATACAGGTTCGTTATGCCCCACATATGCCCCTTGTTTTGAGAGGTCTTACATGCACTTTCTTGGGTGGGATGAAGACTGGAATTGTTGGGAGGACAGGCAGTGGAAAATCCACCCTCATACAGACACTCTTCCGCATCATTGATCCGGTTGCTGGTCAGATTTTGATTGATGGCCTTGACATTTCTGCTATAGGACTTCATGATCTGCGATCCCGATTGAGCATCATCCCTCAAGATCCAACTATGTTTGAGGGGACTGTGCGAAGCAACCTTGATCCACTTGAAGAGTACACGGATGAACAGATTTGGGAGGTGTGTTTGTTATAGTTTGTGAATTCCTAACAACATTTATATATATTTTTTCATCATTGGATTCTAATGCGTACTGATTTGATCATGTGCTATTCTTTTCTGTTTTAGGCTCTAGATCGATGCCAACTTGGGGATGAAGTTAGGAGAAAGGAAGGAAAGCTTGACTCGAAAGGTTTAAATTCTTTTGTTAATCTGACATTTACTTCATTGAACCCAACCATACAGATTATCGATGGGTTGGGCCAGATGATCCACCCCGACTCAACTCAAAACCGAACAAATGAACAGATAATAAGTATAGATACCTACACATGATGTATGCATGTTTGTATGTATTCACTAATTAGGCAGGGTTGGCATACCTTTAGCCCCATATTCCATTCTTAAAATGGATTTGTTGTAATGCAGGGAGGGACGTGGTGAGGTCGATCACCGTCTTCCTCAGTGATAACTACTCCGAATCCACGAAGCTCCCTGGACTCGTCATGGAGCTTCCTCAAATTTACGAGGGATAAAAAATGGAAATAATTTCTAATAAATTGGAAATAAATTGATTGATGATTTTTTTTTATTTTTTTTTTAAAAAAGAAATTACAATCCTATAAATAGTGAACTCAAACCTAGGATGGAGTTTCAGACTCAAACTCCTAAAAAACGTGACTTACTATAAATAGTAAACTTACTATTTATAGATGGACATGATTCCTACTAGACTTCATATTTTTGGCCAAAAAATAATACGTGTCCAATTTGGCCTAACCACGTTATTCTCCTAATTTTTCTAAACCCTTTTCATGTTGGACACGACTCCTAAAACTCAAAGGATCAAAAGTTATGATCGAATTAAAACTTACTATATTTATAGTAAAACAGAAATAAAATGGACTTTCGACCGTTGATCTGATGGAATCTCGCAAATCCAGCGTGGGCGACCCGGCATAGCAAGGTTGGTTGGCTAAAGTAGCTTCTCCTACCCAAAATCATATATAATATGTCGAGAAACTCATTCCGGTTTGCGAGATATGACTGTTTTAAAGTTTTGAAAGTCCTGATCACCTTCGCCTCCGATCGGGCCTTCTCTGGTCCATCTTGGCCATGAAAGTGTCTGCTACCTGCTCTACATCATGTTGTCATGCCAGGTTAGGTTAGTCAAGCCCAACCCAATAACAATTTGAAGTAGGTCAGGTCAGACTATAGGCTAATGGGTTGCAGGTCGGGTTCCGACCATAATTCTTGGCCCTTAACAGGTTAGCTCCAAGGGGCTGACCTCAACCGGACGCAAACCCAATCCATTTTCACCCGTAGGTGCTGGTCTACTGTGAAAGGTTATAATGCTCGAATCTTAAGGCTTGATTCAACTCACTAGATGACAATAGTTTTATATACAACTTGAAATTGTAATTTGCATATGAAATGATGAAATTTATTACTATAGGTCCCACCTGTTACACAGCACGCCAACAACGTAGTGAACCGAGATCCAATCTCTGGTCTAACCCACAAACGATAAACAAGAAGAAATATAGACTAGAAACAAAATCAAAGCATTCCAAACAAACCACAAGACAAGATATATGTGGAAAAACCCCAACAAGGGTAAAAAAACTATGGATGCAAACTTCCACTATGAAGAAAAACGAAGATTAGAAGGCAATATACTAACCTCTCCCTTAGAAGTATAGAGAAAACCATTTGCCCACACCTTAGAATTATTTTCCATACCCTAGAAAAGCCCTAGGGACACCTATTTATAGTTTAGGCAACTCCCCTTTTGCACCTCTGCGAAAACCGACTCAAATTTCCGCAGTCTGTATCAAATCCGGACTCAAATCTGCATAAGATTGACTGGTCGTGCGGAGTCTTCGACCGGTCGAGTGACACCCTCGACCGGTCGAGCACATCCCACAGCTGGTTGAGCACCTCGAAAATTCAAAATCCCAACTCGCTGGAAAACGAGTCGAGCCAGTCCACAACTGGTCGAGTGGGCCACTCGACCGGTCGAGCAGGGCACTCGATTGGTTAAGCGGCCCCCAGATATGGCTCCACATCTCAACAATCTCCCACTTGGAGACACATCGCCATAAACCTTCGTCTTCTACATCCGGAGTGCACCACCTCCCCGTCTTCAAGCCTGAAGACCAATCAAAGCTGAACAGAGCTTCAGCTTCTCCCGTGTGACCGCCTTGGTCAGCATATCCGTAGGATTCTCACTTGTATGAATCTTCTCCAGAGTAATCGATCCGTCTTCCAGTAACGAATGTATGAAGTGATATCTGATGTCAATATGCTTGGTCCTTGAATGAAAGGCTGAATTCTTAGCCAAGTATATTGCACTCTGACCGTCACTGTACAGCTTGCAATCTGCTTGCTTCTTACCCAACTCTTCCATGAAACCTTGCATCCACACCATCTCCTTGCATGCTTCTATAGCCGCAACATATTCTGCTTCCATCGTACTGATAAATACTATCTTCTGTAACTGAAAGAACCAACTGACTGCAGCACTACTAAGATAAAAAATATAACCAGTAGTGCTTCTTCTGCTGTCGATATCTCCTGCCAAATCTGAATCCACATAGCCTTGTAGCTTGATTTCTGATCCTCCATAACACAGCCCTACATCCTTAGTACCTACCAGGTATTTAAGGATCCACTTCACAACTTTCCAATGTTCCTTCTCGGGGTTGTTCATGAACCTGCTAACAACTCCCACTGCTTGAGCAATGTCTGGCCTCGTGCTTACTATAGCATACATGAGACTCCCAATAGCTGACGCGTATGGGACTTTAGCCATGTAGTCCCGTTCCTCCTGCGTCTTTGCACCTTGCTCCTTAGATAGCTTGAAGTGGTTGACTAATGGTGTGCTAACCGGCTTAGCACCTCCCATATTGAATTGATCAAGTACCTTGGCTATGTACTCTGCCTGTGACAAAACTAGTTTCTTGTTTTCCCTGTCACGCTTTATCCACATGCCTAGGATTTGTTTTGCAGCTCCTAAATCCTTCATGACAAATTATCTAGACAGTTTGTCTTTTGAGATTTGAGATGTCTTTCATACTTGAACCGGTCACAAGCATATCATTAACATACAAAAGAAGGATGATATACGGCGTATCAAACTTCTTCAAATAGCAACAGTGGTCTGCATGACATCTCCTAAAACCGTTTCCCGATATGAAACTGTCGAACTTCTTGTACCACTGCCTTAAGGCCTGCTTCAGGCCATATAGACTCTTTTTCAGTTTGCATAATTTGTTCTCCTTTCCTGGGGCCACGTATCCTGTCGGTTGATGCATATATATCTCTTTTTTAAGGTCCCCATGAAGAAAGGCTGCCTTAACATCTAACTGCTCTAGATGTAAGTCCTCTGTAGCCACTATACTCAAGACCATGCGAATTGTAGACATTTTCACTACCGGTGAAAATATTTTAGTGAAATCGATACCTGCCTTTTGTTAAAACCCTTTCACAACCAGTCTAGCCTTGTACCGTTTCGAACCATCGTGCTCCTCCTTCAGTCTGTAAACCCACTTGTTATGAAGAGCTTTCTTACCCTTGAGTAGAGTGACTAGCTCCCATGTACGATTAGACTCAAGAGAGTCCATCTCATCATCAATGGCTTGCTCCCACTTAACTCGTGTATCCGACTGTAACGCCTCTTCAAAACACTCCGGTTCACCATTATTTGTCAGCAGTAGATAATGTAAGGAGGGTAAGTATCGGACCGTGGGTCTCCTCTCCTGAGTAGAACTCCTCACAACCGGTGTATGCGGCTCTGCCTCATAATGCTCCTGCGCATGATCATCCTATGGCGCTGTAATACCTATGTCCGGTAACTCTTCTAACTCTAGGAATTCTTTCTCCCCGGCCTTATTTTCCTGTACACTGTCCTTATGCATCACTTTTTCATTGAAAACTACGTCCTTGCTTCTGATGATTTTCCTGTTTTCTGCATCCCAAAACCTGTAGCCAAAATCATGCTGCCCATAGCCTAAAACGTGCACCTCCTAGACTTCGCATCCAGCTTGTTTCTGTGCTCTGCATCAATGTAAATATATGAAGTGCAACCGAATACTCTAAGATGTGTAAGGTTTACTTCTTTCCCAATCCACGTTTCTTCTGGTAGCCCACCATCCAATGGTGCTGAGAGACTTTTATTGATGAGATATACGGCAGTATTCACAGCATCTGCCCAAAAGGTCTTGGGCAAACCTGCATGTAACCTCATGCTCCTGACGCGCTCAAGGATGGTCCTGTTAATGCGCTCAGCCACACCATTTTGCTGCGATGTCCCTGTAATCGTTTTTTGATGGTTGATTTCATTTGCTGCACAATACTCCTTAAATCTCTTATCATAGTATTCTCCCCCATTATCAGATCTGAGACATTTTACTGTTTTACCTGTCTCGTTTTCTACTATTATTTTTTACTTCTTAAATACATCATACACATCAGATTTGTGCTTTAAGAAATAAATCCACAGTTTTCTACTAGCATCATCAATAAAAGAAACAAAATAGCGTGAACCACCAAGAGATGATACCTGTGCCGGTCCCCACACATTAGTGTGTACAAGCTCCAACAGATGCATCTTTGGAGCGCGTCCTGTCTTCTTGAAACTTACCCTCTTCTGCTTGTCATACACGCAGTCCTCGCAGAATTCCAAGTCAATGACTTCAGCCCTGGTAGCTTCCCTTTTGACAATGGCACTTTCATCCCTTTCTCACTCATATGTCCCAACCTCTGATGCCATAACTGTCCATTCACTCTAGTTGATGCGACTGCGAGTGAACTATACGATCTTAAAGTCACGTACAAAGTACCTTCCTTTTTGCCTCGAGATATCACCAAGGCACCTTTTGTGATCTTCCAGGAATCATTGGTGAATGTCGTCACATAACCGGTATCGGCCAACTGCCCCACTAAGATCAAGTTCCGTCTCAAACTCGGTACATGTCTGACATCCTTCAATTTCAAAGCCGTTCTGTCTTTCTGATTTATATGAACGTCTCCCTTTCCAACGATACTGCACGGCTCATCATCACCCAGGTTGACTCTCCCAAAGTCACCTGACACATAATCACGTAGAACTTCCTTACATGAAGTGGCATGAAACGAAGCACCTGAGTCTATAACTCAAGACTCATTCCTCGCATCAAGAGACAAGATCAACACCTCTGTATTACTCTCCTCAGATAGATTCATTGAATCCTTCCCGCATTGAGAGCTTTCTTCTTGTTTCTTAAGCGCCTTGCAATCACGTTTCATGTGCCCCTTCTTGCCGTAATGCCAACACCCATATTTGTCTTTCGGTCCCTTGGACTTCTTCCTCGACTTAGAACGCCCGTGTTTATTGCCTCATTTGTTTAGCCTATTCCTTCAACGTTTAGAGCACTCCCTGAATCCCTGAAACTCCTGATGCCTTTCTTCTAAATTTTTCGCTGAGAATTAGACCAGCCACATCATCAAATTTCAGCTTTGTCAACCCTGAAGAATTGCTCATAGCAAGCACCAAACCATCCCAACTGTCTGGCAGACTCGACAAGATCAATAACACCCTGACCTCATCCTCAAAAATAATACCAACGGATTCCAACTGGCTCGTGACTGTATTGAACTCGTTTAAATGTTCAGTCACGCTCCCACCATCTGACATCTTCATGTTGAATAGTTGTTTCATAAAATGAACCTTGTTGGATGCTCAGGGTTTTTTATACATGGTGGCTACGACTTCCATTAATTCTTTTGTAGTTTTCATCTTGGATATATTGAAGGTGACGCTTTTAGACAAAGAGAGTTGGATTGTTCCTAAAGCCTTCCGATCTAATAAAAACCATTCATCATCTGTCATCTTTTTTGGTTTCTTCTCTTTTCCTCCTAGAGGAATATAGAGGTCATTCTGATACAGATAATCCTTCATCTGCATCTTCCAGAAGGCAAAGTTTGAACCATCAAACTTCTCAATTCTAGTCTTTCCTTCTTCCGTCATCGCTCTCAATAGAATTAAACCAATAGCTTTGATACCAGTTGTTGCGCAACACGCCAACAACGCAGTGAACCGAGATCCAATCTCCGGTCTCACCCACAAACGATAAACAAGAAGAAATATAGACTAGAAACAGAATCAAAGCATTTCAAACAAATCACAAGACAAGATATATGTGGAAAAACCCCAACAAGGGTAAAAAACCACAGATGCAAACTTCCACTATGAAGAAAAACGAAGATTACAAGGCAATATACTAACCTCTCCCTCGGAAGTACAGAGAAAACCCTTTGCCCACACCTTAGAATTATTTCTCATACCCTAGAAAAGCCCTAGGGACACCTATTTATAGTTTAGGCAACTCCCCTTTCTCACCTCTGCGAAAACTGACTCAAATTTCCACAGTCCGTATCAAATCCGGACTCAAATCTAGGTAAGCTCGACTGGTCGTGCGGAGTCTTCGATCGGTCGAGTGGCACCCTCGACCGGTCAAGCACATCCCACGACTAGTCGAGCACTTCGGAAATCCAAAATCCCAACTCGCTGGAAAATGAGTCGAGCCAGTCCACGACTGGTCGAGTGGGCCACTCGACCAGTCGAGCAGGGCACTCGACTGGTCGAGCGGCCCCTAGATGTGGCTCCACATCTCAACACCACCTGCATAATATTATATGTATTTATGCTGTTGTATAAATCAAAGTACTAATCTCTATATTCTGAATATAGATTCACAATACAAGTTAATCTACAATAGGAGTATTTCATATAAGCAAAAAATAGTGATCTGTATGAAATGACCCATAATTCGGATCTTTGGGTTCGGAATGTGACCAAGGGGCTTCGGCGAATTGGGTAACATTCGTTGGTAGTGTGCTTATTGAGTTCACATGATGTGACGGAGTTCGAACGTGACCTAGTACTTTCAAGATGCCTTGAAACTAATAGCAGCGCTTGTATCTGTTCAAGTACAATATTGTCTCACTGAATCCAGTATCTGTTGTGAATTGCAGTGGCTGAAAATGGAGAGGACTGGAGCATGGGTCAGAGGCAGCTGGTCTGTCTAGGAAGGGTGATATTGAAGAGGAGCAAGATCTTGGTACTTGATGAAGCAACTGCTTCAGTCGATACTGCGACCGACAACCTGATTCAACAAACACTAAGGCAACAGTTCTTGGATTGTACAGTCATCACTATAGCACATAGGATAACATCTGTTCTCGATAGCGACATGGTCTTGCTTCTTGATGATGGTTAGCAACTTACTAATCTAGCTTTCTTCTTCCATCTTTTTATCCTTTACTAAGAACTTGATTTTTATTTTAATTATTTTCTAAACAGGTTTGGTTGTGGAACATGACTCGCCAACAAAACTGTTAGAAAACAAATCATCTTCATTTTCAAGACTCGTCTCTGAGTACACTGAGAGGTCAAGCTCAAGTTTTGAAACTTGAACAGTTTCGTAAATGGCTGGTGATGGTTGGTCTGCATTTAGTTGATACATGACCTCGATTGATCGATGATGGTGATAATGGGATGTGATTATATTCAAGACGTCTTCTCTCTTGTGCTGCAAGCACATAAGCATTTCCTTAATATTCTAACTGAAAGAAGAATCCCATGTTTTTGTCGATGGTAACCTTCGCGGTGCCACTTAAAAATAAGGTAATCTCATTTTAGTAATTGCATGTGCTAGAGACTGTGATTGTAGATTATGATTAATCTTCACCAGAATGAAATATGATCTCTAATGCATAACTACCATTAACTAAAATGAAAATAACTCAAATGGGCATGTTTGGGTGCCACTTAAAAATGAGTTCATATCATTTTATTTAATGGTAATTATATATTAGAGATCGATATTTTTTTGCAGGGATCACAGCGAGACCTTGGCAATTTCTCGGTTGGAAATTTTTCAAGAGATTTTCAAAATTTTAAGTTTTTCTCAGGATATTATCGGAAAATTCTCATCAAAAATAATTATTTAAATAAATAGATATTATATGTTAATATAACAAATTCATTGATGTTTTAGTATTTTTCTAAAATCTGCTGATGTGTTTAAAATCTCTGCTATATTTGTTACACGGGTGGAGATTTTTAAAACAATATAACCTAAGGGTGCACACGAAACTGGTAAACCAGACTGGAACGGACCAGATCGACTGCACGGTTCGGTTCAATTCTGAAAATCAAAGAACTAGTTAGTTTAGTTCGGTTCTTAGTTTGATGTAGGACATGAAAATTTATATATGCTATGTAAGATTCCAGGCTTTAGATCATACTAGTTCAGAAACAATCACACAAAATTTCACATCCCACAAAAAAGTCAAGCATTCAACAAGGGGAATCTATGCGGGTCCAGGCCTACACATGATAGGTCTAGATCAATTAAAGTTATAGACCAAATAATGCTCAAAGGAGAGTAAATTCATCCACACATGTACAGAAATATTTTTTCAATCCAAGGCCTTCACAAGTTTCGATTCGAGGTACCCTAGGGTTAGAAAAAGGGGCAAAGAAATTAGAATTTAAGAAAATATGGGGTTAAGGTTAGGGAAATCAGGTAAGAGAGAAGTGAATGAGATGAGAGAGTGAACTTGAAGCCAATCCGCGCGTGTGGACAACAGGCCAGGCCTGACGCACGTGCGTTGATGGCTGTCCGCATGTGCGTGGGGCCCACGAACCCAAAAACCCTTAGCTAGGGTTTGCTCGGCCAAGGCTAGGCTACACAACCACCAAGTTTTAGCCCGATCCAAGGTCTGGTCCACGTGTGGTGCTCCACCGAAGTTTTAGCCCTCCTGCAGGGCCGGATTCCGGAAATTTGTTTCAGAGAAGGATTGGTTGCAAAAAAATGATCGATTTGAAGGTTGAATGGCTGTAAGAAAAGGCCGTAAATATGGATGGTAAGAGATGGGGACGAATCGGGATGGGTGTGGCTTCGCACCACGGTAGTAGCCCTTCGTAGAAGGGAGGGTTTTGCACCCAATTAGGCTTTCACAACTCAGAGAGGAGCAGAAAAACGCAGAAATTTTATTCAATCTTCAATAAGAAAAAAGACTATAAGGGGTGCCTATTTATAATAAAATCTTATACCCCAAAACTCGCGCTATGTGCACAACCTATTATTTAGAGACGAAGTAACCACAAATAACAACTAATCAAATTAATCTAAACCGTCCATGATGTTCCTAATAACAATAATAACCAAAACTCAAAGTACTAGATTGTTTGGAATAGTGGGCCACGATCATGAGAACCCATGGTGGGATTTAAATGACGATTGGGTCCACTCCAAGGAACCAAAATGCAGTCCTCTAACTAGGAGGTCCCTGGACGTCATCGATCCAGATCGATGGTGGGGCCCTCCTCCTTGCGTACGTGCGTAGGGGGGGCATGTGCGTGTGATGTCCTCATCAACTCTTCCTGGCTGCGAAGATTTCGCCACTGGCGAAATAAAACTCCTGAACCGCTCTAAGATGTGAGGATCAAGTGTCTGAAGCTCCTCCTTAGTGAGCCACGTACTATCTGAAGTTGAGCGTGACTTCCACTTGACCAGGAACTTTTGAAATCCGCTGTCCGACGTTTATACTATCTAATGATCCAGGATATCCTCTATCTCCTCTCTGGGTGTGGGAAGGGTGGGTATGGGAGGTAGAGGTTGGGAAGATGTCATGGATCAAGGGACAGGTCTGAGGAATCCGGTTGGTTAGGCGAAGGGCAGGACAATGTATCAGTGGTCCCCTGAAAAGCAACTAAATCCTCCACATTAAATGTGAAACTAATTCCCATGGAAGGTGGAAGATCTACCACATACACATTGAGACCGTTTCATTTTATAATTTTGAATGGTCTAGTGTTACGTGCGTGTAATTTACGAATGGCCCCCTGAGGGTACCGCTAGGGCCTAATGCGGGCCATCGCAGAGTCCCCTACATTGAATTCCTTGAAACGTTTATGCTGGTCTGTAGAAAATTTGTAATGTTCATTACTAGTAGCGATCTTTCGTCTGATTTTTTGATGCAATGAATGAATGTGCTGCGCAAAAGACTCTGCAAAATCTGATGGCTTATGGGAGAGTGACATAGGGATAAGATCAATAGACTTCCTAGGCTTATAACTAGTAACGACTTCAAAAGGACTTAGACCAGTGGACCTATTGACATAACTATTAAACATAAACTCAGCTATAGGTAGTACAGTATTCCATGTCCTGGTGTGCTCCACTACTAAACATCTGGCAAACTCCCTAGGCTCCTATTGACCATCTCAGTTTGACCATCGGTCTGAGGGTGGTAGGCAGGAAAAAATTAGAGCCTAGTATTCATCATGTGACATTGTGTCTTTCAAAAGTAACTCATGAATTGCACGTCACTATCAAATACTATGGTTTTTGGTAACCCATGCAGTTTGACGACCTCACTAAAGAACAACTTGGCAACATGAGATGCATCGGAGGTCTTAAAACAAGGAATGAATTGTGGGCCATTTTAGAAAAATGGTCTACGACAATAAATATGAAATTGTGTTTCCGAATAATCTTGGGGAGTCCAAGCATGAAGTCCATACTGATGTCCTGTCAAGGGATGAATGGAACTGGCAAAGGTGTGTATAATCTTGTATTTTGCTTTTTCTGCTTCGCCAGTTGACAAGTATGACATTGCCCTATAATTTTGGCCACGTCTCGCTTGAGGCTTGGCCAATAAAACCTATCATCCACTAGGGCAATGGTCTTGTCTCGATCGAAATGACCCGCGACCCCTCCTGAATGTGACTCCCAGATAAGAAAATCACGGAGGGAGGTGTGAGGTATGCACAAGCGGTCACTCATAAACAAACATTCGTCTAAAATCAAGTACTCACTGTTAGCTCCTGACGTACTCCCTAACAATGATGTGTATACAACTCTAAAATTTGGACACTCAGAATAATCTTCTTTGATGTACTCACGGCCCATGACTTCGACACTCATGGAATTGAGTAACACGACTCGACGACTCAACGCGTCGGCAGACTTATTCTCTACACCGACCTTGTGCTTAAGTACAAAAGTGTACTCTTGAAGGAATAACACCCACTTGGCGTGCCTAGGGTTTAATTTCTTCTGAGAGTTCAGATATCTCAAGGCCTCGTGATCTGAGACAAGACGAATTCTTGTGGCAATAGGTAATGACACCAGTGGCGCAGTGATTGCACTACCGCATAAATTCTTTGTCATAGGTGGAATATTTTTGTTTCGCTTAATTTAGTTTCTCACTAAAAAAGGCGACAGGGTGCCCTTCCTGACTAAGTACTCCTATGTTGACTCCTGATGCATCACATGCGACTTCAAAAACTTCGAAAAATCCAAAAGTCTGGTGAATGGAGTTTCGGTCATCCTGACATTTATCTCCTTGAACGCCTTCGAGGTTGCCTTTGTCCATTGACACTCTTCCTTTTTTGTGCTCCGTGATGGGAGCCATAATGGAACTGAAGCTTCGAATGAACCGCTTATAGAAGGTGGCTAAGCCGTGAAAGCTGCGCAACTTGTAAATATTGCGGGATTCATGCCAATTGATAATGGCTTTGACCTTCTCGGGATTCACTGATACGCCCTCAGCTGACATAACAAAACCTAGGAAGATAATACTACTAGGCAAAAATACACACTTCTTTAGGTTGGCGTACAATTTCTCGGCTCTAAGGATCCCACAAACCTGCCTCAAATGGTTGAGGTGTTGTTCTTTGATCATGCTATAAATCAAGATATCATCAAAGAATAGGATCAGGAACTTCCCTATGAAGGGCCTTAACACTTGGGTCATCACACGCATGAAAGTGCTTGGGGAGTTAGTCAGCCCAAAAGGCATAACTAGCAATTCGTACAGCCCATCCATCGTCTTGAAGGACATCTTTCACTCATCAGCAGGGCGTACACGGATTTGGTGATAGCTACTATTGATGTCAATTTTCAAGAAGATAATAGCATTAGCCATCATATCCAACATGTCATCAAGATGCAGTATGGGAAACCGATACTTGATTGTGATTTCGTTGATGGCCCTACTATCAACACACGTCCTACATATGCCATCCTTCTTAGGTGTAAGAAGGGCGGGCACGACACACAGGCTCATGCTCTCTCGAATAAAACCCTTTTCTAGGAGCTCATCAATCTACTTCTTTAACTTTGCATCTCCTTTCGGTTCATTCTGTAATGAGGGAGGTTTGATAGAGTTGCCCCATGGACTAAATCAATGGCGTGTTGTATGTCCCTCATAGGGGGAAGCTCATCCGGTAGATCTGTAGGAAAGACATCACGAAACTGATCCACTACCGAAATAACCTCAGTGGGTAACTCTACACTAGCCTCCGGTGCACTCTCCGTAGCCATAAGGGCGTACACTATCGAGTTCGACTCAGTCTCTCACTCAAAGTCCTTGGCATTTAGAATATGGAAAGGTTTAGACTTGGACTTCGATTCCCTCAATTCTTTTAAGCCGCTCACACTACTCTGCGTGGTGGACTCCTTTTCAGTCGTGTTCTTGGATGGAAGTGGATTTAGTTTGACCTTTTTGCCCTCAAACTAGAATGTATACACATTTGAATGACCAAATATTGTAACATCTCTGTCATAGAGCTAGGGCTTACCCAGAATAATATGGCCAACATCCATGGGAACAACATCGCACCAGATTTTGTCTTTATATAATCCAAACTGAATAGGAACAAGACAACGGTGCGAGACTGGAATGGAAGTCTCGTCAACCTAAGAGACTCTATAGGGTTGAGGATGGGCTTCGAGCTTCAAGCCCAAATGGCTCACCGTACCAGTTGATGCCACATTGGCACAACTACTACTGTCCACGATCATCTTGCAACTCTTATCCCCACACTTTGCATAGGTATAGAAGATCGTGTTACAGCACCAATCTTCGGTATTCTTTGCTTGGGCAAAGGTATAACGCACAACTGTCAGGATCGTAGACTCTTGCGCTCCCTCTTCCTCATCACTAAGGGTTTCTGCTGGCTTATACTCTTCCTCCTTACCGTCACTTTCTGGGGGCACTACTTCTACTTACCCATCAATAAAGAGCACATTGGTACCCTCTTTCGTGCTGCACTGGTGGGTAAAGTGACCAAACTCTTGACACCCAAAACACGTAGTTGCTCCACTTGTACGCCAGCTAAACCCGATAAACTCTTTACCCTTATCATCCTTGGGCCTGGACTGAGAACTACTGGAAGGTTTTTTTTGGTATCAAGTACTAGACTTGGCCCCAGAAGGGTTGGCCTTAGCGCCAGAATCGCGAAACTCAAACTGTCTTCCCACAGATGCTTTAAGGTATTACTCGACCTCCAATACTACTTGATACATTTGTTCAAGAGTGTCTATATCATTAGCAAGCAACTCTCTCCTAATGTCAGAATGGAGGCCCGTCTTAAATCGAGCAAGGGTGAGTACGAGGTCTTCATCAACTTCACAATGGATCAAGTACTCTTTAAAATTCTCAATGTATTCAGCAACACTCATGGAACGCTGTCGAAGAGACTGCCATTCATCAACCGACCTCAAGTGGTAAGAAAAAGAGTGGTATTTTTCCTTAAGAGTTTCTTTCATTTCTTCCTAATGGACTATTGGGAGTTCCCTCGCCCTTTCTTTCTTTCGCTCTACAGTATCCCAAAACCTCTTTGCTTGGCCCACAAGCTTCATCTTGGCGAATGGTCACTCCCCAAGTATAGGGTTGTGATGTAGTAATAAACTCAGTAAGACCGAGGTCGAATCCCAAGGGACTGAAACCTGTACGTTATCTGAAACTAGGTAGAATTAGAACTAGACTACGATGAAATCTAAATTGATTATAATTTGAGGAGTAATAATGAAATATTAATGTAAAACTTAAGAAATTTAGAGGTAGGAAACTAGGGATTCAAAGGATCCACTTGTAGAGATCAGAGAGATCTTATGCCTGTTTCAAGAACTCAACTGGACTTAGAGTCTCATCTTCATCCAGTTGAAGGGTGTAACCATGAAAATCAACTGAACTTCCTTTGATATAGTTTTCAAGAAATGAAAGGTATATGAATTAGAATGGATTCCATCACCAAACCATGCCCAGGAGACAAAGTAAACAACAGAATTAAACTAATTAAAAACCAATCAACATGTTATGAGGGTTAGGAAGAGTTTCGTCATCCAACCATGCCCAAGAGACGATGGTGAACAACAAGGCTTCCTGACATCATAATCAAAAGAAGGAAAGGAACATGCTCAAAACTATCGCAGACCCATTGTAATTTTAGTCACAACAGACCATTAAAAACTGAAAACATTTCCTTAATTAAACTAGTATCAAGTTCAATTCAATCTAAATAAAAGGCATAAACAAAAAAGTCTCCCCATCACGCTACAAGCTTCACCTCTTAGCCCTAGCTAAGAGGTTTAGCTCAACATGATGGAGCTAGATCTCTCAAAAATAGAAAATAAAAACATAATAAAAGAAATTTCTAAACAAATACTTCTCTATTTCTCTTCCTCTCTCCCTGACGTCCCAGCCAACTGAATGCCTCCACCGCAGATCGGATAGAAATTGAATCCCTTCTCTTCTCTCTCTCTCTCTTTTCCTTTTATAACAGCAGCAAGTCGGCTAGAAGAACCGACCTTCTTACGCACACCCTTTCGCAGACGAACCGTACTCTGTTTTTCGCAAAAGAGACACAACCTGCGTTTGAATCAATTTTTGAAAGCAAGATTGCTCCACTCAAGCAATCCGACTTCTTGGGCAGGGTAAAAACCCCCTTATCTGGCTTATGAACGGTCCGGATCACGCATTCAAACGTGATCTTGATCACGTTATTGGCCCACAAAGTCCAGGCGCTGTTCGGACGCACGGCCTGCGTAAAGGCTTACGCTGTGTTGATGGTGGAGCCCATTATTGATTTTAACAGGAGAATCCAAGCCGTCCATTGCGTTCCTCTCGAAAAACAGGTTGGAAAGGGGTATTTATGTACGTCTTTTGATGCGGCCCATTGAATCTTTGCTTCCATCATTCATCCTTCGTTTTAACGGTTAAAAACCGATCTTTGTTGTTCTCTGGAATTACGTCACCTAGGTTAGGATGATGGGGAGCGTGGGCTTCTTATGGACGGTACAGATCCGACCGATGAAGCACGATGGTGGCCCACAAGATTCCTCTGCAGGCTCTGTTCTTGCGTAAATAGAGAAAAAACGGATTTCTTCCGCTGTGCTGCTGGTGGGGCCCATGATTAAATTCAGTTGGGAAATCCACACCGTCCATTGAAATCCTGGCAAAAATCCAGTTAGGAAAGAGTAGTTTTGGTAGGTTCTTGTGTGGCCCACTGTACTAACTCAATTCACCATTCATCTTACATCTTTTGACGATCCACGTGCATACACATGTATGGGTCCAAAAGTCCACCTAGGTGAGGGTATTCCCTACCCCAGAGACATAATGGATGGCTCTGATCATCATAATGGATGATGGATGGGCCCCACAACGATCAACTGGTGGACGTGCGTCCGACTGTTGGCGTGGAAGATGATTTTGAGTCGGTCAACACACGCTGACCGACTTCATAGGATGCGGCGCACGTTGAGTGCACCTACGCACTGTGCACTGGCATTGCTAGTGGGATCCACTCGTGATGTTCATGATAAATCCGCTCCGCTCATCTGAATTTTCAGTTTATTTAACCTGTTGAGATCATAATTGAAGCATATTCGGATGCCAGGTGGGCCCTAAATTAGGATTTAAAGGGGCTGATCTGTCTGTTGGGCTACTTGCATAGGGATCCGGGAGCTGATATTCAACGTGTACGGTTAATTTATGGTCTTCAGGCTATGTATGAAGTTTAGAGCCGATCGGATGGTGGGAACCCTGTGATCTTGCATTATGGACGTCTTTCAGGCCTGTTTAAAGTGAGTGGCTGGAATTTCTCTAATCTCCGGCGTGTAAATCCTCTATCTTGGTCTCATGGGGTCCCGTCCAATGCCTTGGTGATGCTTGAGCATTAAATCCATGCCTTTAGCCTCCTTTTCAATCCATGCTCGTCAATTCTCCTTGCATCACAAACACGGTTAAAATAGCCCGTTAAAACATTATCATGTTCGTAATTCAGGTAACAACTAGGGTCTAATATGCAATATTTGACCCTCAACACAACCCCCAACTAGCATTTTGCTAGTCCCAAGCAAAGTATGCGAAAAATAAATTGAGATTTCTAGGACGATTTCTAAGAACTCGAGTGATTTTCGAAAACAATCCAGATACCAAAAGTCTAAGATTCATGAATGTTGGGTATTACATTCATCGATACTCAAGCGCACAGTAGACTTCATAATCATGATCAAAGTATCAATCCAGCAATTAGCAAAAATTTTAAACATTAAGATCCATGAGTGTATAATGTAATCTCCGCTTTATCATTAAGGTTCACTTCTCTATTTCGTGATATCATTGGTAATTAATAAGAGAATTCATGTCAACCAAAACCTAAACCCAAAACCTGCCCCATAGATCAACCTACCAACTTGTGATTTTTCCATTGATGAGCAGGGGAATCGAATCCGCACCTATAAGGAGTAAACCCATGGTGAAGACCGTTCACCCAATCCGTTTCCGAATGTCAATTGTGGGGAATCGAACCTTCACCTATAAGGAGCAAACCTATGGTGAAGACCATTCGCCCAACCCTGAATATTTTCTTTTTCTTCAATTCTTCTTTTTCTTTTTCTATTGATCATGATGGGCAAATTTTCCAAGCTGGTTCCTTACATGCTTAATGATTACTAAGTTAACCCTTCAATATCAAACTGAAACCTTAATGTGAAAGTGAGATGTGACATGTGAAAACATGACTCAATCAATGTTTACAACTTTTAATTCTGGATTAACAATTCAAACTTAATTGTAAAATCTAAAAGATACTGAATCCAAGAGTCATAAATTACCAACATTACGTATCTTGAAATTTTAAGTGCCCTAGATGGCTGTCAAAATCACTTCGAATTCACAAGAAATTTCAAAAAAAATTAAAAATTTTCACAATTTTTGCTCAAGACCCAGAAAACACTTATTAGGAAACCTAATCTCCCACCCCCAACCTAAAATCTATATTGTCCTCAATGTAAAAGAAATAAGCATGCAATGCACATGGGACAACGAAAATAGAAGAGTGATGGAAAGATAGTACCTGGACGAAAGAATTAAGAGGCTTTCCAAAGATATCTACGTAAGAACGGGTCAGCACAAGAGAGAAACCAATAGAAGTAAAATAAAAATAACAAAAATAAAATCCTACCTACACCACTTTCGCAGGTGCTCTCGATTGCATTTAGCGTATGCAACAAGCCTTTAAACCCCTAGGTTGCCCCTAGTGGACGAGTTGTGGTCTCGTGAGGGTTTGCAGCAATGTTACCCACAAACATTGAACTAACTAACTAGGAAAATGAAACGGAATGAAAAGCTGGGTTGGCTCCCACGAGTGCTAAGTTTACCGTCTATCCTAAAACAACATAAAGGAAACTACCCTAGGCCTATGAAAACAAGAAACCTACCTATACCTCCATCAGACTATGAGATCAATTCCGGTAAACAGGATCAGTCAGAGGTATGGACATGTCCTCTGAATGAAATTTCTCGACAAATGGCTTTAAGCGATGTCCATTTACTTTAAACTCCTTGCCATTGTCAGGATCTCTTATCTCAACGGCCCCATGAGGATACGCAGTGACCACAATGTAAGGGCCAATCCAACAAGATCGAAGCTTACCTGGAAAGAGATGTAATCGAGAGTTATACAAAAGGACTTTCTGACCAGGTGTGAATGATTTTCGTATAATACGTTGGTCATGAAATGCCTTCATTCTGTCCTTATAAATTCTCGAGTTCTCGTATGCATCGTTCTGGATTTCTTCGAGTTCATTCAACTGAAGTTTGCGTAGCGAGCCAGCGTTGTCCAGATTGAAATTCAATTTTTTAATTGCCCAGTAGGCTCTATGTTCCAACTCCACAGGCAAGTGGCAAGCCTTCCCATAGACAAGTCTAAAGAGAGACATTCCAACAGGAGTTTTAAACACAGTACGGTAAGCCCATAAGGCATCAGTCAATCAGATTGACCAATCCTTACGGTCAGGGTTAACCGTTTTCTCCAAAATGTGTTTGATCTCCCTATTAGAAATCTCAACTTGCCCACTTGTCTGTGGGTGATATGGGGGTGCTCACCTTTTGAGAGATATCGTATTTCTTCATTAAACTCTCGAATGACCTTTACAAAAGTGTGAGCCCCCATCACTAATGATAGCTCGAGGCGTTCCGAATCGGGAAAGGATGTTCTCTTTTAGGAATTTAATGACCGTGCGATGGTCATTATTCCGACACGGAATTGCTTCAACCCATTTAGTGACATAGTCTACAGCGAGCAAAATATATAGATTTTCAAAAGATTGGGGGAATGGTCCCATGAAATCAATGCCCCAGTAATCAAATGCCTCGATGATAAGAATGGGATTCAAGGGCATCATATTTCGACGGGACAACGCTCCCAATTTCTGACAACGCTCACAAGCTTTGCAAAACTCATGAGTGTCCCTGAACATAGTGGGCCAGTAGAAGCCACACTGCAGAATCTTGGTCATGGTCTTTTTAGTAGAAAAGTGACCACCACAGGCCTGTGTGTGACAAAAGGAGATGACACTCTGATGCTCATCGCCTGGCACACATCTCTTCAGGATTTGGTCTGGGCAATATTTAAACAAATATGGATCGTCCTAGAAAAAGTTACGTACCTTAGTAAAGAATTTCTTCTTATCTTGTGCAGTCCAATGTGTCGGTATGGAACCTGTGGCAAGATAATTAGCGATATCAGCAAACCAAGGTGAATGGGAGACTCTGAACAGTTGTTCATCAGGGACCATATCATTGATATGGGTCGCCTCAAGGGAATCAGAGGTATTAAGGCGAGAAAGGTGATCGGCCACTACGTTCTCTACTCCCTTTTTATCTTTTATTTCTAGGTCAAATTCCTGAAGTAAGAGGATCCATCGTATCAGGCGGGGCTTAGCATCATTCTTAGACAGAAGATACTTGAGTGCCGCGTGATCAGTGTAAATAATGATCTTAGATCCAATCAAGTAGGACCGAAATTTGTCCAAAGCGAACACTACGGCCAAGAGTTCCTTTTCTGTAGTTGAGTAGTTCACTTGGGCAGGATTTAGAGTCTTACTCGCATAATGAATAACGTAGGGTTTCTTATCTTTTCGCTGGCCTAGAACCGCCCAAAGAGCATAATCAGACGCGTCGCACATAAGTTCAAAAGGAATGCCCTAGTCGGGTGGTTGTATGATGGGTGCACTAGTCAACATGCCCTTAAGCTTAGTGAAAGCTTCCTGACATGTCTCAGTCCACTCGTATAGTGTATCCTTTTGAAGTAGATTACACAAAGGACGAGAGAGGAGACTAAAGTCTTTTATGAATCGCCTGTAAAATCCTGCGTGTCTTAAGAAGGATCGCACGCCTCTAATGTTCTTGGGTGGAGGTAGGTTAGAGATAAGATTGATTTTTGCCTTATCCACCTCGATTCCTTTGGACGAGATAATATGTCCAAGGACAATTCCCTTATGAACCATGAAATGACACTTCTCCTAATTAAGTACCAAGTTCTTTTCTTCACATCTTCTCAGCACACATTTAAGACTCTGTAAGCACTCGCTGAAATATGAACTGAAAACAGAGAAATCGTCCATGAAGACCTCTAGATATTTCCCCACCATGTCAGAAAAGATACTCATCATACATCGCTAAAAGGTGGCAGGGGCATTACATAATCCGAATGACATCCTTCTGTAGGCAAAGGTGCCGTAGAGACACGTAAATGTGGTCTTTTCCTGGTCCTCAGGGGCGATTTCAATCTGATTGTAGCCCGAATACCCGTCAAGGAAACAGTAATAGGAATGACCAGATAGCCTTTCCAAGATTTGATCAATAAAGGGCAAAGGAAAGTGGTCCTTCCTCGTGACGGTATTCAACTTTCTGTAGTCAATGCACATTCTCCAACCAGTAGTAACTCTAGTTGACACGAGTTCATTATTGGCATTGGCTATGATGGTGATCCCGGACTTCTTAGGAACCACCTGAGTTGGACTCACCCATTGACTATCGGATATGGGGTATATGATACCCACATCTAATAGTTTAAGAACCTCAGCCTTAACCACTTCTCTCATGTTTGGATTTAGTCTACGTTGTGATTGCCGAGCGGTCTTCGCATTATCCTTAAGATATATGCAGTGAGTACAAATCGAGGGGTCGATTCCCTTGAGGTCCGCTATCGTCCATCCAAAGGCTCCCTTATGCTCAATGAGAGTAGATATGAGCATACTCTCCTGTTCTTTCTCCAGGTGGGCACAGATCACCACCGGGTATGTCTCATCTTGACCAAAATAGACATATTTCAAATTAGAGGGCAAATGTTTTAGGTCAAGCTTCGGTGGCTTGAGGTTAGACGACAGAGGCACTACATCAGTTTGGGGCAACTCTTCAAATTGTGGCCTCCACCGGTTAACTTCAAGTACCGGTGTAGTATCAAGTAAGGCACACGTCTCCCTAATCATGTCATCATTAAAATCATGGGAGTGAGCCAGGCATGTCTCTAGAGGGTCAGAGGATAAGGTCAAAGGTGTCGTATCTTCCACTAAAGATTCAATCATGTTAATGTTGTGGAAATCGTCATCATCCTCTAAGTTTCTGCCGTTATGGAAAAAGATGTTTGACTCCAATGTCATATTCCCAAAGGACATAGTCATGATACCATTCCTGTAATTGATAATTGCGTTTGAAGTGGCAAGGAATGGGCGACCAAGAATGACAGGAATCTGAGTGTTCATGTTGTTGATGGGTTCGGTGTCCAGGATGATTAAATCTACAGGGTAGTAAAATCTATCAACTTGGACCAACACATCCTCAATTATCCCTCTTGGTACACGAACAGAGTGATCAGCACGTTGTAGTGTGATTAGGGTGGATTTTAATTCACCCAAACCTAACTGTTTGTATACCGAGTAGGGAATCAGATTGACGCTCGCTCATAAGTCAAGAAGTGCATGATCAATTCGGTGGTCCCCGATTACACATGATATGGTTGGGCTACCGGGATCTTTGAATTTCTGTGGCATGTCTTGCTTTAGGATGACACTCACTTTCTCGGTCAAGAAGATCTTCTTTTGAATACTCTGTCGTCGTTTGGTCATGCATAAGTCTTTCAGGAATTTGGCATATAAAGGTATCTGTTTTACGACATCAAGTAGAGGAATGTTGACTTTTACTTGTTTCAACACCTCTAGGATATCCTAAGAGTTAGAGAGAGGTTTTGGTGAGACCAACCATTGGGGAAATGGAGCAACTAGCTTTTCTAAAAGTTTCGGTTCTAATTTTTGTGGAACCTCACTAGATCCATCATTGTTTTCCTCTTCTGGTTCTTGAGGCTTTTCGGGCCTAACCGGAAGGGTTTTATCAATGATCTACCCACTCCTAAGAGTGGTGATGGATTTAGCGTGCTCCATTTGATTTGAAGAGCTGGGATTACATATCTCGTATTGCGGTTTAGGATTGGGGAGCGGTTGTGCAGGAAGCATCCCCTTTTCTATAACCATCATATGTGAATCCATCTTTTGCATAAAATCTCGCATTGCCTGGGTCAACTCTTGCATGGAATTTTGAACCGGTTCTTCTTGAGGTTTTCTCTGAATTGGATTTTGATTGAAGAAATTTTGAGGGGTAGCAGTTTGTCCATTTCTCCAACTAAAGTTTGGATGATTTTTCCAACCAGGATTGTACGTATTAGAGGTCAGTCCATTGAAAGGTCTTTGATAAGTATTTACGGCATTGGATTGTTCATTCAACACTTCTCAAAAGACGGGTATCGTAAGACAATTTTCAATTGTATGAATGTTGCAATCACAAATGCCGCAAACACTTTCATTAACCTTATCCTTCTTTCCTTCCATGGCCTCAACTTTTCTTATGAGCGTAGTCACTTTATACTTGAGATCGTCCTCTTCTTTCAAGAGATACAATCCACATTTCTCCTTAGATTGAGTCGGCCTAGACGTGGTGTTCGATTTTGGGTAATAGTCTCATGATTGTGTTTTTTCAGCAAGACTATCGAGGTAATCCCATACCTCGTTAACATTTTTATTAATGAATTCTCCATTACACATTGTCTCGACCATTTGGCGCATGGAAGATGTCAGTCCATCATAGAAAAAATTTGTAATGCGCCACGTTTCAAAGTCGTGTTGTGGGCATGAATTGACCAAATCCTTGAACCTTTTCCAACATTGGCAATTCCCTTTGCATATCATTCCATGTGCGAATGGATCTAGGACGCAGTGAATGTAACCACGTCTTAGCCTTCTCCTTCAAGGAAAAAGGAAAGAGTTTCAGCCTGACTGTGTCCTCAGACATATTTTGAAAATATAAAGTAGCTATGATCTCATCAAACTCTTTCAAATGTAGATATGGTTCTTCAGATTCAAGCCCATGGAACTTAGGAAGGAGTTGGATAACCCCTGGCTTGATGTCCATATGTCCTGTATTTTTAGGAAAAATCATGCATGAGGGCGTACTTAGCCCCGCTGGTTGTAAATAATCCCGTAAAGTACTAGGCGAGGGTGCTTGGTACACCTCATTCTCATCCTGAATGTCCTCCACCTTAGGTTGGGGTAGAAGAGGTTGGTTTTCAGCCATCACTTCAATTAACTCAGGGGGTTTCGAGTGGTGTCTAGTCCTGCGATGGATAGTCAACCCCTCAACCAATCCTCCTTCAGTCAAAAGACGTCGAGTGTTATCACAGGCCCACTTGGGCATGAAACACTCGCAGCCCTCAATCAAAACCTAATCCTAAGAAAGGAAAAGAAAATCTAGAAAGAAAAAAAGGGTTGGAAAGAAGTTACCAAATTGGAGTCCCTAAGTTAAAAACCTGGAAAAGAAAACAAAATAAGTCAGTTTCTAAAGAGAAGGTCTAGAATTAGAAAATCCTTAAAAAGAAGGATAGAAGTAAACTAGATTCTAAAAAAAAAAAAAAAAAAATTCCTAGAGGAAAGTGGAAATTTCTAAAATAAATTAGGAAAGTCCTAAACTAGAAAGTAAGTTATTAAAAGAGATCTGAAAAATAGAAAGTAAAGAAAAAGCTCACCGAATTAGAAATTTCTATCTTAAAAGCCTACAAAATAGGAAAGTTAGTTTCTAAACAAAAAGTCTACAAGTAGAAATTTTCTAAAAATAAATTAGAAAACAAAGTTAGATTCTAAAAGAGTTAGAATTAGAAAGTTACTAAAAATAAAAATAGAAAGTTAGTTTCTAAAAAGGAAAGTTTCAGAATTAGAAAGTTTCTAAAATAGAAAATCTAAACCTAAAATTAGAAAGTTTCTAAAAATAAAATAAAGAAAATATGAGTTAGTTTCTAAAATTAGTAAGAATTTCTAAAAAGGGAAATAACTAACTTAGTTTCTAAAAACAAAAGAGGAAAGTTTCTAAAAATAAACTATTTCCTAAATTAGGAAAATACTAGAATTAGAAAATTTTTAAAATTCAAACCCTAATTCTAAAAATAGAGAAAGTAGAGGAATTAGAAAGGGATTACCAATTTAGAAGTTTATGTTAGGATCCTACAAAACAAGAAAACAGGTTAGTTTCTAGAAATCAGAAAAACCTAAACCTAAAGTTAGAAAAATTCTAACCTTAAACTATTCCTAAAACTAGTTAATTTTAGAAAACGAAATCGTCAGTTCCCGGCAACGGCGCCAAAAACTTGGTCACTCCCCAAGTATAGGGTTGTGATGTAGTAATAAACTCGGTAAGACCGAGGTCGAATCCCAAGGGACTGAAGCCTGTACATTATCTGAAACTAGGTAGAATTAGAACTAGACTACGATGAAATCTAAATTGATTATAATTTGAGGAGTAATGGTGAAATATTAATGTAAAACTTAAGAAATTTAGAGGTAGGAAACTAGGGATTCAGAGGATCCACTTGTAGAGATCAGGGAGATCTTATGCCTGTTTCAAGAACTCAACTGGACTTAGAGTCTCATCTTCATCCAGTTAAAGGGTGTAACCATGAAAATCAACTGAACTTCCTTTGATATAGTTTTCAAGAGATGAAAGGTATATGAATTAGAATGGATTCCATCACCAAATCATGCCCAGGAGACAAAGTAAACAACAGAATTTAACTAATTAAAAACCAATCAACATGATATGAGGGTTAGGAAGGGTTTCATCATCCAACCATGCCCAGGAGATGATGGTGAACAACAGGGCTTCTTGACATCATAATCAAAAGAAGGAAAGGAACATGCTCAAAGCTATCGCAGACCCATTATAATTTTAGTCACAACAGACCATTAAAAACTGAAAACATTTCCTTAATTAAACTAGTATCAAGTTCAATTCAATCTAAATAAAAGGCATAAACAAAAAAGTCTCCCCATCACGCTACAAGCTTCACCTCTTAGCCCTAGCTAAGAGGTTTAGCTCAACATGATGGAGCTAGATCTCTCAAAAATAGAAAATAAAAACATAATAAAAGAAATTTCTAAACAAATACTTCTCTATTTCTCTTCCTCTCTCCCTGACGTCCCAGCCAACTGAATGCCTCCACCGTAGATCGAATAGAAATTGAATCCCTTCTCTTCTCTCTCTCTTTTCCTTTTATAACAGCAACAAGTCGGCTAGAAGAACCGACCTTCTTACGCACACCCTTTCGCAGACGAACCGCACTCTGTTTTTCGCAAAAGAGACAACCTGCGTTTGAATCAATTTTTGAAAGCAAGATTGCTCCACTCAAGCAATTCGACTTCTTGGGCAAGGTAAAAACCCCCTTATTTGGCTTATGAACGGTCTGGATCACGCATTCAAACGTGATCTTGATCACGTTATTGGCCCACAGAGTCCAGGCGCTGTTCGGACGCACGGCCTGCGCAAAGGCTTACGCTGTGTTGATGGTGGAGCCCATTATTGATTTTAACAGGAGAATCCAAGCCGTCCATTGCGTTCCTCTCGAAAAATCGGTTGGAAAGGGGTATTTATGTACGTCTTTTGATGCGGCCCATTGAATCTTTGCTTCCATCGTTCATCCTGCGTTTTAACGGTTAAAAACCGATCTTTGTCGTTCTCTGGAATTGCGTCACATAGGTTAGGATGATGGGGAGCGTGGGCTTCTTATGGACGGTCCAGATCCGACCGATGAAGCACGGTGGTGGCCCACAAGATTCCTCTGCAGGCTCTGTTTTTGCGTAAACAGAGAAAAAATGAATTTCTTCCACTGTGCTGCTGGTAGGGCCCATGATTAAATTTAGTTGGGAAATCCACACCGTCCATTGAAATCCTGGCGAAAATCCAGTTAGGAAAGAGTAGTTTTGGTAGGTTCTTGTGTGGCCCACTATACTAACTCAATTCGCCGTTCATCTTACGTCTTTTGACGATCCACGTGCATACACGTGTATGGGTCCAAAAGTCCACCTAGGTGAGGGTATTCCCTACCCCAGAGACACAATGGACGACTCTGATCATCATAATGGATGATGGATGAGCCCCACAGTGATATACCGGTGGACATGCGTCCGACCGCTGGCGTGGAAGATGATTTTGAGTTGGTCAGCACACGCTGACCGACTTCATAGGATGCGGTGTACGTTGCGTGCACTTACGCACTGTGCACTGGCATTGCTAGTGGGATCCACTCGTGATGTTCATGATAAATCTGCTCCGCTCATCTGAATTTTTAGCTTATTTAACCTATTGAGATCATAATTGAAGCATATTCGGATGCCAGGTGGGCCCTAAATAAGGATTTAAAGGGGCTGATCTGTCCATTGGGCTACTTCCATAGGGATCCGGGAGCTGATATTCAACGTGTACGGTTAATTTATGGTCTTCAGGCCATGTATAAAGTTTAGAGCCGATCGGATCGTGGGAACCTTGTGATCTTGCATTATGAATGTCTTTCAGGCCTGTTTAAAGTGAGTGGCTGAAATTTCTCTGATCTCCGGCGTGTAAATCCTCTATCTTGGTCCCATGGGGTCCCATCCAATGCCCTGGTGATGCTTGAGCGTTAAATCCATGCCTTTAGCCTCCTTTTCAATCCATGCTCGTCAATTCTCCTTGCATCACAAACACGGTTAAAATAGCCCGTTAAAACATTATCATGTTCGTAATTCAGGTAACAACTGGGGTCTAATATGCAATATTTGACCCTCAACAGCGAATAAGACTAGACGAGCATCCGACATATCATATCTCTCAAAATAGTGGTCCATATCCGCCAACCAATTTAGAAACGCTTTAGGGTCCAAGTGGCCATCAAAAGTGGGGCATCTACTTTTACTCATTTGAGGAGTTGCGCATCGGGGTCATAGTGGCCTTGATTTCCTTTAGGGGGTGGGTGCACGGGTGCGCCCATAACCAATTCCTTCACCCCCTCCATTCCTTGGTCTATCCTCCTGACCACCTGCCTAAGATTGGGCATCTTCCCCGATGGTGGGGTTTGCCCGGGCAAAGGTCTCTAATTGGGTAATGCACACATTAATTTGTTTAAGGCGATGGTCAATACATTATTTCAAGCGCTTACCCAAAGACTCAAACTGTCGGGTTAGGCGAACCAAGAAAGAGGTAAACTGGGTCCCTGTTTTCGGACTGGAACTGAGCCAACCCATGGCCCTGTTCCGGGCTGAAAATCGACCCAACTGGAGCTCTGTTTTAAAGCTGAATATGGCCAAACAGTGGCCATTGTTCTGAGCTAAAATCGGGCGCAAGAACACCTGCACCCATTCCTTTTAAAGCTGTAAATAGAACCGAGAATCAGGCCTTTGTCAGGCTCTGTTCTGAGCTAAGACAATGGCCAAACATAGCCCTGCATGAAGGCTACCTGACTCAGGAACAATGGCAGGAATGTGGGTCGACACAACACCAATCCATGGACGGGAAGATGGCCCCTAACCAGGCCGTAAATAGATCTTCATGCGGCTGGAAACATGCCTCAATCGGCCTTGCTGAAGACGGTGCATGGAGTCGACGTAGGCCTCTTTTCCATGAACTGCATGCAGCAGATGGGCCTCACCAAGCTGCGGGTCCCACCTAGGATTCAAATCTCGGTTGGCTACATCACATCCATCAGTGGGCCCCAATTGCCATGCACTGTTCTGAAAACAGCCTCCACGGCATGCAGGAGAAGAAATGTTTCACGTGGAACGCTGGTGGACTGCACCAGCCTTGGGCCCTTCACGAATGCAGGTGGGCCTCACCCAACGTCAGTGGGCTGACCCTGACTGTGAGCCCTGCATCGACTGTGGGCCCCACCAAATGAGGGTGGGCTGCACTAACGCCAGGCCACCCCATGTAAAACGCGGTGGGCCACACCCTACCAACATGGGCCCTGAAAATTTGCAGGTGGGCCTCAGCCAAACATCAAGTGGGTTGCCTGTTTTGGGCCATCCCAAACGGTCAGCAGAATCCTTGGGCTCCATGTATATTGCTGGTATGCATTATACGTATGTGGAAGGGGGGCCACACGTGGGACCCACGTCCATATCTACACATATATAATATATGTACAGATATATACATATATACCATATAAAAGAGTAATGATCCTACGTGGGGGACCCACGTACCGGTGGAACCTGCCATGTGCGAGTGTTGAAAACGGACCGTCCAAAGTCGGGACGTGGTCCACCTTGATGCGTATCCACGCCGTTCACCTGTGTTGCCAACTGGGTGGGACCCACCCTGCACGTTGCACCCGTGTGGAGTGTATGGCTTACCATGGTGAATGTATTATGCGCCCACCGTCTAGGGATTGGACGGTAGGAGGCAGTTTGGTTGGAAAAAACCTTCAGTGCATGTATATGGTACATACATACATTCTGCATGGTATGTGTCCTGTACACACCGTCCCATCATTGGGAATGGGCTCATTGCAACCAGCAACTCTAGCAGCTGCACTCATCCCATCAAATTCTATGGGCCACAGCAGCATGTTGCTGCTGTGATAACTTCAGCAACCCTGTGGACCCCACCTTGATGCGTGAAATTTATCCACACCATCCATCTAGTGGGCGAACTCGTCCGATGGGTTTAGGAAGAAAATGAGGCAGATTTAGTGATCAAGTGGGCCCTGACTGGACCCAGTTTGTTTAAAATAAAGGCTCATGCTTGGTGAGCTTAATCACCCTTGATTACAGCCCAAGTAACCTTGGTTTAAGGCCTTCCAACTCTTCACTTACCCTCACATATTAACCTTATGACTCATTGTCTTTTATAAATAAATTTGTTCAGGGAGTTACGCGAGCGGCGTAAATTCACCATCTTCTCAAGGAAACTTGCCACTAGGAGCACTCTACGCCTTGTCTGGTAATGATTTCTTTCCCTTGAGTTTTCCATCCCTAACTAGACCAGAAATGTAATTTTTTGAAGTTTAACGGATAGTTGAATTAAGGATAAATTGTGTGTAGGAATGAACGGCTTGCACTTGACATATCTATCTAAATAAAATGATTCTCATGCTTGCTATTATTTAACTCATGTAAATGCAGTTAATATGTACTGATGAAAATATATGCATTGTTCTTCATTTCCCCATTTGTGATAAGATCTATGTTACTAATATGATAGTATGACACACATATTGTTAAAACCTCTCTACAGGAAGTTTGGTAGAAGGAGAGTTCGTGTTTGGGGTGTAACTAGTCTAGTTGTGACATAAGTAGGCCCTTGACATGGAGGTTTGTTGATTGACCACCTATTGGTGGGTCCTACTCACACCCCAAGACGGTAGTCTCATGGGCCGGGGATGGTAGTCATGGGATACTATGCCCGAGTCGTCGGCCTATGCTGGGCCATGTGCTCCCCGTAGTGACCGTGAGCTTATTTAAATTGGTTGGTTGCAATTGGACTAATGACGGGTTGGATAATCATGCATGCATAAGCACAGACCAGCATCTATTGCTGTCATACATAACGTACATATTCACCAGCCTGGATGTTTTACCTGAGGCACCAACCATCATCTGTTGTTATTGTACATATTTGCATGTCTGGATGTTTTACCCGAGGCACAAACCGTCTGGATGTTTTATCCGGGTCGATGATTGCATCGGTGACGACCCCTATGTCCGTCTGGATGTTTTAACCAAGACAACGATCGCATTCACGCATCCATGCATATAATAAGACTGCATTTACTCTATTTTGAAATATCTGTATGTTTTTATGTTATTCCTTGTTTAAGGCGGCAGTGTGTAATCTTGAGGAGAGATCACACTGAGCTGGCCACTCATTCATCAATGTTCAACCGTACAGAGGATATAGGTACAGATGGACTTGTGGTGGACCCGAAGATGGCTGAAATCGAGGAGTCTTACAATGAGGAGCCGTACCAGAAGGCGGCTACTTATTTTGGATTAAATTAGTAGATTATTTGCTTATTATCGTTTCAGTTCATTTAGGAATTTGAGGTTTTGTATGTGGGCACCAGCTGAGTGGCCTAGGATATTGTTACTGCTTGAGTTTTATTTATACTACACTTGGTTTCGTTAATCGCACTTTGATTGGGTTTGATTATCCTTTTGTTTATCAGTTAACACCCGGGTTTTCAAGAAACGAGTGTTATACCTAGGTCTCTAAAACCGGGGCATTACAAGTTGGTATCAAAGCTGGGAGTATGAGACAGCTTGGCTGTGGGACCAACAAATGAACCTTAAGAGGATAACTCAGGCAAAACTTAGAAATTCTCCCTTAGAAGAATATGTAGGATGAATGAACATATAAACAGAACACTTAGGCCCCTTGTTAACTGAATGAATAAACTTAGAATTCCTTGAGAAATGACAAATTAGTCATCTGAACCTAGAAACGGAAACCTTAGCCCACTTGAAAATTTCAGTAAGGAGTATTAGTTAAGCTTAAGAGCTTAACTTATATGTCATACAACGGGTAAGTAACAAGGCCTCTAGCCTTGTATTATTTCACAAATAACTGAAATCATTCCTTGATACCTGAAACGTGAAATTTTTGGCCTCACAGGAAACCATGCCACCCGTATTGTGATCCCAATGAACTAACACGGTCAATATTCATCCCATTCTGTCGACCGAGCGCCAGAGGGAGCGCAGCCCTGTCTACACACCAGGCCTTCTGCCTAGAAAGGCGAACGGGGACGCAGGGTCGGAAGCTTTAGGAGCCTCTTCCTCTCGTCAGATCTTTGCATCAGGGCTACCCTCATCGCATTTCGGGTGACAAACGCCGTCGGCTGAGCCTTTAGGCAACGTATATGAAAATATGCCTACGGGGGCTGCCCCCTTCAAAGCCTTCGCATAGATGGCAACAACTGTGCAGCAGTAGCAGGCTGCCTTCATGCAACAACAACAGGACTCGCACACTCTAATGATGGAAACCCTGCGAAGTCGTGGGGGGGCGTCACGTGATACGGAGGCGCGAGGCGCTGACATATTCGACCGCTTCTTAAGGCTCCACCCACCGATTTTCAGAGGAGTACCTGACCCGGTTCAGGCTAAACATTGGTTGGCAAGGATTGCCAAGATGATGGGGCCGCTGGAATGCTCTGATGCTCAAACGGTTAGCTGGGCCACGTACTTGCTTGAGGGAGAGGTTAAAAACTAGTGGAAAAGCGCACAAAGAAACGTGCCAGCTGGGTACGCCTGGACCTGGGCTGGCTTCAGAACAAAGTTCCTAGAGAAGTATTTTCCACGGTCATGTCGAAGCGAGAAGATCGCACAATTCTTGAAATTTAAACAAGGAAGCCTGACGGTCGCCCAGTATAAGGCGAGGTTTGACGAGCTATCCCAATATGTACCCGAAGCCCTCGAGGACAAGGAGTATAAATTAGAGAAGTTTAAGGAGGGACTGAAGCCCGGGATACAATCTCGGCTATGCACTTGGGATTTCGGGGACTTCCCGAAATTGGTAGACAAGGCAATACGCGTAGAAAAAGATTTTGAGAGCACCATCTGCTCCCGCCAACCGGCTCGAGACGCCCTGTTTCGACCAAGGCAGCCTCCTCTTGCCTCGCCTGTTTCAGCAGGGAGGTCTGGACCACTGTTTGCACGAGCACCACCTTTACCTCCAGGCGGTGGCTGCGGTTACTGCAGGAAGGAGAACCACAATTCTCGAAACTGCTTCAAGAGGCTGCGAGATCAGGGCCTTCCGCCTCGGGTAAATCGACCCTTGCAGAACCAGACGGCAACGAGGGTAGCGCCCAGGCCTCAACAGCCCAGACAGGCTCCCCCAGCACGAGTATATGTGGTAGCTACCATAGAGGCCAAACAGGACCCCCTTCAGACCATTCATGGCACCGCCCACATTAACGGCACCCCTGTACTCACTTTATTTGATTCTGGTACAACTCTATCTTTCATTGATTCTGCTATTGCGTCTAGATTAGAACTGAACACAACTTAGATGCAGGCCCCCTTAGTTGTAACATCCCATATGGGTAAATTTGTAGAAATAGACAAGATATGTAGAGCATGTCCCATCACGCTCGCAAATCGCGAGGTTGCTGTGGACCTAATTGTCATGCCTGTCAGGCAGTTTGAAGTCATCCTTGGGATGGACTGGCTCACGTTGGTACGTGCTTTCATGGATTGTCACGACAAAACAGTGACTATATCCATTCTAGGACAGGCCTCTTTCACTTTGAAAGGGAGGGGCAGGCACCAAGAATTCATGAGCTTGCAGGCTCTAGAGGAAGATGAGTCTGTGGAAGACACCATCAAGCGGATACCGGTAGTTCGAGATTTTCCTGAAGTATTTCAAGAAATACCAGGGCTACCCCCGAGGAGGGCGGTAGATTTCTGCATTGACCTTAAGCCAGGGACTGCTCTTATATTACTCCCTTCGTTTCGCATGCCTCCTTGCGAGATGGAGGAGTTAAGGAGTCAGATTGATGAGCTGTTAGCTTAGCGCTTTATCCGTCCCAACGTTTCTCCTTGGGGAGCACCGGTCCTCTTTGTCAAAAAGAAGGACGGGACGATGCATCTCTGTATACACTAAAGGAGACTGAACAATGTGACGATCAATAACAGATATCTCCTACCGTGTATCGACGATCTATTTGATCAGTTGAAAGACGCAAAGTACTTCTATAAAATAGATTTGCATTCAGGATATCACCAGTTGAGGATTAGAGATGAGGACATTCCGAAGACAGCCTTCAGGACTCATTATGGGCACTACGAGTTCCTGGTAATGTCTTTCGGTCTCACAAATGCTCCGGCGGTTTTTATGGACCTTATGAACCGAGTTTTCATGCCTTATCTAGACCGGTTCGTAATCGTATTCATCGACGACATCCTGGTCTACTCCAAAAGCCGAGAGGAGCATGAATAGTACTTGCGTACTGTCTTAAGTACGCTGAAGGATAACCAGTTGTACGCTAAGTTGTCCAAATGCCAGTTTTGGGAGCAAGAAGTGAAATTCTTGGGGCACATAGTACAGACAAAAGGAATAGCGGTCAATCTAGCTAAGGTGGAAGCAGCATCTAAGTGGGAGCAGCCCGCTACAGTGACCGAGGTTTGGAGTTTCCTAAACATGGCCGGGTAGTACAGACGCTTCATCAAGGAATTCTCCAGAATCACGTGACTGCTCACTCAACTGACAAAGAAGAACGCCCGATTCACATGGGATGAAAACACAGAAGCAGCATTCCAGGAGTTGAAAATGAGACCAACCTCTGCACCGGTGCTCACTCTCCCGCAAGAAGGGGGAGAAGTTCGTGGTATATAGTGATACCTCGAAGTTGGGCCTCGGTTGTGTTCTGATGCAAAACAACAAGGTGATCGCCTACGCCTCTCGCCAATCGAAGAAGCATAAGGAGAACTACCCGACTCACGACTTGGAATTAGTAGCTGTGGTATTTGCCTTGAAGATATGGAGGTATTACTTGTATGGAGAGGATTTTCATTTATTTTGCGATCACAAGAGCCTGAAATACATAGTCACACAGAAGGACCTGAACATGCGCTAGCGTCGGTGGATGTAAACTCTTAAAGATTTCCACTTCGAAATCTCATACCACCCTGGCAAGGCAAACTCCATGGCCGACGCTCTGAGTCGGAAAAGGAAACACGAGCTGGTAGCCACCCTGATGATCAAGGAATGGGGAATGATGGAATTTTTACAGAACTTCGATATCCAGCTCACCCTCAATGAACCGGATGCATACGTGGCTCTGTTAACTGTAGAGCCAACCCTGGTCCGACACATGATCTTCACACAGGACCGGGATGAATGGCTCGTTAAGATGAAAGAAAGATGCAAGAATGAAGAAATGCCTGACTGGAGGGTTGGTAACGATGGTGGCCTTCGGTATCAGGGACGAGTATGTGTCCCAAAGAACGCTGAATTGAGGAAGGAAGTAATGGTAGAAGCCCACTATTCCAAGTTAGTTATCCACCCAGGGAGTACCAAGATGTACAACGATGTTAAAAGACAGTGCTGGTGGAGCAATATGAAGAGGGACATCGTCGACTTTGTGGCAAAATGTATGGTGTGCCAGAAGATCAAGATCGAGCATCGCAAGCCTGCTTGCCTCCTTCAGCCACTACCCTTAGCCAAATGGAAATGGGACAACATTTCTATGGACTTTATATCTGGTCTTCCTAAGACGTAAAGGAAACACGATTCGATCTGGGTTATTGTCGATAGGTTGACAAAGTATGCCAAATTCCTCCCGATCCGCACGACAGATTCCACTAATAGTTTCGCAAAGCTATATATCCGGGAAGTCGTGCGATCCTACGGAGTTCCGCGAGAAATTATATCAGATCAAGACTTCAGATTTACTTCTGCCTTCTGGAAGAGATTGCAGGAAGAATTGGGCACGGAACTCAAGTTCAGTACGACATTTCACCCGCAGACAGACGGGTAGACTGAGAGGGTGAGCCAGATCTTAGAAGATATGCTGAGAGCATGCGTCCTAGACTTTCAGAGCAACTGGGACGATCACCTGGCACTGGCAAAATTCGCATACAATAACAATTTCTAGTCCAGCATAGGCATGGCACCGTATGAGGTTCTTTATGGTCGCCATTGCCGAGCCCCTCAATGTTTGGTAGAAATCGGAGAGAGAAGTTTATTGGGTCCAGAGCTGGTTCAGGCTACTACTCAGGTCATTGACATAGTCAGAAAATGTCTGCGTACCGTCCAGAGTAGATAGAAGAGCTATGCGGAAAACCGACGTTGCGACCTTGAGTTTGCAGCTAGCAACCATGTATTCCTGAAGGTGTCCCTTATGAAGGGTCTGATGAGGTTTGGTCAGAAAGGGAAGCTAGCACCACATTTCATCGGACCTTTCGAAATCTTGGATCGTGTGGGAGCCGTGGCATACCGCCTTGCACTACCTACTGCACTAGTCGGTATTCACAACGTCTTTCACATATCTATGTTGAAGAAGTATACACTAAACGAATCGCACATTGTTAGCTAGGAGCAGATCGAGCTAACAGATAATGCCTCCTACACCGAGGAACCTATCCGTATCTTGGATCATAAGGAGTAGGTCCTACGGACAAAGACTATACCTCTAGTCAAGGTTCTTTGATCCCACCATGGGGAAGAAGAAGCAATGTGGGAGCAAGAAGCAGAGGTCCGGGAAAAGTACCCTCACTGTTCGGCGAAGCACCGCAGGTAATTTCGCGAGCGAAATTTTTTTTAGGTGGGTAGACTGTAACACCCTATACCTTTAGTACACGGGTGTTACTTTTTAAACCCACACTAACCTAAAACAGAATGGGATAACCAAAACTTGAACCCGACATACATAGGATGGGGATTCTGGTCGACGTTGAAGCCATCCAACAGGGTCTCCAAGGGCCAGAATACGCCCTACGATAGTCGGGAAGGTGAGACTACTCGAGCACCCTAAATTAAAACCACTATGTTAATTAATGCCAATACAATAGACTTGTCACCAACGCTTGAGAGTTAGTGTCTGGCCAATCAAACTTTCATCGTAACCAGTACCATATACTAACCGTTGAAAATTAGTATTAGGCCCACCTGACCAACAAATCACATCATATGGGCCAATGATGTCCCAATAAGGCGTGTTACACCCCGCATAGGCCTCGGCCCCGCACTAAAATGAGCCGAGACCCCTATTCTTGGGTCCCAAGAAGTATGAGCAGATCGGATTGATCACAGCCACCACGATGGACCCCTCACAAAGTGCATATGCACCCATGCCGGTGCACACGGTGTTCACTGGGGTGATAGGCTCGGTGAAACCACCTTTGACCGAGCTTTTTACAAAAATCAGGAAACAAATATCTCCCGTCAAAAACAGAGATTTAAACCGACTATGCTCGAGCCTCTAAGTGGCCACCATGGTCATTTTCCGGACCATCTGATCCGTTCAGCTTTGGGGCCCGGCTTAACAAAACCGTATAGCCGTTTGACCCCTTGTAAGCGGACCGGGGAGATGGATTGCAACTATCCATCCTTGCCAAAAACAGCCCGACCAGGGACTGTGGGAGGAATGAGAGAGAAGACCGACTTTCCTCTTTGGGAAGGGCAGTGACGGATGAGATCTCAGCCGTCCACGGTAAGGACGATCACAACCGTCGATCCCTCTCCCTCGCTGACTATAAAAGGGGCACTGTAGCCCTAGGAATTTCTCATCAAGAGAAAAATCGGTGAGCACTTAGAGTAAGGAAGAACAGGAAGCATTCTCCTGTTGATGTAGCTCGAAAGCAGGGGACGACACCCACCCTCCACAGGTGACCATTTCTCCTTCCATCTCCCTTAAGTTCTAGCTAGGTTGGGAAAGCACCGTCTGGACCGAAGCCATGCCAAGTAATGGCTGAGAATCGGTCCAACCGTAGCAACGTTTGGAGGGCTGAAGTCAAGCCAAGTGATGGCCTCACTTCGGACTGCAAACAGTCGAATCAGAGTACCGTTTCGGGCCCCATTTGATGTTGGTTGAGCTCTCTGTAGAGCTTTGAGATCAACTCACAAAAACAAGCCAATAAATGACTGTTAGGCGAACCAAGAAAGAGGTAAACTGGATCCCTGTTTTCGGACTGGAACTGAGCCAACCCATGGCCCTGTTCCGGGTTGAAAACCGACCCAACTGGAGCTCTGTTTTAAAGCTGAATATGGGCCAAACAGTGGCCATTATTCTGAGCTAAAACCGGGCCTAAGAACACCTGCACCCGTTCCTTTTAAAGCTGTAAATAGAACCGAGAATCAGGCCTTCGTCAGGCTCTGTTATGAGCTAAGACGATGGCCAAACACGGCCCTGCATGAAGGCTACCTGACTCAGGAACAATGGCAGGAATGTGGGTCGACACCACGCCAATCCATGGATGGGAAGATGGCCCCTAACCAGGCCACAAACAGACCTTCATGCGGCTGGAAACATGCCTCAGTCGGCCTTGCTGAAGACGGTGCATGGAGTCGACGTAGGCCTCTTTTCCGTGAACTGCATGCAGCAGATGGGCCTCACCAAGTTGCGGGTCCCACCTGGGATTCAAATCTCAGTTGACTACATCACATACATCAGTGGGCCCCAACTGCCATGCACTGTTCTGAAAACAGCCTCCGCGACATGCAGGAGAAGAACCGTTTCACGTGGAACGCTGGTGGACTGCACCAGCCTTGGGCCTTGCACGAATGCAGGTGGGCCTCACCCAACGTCAGTGGGCTGACCTTGACTGTGAGCCCTGCATCGACCATGGGCCCCACCAAATGAGGGTGGGCTGCACTAACGCCAGGCCACCCCATGTAAAACGCGGTGGGCCACACCCTACCAACATGGGCCCTGAAAATTTGCAGGTGGGCCTCAGCCAAACATCAAGTGGGTTGCATGTTTTGGGCTATGCCAAACGGTCAGCAGAATCCTTGGGCTCCATGTATATTACTGGTCTGCATTATACGTACGTGGAAGGGGGGCCACACGTGGGACCCACGTCCATATCTACACATATATATGTACATATATATACATATATACCATATAAAAGAGTAATGATCCAACGTGGGAGACCCACGTACCGGTGGAACCTGCCATGTGCGAGTGTTGAACATGAACCGTCCAAAGTTGGGACGTGGTCCACCTTGATGCGTATCCACGCCGTTCACCTGTGTTGCCAACTGGGTGGGACCCACCCTGCACGTTGCACCCGTGTGGAGTGTATGGCCTACCATGGTGAATGTATTATGCGCCCACCGTATAGGGATTGGACGGTAGGAGGCAGTTTGGTTGGAAAAAACCTCCAGTGCATGTATATGGTACATACATACATTCTGCGTGGTATGTGTCCTATACACACCGTCCCATCATTGGGAATGGGCTCATTGCAACCAGCAACTCTAGCCGCTGCGCTCATCCCATCAAATTCTACGGGATAACTTCAGCAACCCTGTGGAGCCCACCTTGATGCGTGAAATTTATCCACAACATCCATCTAGTGGGTGAACTCGTCCGAAGGGTTTGGGAAGAAAATGAGGCAGATTTAGTGATCAAGTGGGCCCTGACTGGACCCAGTTTGATTAAAATAAAGGCTCATGTTTGGTGAGCTTGATCACCCTTGATTACAGCCCAAGTAACCTTGGTTTAATGCCTTCCAACTCTTCACTTACCCTCACATATTAAACCTTATGACTCATTGTCTGTTATAAATAAATTTGTTCAGGGAGTTACGCGAGCGGCGTAAATTCACATCTTCTCAAGAAAACTTGCCACTAGGAGCACTCTACGCCTTGTCTGGTGATGATTTCTTTTCCTTGAGCTTTCCATCCCTAACTAGACCAGAAATAGTAATTTTGTGAAGTTTAACAAATAGTTAAATTAAGGATAAATTGTGTGTAGGAATGAACTGCTTTTACTTGACATATCTATTTAAATAAAATGATTCTGATGCTTGCTATTATTTAACTCATGTAAATGCAGTTAATATGTACTGATGAAAATATATGCATTGTTCTTCATTTCTCCATTTATGATAAGATCTATGTTACTAATATGATAGTATGATACACATATTGTTAAAACCTCTCTATAGGAAGTCCGGTAGAAGGAGAGTCCGTGTTTGGGGTGTAACTAGCCTAGTTGTGATATAAGTAAGCCCTTGACATGGAGGTTTGTTGATTGACCACCTGTTGGTGGGTCCTACTCACACACTAAGACGGTAGTCTCATGGGCAGAGGATGGTAGTCATGGGATACTATGCCCGAGCCGTCGGCCTACGCTGGGCTATGTGCTCCCCATAGTGACCATTAGCTTATTTAAATTGGCTGGTTGCAATTGGACTAATAACGGATTGAATAATCATGCATGCATCAGCACAGACCAACATCTATTGTTGTCATACGTAACGTACATATTCGCCTGTCTGGATATTTTACCCGAGGCACCAACCATCATCTGTTATTATCGTACATATTTGTCTGTCTGGATGTTTTACCTGGGTTGATGATTGCATGGGTGACGACCCTATGTCCATTTGAATGTTTTACCCAGGACAACGATTGCATTCACGCATCCATGCATATAATAAGACTGCATTTACTTTGTTTTTAAATGTCTGTATGTTTTTATGCTATTCCTTATTTAGGGTAGCGGTGTGTAATCTTGAGGGGAGATCACACTTAGCTGGCCATTCATTCATTAATGTTCAACCGTACAGAGGATATAGGTACAGATGGACTTGCGGTAGACCCGGAGATAGCTGAAATCGAGGAGGAGGCTTACAATGAGAAGTCGTATCAGGAGGTGGCGACTTATTTTGGATTAAATCAGTAGATTATTTGGTTATTATTGTTTCAGTTCATTTAAGAATTTGAGGTTTTGTATGTGGCCCCAGCTGAGTGGCTAAGGATATTGTTACTACTTGAGTTTTATTTATACTACACTTGGTTCTGTTAATCGCACTTTGATTGGGTTTGATTATCCTTTTGTTTATTAGTTAACACCCGGGTTTTAAAGAAATGAGTGGTATACTCGGGTCTCAAAAACTGGGGCGTTATACTAAACAACCACTAAGTTTCAACCCGATTTAAGGTCTGGTCTGCGCGTGGTGCTCCGCTGAAGTTTCAACCCTCTTGCAGAGCCGAATTCCGAAAATCTGTTGCAGAGAAGGATTGGCTGCAAAATAATGATAAATTTAAAGGTTAAATGACTGTAGGAAAAGGTGAATATGGACGGTAGGTGATGGGGGCGAATCAGGATGGGTGTGACTTCGCACCACGATAATAGCCCTTCGTAGAAGGGAGTGTTTTGCACCCAATTAGGTTTTCACAACTCAGATAGGAGCAGGAAAATGCAAAAATTTTATTCAATCTACAATGAGAAAAAACACTACAAGGGATGCCTATTTATAATAAAATCTTATACCCAAAACTCGCGCTGTGTGCGCAACCTATTACTTAGAGACGAAGTAACCACAAACAACAACTAATCAAAGTAATCTAGACCATCCATGATGTTCCTAATAACAATAATAAGCAAAACTCAAAGTACTAGATCATTTGGAATAGTGGGCCACGATCATGAGAACCCATGATGGGATTCACATGATGATCGGATCCACTCCAAGGAATCAAAACGCAGTCCTTTAACTAGGAGACCCTCCCTGGATGTCGTCATCGATCCAGATCGATGGTGGGGCCGTCCTCCTCCTTGCGTACGTGCGTAGGGGGCGTGCATGTGCACGTGATGTCCTCATCATAGTTTGGGATTCTATAGAATTGAACCAGACTATAAAACTGAACCCTAGAACCGAACCCCTTGGTCAATAAATATTTAGTTTTAAAAAAAGCATAAAAAGCAAAACCATTCATCAAATGGACCACAACACAAATAGACATTGGCAGCAAAATCATTTTGGGAACATGAAAAGGTCATAAAAACAAACCATGACAAGATTACTCTCTATGAAAATTTTTACTAGAGGAGCTTAGGCTAGATTGAAAAAAAAAAAAAAAAAACCATGCAATTGAGTTGGGTTATAAAAAGCTGAACCGGTTCACTAGAATCGTATAACTGAACCGGGTTTTTATGATCTGGTTCTAATTCGGTTCTAAGGTGCAAATGGTCTGGTTCTAGTTCTAGTTTTCCTAAAACCGTTGGAAACGGTTCAGTTCTGTCTCTAGTTTTCCTCAAACCATTGGGAACAGTTCGGTTCCGATTTCAACCCAGAACCAGATCGAACCGAACCGTGTGCACCCCTAATTCTTAGAAACTATCATCTCTATTACATAATTAATAGACATGCTCGGGTGCTCTCATAGCACTGTAACTTCTAATGCTCCTAGTTGCATTGGTCCACTTGGACAGTCTAATTCAATCTAATTCCTCATCCATTTTTTTCATTAGGTCGAACCAATGTTTCATGGGCTGCCATGCAAACATTGCACCAATTCAACAAATATTAACCATTGATCAATGGCGTTTAATAGGTATGGTTAAGGTTGTTTACAAAAAGGTAGGTCCAACAATCTGGTCCATTTATTTTTTAGGGCCCATCAAGGATTGCTTATGATCATGAAGAATTACTTTTGTTAGGTAATCATAGTCATTACATCCATAGCTTGGAAAAAGGATGGCTATGGAAGATAGGGTCAAATCAACGATGGATATATCACTTGATCAGTGAATTTTTTGCATGGTAGTAGTCATGAAACTCATCTACTGGTACCAACCCAACAAACCCCTGATTCACTTTGGTGATTTATCTGGATTGTCTAGTCAGTGGACCACCTCTTGGATGGAGCCCTATTTCAAAAGTTGAAATGGTTCGAGGGATATTTATCTGATCTACCTCATTTTTTGGTTCACATCCTAACATGAGCTTTTGAAACAGATGGACGAGGTGGATGTCACTCGGACACCATGGTGGGCCCACAAAACTTTGGGTTATAGGAGCTCCATATAACAGTGATTGAGAGAAACTAGCGTCAGTACATGAAATCCAAAGAATATCATACTCCTACATACCCCTTGTTTTGTTTAGAGTGGTTTTGCTGCCGTGCAATCTGACCTACGGTACTGTACCCATTAGATCCGGGGCCATGATCCAGTGATCCAAACCGCTTAAGTGATGCTTCATTGCTGATGGGTGACACCCAAAATTATGTTTGGGAATGTAAAATCCTATAAATGGCCCTAAAAAAAAAAATCCAAATGAAGCATTTTATGCAATGATACCAAAAATGAAGCAGATCCAAATCTCACGTGGACAATACTAAAGAAAACAGTGGTGATTGACCATTAAAAAGATCTTGTGGGCCACAAAAGTTTTGGATGAAGCTGATATTTGTTTTTTTTCCCATTCATCCACTTCTTTGTAACTTTATCAACATGTTAGATGGCAAATAAGCATTACGGTGAGCCCTATGAAGTTTTTAATGGTGGGCATTCAATCACCACTCTTTCTGTAGTCTGGTCCATCTGAGATTTGTATCTGCTTCATTTTTGGGGTCATGCCCTAAGATGAGCTGGAAAAACGGCATGGATATACTACTTTTAGATCGAGATGGGCCCCACGATAAGGGCTGCACCGTTTTAGGTGAAGCCGTATTTAACTAATAACTCTCCATCAATCAGAGGATAGGAACATCTAGACAAACTGATTCTAGTATGTTTCATCCATCAAAAGTGGGATCCACGGCATGGACGGCTTATGTTTGAGTTAACGAGTCCCACGTGTGCCTTCGCCAAGTGCATGCATATGGCTGTCAAACGCGGACGCGGATTAGATAGTGACAGGTTGAGTAGCGAGACTGGCTACTGAAGTGACGTCACCAAGTTATGTGGGCCCCACTATGATGTATGTGTTGTATCCACACCGTCCATCCGTTTGGAGAGATCATTTTAAGGGAGGAGACAAAGAATGAGGCAGATACAAAGCTGGAGAAGACCCCACCACAGAAAAGAGTGGGGAGAGTGACGCCCACCGTTGAAACCTTCCTAAGGTCCACCATGATGTTTATTTGAGATACAACCTGTTTATAAGTTAACACACGCATGAAAGAAGGGAAAACACAAATATCAGCTTGATCCGAAACTTTCGTGGCCCTTAGAAGTTTTTAACGGTGGGCGTCACTCTCCCCACTGTTTTCTACGGCGGGGTCTACTCCAGCTTTGGATCTGACTTATTCTTTGTCTGATGCCCTAAAATGATCCCTCCAAATGGATGGACGGTATGGATACAAAACATACATCATGGTGGGGCTCACATAACTCGGTGACGTCACTTCAGTTAGCGAGTATCGCTACTCAACCTGTCCGTAGCTAATCCGCGCCCGTCGGGACCGGAATCGCGCAAAACAACTCGAGGTTTGCGGGGTCCACCATGTTGGGAATGCAAAATCCACCCCGTCCATCAGGTGAGAGCCATTACTTGAACCGTAGAAAGCGTAAGCTCTATTAAAAAAATCATATGGTCCACATCAACGAAAACAATGTAAAATTGCTACCAAAACCGCTAACTCCACACCCGCTTGAGTTTTGTATCACGCTGATTTCTGTATCCTCTCTTCATCCTCGTAAGACAGGTATGATTAACGGGTTTGTTGAAAGATACACACCATGTTGTCCCTACACACAAAACTATGGTCGACATCTCATCCCCATTGTATCATGTGGTGTGGTCCACCTGAGTTGTGAACCTAGCTAATTTTTGGTCGTAAGGCCTAACATCAACGATAGAACCTGATAGACGGAGTGGATTTCACACGTATAACATGGTGTGTCCTACATACTTGGGAGTCCTACTCCAGCACGACACGGACTCGGACTCCGACGCCTACAGTACTACGTCGGTGCTGTGTGGGCCCGCCATGATGTATGTATTTTATCCACTCTGTGCATCTATTTTCCCAGCTCATTTTAGGGCATAAGCCAAAAAAATGAGGCTCATCCAAATCTCAGGTGAACAACACCACGGTAAACAGTGGTGATTGAATTCCCACCGTTAAAAACTGCTTGGGCCCTTATTAAGTTTTTAGTGGTGATTGAATGCCCACCATTACCTACGAGCGGAAGGTTGGTCGTCATCAAGAGAACCAAATTTTCGGTTTGTGGTACATCTATTTCTTTTTCAAAAAAGATTGAAATATCTCCACCACATACTGGTACTTTTTAAATTTTCACCTCCTAATGGTACTGTTTTAGTTTTCACCTCCAAATGGTACTTTTTTATTCTTCTTCCTCCAAATGAAATGATGATGGTTAGAATCTCTCTTACAGTCTCTAAAGCTATAATGAAATATAAACAAGGGCTTTATAATTGCAATTGACAGGCTGCTTTTCCCACTGTTTGGTTGGTGCAGAAAATCAGATCCATATTAGGGGGATTAGGTTTCCTGCCTTTTTTTCCCAAATCTGCTATCGAATGATTTCAGAGACTGCACTCCACTCAGTTATCAAATCATATTCCCATGGAAATGTACTGATGCCTGACTTGCGTAAAAAAGCCTGACCCCTTTTCCCTAGGGTTTACCGAAACTTCTGATATTACAAAATATGCTTCTGCAACTTGGGTTTGTGATGCAAAAGAATTAACCACTTGCTCTAGAAGCTCGAACTGATAAAGCATAGTGAATTAATTCATTTATTGCATAACCCAAGCCCAACATCCATGAGTTAGGTCATCAGCCAAACTCTCCTTGTGGGCTCCAAATCCATGGTTTCTGCGTAACACGGGCCACCTGCCTTACACGGGGCCCAAATCACATGGGTTTTGCAGGCCACCCACCCCGAGTGTGCTCCCGCATCCCACAAACCACTCACCCCGAGTGTGCCCCCACATCCCACAGGCCCCCCACTCGAGCACAGTGTGAAAATGCCCATGCATTAGTTCGGGTCTACCCAAACTTGAATGACCCAACTTGAATTTGGGTTGGGATGGGTGAGGTTGTCAAGGTCCTCATGTTAGGTTAGGGTTGGATAACTCCAACATGATTGAAATCAGAATGGCTTTTGGTTGAGCAAATGTCAGGTCGAGTTGGGAATAATCACATGTATTTGGGTCAGGTCAGTTTAGGGTTGAGCGTAGTTGAATTTGACCTGCGTTCAGGTTGGGGTTCAGGGTTGGAATGCAGGTCAGGTTGGGTTACGGGTTTTGGTAAATTTAAGGTTGGGTAAGGCTCGGGTTGACCCTCAACCTGACCTGACCCGACCCACCCGAGTTGCACCCCTAGGCCTGAGTCCGGTGTCAGGAGAACCACTCCACATCCATCCGCCCTGGCCAAAAAATTGTAGCAAGGAATCCAAAACACATTCCAAAGTGGGTAGGATTCTCAAATGCGTTGGAATTCTCAACCACAGATAGGCTGCATGCATGCAGCAAGAATTTTACCCAAACGATATACCTCTAGTCACCATTTATCTAGCTCAGTTACATTTCTGAAAGTTGTGTGAATTTGATTTCTGTAATGAATACAAGGAAAGATACAACTTCTCATCCTAAGAAATTTGTTTACAGTAAGAGATGAAGGAGGCATCTTACTGAAATTGAACTTCCACCACCTACAAATCAAACATAGCCCTTGCCAAGACAATTCAGACAACGTTGGACTCTGTAACCATAACAACACCATCAAAAGAAAACTGTAGTTCAGGTGCTTAGATTGAATTTCTTGAGTATTCCAATGTACATGTAAGACCCCTTTTCATAAGAACCATGCTAGCTACACTTGCATAGGCACATGGTGGGCATACCTACTGCTAACTGACTACTATGTGGGGGGAACAAACAATCTAAGATCCACTCCATCCATCAGGTCCACCGCCTCATATTGACCATGCATCTAAAAAATCAGGCTGATCCAGAACTCAGGTGGGGCACACCAGATGGGGACATGCACCATGAGCTATATGTGGAGCTCACCCTGGTGTTTATATGCCATCCAAGCAATCATCTGATGCACCTCCTATAGATGAAAGAACGAAACAAAATTCGCCATTTAAAAACTCAGGTACGCCATAACACATGAATTTATAGTTTTAAGGCATGATTTTACATTATTCCATGAATTGTGGCCTGCTTGGGTTTGGATCTTCCAAATTTTTGGGATTAAATCCAAAGACCGAGTTGCGAGATTCATGGACAGGATAGATCTCATTTACTAAAAAGTAGTTCTCCCTATGTTAGCAGTAGGTACACCCCTTAGTTACCTATGCAAGGTATGCTCGCATTTTCCTTTTCATTAATTGTTCACTATAGTCAAGACCAGGTTAAGTCAACTCAGTGATTTTCTACTTTAGTAACAGACTCATTTATTTTTGAGGAATTATAATGTCCTGATGCATCAATATGTGAATAACATCCTCATCCACCCATTCCACCCATTCCTTATAAAAGGGGCCTACGTGGATGGTGGATGCCCCAAAACTCTTCCAGTCTAGAAATTCAAGCCATCCAATCCTTGGTTATTCTTTTCCCAGATCGTTGCTTCATTTTTTCCTGGGTTATGGATTTCCAGGTTAGGATCTTCTAGCAATGCTCTACTTTCTTCTTAACCATTCTCGCATAATCCACCAATTAAAAGTTAGGAGCTTCTAACCCAGGCAATTTCTAGGTGATTCCCCACCCACAGCAAAGCCTGTCTGATTAAAATGGTCAGGATAATAGAACTATGGGCCTCACTTATGCAGGCATCCACACCAAGAGTATTCATATCCTGATGCATCAGGAGCCTCTAATCAATGTTTGCAATATCGATACTATCAGGCCGATTTTATCGGTATCGCAATCCAATGATACGAAACCCATCAGAACTCTAATAACTCCTCCATCAGTACTTAAGGGCCCGTTTGGATGCCCCCTTCCCTTAAAAGGGGCTTTTGAGGTCTAAACACCATTTCAAGCCGAACTGCAGTTTCTGTTGAGTGTTAGGATGCACTTCTGCAAACCCTTGTCTGATTCCCCACGTGTCGAAATAGGCAGTAAAAAGTCTACTCAACCAAAACCAGTCAGATTGGTTTTTGGTGCGATTGGGTGGGTCAGCTGAAAAAGGCATGCATGAAACCCATTTTGCCAAAAATCCCTTTTGCAGGAGTGTGTCCAAGCTGCCTCTAAACTGAGTTTCTAAGTACCTTTGAAAGTTATTCTAACAAAAAATTATGGGAAATAATAAGAGAGTGCACTCACCTGTTTCCTTCACACGTGGGACAGAGACATGGATTTATTACGATGGGATCATATAAAGGCGACCATTCTATGGTGGAATTCCCTTTACATAATTTGCAAGTGTAAAATCCCTTCCTTTTACAAACTGTGCAAGGCAATGCAACCTTTTTCTACACCAACATAAAAGAAAATGTAGACTTAGAAGATGTAGCAGAAAACCAGATTTGGTAACCTTCACCTGGCAGCCTGTGTAAACAGGTAAACAAGTGCAAGATCTGGACCACTCGTCAAGGATGCGCCATAGAGATGGCCATAAACAAAATAAGACTGGTAGGATAATCCTGACAACTCGATTGAAGAAATAGATGGAATGTTTAAAATTGTTATGAAGTTTCTGTTTTCTTCTTTCACCTTTTCGGTTAATCATCCATCTTGTTCCCTCAATCTGACTGGCCAGAAGTTTGGATATTGTCATCCTCATGGCAGAGCCACCCTCATGAGTCATGAGAAGTTCAGATCTTTCTTACATGTGCATTGTACAGTGAGTATGTTCACATCCCTCCCTACCTAAGAGTCTTTAAATCCAATGTTTGAAACATTGCTGATCGACTTGTCTGTACTGGCTTCGACTGATTTTCATAATTTAGGCTAGTTTTTTCAATAACTTGGGGAAGTTCAAGTTAAAAACTGAAATACCAATATCCAAGTCAAAAGAGAGTTTTTGAGCATTGAGTGAAAGTAACCACGAGGATGTTACCCGTTTGGCTTCAGTAGCTGCTTGTAGCATTCGGATTGTCACGGAGGAAGCAAGTGACAAAGAAAACATTCCTCCAAACACAACAGCAGCAGCAGCACCAAGTGTACGCAATGGCTGAGGGATGCCTCCCAACATCTTCTTTAGTTCTCGACGTGCAATGGAAATCACAAGAGAATGAATCAGAAGCATGTAGAAATGCATTATGTTAGATTTCTAAGGCCAGAACAAGTGCATGTGGAATACAATTTAGAAAGCGGTGAATTGACTCTACAGCTCCGAAGATAAGTGGATGCATTGATCAATACGGATCAGACCGATGGGCCAAATCATGGACAGCCATTGGTAAATAATTCAACCAATTACCGAAAGGGAAATTGTATAGGATGGCTATATGATGGACAGAATGTTGGGCAGTTAAGGAAAAACATGTCCATAGGATGAGTCTAGCTGAAACGTGGATGTTGAGATGGATAAGTGGCAAGACAAGTCTAGAATTAGAAATGAATATATTCTAGGAAATTTAGTAGCACCACCAATAGATAACAAGATAAGGGAAAGTACACTTAAATGGTTTGGTCAAGTGCAATAGAGACCAAGAACTGTGCCGGTTAGAAGAAGTGAGTTGGTACAAGTTGAAGGCTCTAAAAGGGGAAGGGGAAGGCCCAAAAGGACGTAGGTGGAGATAGTAAGAAAAGACTTGATGGCTTATCATCTAACTAAAATTATGGCCCTTGATAAAGTGGAATGGCAGAAAAGGATCCATGTAGCTGACCCAATTAGTTGGGATAAGGCTTAGATGATGATGGTGGTAGTGGTTCCTGACCATTGGTCTATGGATGTTCTCTAGGCTGATTACTCTAACCTTTCTTAACTGAAAATCAGCGGTGGATAGGATAGTTGTGAACTTCTGATTATGATTATTTTTTGGGCTGTACCATCCACTAATTGAGTGTTCTGAATACATCATCAAAGAAGAAGATGAAGGGAAGAGAGAGAGAGAGAGAGAGAGAGAGAGAGAGAGAGAGAGAGAGAGTCCCAACAAATGGGATACCAAGTGTTACTCATATAATGACAAGTAGAAATAAATTAAAATTGGTGAAATATAAAATAATTTTCAAGATGGTAAGTACATGAAATTCGTCCAAGTTCTACTTCATACTAATGAGAAGTATGAACAGGACTCGCATATTTGGACTTGCAAATACGGACACATGTCTGACGTCCACTTTGTTCATCATGCGGCAACAACCCCTCTCCCATGTATGGATGCCCTGGCCCAAAATTAAGCTGGTTCACTCATAGGTGAGTTTCATGTGTACATTGAATGTGGACTGTTGGACATTTCCTTTCAGATGTCAATTGTTTTGTACACGGGTGGCTGACTTCATGAGTGAACTCACCTGAACTTCGGGCCAGGGTATGCATATGCTGGGGCCTACCTGATGGACACCTTGATCTCACATGAGCATGCAACATTGGGACATGCTCTCATGAATGCTGATGTCAGACCCCTGAACAGGGAAGAGGGTACTATTTTCATTAGAGAGCTCATCAACTACAACCAATCCTAAAGTTGCAACCAGTTGTAGTGTAACTTAACCTACAACCCATTTTTTACAAGCATTGTGTCCTTGAAATTATCCGATACATTCAATGGCAAAAGTGGAAACAAAAATTTAAGAGGCATAGAAAAATAGGTTGTAGTATATGATGGGTTGTACTTCATCAGTTCCCTTTTCATTGTACTTCTAACAATCCATGCAAGTGACATGTGGCAATGTGTTAAACCTGTGTGAACTCCAGGTCATTCATCAGGCAGTCAACAATGTCTTAGGCAAGTTTACTATTATGCTGGCCACATACATGTGGGAAAAAGTGGTTAGAAGTGTTTGGCCAGAGGCCGACATTCAATGTCCAAGTGTGGCCTTCTTGATGAGCAGAATGGCCTGCTTAAGGTCAATGGCCTACATCCAATAGACCTGATCTTATTGCTCAGCGTGCATAATATACTTAAAAATAAAATAAATATGTGTGCATGAGGAATGCTCAGCAGCAACCAGTTGCATCAGAGTTTCCCATCCAACAAATATGTGTGCATGAGGAATGCTCAGCAGCAACCAGTTGCACCGGAGTTTCCCAAGCAACCACACTCACATGCCAATGTGTCATGCATGTAGGACATCTAAGCCATGCATAAGATTAAGATTGGCTCCATGATGAAGATGACCTGACACAAAAATAGGATGGTCACTCATGGGGTAGCCATGGTTGACAAAACAGTGGATGTTTTTAAAAACTTCTCAACTGTCTAATTCAACATACACGAGTGGCCCACATGAGAGGATGCCAGCCTGATTTTGCATCAACTCATCTTCGTGATATGACCCAACATGTGCACAGCTCAGATTTCAACATAGGAGACATTTAATCACTATGGCTGGGTTGTTGTACATGAATACCACTCTCTATGTCATCACCATCATTATAATCACTAGAGCCTTGTGTAGCTCTCTCTTCTTTTCTTTTTTTTTTTTCTTTTTTTTTTTTGTGGTGGACAGCAATGAATTTTTTATTTTTTATTCCTTAAAATATCAAAAAGAGTGAAAAATACAGTAACCAACCTAAGCAAGTGATCCTCTTGTCACTTACTCGAGCTGAATCAGACCCCTAAATATGCATCCACAAACCAGCTAAAACAGCCCCACGCAAGACATCAAAAAGATCATGAGGACCCACAAGATAGCCTTAAGAGGATCGTCCCCTTCCGAGTATTCATAAAATCCTCAAAATGCAGCCCCTATATTCCAGCTTAGCAAGCACCCATCTCCAAAATCATTGAGGCAATGTTGCACTTAACTGCATCGATCGATGTTGATTTGCCTTCAAATATTTGGCTATTTCTCTCCCACCACACCCCCACAGTAGACTGTAAGGAAGCATCCACTGTAGAAGGTGCCTTCTCTGCTTAGAAGGCGCACTCTCCATCTTACAAAGAGAACCATAAGTAACCCAATCAACCCCAAACAAGTGTTAGAAATGGCACCAGGAAAAAAATGGCTATGTATTCTGTTTCCCTGATCGCTCCTATCTCAGACCCTACCCTTGGTAAGCTATAAGCCTTCATATTCCTCAGTGTAATTTCAGGTTATAATGTATCCACAATGGGTCACACTATATGGCCAGTTCAAACATACTTGACCTAATGCCCGGCGCTCTATCATACCCTAGTCGAATTTGGCAATACAACTAAAATTCTCCCCATAAGCCTGTTAAATACAACACTGGAGGGTGGAAAGAAAACATATTTCTACTTAGAATTCCTAAACAAGGTATAGTTCAATTAAAAAAATAAGTGGAATTTGACCGAGGAATTTCATCGAACATGTAAGTTGCACAGCTTCAACACATTTATATTTATCAAGAAACAGACAAAAGCGGAAAAATACATATTGGTAGGATGTTTGGGACAGAAACAAAAGAGCGCGAAAGTAAATATGTTGATTTTTTTAGATTGAGAGATTCCAAATTTCTCTAGCCGTATGATTGAAGGCGTACCTCGGCCGTCCGATTGCTCGGTCCCACGCGATTCGGGAAGAAAGTCGGTATGGGGGTTCCACTATCAGAGGTTTCGGTGGAAGGAGAAGGGAAGCTGACAACCGCCTACGCGTTTCTCTTCGCAGGTGAACTCGCGGCCATACGTGTGGGGTTATAAAGGCTAATTCATTCAGGGAGCAGATTGGCTGTTAGCCAGGTAACACTTTAGTGGGTGTTACCCTTACCGTATGGGCTCCACCTTAATAAATTTATTTCATATCCACACCGTCCATCCGTTTTATCAGCTCATTTCATGATGTTATACCAAAAACTAAGCATGTCCAAATCTACTCTGGACCAAAACTATGTAAAAAGTGCTGAATAACCATTAAAAGTTTTTTGTAAGCCCTAGAAGTTTTGGATCACTCTGATATTTGTCTTTTACTTCATCCAGATCTGTTTGACTTTATCAATGGGTTGGATGGAAAATAAACATTACAGATTTTTTTACAGTGGGCCCTGAGAACTTTTTAATGGCGAGTGTTCAATCACCACTGTTTCCTGTGCTGTGGTCCACCTGACATTTGGATCTACTTAAATTTTAGAACCATGTTCTAAAATTGTCTGGAAAAACTGATGGACGTCGTTGATATACAATAGATTCATCAAGGTGGGCTCCACGGTAAGGGTAACACCGACTAACAGCTACTCTGCTCGCGTTCATTAGGTGCGCACAACCCAGGCAGTGGTGGGTGGGAACGTACGCCTCGGCATGGCCTGGGCCTGACCCCGCACTCTAGGGCCAGGACTTGAACCGTTGGCTTGGCCTGAGGGCTGGGCCCTGGCATGAATTGAGACCCGGTGTCCAGTCCGGCTGGGTCCAGTCCAATCATAAGTGGACCACCATAATGCAAAGGGAATGGACCATTTAAAGACATTTGTGAGTGATTCACATACACCATACACTTGTAGTTTAAAGACGATCATAAGATCCGGGCCATATTTTAATGACCCAAATGTAACTATTATCTGATCATTAAAAACGTTTCCATGCTGGGTTGTGCGAAGATTAGGGCTTATGGACTATGGCCAGCACCACCAACCCTAGCCAAGTATCGGTATCAATGGGCCAGGTTAGTGCTGCCCAAGATCTGTCCACGCCCAATTCGCATTGTTTAACATAAGCCTGAGCTTGTACCTGGCTCTTGAAGAGCCAAAATAGTTCAACCCAAGTCTTTCTTGGATGGATCACCAGCTACAAAACACATATAACTTGTGCAGCATATATGCCCTTGCAAACTTTGATGGTCCTGGCCGATGGGCCAATATACATGGTCAAATCTGGATTAATTGAGAAAAAGGTTAGGAGTTTAGGCCCGAGAACAGTCATCGAGCCTGAACAAATCTCTCTCTCTCTCTCTCTCTTTCTCTCTCTCTCTCTCACCTAATTACAACCTTTTCTTTTACATCTCTCTTTAATGATAGTAGCCCCTTCCAATGGTCTAAGCTACTTGGGTCTACCAGCTCTATAGGTACCACCCAACAAAGGACATGATATCGCAAACGTAGTAATATTAAGAAACTAACTAATATGCCGTAAGCCCCAACAGCAAGCCACAAGATAAATTTAGGAGACAAAAACAGCCACAACAAAGCTCACTAAATAAGGGTAAAATAGAGATTTTATTCTAATTCAGGACCTGTTTTGGTGGTGCTTGTTAATGGAAAAAAGTCCCGAGGGAGCAACGAAAATAAAATATACAACATTTATTTCTCTTTGATAGTGTTATTATCGTCGCCAACGTCAGCCATTCCAAAAGTATTCTTCACAGCATTTGTTACTCCTTGTGCCATGTTCTTCATTTGCTGCTTACCCTGCAAAAATTCCACGTGAATAGCTGCATGCTAACTAGTGCTACTGGCATGTGTGGCTTTCAGACCTTACCCTGATGATGATGGTCCAGATGGAACTATTCCATGTGGCCCATAATTCCAACATTTGTAGCAGCTTTCAGACCTGACCCACTTCGCATTGGCTTGGACTTGGACTCGAATGTTACGCCCGTGGACTGGGCCCATAAGTAAATTCAAGTCCATTTATGGATGGGCGTGGGCTCTGGCCAGGTTTGGATTTATGTGCATTTTTATGATATATCATGTATCACGCAAAAGTGAGTGGCCGAAATCAGGCTCTGCCCATCATGTGCCTGAGTTGTGGTCAGGCCCATGTTCTAGTTTGAAGGATGGGCCTCGACAAAGGTTGGCCGTCCCGAGACTTGATATGATCCAAGCCGTAGCATGTCCATTTTTTTATTTCTGGAAACACAGACAGTTGCCTCGTCTGTATATCAACCATCTATTTGTTGCCAACGGTTTGGATTTTCTCCACGTGATGTTTTAGTACATGGGCCATCCAAAGTGAGGCCAGTGATATCAACCGTTCAGATCACTGGTCCACCCAGATACAAAATAAAAACCCAACCATTAGCCAACCTGTTGAAGGAAACTGCCCGTCTTCTCGTGGCCCACTTGGGCAGTGTCTCGGCCTGATTGGGTAGACTCTGATGCCTTCACTTTCATTGCATGGGTGGCTTCTCTCGCTTTCTCCATCATCTCATCCCTCTTCTCCTACACATCATCATCATGCATGGTCACCACCATTACCACCATACATCATCATGCTCACCAAGAACTATTAGCACCATCACAATACCAATGACCATCGATAGAATGTGGGCCCCGCATCAGAACCACCATGTGGGCCCGGTGGGGCGGATGGCACACGTGCAGGAGATCTGGGTCCCTCATCAGGTACTCTACACTGAACATGTATCTGGACTGGAAGCAGATTGCGTTGAGTGTTGACGTCACCAAGTTCTGTGGGGTCCACCATGATATGTGTATTATATCCACACAGTCCATCCATTCTGAAAGACCAAGAACTATTAGCACCATCACAATACCAATCACCATCGATAGAATGTGGGCCCCGCATCAGAAAGCAGTGGACATTGAATGCCAACCATTGAAAACTTCTTGGGGCTCATAGAAGTTTTGGATCAAGCTGAGATTTGTTTTTTCCCTTCATCCGGATTTTTGGGACATAATGAACAGGTTGGATGTAAAATAAACACTATGGTGGGCCCTAGAAAGGTTTCAACGGTGGATGTCATTCTCCCCCTTCTTTTTGTGGTATTGTCCACCTGACCTTTAGATATGCCTCATTTTTTGTATAACACCCAAAAATGATCTCGCAAAATGGATGGACGGTGTAGATATAACAAATAAATGATGGTGGGGCTCACAGAACTTGGTGACGTCCACACACCTCCACCCAATCCGCTTCCATGATTTTTGGGCAATGGAAAGATCACAATCTAATGAATGGACCAGATCTCTTAGACGTGTGTCACCGCACCTCACGTGTCATGCACCATTAACATCATCATCATGATGCATGCATGGAAAGAAAGATGAGATGTGAAGATGGTCTCTATATAACATGTGACGGACCTGAGCTTGGCTTTTGGTTTCACCAGCCTTGTAGCTTTGATCACGAGATGCCATTCTCTCTCCTCTCTTTTCCTCCCAACTTCCGCTGTTTAGCCCTTCTTCGTATGTGACCATGGTCCATCCATCCATGGTTCTTTTTCTGAGATTTTATGGGATCTGACACGTGTCCTGTCATTCTGCACTCTTTTGTGCCACGTACCCAACACCTGTCCATCGCTTGTTTAGGTACGTTGGTTCGTAACATGCGTCGCTGCTGGGTCCACATGTTGAGAATGTCTAATGACTTAACCGTCTGGACTCTCGTTCCTGCCTATTATTCTATCCGGCGCGCTGTAACCAGAACTGTGGTGGGCCACTGTAAAAGGAACGAGTTGTGAGGGAACGCCACCCTTGAATTTCAACAAAGCCTATCTTGCTTCAACGGCCTTAATTACACACACACAAACACTACAGCAGGCTTCCTCTCATATCTGTCGCTCGTCTGATTTTTGAACGGACTTGATTTTTGAGCACGGAGGTTTTCTCATGTGAAGAAATCTATGGATGGGTTAGATTCCATGAATACATCACTTGGGTCCTGGAATATAGGGAACGGATGATCTGAACCGTCTATCTGTTGTCTCCTTTAAGGGATCAGGTGCCCGTGATGTTCTCACCCACTTGGTGCTATAGCATGTTGAGATTTTATCTCAACCGGGATTAAATAAAATGACAGAGATGTTGGAATTCTTGCACATGCACTCTTTCTTTTTTACCGTCGCGTTTCATTAGTCCACATCGTTTCTAATGACCCAAGCTCGCCGTCGGGTTTCATTGGTCCACATCGTTTCTAATGACCCAAGCTAACAAGATACGCTAGATTTCTCTCTCAACTAGATTGCTTGGCCCCTTAGATATGATAAGGACGACCCCTTACACATGACAACGGATACCGACACAAGACTTGCATGAAAACACTAACCCCATCAACTTGAAGAACATTTTCATACAACTTGACTCAACAATTAAAGAATATTATAAATATCCAAAAATCATAATCATTCATTCTATCATACATCAAATATTTAATTATACAATTATATTGTAACGCCCCGGATTTTGGGGGCCGAGTAGGTACTCGGCTCTCGATTTTCCGGGTGCCACTTATGCCCTACTGGGTTTCGAAATATGCATAATTGGTTTGTTTCATAAGTAATGGAGAAATTTAAGTGGACCATGCAGCATAAATCAAGACTAAAATAATAAACACATGTGCAACTATCATGGAGTAAGCAGATCCGACAAAAAGATAATGTAATTAAGTGAACGTGAGGGATAGAGTCCCATAAAAATACACATAATCCAGAAATATAAACCCTACCTGAACCCCATCACTAGTCTTAGGACGACCTATGGTGATCCGCCCAGATCTGAAAGTAGGAGAGCTCATTCTCCTCGTCTATACTCACCCCATCCAGTGCGTCGAGCTCCATGACACCTGCATCTAAGATAGGGTCTAGTTGGTGTTTTAAAACATCGTCCTAGAATAGGAGTGAGTGATCAACTCAGCAGATACCATTATCAATAAGTTACACATATTATCAAATACATGGACAAAGTTAGTAAAAAGCAATCATTCATAAAATCATAACTACTCTTATTAATGCATATGCATGGTTTCATGATATGATGCATGCCATTACTCCCAACACTTCCTCGAGCGACAACGTCTAACGATCGCAATACCCAACACTCCATCAATATGACCTCGACTGCAGAATTGTCAATCCTAACTAATGCAATGTGATGGTGAGATGTTAATCGAATATTTAATTAAGTTCGTTTATCCAGCATGATTATGGAAGCTAAAACACCTCCATTTAATCAATGGCTTTATCCAGATCACTTGGCCTAAGGCGGGCGTAGTAACTCTAAGTCTGCGATCTATTATCGAAATTTATGTATTATCCATCTGTCTCACAAATCAATAATTTCAAATGTAAGGCATGATATCTAAAGGTATGAGAATCAACTCAGTATGGGTTGTGACCCAAACACCGAGTATGATTACTTAGTTCCGAGATGCAAGCTTGTTACATAACCAAATCACCACAAGGAACGACTCGTCACCCAATTTCATTCATGTCCGGAACGTTCGAACGGTAATCTGACACGGAACCATCGGTCGTGTAATTTGTCGGGGGCCATTCGAACAAGGACCTATCACCTCCTATACTTGTTATTCACTACAGGGAGGCTCGTCACCCCAACGTAGGCCGACAGCACGGATACAATGTTCCATACCACCATGCCCGCCTCCCGAATCTTAGTTGCTCACTGGTCACTGCAAGGAGGCTCATTACCCCGGTGTAGCCGACAGCTCGGATACGGTGTCCCATATCACCATGCCTAGCTCATGAGTCTTAAAGATCGTATCATTAAGGTTAATAGTGGTCTCTCAAAGGTATGGGGTGTTTCAGATTCAGCAAGGCGTGTACATACATGGTTAATGAACATGGATGACCAGCTGGTGAGCCAATTTATCCCCTCCAAACGAACTACGAATCGTACGGCATCGGGATCAACGTCTTGCATAGTCCGATTACAATTGACTATCCGTAATTCAACTAATTGGGTCAAATTTTCCTGTAGACGACCCTACCAGAGGGGCTACCCATGTGGGTTTTGAAATTTGCTGGCCGATCCGAAAATGGGGCATCGTATAAATGAACGATACTAAAGTAGATGTCGGTCTACTTCTAGTTGTAAGGGATTTAGGCATACATAGTAGTAAATTGTAGACATTGACATCATGATTCATCAAGGCTTCTTAAATACATGGAAAATTTAAATAAATATGTAAATAAGCTCAATTTCAAATAAACAATCATGCATAGAATGAAAATCAATAATTAATTATGTGCATAGGGGACATGCAACGAAATTTTCCTATTTGTTTTAGAATTTGGGGAATGTGTCCTAATTTTATGCTCATGAATATTAAGAATTAAGGCAATGCAAGGATCTTGGGCGATTGAGAGCCTAATTTTCTCTTAAATCGGAAAACATTCGAAACAACACTCCAATTTCACAATTAACATACATGCAAGCAAATTCTACACCCATAATCACTAATTTCGGTCTAGATTTGATAAACGGCCATCTATAACTAATTGTCCGCACTTAAGGGTTGCCGAAGGCTCGCAGAGTGGCTTTTGGGGTGTCGGACTTGTGGGTTGACACGTTGGAGCCTGTGTCACATAGATTTGTAGGTTAAGACACATGCATGTGGCTCTTCTTGTTGGAATTAGGGAGATGATAGGGTAGTTACTTTTTTGGATCGCAGCAAATCCCCTCTTGAGGCGGCGGAGATGCAGTTTCCGGAGTGAGGTCATGGTAGGAGAGGGAATCCTCTCAATTCCCACCCTTTGAGCTATCTCTCTCTCTCTCTCTCTCTCTCTCTCTCTCTCTCTCTCTTCCTCCTTTGCTGGAAAATTCATATGAGAGGGTGGGAGAGGATTTTTAGAGCTTATATAGTTTGAAAATTAGCTCATTTGACCCTGGGAAGACTGAACCTAATACATATACCCTTGGTGGGTGTATTTTTAACCCTTGGGGCTGTCCCAGTGGCCCCCTGGCCCAACTATGCTATGGAATAGGTATCTCATAGTTAGATGAAGGGTTGTCCCAAGTTTGGTGGCAAACAAATGAGTCAATTTATCGCAGGGACCCGATTTGCGATCAATGGTCACTGATGATTGATCGGGCCCACAATTATACGAATATGAGCTGTGGAATATCCCTGACTCATAACCCGAGTTTGATTGTAATTCGACGGTTGGAAAGTCTCAACTTCATTGTTTCAGTGGCGGGGCCAACTCACTTAAGTTTGAAGTTTCAAGTTCCGGGTAGTCGCGCCTTTCAAGCTCTACCTTCACGGTCCAAGTTGTGCGGTTCGGGGTATCGTTTGGGCCCACCGTCCGCAATGGACGTCAAACCCAGTGAGATGAACATTATTCTATAATTTCAGAATTAGTGGCCCACTAACGAGTAGTATACAGTTTGTTCAGGTGATCGGGGCATTTCTTGAATAAATTGGGTAGGAAGATTTCTTGGGCCCAGTTGTTAGGATTTGGATTAACTAAATTCACAGTATGACCTATTCGAAATTAGCGAAAATAGTGATTCGGTCATGATCACTCTAAATTGTTGGTTCTTAGGCTAAATGAGTGACTGTGCTGATTTAGTTTATTAATTAAGATCCGACTCATAGTTATCTCGTCTTTAGGTAGGTCTTTATTTGGTTATGGTTATCTTGATTGGTCAGTGATAGGTTGACTAGATTTGGGCCTTATGTGAACAAATTATGGGACTAAACTCAATGTTTAAATGATCGGTCGGATTCGTTGGTCTTCTATGGTTGATCAATTTTATTTGTACAATTCTTTTTCGGTACCGGTCGCATATATGCTCACTTCGAGCATCAAAGGTCAACAACATGGTTAATTATTTTTTAAAAAAATATTTTTGATAATCCGAAATAGCAAAAATTCAGTATGTCGCATATATACATCTAACAAGATTATATAAATATAACATTCGACTGAGTTCCCAATTCTTTTTATTTCCCCCGCTTCTTCACCCTTAATTTCATTAAAATAGTTGGAATAAAGAATACCGAATGGTGAAATGGAGAGGATCATAACCGTTATTTTTTCAGAGAAAGAACGCTGAATAACGAAATATAGGAAAATAAAATGCGAAGAATGGTAATCAATCTTGTAGAGAAAGCTTTGAAGAAAAACGGCCCGAAGAATGGAATGCCAAAGAATATGGTAGGTAAAAAGAGTGGTGGTGAGTCTCATAAAGGAAGCTTGAAATGAAGAATTTTTTTAATTAAAAAAAATAAAAATAAAAATAAAAGTCTAAATAAGAGGTAAGGGCGTTTTCATCCTCTTCCGAAAAACCCAAAAAAAAAAAAAAAAAGGAAGGGAAATGGGACTAATCAGGTGCCACGGTTATTTTCGTAAAAATCCCTTTCTAACATTTCTCTACTCTCGTCCGGCGCGCTGGAGGTGGAAGGATCATTACTCTCGCAATACAGGACACGTGGCAGATGCTAACGTTGATCCGAACCCTCCATATGGTGTGTCATTTCCTTCCTGTCCCACAGCTGATAGTCCCAACGGCTTGGATCATTGCATAAACACAATCACGAGCAGGCTACTCCTTTTCTCATCCAAAGCACCCCGTTCTCTCTCTCTCTCTCTCTCTCTAAAACAAGGGTGAAAATGTCATGAAATGGACTGTTAGGATGCCTCAACATTGCGTTTTACCAGAGGCAGAAGACATCATCGCCCTCCTTGTAGACATCCAGGTCAGATTTGTAATTCTATCCATTTACGTGTCATAGTTCCTGGCATAGACGAGTCGGATGCTATCATGGGTATTTGTTGCTTTGACTGTTTGGATGGACGCTTTTGTGTATTTTATTGGTTGAGATCATTCAGAGGTTTTTGTGTTTGAGGTGTTTGTGGAGATTCTGTTAAGTGGGTGCTTTTTATTTTGTTTCGATTTTCATTCTTGTTTCATTTGGTGATGAATCTTGCATTGATTGATATGAATTGATAACTGTTGGGTGGTGGAATTATAGTTGGTTCAATTCTGACAATTGGGGCCCGTGCTATGGTAATCGGGATCTCTGGTCAGTTGTGTCCCACCATTGGTGGGCCATCCATTCCCCCCCCCCCCCCCCCCAAATTGGTCAATCATGTTAGGGAACCACGGAAGCCCACATAGATGAATCAAGCAAAGTACTGCCAATCGCACAACCTAAGTCCAAACACAAACAATCTGAATTTTACGTGAGAAAATCCTTCCGGGAAAAAACCTACGTCACTTTAATGTATTATGAAAGCAGAAATGCAAGAGATAGTGTTACTGATTCGAACAAGCCTCAAATCCACTTCACAAGCCCAAGCTATGCCCTTGTAACCCTTAGGAAGGAATTAGAAAGCCCTAGAACTCTTCTACTCTTTCCCAAATCTCGATTATACCCTATATATATAGTATCATATGGTATCACAATCGGAATGGGAAACAAATTCCGCAACTACTCAATTCTGCATGCGCACTCAATGGTACCTTCGATGGGACTTCAATGGCATTGAGTGGTCTGTCGATGGCATTGACAGACCCTGTTCTTTACATATTTAAGACATCAACAACAAATCATAGCCTTTTAATTTGTCGCCTGCAAAGGTTAAGAAGGGAGGCATTCCAAATGGTCCACATTCAACTGAGAGAAATCCAAAGGTTGGTGGCTAGGATCTTCTGTTCTCAGAGATTCGGGGGCACGGTATTTATTATAGAACAATGGCCCCCTCGGAATTGAAAACCCAAGTGTACTTGGCAACACCATTGATCAGGTATCATATAATTCCTCTGTTGGGCAGTGGTTGAAGTTTCCGGGTTTGCAGTTTGGTTTTGGGCTGGTTCAATCTGAAGTTCTTAGCTATGGGGTTTGCTTGCAAATTTGATTCGAAAAGTTCTGTTCACACACCGTCAATTCAATTTGTAGTATCAATTTGGAATATCCACATTTTGATGTATTCAGTGAATGGAATGGCCATCTTTTGGCTAGGCAAAATCTACGGGAAAAGAAAGCATTTTCCTTTGATTTGACATTTTTTGTTGTTTGGGTTGTAAAGAAAACCATTGATTTGATAAAATAGTCCTTATTTAGAATTGTGGTTTTTGACAAAGATATGAGTGACCTTTGAAGCTCCAACTTGGATTTCCACTTGCAAAACAAATATGACTCCGAAAATGGATTTTGTTTCTCAATAGTGCTGATGAAAATAATCATTAAATCGAATAGCTATCCCAAATTCAAGTTGATTATGTTTTGCTTCTTCCTGGGAGAAAGACGATTGAAGAATTCCCAATCAAGGTCCTTGCGGATCAGATCATCCATATAGGATACATAAAAACTCTCGATATTTGATGTCTTGCTCTTTGAATCTGATTCAATTCTAGCTACGGTTTTATTAGATATCCTACAACTAGAATCCCTCTTTTTTCCAATCCAGTTCCTCCACCACCGCGAACCCTAGTTGGATTCAGGCATGATACACATTTTAGTTATAGGGAGAATCCAAGTACTCTCGTTTGGATCCATGAAACAACTCTCAAAGATCTTTTTTACCTTTTGGATTACTTTCTTCATGTTCCCACATAGAATTCTGCCTTACCGAACATGGCGTTAGCTATTGTTTGGATCACTATTGAGTAGAATTTGGACATGACAAAATTGTAGTTTCCTTGGCATTCAGAAAGGTTTGGTCTCCCAATCTCAATTCAGCTATTTTAAGAGTTGAACTTGAAAGGAATGTAATTGCAATTTGACTATTTATGCGCTGTTGCTTAGTTTGAATGCTAGGAGACACATTTCTTGTCATTTCCTCTTTTGATTAAACCGAATGTTCGTAATTCCATACACCTGCATTCAAATGCAGTCTGAGTTTAATTTAGCAGGAAGAACAAAAGTGTATGATGTTTACAACTACTCATAAAGTAACCCTCACATTGCCGTGATGTTTTTTTTTTTAAAAAAAAAAAAAATAAATTATCAGCAAATAATAAATTTTATTAGAAGGAACAGCCAAATGGCCAGAACAATACAGAGACATTACAAGAAAAGCTCTAATCAATGGAAAGAAACATCCCCAGGAGTGGAAGGAAAAAGAAGAACCTGAGGCCTCCCACTTGGTGCAGACCAGATGTTTAACTCAAGAGATGATGACCGAGGCCGAAGCACTTTTCCCATTAAAAGTGAGATTGTTCTTTTCTTTCCATAAAGCCCATAACACAGCCACAAAACAGAGCTTCCGGACTATTTTCTGTCTTCGTTTACAAGGATGCAGTCTCTAGTCCACAACAAGCTACTGGATAGTCTGTGACATCACTCATGCCAACTCAAACTGCAGAAAACACCATCCCCAAACTGCTGTCCCAAATGAACAGTGGATGAAGAGATGGTTGAAGTCCTCAGCATTCCTAAGGCACAAACAACATCCATTAACCAAGATCATATTCCTTCTACGAAGATTGGTGGCAATGGCTTGGTAGCCAGATTTCGGGTGCAAAAATTGGGAAAACAGTAGCTCATTAATGCCTATTGCCAATGCAAATCGCAAAGTGTTGGTTCTTAAATTAGACCAACCTCTATTTGATGCTACATATAGATGCTACCTTACTCTTGGTCTTTTGTTGAAATCTTCTAGGCTCAGATTTTAGTGATAACCAATCTGGACAAAGCGGCGAAGGATTTGCAAATGTTGGAAAACTTAGAGATTTTTGTTGAATTTAATGGTTGGTATTTTACAAATAGAAGCGAATTGAGTTGCTATAAATTGGAAATTTAATGGTTGGTAATTTGAAAATCGAATCTGTTATATCATTGCGAATACCTAATTGATTAACTATAAATTGGGATAAGTTCGATTCCTTTTGTTCGGAGCATATGCGAGTGAGTTAAACAAATTTGGGAAGTATGCTATTGGGGCTAATGCTTGTGCAGATTAAGATACTCAAAGATTTTTGTGTTTTTCTGTGTTTGGGTTATAAAGGTTTGATTTCTTGGACTCGGGTGAGATTCTCTTCAGAATGTGATCAAAAGAGCTATGGTTCAATGCCTTGGGTGTTCTAGAATGGTTATTCCTCTTTGTTTAATGGGTAATGGATTGCTTGAGATGTACTGAATTGAATTGTTTGTTATTGCTTCTGTGCATTTAGATTTTCTGATATTATTGAGGACTTTTGCATTTGGGATCTAAGATCTCAGCTTCTTGGGTGGGTGAGAAATTCTCAGGGAAAGAGATGACAAGTTCTAACTATGCTTTGATTAGAGAAATAGATGTTTTCATTGTTTTTTTTCTCTGCGATGGGTATGATGTTACTGCTTGAGTTGAATTGAATTTTGGGGTTTGTTCTTTCACGATCTAAGATTTCTGGAGTTCTCTTCTGTCTTTTGAATTTATAACTGCTAATGTTTTTGTTCCTCAGCTGGTAACAAGGAATTATCATACAAATGTAATTGAAATAGTTGAAAGTTTGTAACTTCGGGTTGTTTTTCGTTCTTTCTTCTTTTTGGAAAGATGAGCAAGTTTTTATTAGAATAAAAATGAAGCAATGCAACAGCTACATTGGCCAGGAATCAGTGACCCTCTCAAAACTCTAAAATCCCGAAGGCTACGGCTACCAAAATGGCGATAAAATAGTGAAAACATCACATACAATCCATGAGAGCCAACTCATGTGAAGAGAGCACCGTCTCAGCATCATGAATTGGATACTACCCTACTATGGAAACCAGCCGTACAATCGGTTAGCACCTTCCCATCTGAAAAAAATCATGGAATTCCGGACTAATAGCTGCCCATCCAATAATCATAAAGGTAACAATCTTCTTCAACAATTCCAGTGTCTCTTGCTTGTTCTCAAAGATTCTAATTTTCCACTGTTGCTTGAAGTTAGAAATCTTCTTCAATAATTCCAATGCCGCTTGCTTATTTTCAAAGATTCTAATGTTCCTTTCCTCCATATCCCCACATTGTGATGTAAGGGAGAATTGTACTATTAGTACATCCTACTAATAGTACTATTGATACTGATATAGTGAAAGAACTGCTGGTACATTCGAGATGCTAGGAAGGGGTGACCACTGAGACACATCCACTCATTGATTCTGATTGCTTAGAAACAGGTACGTTTCTCCTTTGTTTGTTCCTTTTTTTTTTTTAAAAAAGGATAGTCCTCCCATTGCTTTATGGAAAGAGAAGCGTCAATGTACTTCACATCCTATATTTAAGTTTGTCTCATATGCTGCCTTGTACCCTTCCTATTATGCTTTCTTATCTTTAGTTTTTGTGTCTTTGCCTTTTAGATTCTAAGAGGCGGTCTCCAATCCAAAGTGGGTCGAAGCTATGATGGAAGAGATGGGGGCATTGATGAAAAATGGCATGTGAGAGCTGGTAAAGGTACCTAAAGGAAAGGAGCCAATGGTTTGAAAATGGGTCTTCACAGTGAAACACAAGGTAGACTAGTCCATTGAAAGTTATAAAGCTAGACTTGTTGCTAAGGGTTACACTCAGGCATATGAAATTGATTACAAGGAATCAGTTGTGCCTGTAGCCAAGATGAACTCTATATGGGTCCTGCCGTCCCTTATGATAAAATTTTCTTGGCCGCTATATTAGCTAAATGTGAAGAATGTGTTTCTCCATGGAGAATGGAAGGAAGAAGTGTATATTCTCCCCTTGATTTCAGGTTCACCAACAGTGAAGGATATGTTTGCCAGTTAAAGAAATCTATTTATAGACTCAAACAATCTCATTGGACTTGGTTCGAGAGGTTTAGTTAGGCAGTGAAGAGGATTGGTTATTCCTAGAGTCACGCTGATTATGCTCTGTTTGTAAAACAACGAGAACAGTTGACGACAACTTTGATTGTTTATTTGGATGATATTGTGGTGATAGGAAATAATTCTCATGGAGATTGAAGACTCGAAGGAATTTCTGGCGAAAGAATTTTAGATTAAGGATTTGGGAAATTTGAAGTATTTTTTTGGGTATAGAGGTGGCTTGATTAAAGAAGGGTATATATCTCATTGAGAAAATACACCTTAGACTTATTGAATGACACTGGCAAGCTAGGTTCTCTATCTACACTCTCCTATTGATCTTAAAAATAAGCAAAGTTGGAGTGAGGGGTAGTTATTACCTAATAAAGAGATGTACTAGAGATTGGTTAGTACCTTACTCTATATCTCACTCAACCTAATATAGCATATGCAGTTAAGTGTGGTGAGTTTATGGAGGCACCACGAGTTCCTCACTTGGAGGCTGTTGAAAGAATCTTGAGGATTTGAAGACATCTCTTGGGAAGGGTTTCTTATTTGCAAATCATGCTTATCTCTACTAAAAACCTATATTAATGCAGATTGGCCGCAGGCCAATGATGTAAATGATCGAAAATCGACTACAGGATGTTGTGCTCTTGTTCAAGAAACTTGGTTATGTGGAAAAGCTAGAGACAAATTTTAGTGGTTAAGTCTGGTGCAGAAGCAGCGTACTGGGCTATGGCTCATGCTGTAGCAGAATTTTTTTGGGTGAAAATTATATTACGTGATTTGGGAATCATGACGAATACTCCTATGAAGTTGTTTTGTGATAACAAGGTAGCCATCAACATTCAACAAATCCAGTTTAGCATGACCGAACCAAACACATTGAAGTTGACGGGCACTTCATCCGTGAGCAAGTTATTTCTCAAGAACTTTGCTTGCCATTCATAATGACAGAGAATTAGCTTGCTGACATTCTTACTAAGGGAGTTGTTAAGACAAGTTAGAATATGTTCTTAGCAAGCTCAGCATGATAGACGTTTATGCCTAGAATGAGGGGGAGTGTTAAGATATAAGTTTATAAAGACCATTTTGTAATAAAAGGGTATTTGACGTGCTTATATGTAAATTTTTTTTAACCCTTTTATAATAACATGAGAAGAGGGTTGACGCCCTATCTCCTCTTTTTCATTCTCCTCCTGTCTTCTTTCTCTTCCTTTCTCTTCTTCCTCTTCCAATCTTCAAATCCTAGAAACTATCCTCATTTTCTACTAAATGTGCCAATGCATATCTTGTGCCACATGTGCCACCATACAGTTATGCAGATCCGTGATTATCCTAGTAACCAGAAACGGCAGGAAGTGGAGGGGCTGCTATGAAGTAGACGATAAAGTATTTTATGATCCCAACTGTCAAAGAATTGCTTACCGGCTCATATCATGAAGAATTATTAACTACATTCTCATTACACTTATGTCATGTTTAGATGTTGTTTGACATCTAAAATCAAAGAAGGAACTTAGCATTGTCTTTGAAATAAATGGTCCTTTATGACTTTGAGTCAGTCAATTCAATTAATCATACTTCATCAGATCACTAGAATTTAGATAGGAGTACACGGAAGGTGTTCTGTCACTGACTATTAAATTAATTGATAACAATCGCATTAGAAAAGATCTCTGCTAGGATTTTGGCAATTTAAAAAGCCACCAATGTTGATTTCCATTTGCAAGACTCACAATCTATAATGAGCAATGGAGGGCTGAGATTTAATCTCATTGCTAAAAGAGGATAGTGCATTGATCCCTTCGCCGGATCTAATGCTAAAACAGTTCAAATTTAAATCTCCTGACCATTACCAGGAACCCATTGTTGCCTATATAATCCAATTCTGGGAACCACGTATATATACAACAAGTGAGAAGAAAACTTTGAAATTTACAAACCTTGAAGTGTTAGATCTGGCCAAGAGTGATCTGATTGCTGTCGTTGATTAATCTGATGGGTCCGATCGTAGATCTCATTCAGTGGATCCATCTCCAGTGAGTTTCCATGCAACCTACCTTCTACTGTGCACCCAGCAGTGTGGATGGTGAATCTTGACTGTCGTGTGAGTGAAGGATACCATGGCTGGATACAGTTCAAAACCACACTCATTGGGTGATCTCAGCCATCTGAATGCTGGGCATCAAATTGCCATAAAGAAAATAAAACGGTTAGGCGCTCTATAATCAGCTGGGAAAGTGTGTAAAAGTGATGGTTAGGATTGTTTGATTGGTCTAGCTTTTGAACTGTAGCCCAACCATGGTTAGGGCCACTAGATAAACAGTTCTTATTTACCACCTGCACTGCCATGTGTGGTGGAAGGTAGTTTGCGTGGAAGGTCATTGGAGATGGCTCTACAGTGCAATTTCCTTTCATAAAATCTCCAATGCCCAGCTCTCCCAAAATTATATATTTGCTGGTATAATATTTATTAATTAATATCCAAAAGCTTAAATAGGATTTTGTTAAAATTTCAAACCTAAAGAAAACTTACACATGAATATATATATACATATTTCATACTCTAGTACCCGTATGTGTGAGGTATGGGTGTGAGTATGCATTTATGCTTTCATCTGCATCCGTTACACTTGTTTGCCGGTGGGGTTTTGTTCTCACACACATAAATGTAAGTATATGCATTCATATGCACATGCACATGCATGCTCAACATGTTCTTGAGAGAATATGCATGTATATGCACAGCTACCTAACACACATACACATAGGACATCTTATGAGCAACTAGTTGGACGATGAGTTACTATCCAGCTAGCACGAAAGTTTTAGCATGTGAAGCGTTTGCAACATCCATCCCGTACAGGGTAGGCCCCACCATGAAGGATATATGATGTGAACTTGGCCAATCCATTCATCAAGTGACCACAATGTGGAAAACAATAGAAAACCACCAATATAAGCCAATGCATTTGTGACCCACCTGATGAGTGGAGCATCGTGAATTTTTGCACCAGGCGAGCTTTGTCATGGGTCTACCTTTTGGATGAGTACATATGACCCATTGGGAGAGATGATGATCTGTAAGTTAGTGGCCAACTAGTTGCATGTGAGACTTCCTCACACACGTATCTATGTATGTATAAATCAATACACACCTACATCCACATGTAATGATTCATGCATGGTCATCGATCATTTATTTGGGCATTGATGGATAAGGATATGCTTAAACTTTGATGCATTGGGTTTAGGATCAAGGTATTCAAAATTCGTTATGATAACGGTCATAACAGTTACGTATTACGAGGTCGAAACGGCTGTTTAAAAAAAAAAAAAGGCCGTCAAGGCCCTGTAACAGCCCTGTAACAGACTGTAACGGTCCAGTAACAGTCCCACAACGGTCCTGTAACAGTTTATTCAAAAACTAAAAAAGGTAACAGCCGTATTATAACGGTAACAGTGGTGGCTATTACGGCCACCGTTACCATTTTGGAACACCTTGTTTAGGAGGCTTGGAGTCAAGACCTTATTCTCTTAAAACAGTCCTTCCATGACAAACAGAGTCTCAAAACTTTCACGTGCAATCACGTGTTCTTTCATGTGCATTGTTGGACACATCAAGCATTCATACACTCACCATTGCGTGCTCATGGGAGTGCTCCCATCAGGCCCTCTCTGTGATCTGTATGGCCCTACCATGGTCACTGCAATCATAAAAAAACAATTACGCATATTCCAGTTTTTAGTTTCATGTCTGCTATTTCCCATCCTTGCAAACAATCATCAGCTTGGACCACCTCAGATGAAAACGTAGATATGAGGGTGCACTCAATTTAGAAAAGGTCTTTCATAACCAATCAATTTCACTGGAACACAAGCGGGTTTTTGACAGGCCCGATTCAACAGATCTGTGAAATTTTATCCACTTTGTTCTACTTTTGATTTACTAGTTGATGAAAAACATAGATACGAGAACATTCCATCTTTAAAAGCCTGCAATTTCACTGAATTGCAGTTGGGTTTTTAATATCATGCTCCATTTACAGAGATCTGCTCTTACCAAGTGTTAAAACAGATCTTGGGACCTATGTATATATGACCAGTTTCGAGGGATATTATCTAGTGCAAATGGAAAAAAGTTGCTGTGGGACCCACCATGATGTGTTGATGACATCCACTGCGACCATCATGCACTCCCTCCCTCGTTTAGCCATGGACCCAAAAATCAGGCCAATCCATGGCTCAGGTGGGCTACATGAGCAGGAACAGTTGGAAGTAGGGTGCCCACCATTGATTTGCGTTGGGCCCCACCCAAGTTTTAGAATGTTCTATTTTATTTTTTATTTTTACATGTGCCATCATCTGGAGCAGATGTTTGACATGAATGGATATGATGGCATATAGATGACAAGATGGGACCTCTATGCAAATTGAGGCAGCACCCCCTCTCAATGCTTCCTGCTTGAGTGGCTAACAAGAGTTATGGATCAGCTTGATTTTTGGGTCCATGGCTATATGAGGGATGCGTCCAAGATGGTTGGAGTGGATGTCATCAACACATCACAATGGGACCCACATCACTCATTTTGCACTTACAATGTGGTGAAAACATTTGCACTTGATACTTTCCGTCAGTTTCGCTGATCTTGTGAAACCTATTTCACAGCGAAACTGACAGTGCACACAGACACATATTGCTTTTACTGTAATTTTTTTCCCTGCCTTAGATCTTGATTTTCATTGTTGTAAGAATCCATGAGACCAGATGGAATAAATTGCATTGACTGATGCTTAGCTTATTTAAGTTGAATCAGACCAAGAACATTAAATTTCTATATTATATCTTTTATTGAGCTGACCCTTTTCTTCCTTTGTTTATATTGAACAACCTTTTTCTTTCACTTGTTCATGTCCCCAACCAACTAGACAACCTGTTAGTTGAATTAGACCCAAATGCTCATCAAATCACATGTTTATTCCCATTTCTTCACTTATTCAAAAGTCCCAACTAACAACAATAAGCCAACTTCATAACCGTCGGTCATTAGGGTCAAGTCGTGAGAAGATTATCATTTATTTATTATTTATTAATAATTTGTCGTATATATTTGACTGTTGATTATAATCCATTGACTTTATTCAATAAATAAATAAATAAATAGCAATTCTATAACCATTGAATATTGCTAGGTTATTCATGCAAATATGCTTCTATATTTCAGAAAAATTGGAGGACTAGTTTTGCCAGTTTTAAAAATACCCCATTTTACCTAGCAACTCCCACATCTTTGACTGCTGAAACCTTCCCTATGTCAATAGTGACTAAAATACCCTTTGCGTTGCATGAAATGTGGAGGTCATAGTGTAGGATTAACCTATGAAATACAAGTGTTTGGTCTTGTGGAGGAATTTGACAAGGTTTTTATTTATTTATTTATTTAATAAAAATTATTCCAGATCCTTTATTAATTTCACAAAATCTTAAGGCTAGTTTGGATATTTCGGCAAAAGAAAAAAGAAATCATGGGTAATTGTGTGAAAGTCAGTTTGTATACTTGAAATTACTTGTTCCTATCATTTCCCTTTTCTCTTCCTCATAATAATATGGTCCAAGGAATTATAGTATTGATGCATTACAGTGTGAATTGTCTTGATGCACCATTATGTACAAATGGGGCCCATTGTTCGGTCATCGAGACTGTTAATATTATGATCCTTTGGATTTGGGATGTTTAAAAAAATTCCAGTATTAGAGGTATTGACCCTTTGATAAGTGGCCCACACTTAGTTAATTAAAAAATACAGCAACGGTCGAACAAAAAGTTCCAACTGCTTGATGTTCTGGATCTTCCGATGTAGAATATTTCTGGGTTGTCTCCATCTGAAGTGGTCCCATAGGATCAATGGTCTGGATCAATGGATGATGTGAAACTATTCTTGTTTTTGATGCATCAGGACTTTATAAAATCCTCCTCATCTCGTCCTCCATCTTCTGATTATAAAACTGACTCAGTCCTTTATACTCTTTTTTGTTTATACTGGTTAGTATAATTTTTATGATTATTCAATGTCCATCTTTTATATAATCCTCCTAGACTTATCCAATCCCAACCGTCTACTAATTCTTCTTAATGTTTCTGTGCTCCCCCAACAACAATAACAAACACGAGGCGGCAGGCGCTGGACTGATTAAACATATACATTAGCCTATAAAAAAATACAAGTATAATAAAAACAAAATAAATGTCTTGGACCCCATGGCTTGGAACTGCCCATGATGGCTGCCATCCCAAAACAAATCTTGTATATCATGAAGCAGGATGACCAGATACACTTCTTTGAGTAGGACGCCTATAAAGGTCTTGCAAGTGGGCCCCACTCACTGAAAAATTTGATTCTTATATTGGGTCTATTAAAATACCCATTTTGATTTTTTTAAAATATAGTTTTATTTTGTTGTGGGGTGTCAGATTGGCCATGTTTGTCTAGTGTCTGTGCAGATAATCGAGTGGGGAAGGAGTCTGCAGTTTGGATATGATTGTTGGGACCAAGCTTTCCATTTCAGAATCTGTTACTTTTTTGCTGCTTCTGTTTGATTGTGCGTTGAGGTAATCATATGTTTTTGTTTTTCTAACCTTTACCATTGAGGTTACCAGAGGTTAGAGTTCACCTTCAAGAAAATGACCTATTTTACCCCTATGATTTTTAACAAGGACAGGCGGAATTTTCAAGGTGCATATGAAATCTTTAGGCGTGCTAGTCATTTTTATATATGACCAGGGGATGTGGCATGAGCAACACATGTAAAGAGAATGTGAGAGAGGAGAAATCAAAAAAGGGAGAGAAATCGCAGCGAAGGTGCCGGCATACAGAGAACAAGAAAAAGAGAAGGGGGCTCATGCTCATGGTTTCAATGGTGGGTACCTATTTCCGTGTTTCCTAAGTTGTGGTCCACTCAGGTTTTTAAGGCTGATGTCCTAATGTGAGCCGGCATAACAGATGTATAATATGGATTTTCACATAGTCACCATAATGGACACCATGGACCCTTTGTTGCGCAGGCTCTAATTCGTGTTGGCAAAGAGATGTTTGAGGGGGCTGCTCGCAGTAAAGAATTGAAAAGATGAGCTAGAATCTAAGTTATTATAGGCTTTAACGGGTTAAATATGAACTATATGAACTATATATCGGACAATAATTACTTTTTCTAGTTCACAAAATATCCTTCGTAAGTCACTGACATCGTAATCACATGTATTATTAACTACTGGGATTATAGAATATGCATTATTGTAAATTGATATATTTCATTATTGTGCTTGAATAATTTTGTGGTTCCATATTTTAAGAACCATATGAATAGTGGAGATACTCCATGAAAGGAATATTAATGATTCATATAAATCACTTGATAGTAAAAATTTTGAATAAATCCAACAAGTAACCACCAATTTTTTTATACAGAAAAAAGTGGCTATTATGCTTTTTTTTTTTTTTTCGACGACTTCATTTAAAATATCTTATCATGTCCTTTGAATATTCAAACTTTTTGGCCCCAAGAAACTAACAGCCGGGGGCAAAAATGCCTAAATGGATACAATGCGTATAATAATACATCGATAAGTATACTTTTATTACTAGTATTGAAGCATGCATGTGCCATGATTTGTATCCATCACACTCCAGGGGAAAAAAAAAGAAGAGAGTTTTGGTAGATTTTTTTTTTCCGGGGAATTAAAAAAGAAAACTACGTAATTAATATTGAATTTACATTAAAAAGCTACCTCATTAATTGATATAATTACCCTTCCACTGTCTTTTGCAGCGGTCACCCTGTTAGCAAATGGGTCATGGCTAGGATGGGTCCCATTGTGATGTTTCTATAAAATCCACCTCAACCATCAGTGCGTCACCTGATGTTATGCAAAGGGCCCAAATATCAGTTCCGTCTGTGATGCAGTGGACCATATGATTGGAAACAATTTACTGTGCAAAGCTTACTCCGTAAACTATTTCCATTAGTGTGGCCCATGTGAACCAGTATGAGTTTTGAGCCACGGGTATAAATTTTATGTAGAATATAATGGTTGGAGTGGATTTCATATAATTATCATGGTGGGTGTAAAAATCAAAGGGACGTCTTTTTCCCAATTGTTTCCTTTGGTGCGGCCCACCAAAATTACAGGTCAATCAATTTTATTTTATTTTATTTTATTTTTTTAATTCGTCTCTGGACTACTAAATATCTAATGGTTGGAGTAGATCTTATATAAACATTACAGTGAGTCCCGTCAAAATCAAGAGTTGTCTTTGGTTTTTTTTTGTTTTTTCTTCTGAATAATCTCTATACAGCTTGAGGGGTCTGGTTTTATGGGGCCCACCATGATGTGTATGCAAAATCCACTTTGGTCATTAGATACCCAATCCTACTTTAGGCCCAGATCAAAAAAATAAGGCTGACTTGTGATTCAGGTGGGCCACATCAAAGAAAACAGTTAGGAGAGAGACCTGTATTCTTGATTTTCAGAGAGCCCACTGTGATGATTATATGAAATCCACTCCAACCATTATATGTCACGCAAAAATTTAGGCCTGAGGCCTAGAACTCAGGCCCATCCATGATTTAGCTGGGCTGATCGTTGCCCTGTACACTGTTTCCAATTATGTGGTCCACCTGAATCACGGATAGGGGTGATTTTTTGGTCCTTAGCCTAAAATGAGGTGACACACCTGATAGTCAGGGTGGATTTTACATTAACATCATGATGAGGCCCATCCAAATGCTGTCACATCCTTGAGCGGCCTTTAAAGAAATGTGACCAGGGCACTGAAACCAAACCACAATTACACCCATCAGTGAGGTAGCTTCTTGAAAACATTTTCCAAAAATGATAAAAGGTACGGTGACGTAAATTTCATGTTAATCAGGTAGTTTTTATTTTTTATTTAATTTCCTTTTTTTATTTGCAAATAAAAGCATGAAGTTAAAATTAGACTTGAGATGGAAAATACAGCGTCCACGTCAGAGCCTGGTCATATCAACAGTTCTGATCACTGAACCATGGGCCCACTTGTACCTCATTAAATACTAGTTAATGGGTGTTTAAAAATAGCTTCTCCTTTGTTTTTTTTTTTTTTTTAATTTAAAATTTTCCCTCTTTCACCATAAAAAAAAGTAGTAAGAAAATAATAACCCAACTGGTAAAAATGAATTTTCATACAAGTCAAGGATTTGAAAGAATTTTTTTTAAAAAAAAAAAAAGAAAAGAAAAAGAAAAAGAAATGATGGGTTGATGGAAGTTTGAAAAAATGGATGAGAAGAAATGTCTGTGGTCAAGTGATGGAGTTTTGGGCTTCCCAATACAATTGCCTTTCTGCAGTGCTGCAATTTTTGCTGGGTGTGCTGCTGAAATTGCAACCAAAAGGAAGAATGATAAGATCCTACACAGAAAGGTGAATGCATACAAAAACATTAAAATAAATGTGAGAGCCTCTCTACTGTGTTTTCAAATCTCAATGGATAGAGAAGATTCGGATATGATCTTTCTACTTCAATCATTCTTTATATTTACCACTTCATCTACTAAATATTTCTAAGTTGAATATCAGCTGCTGCTCTCATCCTTGTGCATGTGACATATGTGTATGAGATTTTTACCGTTATTATGTTGGGTTGTATTCTCGATGGGCCACATTCCAAAATTCAGATCAAGTGGATGATCGTAGATACCGATTGGAGGACTTTTTCCTGTTAAACGTGGACCATTGATCTTTCTTTTTTCCCCCCTTTTTTCTACCATCTATTTGTAACATCAAAAGTGATGTAAATGGGTGGTCAGGATCAGTCTTTGTTGTGGGTTTTTGGGTATGCCGCATATCCATGTAGGACATGGCTGATGAACGATCCAGAGCTTGCCCATGACTTAATTATAGGTGATAGCACTAGATATTTTCTCAAATCCTTAGTATTTTTTTGGAGGATTTTCTTTTTCTTTTTCTAGTTTTTAATATTTCATTTTACTTGGTATTTACCATTTTAAAATTTCAGGTAATTTATAAATTGATTTTCTTGTAATTTGCACATGATATATCATGGTAGAATATATTAAGAACTTCCAGCAATTTCTTCTCTACATGGGTGGATGTTCATGTTCTATTGCATACTAGTATCATACAAGCTTTATGATATATTTTGAAGATTTTCTTTTTATTTTCTTTTTCCATTCTTTTTATTTTTTCTTCTATAAATGTTTTAGATGTTTTTTTTTTTTTAAATAAAAATAAATAAATAATGCATGGATTGATTTTATTTTATTTTAAAATCACATTGGAACAACGGGGGGATTTCTAGTTGTTGGTTTTTGTATCTCGCGCACCCGTTGTGCACACAAAATCTGAATGGTCCACATCATGTGGCACCCCTTGAAACCTTACAAACCCAACTTTCAGGCTGATCCAAAACTCTGGTGGGCCATGGCAAAGGAAATAGTTTCCTCCCTTGTTTTCCGTTTCTCTTTGTTATGGCCCACTAGAGTTTTGGATCAGGCCGAAATTGGGTTTTATACAGTTTCAAGGGGTGCTGCATCACTTGGACTGTTTAGATTATGTGAACATGGCATGTGTGCAAAGGTGCATATGAGTGCTCAGGTAAGGTGTGCAGGTGACTCTCTCTCTCTCTATGTCTCTCTCTCTCTCTCTATATATATATATACACACACACACACACAGTTTTTTTTTTTTTTTTTTGGGAATGAAAAAATCTAGGACATTGAAATAACTTTTTAGACTTTTATATACCTATCTAAAAGATATTAGGCTAACTCTACCATTCCATACAAAACATAAATTTAAGGAATGAATTTACCAACAGCCAAACACATCTTAGAGCAAGCTCCATGGAATTTTATTTATTTATGCGTTCATGGTGGGCCCAACTTATATTGGATGGGTAGGATGTCACACACAGATGATAGGTTGGAACTTGTCCACTGGTTGGGTACTGTTGGACCCGAATTTGGACACTGGTAAGAGAATTAGAGTTGGGTCTTGCTGGATTTGGATACGGATACTTTAGTGAGGTATTGGATCCAACCCGATTAGTTGCATGTCCAATTTCGGGTCTTCTTTTGGACTGTTTGGATACCCAGTAGGGTCCATACAAAACTATTCCATTTCTTATAATTTTTAAATTAGAAATATACATATAAGATAAAACTAGAAAATTAAATTCTTACATTCGGATGGATGAATTTGAAATGATATAATTTCTAAATGCATCCAAATTTGTGGACTGGAGCTTACCCAATGAGTAATCATGGCTAAAATCGAGATCCAAATCTGATTAAATTTGGTTGGATTTCCAAGGACGTTGGCACTCATTGACAGTGGGCCTATGCAAAATTATGGGCAAGTTGAGTAAAAATTATGATTTCATGATAAGTCGAACCGCATTAAGGTCAATGGTTGATTTAATCATTTAACCAAATAAAGGGATTTTTATTGAAAATTCCTCTAAGAATAGGGTTTAAACCAGTAATGCTTCTATTGAACGAATGTGACTTTTTTAGCAGTGAAATTGCCATAACATTTGTTGTGAGTAATATCGAAGTAGTCCATCATATGGAGAGAACGACCTTTTATGGGGAAAGTGCCTTGAAGCTGATGTGATTGAACAACTGGTACAAATTTTTTTCTTGAAATGATAGATCACAAAGCTTAAAGACATGGCAAGTGACTCTTCTGACAAAGAAATGAGCCCCTTGAGCCAAGCCGAACTAAGCGGTTCAAAGGCGTAGCTTGGTAGGAGAAGAATCATCTCACTGAGTATGTTTACAGGTACAAACAAAAGATCCTCAAGGCAAAAAGCTTGGGCCATGAGCTCCCCAACATTTTGAGCTGACCCAATTGACCACGGTCAGAGGCCTAGAAATGAACTATTTGGAATAATCTTAATCAAAAATCACATCAACCAAGATTGGTTTGAAAACATTTATAGGAGCAAATTTTCATTCAAATAAGGATTCTTCAGTGTATCTCATAAAGATATGAATGTTTCAGAACCGCTCAAAAGCCCTATAAATATAGCTACCCCAAACGAAAAAAGGATAAGCCTAAAACATAGTTTAATCCTTGATTCAAGTTTATCAACCTAATTTATGCATAGAAGGGCTCATAGTCAATTACCAAAATCTACCATTGTCCATGCCCCTGATATTTGAGAATTGAGAAATTTCTTATTTATCACTTGTGTTTGCTATTTAAGCAAAATACTATTACTTATTGTCAATAAATAGCTAAAAGAAATTTTATTAGAAAATTAAAAGAAGCCTTGGAAACAAAAGAAATAGATGTAGAAATGAAAATAACATAGGAAACAAATGAAACTAAACTGAAACAAGAGGCATTCACCGAAAAAGATTCTTATTCCTGCCCGGAGGAAAAAAATGATCCAGGATGCTAGATGGGAATGAGGATATCTAAAAATTTGAAAGTTGAAAATCCTTAAAAGATGTTTTTTTTTTTTTCCTTTTAAAAATTAGTAAAGTTGAAAATTATAAATTTATATGATATTTTTATGATATCCAACCTATCCACCTAATCTACCATGATGTGTAAAAGAACAAAAAATTAAGTCTATTTAAATATAATGTAACCTACACCCGAAGAAATAACATAGGCCACTTAAAAACATCAAAACACATGCTACTCATTTGCTGATTTGATTAAAAAGAATTTGAGTTGTATAATCATCATGGTTGGATGGATATGTTTGACAGGTTGGATGTCATATACATATTTTGTGGTCCCCAAAAATTTCTTACTTCAACACTTTAATGAAAAACAATACACAGGTATAACTTTTGTAGCTTCCTTTTTCAAAAAGCACCACCTAGGAATTTTGATTCATGTGAGATTCTTTGGTAAATTTTAATGTTAGGAGGAATTTTCTTGAAAAAATTCTTAAAATGAAAATGAAAAATAACAATTACAGAAAGTTAGAATTAAATTTAGTTTTTCAAAAAATATTTGTGTGTCGTACATGGATAAGACAAATGCAAAATCACACGTCACTGATGACATAAATGAGTTCATGTGCCTGGCGATTTGGAAAATCCAGGCCTCTGGTTTAATGCCATCATAATAAAAAGAGAATCAGGTAACCGAGCAGTGACCGTTTGATCACAGGAAAGTATGGAAATGGATTGCGTGGTGTACCACACATCACTACCTTGGTGATGTGTTCACGTCACTAAGTTCTGTGGGCCCCACCATAATGTATGTGTTATTTCCACACTGTCCATCAAGTTTTTAGATCATTTTATTATATGGTTCCAAAATGGGTAACTTTTTACTATAGACACGACCTTTCATCTATCTTTCTTTTTTTTACCTGATTAAAACTTATTTATCAATCTAGACTTTCATATGTATGGACAACCCAATAAAGACATAAATATCTTTATTTTTCCAGCTACTTTTATTTGAAAATCAGAGATATTTTTGTCTAAAACTCTATTTCCATACCTAAAAAATCTATTTTTATAATATGAGTTTTCAGCTGTTTAGAAAAGCAAGATGCATAAAAAGTGTCTACTATACTAATTTTTTCATCCAAAAAATGGGACAGTTCCAAAGCTAAATTCGACCACACCAAAGAAAGTAGGGGGCATTGATGCCCACCTTTGAAACTTCTTATGGTATACTGTGATGTTTATTTGCCATCTAACTGGTTCATGAGGTTTTTCTAACCTGAATGAAGGGAAAACACAAACATCAGCTTGATCCAAAACTTCCTTGGCCTAAGAAGTTTTTAATGGTAACCATTCAATCCCCTATGCTTTTTGTGGTGTGGCCCACTTGAGCTTTGGATCGGCTTAATTTTAAGGGCTATGCTCTAAAATGATATCATAAAGTGAGTGGATGGTGTGGATATAACACATACACCATAGTGGGGCCCACATAACTTGGTGACTTCAACACACCACCGCATGACACACCACGCAATCCGCTTCCATAGATCAAAGTAATTTTTTTTATCAACTAAAAAAAATTCTATTGTGATAAAAGAAAGGAACTGAAATGTGACCGTTGGATCACATGCGATCTAGCTCAAAGTAATCAAATCAATTCAAAAAGAAAAATTCTTTTGGTTTGGAGTTATTAAAAAAAAAAGAAGGGAAAATCAATAGTGAAAAATGTAGATAGAATTACAAGAAAATAAGGTGTATTTAATAAATATTTGGCAGCGTTTGGCTGGCATGGGCTGAAATGCATGCACACAGTGCTTGTTATGTAAATGAGGTCACATGCTGAAAATGCTATACCTAAAACTACATAAACCTACTTATTTTGAGGTGGAAATTAATGAGGCACGGGTCGTACATGCACCTCAGCTTTTGTATAGCACCATTAAATTACCAAATTCTCCCCCATTTTAAATGAACGGTTAGACTTCTATGTTGGTTTTCCACCAATTAAAAAATGGTGGTGACTCTCAAAGATACACATGGCATAGTTTCAAAGATATCCAGACCGTTCAAGTCGCCGATTTTTTTAAACTTTGAATTTGGACCAATTGCGGTTTTATTTTTTACCATTAATTGGATGGTTAGGATTGACCAATGAATGTGATTTTAGAGGTATGATATATCACCACTAGGACCTATAATTTGGATGGCCTTGATAAATGAACATCAATGCAGCATGTGAGGAAATGAGTCACCATCATTTTATTAATGGTGCACAACTAGCATAATAAGTTCTGTCCTTGAATGGAAGTAGTGATCTAGGAAAAGGGAATGCTTTTTTATACTCTTGCAGGTGTGATTATTGATACTCAGGCACTCTTAAATTTACATGTGGTGCCTCAAATTAAACCGGCCAAATTTTGGGTCCAACGTGGACAGATCATCACCCAAAATTCAGATCGGTGAAAGGATATTAAACTCTGCAATAGACATTTATTTGTGGAATTCTGACCATTGACTATTCTTCATCACAACCGTACAGTAATTGTCTATAAATCGTCCATTCAGAATGGTGAATCATTGCAATCTCTGGTTTATAAATGAATGAAATTATGATCCAAGATTTGGACGGTCTGATTGAGTTACTAACATTCTAAGGTTGTAATTTCTCAGTGCCTGCGTATCAACCATCGTAATAAGCCAAAGTATATAGTTTTTCTCATGCATAAAGGTACGTATTCGCACCAACACAAAGCTTGAGGTTTCACTAGTTCTACACACAGCCATACACGTAGTCGCATGTGCCTTATATAGGACATCTGAACCGTCTATGAGGTGGGACCCACGTCATAGATGATCAATCGGAGAAATTAGACTGCTCGGTCAACAATCAGCTGTGAATATTTTCACACCGTCCGTTGTCTCTTTGCATGTGTGTTTTTGGTAACACTGCATCGGCCTGATTTGTTGGTCATATCAATGTACGACGTGGGTCCCACGTAATACATGGGTCGGATGTCCTGCACATGTGCCAAGTTGGCTTGTGTGGCTGTATTAAAGGGGACGCCGATTTTCTGTTAAAACTTTGGCAGGAAGTTCGTGAGATGGATGGGCCCCACCGTAATGTTTGTGAGAAATCCACCCCGTCCTTCCGTTTTGCAAGCTGCTTTTGGACATGCACTGAAAGCTGAGGTGGATCCAATACTCAAGTTGGCCATACGAGAAGGAAATGCCTGCCGTTGAAACCTTCCTGGGCAACATCCTGATGTTTATATGCCATCCAAACCGTTTAAAATATCTTTCCAACAGGGATGAACTAAAAATATGAAAAAAAAAAAAACCCTGATATAAAAACTTTTTGGCCGTACGAATGTTTTGGTGGTCGTTCAATCCACACTGTTTCCTCTTGTGTGGTCCACTTGAATTTTTTATCCATTTAATTTTCCTTGTTCCATACTAAAATTAGCTCGCAAAACGGATGGACGGGGTGGATTTCTCATAAACATCACGGTGGCCCCGGTGGCTTACTGGCGCGGGAAATCCGCGTCCATGCAAAGTGCGTGTGGGGCCCAGCAGGCTTCCAAATGAACTTTAGTCTTTTAACAACTGGCAAAATAATATATATTTTTTTCAAGAGAAATGATCACATACATACAGCCTCTGCATGCGAACTTTTACGTACAGCTAGTTCTTTATGAGAACAGATCATCTACAGCTCAAGGCACTGCAATCTGTGCCACAGGACCATATTTTATGCCAACGTGGCACTTCTGAAGGACATCAGTGCCGTGAAAAAGGTAGGCCCCACCATGAAGATCACCTGATACAAAAACAAGGCTATTTCTCTTGTTAGATTGGCCACACTATTGGAATCATTAGAAAACCGACAGTCTGAGTCAACATATAGGTGTGGCCCACCTAATGATCGGATCAGTCTAATTTCAGAGAATGGTGATCCTTATGGTGGAGCCTACCATATTCATGGTACCGATTTCTTACATAAGTGACATATTGGGGGGAAAGATGGTACTGTACCACAAGTTGTGGTACCCTCGACTGTAGGTGATCAGTTCTCTTTTTTTCCTCTTAACACGTGTCATGCCTACGGTATCCAACTCTTGAAGGATGTGGGCCACACATGATGATCCCTGGATATATGAAAATCATGGTGGTCCACTCATCAGATGGAGCACATCAGTGCACTGATTCATAAGATGCTTGAGTCCCATCCTCAAAAGGCTGCTCAAAATGACAATCAAAAAAAAAAATGACAGAGGAATGAGGATATCTGGCCCCATTCATATTTTGTGATACATCCAAACAGGCCATTAATATTTTGCCAAAATTATCACATACACTGGCTGCAGAGGTTACCACACCATAAATTCATTTTTCCTGGCAAAATGTCAAATATGTAGAATATCCAATCCGTACAAAAGGTGGAGCACACCATGAAAATCACTTAAAATGAAAATCAGGCCAATCCACTGACCTTTTGGGACACAATATTAAAGTCAATGGAGAGCCGATTGTACAACTCAATGAGCTGTTGTGTCCCACTCAATGAGAGGATCCACCTTATTCTTACACCATGTGATCATCATGTTGTGGCCCACCTTTTGCATGAATTAAATATTACATACACCAGACACATATGCGGGACAAATATGGATGTACCCTGACTTCCAATGCAGCTGCTGTATCTGACCATTTCTTCTTCTTTTCTTTTTTACCCCTGTTGAAAAGCCATTTTAACAAACAGTGGTATTTGGAATCAATGTAAAATGGAATGCAGCAAAATAATGTGAATTGGAATTCTCTCAAAGGGCTGGGAATCAAATGCAACGGTTGGATTTTTTTAAAGTGGGCCAACTTTTTTGGCTCAATCAATGCTCAGAGTTTCTTTTATTTTTTAGCAAAAATATATTTTTTTAATTGATTTGTTACAGTTATTATATCAAATGTGAGGTATGGTAATTTAGGGTATTAAAATAATTTACTTAATGCATTATAATTATAGGCATCCAAAGACGATTTATACATTTGTCAATTTTAATTATAGGAGTCCAAATACAATTGAGAATTCTAATATGAGTCAATTTCATTTACATGTGAATTAGATTCCATTTCAATTACAAGCAGGGTTGAAAGTCAGGTGGGTTTAACTAACTTGTGATCGACCCCGAGATTACGTTGGTCTCAAGCACGACGTATCAGGTTCGATCACGAGCTTGGGCTATCCAAACACCACCCCTATAAAACTTGGGTGGAATTGGGTCAAGGTATCGTTTGCTGGACCTAACCTAAACACAATTGATATATAAGTTACATACAAATTATATATGAGTGTGGATCGTCCATGTTGAAGGTAAAAGATATTCTAGTGCTATCAAATCCTATTAGTCCGTGTCATTTTTTATGACTCAAGCTAACAAAATATGCTAGAGTTTTCTCTCCTGAATGGATTGGGTGTCTTATCACATGAATTTTAAAGTAGTAGTTGTCTTATATTTTAGCTTGTTTATTTAGAAAAAAATAAAACTTTTTATTATAAATAATTACACATATAATTACTAAAATCATAGGTATAAAAAATAAGACATGTATTAAAATATAATAACAAAAATATTACCATGTATACACCTGACCAACCTAACTTAGCCTACTTGGGTTGGGCTTGGGTTAAGAATTTTCAACTTGAGGTTAGGTTGAGTTAGGGCTGAGATACAGTGACCTTGGGTTGGGCTGGGATTGACCACCGGCCCGCCCCACTTTCATCCCTAATTGCAAGCATCCAACGAACCCTATAACATTCAAGTAATGGGCATTTTCGTAATTTCCCATATAAAGTCTATGCCATGTAACATACTCATGTAGTACCATGCCATGTCTTTATAAATATATATGTGCTTGAAGAACGCCATCCACATCTCTAACATGCAACACCACAAACATGCCTGCAAGAAGTGAAGAATCCGACTACGATAGCAGCTGTTCGTCCATCACAACCCGAGATTCCGGCCATGGCTGGATCAGCGATGTCAGTTTCGGGAGCTCCAGCTCCCTCTCTGTCTGTTCATATACGGACAGCATTTCTCCTTGTAGCTACAAACCACACAAAGCCAACCAAGCCCATTGGGAGGCCATGGCACGCATCCGTCGTGCCAACGGTCGAATTGGGCTCGACCAATTTCAGCTCTTGCGCCGTCTTGGCAGCGGCGACATCGGAAATGTTTACCTGTGCCGGCTCAGGAACCCCATCGTCGGATTGCCTGAGTGCCTATACGCCATGAAGGTGGTAGATAGAGAAGCGCTCGCCATTAGGAAAAAACTACAGAGAGCTGAGACGGAGAAGGAGATCTTAGGCATGCTCGATCATCCGTTCGTGCCGACGCTTTATGCCCAGTTCGACGCTTCTCGTTACTCGTGTTTGGTTATGGAATTCTGCCCTGGCGGGGATTTGCTTACCGTGAGGCAACGCCAGCATGGGAAGCGTTTCAGTGTTTCATCTGCTAAGTAAGTGCTATCTAAGTATTTTCAATTTCTAAATAATAGTTGATTTTTTACTTTGATTTTTATAAAATTAGTGTTTTTCTATATATATATATATATATAGAGAGAGAGAGAGAGAGAGAGAGAATAGCTTATACAAAATGACGACTTATGACGACTTCACTGGAGAACCGGAAAGAATTGAAATGACTGATGCTTTTGTTTTCTTTTGTTTTTTTTATTTATTTATTAAAATATAACTTATTTAGAATGATGACCCTACTAAGAATTGAAAGAATTGTAATGACTAATGCTTTTGTTTTGTTTTGTTTTTATTAAAATAGATTCTATGTCGCGGAGACTCTTTTAGCTATGGAGTATCTTCATATGATGGGTGTGGTTTATAGAGATTTGAAGCCAGAGAATGTCCTCGTCAGAGAAGATGGTCATATCATGCTTTCTGATTTTGACCTCTCGCTTAAATGCGATGTCGTCCCAACCCTCCTCAGAATTAGGCTTGACCCTGCGGTCGCGGCAAAGAGCCCAAAAAAGGGCTCAATTCCTTCATGTGTGGGGCCAATACAACCCGTTTTATCATGTTTTTCTGCGTCTAAGAATCCAAGCAAGCAAAAGAAAGAAAAACCCGTATCGGAGTCGAAAGCTACAATCGCTACGGTACTTCAGGAGCTTGATCCTGAGCTAGTGGCCGAACCCGTCAACGCTCGATCAAAGTCGTTCGTTGGCACACATGAGTACCTTGCCCCCGAGGTGATCTCCGGGATGGGCCATGGGAGCGCCGTTGATTGGTGGACACTTGGGGTGTTTTTGTTTGAGCTATTGTATGGGAGGACACCATTTAAAGGTGAGAACAATGAGAAGACACTTATCAACATCATCAAACAACCATTGAATTTCCCCAAGATTGATGTGAGTAGTTTCAATAGTACTAAGGAATTGGAAGAGATGGTGAAGGCCCAAGATCTTATAAGCAAGCTTCTAGTGAAGAATCCAAAGAAGAGGATTGGAAGTTTGAAAGGGTCTGCTGAGATTAAACGGCATGAGTTCTTTAAGGGTGTGAACTGGGCCTTGATTAGGTCTGTGAGGCCTCCTGAGGTCCCAAAAGACTTGGAGAGGATGAGAAAGAGAGTGGGCCACCTTCCATCAAAGCTAAACAAGAGAGATAGGGGTACAAGTGCTACATATCAGATTCCTCAGCATTTTGACTACTTCTAACTGTAGATATTTGTAGATAGAATGGGTGCAAAAGTCATGTGATGACATTAAATAGGTAGAGTTTTGTTTGTTATCCCTTTCTCACTAATGAAAGTTTGAAAAGAGAGATTACTATGTTTACATCTGTATGTTTTCTTGTTTGGTTATTTTAGATGGGAATGCACTTCTGTCACATCCCTCAATGATAATCATTGTTGTTCAATTGATGGCCCACCATCAATGGTTTTAATTAAAATACTATGATTCCAATGGGTAGAGTGGGCCCTGCATTGGCATGATGGATGGTTTTGGGTTTGAAATCTAAGCGCTTTGGCCGCGCTAGCTTTGCTCGGGTCCATAATAAATGTACTAGTCTCAATGTGACCATTAGCCGTAAATGAGCCACCGTTGTAAAAAAGAATTAATGGTTTAAAGATATTTGTGAGTAGAGTTGAGCACGGGATGACTCAACTCGGCAAACCCAATTTGTCTGACTCATTCATACCTGACTCGATCTAAATTGAGTGGGTGAATCGATCTGAATTGTGCAGACTCTGTCCAATCTGAACTCAAATTGAATCAAGTTCGGGTCACCCAGTAACTCGACCCGAAATACAACTCGGTACTGACTCGAGTTGATTCGAAACTCGACTCGTACACACACACATATATAAACTCAGATCTAACGTTTCACATCTGAGATGTCGTATAACTGATGGAGAGATCATGATTATGACAGGCGTACTTAGGGGGTGTTTGGAGCATGGATTAGATGGGTTTAAGTGGGATGGAATTACCAAAATGTAATGAGTACACCATGTCAGGGATTGTCGTCTAATCTCATGGCTTCGAGGCCATCCCACTTTATGTTTGGAAAATGATTGGCTACTCATCTTGCTACTACTAGTCGGTGCTCTGTGTGCCCGCCATGATGTATGTGTTTCATCCATGCCTCCACCCATTCTTCCATGTCATTCTATGGTACGAGCCCCAAAATGAGTTTGATCCAAATCTCAAGTGGACCGCACAATTGGCCCTAGGGGGTTTTTAATGGTGTAATTCAATCACTACTATTTTCCCATGGTATGGTCCACCTGAGATTATATCTACCTCATTTTTGAGATCAAGCCTTAAAATTATATTTCAAAATGGATGGATAGTATGGATTAAACACATACATTATGGTGGGGTCTACATACCACCAACCACTAGCCACGTGAAACCCAAAGTAGGATTGCAGAAACCCTTGCCCGGACATTGATTCCAAGAAGGGCTTCACAACCCATACCTTATATGAGTCCCAAACAGGACATTACAACGATCCATGAGATCTTAAAACCCACTCCCACACAATCTCATTTAAACCCATGCGCCAAACGCGCCCTTAGGTTTTGAGTTGTGATTTCAGCCTCGTGGATTCCTGCTGCACTCGATTTGTTTTGGTACTTGTGATCGGGTTGGAATCGGTCTAAATTAGTTTAGGCCAGACCTAGACTCGGATCAGATCAAACATGTTGGACTCAGTACCAAGTTGGGTTGAGTTCGGGTCAAGTCTATTTCAAAACCAGATTAAGTCAAGTTAGTCGTAATTCGATCTGACTCGACTCGATGCCGAGCTCTATTTGTGAGCGGTTTATTATTAAAATTTTTTATTTATAATTTAAAAACCTCTATTTGTGAGCGGTTTATTATTTAAAATTTTTTATTTACAATTTAAAAACACTCATTGAATTTAGATTATATTTAAATAATTTTAACATTTTATAAGGGGGGACTCTTACATGCGGGATAATATATAATAAATAAAAAATTCTGAAATTGGATTATTTTAATCTTTAACCATTTAAATATTTTCTTCCTGCCTAGAGCTTAGGCTCAGGGGACTAGGACTAGGGCTGGGTTTGGGACATCTCAGTCATCACGGCCTCTAACATTAGATTTGGTTGGCCCAAAATTTCCTCCAATTAATGGAAATTTGTTGGTTGAATTAGGATCGTTGATTATTTTCTTTCAACTGTCCACCGAATTTCCATGGGTAAGCAGGTTAGTAAATGGGTTTAGTGTACTTGTTGGTTTATGATCCATCTAAAGTGTGGCTATGATTTGGACGGTTTAATTGAGTTGCATGTAGACCACTTGTACAACTTCCCAGTGCGCGTGTATGAACTAACACATACTACCTGAGTATCAATGTAACGGTTCATACTCAACCTGCAAAAGACCACTGACGGATCCAGGCCGTGGACCATCTATGTGGGGGGCCACCTGTTGAGCGGAACCGAGGTGAAGGTAAAATCGGGAACGGTTCAGATTCAATGGGCTGGTCCAGTTATGGTATTATTGGGACCGTCCAGCTCCTGGCTAATCCAGTGATGGGGCGAGGTCGATCGAATGGTTACAATACAAACACATGGGCCACGAATCATCGAGGGCCCACCTTTTGACGGGTCCTGATCACCGTAAATAAGTCATGGGTCGGCTAAAGTTTGGTAGAACAAGCGATCATCTAGGTCTGGAACATCGAACGGTCCATCTCAGACTCGGAGTCAACGCTGGATAAAGGACGGAGGGCATTTTCGTAATTCACATCCTGCCAGCCCTTTGATGGTGTTTACCCTGCGGCCGTCAGCCCGCAGGGGCACGCGGGCTTTTTCCACCATGTGAACAGTACCAACAACGGGGTATTTTCGTAATTACAGTAGATGCTATTTCGGTTAACTTACGCCTGAGATGCACAGGAGCCTAACGTGCACACATAAGTGAAGGGCAATATTTCACTGTTAGTTTTGCACAATCTAAAAAATGGAGAGACTTCAGCCGCAGACATGGCATAGCTATATGAAAATCCAGACTGTCTAGTTCTCTGACCTAACTGGAGATGGAACATATGAGAAATTTCTCTACATAAATGACATCAATCATCTGATTTTTCTCTTCGAATTTGAACCATTCATTATTTACTTTTAACCATCCATGTAATGGCCATTTTTTGGACGGACATGATTTCTTGATCATCTTGATTTTAGAAATATGGAACATCTGTGATGCTTCACACAATTTTGATGGTCTAGATATATGTAAGTCAGTGCACATGTCAGTGCCACGTGTGCAGAGGATGGGTCACCACCATTTTAGCAAAACTAGTAGTAGGGAGCCGATTAGGTGTTACCCAGGTAACACGTTAGTGGGTTTTTTCCTGACCGTGGGACCCACCTTGATTTATATGTTTCGTATCTACACTGTCCATCCATTTTTCCAGATAATTTTAGGTATATACTCAAAACTTTAATTAGATCTAACTCTCAAGTGGACCACGCCATAGGAAACGGTGGTCATTCAACTCTCACAATTAAAAAATTTCTAGGGGCTAATATAATATTTATTTGGCATCCAACCTGTTGATAAGATCATAAATCCCTCGATTATGGATAAAATAGAAATATCAACTCGATAAAAATATTTTATGGATCCCAAGAGGTTTTTAATGGTGATAATTCAATACCTAATGTGTGGTCCACGTGAGATTTCGATCTGATTATATCTTCATAAAATACACTAAAAATTTTCAGGAAAACGGATGGACGGCTTGGATATACAAAAATATCATTAAGGTGGGCCCCACTTTCAGGGAAACATACCAGGGTGACACGTGATCCGCTCCCAATCGAATGCTCTCAGTCTAGCACACTTCTTCGGTAAGCTCGCCGATTTGGCACACGTGTAAAGGATCCGAGCTGCTCATCGGACACCTCTACCGTTTAGATGAGCTGAACCAAAAATCAATTAGATCTGCTCATCACACGAGCCGTCACTTGTACAGAAGAATGGACGGTTAAAAGAAATAGACCAGTCGACCCACGTTGAAAAACGTACGGGGCCCCGACAAATAAGTGGTCCACCCTAACTTTTCTATCCAAGGCGTTTTTTCTGTTTCGCCAATCTGAGAGAGATTAGACATCTCACATGTGTGGTATGCTGGCACGTGTGCACGGCGACGCCACATGTGTTCTTGCCTTCATTGACGTGGACCCTCGTTTTGCCAGTGATTATGAGGCGAGTTATGCAAGGCTGGCGTCATGCGGATACAAAGCTCACGTATGAAGGCTGAGATTTCTTATTGGACTGGGCTGGGCCCATCCATATCTGGGCTGAGTTTGGCTGGACCTCTATGCCCGTTATTTGGAACCAGCTGACTTTTAGACCCGATAGAAGCTATGCTTAGCCTTAGAGCTGTGCATTTGTGACTCGATTCGGCATATCCGATCCGATCCGCCCATTCCGAACAGAACGACGGCCAAGATCGAGCACGATCGGGTTGGAATTTCCAGATCCAATCCTTTTCGGGTCGGGTTCGGATAACCCTCTGTCAGACCGACCCGACTCGCATACCCGAATCGAATGTACCCGACCCGATCCGAATGCACTGCACGAACGGCGGGCGAATAGTATAAAATATCTTTTTATTTTTTTACCCTAACTTTCCTAACCCTATTTTTTCTTACCGACTCTCCCTTTTCCCTCTTTTCTTACCCTAACCCAACCCAAAAGACGGACGAGCGCTGCCCGACGTTCTGCTGCCTGCCCGATGGTCTTCCTTTCCAATCTTCTCTTCTTCTTCAACACCTGCCCGTCCCCGTCGCCCGATGCCAGTCTCCTCTCCTTCTTCGTGATTGAATCAGGTTTTGGTGATGATTCTATTTTGAATCTTTAGTTTCTTCTTATAAATCCTCTTCTTATTTCTTCTTATTCTAATGAATCTCGTCACCGCCGTTGAAAGATTCTAATATCCCGTTATTCCTCCAACTGAAAACCCCTCTTCCGAGAAGAGAGAAGGAATCTTAGCTTCGGTTGGAAAGATCTCAACGGCCATGGCTATTCCTCCTGGGAAGCTCACCTTCCTCGTCTGAGCAGTCCTCTCTCTCTCTCTCTCTCTCTCTCTCTCTCTCTCTCTATTTTTGCTTTTCTTTTTAAAAATATCTTTTAGGTCCTTTTCTTTATTTCAGATGTTTGTTTGTTCATTCAATGCATCGGTGGACGACTTAAAAGAGAAGTGATAAGATACATCAGATGTATAATTAGTTACGATACATCCACTTTTTCCCGCCACCTTGTTGCATATGTATAATAACATGTCCGTACAAATGGTGGGACGCACCATGATGATTATCTTGTATGAAAATTTGGCCGATATGCATATAGATTGGGGCACGGCATCAATATCAATGGAAGCCGATGGCATGACTTGGTTTATGCAAGGCTGACGTCATGCGGATACAAAGCTCACGTATGAAGGCTGAGATTTCTTATTGGACTGGGCTGGGCCCATCCATATCTGGGCTGAGTTTGGCTGGACCTCTATGCCCGTTATTTGGAACCAGCTGACTTTTAGACCCGATAGAAGCTATGCTTGCTTCTGCCTTCAGGCCCGACAAGTAACCTATACGGCTATACAAGCCGGACTCGAATCTGGTAGTGACTCCTCTAGCACCGAGCTCTTGGAATTGGTGGGTGTTATGGGCCCACCATGATGTACGTGTTTTTATCCATGCCATTCATCCATTTTTTCCGGCTGAATTTAAGGTATGAGTCCAAAAATAAAATAGATCTAAATATTAGGTGGACCACGCCATAGGATATAGTGGTGATTAACGTTCACCATTAAAAACTTCCTAAGCCTACGAAACATAAATATCAGCTTGATCTAAAACTTGTGTGCCCCGAGAAGTTTTTAGTGATGGGCATTTAATCACCACTATTTGCTGTGGTGTGGTCCACCTAAAATTTGAATTTGCCTCATTTTTTGAGCTAATGGCCTAAGAATAGTTGGCAAATGGATGAGCAACATGAATGCTAATAAAAGCAAATATGCATTTTATTTAGATTGTCCACCCATTTTTTTAAATTATTTTATGGCATGAGTAAAAAAAAGATGAGATCTAAAGCGCAAGTAGACCATAGAGTGGAGATTGAACTCCCACTCTAAAAATCTTCGTGGACCAATAATAGTTATGAACCGGCGATTAAGGTTTTTCATCATTTATATTCACCAATGCACTGGAAAATCAAACAAGCCCTTATATAATTTTTATATAGCACCTGTCTTCCACTAAGTCATGGAGCCTCCAAATTGCACATTTACTGTATTAATCATGCATATATTAAAGGGCTTGCATGTTGATGGGATCCAGGCCACTGATTAGAAAAGCCATACCATAGATGAGGGATGCCTCGCAACTGTTCCACAAGGAAAATGCTAGCCATTCAATCAATGGCCTATTTCAACGGTTAAGAGAATGTTCATGGCCAAAGATGGAAGGGTTGTGATTATTCTGATTTAAAAGATTTCTAGAGATCAGATCAGCCATCTACATTAAGGTCCATCAGATTAATACTCTTGATCAACACTGGTCCACTCAGACATCTCCTCAGTACACGTGTGAGCAAAGCTCATATGGACCGTTAGATCGTCCCATCAATTGGAGCATATCCACACCACAATCATGTTTTTAGTTTGCACACGTTAGACCCATTATGCAGTGATCCTGACCATCGACTTATAATTAGACATATTGACGGTTAAGAAGAGTGATACACCAACGGTCCACATTCAGCTGAAAAAAAAAATCCCAAAGATGGGTGGTTATCATCCCATCCGTAGTGGGTCCCAAAATACCAATGGTCTGAGCAGGCAAATAACCGTGGGACCACTTGGACAACAGAGGACCCGAGTATAAAGTGCATATCCTCGGACGGAGGACCACTCTCGAACTGCAGTCCTTTTTCCAGTCAAAGGTGTATGGTCATTCCCTACTCCCGAAGCACATGAACCTTATATTTCATTTACAGGACTGACCTTGACCTTGCTCTTTTTTACAATCTCCTTTTCCATCGTAGAGTCATTTTCCCCTTTTGTCTTTTAGTAGTTTTGAGGAGAAAAAATACTGATACTCTGGCAGAGTGCTGACCGTCCATGCGCATGCACACAGCTACAGTTGAACATACACGTGGCATGCACGTGCTTACTCCAGATTCTTGGTGCACTTTAGATGGGGAAAGTACCTAAAATGCAGATTGTTGGATGATCTTAACCATCTACTGATGGACCTTTGTTTGATAAGAGAATCTATGGTACTCTGGTAGACTGTGATGGATGATAAGCAGGAAATTAGAAATTGCGTAGAAATTGCATATGTGGCATGCAATTAATTCAAATTAAATAACATGGGTTTCATTTTAATTGTGTAATGAACCAAAATTACCTATTTATTTGATTATCTGACATTGGATTTGTGGATTTAAATTGGACGGTTAAGAATGAAAATATCCCACGGTTGTATTTCAACAAACAGGTGACCACAAATCAGAGATTAGGATTGCTTGACCAGTTTGAGTTTTGGACTGTGACAGAACGGCTGTGGGTTACACAGCTTAATTATTCAGTTTTAATTTTAAGTTAGTGTATGCCAATTGAACAGTTCCCGAGTGTCTACCTTTCAAATCACATCCGTTGTTGAGGTGGACCATTGAATATTTGCTTCTTGGCTGTCAATCTTAAGCCCGTAATTAGGGAAAACATGAAAAAAAAAAAAAAAAAAAAACCATATTTTTCTGATACCGGGTCTGTTTGGAAAGTGGGATTAAATGAAACCGAGTTGCAATCGGTGTTATAAACTTCATCCTGTGGGTGGAGACGACTAGAAGGATTGAATTAATCTAAGTATCATATCGTTAGATAAAATTACATTTGGTCCCTACAAATTCGACCGTGATCATTGGATGAAATTGCATTTGGCCCCGCAAATTCCATCATGTGGGTGGAAACGATCGACTTGAAAGACTTAAATAATTCATGTGTCATGTCTTCTATCCCAATAATAGATACTATAGGTTTTCTGAAGGATTTTTGAAATTCATTATATTTGTGGGCCTTAAATGTTTTATCCACAATGTTCATCCATATATACTCTTTATTATATTTGAGTTGTATAATTCAGGTTTTTTTCATATACACATGATTTCCTCATATGGCCTTTAATATAGAGTTTTTTTTTTTCCAAAGAATGAATTAGATCCCAAACATTAGACCTGGCAGTAAAAAATACCATGGTATTTTCACAGTAGTGTTAATTCTATTTAATGTAATTTCAAATAAGCCCTTGGAGGAATCTATAATGTAAAATTCACGAGGAATCTATATTTAACTTAAATAATGCCTCCTTGGAGTTGCTTTTTGGGAGAGGAAAATACAAAAATGATTCCATTTTATTTTTCTGCTTTAAAAAGTAGCAAAGCTCATGACTTGTGGGGCCCATGTAGCATGCATATAACATCTAAATTATTAGAAGTATGTGCCCCACTAGGGTCAAACAGTCAATTAGACCATCAAATGGGCTACACTTGAATTGAGATATTTTGAATAGTGTAATTATTTTTTTATGGATTGGCCCATCATATGATTGGATTTACCATATTCATGGTTTCATATGATTGGATTTACCATATTTATGGTTTGTTTAATAATAATGTTGGTATACATTGGTTGGACAGGTTAGGTGTGGGGTGCATACTACGTGGACCCATAACTTTTGATTTTCCACTTTATTGCAGAGAAAAAGTAAAAGAGGGCAATAATGTAATTTCTCCTCTTTAAAGGCACAGCCTGAGATATCACTATTTGGAAAAAACAGATTCCTTGAGGAATTTTGTATAAAATACTCCTATAACCATAATATTAATGAATGGATTTTTACAGTAAAACTTGGGGGAATCTATATTTTACCAAATAATACCTTGAGAAGCAGATATTACATGGAGCTGCTTTTCAGGGAATGGAATTACAAAAATGCTCATCTAGTCTTTTATATATATATATATATATATATATATATAAATTTAAAGTAGAGAAAGCTGACACTTGTGGAGACCACGTGGTGGTGTATAACATCCAACCCTTGGTGTGTGTGTGTGTGTGTATAACATTCAACCCAAGTAACTTATGCAACTGACCATGGTCCCAACAAGAACAAAAAATCATTCCGAAGTCATCAAATGGGGTATACTTAGAATTTAGATATTTTGAGTGGTGCAAATTATTTTTTATGAATTGGCCCACCTTATGCTTGAATTTGCTTTTAAAAAAAAAAAAAAAAAAAAACAAACTAACATATTGGTGTGCTTCTATTTCATGGGTTAGATGTCAGACACAAAACATGGGCCCTACAATTCAAGATTCTCCAATGCTGCAAGGAAAAAAAGATGAGAGGGAAGTAATGAAATTTCTCTTCCAAACAAAGCACCTGGGGTAGTAATATCGTTTCCTCAGGGCACCATTTGGCTGCTTTTGACTACTTTAGGATTTTTGCCTAAAATATTCCTATAATAAATGAGAAATGCTGTAATGTTCTGAAGCACTATTAGTTATAAACTCCTACTTACATGGGGATAATTGGACGTTTAGACTATTTATTAGGTTTAACTCTCATTTCATGATCTACCATGCAAAATCAAGCCAATCTGTCAGTCTTAACCATCTGATTAGTACCACTTAATACTGACGGCCAGGATTGTCTACGCAAAAATAGTCGAATCAAGAATTTTGATCCATGCATTTGTTATTTTATGAACCATCATGGACTCTTTATGATTGTAGATAACTACTTTTGTTAGGCAATCCTAACCATCCCATCCATTATTTATAAGGATGGATGTAAAACATAAAATATGTTATGGAAATAATGGACGGTTTGGATGGAGAATTGAGTTGTCAAAATGAACCAATGCTACTTGGAGCACTATAACTTAGTGTTCTTTTCTCATAATAAATACCAGGAATCAAACTTCTCCTTCCTAAATTTCTTGTTTTCATAGAAGAGAGTAGGATCATTTAGCATTTGATCACCATTAATTAATTCATGGAAACTATTCAATTATCTGATTCAAGATATTGAATTAATTTGATAATTGAATTATTGGCAAAACCAAGGAAGCTATTTTCTTTTCTCCACGATCTATCATTCATCTACACAAACTAATATGATCCACCATTAAAGCACTAACATCTTAAAATCAAATCAAAGTTCTAACTGGTCCATTTCATAATAAGTCGATTCCCATGCCTAGGGACGATGGGAACCATCAAAATCAAATGCATGGCTGGTGCTTAACCTTGGTCAACGGTCACTGTTCTACATACTCCAAGCACATGCTCCATGCAATGCAACTGGTCTCTGTGAAAATTTGCATAGCTTAATTTAACGACGGACTCTGTCCGTCTCTAGTTGAAAATGTCTGTCGCGCACTTTTTTAATAGGAACTAGTGGTTCAAGTGGCTGGATTTAGCGACGGACTAAGTCTGTCGCTAAAATGAGATTTCCAACAGATCGTCCATCGCAAAGTACCGCCTAGAGACCAACCTAAATATTTAGAGACAGATTTTAGTTGCTTTTGCAACGGACTACAACCCGTCATAAAAAACTTGACCCCAACTTGTTTTTCTTTTTTCTTTTTTTTTTGTAGAATTTTTAGCGAAGGATCATGAGCATCCAAACACACCCAAAATGATATGTAGTCCAATTTCTTATTCAGGCCAATATTTTGTGAATGAGATTCTAATTAAAACACAATTTACCTACATTTTGGTTATTTTTGTAAAAATTTGATCAACGAACTAAATCCGTCACTAATTTCTGAACAACTCGAAAATCAGCAACGAATTTTTATCCATTGTAAAAATTTACGAGTGCAAATAATACAGGTGGATTTTTGCGATGGGTAGGATCTGTCATTTATTTGTGACAAACTTAAACAGTCACAAATGTGTGACGGCTCCTACCGTAATTTTGCAAAATTTTTACCAACGGACTAAATCTGTCTCTAATTTCTGAACAACTAGAAAATCAGTGACCTATTTTGACTCCGTCGCTTCTCAGAGCAGCGATGTATAGTATTCGTCACAAAAGTTTATAATGACGAATAATACAGTTGGGTTTTTGCGATGGATAGAATCTGTTGTTTATATTTCATTTTACAATAGATATAGTTCATCACAAATTCACGATTTCAGCGTAGTGGGTGTTATAGTTTTTCAAATATATATGGTTTTTTAATTGATATTTTTTTTAGTTCATATTAAAAAATCAAAATTATTATTAATGATTTAACCATTGTTTACTTTTCTTTTTCATTTTGATGAAGGTCAATAATGATTGGACCATTTTCATTGTGAGCATTGTGACACATAATGGCCAACTTATCAGTTGTGAGGCCTAAGCCTCACAAATGGATAAGGGCATTGACTTCACCAGGGTGTTCCATTTTCTCCAATTTACTGGATGAATGAATATAACTAAACACCTGGATAACACGTTCATGATCGCATCGCATTATCTAGGTTGGCGACTAGGTAGTTGAAGTCGCAATAAGGGAGTGTTTATCATATGCGAACATTGGACGAGTCGCTTGAGAGAGTGTTGTTGGTGAGATCATGCATTATTCCATAATACATGCATACACATTAACAAGAGTAGTTAGGAATCTGTGTTTATATGTTTTTTATTAACCTCGCTTTTGGAATTGATATCTTGTGTAACTCATTGCTAATGGTACCCACTAAGTTGATCACTCACTCCCACTCAAGAACGGTATTTTAAAATACCAACTATTCTTTAAATGCAGGTGTCACGAAGTTGGACGTGCTGGACGGGGCAAGCATAGATGAGGAAGAAAAGCTTTCCTATTTTCAAATTTTGGGCGGATCTCCATAGACCGCTTAGGGTTAACGATAGGCCATTGGGTGAGGGGATAGTTACATACCATTTTTGGACTTTATATTTTGTATATTTTGCTGGGGGGTCACCTCGTCTGTCCCGTATGATATTTCCTTTGTTAGATCTACACGTACTTAGCCGTGTTTTATTTTAGTAACTTAGTTGTGTTTTGTGTTTCATAATTCATTTGATCCCTCTATTGCTCATTTCGTTTGACTATACCTGAAATTACTAACCCTTAAGATATAAGTGACACCAAGGAACTTGGAAGTTGAGTATTGCTCGACCCCCAAATTTCATGCATCAAAATGGGTAGAGGCTCGTCTTCTCACATGTGGTGTCGTGCTAGATATACTACTATCAGGGCAACCATTTTATGGGTCCAACCGTGACATATCTAAATTCAATCTGATCAAACAATACTGACCATCCATCTCGTGGTACAGATGGATGGTGGAAAAGTAAATCATAGAGTGGGACAAATTGTAAGTAAACATGGGACAATGAGATGCCCGTTACAAATCCACTCTGGCCATCATTTTCCCACGCTCACAACTAGGACAGGAGTAAAAAAATCAGGAAGATCCAAAACTCAGTTGGGCCACACGTCAGGAAACAGTGAGAATAGAAATACTGTTTGTTTGGCTGGTATGAGATAATTTGTTTTGTTGAATTTCTTGCTATTTATAGATTTTTTCTACACATTTCAGATGCTTCTTTCTTTATTCCAACGATTAAGGTAATTGAATCAACTCGACTACTTTCTGTGTAAAGGCCGTGAAAATTTACTAATAATAATAAAAAAATATATATATTTTTTATCTTATCTTTATTTTATATTTATTTTAAATCTATCTTATCTCATATCATATCTATATCATTAACCCATATACTTTAAATATACCTCTAATCCTCTCCGCATCTCTCAAGATTCAAACACCCAAATGTAAAAAGAGTTCTAATCAAAATTAGATATTAACAAAAAGGCTACCTGCGACAACAGAGAAAGGGCCGGAGAAAGAGAGTTTTAGATTGCTTATATTAGGTATGTATATAATCCTTCTTTTAGTATTTTTAATATATTTAATGTAATTTGATTTGATGTATACAATGAACGGTGTGGATCGACCACACGTTATTGTATTGAATTATGGGTAGATTCAATGTAAAGGTGAGGGGAGTTTAAAATTATGTAATTGTAATTGGTGTGCATTTAATCAAATTAGATTAGATCTGTAGAGATCATATGATCCTTAAGGCCAAAACATATGAGGGCCTTAAATTTCAGATCAATCTGACCATTAGATAGGCCACATTAGTTAAATTTAGAAGTGTTTAATAAGAGAATTTTAAATTTTGTGCAAGTGTGGATATCACTTAGCGTAGAAGGTTGAGATGAGCCATTGGTGTATGTGTGGATAGATCCACACCATTCATCCAATGCGCAGAGGCAAAACATGACAAGACCTCAAGAATCTGAATGATCTGACCATCCGATGGGCCACTCCGATCAAGTTATTTTCATTCAATTTTATAATCTTAAAAAAGAAATAAAAGATAGAATAAAAATTTTAATTATTTAATTATTTTGGATTTGACCACCTAGGATGTTAATAAAAGGTAGGCCCCACCATGTAATACAAATAAATGAATAATAATATCATTGATATAATTGATATGACATCGGAAGGCCCGTATCCTATTCCGTACTGCTCCATGGACTCCTGCGATCCTCCCGGTCGAATTCCGGCAACCCGCGATCTGCAATCGACATTTGCGCGCGACCTTAAGTCATATCCAGTAGATTTGAGTCGGCTTAATCCAAGACTTATACTATTGCGACCACATCGTTACCGCGGTTCCAACACCGCGTCTTGCATACTGATCCGATACCTTGGCAGGGAGATGTGAACCCGCGTTCAATTTGAGGAAAATACCACGCGTTTGCAATTCCAAGAGAATCTCTACAACATGTCCCATCAATCAATCACCCAATCAATCAATCAATCACCTCATGTCAAGTATAAGAACAACCCCAAAGTCAACTTTTTCTCGCCTTCTTCTTACACACCCATACATGTCAAGTACACCATCACCTCACATCCATCACTCCACCACCCATCACCTCTCTTACAACCACCCCCCCCCCTCTCTCTCTCTCTCTCTCTCTTTCTCTTCACATTTTCTAAGCGACAAAGGAGAAAAAAAGTGGACGTCCAAGCTCTCCCAAGAGAGAAATGTAATGTGTGTGGCCCACTTCCTCTCCCTAGATCTATCATCCTAGCCCTTCATTTCTTATCATCTTCCATCAAAGAGGGACACAGGAGATCGACGTTCCATCAGATCAAGAAGATCGAACGGTGGGTGCTTTATAGGCTAGATTTTCATGTTTTAATGATGGGTGAAGTGAGGCCTACCGATTGATGGTATGGATCTCACTTTGGACCCTAGATGTGACTGATGGCCCATTATGATTCTCATGATCATTCCATGATGAGGCCATTATCCATGGACCCCATCATGATGTTTATTTTCCTACATGGATAAGGTCATCTAGACCTTGCATTTCGGTGGAGGAAGGATCTCCACCGTTGAGTTTGATTGGTGGGTCCATATGTAATGGGACCCACTTGATGTATGTTGTAAATCATGCAAGGGAGGGCCCATAGTGCCGGGGTCCCTCCGTCATCACGTGTCTCTCTCTCTCTCCTTTTCATGGCCCCATGATGTGTGTATTTTATCCATGTTGTCCATCTTCGTGGGACCCACTTGATGGACATGTAGGATCTACACCATCCAGGCCACGTGAGCCCTACCTTAATGATGATGGGAAGACACAAATATCAGGTTGATCCAAATCAGGTGGGCCACGTCCATGTGGGACCCACCTTGATGAATTGTATATATACGCCATCCGTCCAGTGTCCACGAACGCTGGACGTGGTTGTGAAGTTTGAACAGACAATGGGTGTTCTGACAAAAAAATATAATATTTAAAGGTTTTGGGTGGGCCGCTCATGCAGGCCCTACCTTAATGCAAGGATCAAATCCACTCCATCCATCCTATTTCCTAGATTATTTTAGGTGTTAAGCCGAAAAATGAAACCAATCCGACCTGGCGGGCCATAGCATAGAAAATAGTGTTTTTACCGTTGAAATCCACCCTGATGTTTCTATACACCGAAACATGCTCAATATTGGGCTTGTTGGGTCTGTTATGAGTTGTAGAAGCCAGTGGGCGGTGTAGATTCTCCTGATGCGGGCCCCACGTATGAAAAACCACATAAAAACTGATTTTTAAAAATACAAAAATATAAAAAAATGCAGCAGCGCCTGCTACTCCAACGTCATCAACGCAGGACGCTGCTGCTCACTGCTGCACTATGGTAATGTGTGTGGAACATCAACACCTTGTATTTGGTGGGCCCCCTTAGGGTAGCGGGCCACCCCAAAAATCGATCGTGTACATAACTCGGGTGGCCCACGTCACAGAAACAGGGGATCGAACATCTATCATTGAAACCCCTTCTTTGGTCAGAGAAGTTTGGATCATTGTGAAATTTATTTTTCCTCTTCATCTGGGTCTTCGTGACCTTATCAACAGATTGGATGGCATATAAGCATTATGGTGGGCCCCACGGAGGACCCACTGATGTAAGTGTTTTAACCACATCGTCCCCACATGTGGAGTGGGACGGCTGGTGTACCTCACTCTAGCTGCATAGCTGCTATTGTAGTGACGTCACCAAGTTCTGTGGGTCCCACCTGCTTCATCCACGTAGTCCATCTATGGGACCCACCATGATGCATGTATTGCATCCAAGCCGTCCAACCATTTTGAAAGCTCATTTTAATGCTTAAGTTCAAAAATGAGACAGATCCAATATCAAGTGGACCACACAGCAAAAGCAGTGGGGATTGAGTGTCTGCCATTGAAACCTTTGTTGTTACAGAAGTTTTGGATCATTAGGAAATTTGTTTTTCCTCTTAATTCAGGTCTGTGTGACCTTATGATCAGATTGGGTAGAAATTAAATGTTATAGTGGGCCTCGAGAGTTTTAAATGGTGGAAATCATTCTCACCACTGTTATTTGGAGTGCAGTCCGACTGATCTTTTGATATGCTTCATTTACAGTGCATAAGTCCTTGAGATATTGATCAGGGTCAAATATTGCATATCAGACCCCAGTAATTGCCTAAATTTACGTACATGATAAGGTTTAATGCCATATTTTAATCGTGTTTTTATTACAGGATGAAATCAGGAGTGTGTACTGAAAGATGATGTTAAGAACATGGATTTGGCGCTCCAAAATTACCAGAGCACGGGATGGACTCCAGAAAACCAATAGTGAAGATTTTACACACCCGGGATTGAGGAAAGCAAGGCAAAGGGGCTCGAAAAGGGTCCAAAATGCAAGATCACATGTTTCCCGCCATCCGATCAACTCAAAACTTCATACACGTGATGGGGACCATAAATGAACCGTACATATTAAATTTCAGCCATTGACAATCTCGGAAAGTGGTCTAACGGCCAGATCAGCCCCTTAATTCATTAAGTGGGGCCCGCTGGATATCTGGATATACATCAATTTTGGTCCTGACGGTGGAAATAATATGAGAAAAAGGATGGACGGTGCAGATTTCTTAAAAGTATCATAGTGGACCCCATAGGTATAACGTGTGTACATAGTGCACATGTGCACCCCCGTACACCGAACGACCTAAGTCGGTCAGCGCTGCTGACCCGACTTCTGTTTTTCAAAAACGGCAGTTGCCGTTTCTGCACCGCGTAACGGACGGAAAGTCCGTTTTTGCGGACCGCTGTGGGCCCCACCGGTAGCAGGTAAGTCTGATCCAATCCGTCCATCGTGTAGATGGGTTCGAGAACTACAAAACCATGCTGATATTCCACTCCCATGCGGACACACGTGTGCGGTACAGAGGACACAAGCAAGCTGCCCCATGACGTCCAGAATGAAAACAGCATGATTCCTTCTTTGGGCCGCGTCCACGCAAGTTCAAAACCATCCATCTTTGAATGAAATTTCGTCCTCTATCCAATGGACGGGGTGGATTTCCCCGAAAAAGCGTATGTGGGGCCCACCGAGCAGCACTGCGCAGGAATTGCGAAGGCTTACGCACGTCCGCGAAGAGCCGACTTCCGGGCGGTTGTGGCCCACCATCTTCGATCAGATGGAAGATCTGATCCGTCCATCGTGTAGAGGGCGTCGAGAGCTTCAAAACCATGTTGATATTCCTCGCCCATGCGTACACACGTGTGCGGTGCAGAGGCCAAAAGTAGACTGCCCCGGGACGTTCAAAACTGATCTTTTTGTATTTTCTTCTCTGGGCCGCACTAATGGACCTTCAAAACCACCTATTCTTGACTGAAATTTCGTCCTGAATCCAATGGACGGGGTAGATTTTTCAGAAAATGCCTCTGTGGGGCCCACCGATCACGGCTGCGAAAAATTGCACTTCGAGTCCTTCTACGACTCTGCCACCGACCCCAGCCATCCAGCAGCTATAGAAGGGGAGTTTTGGACGTGGGAAAGTCATTGAGAACCAGGGGATTCCAGATCTGGAGCAAGGAAGAGAAGAAAGAGAAGAAAGAGAAGAAAGAAGAGAGAGATCGATTGGTTTGGTGTTTAATTTTTATGAATTTTATTTAATATTTTTCATGGATTTTATGGGTCACTAATCTCTCAGCTAGGGCTGAGATGAAGCCCCTAATTTGATTAGCTCTTGTATTGGTTGATTTACTTTGAATTTCAATTAATTTGTTTCTTTCTTTAAGTGGGCTTTATGGGTTTAAATTCTATACTTCTCCATCTATGAACTTGACAAAAGTATATATATGGATGTTGTTTGGATGCTTATTATAGGTGCTTGTGTCTGATCAAGAACAGGTTTCCTATAGAGGAAGAAACAGGATGCTTTAATGAATTGTACATCCCTTATGCCCGACCAAGGATATGGGATATGTCATTCATGGCATTGCTTAAAGGAATTAGACAGTCTGTATGCCCGATTAAGGACACAGATTGTGCTTTCTCTATTTAAGTGGTATCAATCTAGATCAAGGTGAATCAACAGACAAAACAAGGGTTAGGATAATTAGGGGTGGATTCGAAAGTCCTAGTGCTCTCTCTCTGATTGAATTTTCTTCCCTGTTCTTAATTAATTATTTTTCATAAAATTGTGCTTAGTAATTCATTCCATTATTTGTTGGATTAGTTAAGGAGAATCATAGATTTGAATTGTGACGACCAGTCCTCGTGGGAACGATCTCGTAATACGTACCGTATCTACATCTGATTCGTATACTTGCGAGTTTAAAAATCATTTAAATCATGTTGGTTTAAATAAAACATCATTAGGCCCATCTTGATGTATTTGTGGCCCATTGTTGAGGCCCACATGGTATATATATGAGGCCCATATGATTAGGCCCATCTCGATGTAGTTATGACCCATTTGTTGAGGTCCACCTAGATATATATAAGCCCCATGTTATAAGGCCCATTTGATGTATCTGATGCCCATGGGTCGAGGTTCAATGAGATGTACATAAGGCCCATTGCAATGTGTGATTCCACCATGGTTATGTAATAATGTTTATGACAAGCTATGCCTTGGGAGCAATGATGGTTTGACGTCCACATTGTAAGTACAATGTTGGTTAAATGTCCGTATTGTAACTCTCCTTAAGGCCCATTAATAGGCTCATACTTGTTGATAGTTCATCACTTTATAACATGCTTAATATAATTCTATGATTCATACCCATTTGCATCATATGTATGCTTGGCATGAGGAGTATCGATCATAGCATATGCCATTGGGCGAATTATTTATGGGACTCACCGATAGGAGTTACCCACATGAGTGCGTGGTATGCACGGGATTACTGCATGGCTAATCTCCTTCTCTCCTTTCTCTCTCAATTTATAGATAAGAGGTAAGTCGGTTAGAGTGGAGAAGGGCGGTGGAGTGTTTACGCAGCAACAGTCTTTCTCACCTTACGCAGCGAGAACGCAAACAGTCTTGCGTTTGGATGATAGTTTGGGACGAATGATCGTCCTAACGTTGGTTCCGTCTTCATGGATGGGGTGAGCCCCACCTTCTGCAGCTTGTGGATGGTCCGGATCATGGATCTGGCCATGTCTATGATTGCACTACAGCCCGTAAAAACTGGCCAATTTCTGAACGTGCGTTGCGTAATGAATTATGCAGGTGGAGTCAGTGGGTCAGTGGGGCCCGTGATCGACGTCAGTGAGGAAATCCACTCCACCCATTAGATTCCTCTTGAAATTTCAGTTAGGAATGGATGCTTTTGCTCGAGTTTGGTGCAGCCCAAAGGATTAAATATTCCTTCCGTTCATCCTACGTGTGATCAGGGTCAAATATTGCATATCAGACCCAGTAATTGCCTAAATTGACGTACATGATGAGGCTTAATGGAGTGTTTTACTCGTGTTTTTATTACAGGATGAAATCAGGAGTGTGTATTGGAATTGATGTTAAAAGATGGATTTTATGATCCAAAGTCTCCAGAGTATGGGATGGACTCCAGAAAACTAATAGTGAAGATTTTACACGCCTGGGATCTGAGGAAAGCACGATAAAGAGGCCCGAAAAGGGTTCAGAATGCAAGATCACATGGTTCCCGCCATCCGATCAGTTCAAAACTTCATGCATAGCCTGGAGGCCATAAACAAACCGTACATATTAAATTTCAACCATTCGATATCTCGAGAAGTGGGTCAATGGACACATCAGCCCATTAATCTCCAATTTTAGGCCCACCTACAATCTGGATATACTTCAAATTTGATTTAAACGGTTTAAAGAAGATTAGAAATAGGATGGACGGATTGGATTTCTCGAAAGCATCACAGTGGACCCCATATGTATAGCGTGTGTACATAGTGCACATGTGCACTGCTTGAGCACCGAACAGACCTAAGTCGGTCAGCGCTGCTGACCCGACTTCTTTTTCAAAAACGGAAATCTCCGTTTCTGGCGCGTGTAACGGACGGAAAGTCCGTTTTTACGGACCGCTGTGGGCCCCACCGGTGGCACGTACGTCTGATCCAAGCCGTTCATCATGTAGAGGGTTTTGACAACTACAAAACCACGTTTACATTTTGTACCCATACGTGCACACGTGTTCGGTACAGAGGACAAAAATAAGCTGCCCCATGACGTCCAGAATGAAAACAGCATGATTGCTACAATGGACCGGGTCCACGCAAATTCAAAACCACCCATATGCGGTCGAAATCTCATCCTCTATCCAATGGATGGATTAGATTTCCCAAAATAACGGGAAAATGGGTCCCACCAGCATCACAGCGGAAGAACTTCGCATGCCCTGTTTTCGCACGCCGGACGCTGTCCGATTTTTGCAGCAGTTGTGGCCCACTATACTTGATCAGATGGAAGATCTGATCCGTCCATCATGCAGAAGACTGGAAAACGTCCTAAGGGACGGTATTTATTTAAAACCGAGCAAGGAAAGATGGGCTTTTATGCGTCTGAAACGACTGCGAAAATTTGTACTCCGAGTCCTTCTACGACTCGCCCACCGATCCCGACCCAGCAGCTATAAAAGGAGAGTTTTGGACGTGGGAAGGGCATTCAGAACCAGGTAGGATCTGGAGCAAGGGAGAGAAGAAAGAGAAGAAAGAGAAGAAAGAGAAGAAAGAAGAGAGAGAGATTGTTTGGTTTGACGTTTTTTAATGAATTTTATTTAATATTTTTTTATGGATTTTATGGGTCACTAATCTCTCAGCTAGGGCTGAGATGAAGCCCTAATTTGATTAGCTCTTGTATTGGTTGATTTACTTTGAATTTCAATTAATTTGTTTCTTTCTTTAAGTGGGCTTTATGGGTTTAAATTCTATACTTCTCCATCTATGAACTTGACCAAAGTATATATATGGATGTTGTTTGGATGCTTATTATGGGTGCTTGTGTCTGAGAAAGAACAGGTTTCCTATAGAGGAAGAAACAGGATGCTTTAATGAATTGTACATCCCTTATGCCCGACCAAGGATATGGGATATGTCATTCATGGCATTGCTTAAAGGAATTAGACAGTCTGTATGCCCGATTAAGGACACAGATTGTGCTTTCTCTATTTAAGTGGTATCAATCTAGATCAAGGTGAATCAACAGACAAAACAAGGGTTAGGATAATTAGGGGTGGATTCGAAAGTCCTAGTGCTCTCTTTCTGATTGAATTTTCTTCCCTGTTCTTAATTATTTTTTTTCCCCTAAAATTGTGCTTAGTAGTTCATTCCATTATCTGTTGGATTAGTTAAGGAGAGTCATAGATTTGAATTGTGACGACCGTCCTCGTGGGAACGATCTCGTAATACGTACCGTATCTACATCTAATTCGTATACTTGCGAGTTTAAATATCATTTAAATCGTGTGGTTTAAATAAAACATCACATGGTATGGTCGGTAGCATTCATGCCTTGCATCACATAGCTTTGGTATAGTTGATAACATTCATGGACTTACCGCATATTTTCGCATTACTCTGATATTGTATACTTGACACTTGCCTTGCGCACACACTTATACCACTCTCTAAGCTTTTGCAAGCTTATGCACGACCGTTACGTACAGGTGTTGTTGGACAGCAGCAGCGTTGAGGCAGGAGCGCACATCAGATCATTTTGGAGTTTTGATCATCTTGTATTCCCCTTTATGCACTGTACTTAAAGCTTTTGATATAATGGATATGTGGTGATGTTGTTTTGTGACTTGGTTATGTTCCATTACAAAAATTCATCGAAAATCCTTCTTGTAGGATCCCAGGATTGAAATTTGGCATATGAATGCGGGAGCCGAGAATGGAGCACTACGGAGGTTGGCGTTGGATTCGGCAATCGAAAATTTTATGAGCCCGTTTTACGAGTTTGGGGAGTGACGAAGTTAGTATCGGAGCATAACTTGGGAATACATAAGGATCACATCAAATAGGTCTCGAGTCCGAATAACATAGCGATTTCTGGTATAGACCCTTTAACATTTATGCCTTCAAGAATTCTCAAGGCCGATAGGCCCTTGTTCCTTCCTTTAGGACATGCCGCCTAGGAGAGCGACCCGAGTGAATCCCGCTCCACCACCTGCAACTCTGACTCTACCACCTGTGACTCCCGCTCCACCACCGGATATTCCTACTTTTCACTTGAGGATGCCACTCATACTCGAGACCGGTGCGAATCCGACCGTGCACTGTGAGTGTCGCCAGGCTGCGTAGATGCTACGGTGATGACCACTATTCTTGAGGGTAGAGCGGGCGTCCCACTATTATGCCCAAGGCAGAGCATGAGCGTGCGAGCGCCCTTCTCAAGGACTTTCGATAGCACGATCCCCCATGTTTCCCGGGGCAAGCTAGACCCTACTATAGCAGAGATATAGTGCTTCAAGGTGGAGAAGATATTCGACACCATGAGATGTACGACCCAGCAGCGAGTCCCATTAGCCGTATTTCTTCTCCAGGGTGAGGCTCAGCATTGGTGGGCATCTGTAGCCTGATCGGTAGCGGCCGATTTCAAGTGGACCTGGGAGGATTTTGTAGACTGGTTTAACCGAAAGTTCTTTCCCGAGCATGTGCGACAGCAGCGCGCATTAGAGTTTGAGACTCTGGTCCAAGAGAACATGACTGTGTCTCAGTATGAAGCACGTTTCGTCACGCTGTCGAGATTCGCGACATACCTTATTGATGATGAGGGGCGAAAGGCCCGCCGTTTTGAGAACGGTTTATGTCCTGCCCTTAGGAGCCATGTAGTCGAACACATGTTTCCGACATTTGAGCAGATTGTGGAGAGGGCCCGGATCTACGAGGCAGATTGGGCCTGTTTGTAGAGGGCCCATGACTAGAGAGGAGATAAGAAGAGGAAGGCACCCTCGGTAGTTCGCGATGGTAGCAACATCATTCACAACGATGACGTATGACCCATCCAGCATTCCGAGTACCAGTGACACCCCCAGCACTACCTCCGGGACTATTTTCAAGTACCTTCTTTGGATGCGGTAGGACGGACATCGTAGGCATGAGTGTTCCCATCCGCGCAGCGCGGCCAAGGGCACCATATCGGCCTCCATGACGGCCCCCACGGCGCGGCAACGACCACGGACCAACCTCTTGTACCTCCCTCGCAGCGAAGAGGCGCGAGATCAGCCGCACGCAGGCGGCAGCGAGACCTTAAATGGGACTTGCACCTCCCCATCGGCCCAGGGCGATTTTATGTCGCCCAAGTAGGACCCTCGGTCATCGGGAGGGGTCGTCGAGGGTACTCTCCCCTGTTTCTACATGCATTGCACATGTATTGTTTGATTACGGTGCATCGCATTCCTTTATGGCCGATGATTTCGGCCGATCAACGGTTTCCTGATGGAGTCTACCCGTGAGGATTTGTCGGTGTCGACACCTAGGGAAGGCTGCAGTATTAGACCGATTTTACTCGTCTTTTCCCGTTCTGATTGGGGATATCTTTTTGCCCGCTGACTTATTCGTATTATCGATGTCTAAGTTTGATGTCATCCTAGGCATGGATTGTCTCGCCAAGTACCACGCGATAATGGACTGCTCCGCGAGGCCATTCACGTTCGTATACCGGCGTGCGAGTTCCGGTTTGTTGTCAAGCCCGGAGGAGAGCACCTGTCTTGCCTATTGTCGTGTGCCATTAAGGAGCCACCGATCGTTTGTGGTTTTTCATATGTGTTCCAGGAGATTTCGGGGTTACCAACTCGTGGCACACCGAGTTCTAAATTGATCTCGTGCCCGATACGTGACTATTTCGAAGGCCCCATATCGTATAATACCAATGGAGTTAAAGGAGCTACATAAATAGTTAGATGAGTTGTGCGAGTTAGGCTTTATTCGTCCGAGCAGTTCGCCGTGGGGAGCGCCAGTAATTTTCGTGAAGAAGAAGAATGGCTCATTGAGGTTTTGTGTAGATTACCGCGAGCTCAACAAGCTCACAATTAAGAATAAGTACCTATTCCCGAGGATCGATGATTTGTTTGATCAACTGTAAGAGGCGTAGTTCTTTTCGAAGATAAACTTGCAGTTTGGTTATCATCAGGTTCAGGTCCGAGAGGGGGATATCTCGAAGACAGCCTTTAAGACACGCTATGGTCATTTTAAGTTCCACGTCATGTCCTTAGGATTGACCGATGCACCTGTAGTATTCATGTAGTTGATGAATGAGGTCTTCTGTCCGTATCTCGATCAGTTTGTTGTGGTGTTCATCGATGACATTCTGATATATTCAAGGACCCGTGAGGAGCATGAGTGGCATCTGGAGATTACCTTACATCCCCTCTATGCACACCAGCTTTACGCGAAGCTGAAGAAGTATGAGTTCTAGCATGAGGAGGTGAAGTTCCTCGGTCATGTAGTGACGAGGCAGGTTGTCGTAATGGACCTCTCGAAAATTGATCTCGTGCATCAGTGGGGCCAGCCCACGAACGCGTCCGAGATCCGCAGTTTCCTTGGTTTAGCGGGCTACTACCGACTTTTCATTGAGGGATTCTCTCGTATTGCAGCCCTGTTAACCAAGTTGACCCGGAAGGGTGTCAAATTCGTTTGGAGCGACACTTGTGAGTGGGCATTTATGGAGCTGAATGACCACCTCACGTCCGCTCCTGTCCTCACTCTTCCCTCTGGGAGTGATGGATTTGTGGTATTTACCGATGTCTCGCGAATTGGCTTGGGTGTTGTCCTGATGCAGCATGGGAAGCCGGTGGCTTATACGTCTCACCAACTCAAGGTCTATGAGCTAAACTACCCCATGCATGATTTGGAGTTGACAGCAGTTGTCTTCACACTGAAGGTGGAGGCACTATCTTTATGGGGTGAGGTTCGAGCTCTTCTCCGACCACAAGAGCTTGAAGCATTTGTTCTCTCAGTCCAAGCTGAACATGAGGCAGAGGCATTGGATGGAGCTCCTAAAGGACTATAATTTTAATCTTTAGTACCACCCAGGCAAGGCGAACGTGGTGGAGGATGCCCTCAGCCGTCAGCCACGAGGCCTGGTGGCACATATGATGATTCAGGAGTGGAAGATACTTGAAGATGTGTCTATATTTGACTTCAAGATTGGCATGCAATCTTCTATTGTGCAATTATCGAGCTTGTCGATTAAACCTTCTCTTGTCGCAAGGGTGATCGAGGCTTAGCAGGAAGATGAGTTAGTGCGAGTTATCGGGCCGAGGCAAGATCTCGAGAGTCACCAAATTGTGATTAGTCCGATGGTGGACTTCGCTTCAGAGGCCGATTATGTGTCCCAGATATTCCTAAGTTGTGCAGAGATCTTATGACCCGGGCACATCGATCGCGGTTCTCTATCCACCCTGACTCGATGAAGATGTATCGCGATATGAGGTATCAGTATTTTTGGGCGAGAATGAAGCGTCAGATCGCCAGTTTTGTGGCCGAGTGTGACACATGCCGGCTTGTCAAGGCCGATCATCGAGGCCGATCTATTGCAGCCATTGAGCATCCTAATGTGGAAGTGGGAGCACATATCTACCGATTTTGTCATGGGTTTGCCGAGAACTCAGTGCGGTCATGACGCCATCCGGGTTGTCGTGGACCGTCTTGACGAAGTCGGCACATTTCTTTGCTATTCGTGTGACTTGGCATGCGGACCGGCTCGCCAAGTTGTTTGTTGATGAGATTGTGAGACCGCACGGTGTTCCAGTCTCGATCGTTTCTGATCGAGACCCAAGGTTCACATCTCGATTTTGGGGAGCTTCCATGAGCGATGGAGACCGATTTGCGGCTCGACCACGTACCATCTCGAGGCCGATGGCCGAGCCGAGAGGGTCAACCGATCCTTGAGGATATGCTTCGGGCTGCGCGATTGACTTCTCGGGTAGTTGGGACGAGAACTGCGATTGGCCGAGTTCACATACAACAACGGCTATCACGCGACCATTGGCATGACTCCTTTTTAGGCATTATATGGCAGACCATATAGACAGAGTTGTTAGATCGAGGTCGGAGAGCGTCGTCTCATAGGTCCCAAGCTTGTGCGCAGACATCGAGGCTATCAATATTATCAGCGAGAGGATGCGCACGTTTAGAGTCGTGAAGAGTTTCTGATCGTAGGCTTCGTCCCTTGGAGTTTGTCGTTGGGGACCATGTGTATCTTGAGGTCTCACCCATGAAAGGTATGGTTCATTTTGGAGTGAAGGGCAAGCTTGCCCTAAGATTCATAAGACCTTTCGAGATCACAGGGCGCGTTGGCGCCGTGGCCTATCGGCTTGCCTTGCCATCTCGATTTTCGGCATCCATAACATTTTTCATATCTCTATGTTGAGGAAGTGTGGGTGAGACATAGTTCCTGTATTGATTGGCAATCATTGTAGCTCCCTACCATTGAGATTGTAAAGCTGCATAGTATCCCACTTTCGATCATTTCTGATCCGGGATCCAAGGGTAAGTATGGTTCACCATTTTTGTTAAGGAGGCATCTTAGGAGCTCAAGGCTAAGTTGAGAGAGCGCTATCTTCATCCTTTTGTAGATTGATTGAGCCTTAACATATATACTTGATTATGTTTCCTCTTCCCTTGTCTGGTCTATAAATTTCGAGGATGAAATTTTTATTAGGTGAGGAGAGCTGTAAGACTCGTATCCTAGACCGTACCGTTCTGTAGGTCTTCGCGGTCCTCCCAGTCGAATTTCGACGATCTGCGATCTGTTATCGGCAGTTGCGCACGACCTTGAGTTGTATTCCGTAGATCTGAGTCGGCTTGATTTGAGACCTGTACGCTAGCGACCGCGCCGTCGCCGCGGTTCCGATGCCCCGTCTCGTGCACCGAGGTGATTCCCGAGCAAGGAGATGTGGGCCCGCATTCAGTTCGAGGAAAAACACCGTGCATTTGCAATCACAAGAGAATCTCTACATGTCCCATTAATCAATCACCTTATGTCAAGTACAAGAGCAACCCCAAAGTCAACTCTTTCTCACCATCTCTCTTACACACCCATACATGTCAAGTACACCATCACCTCACATCCATCACTCCATCACCCATCACCTCTCTTACAACCACCCCCTCTCTTTCTCTCTTTCTCTTCACATTTTCTAAGCAACAAAGGATAAGCAAAGTGGACGTCCAAGCTATTCCATGAGAGAAAAGTGAGATGTTGTGTGTGGCCCACTTCCCACCCCAAAATCCTTCATCCTATCCATTCATCTCTCATCATCTTCCATCAAAGAGAAGCACAAGGAGATCGGCGTTCTATCGGACCAAGAAGATCGAACGGTGGGTGCTTCTATAGGCTAGATTTTCATGTTTTGATGATGGGCCAAGTGAGGCCTACCGATTGATGGTATGGATCTCACTTTGGACCCTAGATGTGGCCGATGGCCCACCTTGATTCTCATGATCATTCCATGATGGGGCCATTCTCCATGGACCCCATCATGATGTTTATTTTCCTTGCATGGATAGGGTCATCTAGACCTTGCATTTCGGTGGAGAAAGGATCTCCACCGTTGATTTTGATCGGTGGGCCCATATGTAATGGGACCCACTTGATGTATGTTGTAAATCATGGAAGGGAGGGCCCATAGTGCCGGGGTCCCTCCATCACTCGATCTCTTCTTTCTCTCTCTCTCTCTCTTTTCCTTGTTCATGGTCCCATGATGTGTGCATTTTATCCAAGTGGTCCACCTTTGTGGGATCCACTTGATGGATGTGTTGGATCTACACCGTCTGGGCCACGTGGGCCCTACCTTAATGATGATGGGAAGACACAAATATCAGGTTGATCCAAATCAGGTGGGCCACGTCCATGTGGGACCCACCTTGATGAATTGTATATACACGCCGTCCGTCCAGCGTTTAGGGACGCTGGACGTGGTTGTGAAGTTTGAACAGATAGTGGGTGTTCGACAAAAAAAATATATAATATTTAAAGATTTTTGGTGGGCCGCTCTTGCAGGCCCCACCTTGATGCAAGGATCAAATCCACTCCGTCCATCCTATTTCCCAGATTATTTTAGGCGTTGAGCCGAAAAATGAAGCCAATCCGATCATTTGGCGGGCCATAGCATAGAAGATAGTGGTTTTATCGTTGAAATCCACTCTGATATTTGTATACACCGAAACATACTCAATATTGGGCTTGTTGGATCTGTTATAAGTTGTATAATGCAATGAGTGGAGTCGATCCACCGATGCGGGCCCCACATGGGAAAAACCGTAGAAAAATCTATTTTTTTAAAAAAGAGGCAACAGGTGCTGCTGCTAGCACCAGAGGACGCTGCGCAGCATCCTGCTACGCTCCTGCGCTGGGCGTGAACAGCCAGGGACGTGGGTCCCAGCTATGGGCCCCACCGTAATGTGTGTGGAACATTAACACCTTGCATTTGGCCCAAAAATCAGCCGTGTACATAACTCGGGTGGCCCACATCACAGGAAACAGTGGGATCGAACGTCTATCATTGAAACCCATTTGGGTTTTCACAGAAGTTTTGAATCATTATGAAATTTGTTTTTCCTCCTCATTTGGGTCTGCGTGACCTTATCAACAGATTGGATGGCATATAAACATTATGGTTGGCCCACGTGGGACCCACTGATGTATGTATTGCATCCCACGCCTCCCCTTGGTAGTGGGACGGCTGGTGTACCTCACTCCAGCTATAGCTGTTGTAGTGGCGTCACCAAGTTCCATGGGTCCCACCTGTATCATCCACGCCGTCCATCTATGAGACCCACCATGATGCATGTGTTGCATCCAAGACACCAACCATTTTGAAAGCTCATCTTAAGCCTTGAGTTCAAAAGAATGAGATAGATCCAGTATCAAGTGGACTACACAGCAAAAACTAGTGGGGATTGAGTGTCTGCCATTGAAACTTTTGTTGTCACAGAAGTTTTGAATCATTAGGAAATTTGTTTTCCTCTTAATTCAGGGCTGTGTGATCTTATGATCAGATTTGGATAGAAAATGAATGTTATGGTGGGCCTTGAGAATTTAATGGTGGAATTCATTACCAACACTGTTATTTGGAGTGCGGTCCAGTTGATCTTTTGATATGATTCATTTATATATATATATATATATATATATATATATATATATACATGAGGCCCATTATTGAGGCCCATTTTGATGTATTTGTGGCCCGTTGTTAAGACCCACTTGGTATATATATGAGGCCCATATGATTAAGCCCATCTTGATGTAGTTATGGCCCATCTGTTGAGGCCCACCTTGATATATCTGAGACCCATGTCATGAGGCCCATTTGAGGGATTGGAGGCCCATGGGTCGAGGCCCATTAGGATGTACATAAGGCCCATTGTAATGTGATTCTACCATAGTTTATGTAATGATGTTTATGGCGGGCTATGCCTTGGGAGCAATGATAGTTTGACGCCCACATTGTAAGTATAATGTTGGTTAAATGTCCGCATTGTAACTCTCCTTAGGGCCCATTGATAGGCCCATACTTGTTGATAGTTCATCACTTTATAACATGCTTAATATAATTTCATGCCTCATACCATGCGCATCATATGTATGCATGATATGAGTGACTGATCATATCATATGTCATTGAGCAGATTATTTATGGGACTCACTAATAGGAGTTACCCACATAAGCCCTTGGATCGAATCAAATAGGTCATAAGTAATGTAGATGGGCCTCAGGCTACTGAGCTAGGCCATAGGCCATGTGCAAGTGTTCACTCCCCGAGTATAGGGTTGTGATGTAGTAATAAACTCGGTGAGACCGAGGTCGAATCCCAAGGGTCTGATACCTTACCTGAAACTAGATAGAAATAGAACTAGCCTAAGATGAAATCTAAATCAATATAAATTGATGAATGATGGTGAGAGATTAATGTAAAACTTAAGAAATTTAGAGGTAGGAAACTAGGGATTTGGAGGATCCACTTGTAGAGATCAGGGAGATCTTATGCCTGTTTCAAGAACTCAACTGAACTTAGAGTCCATCTTCATCCAGTTGAAGGGTGTAACCATGAAAATTAACTGAACTTCTTTTGATATAGTTTTCAAGAGATGAAAGGTATATGAATTAGAATGGATTTCATCACCAAACCATGCCCAGGAGACAAAGTAAACAACAGAATTAAACTAATTACCAACCAATCAACAATGTATGAAGGTCAGGAAGGTACCGTCATCCGACCATGCCTAGGAGACGATGGTGAACAATAGGGCTTCCTGATGTCATAAACATAAAAAGGAGAAAGAAATACTCAAAGCCATCGCAGATCTATTGTAATTTCAGTCACAACAGACCATTAAAGGCTAAAAACATTCCCTCAATAATCAAACTAATATCAAGTTCAGTTCACAAATTAAAATTAAATCAAAGGCATAAAATAGAGTCTCCCATCTCACTACAAGCTTCACCTCTTAGCCCTAGCTAAGAGGTTTAGCCACTCATAGACATGATTAACTAAATCTCAAAAAGAAAAGGAAATAAACAAAAATAGGAAAGAAATACTCTTCTTCAACGGCCTCCACGCTGCTCGTCCAAAGCTTGGATCCCGACTCAATTGCTCTCCCTCTTTCTCTTACTTTTTATAGGTAATGAAGGCAGTAGCTGCGTGTAGATCCTGCTGGGATCGGGGGAGGACCGACTTTACGCAGCAGAGTTGTGCGAAGTGCCAGCGGAAGAAAAACACAAATAGGTTCGCGTTTGGATGGACTTTTTGGCAAGAGGATCACCGAAAAGCATGCTCTGACTTCGTGGTTAGGGTCATGGCCACCCTATGAAGCTTGTGGATGGTCCGAATCGACCATCCGATCATCACCACAATCGTGTAATAGCCTAGAAAATTCGGTCAATTTCCGGACGCGCGGACATGTGTAATTCTTCTTGCGCTGGCTGTTGGTGGGGCCCATATTCTATGACGTTTGAGAGATCTACGCTGTCCACCAGATTCATCTCGACAAACTCATCAGGAATGGATGGTTCTTGACTGATTTCGGTGTGGTCCACGGAGTTCTTCTTGCACTGTTCGTCTTCCTTTTAGACGGTTGAAAACCGATCTTCATTTCTTCCTGTAATTTCATCATCTAGGCTTGGGTGATAAGGAGCGTGGGCTTCTGATGGACGGTCTAGATCAGACCGATGAAGCATGGTAGAGGCCCACAAGATTCATCCGCAGGCTCTGTTTGCGAAACAGAGCTGCGGATGTTTCTTGCTGTGACATTGGTGGGCCCAGGATCGGTGCCAAAAAGAAAATCTAGTCCGACCATTGTGTTCACCTTAAAAAATCGTTCAGGAATGGTGGTTTTGGAGTGAAATTGGTGTGGCTCACAAGATTTTCTTCTCCGTCGTCCATCCTGCGTTTAACGGCTGAGATTGCCTGAGTGCATGCATGGGACAATAAGGAGATCTTGGAGAGAGTCTTGGCCATATCCTGAGACAGGAGAACGGTTCGGATCATCGAACTAGATGATGAGTGGGCCCCGTTACTGAAAAACGAACGGACAGCGTCCATCCGCTGCTTCTGCGCAAGAAGACTCTAACCAAGTCAGTCGGTCCGATGCACAGCCGGTAAGTGTGCACTGTGTACGCACACGTGCACATATAGGGCCCCCTATGAAGTTTTTCAGAAATCCAATCCATCCATTCATTTTGTTGCCCCATTTAAGGCGTTGAGTCCAAAATTAAAGTGTATCCAGAGATCAGGTGGGCCCCACTTAAGGATTTAAGGGGCTGATCTGCCCGTTGGGCCACTTCTATAGGGATCCGATGGCTCAAATTTGATGTGTACAGTTAATTTATGGTCCATAGGCCATGTATGAAGTTTCGAGCCAAGCAGATAGTGGGAACCATGTGATCTTGCATTCTGGACCAATTTCGGGCCACTTGAGCTTCAGTTTCTCGATTTTCACGGATCCCTGGCGTGTAATTCCGTCGATCTTGGTCCCCTAGAGTCCGTCCCTTGCCTTTAGTGTCATCAGAGCGTTAAATCCTTGCTTTAAGCTCCCTTTTCAGTCCATGCTCGTAAATATACTCTGCATCACAAACATGATTAAAGCAGGCCATTAAACGGTATCATGTTCATAAATTCAAGTAAAAACTAGGGTCTAATATGCAATATTTGACCCTCAACACGTGGCTCCACAGGCACATCGTGGATAGTCATATGGATACTAGAAATATTTGGTTCTAGCATCTGTGGGCAATTAGGATGTCCTTGGGTGAAAGTTTAGCACTTGCTAATATTAACCTAATTTCTAAAGGTTTCGGTCCTGGGTGATTTCTGTTTGAGGTGGTACTCGGGTCCTTTTACGAATTTTTCCGAGACGTTACATGTGGCCTTATCGGCCCGAGTGAGGGAGTTGTAAGTTAGGCTGAGTTTGACCAGCTTGCAGATGAGTTTGCTATCGACGAGCCGGGTAGGTATTGGCAGACTACTGGTCAAGCGGATAGTGTGATCTCTTTCACTTGCTGGGCTATGCGGCTAAGGAGGCGGTAGTCAGTGTGGAGTGTAATAGACCCCAGTGATATCCCATAGAGGAACTGTACTGATATGTGTACATGATGAGGACTGGCATGCTTGCTTTGCATCTCGCATATGACATTTGGCTACATAGGCCTCGCATCGCATGGCCTTGGTATGGCCGATAGCATTCATGCCTTGCATCACATAGCCTTGGTACGGCTGATTGTATTCATGGACTTACCCGCATATTTTCGCATTACTCTGATATTTTATAGTTGGCACTTGCCTTGCGCACACACTTACACCACCCTCTAACCTTTTGTAAGCTTATGCATGACCGTTGCGTACAGGTGTCGTTAGATCGGCTGAGGTAGGAGCGCGTATCGGACTATTTTGGAGCCTTTTGATTATCCTGTATTTCCCTTTCCGTATTATACTTAATTTTTGATATAATGAATATGTAGTGATGTTGTTTTGTGACTTAGTTATGCTTGTGGTTATGCTTAATTACAAAAAAATCATACCGAAAATCCTTAGGGTTTGACCACTTAGGATGTATACTAAGGAGGGCCCCACCATGTAAAATAACTAGATGAATAATAATGTTGATGATATAATTGATAGGATCTCTGAATTCAAACCAACCTAATTATTTTATAGATTCTATACTATCAGACTCAGGTGAGTAACCCAACTTGTCTCATAATTCATTAAAATTAAAATAAATCGTTTGTGATTGTTTGATTGATTGATATACTGATTTGAGTATTTTGTTATGATAATTGTACGCTAAATTCATATGTGAATATTCTGATCAAGACAACTATGCCAAATATGAAAAATATGCATTTACATATCATCCATCATTCATTACATTTACATAATGCATGGTCGATCCTAGGGGGCCCTCTCTAGAAGAAATGTCGATCCTGGTAGAGCGTTACCAGATGCGGGCTTTGCCTAAGCCTACCAAAAGGTGGAAACCTACCCAACCGGTGGATGTAGGTTGATGACCTCCAACTCAGGCAGATAGACGATCATCTCATCTGATGCATTTATACACAATTTGCATCCATATCATTGTACATACATTTTTATGTTATTTTAATTGCTATGATTATGAACCATGATAGGTTATTTCACTAAGTCTGTCCAACTTACTTTTTTATTGATGGAAAAATCATACAGAGGAGCCATTAACAGATGATGTGGCACAACAAATGGAAGAATTTACCGCACCTGAACACGATCCATGTGAAACATGACCATATTTATCTGAAGATGAAGTGACGGCATTAGACCATTTTTAATTATGTGATTTATTTGATAGAATAGTTTGATTAACGTATAATGCATATTTGTATTGGTTTTGAGATTTTAAGAAATTGTTTAGATTTATCTAATTGAAATAATGCTAGTTTGGAATAAACATATTTGTAATATGATGATATAATAAATGAATTATTTTTAAAGTTTATTTTATTTTAATAGTCATCAAGATTTATATATGCCTAATTGATTAGTATTAAGTATTATGTATGTGTGATTGGAATTGGGGTAGAACTTAGACTAAATCTAATTATCACCTCGGATTAAACTGATAGAGAAATTAAGTTAGTACACTTTGTATATGAGTTACGAACTGAAACTCGGATCTAAGAGTGCACATTCTGTACCTGAATTTTGGGGCATGATAGTTTGGTATCAGAGCGTTAAATTAATACTGTAAGTGACCTGTAGGTTATGAACCCCATACATGCATAATGTGTAGGTCTCTGGAACTAGAAACCTACACTTACGACTTCCCTTTATAATGCTTTTATATAATAAAAAATTTAAAGATATAATTTATAATTTATTTATTATTATTTAAAGTGAAAAATAAACTTATTCATATAATTACATTCCTTGGAGACATGAATCTGGACCTTTGAACAAATTTTAAAGTAATTTAAGTTGTGATGTACTGCTAGACAACAATGGACAGTAGTCACTAGTGTCTCTAAAGCCCCATGTGTCTTCCAACTATAGGGCCGACAAGTGTTATCCTTTCCCACTTGACAAATATAGAAGTCTAGATAAAATAAAAAATAATTAGATAATTCGAATATGACAAATACTATACTGATTCTGGGAATTAGTGCATATTGGTTAGAAATTGTCCAGATCCGAACAGATCTGATTGTAGAAATTTGTGAAAATTCTGTGGTTACCTGATTGAGCTGAAATTTTATGAAATTGTTGTATACTCATATAGAAACCTCCAAAAAAAATTGAGCTACATTTGAAAGTTTTAAGCATGTAAAACAATGATTGGAATAGTAGCCACTGATAGTGAACTGGTCTGTCTATAATGTAGCACTATTAACTTGATGACTTGTAGAACTTTCTTTGTTATTAATGCTAATATATTTTGATAATATTGAATATGAGTTAGAGAATCTATAAAGTCCACTGAATTATTAATAATCCATCTTATAGGAGTTATGGCCCCTAAGAAGACACGTAGTATTCGTGATTTAATACTATCCATAAGTGCACCTCTCCTAGATACTCCCTTACCAAATCCTCATATTCCTGAAGAATCTAGAACAGCTCTTGATGAGCAAGATGAGAATGAAGTCAATGAAGGAGGGCAAACTCCTCCACCACCTCCTTCTCCAGTTAACATGTCAGATGTTGGACCTAGTACACAACTCCCATTATCCTCAACCACTATTCGAGCTAACCTCGCAAGATCAAATGTTCAGCTATGGGATGTTGCCTTTGGGTTGGTAGCACAGATGGCGGGAATGCTAAAACAACAGCGGGAATAGTTCGCCGTTCATTGGGACATGTTAGCCACCTTGAACCAGACATCCCAACATCATCGAAACACATCTTCACTAAAGTTTAATTAGCCTCTTGAGGTAGATTTACCTGAAAGGTTTACAAAATTACAACCACCAGTATTCAATGGTGCATCTGACCCATTAATAGCAGAAGATTGGTTGAAGCAGATTGAGAAAGTACTAAAAGCAATGAACTGCCCTGATGATAAAAAAGTTAGACTGGCGTCCTTCATTGCATAGATGTATGAGTGCACATCAATTGGGAATGCTCATCCAGTTGGCTTTTGGGCAAAACCCATGCATGTGGCCGGTCACCGGCAAAAGTACATAGTACATGAGTAGTGCCAAACTCACCGAAGGTGGGCCAATAGTCGGTGGTCCGGGAGCTAGTGAAATGATACCACAACTAAGGGCACGTGCTAAAGCATCCGAATTAGCCATCCGTCATCGCTTGTAGTGCCATCTATACATGATTAGCCCAACCGTTATTAATCCAATCAACCCTAAAACACTTGTTGCAGAAGGAGCGTGCAACACTTGAGCTATGTGGGCCCACCATAATGTGTGGGTGACATCCATTCTGCCCATAACTTTGTACACTATGGGCCTGTTTGGGCGGACCGATCCCACAGTATTAGGAGGGATGGGACCCTGATATCCTGGGATATGCATGACAAGCCAAACAGACCTGGGGAACTTGTCCCGGGATATAAGCAATCCCATGGATCTTAAAACAATCCACTAACATCACCATCATTACCTTAAAATTGATCTCATCCTTTAGTTGGGCGGATTGGAAGGTAAAATCCCGAGATATGCAGGGCATGCCAAACAGACCCAGTGAACTTGTCCCGAGATATAGCAATCCCATAGATCTTAAACCAATCCACTGACACCACCATCATTATCTTAAAATCCATCCCTCCTAATCCCATGGGATTCGCCGGGCCAAACAGGCCCTTATGGTATTGGGGAGCAATTCATAGCATGCGGCCAATCAACCTTTAATATGAGGGATAGTTACCATCGCATGGTTGAGTGGGAATGAACTGTCGAAGCCGCAAGGGCAAATGCCAAATCAATTGATTAAACATGAGTCAGTATGTATGCTTCAAGTACAGTAAAGCAACATCAAATAAGAATGATAAATAATTCATCCCTTGATCATGTAGGTGGAGTCACCCCATAGATGGTAAATCCCATAAACAATTCATTATGAAAATAACCTCCATATTAAGGGTCTATTCTTAGCATAACCAATCCTGTCACACTCTAAGGGTGGACTCTCTTTTATAGGTGGAGATTCCCCTATTTATATAGAGTGATTTCAATTCCATGGGTGTCTTGCAAACAATTCAATAGTATGTGGAAGTGGCATAGTAATTAGGTGATGAATCATCATAAGTGACTAAGATATCGTTTTAACAATTGAAGTAAAGCTCAAGTGCAAATATAACCATCATTGCATGTAGATATAATTCAAGAGTTACTAAAGTGAAATAATGTTTAACATATACATTTGATTCACAAAATCGTAGTTTACTAATTGTTAATCATGAATTTACGTAAGTTAACTAGCATGTAACAGTCCAAGTTTTAAGGTATCAGTTGTGATCTATGTAAAAGCTACCCTTAAGCTAACTTGGAGATGGAAAGCCCAAGGGGAGAAGTCATCACCTTTCGGGTCGTAAATTGTACAGATCTCATTTTAGTGTTAAATTCGATTGGGTCACATTGTACAACCATCCTGTAGGGCCCATTGAATCAAGGCCGGGCCAGGATCAATCATTTATTAGGCCTGTATGCTCAAACCCAAATCAAGACGAAAGCAAACTGGGCTGAACAATCCAGTCCATTTGCATCCCCAACAGTAGTATTGAGAATACTAATGAGAAATTCTGGGATGATTCATTAGCCGTTTGTAAGGTGGGTCCCATCGCAAAAATGCCCACAACAAAATATCAGGCCCATTCGATTATCAAATGGGTCACGCAAGTATAAGAAGCTCAACATTCTACATTTACATGTGGACCGGACCACCCGATGAATGGATCTTATTGATCTCCACACCAGTGCATATGCACTGTGGCCCACACCTGATGAGTGGCACGGATCCTTCCGACATTACCAATTTAGTGTGCAAACGACCCCTTCAATAACTAAGGGGCCCATTCAAGTGGAGATTGGGCCTGGTTTGGCCCAACCATTGCTATACAATAGTGGCCCAGAATCTGGGCTGGGCTGGGCTGGGCTAATCCTGGCCCAGCCATTGCTGCCCATTGATGGCTCAAAACTAGGCTGGGCTGGGCTATTTCGGCCCAGTAGCAGCTGTCCATTGGCGGCCCAAAGGTTGGTTGGGTTGGGCTCGTCTTGGCCCAGCAGCAGATGTCCACTGGTGGCCCAAGGACTTGTGGCTGATTTCAGCCCATTTCTGGGGTTGATTTCGGTGCAAAACTTGTGGTTCAGGCTCGGCCCAGATTTTTGGCTGGGTCCAACTTAAACTTGGCATAGATTTGTGGTTCTAAAGGTGGCTCGGGGACTAGGCCGATCCAAAGCTTCTGGGGCCCACTGAATGTGACTCTAAGGCCCCTCTTGTACTTGAAATGGAGATTCGACCAATGAGTTGACTCAATTGGCCCGAACTAGTCCAAGGGGATACCTAAAAGGTGGTCTTCGAGTTAGGATTTGATCCGGGATGTTCACGTGGTTGGTTGGTCAGCTGAGAGGGTCCCTGAAATAAGGTGGCATTGAGTTAGTCCCTGTGAGTTGACTCAGATTCTGTGGAAGGGTTACTTACAACCGAGTGTGGTTGGCACACAAACCCAGTCCCGGCAGTCACGATGGTGTGCTCGACGAACTCTGAATGTCGAGCTTGAGCCCGAATCTTGTTGGTTCACCACGACTCGCCTTGGGTCGGGGTATTCGAGTGGTTGGTGCGATAACACCACTCAATGATTCCTTCTCCTTCAACTCTTTCAAGACGCATAGGAAACTAGCATCGCCCTGCTGGAATTTGGACTGGACCGAGTTGAGGCTCGACTCAGTGGTCCGGAAGGCTGACCCAACCCAAGTAACAGCTGTGAATGAGTCAACCTAGATGGTTGCTCTCAATCTCTCTCTTTCTCCCTCCTTTCTCTCTTTTTCTCTCTATCTCAGATCTGGGTGCGAATCCCGAGGGTAGGTGGTCGCCTTTATAGGCATGGGACGAGCTCATCCAACTGTTGAGAGGAGGTGGCCCTTCCCATGGGCGATCCTGAGATTCCTACATGTATGGGACCCATCCGACCCTGGGGATGTGTTCCTGTTACTCAGGTCCACTAGAAAAGCAAATTTTTACTTACTGTGGGGCTCATCTCATCATGGTGGGTTGGGCGAGCTAACAGGGAAGATGACATGGCTAACAATGGTCAATTTTTACACGGTATTTCAATGTGATCTGGTCCTTTTGAACAGACTAGATGGGACTGCTGATCACTGCAGGGCCCACTTTTTGGGCCTTTCATTAGCGTTTCATAGTATCTCACGAGATACTCTTCTTCTCGCCACCTTCTTGTAAGATGAGACGGCTCTCACTCTCAGACTATTGCTGCCCTAAAAGGGATGGTCGGGATTAGTCCACGTGGCCCAAGGAGGGCTCGGATCATGCCAGAGATGCCTTCCCAAAATGGAAATGTCTCCCCTGATTTCTCTTGGTGCAGGCGATTGCTTCCCTGTTTTTGGTAGTGAGAGAACGGCGCGATTTGACGTCTATAAGGACGACTGGGATGTAAAGATTAGGGCGGAACGCAGATCGCCAATGTGGCGACCGTACAACCCTTCCTTGGTAGATACCATTACATGGTCTTGTTTAGCACTAACTCGAGCTCGAGTGTGTTTGCATGGGTTAGATTTGACCACTAGGTTTTGGTCGTCCGGGGTCCACGCATCTAATGGACGGTCTGGATCGTCCGGACAGTGGCCCGAAGTGGGCTACTACGATATCAGGACGTCTGTCCATTTGAAACGTGCCCTAGCAGGAGAAATCCTCCCTTCTTTCGTATTTGGTCAGGGCAAGCCCACTTTGACAGTCTGGTGTACATCGGGTCCACGCGCTTATGGTGTACATTCATGCTAACGTGGACCCCGCTAAGATGGGATCTCGAAATCCACACCAATCATCCCACTTGGAGGGCCCAATCAGAGCCCCTAACCAAAAATAGCTGAATGTAAAGCTCAGGTGGGCCGTACTGTGCGTCCTAGACTCTATTTAGTAGGTTCCTATTGATCCTGTGACTGGATTGATTTAAATATCTTATTTAACAGTTAAATGGGAACTTAGGAGGTAGTGGTTGATTAGTTAGCTACTTACTAGCTCCCGAGGGATGATCATAATTATATTTGTCCCTATTATTCTACGACTAGATGATTTATCCATTGGTGACGGTTATCCTAAACTTGAGATAGTCAGTCAGGCTTACCCTTGTGGCTGGTGTAAGGTCCTTCTTAGCTCCTAGGGGACCTTGATGGACGGCTTCAATGGTGGGTGAAGGTTCCCTCTTGTATGGGTTTAAGTTAGAATTATTCATTAATTAGATTTGAAATTTTACTAGTATGAGTTTAAATGGTAACACTCGCGTACCAGATGTGTAGGGTGTTACACAAGATGAGACATACCCGGTGGTGATTTCTTCCCACCTTGAGTAAGAACAGGAGAGTATGCTCATCTCTACTCTCATTGAGCACAAAGAGCGACAATGCTAAAACAACAGTAGGATCAATTTCTCATTCAGTAGGACATGTTAGCCACATTGAACCAGACATCCCAACATCATGGGAACACATCTTCACTAAAGTTTTATCAGCCTAATGAGGTAGATTTACTTGAAAGGTTTACAAAGTAACGACCACCAGTATTCAAGGGTGCATTTGACCCATCAATAGAAGAAGATTGGTTGAAGCAGATTGAAAAAGTATTAGAAGCAATGAATTGCCCTGATGATCAGAAGGTTAGACTGGCGTCCTTTATTCTTCAGGGCGAAGCCAATGTATGGTGGAGAGATGCAAAGAGAATGGTTCCAGCTGATCACATGTAGACTTGGAATGAATTTCAGGAAAAGTTTCGTGAGAAACATTTTCCTAAAGGGTATCGCATCCAAAAGATGGCGAAAATTTCAAAGTTATAATAAGGTTCCATGACGGTAGCTCAGTATGAAGTAAAATTTGTTGAATTAGCAAGTTATGTGCCAAAAGTAATGGAAGATGAAAATTATACGATTATAAACTTTGAAGAAGAGTTAAAACATAATATCAAAATGAAATTTTGTTGCATGGATGTGAAGAAATACTCGGAAGTAGTCGATAAAGCGTTATGAGCGAAACAAGATAAAGAGTGGTTTCTCAAATCTCGTGTACAATTAAAAGAAACAGGACAAAGAAACAGGCTGACACCTATCCAACACCAACCACTAGAGAAGAAACCCAGAATAAAAATTCAGTCATCAACACCAAGAACCCAAGAACGATATTTTTTAAGAAATTGTGCATACTGTGGTAAGTATGGTCACATGTCTCAGGTGTGTAGAACTAAAATGAGACATATGGGTATAGTGCCTCTTCAACAGATACCACTGCGATTGCAACTTCCATCATTATCTCAACAAACAGGTTAGACATCGCAAGCATCACGTACCCAACCGCCCCGACCGCAGCAGAATCAGCAAAATCGACCATCTCCATCAGTTCTTCAAGGCTAAGGGAATCATCCCAGCAGGTAACAGCCACCACGTGCACGGGTTTATTCTATCTCATCTAAGGAGAATCTAGAAGAAAATAATAATGTTGTTGAAGGAATGATCGGAACTCATGGTATTCTGATTTTTTGTTATTTGATTATGAGGCTACTTTATCTTTTATTACATCATCATTAGTATCTCGGTTAAGATTAAAGTTAAAAATCCTCGATAAGCAAATTTTGGTAGAATCCCCCATCGACAAGTCAATTATTTTGGACAATATGTAAATCAATTCCCCTTTTGATAGGCGATATTCCTATATTAGCTAATTTAATAGAAATGAGTATGGCGGGATACGATGTTATTTTCGGAATGGATTGGCTTACTCGAAATCATGCGACGTTGGATTGTTATGTGAAGACAGTTACCTTCGCAGCGCCAGGAAGAGAACCACTTATGATTTAAGGGAAGAAGAAGAATGAGAAGATCGAGCGTATCATGACGTTGATTGGTGGTAAGAAACAAGAAAGGACAGTGGATTTGATTCTGGTTGTGCAAGAATATCTTAAAGTTTTTTAAGATATACCAGGACTACCACCTTAGCGAGAAGTGGATTTTGGTATCGATCTCCTACCAGGATCAGTACCAATATCTATGTCTCCATATAAAATGACGCCTATTAAACTGAAGGAGCTAAAGGAGCAGCTAGAAGAATTGAGGTCCTGAGGATTTATTCGATCAAGTACTTCTCCTTGGGGTTCGTCAGTACTTTTTATAAATAAGAAAGATGACACTCGACGTTCATGTGTTGATTATCACTGCTTAAATCAGATGACAATTAAAAACAAGTACCCATTATCCCGTATATATGATTTGTTTGATCAGTTGAAAGGAGCTCGATATTTTTCTAAGATCGATTTGAGATCAGGTTACCACCAACTACGTGTTAAAGAAGAGGATATCTATAAAACTGCTTTTAGAATGCGTTACGGTCATTATGAATTCTTGGTCATGCCGTTCGGTTGATCAATGCACCTATAGTGTTTATGTACCTGATGAATAGGGTGTTCCAGCGTTATTTGGATAACTTTATCATTGTGTTCATTGATGACATTCTGATCTACTCGAAGACCAGTAAAGAGCATGAGCTGCATCTAAGGACGGCATTACAGACTCTAAAAGATAACCAGTTGTATGTTAAATTTTCTAAGTGTGAGTTCTGGAAGGAGAGTGTTAAATTTCTTAGGCATATTGTTTCAAAAAAAGGTATTGCAGTTGATCCTATGAAGATCGAAGCTGTGGTGAAGTGGGAATAGCCCGTAAGTGTGTCAGAAGTTAGAAGCTTTCTCAGGCTTGTTGGATATTATAAAAGGTTTATTAAGGATTTTTCGAAGATTATCAGACCGCTAACGAGTTTAACTCGAAAAGGAATGCCCTTCAAGTGGATTGAAAAATGCGAAGAAGCTTTTGCTGAACTGAAGCAACTCCTAATCTCAACTCCTGTTCTAACTCTCTCGAAGGATGGGTTGGTATTTGAAGTTTACACCGATGCATCAACTAAAGGTTTAGGTTGTGTATTAATGTAAGGGGGCATGGTGATCATATATGCATCAAGGCAGCTTAAACTTCATGAGTATAATTATCCAACCCATGATCTAGAGTTGGGTGCTATTGTATTTGCGTTGAAGATTTGACGACATTACTTATATGGTGAATAGTTCGAGCTTTATACAGATCACAAGAGTTTGAGGTACTTATTCTCTCAGAAGGACTTGAACATGAGGCAGAGAAGATGAATGAAATTTCTTAAGAATTATGATTTCTCATTGTCCTATCATCCGGGTAAGGCTAATCTGGTTGCTGATGCTTTGAGTAGAAAAGAATATAAACAAAAGAGTGTAGTCATCTTAGTGGTGCATGAATGAGAAATGTTGAATTTCATTAGAGATTTTGATATTCGATTAAATTTTCAAGAGAAGAATATTTGTATACGTAATATTATGGTAAAATGAACCATTGTGGAGTGAATAATTGAAGCTCAAACGAATGATGTGTGGTTTTAAAAAATGATAGCTAAGTATCAGAATGCTAAGACTTCAGATTGGAGTATAAGGGACAATAAATGAATTTAGTATCGAGGTCGACTCTGTGTGCCTAATATTCTAGATCTAAAAGACGAGATTCTAAATGATGCGCACCAAACTAAGTTTACAATTCACTCGGGAAGCACAAAGATGTATCATAGTGTGAAACGATCATTTTAGTGGCCAAATATGAAGAGAGAAATCATTGATTATGTGTCAAGATGTTTTGTATGTCAGCAGGTAAAGGCGGATTATCAGAACCTATCAGGTTTATTGTAGCCTCTGAAAGTACCTGAGTGAAAGTGGGATTGTATCTCTATGGACTTTATAGTTGGTCTTCCTAAAACGTAGAAGAAGCACGATTCAATTTGGGTAATTGTCGATCGACTGACCAAGTCAGCACACTTTATTCTTATCCGTATCAATTATTCAATGGAGGAACTCGCCAAGCTATACATCAAGAAAATAGTGAGACTTCATGGTGTCCCTAGTTCTATTGTATCGGATCGAGACCCACGTTTTACTTCGCGATTCTGGACAAGTCTACAGGAAGCTATGGGTACAACTACGGATTACAGCACAGCATATCATCCACAATCTAATGGGCAAACAGAACGTGTGAATCAAATATTAGAAGACCTGTTACATGCATGCGCTCTGGATTTCAAGGGGAGTTGGGACGACAACATACATTATGCTGAATTCGCCTACAACAATAGTTACCAAGCAAGCATTGGTATGGCTCCATACGAAGTCTTGTATGGACGTCCTTGCCAAGCACCTAACTATTGGGCCGAGGTAGGTGAGAAATGTTTAATTGGGCCAGATGTTGTTTAAGAAGCTGTTGAAAAAGTTGAAATTATTCAAAAGCAACTACAAGCTGCCCAGAGTCGTCAAAAGAGCTACGCCGACTATCGAAGACGAGATCAAGAATTCACAATAGGAGACAACGTGTTTTTGAAGGTTTCTCCCATGAAGGGATTGATGCGATTTGGTACTAAGGGAAAACTCGCACCATGTTTTATCGAACCATTTGAAATATTAGAACGCATTAAAGCAGTGGCATATCGGCTTACATTACCTCTTGATTGCGTGTCCATAATTAATGTTTTCCATATATCAATGCTACTAAGTACAAAAGGGGTGATTCACATGTGATTGACTAGCAATATCGCAATTTATAAGAAGATCCATCTTACGTGGAGAAACCAATTCGAATACTGGATTTTAAAAAGCGTATTGTAAGACCCGTGTCCTAGTCGGTACTGTTCCGTGGGCTCCCGCGGTCCTTCCGGTCGAATTTCGACAATCCTCGACCTATCCGACATTTGCGCTCGATCCTAAGCCAAGTCCTGTACCAAAGTCGGCTCAACCCTAGACTTATATCTTAGTGGCCGCGTCGTCGGATACCTAAGACGGTTCCAACATCGCGACTCGCGCACCGAACAAATGCCCAGGCTAGGAGATGTGGATCTGCGTTTATTCCGAAGAAACGCCGCGCGTTGTAAGTATCGAGGAAATCTCTACGATATGTCCCATCAATCAACCAATCAATCAATCAAGTACACTCCATACCTCAAGTACAAGTCAAGTACATGCAACCCATCTCTTTCTTTTCCATAAGTCAACTCTCTCTCTCCCTACCCATCCCTCTTTTACCAATTTTCAAAATAAACCATACCTCCCATCATCTTTTTCTTACAACCACCACATCACTCATCCTTATCATCCCATCACTTCTCTCTCTCCCTCATTTCTTAAAAAACTCTCCCAAGCAACATCCCATGTCCAAGCCTCTCCAACTCTTCCAAAAGCCAAGTGTAGCCCACCCTCTCATCTCTCATCCACACCATCAAAATTCCATCAATCACCATCAAAAGTGAAGGCAAGGAGCATTGAAGGCTAAGGGAGTAAAGAGGAGGCTTAGAGGTGGGAGATCTACCGTTGTTTTCAATTTTAAGGGTCACTTGTTGTGGGACCCACTTAATGTATGTGTTGTATCAATGGAGGGCCCATAGTGGCGGGGTCCCTCCTCTCTATCACCGTATATCTCTCTCTCTCTTTCTTTCCTCTCCCTAGAATGAAGTGGGCCCCACCAAATCATGTTAAATCCACTCCATTCATCAACGGTGAGGCCCACCACATTTAGGCGAAATCCATCGTCCATTTTTGGGATGGTGGGAAGTCCCACATGCTATATATATCATATTATAATTATTTTATATTAAAACTATATATATATATATGCAAGGTGGTGGGCCACGTACATGTGGGACCCACCATGGTGCATGTGTTGTATCAACACGGACGTGCAGCCCTGGACGGGCGTGGCTAACATGGAGTGCCTATACAGACATGGGTGTGTACTTACAAGCTAACAAAAAAAAGAGAGAAGAAAATGGTGGGCTACTCATGCAGGCCCCACCTTGATGTATGTGCTCAATCTAAGCCGTCCATCCTTCTCCCCCACTCATTTTAGGCATTGAGCCAAAATTTGAGGGCAATCCGATTCTCGGGCGGGCCATACCTTAGGAAACAGTATTATTACCGTTCAAAACCTACATTATTGTTTTACTTGCCCAATCCTAATGGATATTGGACTCTGTTTGACTGTATTGAGCCGGGGAATACAATGGGCAGGGCAGATTTCCTAGATGTGGGCCCCACCTGTGAAAAAACACAGGAAAACTGGTTTTAATAAAAAACAAGCAGCAGCAGGCACTGCCTACGCCTGGCGGATGGATGGACTGGGCCTCACGGCCCCAGTTGTGGGCCCCACCATGATGTGTTTCGAACATCAACGTCGTGCATTGGGTGAGCCCTTAGGGCAGTGGCCCCCCGCCAAAAATCAGCCGTATACGGAACTCAGGTGGGCCATACCATCTAAAATCATGTGAGGACATGCCTAAAACATATAAAATCACTTGGTGGGGCCTACCTGAAATTTGGATGCGGCTGAAACTTGGTCTGAACCCTCAGTCAAGTGGGACACACATAATGGGTGGACTGGATTTGTGAACTACATTATGGTGGGCCCCAGGCCCACCCCCAGGTCCACGTGACCTTATAAACTGGTTGAATGATAAATAAATATTACAGTGGGCCCTACCCAGGTCCACGTGACCTTATAAATAGATTGGATTGCAAATAAATATTACAGTGGGCCCTACCCAAGGTCCACGTGACCTTATGAACAGATTGGATGCAAATAAACAGTACAGTGGGCCCAAGGTCCAAGTGACCTTATGAACAGTTTGGATTGAAAATAAACATTATGTTGGGCCCAAGGTTGGGTGGAAAATAAACATTATGGTGGGTCCTACTTAGAATCCACTTATGTATGTATTGTGTCCACACCTTTCATCAGTGAGTTGGGTGGAAAATAAACATTATGGTGAGCCCCACTTATGTATTGTGTCCACACCTTTCATCAATGTGGACCTCCACCATGAAGTATGTGATGTATCTATGCCTTCCATTCCTATGGGACCTACCATGATGCATGAGTTTCATCCAAACTGTCCAACCATTTTGGAGATTATTTTAAGGCCATATGATGAGGCCCATCTTAATGTATTTGTGGCCGCCCACTAAGGCCCACTTTGATATATATGAGACCATGGTTTGAGGCCCATTTGATGCATTGGAGGCCCATGGTTCGAGGCCCAACAGGATGTACATAGGACCCATTGTAGTGTGATTCCACCACGGTATATGTGTCAACCCTTGTAGCGGGCTATGCTTTGGGAGCAATGATGGTTTGATGTCCACATTGCAAGGTTAATGTTGGTTAAATGTCCGCATTACGACTCTCCCTAGGGCCCATTAATAGGCCCATACTCGCAGTGTGTAGGCCGTCTAGGCCCATTTTCGTTTTGATCAGAGCCCATCACCACATATCATGCTTTGTATAGATCCATGATTCATGATCATACGCATCATATGTATGCCTGATGTGAGGATTGACTGATCATAGCATATGCCTTCGGGCAGATAGTTTATGGGCTCCCTAACAGGCAGAGTTGCCCCACATGAGCGCTCGGTACGTGCAGGATTGTTACATGTCTGATAGTATGATTCATGCACTTACATTTGTGTGATTGTGATTATTGTATGCCCTAGTGACACCAAGGCCATGCCTCCATAGACACATCATGGGTGGCCGGATTGGATACTGAAAATACTGTTTCTAGCATCGGGGCACCATAAATGTCTCTGGGAGAAAATCTCTAAACCCGATGGTACTAGAGGATAACTCCAACGTCAAGATTTAGTAGATATATGAGCGCACGAAGGCTGAATACCAAGAAGCCACGTCTCCCACTGTGTCGTGGTCGGTTGAAAAGGGGTGTGGCCTTACTCGCCTGAGGGTAAGGGGAATTACTAGGCTAAGTTTGACCAGCTCGCGAATGGGTCCGCTATTGACATGCCGGATAGGTATTGGCAGACATTGGCCAGGCGGATAGTGAGGTTTCTTACACTCACTTGGACTGTGCGGCTAGGAGAGTGGTAGTGCCACTTGGAGTGTACTAAACCCCGATGATTATCCAAAATGAGAACTGTACTGATACATGATGAGGATTAGCTTGCTTGAGTTGCATCTTGCATCGCATGGCCGTGTTATGGCCGATAGCATTCATATCTTGCACCGCATAGCCTTGGTACGGCTGATTGCATTCATGTACTCATCACCATGATTCCGCATTACTCTGACCTTGCATTCTGAGCACGCTTATATTGCGCACACACTTACATCGCCCTCTAAAATTTCTATAAGCTTATGCACGATTGATGTGTGCAAGTGACGCCAGGACGCAGCCGTAGCATAATAGCAGGAGTGTGCAGACGAGTTTTGGAGTTTCTATCTTTTACATTATTTTGTAGTCCCTTCAGATGCATTGTATTCAAAAGTTTTTGATCATAGTGAATTTTGTGGTGGTGTTCTTGTGGTTATTGTTCGTGGGTTATGCTTTTGGTTATGCTCATTATGTTTTCCATGTATCGATGTTACGGAAGTACAAGAGGGATGATTCTCATGTGATTGAATGGCAAGATCTCGATTTACAGGAAAATACATCTTACGTTGAGAAACCAGTTCGAATACTGGATCGCAAGGAGCACGTGTTACGCACTAAGACGGTGCATTTAGTCAAGGTTTTATGGAGTCATCATGAAGTAGACGAAGCATCTTGGGAGCAGGAAAGAGAAATTCGTGAAAAATATCCTCATCTCTTTGAGCAGTAATTTCAAGTAAATTTCGAGGATGAAAATTCAATTTGTGTCCAGTTGTAACAGCCGTGAAAATTTAATAATAATAATAAAATATTTTTTTAATCTTATCTTTATTTTATATTTATTTTAAATCTATCTTATCTATATCATTAACCTCTACTTTAAATATACCTCTAACCCTCCCCACATCTCCCAAGATTCAAACACTAAAATGTACATCGTAAAAAGAGTTCTAATCAAAATTAGATATTAACAAAAAGGCTACTTGCAACAATAGAGAAAGAGAGAAAGAGAATTTTTAGATTGCTTAGATCAGGTATGTATATCATCCTCCTTTTAGCGTTTTCATACATTTAATGTAATTTGATTCGATGTATGTGATGAACGGTGTGGATCGGTCATATGTTCATATTTACATTGAATTATGGGTAGATACAATGTAAATGTGAAGGGAGTCTAAAATTATGTAATTTTAATTAGTGTGCATCTGATCAAATTATATTAGATATGTACGGATCATATGATCCCTAAGGCCAAAATATATAAGGGTCCTAATTTTTATATCAATTTGACAATCGGATGGGCTACATTAGTCAGATTTAGAAGTGTTTAATAAGGGGATCTTAGATTTTTTGCACAAGTGTTGGTATCACTTGGCGTAGAAAGTCGAGATGGGCCATTGGTGTATGTGTGGCTAGATTCACATCATTCATCCAATGTGTAGAGGTAAAATATGACAAGACCTTAAGAATCTGAATGATCTAATCATTCGATGGGCCACCCCGATCAAGTAATTTCCAATCCATTTTATAATCTTAAAAATGAAATAAAAGATAAAAATCTAAAATTTAATTATTTGATCATTTAGGATTTAGTCACCTAGGTTGTTAATCAAAGGTGGGCCCCACCATGTAATAAAAATAGATGAATAATAATATTGTTGATATAATTGATAAGACCTTGGAATTCAAACCAAACTAATTACCTTGCAAATTCTATACTACTAGACTCAGATGAGTAAGCCAACTTATCTCATGATTCATTAAAATTAAAATAAATTGTTTCTGATTGTTTGATTGATTGATATACTGATTTGAGTATTTTGTTATGATAATTGTACGCTAAATTCATATGTGAATATTCTGATCAAGACAACTATGTCAAATATGAAAAATATGCATTTACATATCATCCATCATTCATTACATTTGCATAATGCATGGTCGATCCTAGGGGCCCTCCTTGGAAGAAATGTCGATCCTGGTAGAGCGTTACCAGATGCGGGCTATGCCCAAGCCTACCGAAAGGTGGAAGCCTACCCAACGGGTGGATGCAGGTTGACGACCTCCAACCCAAGCAGATGGACGATCATCCCATCTGATGCATTCATACACCATTTGCATCCATATCATTGTACATACATTTTTGTATTATTTTAATTGCTATGATTATGAACCATGCTAGGTTATTTCACTAAGCCTGGCTAGCTTACATTTTTATTGATGGAAAAACTGTACAAATGAACCATTAGCAGATGATGTGGCGCAAGAATAAGGAGGATCCACCGTACCTGAACATGACCCATGCAAAACGTGGTCATACTTATCTGAAGATAAAGTCGCGGCATTAGACCATTTCTGATTATGTGATTTATTTGCTAGCATAGTTTAATTAACATATAATGTATATCGATATTGATTTTGAGATTTTAAGAAATTATTTAGATTTAGTTACATTGTTATTAGGCTTAGTTTGAAATTTCATATATTATTGTATTAAGTTAAGTGATTTAGTTTAATTAGTCACTTAAATTGTAAATAATATGATACAATCTCATTTAATTAAGTTTGGAATTAGCAGTTATCTTAATTTATTTTGAATGTATATGGCCTTGTGGAATTGAATAATTATTTGAGTATTAATCATAATATATTAATTTTAACTAATGTGCTTAAAATTTCGGTATTGAATAGCCCTACTCCGGTACTTGAATTCTGGAGCTTGACATTAACAATAAACAGCTTAGCTTTAAATTAGAATTTGAGAAACTGATGGACGGAGTGGCTTTGTCACGGGCATCTCTGTGGGTCCCATACCTTCCAACCACAGGAACTTTCTGTGGGCAGGGTACAAGTAATTCGCGTTCGTAAAAAACCAGATGGTAAGTATTATCTCCTGAGTGTGATTTTTTTTTTCCATGATCCATAAAAGGTTGGTGTCAGCGATTTGGACGGTCTCGATTGCCTTAAAACTATGCCAAGCATCCGTTTCAAAGTCACCATCGTTTATAAAATGGTGCTGAACAAACACTCGAATATGGAAAGAAAAAAAAACCGACACCTTTCTTGGGTAGGTGTAAGTTAGTTCCGGTATCTATAAAACCCGAGTGCCCTCGGCCGTTGATAAGGGACACGTGTCACACGTCTGGAGATCCTACACGTAGACACATTGCTTACCGAACCGCCGCCCATGGTTTTGTCTGCAGATTCATCCAAACCAGTGGTAACAACAGGGTTTTTGATTTTCTGGATATTCGAGTCTGTGAAAACGTGGGGAGCCAATATTATACTCCCAATCTATGAAAGAATTGCGGAAAAACCTGTAGGTTTGGCCCACTTTTAAATTACTAAACTAGCCTCCATTTCACTTGCATTTCGAACAATCATTATGACATCTACACCCACCATATTCATTTTTTTCATCCAAAACTTTCTGTTTTGGGAAATGAAATGGTATAACATGGTATAAGTGTGTAACCTTAGGCCCTTCTCTAGCACCACTTCCCTGTATAAATTTCTCCGCAAAGACAAGGGTAATTTTGGCAATGTGAGTGTTAGTCTCATCAGAGAAACTTTGAAACTATGGGGGAGTGTGACGGTTGGAAGCGGATTGGATGGTGTACGGCACAATCATGTGGCTACGTGTCGTGCGAAGACGAGCGTTACAGCTACTCGAACTCCGAGTGGCACGAACGGTTCAAAGTAGATCAAACTTACATGGGCCCCAAAATGATGTATTTATTATATCCACACCGTTCATCCATTTTTAAAGATCATTTTAGAGCATGATACCAAAAATGATTCGTATCCAAAACTTAAATGTACCACACCAGAAATAGAAGTGGGGACAATGATTCTCACCGTTAAAACATTCGTAGGGCCCACCATAGCATTTATTTTCCATCCAATATGCTAATAAGGTCACAAAGACCTGGATGAAGAGGAAAAACAAATATCATATGGATCCAAAACTTCTATGACCCCGAAAAGGGTTTCAATGGTAGATGTTCAAACCCCCACGGCTTTTTATAGTGTGGTCCACTTGATCTTTGGATCTGTCTTATTTTTAGGTTCAAGCCTTAGGACGAGCTCTCTAAATGAAAGGACGGTTGGGATATAATACATACCTCATGATGGGACCCATAGAACTTGGTGACGTCAACACATCAGCAATATTGGTGTTGTGCGGTACACCAGCCAATCCGCTTCCTGGTTGGTTGATACACAAGCGCTATTTGTACACGTGGCATATGTGAAAATCAAATTGAACCGTCCAAATTGTTAGGCGCAATTTAGATTTACCATAGACCAATGCTTACACAGATTTAAACGATCCAAGTGAACAGATGGAAAATATTGGACGGTTGAAATTGTAATTCAAAAAACAAGTCTCCACAGATGAAAAGTTAGGATTGTCAGGCCAATCTGATTTTGTACTTTAAAATTGGGCAGTACGGTTCTAGTTATTGTACCTCGTGTACAATTTTCTAGTGCCTGCATATGGAGTATCAGAGTCCGGCGGAGTATGAAATGATTACCCTATTCTCTCTTATCGCGACAGAACTCATGTGATAGTTCACCACCATTTTGAGAATGGCGGTGGCTCATCCTCCTCACATGAGGCACTCATGGAGGGCTATCCAGAACCACCGAAAATGTGGGGCACACTGGCCACGGAGCATCTTTCAAAATTCACCCTGATTGAACAATCCTAACCATCCAATTGATAGATATCAGATGGATGGTTAAAAGTAAAGTATTGCTTGGTCTAAATTTCAAGGTAAAATGAGATGGTTACTGTAACATTTTCAGTGTAAATTTTGCCTTGAACTTCAAGCACAAATGGGCCAGCAATTTGGACGGTCTGGATTGAGTAGCATATAGGCCATTTAAGCTTCAAGAATCATCACCATTTTAAATGTTGGTGAACTATAAGGAGGAAAAAGAAGGGCAATGTGGTCCATTCATCTGAAAACAATGGCCCACTTCGAAGTGTAATTTTGGTAGCAGTAATCAAGATCGACCCATATAAAACAAATGACAAATCCAGCCGTAGATTTCAACAAAACCATCAAACCACTTTCAACATACACTCATTCTCTCTGCTTATAAATATAACTCAATCCTACCCACAAGCTTTCAATGCAATATTGCGATCGTATTCGTATTTCATTGCATTCTTCCTTCAATTCAATATCAAAGAAAAGAAAATGGCGTTTGGCTCTTCTTCTTCATCATCTGATGCCCGTTTGGCTGACCCAATATTGAAAAATGTGGCAATATTTTCGCCATTGGAACGAAATGGGATGGCCTCCTTCGATCAGAAGCTGGCGATGGCCCAGCGCTGCTCTCATGGTATATGTCTATGTTCTTTCATCTTCTCATCATCTAACATGAACCTCACATGCAATGGGTGCACACGTGCTAAGGAGGCATCCGAGCCGTGCAAAAGGTGGGCCACACCATGAACATTGTCCGGCGCGGGAATCAGGCTGGTCCACTCAGTAGGTGAGCCACACGTGTGAGAAATCAATGGAAGGCTTCGATACAATGGTCTGATTCGATTTGCACGTGTGTCTCGTCATTGAGTGTGGACTGAGCTAATTCCAGCCGACGGTGATCTTCAAGGTAGGCCTCACCCTATTCAGGGCGGGAGCGGATTAGGTGTTCCCTGGGTAACACGTTAGTGGGTGTTTCCTGATCATGGGGCCCACCTTGATGTATCTGTTGTGTATCCACACCGTCCATCAGTTTTTCCAGCTTATTTTATGGAATGTTCTAAAAAATGAAGCAGATCTAAATCTAAAATGGACGACTCCACAGGAAACAGTGATCATCGAACGCCCACCGTTAAAAACTTCTTAGGGCCCATCATAATATTTATTTTCCATCCAACCTGTTGATTAGGTTACATAGACCTGGATGAATGGAAAACACAAATATATCTTGATCCAAAACTTTTGTGGCCCCCAAGAAGTTTTTAATGGCTATCCATTCAATCCCTAGTGTGTGGTCCATTTGAAATTTGAATCTACTTCGTTTTTGTCATTACCCCCTAAAATGAGATGGAAAAACTGATGGACGGCGTGGATATACAACACATACATCAATATGGGCCCCACGGTCAGGGAAACATTACCCGGGTAACAACTAATCTGCTTCCATGCAGGGCTTGGATGTGCCACGTGGCTGGACGTCTGTTCAGTTCACATGCAGCCTATGAATCTTGTATCACGTGGCCCACGTGAAAATGATCAAGCGTGTAGGTAGTATGCCAGTTTCAGGCTGTGATCTGATGGTGGGACCCACTCAGGTGCTCGACCTATGAATCTTCATGACAGATAGGGGCCCATGTGTGATCAGCGACCATCCCATCTACATGCAATGCTTTGATCATTCTTCTAAGTGCAAGTGAGTTAGTTGGACATGAAGAGGCTCCAAACCATACATCTGAACCGTTCAAATGGCCCAACAAATACTTCATCGACCGCCATGTGGGAAAATCATGCTGATGGGGTAATCTTAACCATCCGAACAATGTCCAATTTGCTATGCGACCATCCAGACTGATTGGTCGGATCAGTAAAGAGATCCATGATGAACATAACTGAAATAGTGGGGTCTACGGTATGAACGGTCCATTTGCAATCCATGATAGAATGGTTGGGATCACCTGATCATAAACTGCAGATTGGGCAAAATGGACGGTCCAAATCAGTAAATGACTAACTCATGTGTCCAATACAACTCATTTGCATTGTAATACAATGCAAACATGCTATCTAGTTGTATAGGATCATGTCCCATTAAATAAAATTAAAATTTAGAAATTAGTAAATATAAATAAATGACAATGTTTAATCTCTATCCGTCTCAGAGGGTGTAGTCGCAGGGGCGAAGGCCGCAGTCTGGGCGACCATCGCGACTGCAATCCCGACCGTAAGTTTTTTTTTTTTTTAAATACTAAAACATTGCAAGTTATGAAATTACATGATAAGCTTTGTAATGACCAAAACACCCTTTTACAAAGTTTAACGGCCTGTTTGGTAGACGGCTAAAAATGAGTTTATCTGATTTTAGTTAATTATGATTATGTATCTGAGATCATATTTCTTTTTGTTTACAAGGTTTAAAAACAATCTTGATAACCAACAATAATAATCACTAATACATTAAATTAGATAGATTTGGGTTTTTAGGTGTCCGCCATACAGGCTGTCTAACCTAATATGGAGCGGCCCTGATGGTGGGGCCCACCTTGATTTATGTGTGGTACCACACATCTCACAGCAGGACCTATCCTGTGGCCATTCTGCATCTCATAGATCACGCCACCCCATCTTGGTGTGGAGATGTACTTACATCATCCACCCATGCCGGTAAAGAGAGACCCGCGCTGATACGTATCGATGCAGGGAATACTAGCTAATGCACCAAAATCTCTAGAATTATCGGGGAAGCACCAGAATATCCCTTTATCCCGGCCCTACTAGGAAAACCACAACCTACTCCGTGGCCATTTTGCATCTCACAGACCCCACCTCGTTGGTCACTCCACTCCAATGTGGAGATGCACTTGCAGCAGTTGACCCCTTGAAAACTTCTGGTGGGCTACAAAAGTTTTGGATGAAGCTGATGTTTGTTTTCTTACCTTAATCCAAGTCAGTGTGACCTTATTAATAGGTTGAATGAGAAATTAACATACCGGTGTGCCCTAGGAAGTTTTTAATGGTGGGAGCTCAATCACTCCTGTTTCCTATAGCATGGTATGGTCCACCTGAGATTTGGATCTGCTTCATTTTTGGTATCATTAATTAAATGATCTGAAAAAACGGATGGATGGACAGCCTACCACACATATATCAAGGCCGGGCCCACATCTAATCTGCTCCCAATACTCTTCCAAATTTCACTAGAGAGATGTCCACATACAACTGCTTTCCTTTGCCATACAACTGCTTTCCTTAGCCGCTTTGGCATGTTAGTTGTGTAGAACATCCTCTCCGCAAAAAAAGTGGGCAGCAATCTTTATGCCATGGCCCACATTTTTCCCGGCTCAGATGATCACAGGTCACATGTTGGCATTAAAGTGTTGTATGTGAAAGTCATGTTCAACATTCCTCATCAACCGATATTTGCTTAGGACCGGCAATGGCAAATGGGTTGGATCAAATTGTGGCCCCGACCCACTTAAAAGATGGGCTTGGGTAGAGCTGGATATAAACCAAGTCAGCTCAAAAGCTTGACTTGGATTGATTCGAATAGAAGTTCAAACCAAATCAAGCCTCGGAGTCGATAATAGAAGTTCAAACCAAATCAAGCTCATTTAAAAAAACTAAACCAAGCTCAAACTAGGCCAGTACTAGCTCAGCTAGGCTCAAAGCTCGGCTTAGCATGGTTTGATTCAGCTTGATTCAAAACAAACCAAGCTCAAACTAGGCCAGTACTAGCTCAGCTAGGCTCGAAGCTCAGCTTGATTCAGCTTGATTCAGCTCATAGATTATATGCACACTATTTCTTGTGTATGATCCACTCGAGCTTTGGATATGATTTAATTTTGGGATCTTGTCCTAAAATGATATGTAAAAAAGGATTACATATACACAACGACGTGGACAATGCATTATGCATGGCCTTTTTTGATTAGACACTGAGACTCGTATATGTTTGTGTTTTAAGTTGTAACTTTTTGTTTATTGTTATTGTCCTCGAGGATATTAAATTTTATGTTATTTTTTAATGTTGTTATTTTTGTATTAGTCTTTTTATGTTATTTTATAGTGTTATCTTTATATAAATATGTTTATATTATGTATATTATTTATTTTTATTTTAAAAAAAATGAGCTGACCCTTGTTGGAACTTGGCTCGGCTCGGATATTTGGACCAAACCAAGCTCATTTTTTATTTTTTAAAAAATGAGCTTACCCTTGTTGGAACTTGGCTCAGCAGTAGGGATAGGCTCGAAGCTCTCTTGGCGGCTCGTGTAAAGCTCGAACAGGGGGTGTCACATAAATAAGCCAAACCAAACTTGGGTCAAACTCGGCTCAGCTCATGTAGGCTTGGGTCAGAACTCAACAGCTCGAGCTTGGGTCTGAAATCAGGGCTCATTTAAGTAGACTGATCTGGACGTTGTGGATCCAACCAGCTCATAAATGTATATGTAAATAAATCTGTATTGATTAATTAAACACAAGTATAAGCTTCTGTTAGTGGTATTGATGTGTGGATGGATACAAGAGAATTTGGATGTGCCTTCCCAGTGGTCAGATCATGAGGGGGGCTTGAGCTGACCCAGATCCGAACCCGTTCCATTGCCACCTTTATGCTCTGATATTTTTGTAGACCCTTTTGGCAATTTCACAGCTGTGTTAGTTTTAGTCATTTCTTATTCTAATGTGTATTCATGATATGTGAGGGGGTGCAGCTAGCTAGCGTGAGGATGCTGCCATGGGCAAGAGCTAACCTCAATCACACGGCTCAAGCTCTGATCATCTCTTCCGGTTAATATCATCATCATCATCATTGGAATGTTTGCTTGATTCACTGAGCATGATGAAGTGGTGCCTTGTTATTAATGGGCTGTGGCTTTAATTTCAGCTGCAGGTGCTGCCTACTTCATAGTTGCAGACAAGACTGTACTTGCATCAGCAAGGAGGAATTCTTTCCAGCAAGTGGACCATCCCGACATTGAAGCATGACTGATTCTGAGTCGGCTTTTGCATCTCTTTAACCAGTTAGACAGTATGTAAATTTAACATCTATATATAAATAAATAATGGTCTTTTGTTATCACATTTTCAATGCGTCCATATGAGCTTATCTGAAGAAATCAAAAGATAATTGCAGAATCTAAATGCTAGTGAGGGTAACATGTGTGAACTAGATGTGAAAGAGAGTGAGAGAGGAGAATGCATTAGAAGAATGAAAGAGGGGGACCTCCTCAGGTTTAAGTTGTTCTTTAGAGGGAATATATTCTGTGACTATTTCCTTGGAAGCAATCTTCTCCTTGATGAAGTAGCAATAAACATCTATATGTTTTGTTCTCTTGTGAGTCGATTGCAAGTAATGTAGACAGCTACTTGGTTTTTATAGTACAACTTCATTGAATTTTCATCGAATAACTACAGCTTCTTAAGGAGAGATTGAACTTGTGGAAATTCTGGAGAGATTGAACTTGTGGAAATTCCTAAAGTTTCTTAAGGAGAGATTGAACGAGTGGAAATTTGCAGACAGCATGGCCGCCCATGGCCCTGCAATCAGCTTCAGCATTTAATCGTGCAATAACAACACGATGTAGATACCAAGTTTCCTCCAAAAAATTTACAGTAACCCAATTTGGATTTTCTATCTGTAATGGAACTAGCTCAATCTGCAGCTGCAAAGAAGTGGACCTTAAAATGCCCATGTGATCAATATAAGAATCCTTGTCTAGGAGCACTCTTCAGGTTGAAGAAAACATCCTAATGTTGTACCTTTGGCTGGTGCATAAAAGGACTCACAAAACCCACTAGACCCATGGTTAATACTAACAACTTGAATTGATCACCACACGTCAATATAACTAAGGAAAATGGAATAAAACTCCAATTATATGTCCTAAGTAGTTAAAAAAAAAAAAAAAAAAAACTGATATATGATGTTTAACTAAATGACTAAATGACAAGTTGCATGGTTTATTGATGAAACGAACGACAAAGAAAGAACTAAACTCTTAAAAACTCCAAAGATAGATAACTTAATTGGCAATATCACTTTAATGTACCTTTTGTACTGAGAGTTAGCAATTTCTGAATAAAAGTAGTATAACCCACGTAGTTCACACACTCACCAATCGTCGCCTTAGTCCTGATGTCCTAAAAAATGTAATGGGATAGATAAGATGTTACTATGCAGTTCAGATTTCATGTTGTTTGGCTTACAAATAGAATTAGAGGGGTAAAGTAATATGGTGATTTAAGGAGGAAACAACACGACCTTGAACCTTAGACAAGGATCCATCAGCCAAGAAAACTGAAGGGTAAGATAAACGTACCAAGAGAAGTTAATAATGAGCATGTATCTGTCATATGATTTGTAACTCTAGAATCAATTACTCATGATAATAGACCAGAGGATGTAACTTGAGCATTACCTACATTAGCTATACTAGTTGAGGTAGTTGCCGAATCAATCTTCACATTCTTTGCTAGAAGCTTTTTGTAGAAAACACAAGAAATATGTATCACCATAGCAATATCATCAAGTTTGGACCCACTGCTAGACAAGTCCCCGAGTCGATGAACCATCACCTATGTACAATGATGGCAATATATTGATGGGGTCCATTTTTATGAAGATCCCAATAATACTTGTCTATGGTATGACTTGTCTTCTTTAAGTAGATACAATATCTCTAACCACTAGATTCCCTTAGGTATAAGCGTGCACAAATGCCCATGCGAGTATATAGTATGCGCACTACACAAGCCAAATTATATATATATATATATATATATATATATATATATTGCCTCAAAACACATCGCATAACCTTCCTAAAGAGCGTGGAGGGCTTCCCAGAAAGTGGAAGCCCAAGCGGAATATGAGCATTATTTTTTATCCCGTATGGAGCCACCATCGTGTTATACTGCAACCTATCCTCTTCCTTGTTTTAGGAGAGACCCAGACAATCAGCGTATTATCCAAGCATCTCGGGAATGTCGCTGACCAATCATTGTATTATCGTCAATGCAGCCCGGATGAATATTGGCATAAGAAACCCTAAAACTCATTTAACTTGCGTTGGACCAGAAGGTACGGACAAAAGGGCATTCGGGACCAGAGTCATAGCTCTCTTTTGTGGGCTTTGTAGCTCAGTCTGCCGAGTGAAGTGAAGGTGCTTTCCATTATACACACATGCAGGCGTGCACATATATAGTACACACCCACATGCCCGCGTTAGCCAGAAAGAGAGCAACTCCAATCTTTTCTCTCTGGCATTGCTGCTGAGCTAGTCAATGACAGTTTGGTCGGTGTTTTGAGTCAGACCCAATATCAAACGGAGTCTAACTCAGACCAAAATTCTGGAATGATCAGCGGTTGATGGATGCTGATATTGGGAATATGTAGAGTGAAGACAGGATTTGTTAACCATGATTTCCTTGCTGAAGCTCCTGTCATGTTTCAACAACAAACTTCATTAGATCAGCTGGAATAAGGCCCCAAGCAACTGGGAAATACACATGCTTTTGGCCCAAATTGCAAGCAGTGTTATTTCAAAATCCAAAAGAAAAAATATGCCCACCCAACCAGCTGTATTTTCATTTACTGAATTCGATAAGTGTTTGAGCTACCCAAATAGGGATTTGGGCATGCATCCATGGTTATATAGAAGTTATCACAATTTAGACTGTGTTTGGATGTACAACTGAAGCAAATTGCAAAAATTCAATTCAGTCAAGAAGATGACATCGTGATGATGCATCCCAGAATTCATCACCAGGTAAGTACCTGTCAGTTTTCCATTACGTTGCAGTGTGTTGACTAGTTACATTGCTTTGTGTTGATTTGAACAAGATCGGGAGTATGAAAACTGGAGGGTAATTTCGGTTTGGGTGGTCATTTCCACTTTATTGAACTAATTATTACAATTTGATTCAATAACGCATCCAAACACAACTTACATTAGTGACATTTGTCTTACTACCACAGGTGTGAATCAGTTGGGAGGCATATACAATCAAGCAAATCATAGAAAACAATACAATTGATTAAGTTTTTGAATTGGTTGCTAATATCATACAATGGTAACACGATTCCGCCCGTTACGTTCAAATTCCAATGGGTTGAAGAAGCTAATCCAAGCATTCTTGTAGCCTTTGAACCTTGTAAACCAGTACCATTCTACCACATAAGACAAGCTACAGTACCCATGATAAGCTTGCAATGTATTCTAGAAAAACTGGCCATGATATAACTAATGAATAGATGATAGTGTTTTTTTTTTTTTTTGGGTACGAAACTATACTTTTCTCAGGCCATTGATCAATGGTTACCATCTGATACCTTGATTTTCAACCAAATAGTGGTTTGGATCACTGAATCCAAGTGTACAATATTAATGTTTTCGTGCACACTTTCTTCAATACTTCATGGGTGTGTTTATGCATGTATGGATACATAGAAGTCTACTCACAGTCACACAGGCTGCATTGATTGGAAAGTGCAAGAGGCAATTGAAAGGCTTCGTTATCCATATCACAACATTATCTGTGGCGTTCTGTTTGGGTAGACATGTCATCTACCACAGTATATTAATCTTCTCCGACTCTGTTACATTACAATATCAGAGAAACATGTGCAATTCACCAGTAGTCCATGCACGAACACACACCATCCTTGAAATGGTGGAAACGATTACGGTCTCTGGCAATAATCTCCCGATTGAAGATCTTCGAGATGAACTTTGCTTCTGAATGGCAATTCCCACATACACGAAGGTTCTTCACTATCCGAATCGTCGTCCCTGGGCTAGTACTGATCAACCCAAAAGCAATAGCTAGCTTCTCGCTGTGATGACACATTCCCCCTTCTCTCCACTCCTCTATGTCATAAGATATTTCCGAGGTATCTGGCACGTGACCCGCCAACTCCAACAACTTATCGATTTCCTCTAACATTTCATATATATCATCGCTCTGTGGATGTACTCTATCGCCCACTAGAAATTCATGAACTGTGCTGCCCACCTCAATGGAGGTGCATCCGGGCTCTTTCTTCGTTCCCTTATCATTTAGTCTAGTTCTTATCTTCGCCACATCCTCCCATCTACCAGCTCCTGCATAAATATTGGATAAAAGAATGTAAACACCCGGATTTTCAGGTTCCAATTCAAGAAGGTGATCGGCGACATATTCTGCCAATTCGACGTTGCTGTGAACCCGACAAGCTGCAAGCAGAGATCCCCAGATGGCCCCATCAGGCTTCATCTCCATTTTATTCATAAGCGCCCTGGCCTCATCAAAAAGCCTGGCTCGGCCAAGGAGATCTATCAAACATCCATAGTGATGCAGCTTTGGTGAGATTTTATAGTCCTGAATCATGGAATTGAAACATTGACGGCCCATTTCAACCATACCGGCATGGCTACAAGCTGACAAAATGCCGACAAAAGTGATATCATCAGGTTGGATTTCTTCATCAGTCATTCTTGAGAAAAGGGCAAGCGCCTTATCAGCATGCCCATGCAAGGCTAGCCCAGATATCATCGCATTCCAGGAAGCCAAGGTTTTAACTTCCATTGCATTAAACACTTGCTGCGCAGACTCAATACTGCCGCATTTTGCATACATGACAATAAGACTGGTATAGAGAGCACTATTTGCTGTGTTACTCATGTTCTTGTCTATATAAGCATGTATCCATTTGCCAAGATCAAGAGCACCCAAGTGAGTGCATGCCGGAAGAATGCTCAAGATCGTGACATCGTTGGGCTCCTGATTTGAGAACTGCATTTCCCTAAAGAGAGCCAAGGCCTCCTTGTACTGGCTGGAAAGAGTATACCCACCAATCATAACGTTCCACGAGATTTGGTCTCTCCGACAAATCCCGTCAAAAAACGCACGAGCTGTCTCCAAGTCTCCACACTTGGCATACATATCAATAAAAGCATTGACAAGCCGAAGATTCGATTCAAGCCCATGATTCTCAATCCATGACCGAACCCAATTCCCCAATTCAATTGAACCTGTGTGGGCACAAGAAGAAAGGACACTAACCATTGTGCTCTCATTAGGTTCGACCTTTGATCTCAACATCTCCTGGAAGAAATCCAATGCCTCTTCAAACCGTCCACTCTGGGCATACCCCGATATCATTGCATTCCATGACACAGTATCTCTTGCTGGCATCTTATCAAAAAGCTGATGGGCATCATCCAAATACCCACATAGAAAATACCCAGCAACCAATGCCGTGAAAGAAACCGGATCTCTCATAGAACTTAAATCAAACACCTGATAGGCGTCATCCAATTCACCATTTCTTGCATACATATTGATCATCGAGGTATGCACAAAGGCATCAGACTCAAGACCGAGCTTCAAAACATGCGCATGGACCTGTTTCCCTTCACGGGCGGCAGCAGCAGCCTGCGCGCAAGCTTTCAAAACGAAAGGGAAGGTGTAAGAATTGGGGTGGGTCCCAGTGAGGAGCATGCGGATGTAGAAATGGACAGCAGTGATGGGCGATGGGCCTAGGGCGAGGCCGCGGATGATGGTGTTCCAGATGAAATGGTTGGGTTCTTGGATGGAATCGAATACGAGAAGGGCATAAGAGAGGAGATCCGGGGTGAGCGCGCAGGATTCAAGTAACTTGGTTAGAGAGAAAGGGGAGTGATGGAGGCCAGTTTTGATAAAATGGGAGTGGATTTGCTTGAGGGTTTGGAGGGATTTGGAGGAGGTGGAAAGAAGAGAGAGGGTTGGGTGGGTTTTGAGGATAGAGTATGGAGGATCTGACGAAGGAAGAAAATGGAGGGGAGAGAAAGAAGAAGAGGAGATTGGAAGGGAAGCAAATGCCATTGACAGTGTGTGTGAGAGAGAGATCAGATTGTTTGATTTTTGAAAAGTAGTTGGTTTTGTGCCGTTACCCGCCAAACATTTAACGGTCAGGAAGGAGATATAGGGGAGCGAATTCCTTACCGCGCTTCTTGTAGGGACTCGTGCAACAAAAAGTTCTGTGGGGCCCACCGTGATGCCTGTGTGGCATCCACTCCATCCATCACTCGAGCCAACTCGTGTTAGGACGTGAACCAAAACCTAAGGCCAATCAAACAAAAGTGGGCCAACTCACAGGAAGAAATGGGAAGCATCCCACAGTTCCTGTGGCGGAAACGTGGGGCCCACCGTGATGTCTGTTAGAAATCCACTCCGTCCATCAGTTTCAAGAGGCTACCATAGTGCGGGGATTTTAAAATGAAGAAGATCCAGAACTCAAGTGGACCACGCCAAATGAAATAGTGGGAATTGAACACCCACCATTGAAAACTTCTTAAGGGCCACGTAATTTTGGAAAAGGATGATATTTTTTATTTTCAGTTCATCCCAGTGACAATAACATTATGAACGGTTTGGATGGCATATAAACATCATGATATGCTGGTAGAAGGCTCCGGCAGTGGGTGTTTCCATTCTTATTGTATGGGTGTCGTGTGGTGATGATAGTTTTGAATCTGCATCGTTTTTGTTATACTGGCAGCGGAAACGGACACACTACCCACCTTAGTGGTGCGCTGACGTCGCAAAGTTTTGTAGGTCCCCATGATGTATATGTTATATCCACACCGTCCACCCATTTTGAGATCATTTTAGATCACAATCCCAAAAATGAAAATAGGACCACACCACTTGAACGCCTACTATTGAAAACTTCTCACGCTCTTAAGAAATTTTTGATCAACTTAAAATTTGTGTTTTCCCTTCACCCAAGTATGGGTTACGTTTTCAATAAGTTGAATGGCAAATAAACATTATGGTGGGCCCTAAGAAATTTTCAATGATGGACATCAGTGTCTCCCCAGCCTTTTATGATGTGGTCCACTTGAGGATTGGATCTGCTTCATCTTTGTCTTGTACCTTAAAATGAGCTCGCAAAATGGATGGAGAGTGTAGATATAACACTTACTGTTTTTTTTTTTTTTAACACACTCACCTCATAGTGGGATTTCACCACCTATGGGTACTTGAACCCTTGACCCGGTGTTGAAACTCCTGAGAGTACCACCTGAGCAAGAGTAAGGACCCAGTGTGGATATAACACATCTAGGTGGAGCCTAGAGAAGTTTGCCACCTCAAAAACCACCAAGGTAGGTGGTGCATGGTGGGCCATTCGCTTCCATTGTGAGCTTGCTAAACTAATGGGTGGAGTGGATCTCTCACGGACATCATGGTGAGCCTTGCGTAGCTTCCACTTCCATTAACTTCCTACTGGGTGGCAATTCCAGTACCAAGAAGAGTGAATAGGAGGTGAAACCATTGGTGAAATCAACTGCTTGGTAAAGTCCTAATTTTATAGTTTATCCTTTTAAAAATTAATTAAAAAACTCTTGAAAAATAAGTGATGGAGATGTTTATTTGAATCAAGAGATAGACATTTTTTTATTAATTTTTTAAACAAGTTTGCCCTTAAACTTTTTAAGTAATTTCTATCTTACTCTCATCTCTTCTTTAAAATCTCTCCAGGGGAACTCAAACGATAAGCAACTCATATTGAAGGTGGGGCTCCACATCAAGGTGGGCTCACATAATGCAAGGTCACATTAGAGGTGGGCCTCACATGATGGATGACCCACATTTAAGTGTAATCCCGCATAGGGTTGTACACGAGCCAAACTAGCTCGAAAAGCTCGCTCGATTCGGCTTGAGCAACGATTCGAAGCGAGCGAAGCTTTATATGACCCAACTCGTTTTGAAAACAAGCTGAGTTCGATCATAGTAGATCTTAACTCGACTCAACTCGAACTCAACTCCGCTCGAAGCTCGACCTCGACCTCAGTTTGACTTGAATATATATATATATATATGAGTCCGGATCCTCTGTTATCAGGTCAACGGAGAATTCCTGATACCTTAATTCTCATTGGCCCACGTCACCACTCACTAAAAAAATAAAAATAATAAAAAACAGCTTCGGACGCCGAATCATTAGGGTAACAGGAATTTCCTGTTGACCTGATAACAGAGGATCCCGACTATATATATATATATATATATATATATATATATATATTTGAATATTTGATTTGAGAGTTGGGTCGGGTGTGGGTTGGGTCAGTTGGGTCGAGTGGCTAGGTTGGATCGGGTGGCTAAATTGAATCGGGTATGGGTTGGGTCAAGTTGCTGGGTTGAGCCGGGTGGATATTGGGTGCTATGTTGGGTTGAGTTGGGAGCAGGCTTGACTCAACTCGAGGTAAGCTCGCCTCGACTCGATCCATTAACTCGCCTCGAGCTCAACTCGAAAAGTTTGACAAACAAGCCAAGCTCCAATTGTAAGCTCGAGATTGAGCTTCAGTTCGAGGAGAGCACAAACGAGTCAAGCCAAGCTTGGCCCACCTCGACTCGACTTAGCTCGATATACAACCCTAATCCCACATGATAGATGACCCGCATCAAAGGTGGGACCTACACGATGGATGGTGGATATTGAAGGTGGGACCACATGATAGAAAGTTGACATCAAAGGTGGGCCTACATGATAGGCGACCCATATTGAAGGTTGGGCCCCACATGATGGACGGTCCACAACAAAGGTAGGACCCAAATGATGGATGGTGAACATCAAAGGTGGGTCTCACATGATGGATGGCCCACATCAAAATGTGGCCCCACATATGGACTATCTACATCAAGTGGGCTCCACATGATAAACGGTGTATAGTAAAGGTGGGCTCCACATGATAAACGATCCATAGCAAAGGTGGGCATGCATGGTGAACGACCCATATTGAAGGTGCCCCTCACATGATGAATGGTCCACATCAAGGTGGGCCCACATAATACACGGTTCACATCAAAGGTGGGCCTCGCATGATGGATGACCCATATCAAAGTGTGGCATGTTGGGCCATTCACGTTAAGTGGGCCACACTCGATGGACAGTCCACATCAAAGGTAAGAGCACATAATGGATGGTAGACATCAAAGGTGGGCCCACATGATGAACGGTTGACATCAAAGGTGGGCCTATATGATTAATGATCCGCGTTGAAGGGGGGCCCACGTAATGAATGGTCCACATCAAGGTGGCCCACATAATGGACGAAGTGAGCGACACATGACGATGGCCCACATCAAAGCGTAGCCCCTTGTGATGGACAATCCACATTAAGTGGGTCCCACCTAATGGACAGTTCACATCCAAGGTCTTTGCATGATGGGCGACCAATATCCAAAGTGACACAACATGATGGATGATCCACATAAAAGGTACACCCCACACAATGGATGATGGACATCAAAAGCGAGCCCCGCCCACATGATGGACAACCCACTTTAAAGGTGGGGCCCATACAAGGGATATATCAAATGTGGATTCTACATAGTGGATAGCGGACATCGATGTAATAGAATTGTTATAATATTTAAAAATAACATCAACTACCCTTTGAAAAAGTTCTTATCTGAATGTTTTACTAAATGTGCTTATTTTATATAATAAATTGTATTTTTTAAAAAAAAAATATTTTACCTAATGAGCTTATTTAAAAGAAGGGTTAGAATAAAAAGAGCTTAGTAGAGTAGCTCTTATTTGAAAAGCTTTCATTAGATTATAGTAGAGATGCCAAATGAGCCCTTATTATCTTTATTAAGTTTTTCTTCTTTTTTCTTCTTTTTTCTTTTTTAAGGCTTTACAAGGTTGATTGTGGTCAAAAGTCTTTGTTTTACTAACATAAAAATTATTTATGAGTTTTAATCGAGTTAGACATATTTTTACTATTTTTAGTAATTTCTATCTCAAATAAGTATCTTATTTTGAGCCAAATAGTAAATCTAGGGCTTTTTTTGCTTGTATAAGCACACGTGTGTCTAACACTTAGTAGTTAGTACTTTCATCAATAATATTAATTTATTTATCCGTTTTAAGATTTTTCTTGGTTATTTTTTAAAAGAAGGCAATGATTTCTTTTCTTCTATCCAAGCAACTTCTACATCATAAAATCTTCCTATTTGAAAATTTTGGCATATGGCACGTCCATGATGAGGTCATTAGATCAATGGCTTGTGTAAACAGCATCTTGTACTTGCCACTTCCTAAAAGGGCCGGCCCAAAAAATTGTGCAATTGCTCCTAAAATAAGCATTCTTCTCATTTATCTAGAAGTATTAGGTATTTGAAAACACTCTTCCATCGCCATTTATAGACCTATGCATGAAGACACTTGTCTAACTGACATCTAGGCCTTTCATCACATGCGCCCTACCAAGTATGTTTCCTAAACCATACATTCAGCCAATTCATTCATTGGATAAAAAGAAACACATTCTCATATGCATAAGTTTTTGAATATAGAGATGTAGGTGGATGTTCGCCACTGTGGGACCCACATGTGCAAACCTAATCGATGAGCCCATAAGACTAGTGCAATGAGCTCTCTCTCTCTCTCTCTCTCTCTCTCTCTCTCTCTCTCTCTCTCTCTCTCTCTCTCTCTCTCTCTGCGCGCGCGCACGATACAGGTAGATTGGGTCAGCTTGACAAGTTAATGAACCCAACCCGATATAAGCATGTCTACATCCAAAATTTGGATCCATGTTATGAGTTTGGGTCCAAAAGTTCACCCAAATTGTTAAATGAATGTGGTTGGAACCATTCAAAATGAACCCAACTTGGACTCATGTCAACTTGACAGATTAATAAACCCAACCCGATATAAGTGGGTCTAGGTCCAAAATTTTAAGATTCATGGTATGAGTTTGGGTCCAAAAGTTCAACCCCAAAAATTAAATGAATGAGGTTGGAGCCACTCAAAATGAATCCAACCTGGACTCTGGTCAACTTGATAGGTTAATGGACCCGACCTGATATATGTGGGGCTAGGTCCAAAATTTGGATCCATGGTATGAGTTTGGGTCCAAAAGTCCAACCCAAATTGCTAAATGAATGATGTTGGAACCACTCAAAATGAACCCAACCTGGACTTAGGTCAACTTGACACGTTAACGGACCCAACCCGATATAAGTGGGTCTAGGTCCAAAAATTAGATCCATGGTATGAATTTGGGTCCAAAAGTTCTAGCAAAATTATTAAATGAATGAGGTTGGAGCCACTCAAAATAAACCCAACCTGGACTCGGGTCAACCTGACAAGTTAATGGACCCAACCCGATATAAGTGGGTTTGGGTCCAAAATTCGGATCTATGGTATGAGTTTGGGTCTTAAAGTTCAACTCAAATTATTAAATGAAGGATGTTGGAACCGCTCAAAATGAACCCAACATTGACATGGTTTTAATTGAGTCTTATTTGGGCCATCCTAAAATGCACCAACCCAAAGTTTTTTTTTAAAAAAAAAAAAACAGTTAGTTAATATCTCCAAGGGCCCATATAATAGATCCATAAAGTGGAGTTCATCTTATTTTCATTAATTGTAGTTATGCTTCAGACATCACACTTATTTTTGGTACGGATTACAATTATTCTCTCCAACCAATAATCATGATTGTTAATACGTGGTTATGATAACTGAAATGAGATGAACTCATTTTTAGGCATCTACCAAAAGTGCCCTAAACATTTTCTGAATTAATTAATACCACTGAGAACCAGGAACAATTGCATTTAATCCTTAGTGTGAGATTAATTTATTGAAGATAATTTATACTTAGATTTCTTCTTAAATTCTTCTTAGGTTTTTCTAAGATAACATGGGACAATGTGCTCTTGGATCTTAGTTGATTTAAATCCTAATACAACTAGGGAGTAGTATTTGTGTGAAAACTTGTAATTTTTATACTTCACTGATCTAGGACAAAGTCAAGGACAACCAGAAAAAATTCAATTAGGGATTTCTATGCAAGGTCTAGTTCATATTATAGCTTTTGATGATCATACCCTTGCAACTAGTTATCCATCTTACGTGAGTAATATATTGTTGGAAAGCTATGAACGAACTATACATGCTAGCCAATGCTAAAGGCTATTGGCCCCTAAATGATTTTTTTTTTTTTTTTAAAAGGTCATTTTTATGATTAATTTTGAGTTTTGAGTCAAAATTTACTATTTTTAATAAATTACAGTTTTATTATATTCAAAATATTTTAGGGTTTGAAGAATTCCAATGCTTAAAATTTTTGACGACTCATGGAAAAGAGTTTTGGTAAGTATAGAAGGTATTTACTGTTTTTTAGAAAATTTACTATTTAGCAAATTTACTATTTGAAAAAATATTATGAATTTAAGACTTATAAATTATATAAGTAATATTAAAGGGCTTTGTTAACAAATTTTATTCAGACATTTCATTAAAAGTATCAATTTTTATTTCTCGCTTTTAGATATTCTCTCTCTCTCTCTCTCTCTCCGTGAATTCAAGAGCTACACTTTAAAAGATAGTGATTTACTCTCTTTCTTCATATTATTTGGTATCATAGTGAGGTATTTTCTTGAATCATGGTGTCCAATAATAAAATGGGCAGCGAAAATCCTGTGGGCAATATTTCAAAAAATCAATTATTATTTGAATCAAAGTTTGAGGCTGTTTAATAGAAAAACCAATAGCATATGTAAGAGATGCATGCGATAATTACTCAATTAGTTGAATCCATGGAGCGCTTGCAAAGCCAAAGCAATGAATGGGCCACAACCGTCAAAGGGGCTCATGTGCATGCAAAGTCCAACTAGTATGACACTCATGCAAAATCATAGGCTACAACAATACAAACGCCAGGCTAATTCAAAGAAATAGATGTTTTTCGATCAATCACATGTTGAAGAGGAAGTGTGGATTTACCGACTAAAAAAGAATTATGGACCTACGTAGATGAAAATAGTCTTTTAATGAATCCATTGTCTAATTACTTGCTGAATCCAGTAACGAATTAATTAGTGGATTCATGGTTGCATTAGAAAATGTTCCAATGGAATTGAAACATCACTTGATAGATGCATTGATGGAAGGGATTAGTGGATCAATGGATATTGATGATTTGATGGCCAATGTGATGGACGCTTTCATGATAATTCCATCAAACTCTATAATGATATGCACTATTATTCCTTCTCAACAACAAACAAAGTGTGTAGATCAAAAGCCAATAATAATAACAATAGTGTGGTTGATTAGCGTTGAGCGGCAATGTGATGGACGCTTTCATGACAATTCCATCAAACTCTATAATGATCTGCACTATCATTCCTTCTCAACAACAAACAAAGTTTGCAAATCAAAAGCCAATATTAATAACAATAGCATGGTCGATTAACGTTGAGCGGCAAAATGACGTTTATGTAATCTATGATTGTAAATCCATTATTGCAAAAGAAGCAAAAATCAATGCACCAATGTGGAAGAATGTAGGAAAATAAAAGGTGAGATTCATTTTATAGTTCTTTATTGTGAATGATATTTCAATCCAACATGTAGGCCTTCATCATCTGTTAATGTTGGAGCCAAAGAAAATGCATTATAAAAACATATCATTACAATGTGCCAGTACCATTCTATACTTGAGGACGAGTTTAATTTTTCAAGTGAAGAGGTATGATATTAGAAAAAGACAAGGGCAATCTCATGGATGATTGGGATTAAAAGAAATCGAGTTAAAGACTTTGATTCGAAAGTCTAGCATGCATTATAACTTGGGATTTTGACCGTACCGGTATCGTTGTATGGTCAAACTCTCGAAAGAGGTTCGACATTCCAAATATTCCAAGGGTAGCCTTCTGACATGTCTCAAGAAGTTTTTTAGACCAAATTGTCCTTGTTCTTGGTTCAGTATTTGTACGGTTTTTGAGTGAATAAGAAGTTACATCGTATTTAATGTCGAAAAAGTGATACGGACGAAAGCCTTTTGGGCGTGGGCAAGGCCCAACTCGTGGGGCCCACATTAATGTATGTGTATAATCCATGTCACCCATTCTTTTTGCCATGTCATTTTAGGGCTAGTGCCCAATTATCAGCCTGATCCAGAGCTCGTGTAGGCCACATAATAGAAAATAATGATAATAATTGCACCCACTATTGAAACTAATTTCCAAGCTCGTGGTCGTCATGTTAGTAAGGGTCGTGGTTGTCATATATATAGGTCGTAGTCGTCATGTTATATGAGTCATAGTTGTCATGTTATATGAGTCGTGATTATTATGTTACATGGATTATGTTTGTCATGTTATATGGACTGTGGTTGTCATGGACATGGGCAAGGCCCAACTCGTGGGCCCCACATTGATGTATGTATATAATCCATACCGCCCATCCTTTTTGTCATGTCATTTTAGGGCTAGGTCCCAAATATCAGCCTAATCCAGAGCTCATGTGGGCCACATAATAGAAAATAATGGTGACAATGGCACCCACTGTTGAAACTTTCAAGGCTTACTGTGATGTTTGTTAGAAGTGGACACTGCACAAGTCAGGACTTTTCAAGCCCACGACAAGCTAGCTGACAGGGTGGATGAAACGAATCACCCCATTGTGGGTCTCGACTCCTATTATTTAAAAATAATCAAGTTATTAATTATATCAACCTAACAACCACGGCCCTTACCACATTACAACCATGACCCTTACCATGTTATACGGGTATGGGTCGTGGTTGTAATGTGGTAAGGGTCAAGATTGTTATGTTATATAGGTGTGTGGGCAAGTCCCAACTCATGGAGCCCACATTGATGTATGTGTATAATCCATGCCGCCCATCCTTTTTGTCGTGTCATTTTAGGGCTAGGGCCCAAATATTAGCCTGATTTGGAGCTCGTGTGGGCCACATAATGGAAGATAATGGTGACAATGACACCCACTATTGAAACTTTCTAAGCTCACTATGATGTTTGTTAGAAGTGGACATTGCCCATGTCAAGACTTTTTGGGACCATGGCGAGCTGGCTGACAAGGTGGACAAAACGAATCACCCTATTATTGGCTTCAACTCTTATTATTTAAAAATAATCAAGTTATTAATTATATCAACCTGACAACCACAACCCTTACCATGTTATATGGGTATGGGTCGTGGTTGTAATGTGGTAAGGGTTGAAGTTGTTATGTTATATGAGTCGTGGTTGTCACGGGCATGGGTAAGGCCCAACTCCTGAGGCCCACATTAATGTAAGTGTATAATCCATGCCACCCATCTTTTATGTCGTGTCATTTTAAGGCTAGGGCCCAAATATCGGACTGATCCAGAGCTTGTGTGGGCCACATAATGGAAAATAATGGTGACAATGGCATCCATTGTTGAAACTTTCCGGGCTCACTGTGATGTTTGTTAGAAGTTGAAACTGCCCAAGTCAGGACTTTTTGGTTCACGACGAGCTAGCTGATAAAGTGGACGGAACGGATCACCCCATTGTGGGGCTCGACTCCTATTATTTAAAAATAATTAAGTTATTAATTACATCAACCTGACGACCATGACCTTTATTACATTACAACCACGACCCTTACCACATTACAACAACTACCGTTACCATGTTATATGAGTATGGATCGTAGTTGTTATGTTATATGGGTCGTGGTTAAGATGTGGTAAAGGTCAATGTTATTATGTTACATGGGTAGTGGTTGTCATGTTATATGGACCGTGGTTGTCATGGGCATGGGCAAGGCGCAACTCGTGGGCCCCACATTAATGTATGTGTATAATCCATGCCGCCCATCCTTTTTTGCCGTGTCATTTTAGGGTTAGGTCCCAAATATCAGCCTAATCCAGAGTTCATGTGGGCCATATAATAGAAAATAATGGTGACAATGACACCCATTGTTGAAACTTTCCAAGCTCACTGTGATGTTTGTTAGAAGTGGACTCTGCCCAAGTCAGGACTTTTTTGGCCCATGGTGAGCTGGCCGACAAGGTGAACGGAATGGATCACCCCATTGTGGGCATCGACTCCTATTATTTAAAAATAATCAAGTTATTGATTACATCAACCTAACAACTACATTACAACCACGACCCTTACCATGTTATATGGGTATGGATCGTGATTGTAATCTGGTAAGGGTCAAGGTCATTGTGTTATATGGGTCATGGTCGTAATGTTATATCGGTCGTGGTTGTCATGGGTCGAGATTGTTATATTATATGGGTCATGGTTGTCATGTTATATAAGTCGTGGTTATCATGTTATATGGGTCAAGGTTGTCATATTATAAGGGTCGTGGGTCCTGTTGTAATTTATGTGTCGATTCGAATTCATCTATTGGATTTAGAATTTAATTTAACATCATGGGCCAAAAAATGAGTTACATCCAAAAAATTTATGGCCCCCAAATGGTTTTTCAATGGTAAGTTTTCAATTTCACTACTTTCTATGGTGCGGTGCACATGAGCCTTTGATATGCCTCATTTTTGGGCTCATTCCTTAAAATGATCTTTCAAAATGAATAGACAACGTGGATAAAATATATACATCACAATTTACCGACTTACACAGGTCGTTGTTGTCATGCCCATGTCCACAACAACCACGACCCATATAACATGATGACCACGACTTGTATAACATAACAACTTCAACCCTTACCACATTACAACCACGACCCATATAACATGACAACCACGACCCATACCCGTATAACGTGGTAAGGGTCGTGGTTGTAATATGGTAAGGGTTGTGGTTGTAATGTTGATGTAATTAATAACTTGATTGTTTTTAAATAATAAGAGTCGAGGCCCATAATGGAGTGATTCGTTTTGTCCACTTTGTCGGCCAGCTCGACATGAGCTCAAAAAGTCCTGACTTGGGCAATGTCCACTTCTAACAAATATCACAGTGAACATGGAAAGTTTCAACGGTGGTTGCCATTGTCACCATTATTTTCTATTATGTGGCTCACACAAGCTCTATAGATCAGGTTGATATTTGGCACTAGCTCTAAAATGACACAACAAAAAGGATGGGCGGCATGGATTATACAAATACATCAATGTGGGCCCCATGAGCTGGGGCCTTGTCCACGCCCAAAAAGGCATCTGTCCACATGACTTTCTCGGCATTAAATATTACGTAACTTCTTATTCACTCAAAACCATACAACTGCTAAACCAAGTACAAAGACATTTTGGTCTAAAATTTTTTTGAAAGCTTGTCAAAAGGCCACCCTCAGAATATTTGAAAGGTGGAACTTCTTTCGAGAATTTGAATAGACAACAATACCAATCGAGTGCTTTACAACTAGTTATTTGTTTTGTGCCTATAATATATTGTTGGAAAGCTCTCAATGAGCTATACATATTTCCCAATGATAAAGCTCTTTAGCCGCTACATGATTTTGCAAAAAAAATGTCTTTTTGAAAGTTAATTATAAGTTTTAAGTTAAAGAAATTAATATTTTTAATAAATTACAATTTTGCTATTTTAGGGTTTGAAGAAATTTAGTCATCATTAAGTATTTGCTTAACTTATTAAAAAGAGTTCGAGTGAGTTTAGAAATAATTTATTATTTTAAAGAAGTTTAATATCTTAAGTAAATTTACTATTTCATAAAAATTATAAATTTATGACATAGTTTTTATAAGCCACGTTAATAGACTTTGTAAATAGACATTATTCAAAATTTTCATTAATAATATTACTTGTATTTTTTTTCTTTTTTAGAGATTTTCTCTTTCTTATGGATTTAAGGGCTATAGTCCGAAAGGAAAAAAAAAAAGAAAAAGAAAAGAAAGAAAGAAAGAATAAATAATAATAATAATCATAATAATAGAGAGAGACTTAATATCTTTTCTTTCTCCATGCATATGCTTACCTTGGCCACCCAAACCCAGCCCATGGCATAAATGGGTTGGGTTAGAACTTAGAATCCTCCAATGCCAGCCCCAGCCTAGGTGGGCTTATTTTTCCTTGGACCCAACCCTATTTTTCATTGGGTCAGGTTTAAGCCATAGTAACCAGATGACAAATGGGTCAGGTCCAAGCCTCCCTTGGACTCGACCCCATGGGTTTGCACCCAGAACACTTTTAACATCTCTTTAGAACTTTGACCAAGTGTAGAAATGTAGTTCGTGGCCACTTACAACGGACCATGTCAATATACTAGGACCACCATCAGATGGGCCCCTTGTGGATGGTCCACGCTACATAAATGGTACATCTACGACTAGCTTTCCAATATAAGCAGTTTTGTCCTACGAAAGTGAACCATGGCCCCCTTTGTATGTGGACCACCTTTAACCATCTGATTTTCGGGATCTATTCAAGGGCCAATAGTCAGACGGCCACGAGCTGTGGACCACAATGAATCAAGAACGGTTCATCGCGATGAACCAGAGTGGCCTCTTTAAGGAAAAGGGAAATTCTTTTCTTTGGCCTCTGCAAAGGTTGGTTATCCTTTTGTTAGGCACATAACCCGACACTTGGCAAAACTATCTGACAATCCAGACTGTTCATCAAGTGGGCCCCACTGCCACTGCATATGGACCATAGGAATCTTGGAGGTCGTGTTGTCCTTGTCCTAACAAGAGCTTGAGGGTGACAAGTTTAGGGTTGAAGAGGACTGTGGATGGATTGATTTCTCCAATGGTCCCGCTGTTGATTGCTTTACTTACATACTCGAACTTGTGGTAATTACCATGCTTTAGAGCCGTGATGTCCACGTGGAATTTAAAACTCAGGTGGGACACACAACAAGGAGATGTACAATCACTAGTAAAACCTGCATATTCGCTTGTTGTGTCCCAACTAAGTTTTTAAATGGCTTTGATTCGGGTTCTTTCCTTTTATCCTGGTGGGCCACACCTGATGAATGGGTTGGATGGCATATACAAAATAGGGTTGACCCCACATTTTATCTGGAAATTGTATGGTGGATGTCCCACTTCCCATTGTTCCCTTTGGTGTGGCCCACCTGACTTATGGATCAGATGGATTTTGGGATCTAGGTCTATCTAATATGGGGACTCATCTGATGGACGGGTTGGATGGAATTCATACAATATGGTGGGTCCCACACAGCTTGAACGTCTGATAATTAGTTGATCATTCTCCTTGCATTAGTGAGGACTAACTGGGCCCGGTTCGGGCCAGGGTCCAAGCCCTGGCGCTATAGGGCTGGGCTACCCGGCCCATTGCCTGCTAGACTTCCATGATGGTCAGCAGCGCTTTAAAAATAAATGGTGGTGACACCTCAACCGTGCACATGGCGTTGCACGACAATCTACACCATCCGAATTGCTGGCCCACCTCGTGCATGGAGCATGGTAAAGAAGCTGCACTACGAAGATGACCGTAACTATCTTGTTTTTCTCTTGAAATCTGAACCGCTCACTATTTTACTTTTAGCCATCCATTTGGTAGCCATCAATTGAATGGTTAGGATTTCTTCATCAACCCCATTTGAAACATATGCTACATCTACTCTTTGCCCATATTTTGGACGGCCCAGATAGTCGTACAAAAGTGCCACACGAAAGGAGGATGAGTCACCATCATTTTAAAAGATAGCGGTGGACAGATGGAAACGAGGTATGCGTAGGATAAGGCCTAAGCTCGCCATGTACAAGTTAGAACTCTTTCCATTAGCGCACAAGATCTCGTATGGTACGAGGAAGCTTTAAAAACTCTGGCGGAGTGTGATGGCTGATACGCAGGTATTAAGAAATTGCACACGTGGAATATAGATAATTTAAATAAATCCTAGAACTGGATGGTTCATAATAGAAAATTACACTGATTGTGTTTACTAACTAGCTGATGGGTCCACTTTTAGTGGACGGTCAAAACGAAGAACAGCCACTGATCATAACTCACCAAACAGATTACCGTTAATCAAAGGTTACCATTTTTCAATCAATCTGAGTTTTAAATGACCATCCATCTACTGTAGGTCCAACAATTTGGAAGGTTTAATTTGAGTAATTATATTTCACATAGGACAATATCTGAGTGCCTGCGTATCAATCATCACTCCTTGCCAGAGCATATATTAAAAAAAACAACTCTAGGAAGGACATCTACAGTAAGTTTTGCACCATTTAAAAGAAAATAAGAGTGACTCTTCAAATCTACACTTGGTATAGTTTTACACAAATCCAGACCGTCCAAATAAGCATAACAAGAAAAAAAATTGCAGTGACAAGGTAATACCAACCATCTTCTTTTTCCCTTCAAATTCGGATCACTCACCATTTTATTTTCAACAATCCATTTAATAGCCACTAATTAGATAGTTAGAAATGCTTGATCAATGTGATTTTCTAGATATTATCAATCTACAAAGGGACACACAATCTGGATGGTCTGGATAGCTGTACAACAGTGCCACATGTGAGTAGAATGAGTCACTACTCTTAAATGGTGTAAAACAAGCATTGAAAAAAACAGACCTAATGTACAAAAATACCCTTGTAAGGAATGAAAGTGCAAAGAGATGGGGAACTGTGTCAAGAGGGTGACACTTAGGGGCCTCTCAGCATAAAAAGATGGGTACTAAAAGCAAATTAAAGGAGGAATTTTATCATTGAGATGACGTCATCCACGTAATTTTCACGAGCATGTCACGTGCATGCGACCCACAACCCACAAAACCCTAATCCAAATGATATTATAACATAATACAAGCGTCTTATTAAAATGCTTGTACCTTTTCCAATAAAGATGTCTTTAAAAAGCTATTAAAATCCATATACGTAGAGTACTAACATGCAAAAGATATAAAGGGGACTTGAATTTTCTGCATTGGTTGGTTGTAGAGAGCATATGCAGCAAAAGTTTTTATTTGGCACACCGTAGTGTTTATGTTAGATCCATACCGTCTATCGTCTTCATCAGCTCATCTTTGGATTTGATCTCAAAAATCAGTTTAACCCAAAAATTAAATGTGATACAACGCTGAAAAAAGTAGGGATGAAGACATCCAATGTTGAAATCTTAATGCATCCCAGCGTCATTTTTGTATGCCATCCGGGCTGTTTATTAGGTGAGTCCAACCAGAAAGAAGGGAAAAACCAAATATCAGCTTGATCCAGAACTTCTGTGGGTCCCAAGCAGGTTTTAATGATAGACGTCCCCTTCCTTGCTTTCCCCTATGGCATGGCCCACTTAAGATTTGGATCAGCCTTATTCTTTGGATCATCGGCTATCATAATCCAGCCCAAATGATGGACGGAGTGGATTCCCCATACATATCACAGTGAGCTCCACAGAGCCTTTTATGGCAAGGGCTCCCCGGATGGTATACACGTGTTTTTTAAATCATGATTAGTGGGGTCGACTATTTGATAGCATGGACCATTGGTACGTTTATTTCCACCCCGGATGGATTAATCTTATAAAATATCCTTGATAAAAAAATCCTAACCTTTGGATCGGTGACCTATGTATAAACGGTTAAAAAGAGAAATAGAACAAATGTCCACATTCAACTGAAAAAGACCCAATACTGGTCTCTGTGGCCTTTCAAAGTGAGATATTTTTGACGCATTCTCCATCCACAGTGGGACTTAAGAGACCAATGGTCTACATTAAGGAAACATGGGGCCTACATGTTAAAATTGAAAATTCATGTGTACTGTAGAAAGATGCAGGGCCAAGTATCATATCATTCCTCGTTATCATACGCATGCATTCACCAACTGTAGAAATTGGGATACATGTAACTCAAGTCCAACCGTCCAAATGTGGGACATGCCTGTAGATAGGTTACAACCTCAAGAATTGGATTGATGTGATGATCCTAACCTCTGATTATTGGACACCATATGTTTACCGTTGATTATTTGCATTTTAATCATCCAATGGATGTCGGCCTATCGGCCAAGTAAGAAATAGTTTTATTAAAATATTTTAGTTAATGGTCCAATTAAAGTAGTTTCCCTGATTTGGATGGTTTTATTTGAATTACATGTATACCATATCTATAATTCCCAAATGCATTCGTATGAACCGTCACACTCTTCAAGAGTACCATAAAAAGAAAAGAAAAACCCTACTTAGGTCTTTAACCATGCAGTGGTACTGAACTGGCTGACTTTATTAAAAACTCGTCCGAGTCGACTCTGTCTGACCAATCACATCACCTCATACATGCCATGAGGATCTAATTTTTCAAAGGTATTTAATTTTTTGGCTGGCAAGAGAATGTTTACCGTCCATCTCAATGAAGGGAAAAGTCACCATCCATCGAGTTGCATGCCACCGACATACCAAAATGTACATGAAATCTGAGCCACCCATTTTTGATTGGCCCACCTTGCAGATCATTGAGTACAAAAATTAATCTGATCCATTCATCAGGTGGGCCTCACATGTACGCTGAATCGATCCATTAGACATCAATTATTTTTCTATGGCTTTCTAAAGATGGCTCACTTTGTAACTGATCATTCTGATTTTTGCATTTAATGATCTTTAAGGTGGAGCCAACCTTTTGAGCAGCTCAGATGGTTGTGCATGTATGACACATTAGCTGTATGCAACTCAATGGACAGGAACTCTCGGCACGGTTCATTGAGATGGATGTGAACATTCCTCATGTTAGTAATCGTTTGCCGGTCCGGCTCAATCCCTTTCTCTCACATGACCCATTTGATTGCCTGTGGGAGCCGATATGAACTAAGGCTCAACCATATTTTGAACATGGGACAGTTGGATATTTTCATTCTTAGCTGTCAAATAAATATCCACCAATCTGATAATTCAATAACCAAATAAGCCTAAGTTTTAACATATTATAAACCGAAAAAACTTAGATATATAATTTGGACAGTTCAATTTAATTATTCATGAATAATTTTAATTTATAAGTGCCTGCATATCATCTATCATACTCCACTAGAATAATAACATTTTTCCCTCCATGGAAAAGAAAAGGAAAGAAAACATTATTTCCCATAATACTTCCTTTTAAGAAATGTATTTACTTACAATGGAAGGAAAATAAAAACCTCAAGGGTTAAGCCCAAAGGTGCCACTATTGTTCTACAATTATCTGCGTATACATCACATGTGTCAAATGAGTTATTGTCTATATTTGGTTAATACCCTCATGCATCCTACTATATCATATGTGCCAATGTGCTACATTAGAATCACTGCCAATCTTCTTTTGAGACCCACATGTGTAAGGTGTTGCTGCGTATACATCACATGTGTCAAATGAGTTATTGTCTATATTTGGTTAATACCCTCATGCATCCTACTATATCATATGTGCCAATGTGCTACATTAGAATCACTGCCAATCTTCTTTTGAGACCCACATGTGTAAGGTGTTGCTGCGTATACATCACATGTGTCAAATGAGTTATTGTCTATATTTGGTTAATACCCTCATGCATCCTACTATATCATATGTGCCAATGTGCTACATTAGAATCACTGCCAATCTTCTTTTGAGACCCACATGTGTAAGGTGTTGCACGTGTGCTAATGTGCCACATGTGACATCATCCATCTTCTCTTGTGCTCCGTTTATGCTAGCTAATGCTCCGCATCTTTCACCATTCATCTTCTTCTGCGCCCCATGTGTGCAAGGCATTGCACATGGGCTAATGTATCACATATGCAATTGTCCATTTTCAATTACTCCAAATATGCCACATGTGCCATTGGTGCCGATGCATGTCTTATGACACACGTGCCAGCTTCAAGAACTCACATATGTTACATATGCCACATGTTCTACTATCCCTATTCAAGCATACCACGTGTTAATCTAACATAGGCTTGATAAGTACTTAAACTTTTCTCTTAAGACTAAAAAATTTGCCAAATAATAAATTTGAAAATGAATCTTAAATTTTTAGGAAATTTTTATTAAAAAATAAGCTGGGAAAACAACATTCCCTCTCCTACAATTTCCTAAAAACAAGGTTTTCCAAAAAACACCAAATTCTCTCTTATAGTTTTCATGAATCCAAATAAGCCCAAATCCTTAAGGGTAAAATAATTGTGATTGCTCTCTCATTTTGGGCTAGTCCAAACCATCCAATCAATTTGGGTTTTGGGGCCATATCTCATGTAAGAGGTGGCCCTTCAGATGGACGGTTCAGATCAATAGATTAATTAAATGAGGTTGGTGGGTGAAGGTAAAACTTTATAATTTGAATGTTGGCATTGTGAGAAGGAGAGGTAAGTATAAATGAATCTTGTAATTAGAGAAAGGAAAGTAATGAGGCGGGAGGAGAGAGAAAAAGGCACGTTGTATCATTTGATACCTTGTTGGGCTGTGGTCATGTTCTTGCATGGAAGCATTTCCCTAGGAGAATCGAATCTGCCCCTTTCTTTTTGCTTTTTTACAGTTTGCCACGGCCCTTTAACGGTCCCCAAGAAAATGGAGGGCATATCATCCTCTGGTTTTGAAAATTCTCACGTAATATTAAGATTGCCCGGGACAGAGATAGAGAGACTACTACGTGCCTTTTGCACCGTTTGTTTGTTAAATGGTGGTGACTCATTCACTTACACGTGGCATACATTTAGATAAAGTGATGGACTCAGATCATCCCTCATGATTGGACCATATAGCAATGATGGCATTGATCTGATCATCTTGACCACAATCTAAAAACCCAGAAACTCCTTTGGACTCGAAACTCAGTCGAGTCGACTCAAAAACTCAGCTGAGTTTATTGAAAACATATACTGAGTTGCACTGAGTCGAGTCGAGTTTTATTGAGTTTTCTCGAGTTGTGCCAAGTTGGGTTTTTATTTTACTGTGACCTATGGAGATTTTCCCGAGTCTTGATGAAATCTGGTCGAGTTGAGTCAACTCAGTTAAATCAGTAAGGAGAAATTAATATTTGAATATCAAGCTCATTAATCTCATCAATATCATACTAAATTCCATCAATCAAAATTTTAAACTATGATCTTAACAATCTGATTATTGCCGATGAAGTTGGGCTGGTAGCCTTCATTCAATGTCCAGAAAATGATGGGTGGTTCAGATTTTCAGATGAGTGTTGATGGCATATGACACGTGGATAGTGGACTAGTCACCACCATTTAAGGGGTGGTGCAAGACGAACATGGTAAGAGTTGAGGGCTGAGATGAGATTCGACTGGGCCTACTTTTATACAGAGGGGAAAAGGAAAAGCAAAAGCAAAACATTCAATTCAAATGAATATTAAGATGGGTCAGAAAAGGGCGGAAGAAAGGAAAGGGAAAAATCAGAGGGAGAAAAAAATGAGGCGAAAAGATGGTCAAAACCATGGTTACTGGCCTCGAAGACTTCCATCATCAGCTCTTTCTTTATCGAAACTCACCATTTCTTTCTCTTTGGATCGTTTATAATATGTTCATCTGCATGAAAATGAGCAATAAATAAAACAATAAAAAGATGCTTCACGAGAGAAGAAAATAACTATGGCCCACGTAGCCATGCAAATCAAGCTCCTGGCTCGTCAGCTTCGGCTGCCTCTCTTTATCTACGTACTTTGGGTATGGCACGTGTGACAATGCATATGAAGTACTGAGGAGGGGATTGAAAATGGAAAAAGACTTGGAGTGGAGAGCTTAAAAGAAAAGGAATGAGAGGCAAAGAAAAAGATAGGGGCTGCATGCGGTGCATGCTACAAAGGGGGAGAAAGAGCAGTAGATGACCAATCTTATTTTTTCTTAGTTCAAGTGAGCATTCGATCATTTTAATTTTTAGGCCGATGTCCTAATATAAAATGATGTAATAGATGTATGGAGTGGATGTCACACCGCCTTGATTGCATAAATTCTCTATTATTAGCCTACTATAAAAATAATAATAATAATAATAATAAATAAAAATAATAAAAATTGAAAGTATAAACACCATTAAAATAATAAAATTACTTATTATAAGGGTAAAATTCACAAAAATAAAATCCAAATAGGTTTCCGTTTCCTAAAACACCTTAATATCATTTAAAATGTCTTCACATGTCCTTTTAATGTTCAAAGTTTTTTGCCTACAAATCTAATTAGGGCGCAAAAATGTTCAAACGTTGGTCAAGTTATCGGGTACACTAATGTACGCGCATATATATATGGCCATGATCATAGTGTCGAGTGTCGACCTTTATGGGACCCACCATGATATGCACATCAAATCCAACCTGTTTGCAAGCTACGCTGTTCAGTATCTAGGCCATGGAGCCAAAAATCAGCCCAAACTCAATTTGGCCATAGATCAGATGTTCCACCAATAAAACTTTCCAGACCATTGTGTGGGCCTTATCATGTTATATGCCATCCAATCTATTCATTGGACCTGCTCCAAGGACATACTAAAAATCAGTCCATTCCAAAATTCAAGTAGGCCACACCAAGTGAATTTAAAGATTTAGGCATGATTTCCATTATTCCCTCAAGTGTCGCTCACCCAATTGTTAATCAGGCAAATTTTAGGGCTTTGGGGTGAGCTCAAGGCTTCACATGATAAATGAAATGGGTGTTATGCAGGCATCATAATTATCTCCATAGAAGTAAACACTATCATAAGTTACAGTGCTCTTGACATTGTGTGATTGGACTCATGTGCGTGCTGCGCACACGCACACACACATGTATGTATACGCATGTGTATGTGAGAAGGTTTCAATTTCAACCGTTGGACCATAAGTTACTATCCACCCAATGGATAAATCTATCATTTGAGTCAAAATGCAAGCTATCTAATAAGTTGCCCCACCTTGAGGATCACCTTGTGCAAAAATCACCCACTAACACTAGTTGGGTTGCATAAAAAATACTAGCCCGTGAGGTTACTATATAACATTAGCTTTAAAAACTAATGGGTACCCAATTAAGTACCCGACTTGACCCGAGTTTTAAATGGGTCCAACATGGCGGATCCATATTCAACTCAAATTTTACACATGCCCAATTTTAGGATCTAGATTCATTCAAATTTGGTTGGCTACATCGAGTATAGGCAGATCTGGGTAGGGGTGCACATCGAACAGGTAGAATCATGGAACCGGACCGGAACCGACCAAATGGTACGGTTTGGTCCGGCTTTAGAGTGCATCGGTTCTGGTTCCTGTTCCAAAAATCAAAGAACCGTTTAGTTCGGTTCAGTTCCGATTTAAGGGTATGTAGAACCGGAACCGTGAACCGAACCGTGGATCCGAACCGTGGAACCGAACCATGAACCGAACCTCAAACTATTTTATGAGTTTACAATATATTTTAGTTGTATATTTGACTAATGATTTATGATTTACAATGCACACCATTTGATTGTTTTCATAAATGCATTTTTCACACCATACATAATATCTAAACCATTCATCAAATGGATCACAACACGAATGGACATGGGCTAAATTTTAAAATAAAACATACAATTGGGCTGGATTTTAAAAAGTCCAAAACCATGGAACCGATTCGAAACTGAACCAATTTTCACAGTTCGATTCCGGTTCGGCTCTAGGGTGCTAATGGTTCGGTTCCGGTTCCGAAAATCCTATAACCGTATGGAACGGTTCGGTTCCAATTTCACCCTAGAACCGGACCGAACTGTCCGATGTGCACCCCTAGATCTGGGTACCCATTGACAGTCTTACTCTTAATTATTCAATATAGAATCCAACATAGCATAGTCAATCTAGAAGTTGTCTTGTAAAAAATTTCCTTAAGTTTCATTGTCATGTGATTATCACAACAACACCCTTGAAGCACATCTTCTCTTAATCCACTCATCTGTAGTTCCATTAAAAACATCTTTATCAATCTCTCCATCCTTGAGGGTTATAGAATTGGTTTAATGTTCCAAGGAATTGGTTGGCTATAGTAACCATTCATACTAAAGTTGCATCTCAAATGCTTTGACATAGTTATGCTAATTTTCAAACCTAAAGATTCTAAACGCTTCCTCCAAACATTTAATTTTTCATTTGCTACATTTCCAATCTCTTGGACCAACATCTCATCATCCACTAACAACATACATTATAAGCAAAACTCTCACCGATTAATTTGCTCATAATTAACAACTTTGCAAAGTTAAAGGTTTAAAGTTGGGCCAAAGTCTCATCGCTACAAGAAACACATTAGTTTATCAAAAAATTATTTTCACTCTCTTAACAGTTCTTGATAAAACACTATCATATTTCTCCTTAATATCTCAAGCTCCTCCTTAGATTCTTTTGCCCATTAGCACCAAGCATATAAACTCCTAAGTATTATTTCTTATGTTTTACTTTAAAAAAAAAAATCCATCAATAGTTTATGTTGGGGGAACGGGCGAAAGCTATCTTGATTTAGAATCAAATAACAAGAGATCAACTAAACCAAGCACACAAAAAACACAAAATTTTATGTGAAAAAATTCTCGTGGGAAAAAACAACAGCAAATCCATTATAATAATCAATGTTACAAGAGATAAAAGAACTTACTAATCCCAGAAATAACCCTGAAAACCATACAAAATCGTAACTTTGATCTCCATTTTCTCACAAAAGCCCTAAACACGTTTTCAATACCTTAATCCCCTATTACAACCCTTAAATAGAGTTAAAATTAGATTAGGAAATAAAATCTGTAATTTCACAAAGCTACGCAAGTTGGTCGATGGGAGCTTCAATCAGATCGAGTGTCATTGACAACCCATTGATGGGATCAAAGCCATCTTCAATTGGATCAATTTGGACCAAAAAATTGTCCAGTGAGCAAAAACTAAAAAATCAAGAGTTTATTGATTGGATTGAGTGGTCTGTCGATGCCACCGATAGACCCAGTTATAAATAGATTGAAGACATCTGATAACAATTTAAGTAAGAAATAGCCTCCATAGTTAATGTCCTAGCATGGAGTTGTACTGATTGATTTTTGCACTGCCGACGATCTAAGTGTCTAAAGGCCTAATTTTTAGACGTCACATATGGGTTCACATCTTGACCTTAGAGAACGATGATTGTGATTACATGAAGAGTGGGCCACCTTTGTGTGTCCCACACAAAATGCTCTCTAAGTGACTCCCAACCCAATATAGTTTCCTTAGAGAGATTTTTGCTAGTTTTGGCCTCGTTAGAGTTAAAGCTTCACCTTCTATTAGTTTCTATCAGTTTTCTTTCAACTAATTTTTGGGGTATCAATCTATGTTAGAATAATGTGAAATTGGTCTTTTTTGAAAACATATGAAGTTGGCTTTCTAACGAGCTCAAATTCATATAATTCTCATATTATTTGAGTAAATGATGACTAATTTTCTAAGGATGTGTATTGTTGTATATTAAGTAGAGTAAAATTAAATTCTATTGATTGTTAAGTTTTAAGAATAAATTTTATTGGCTAAGAGAGATTTGTAGACACATCATAGGTTTAGAGTTAAGAGCCAAGTGTTATAAAATATCTCTTGAAAGAAAGGATATTATGATTTTATTTATTTGAAATAATAATTGCAACTAGGAAAGGAAGTTTATAAGATTCATCCATCTTCCATCTATCATTCAAGTACATGTTTTTCCTTTTAAGATTGCCATGGAAAGCATGTTTTTGCTGCTTGATTTTCTTGTGTGGTGTGTATCTTGTACCTTAGAATTTATTATGTTCTTAAACTATCTAATTGAGCTATTTGGGATACACAAAGTAGTATCATAGCAAGAGCTCCTGTTGGCCAATAACACAATGATGTCGCGATATATCAAGGACGTGGCAATGCAAGTGCAGTCGAGGAAGATCAAGCCATTAATTGTCTAGATGTGGAGAAGACGATGATATGAATCCAAGAAGATTAACCCAGTGATTGGTGCAACTCAAGCCTCCACTACACTGATGTTGGACGAAGTCCAAAGATCATATAAGCCCATTGAGAGATGAATTGAAGGGATGACTACTAAGAGCGTATCTTCCATCGCGAAGGGATGACTTTGGATCTTGATGGTGGCCCAATCTTTAATGAGGAAATTGAGGAAATTGGCACAACCATTGATGGTCATGTTCATCAAAACATCACCTGAGTTGATCAACGTAGAATATGAAATGTCACACCAGCACTCAAAAAGGAGATATTATTGCGCAATGAATATTAAGTAAATTCAAATACATAGCAGTGATTATCATCAAGCTCGTGTAGCAATAAGAACATCGAGGAAACTAGAGGCTGATTTTCTTCCACCAAGGGAGTATGACGCAAGCTACATCCAAGCCAAACCAAACTTTACCATTGATTTTCATACGTCCTGCAATTAAACTGTCCAACGGCCTAGATATTTTACAAAAACATAAGGACCCATATCTTTGACCATTTTCTATCCCACATGAAGAGTATCTAAGTGACTCTCAACATGAGGACTATGGCCACCTTTGTGGGTCTCACATGAAGAGTATCTAAAGTGACTCTCAACATAGTTTTAATTATCAATTTATGTTTTTTTTTTTTTTTTAAGTGAAATTGGTCTTGTTTGTTTAAGTGTTGGCTTCCAAATGATCCTAATATTATATAATTCACAATTTGAGTTAGTTATGACTAATTTTCTAAAAACAAATATAGCTATAATGGATCATGCATAAAAGTAGATTGTTTTATTGATTATAAATTTAGGGTACTTGAGAGTCAAGTCTTATAAATTACTTTTAGATGAAGTTAGAACATTGAAAAGAATTTTCAATGGTTCACATTAAAACTCGAATATCTGAAGGTTGGGATAGTCAATGGGGCAAGATTCTGTGACAATATCTTTGGTCATGTAAGTACCAGGAACATGGACGGTGCAAATCATTCGACCATATCACCATCTTGGCCCTGGTGAGGCCAAACATGTTAGAATCTAGAGATGCCACTGAGCCAAAACAAAAGTTCAAATTTTCCATAGTTGGTGCAAGTTCAAATTTTCCATAGTTGGTACAACACCTTTGTGACGCAGGGAAGGACGTGATGAGGTTGATCACCGTCTTCCTCAAGGATAACTACTCCAAATTCATAGAGCTCTCTGGACTCGTCACAGAGATTCCTTAATCCATATGGCATGAAATAGAAATTATTTTCTATTAAATTCCAAACAAATAGATTGATGATATAAAAAGAATGAAATTACAATCCTTTATGTAGTGAGCTCAAACCTGAGACCAAGTTTTAGACACAAACTCCCTAAAAATGTGTCATAAATCCTATTAGACTTCATGGTTTTCGACAAAAAAATAGTAAGTATCCAATTTGACCTAACTACGTTATTCTCTTAATTTTTCTAAGCCATTTTCATGTTGGGCACGACTCCTAAAATTCAAATGATCAAAAGTTATTATCAAATTAAAACGTATTATTTATAGTAAAAATGAAAATAAAATGAACTTTTGACCGTCAATCAGAAGGAATCTAGCAAATTTGGCATGGGCAACCCAATATAGGAGGGTTGGTTGGCTAAAGTAGCTTCTCCTACTCCAAAATCATATAGGATATGTCGAAAAACTCGTTCCAATTTACGAGCACTTCCGCCTCCGTTCAGGCCATATTCTCTGGTCCATCTTAGCCATGAAAGTGTCCACAACCCGCTATACATCACTTTGTCATTTAAATGGGTTTTAATTTTAAGGTGTGTTTTCTCCGTCCATTTGCCATTTCAATATTACCTTCTTTTTAGAAAAACAAAAAACAAAAACAATTATATGGCCCCAAATATGAGAGATTGGGCAGTGTCCCAGGTTTTTCAGTTTGTAAGTAGGGCTATCGTTGTTTGAAGATGTACATGAATTGGCCATCCATGAATAATCTTCAAGATTGGGAGATCCTAACCGTCCATTCTTTGGCCTTTCTCAGTTGCATGTGCAGAGTCGAGGTTTTTTCTTTTTATTAACCACATATTTATATACCGGGACGAAGTGAATGCATTATCCCATGGAAAAAAAACATTTGGGCGCATGGTCCATCCACCGCATATTCCATCACAAGAGACATCCTTCGGATTAATCAGCTGAATATTTTTTGGTGATGGTCTCGGTCACACTCGAGGGCATCCATCCACACATATTAATCCGGACTGTCCATTTGACAAACATGAATCCCAGTCCAACCTGCTGCATGGTCAGATTTGATCCAGGTATCAAATCACCACATGTGCAATGTTCGCATGAGGTGTATGGATCATTATGCTCTCCAAAGCACCAAATCACTCAAAAAAACAAAACATTGCAAAGACTAAAAATCCATAAAATTGGAAGTGATGACATGGATTTACTACCACACATGTGCCACTTTGACACGTGCATGACAGGTAAAAGAGTTCTCTCACAATAGTCTGGCTTAAAAAACCTTATTTGTGGCTAGAATCAAAATATATATATATATATACACTATTAAAAGTAAATGAACCGGACCCGGATCGACTTTAACCTGGGCAATCGCATGGACCCGATCCATACCCGACAATACCCGATTTTAACAGGGTCCAAAAAGGTGAGATCCGAACCCGACCCAATTTCCCAACGGGTCCAAAAGATGGGTCCCGGACCCATTAAAATTGAGTAGGGTCCACCGGGCACGCATTGACAGCCCTACATCCATTTGAAAATTAAAAGGGTTTCAAAGGCTGTTTAGTTATTTAGATCCAGTGCTCCTTTCATCAAAAACTGTTAAATTAAGGTTGTTTTGGTACCCTTTTGACCTATGATAGTTTGGGGGATAAAAATGTGGGTGAGCAAGTACCAAAAGGAATATTCAAAAAATTGAAAAGTAACGGCTATTTTCCATGAGCAGTGACCGTTAGGATGTGGATCAGGGAAAGAAAATGTGACACCCCCTTTGAAAACGTTTGGAGATAAGAATAAGATGGTGTGGGTCTTTGTCTAGGTTTCTTTGGTGTGGAATATTCATTTTGTCTGGTGAGAGGGATGATGACTGGATGCCTTCTTATCCAATCCAAGGTCAACATGCAAGCACTCGTGCCACGCATGGTGCACGTGGACTCCGATTCCTTTTGACACGTCAGCGCCGGCAGGCCATCCATCATGGTCAAAGGACTATTCTAGGGTTCTTTGGTCGGATGATTGAGTGAATCTTACATGGGGCCTGTTCCACTGAGAGGCTGCAATCTCTACTTTGTGTGCTTTTGTGGTGGGATTGGGAAGGATTGGCTAAGATAGGGCTCGGCCTGGCTCGGCTTGAATATGGCCGGGCTCAAATTCAACCTATTTTTTGTTATCGGGGAGTTTTTTTTTTTTTGGGGAGAATTTGGTGGGAGCAAAATCAAACATATGTAAACATGTATATCTGAGAAGCATTCTTAAAACCCTAACAGAGCCGAGCAAGAAAAACCTTTGTGGCTATGATGCTATATGGATGGCCTTTTGAATTATTGCTTAAAGTATATACAGATGAGAGAATCAGATGTTGGCTTTGATTGGCATGTAAGGGATTCGATTCCAACGGTTTTTTTACACATATATTGTAGGCGGTGGAACTGACCCTCCGCAACCACACGAACTTAGTGTGGAATGTTCGTGGCATCGGAAATCCGAGGTCTATCAGGTCGGTGAAAAGACTGGTGGCCTCCCACAACCCCTGGATCGTGGCCTTATTGGAACCTATGCTTGGTGATGAGAGGAGGATTAGCATCGGGCTAAAGCCTGGATTCCATTCTTCTTGTTCAAATGCCTCCGCTGGCAGGAAGATATGGATATTTTTTAGCAGTCTAATGTCACTTTCAATTCATTGCTTATCTTCCCAAGCACTCACTGTAGCCATTCAGCTTCAGAATTTCCACTTTCCAATTAATTTGACATTTGTATATGCTAGTTGTGACAGAAGAGTTAGAAGAATTCTCTGGCAGGAATTGGCAGGTCTTTCAAGTTCGCTGCAAGGTCTCTGGGCGGTGAGCGGAGATTTTAATGTGGTTGCTAGCTCCGACGAAAGAAGAAGTCAAAGACCGTTGGACCTTCCCAACTCAGAGGAATTCGTGGAGGCAACTAACATCTCTAACCTCTCTGATGCGGGTTATGTGGGCCCTAGGTTTACCTGGTGTAACAACCAAGCTGGATCATCTAGAGTTTGGGCTAGACTTGATAGAGTTCTCATTAATGAATCTTGGCTTTCAGCTCTCCCCTCTTTCTACGTGGAGCACTTGGCTCGAATCTCCTCTGACCATGCGCCGCTTTTGCTGAATGCTCCCTGCCAGGCTCCGTCTACGCCTAGGCCATTTAGGTTTCAACGAATGTAGGCTCGACACGACGATTTCCAGTGCATTGTTAGGCAAACGTGGAACTCGATTGAATCCTCTCATCCGATCTTTAACACCCTACTTAAGTTGAGATCTGTCAAGAGAGCGCTCAAGATATGGAATGCAGACGTCTTTGGCAATATTTTCATGCAAGTCAAGAATGCGGAACTTGAGCTAGCAGATTTGGAAATGCAGATGCAAGATGCGACAGTACAAGAGAATTCGGTTAGCGTTTTGCAACCCCGGTTAGAAGCAGCAATTGAAGCCTTTGAGCGCCTTGAGCTGATGGAAGAAATTTACTGGAAGCAGAAAGCCAGGATAAGCTAGCTAAAAGAAGGTGACAGAAACACTAAGCTTTTTCACTCCTCAGCAATCGAGAGACAATGCAGATCATCTATCACATTCATCGAGCTAGATGACAGTATTCGTTTGGAAAGTCTGACGGAAATCAAGAATGCTGCCTCATGACATTTTGCAGAATTATACTCTGCAGAAAATACAGTTGTTGACTATGAGCTGCTGGATGTAATTCCTCTCACGATCACGCAGGAGCAAAATGATAGGCTGATGGCTCTGCCTACGCTTCTAGAAGTTCACGATGCGGTCATGGCAATTCCCCCTGACGGATTCGCTGGCAACTTCATCTCTAATTGTTGGGACACTGTTGGGGCTAACCTCCTCAAGGTAGCGACACATATATTTCAAGGAGGTAGCTTCCCGCAGGCTATCTCGACCACCCTCCTATGTTTAATCCCAAAGATTGCTGCCCCGAAATCATTCGCTGACTTCCACCCCATCAGCCTGTGTAATTGTTTTTATAAGATCATCGCTAATATCATATCTACTAGGCTGAGTGAAGTGCTTCCCGCCCTAATCTCTCCCGAGTAGGGAGCATTTGTTAAGGGCAGATCTATGGCGGAAAATATTGCTCTATCACAGGAGGTGGCTAGGGATCTTAACAGAAAAGTGCGAGGGGGTAATATTATCTTAAAGCTGAATATGGAAAAAGCCTACGATAGGCTACACTGGCACTTCTTGAAACAAGTCCTTCTGAAGTTCGGTTTCTGCATTCCTTGGGTTCAAATGATAGAAAATTGTTGGAGTAACGCTTGGTTCTCGGTTCTCATCAATGGAGAAGCAGCTGGTTTTTTCAAAGTTGCTAGAGGCATCCGCCAGGGTGACCCCCTGTCCCTAAGCCTATTTATTCTTGCGGTAGAAGTGCTTAGTAGGGGTATCAATCAGCTCTTGCTTCAGGGAAAGTGCGGCCCCTTCAAGCTCAGGAGGGGGTGCAAACAGATCTCTCACCTTCTCTATGCAGACGACACGCTGCTCTTCTCCAATGGAGGGTTGAAGTCCCTCAGTGCGCTCTCAACCTTCCTGGACAAATACCAACGAACATCGGGACCTCCAGATGCTCTAACAAAATCAATCTATCTAAAAGTGCATTATTCTGCTCTAATAAAATAGCGGTCTCCAGAGTTCGAGCCATTAAAAGATCGCTGCGGATAACGAGCTCTCATCCAGCCTAATATATTCAAGGGTCCCGATTGCTTTCGGCAGGGTGAAACTGTCCTCATTCCACCCGCTGATAGCAAGATAGAAGGCCGAATTAGTGGTTGGCGTGCCCGCTGTCTCTCCTAGGCAGGCAGACTCGTCCTGGTGCATCACGTTCTTGGAAGCATCCCCGTCCACTCCTTAGCAGCCACCCTAATACCAAGTCAAGTGATAACCGCATTAGAGCGTCGTTTCATAGATTTCTTATGGGGTTGGTCCGAAGGTAAGAAGAAGCTCCATTGGATTCGATGGAAGGTTGTCGGGCTCCCAAAATTTGAAGGTGGTTTGGGAATAAGATTGCTGCCTAATTTCATGCAAGCCCTCAGGTTGAAGCTTACCTGGGCGATCAGTTGTAAAGCAGAGTCAGCCTTTTGAAACAATTCATGAACTCCAAATACCACATGGACCTATCCGAGCCGGTCCATTTCATATCCTCAGCTTTCACCTCTCCTCTGTGGAAGAAGCTGCATGCGATGATGCCCCTGCTGGAACTTTAGGCGCCCTGAAAAATTGGCCGCGACACTTGCAGGTTTTTGCTCGATAACTGGACGGGTCTGGGCCCACTCTCCCTGCTGGCATGTCAACAAATTCCTCCAGATCTCCTGGCAACCAAAGCTTGTCAAGTTTTTAGTACGGCTGGCCCTCTCCCCCCTCCTCAGTTTATGAGTACCTACCTCTGCGAATTGTTGACTACTTATTCCAAGCCAGCTTCTGCATCTCTAAAAGCCCGAACACCCGCATTTGGCCGCTCACCCCTAGCGATGCTTTTCCTTCAGCTCGGCCTGGAATCTTTGTAGAGTGAGTCATCCTTGTATAAAGTGGTCGTGATGGGTTTGGCATGCTAGTCTGCCCCCGAGAATCTCGGTATTTGTCTAGAGACTCCTACATCATGCAATCCCGCTGGATGTAGAAGTTCAAAAGCGTGGTGTTTCTTTAGCGTCCTGTTGTAATTGCTGCCCACAAATCTCCCCTAGAGGCCGATCGGTTGAATCCCTGGGCCACATCTTCGTCAGCAACCCATTAGCGTCTGAGATTTGGACGTATTTTTCTTGGTTTATTCAGGATTGTGAGATTCACAGACCCCTTAGTTGTCGACATACTGGCTGTTTGGTGGAACCCCACTCCGGATAATTCTAAAAACTCCCCTCTGCTGAAGATTGCCACATGCATTATCTTGTGGAAAATTTAGAAAGCCCGCAATGTTGCTAGATTCGACGGTAAATTGCTCCCTGCTACAACCATCCAGGTCATGGTTAAACGCTGCCTATACTCACTCGCCTGCAATTTCCCTGCGCTTCTTCGCCCTCCTCCTAGCAGAACAGTTGTGGCTGATTTGAGAATTGCCACCTCTCCCAATTCCAGATCATCTATCTCTGTTGTCAGGTGGATAAAGCCGCACCAGGGGTGGACCAAGCTCAACGTAGATGGATCGGCCAGAGGCAATCTGGACCCCTCTGGCGGTGGCAGAATCTATAAAGGTGACCAGGGTGAATTCATCTTCGCATTCTCATTTGAATATGAATTAGCTTCCAATGTTTACGCTAAGCTGTGAGCAATCCATGACGGACTGTTCCATTGCTCCCAGCTTGGCCTTTGGCATGTTGAAGTGGAATTGGACGCCAAGCTCATTGTAGATTTTTTGAATGAGACAGTTAATCCCAGCTAGAAGTGGTCTTACTGGGTGACTAGGATCTAGAGGTTTGCCCTATTCGGTCAGGTGAAATTTTCTTATATTCCTAGAGAAGGGAATGAACCGGCTGACGATTTGGCATGGATGGCCAGCACTAATTGGGATAATGATCTGTTTAAGCACTTCTCCCTTCTCCTTAGGTAGGTTAGGGGCAGCCTGTTCCTTGATTGGGTTAGCCTCCGGGCAGTTCAGCTCGGGTAACTTTCGTCTTCCAGTGGGGGAGTGTGATCCATCAACTAGTCAGTTTCTTGTTTTCTTTGAAAAAGAATGTACAAGCCAAGAAAGGATGGGCGGGTAGTTTTTTTTATTTTTTCTTTGTGGATATTTAGGATTGTCACAGGATAGGTGCGGCCATAGGCTTTTGTGTGGCCCACCCAAAATATTTGTACAATCTTCCCACATGAATGAATAGATCTGTTTTTAAAATAAAATTTTAAAAGAAGAAAAAAAAAACTTACGGTTTACTAAGGAAAGGCAAATCCATCGACGAATTGTAAGTGGAAGTCAAGTGGCCGAAAGAATCACGAGTGCGCTCTCATGTGTGTATATGATTGTATGTCCAACAATTGCACATGTTGGGTACAATAATTGAATGTGATAGCATGTCAAAATGTGTTCGATCTCCTTTTATAAAGAGTAGTTGGGCCCCACGTCAATGTTCATATTTGGATGTGTGGCTACCTTTCCAATAGTAAGAGAGAATGTTTTCAACCCTAATTATAAGTTTCTTATCGACAAACGAAAATTGTTGCATCGTTGCATAATGTGAATTAGGCATACTTCTCATGTTAGAATATATACAGAGAGTGGCCCATTTATGACCACAACCTTTGTATTAAAAAGAATAACTTCTCATATTCCACACATTTTCATATTTCGAGAGGTGTCTCTCCAGATTTCAAGAATTAATGTCTTTTCACATTCTAAGGAGTGACTTTTCCTATTCCGTTAGATTCATTCCTTTGGTTTAAAACTCTTGAAATTTTGTAATGGCATTGAATATTCTGATTAATTAGAGGAGATAAAGAGTCATGTAATTACTTAGTTCCTTTGATGGGTTGGAACCAATTCATCTATAAATTCAAGGCTCCTCGTCCCTCTCTCCAACTCAACATTCGTAGTTGATCTTCCATATCCATTCACGCATCAAATAGAGTTGAGGAGAAAGAAGATTAGAGTTAGTTAATCTTAGTCATTATGCCAAGTTGAGAAGACCTAAACCATTGAAAGCAATGGCTCATCAACATCAAGTTTCTTCATCGTCTAATTCAACGGTGCAAGGTACACTCTCTAATTTGTACAACTCTTGGTTTTCATTTTGTCGAATGCATCAAGTCAAGATCCTATAAATTTTATGTTATTGTTAAACTGTATGTAGATGTTAACATGTATTGGTCCAATGTTAACATGTGGTATTAGAGCTTAGGTTCAGACTGATGTATTTGGCAAACAATCTTTATTAGTTATCCATGTGATGATTTGATTGTCATCTAACATAAGATTGCTTTCTTATATATCAAGTGCATATTTTCTTGAACCACAATGACAGATAGCAAATTTTCAAGATCAATGCAATTGTGTGCTCTATTGGTAGAATCATGCCGTTTCGGATTCACTGATCAACAACACAAGATATTCAAATGACTTAAATATGATGGTTCACCAGTTAATAAGAATCGATGGGCTCACATTCAATGACTTAATCTTGCACTCTTGATATGCATATGCATGTATATGATAGTCATCATATTCACACGGAATCATATTTTTGGCCTTATTCATATTATGATTGTCATCTTATTAGGCCCATCATGTTTGTTTTTGGCTCACGAGCTAACATGTAGTAGTTTGCTCAAATCATTGATATTTGGCCAAAACAGATTGAGCCTTTAATGGCACAACAATCAAACAATCACTTAGGTTTCTCTTAGGTCACTTATGTAGATGTTGTTGACTCTAATTAGAAATCCATAACCTGGAATAGTTTGGTGGTCACCAAAGTCATCCAACTATAAAGATTTATGGATATCCAATTAGAATTATTGATCTTTGGAATCATAATTTCAAATATAATAGCATCGTAATCGCGGTTTTGCTATTTGGATATCATGGATCGATGGCCCAAAGGTACGATCATCTTTAAGTAATTGCAAAACCAATATAGGGTAATGAAATAAATCATTCTGATTGGGTTTGGGTTGAAATATCTAAAGGTTTAAACCTATCTCCATTGTAGCATGATTGATTAGTTAGCCCTATGGGTAATGTTGCTCATCCTAGAGTGGACCAATAGCAAGTTGTAGTCTCGACCCAAATGAGGGATTATAACGATGCAATGAGTCGCTCTTCAGAGTAAGTCTACAAACGCTTTTTAGAATTAATCTAAATTACTGAATTAGCGTAAATCTCAAAGCATTTTAAGTAATAAGTGAGTATGCTAATCTTTTCAAGCAGGTCTCACCTCAACTTCAATTCCTTATAACGTTTTTATGCTTACTGGACCTAATTACTCGGATTGGCATGAGCAAATTTTGTTTGCATTAGGCTCTATGGATTTGAACTTGGCCTTGCGCATTGATGAGTCAACTCAACCCACAGTTGAAAGTTCTCCTAAAGCTAAAATTTTATATAAAAAGTGGGAGCGATTGAACCGATTGAGTCTTATGTACATGAAAATGTCGATTACCAAACATATCCATGGATCCATACCGTGTCCATGAAGGCACAAGAATATCTTACATCTGTAGAAAAATGTTTTGTGTCAATGGACAAATCGTTGGCTGGAATACTCATAGCAAAGCTAACAACTATGAAGTACGATGGTCTGATTGGTATGCAAGAGCACATTCTTGAAATGGCACACATAGCAATGCAACTTGAAGCCTTAGATATGAAAGTTAATGAGTTTTTCCTCGTACAGTTCATTCTAAGCTCGCAGTTTGGACTATTTAAGATTCATTATAATACCAATAAAGATAAATGGAATCTTAATGAACTGCAAAGTATGTGTGTGCAAGAAGAATCGTGACTTAGACAAGAGGGAGGACTTATCGTCCACTTAGTATCATAGGAGAATAAAGTAAAAAGAAGAAAATTTAAAAAGGGCAAGAGGGGTCCACCAAAGAAGAAGAATAACCCCACACCGGATGCAGGCAAGGATAACAATGACCCTGACAAAGTGAGATGTTTCTTCTGTAAAAAGAAGGGATACCTTCAGAAAGATTGTCAAAAGCGAAAGAATTGGATCGAATCAAGAGGTAATAATTTAACCTCCGTATATTTTCAAACCAATCTTGTCGATGTTCCTTTAAATAGTTGATGGATTGACTCAGGTGCATCTGTCCATGTTTTAAATTCAATGCAGGGATTCCTTTCAAGCCGGAATCCAAGTGATGGAGAGAAGAATATTTATATAGAAAATCGGTTGGAGTCTGAAGTACGAGCAATCAGTACCTACAAACTCATTTTAAAAATTAGCTTTCAATTGGACCTAAAAAATATTTTATTCGTACCATCTTTATCAATAAATCTTATCTCTTTATCTAGATTGGACAAAGAAGGATTTAGCTTTCATTTTGCAAACAATTATCTTAATTTATATAAAGATAATATTTTAGTTGGTACTGAATTTTTGAATGGTGGTATTTATCAATTAAACTTAAATTTCATATTTGAGCAATCTGTCCATACTCTTCATGTGAATATTGGATCGAAACATACCCACCTAATGATACTTCCTCATTATTGTGGCACCAACGTTTAGGTCACATATCTAAAGACAAAATTATGATGTTAGTGAGGGAAGGTGTAACGCTTTGAAAATCGGGGCTCGAGCAGGTGCTTAACTCCCGAGTTTCAACACATCACTTATACAAGATACATAATGATGATTTGATGTGGTCCATGTTAGTGCATAAAACATGAATGAGATTAAGTTAAATCAGCAGATCATACTCCAAGGACAGTTAAATTTACGTAAGCAGAAGACTGTAATCAGAGTATAAAATATGTAAATCATTATAGGTCCCCAAAGTATGAACGCATTGCTAGGTCAAATAGTTATAAGTATTGATTCAAAATACAAAAAGTCAAAAGAGTGGTAGTCCTCTACAAGCATGAACCCTGAAGCCCCATCGATTCAGAACGGGCTACGAGAACCCGCCTGAATACTGCATATATGAGAATGCCTCCTCATCATCCTCAAAGTTCGGCTCTGCCTCACAGGTTACTCATCTAAACCTACAACAGAGTCTAGTTGGTGTGTATAATACCATCCCGTAACGTGGGAGTGAGTGATCAACTCAGTGGAACAATAAAGCAAAGGTTAACATGTTATCAAATCAATCAAGCAGTAATGATAAAGCAGCACAATTAAACATCCCTAAATACTCTGATTAATGCAAGAATGATATGAATTAATGATGCATGCCCTCGCCTACACTCCCTCAGCGACTTCATCTCACGAATGTGCATGAAACACTTCCTCAGTGCTTTGTTGAGGGTCAAATATTACATATTAGAGCCCATTGATTGCATGGATTTATGCTTATGATATTGCTTAACGGCCTGAATTAATCGTGTTTGTAATGCAGGGTGTGTTTAAGAGCCTGGACTGAAAAATGGTGCTAAATGTATGGATTGATGCTCTGAATTCACCAAGGGCAAGGGACGGACTCCAGGGGACCAAGATCAACGGAATTACATGCCAGGGGTCCGAGACAATTGAGAAACTGAAGCTCAAGCGGCCTGAAAGTCAGCCAGAATGCAAGATCACAGGGTTCTCGCCATCCGATTGGCTCGAAACTTTATACATGGCTTGAGGACCATAAATTAACCGTACAGGTCGAATTTCATCTGTTCAATACCTGTGGAAGTGTCCCAACGGATAGATCAGCCCTAAAATCTTAAGTTGGGGCCCACCTAATGTATGGATATGCTCCATTTTTGGTCCCAACCGTTTAAATATTGTGAAAAAATAGATGGACGGAGAGGATTTCTCATAAACATCACGATGGACCCTACCTAGAGGGTGTGCGTGTGCATGGCACACTTGCACACGCCGTGCACCGAATATCCGAAATGGGTCAGCGCACGCTGACCCATCTTCCTCTCTCCTCTGCGAAAGAACGGACAGCGTCTTTACGCTGTCCATCCGTTTCTTACTAGTGGGCCCCACGCATCATATGGTTCGATGATTCGAACCGTTCACCTGTCTCAGGATACGGCCAAGACCAACTCCTAGGTGTCCATCTGGTCCCATGCATGAACATATGCGTAGATCTCTGTTTAAACGCAGGATGGACGGCTGGGCTACAATCTCAAGTGACACCACAGTTTGGATCGAAAACCGAGCAATTCCAGACGATTTTTTGTCCTGAAACCAATGGACGGAGTGGATTTTCCACTTGACTTCAAGAAATAGGACAACATGATCCATGGATTCGAATGGCGGTGACTCTGTTTCACAACAGGGAGTTGCGGAGGAATGTTGTGGGCCATCCTCTGATCGGATCAGTCCGATCTGGACCGTCAAATGGACTCCAAAGGGCCCTATAACCATCACCTAGGTGGAGAAATTGCAGGATACAAGTTGAGATCAGTTTCGATCGTGTAAACATCGGACGAACGGCGGCAAGGTAGATCAGGTGGGCGGCATCAAGAGACGGCCAAAACCATCCATTTTCAGTTTTTTTTCTACATGCATTCAATAGATGGAGTGGATTTATCAAAACACAAGCGATGGGGGCCCCACCATTAGAACAGCGTAAGGGCATTGCGCACGCTGTTTCACGTCCGGAAAATTCAGAATTTTCGGATGGCTGTGGGCCATCATCTGTGATCGGATGAATGATCTGAACCATTCATGTGGAGCCCAGGCTAGTCTTGACCCCTACAATGGACGCAACAACAGAATTTGGGACGATCTTTGGCCCCAAAACTCAGTCCAAACGCAAGACGTTTTGCGCTTTCGCTGCACATGCGAACACTGCTGCGTAAGCAATTGTCCATCTCCCACCACACAGCAACCGAGACTTGGGCATGAAGTCTCCAGGTTCCCAGCCAACAGGAAGAGACCATATAAGCCGGGGAGAGAGGAGAAACCAGGAGGCCGGAAGTGGGACGTGAAGAGGCAGCCGTGGAAGGCAGGTCTGGACGCAGGGCTGGACGTGGAGCCGTTAACAGTTCTTTTTCTTTTCCTTGACCTGACTTTATACATTGAGAGGTGAGTAAAATCATGGACATGATTAGCTAAACCTCTTAGCTAGGACTAAGAGGTGAAGCCTGTAGCGAGATGGGAGATACTATTTCATGCTTTTAATTTAAATTCAGGAACTGAATTTGATTTGTGTTGATTATTAAAGGAATGTTTTTCTTAGTCTTTAATAGTTTGTTGTGACTGAAATTACAATGGGTTTGCAATGGCTTTGAATATTTCTTTTTCCCTTTTTGATATTTATGACGTCAGGAAGCCCTGTTGTTCACCATCGTCTCCTGGGCATGGTTGGATGATGATACCCTTCCTAACTTTCATGCACTGTTAATTGGTTGGTAATTAGTTTAATCCTGTTGTTTGCTTTGTCTCTTGGGCATGGTTAGATGATGGAATCCATTCTAATTCATATACCTTTCATCTCTTGAAAACCAGATCAAGTAAGTTCAGTTTAAATTCCATAATTCGTGATGCAGGCATAAGATCTCCCTGATCTCTACAAGTAGATCCTCTGAATCCCTAGTTTCCTTCCTCTGAATTCCTTAAAATTGTAGATTAATCTCTCACCATTATTCATCACTTTATATCGGATTTAGACTTTATCTCATTCTAGTTCTAGTTCTAGTTAGCTTCAGATTACGTACAGGTTTCAGTCCCTTGGGATTCGACCTCGATCTCACCGAGTTTATTACTACATCACAACCCTATACTTGGGGAGTGAACAAGTTTTTGGCGCCGTTGCCGGGGACTGACGGTTGCAATTCTCTGAAATTAATTAGGTTTAGAATTAGTTTAATATTAGAATTTGACTAACTTTAGTTTTAGGTTTTTAATTGATTTTTAGAACTAACTTGTTTCCATGTTTTGTAGGATCCTGACATAAGTTCCTAAATTGGTAATTCCTTCCTAATTTCTCTACTTTTTCCACTTTTAAAATTAGGGTTTAAATTTTAGAAATCTTCTAATTCTAGTATTTTCCTATTTGTAGGAAATAGTTTATTTTTAGAAATTTTCCTCTTTTATTTTTAGAAACTAGGTTAGTTATTTCCCTTTTTAGAAATTAACTTTCTATTTTTATTTTTAGTAACTTTCTAATTTTAACTCTTTTAGAATCTAACTTTGTTTCCTAATTTATTTTTAGAATTTTTGTTTAGAAACTAACCTTCCTATTTTGTAGGCCTTTAAGATAGAAATTTCTAATTCGGTAAGCTCCTTCTCTACTTTCTATTTTTCAGTTCTCTTTTAGTAATTTACTTTCTAGTTTAGGACTTTCTTAATTTATTTTAGAAATTTTCACTTTCTTTTAGGAATTCCTTCTTTTAGAAATCAGTTTACTGCTATCTTTCTTTTAAAGGATTGTTCTTCTCTTTTTAGAATCTAACTTATTTTGTTTTATTTTGCAGGTTTTTAACTTAGGGACTCCAATTTGGTAATTTCTTTCCAACTCTCTCTTTCTTTCTAGATTTTCTTTCCCTTTCTTAGGATTAGGTTTTGAATTTAATTGAGGGCTGTGAGTGTTTCATGCCCAAATGGGCCCGTGACAACACTCGACGTCTCTTGACTGAAGGCGGATTGGTTGAGGGGTTGACTATCCATCGCAGGACTAGACACCACTCGAAATTCCCTGAGTTAATTGAAGTTATGGCTGAAGACCAACCTCCTCTACTTCCACCCAGGGTGGAGGATACCCAAGATGAGAATGAGGTGCATCAGGCACCCCCGCCTCGTACTTTATGAGATTATCTACAACCGGCGGGAGTGAGTATGCCCTCATGCATGATTTTTTCTGAAAACACAGGACAAATGGACATCAAGCCAGGAGTTATCCAACTCCTTCCCAAATTCCATGGACTTGAATCAGAAAGTCCATATTTACATTTGAAAGAGTTCGATGAGATTATAGCTACATTATATTTTCCTAATGTATCTGAGGATACAATCAGGCTGAAACTCTTTCCTTTTTCCTTAAAAGAGAAAGCTAAGACGTAGTTACATTCACTGCGTCCTGGATCCATTGACACATGGAACGACATGCAAAGGGAATTCATAAAAAAATTCTTCCCACATCATAAAACGATTACCCTCAGAAAAGCAATCATGAACTTTGCCCAAAATGCTTGACCTGCTACGCAAACGCACACGTAATGCCGTGCATGAGCGTGATTACCAAGTTCTTATTAGTCCTTTTCATACAGTAGGATTGAGAAGCTAAGGTACCTCCCTTATATCAATTCTCAAACAATGATCCATTCTAGGATCGTCATCCTAGCAATTCTCATATGATGTTGCGGTTCTAGGTCACTGCAAAGGGCTCGTCACCTTATCAGTGTAGGCCTAGTATGTACTCTTGTTGCTACGTAAAGGCTCGTCGCCTCTACGCGGTCTTAGAGTATGCTCGAGGTCACTACAAAGGGCTTGTCACCTTATCAGTGTAGGTCGATAGCTCGAATACAGTGTCCCATACCACCGTATTCGGCTCACGAGGCTGTGTTGCTCACTGGACACTACGGGGAGGCTCGTCACCTAGGCCGACAGCTCGACCATGGTGTCCCATACCACCATGCCCGGCTCAGAAGTCTTAGCGGATTGAGGTACCATGGTTAAAGGAGTTTTCACTGGTGAGTTTGGTACCTTAGATTCAAGTAGTAATGTCCATATATGGTGAACATACATTGGGTCAATCGGGTTACTTGACGAGCTCGACTAGTACGAGCGTACGTAGACTTAATCGACATGGAGTGCATAAGCATTCTGCGTGGCCTAGCCACTGTCGTCAAGTGACATACGACTCAGATTCATCGAACGCATCTGTTGTGGCTAAAATCGTTCAGCCACCGGTCGTAAATTATTACCGATTGCTTGGACTACTACATAGCCCCAAACACACTCCAAATTAATAACATTCAAATGTAATAGCCAAGACAGCATGTAATAACATAATTAAATATAGATCCCATATTAGCATTTTAATGAACACATAGAATACATGTTAACATACACGAGCATTTAATTCACAAATCACATAGTAGTAAAATAGACTACATGAAGGAAAATGTAACCCTAGATAAGGGGATTGAGAATCTTATTTCAACACCCTCATTAAGCACATTACATTAAGCATTTTCTCACTCAGGCATTTTATCAAACACTTAGACTACACATATTATGTACATGTAATAAGTTAGTCAAAATGCACATCGTAGCAAATCCTTCCACATAGGAGTTGCCACACGTACAACCATCATATATCCTCACACATAAATCATGGTAAGCACAAATCATGAATCCATATTCATTCAGTCATTTCAACAAACACTTAGAATGCATTAAAATCAACATAGTTTACACCTATGTGTAATATACGGGAAACATCATGTCTAAGCATATGAGATAGCAATCAAGTCAGTCATAAATCATTACTGATATTGAAAGCCTTGAAAACCATAACCTAAACATTTATAGTCTGCACCTTACGCCGGTAAACGCGTATCAAACTCAGTTTGTATACCGAGTTTGTGTCTACGGCACCACAACAACCTATATCAGGGAATAAGTTAGCTATTTCATCTATTACAATAGTCGAAAACCCTAAAACAAGTTAGGGTTAGGATTCCTTACCCAAGTACGGAATCGGACTCGCCCGTATAGCGATACAGATAGGGCGGCTAAGTGCGTGGAGCAACGGGATCAAATCCCAAGATGAATCTCCAACTTTCACTCTCAATTTCTCTCTCTTTCCTTTCCTTTTCCTTTCTCTCTTCCTTAGGGTTTAAAAATTCGTATGGAAATTAGAGAGAGGGTTTAAGGCCCTTATATAGGCCCAGGTTTGATGGAAATGGCCCAGGGCCAAGGTATACTTAGGTTGTATCCAAAGAGCGTCTGTTTCAGTCCAACGGAGCACTTCTGGTTGCTCCTTTTCTGCATACGGTCGGTTGAGTTTTCGCTCCGATCGGGTTTACAGATCGGACCAGTTTCAGTTCAACGGTCACCGTCACTCGATTAGGGCCACAAGTATATTGCCATGTATGGGACATTTTTCCTAATCTGAGGGTTTATTTGGGTCAGATTCTGACGGTCTGAATCCTTATATTTGGCCCACAAGCGACACAACTTAGTCTACTTAAATTCGAATTTCATTTCTAAAGACATTTATGTTTCTCACACACTTTGTTCCGGGTTCAAGTTGTGCATTTCTAAACACGATTAAGACTTGATTTCCAAGGGGGTTGTCAAGTCCAGTAATGCATTCATAGCTGTATAGTTTTACAGTCATCAGACTTTCGGCGTGCGGTCCAGGTCCGATATGGAGTTTCGGTGTGCTCCCGAGAGCAACCAGATTTAGGGACGGATTTTAGACTTCAGGGTAATGTAGCGTCAATAATTCTGTACAGTATGGGTCTTGCAGATCATATTTAAAGTGATTAGTGCTAATTTCATCAGCACTCTAGTTTAGCACTTACTAATATTAACCTAATTCCTAAAGGTTTCAGTCCTGGGTGATTTCTATCTGAGGTGGTACTCGGGTCCTTGCACGGATTTTTCCGAGACGTTACAAAAGGGGTGTTGGCCACTCTTGACTTCACGAACTTCGGCGTCTATATATATTGTATAAAAGGAAAGTAACATAAAATTAACAAGAAATGTGCCACACGCAGTAAAGAACTCCATGAATTGATACATACTAATATTTGTGGACAATTTTCATCTTCTATTATTGAAAAAAAGTATTTTATCATCTTTATCGATGACTATTCATGATATAGTTATGTTTATTTACTAAAAGATAAGTCAGAGGCCAAAAATGCTTTTACAAATTTCTGGGCGAAGTGACAAATCAACTAGACAGAAACATTAAAGTTCTGAGGTCAGATAGATGTGGTGAGTATTATGGTAGACATACTGACTTGGGTCAAAGTAAAGGCCCATTTGCCAGTTTCCTCAAATTGAAAGGAATAGTTCCTTAATATACGACACCGGGTACGCCTCAACAAAATGGTGTTACTGAGAGGCATAATCGGACACTTATGGATATGGTGCATAGTATGATTAGTAATTCCTCTTTGCCTGAATCCATGTAGAGTGAAGCTTTGAAAATAGCAGTGTATATCTAAAATTGGGTTCCTAGTAAGGCTGTCTCTAAGATTCCTTTCGAGTTATGGATAGGAAGGAAACCTAGTTTGAGACACCTACACATTTGGGGTTGTTCTGTAAAGGCTAAATTGTACAATCCATAAGAAAAGAAACTTGATCTCAAAAACATGAGTTGTTTTTTCATCGGATATTGTGAGAGATCAAAGGGCTATAGGTTTTACTGTCCTAGCCATAGCACCAAGATCGTTTAGACTCGAACTCCTAGATTCTTAGAAGATGGTGACGATAATGGGAGTGATAAACCACGCAATGTAGTATTAGAAGAAAAACGGGTATCAATTTCATTACCCATACCTTATGACAATATTATTATTCCACGGGACATTGTTCATAACAATGAGGAACAACAGCTCGAAAATGAACCACTCTATGAAGAAAATGTCGTAGAACCGATAAATGAAATGCCTCAGCCGGAAGTACAGAGAAGATCTCATAGAGTAAGGAGATCTATAATTTTGGATGATTATATTGTTTACCTCCAGGAATCTGAATTTGATATAGGAGTCACAAATGATCCACTAACATTTTCATAAGCCATGAATGATAAGGATTCTGATAAGTGGCTGGATACAATGAAAGATGAGTTGAAATCCATGAACGACAACGAAGTTCGGAATCTCATTCAATTACCCACAGGTTTTAAGGCAATTGGTTATAAATGGATATATAAAACCAAGCGCGACTCAAAAGGCAAGGTTGAACGATATAAAGCCAGATTAGTTGCTAAAGGATTCACTCAAAGAGAAGGTATCAATTATCACGAAACTTTCTTTTCAGTATCTAAAAAGGATTCACTTAGAATCATTTTGGCATTGGTGGCTCATTTTGATCTCGAGTTACATCAGATGGATGTGAAAATGGCATTTTTAAATGGGAACCTGGATGAGGAAGTCTACATAAATCAACCAGAGGGCTTTATTGAACAAGGTAATAAAAAATTAGTATACAAATTAAAGAAATTCATATATGGACTTAAACAAGCTTCTACATAGTGGTATCTGAAGTTTAACTACATAATAGTTGCCTTCATTTTTGAAAAAAAAAACACTACAGATTGGTGCATATATCTGAACGTCAGTGTGAGTAAGTTTATTTTTCTGGTCCTATATGTGGATAATATTTTGCTTGCTAGTAATGATCTAAGCATGTTATATGAAACTAAAAATTTTCTCTCCGAGAATTTCAAAATGAAAGATATAGGTGTGGCTACTTTCGTAATTGGATTAAGATTATTGAGATAGATCACGTCGACTGCTTGAACATTCTCAGAGAGCCTACATTGATAGGATTCTCGAAAGGTACAATATGAATAATTATAAAGCTAGTGATGCACCTATTGTTAAAGGAAACAAATTCAGTCAGGACCAATGCCCAAAGAATGATGTAGAACAAGCACAGATGAAAGATATACCCTATGCTTCTGTAGTAGGGAGCCTTATGTATGCGCAAACATGCACTCGACCCGATATCAGCTTTGCTGTTGGAATGTTAGGCGGATATCAGAGTGACTCTGGAATGGATCACTGAAAAGCTATAAAGAAAGTCATACGCTACTTACAGGGAACCAAGGATTATATGCTCACATATAAAGGATCCGATCAGTTAGAAGTGATTGGATATTCTGACTCCGATTATGCCATATGCAGTGATAGCAGAAAGTTCACATCTGGTTATATCTTTCTCCTTGCTAACAGGGCTATTTCGTGGAAAAGTGTTAAGCAGACTTGTGTCTCTACTTCTACGATGGAAGCGGAGTTTATGGCGTACTTTGAGGCCACTACCCAGGTAATTTGGCTGCGGAACTTCATCTTAGGGCTTCAGGTTGTCGACACTATTATGAAGCCACTGAGAATTTATTGTGATAATACCGCAGCAGTATGTTACTCCAAAAATGACAAGCATTCTAGTGGAGCAAAGCATATTGGAGTTAAATATAATTTTATAAAAGAAAATGTTCAAAATCATTTAGTGTCTATTGAACATATAAGGACAAACCAGATGATTGCAGATCTAATGACCAAAGGATTATCGCCAAATACTTATAAGGGTCATGTAGCTGAAATGGACCTAGTTAGGATATGATGTACCTTGGTCATTAACTTGATATAACAAACACTATCTATATGAAATCACATTTTCATGCATTCTTATTTATCCTTACGTATATACATTTATGGTGGATGTAAGTAAGATATAATCATTGGACCATTATGTTTAGCCGGCCTTATGCTTAGCTTGTTACTCTTCTCATTTAGCACCAGGTTAAATGTGAATTGCTAGTATATGGAAGGGAGTATGTCGCTAAATGATGTATGACCACCGTAATTCACATTAGTAGTTTCATTTAATCAAGATATAATGTCTTTTCTAGTGTTGCGCCATTGAAAGTATCTTTTCAAATATTTAAATTCAAGAGAAGTCAATTTTTATAAAATCAATACTTTCTTAAAATTCGAATCTAGTGAAAAGTCCTCATGATGTGGTCATGTAGGCCAAGTTGGAGAATGTTGGAATATATACAGAGAGTGAACCATTTATGACCACAACCTTTGTATTAAAAAGAATAACTCCTCATATTCCACACCTTTTCATATTTTAAGAGGTGTCTCTCCACATTCCAAGAATGTCTTTCACGTTCTAAGGAGTGACTTTTCCGTCAGATTCATTCCTTTGGTTTAAAAAACTCTCGATATTTTGTAATGGCATTGAATATTCTGATTAATTAGAGGAGATAAAGAGTCATGTAATTACTTGTTTCCTTTGATGGGTTGGAACCAAATCATCTATAAATTCAAGGATCCTGGTTCCTCTCTCCAACTCAACATTTGCAGTTAATCTCCCATCTCCATTCACGCATCAAAGAGAGTTGAGGAGACAGAAGATCAGAGTTAGTTGATCTTAGTCGTTGTGCCAAATTGAGATCACCTAAACTGTTGAAAGCGATGGCTCATCAACAACAAGTTTCTTCATCGTCTAATTCAATGGTGCAAGGTACACTCTCTAATTTGTACAACTCCTGGTTTTCATTTTGTCGAATGCATCAAGTCAAGATCTTATGGATTTTATGTTATTATTAAACCGTATGTAGATGTTAACATGTATTGGTCCAATGTTAATATCTCAATCTCCAATTACCCTAATGGAGGATGATTTAATCCCAATTACCAATTTTTCGGACAGGAGATATGACCCATAGGTGCATGATCTATGAAAGGGCACACACGTGTGTCATGTGCATGTGCTAGTTCGGTGCATCATGGGCTAAGAGATATGGGGTGCACCAGATAAGGAGTGGACATCCATGTGAATGAGATAAGAGATAGGGGTGCACCACATAAGGAGTGGACATCCATGCGAGTGAGATATGGAAAGAGATGATTTCGAAGCTTTTGAACAGGATATAAATGCAGAATGAGAATCATAAAAAGAGAAGTGGAATTCAAATGTGAATTTGTGTGTGTGTGTGTGCGCGCGCGCGCATGTGCATGCACTTGTTCTAAGGAGTGTAACTTTTGCAAAAAAAAAAAAAAAAAATTTCTAATTTTCTATCTTTGGAATCCATATCAATTTTCCTTTATCTTTTCTTTCCTTCTTTTAGATTAATGGGATTGAATTGTTCAAGGAGGGGCAGGTGAAAAACACGAAAAAGAACAACCACGGCCCTCCACAGGCAATCTCGATTCCCGATTCTTGAGGCCTAAACGGATATAAATTCCCCTACCAACCCACTCTCCAAAATCACACTCTCTAACCATCCCTTCTATTCCTTGGCGCTCTCTCTCTCTCTCTCTCTCTCTCTCTCTCTCTCTCTCTCTCTCTCCCCTTTGTTTTCCTTCCATTTCCTTAAGGTAAGCCCTTCAACACCCCTTCTTCGTCCTCTTCCCCATTCCACCATTTGTAGCTAAGAATCGATCTTTTCGATGGCCTATTTCCACGAATGACCAAAAATCATCGCCGTCGAGTCCTGTGTTGTGTACGTCTAGCGCCCGGCTGTAGCTTAACTTACAAACTACAAAGAAAACAAGTCCAAGCACTTAAGCTCTTGTTCTTAGTGTCTCTCTCTCTCTCTCTCTCTCTCTCTCTCTCTCTCTCTCTCTCTCTCTCTCTCTCTCTCTATGTTGTGCTTTTCCTAGTTCGAGGACTTGTCATCTTTTCAATGACCCATTTCAACGAACGACCGAAAATCATGGGGGTCGAGTTGTGTTGTACAGTACAGCAGCCTGGTTGTACCTAAACATACAAACCATAAAGAAAGCAAAGTCCAACCACTTGGGTTCTTCTTCTTCTTTTTAGTTATATTTTTTCCTAGTGCAAGGACTTGTCACTAACCAATATTCTAGTATTGAATGAAGAACTAATACTGCTATAGCATTAGTATTTTATTAGTTTATTTGATTTTGGTTCCCTTCTTCTTCTTTTCTTTTGCTTCTTTATCTTTTCTGTTATTTTTCTACTAGTAGCAAAACAAGAAGCAACTTATACTATACTTTAGAGAGAGAGATGATGATGATGGATTTTTATTTTATTTTAGTTTAGTTTAGTAGTGTTATAAGAGAAGTTACACTAGTAACAGCCTAGAAAAGATATTGATAATATAATATTCTTTTCTTTCTCTTTTTTAAATAAAAGATAATGGTTTTTCTTCATTTTTATTTTGAACAATAGGTTTAGAGAAGATGAACAAGAAGCCAGGAGATTGGAACTGCAGGTCATGCCAGCACTTGAACTTCAGCCGACGTGATTCCTGCCAACGCTGTGGAGATCCGAGGTCAGGTGACTACGGATGTTTTGGTGGGAGAGGCGGGTCATCGTTTACTTTCAGTGGATCAGATGTCCGTCCTGGTGATTGGTATTGTTCGGCCGGCAACTGCGGGGCCCACAACTTCGCCAGCCGCTCGAGCTGCTTCAAGTGCGGTGCTTTCAAAGATGAGTCGGCCAGCAGCTTTGACGGAGATGCACCACGTTCGAGGGTTGGTTTTGGGTTCGGTGGGAGTGGAGGTGGTGGCACTGGTGGTGGCGCTGGCGGTGGCTCTGGCCGTTCTGGTTGGAAATCCGGTGACTGGATTTGCACCAGGTAAGTTTCATCCATCAAGCGTGCGTGCATGTATTTGTTGCATGAGCACGTGTGATTGCATGGGTATATATACACCTACAGCCCAGAAGGGTTCACATGCAAGTAGGTATATATATATATATATATATATATATATATATATATATATATATATATATATATATATATATATATATCATGCATGTATGTGTCTTTCTTTGTTTGCCTATGTCCATGCATAATGTACATATACACATGCAAAGATACAATCTCACATGGATATATATATATAGATACACTACAAGTGCATGATATTTATCTCACCATCAAAACCCAAATGAGATTTTGAATGTGCTGGGATTCCCGCCATGGTGGGACATATGTGTGTGTACCAGTATCTTTTCCCATACTCTTAAGTACAATATTCCAATGCGTGAATTTATGTTGGATACATGCGTGTTTGGATATCGGATAGGTCTGGATGCAATGAGCATAACTTCGCGAGCAGGACGGAATGCTTCAGATGCAATGCACCTCGGGACTACAGTAACTGATCTCCACGTTTGAAATGGGCTTTCATTTCTAGGTATGATATCTCTCTCTCTCTCTCTCTCTCTCTCTCTCTCTCTCTCTCTCATGGGTGTGTTGTCTTCCATTTCAGGCACTGCATTCCAAGGGGAAAGCCAAAGAGACCATATATAATATCAATATCCCATGCTATTTACCTTTTTGTCCTCCCACCTTATCTTCTACTTCTTCTTCTTCTTCTTCTTCTTTTCTTTTTCTTTTTGGGTGTTAGGGTTCCTTATGGGGACCATGGTTGAAGACCTGTCTTCCACATAGGGCTCTTTTCCTCAGCATTTTGTTAGCTTTTTATAGTGGTTTCATCTATCATCTTCATATGTAGTTGTGGTGGTGCATATGTTTCTAATCTACTCTCTCAGGTGTCTTTGTATGGTTTGGAGAAGGGCTTCTGGCCTGACGTCAAAGACCCTTCTCTTTTTCTATTAATAGAGATATCCTTTTGTTTTAATAGATGTTGTTGCATGACTCTCTCTTTCTCTCTCTCTCTCTTCTTTTGATGGGATTGTCTTTCTCTAGATAAATGCATTGGCTACTCGCAACAAACAAATTCTACTCTCCCAACACGTGCCAATAGACAAGATCCAGGTCATTGATCATCTAGTGGGCCCACCCCATTTTGTGTCTGAGGTTGCTCAAGGGAAATTCAACATGCACAATTTGGCCCACCTGATTACCAAACTGGAACCATCTTTCGGCCATGGTATATACAATGTTTGATTTATCTGATGAACGGATTAGATCTCACACCCACTTGAAAATAACACGTGTGGGGAGAGTGTCCATCCAAATGCCAACTCCTGCGAGTAGCCTTTACCACTGCTCTTTGTTCTAAGTTCTAACGCCCATGATACGAGTTTGCTTTTGTGGGTGGTCCAAGGAATGTTTGACAATGCTTTTTATGTTCAACAGACGTCAATCAAAGGTGCACGTATCTCTAAAGCACTTAAAGGAAACTGGGCCATGGCCCACCATCAGTGCTTTTGGTTCAACCAATGCAAGAGAAATAATAGATATAAGATTCAAAGAATATCTATGAGTGGTTTTCTACTTGTAAAAGGCAATAAATAATGACCCTCTAAGCATCAAAATCCCCAAAAGAGTACTCATTACAAAGATGAGAATTGGATTCAAATGCTTGAAAAGTATGTGATGCAACCCAATCCATTGTGAGAGTTTTGCTCGAATACATCCTCATGTATTGCAATAAAATACGTCTCGACTTTAACCATTGGATTGGTCTTTTTTTTCAATGATCCAAACGGTTTATATGGTGGGCCTGGCGTGGATGGGGGTGCCCAAAAAAAAAAGCACACACTCAGTCTGGAATTTTATCAACCCTTTAATTATTCAAAGGTCGAGGTGAATACCAATATTCAAAGGAAATGAGTCAAATGGTTAAAGGGTTAAAACATTCCAATCTAAGAGCTTTAATTTTTCAGCTATCCTTGTCCAACGTGAGGCCCATCATATAACGGTTTCGATCGTTGATATAAGACCCCATATCCAAAGGCTTCACGGAATATTCTACGTCGAGGTATATTCTAGCAAACCTCTAACCCACCCTCTTTCATATTGTTTAAAAAGGGAGACGCTACTCTGGCTGCGATGATTCATATGCATGCACTCGAATTTGGATATATGGAACATGCTAAACTCAAATTGCACCGTCAAAATTCGTGGGCCCAAACATTAGTAGGACACAATCATAAAAACAGGCTGATTGGACAAGTGCCATATCCTCTGATTAACGGACACTTTGAATTTGTATCCTCCATCCATTTTATTTCTACATGTCAGTATCCTCCGTCAGTGCATTTTTTTGGGTTATTGTCCACATAAGTGGGGCCCACAACTTGAATGGATCAATTTGATTAATATGTATGCCACTTGTACACTTTTGCTGGGCGCGAGTGTACGGATCTTACACTTTGTCAAAAGTATCAAACTTTTTCTTAGTTTTACTGGCTAATATTGAAATAATTAGCGCCCTCTCTTTTCAGCCATTTATCCTGGTGATGTAGTGTGATTAGGAAGCGGATTACAAACTGCCCCACCTGGACGATAATCCGTCCAGGCAGGGGCTCTGTGGGGCCCACCGCGATGCATGGGTTTTACCCACGACGTACAATCATTTTTTCGGATCATTTTAGGGTAAGAGCCCAAAATAAAGCAGATCCGAAGCTCAGGTGGACCACACTACAGGAAACAGTGGTGGTAATGACATCCACCGTTGAAAACTTCCTAGAGGCCACAGTGATGTTTATTTTTCATCCAACCTGTTCATAAGGTCATAAAGACCTGGATGAAGGGAAAACACAAATATCAGCTTGATCGAAAATTTATGTATGTAGATCTCAAGAAGTTTTTAACGGTGAGGGTTCAATCCCCACTGTGTGGTCCACTTGAGCCTTAGATCTGCCTCATTTTTAGGTTTTAGAATGATCTGGAAAAATGGATGGACGGCATGGATAAAACCTATACATCATAGTGGGCCTCACAGCCCCACGTGGACAGATCATCCAAGCAACCATGGCAGGACGCAGTCCGCTTCCCTCTAATGAGGCCATCATTGTAACTTACATTACTTGTCTGCTTTCACAATATTTTGACCTCCAATGTTGTTGTTTTATTAGACATAAGATGACTAGGTAAATAATCAATTAGAACCTTTTTCATTGTTTGTTTAGCTCCTGTAAATGTCTTATCAATGAGCAAACAATGATATGCTGCCCTTCGGTATTTATGGTCATGTATATCAATGTTTCTTGATGATCATCATTGGACAATAATCTATGGACACATGCACACTTATGTAGAGTAGGGAAAGGCACATCAATACCAAATTGAGTGTGATGATGGAGATTGTTAATCATGACACCAAGTTAGTCCCCTTACAAGAGGTGGTCATTTATTATTAATCATAGCTAAGTTTGAGTACTTTTCTTATTATAGCTAAGACTTTAATATTCATGAATCACATTTCTCCCTTGATCGGTGGTTGATGGGTCTAATTTCTGAAGGGCCTAAGGACTCAAAGGTCAAACTTTACAAACCCCCATATCAATCGTATACATGTCCATAAATAATAATTATGCCACACAAATAATCAATGCATAAACTAGGCCAAGGGAAACAAGATCTAAAAGAGTAACCAAACATTAGATTTCTAAGGAATAACCCCAACATTTACTACCTCATCTTATAAGAGTTTCTTTGTCATATATTCGAATAAACAAGCAACTTGGAATTTCTTTCTACCTCGTGAGAAGATTTTCTGGTTACTTTGGACTGAAAATAAGACTCACACTTTTCGAATTTACTATTTTCTAAGTTTGGAATAGTATCATAAGAAGCTATATTTTTAATTAATTTAGCATTCGCATGACCTAATCTATCATACCATAATAATACAATACGCACCTTATACGCAACAAAGGAAAAAAAATTTACTCAATTTTATATTTAACTTAAACATTCAATAATCATAATCAGCATAACCTTTACCAACAAAAGAGTCGTTCTTGATTATTACAATTTGATCTAACTCAATAACATGCTTTAAACCCGCTCTGTTAAAAAAATAACCTGAGATAAAGTTCCTGCATATCGGACTCATAAAGGACATTAGCTTTTCCTTGTCCTATCACATCCATAATTACAATATTTTCCATTCAAACCTTTCTTTTGAAGAAACCTCCTCATAACTATTTAAGTAGGTTCAATTGTAGCACACGTGTGTTGGCACGGTTTTATGCAAAATGTTAATTTTTGTTATCATAGCATGATTTCAGGCTCTTCAATCAGATTTGCTTGAAGTACAGGTGTTGGTTTCTTTTTGCATTAATAGCACTCACTTGTAAAATGATTGGGTTTTGCACAAACAAAGTAACAAGATGATTTATTCACATCGGCATTTTTCTAGTTCTTAGACTTGGGCTTGGATTTCTTTTTGAGCTAATTGTTTGGTTTGACTTCAATTTATTGAGTTTCTCTTTGTTTTTGTTTTTGTTATGTTTTTCATTTATCATGAGTTCCTTAAATATATCTCATTTTTCATCTTCCATTTTATATTTGTATAACTTGCATCTTTCTTGATCTGAAGATGTATAATTAATTACTTCATCAATAGTCCTTTGGTTTTAGATTGATGGAGATTTTTGAAATCCTTTTATAATGAAAGTAATTTTTCGACTACATCAACCACTTAAAAAGTTTATATAGTTTAATTCCCTTTGGACATAATCTCATTGGCTATAAAATTTAACTCATTTGTCTAATACATCACAAATTTGTCGTCCACGACCAAAAATTTTAAGTATTGAGTAACAGCGTATTTTTCAGTTTTTACTTCTTTTTTAAGGCTTCTTAGACTTTAGTGGCAGTCTCATAATCACAAAAGAGGTCATACAACTGGTTTGACATCACGCTCGATATGTAATTATCTTCATTCCATTTTTGTCGAATCATGGATAATTCTATTTCAAGGAGTTTTGATGGTTTGGATTGATCAATGATATATATGATTTTAAGGGTGGTCATGTTGAAGAATAAATTTAATTTCCGCCTCTTAAAGTTTTATCCATCAAAAATCTCTTGGTAAATAGATTTATCATTTGAATTTTTTGAAGTCATAAGGTATTGTTATCTCAAAAAATTTTAAACTAAAACAATTACTATGAAAAAATACCAAATAAAGCAAACAAATATGTATGATAAAAGGAACTTCATGCCTATATATAATTAATACAAATATGAATATGCAAAAATAATATGGCCAATGTTGCAGAATTGCTATTGGGTCAAGGTGCATACTATGTCACTCTTTGTGATCCTTCGCAACCTCGGTGAGATGGACTAATGCAGAAGGCTTTTGATGTGCGTACAGGCTAGAGCTGTAACACCTTGGTTCTCAAAACCTGAGGATAATTGCTTCTCATTGAGAACCCGAGTACTACAGTATGAAGTATACAACTTTACATCTAATCACTAAAAAATTTCATGGCGTAAAACCAAACAACTACCATGTGAACTAGAATATCAAGAATAACAACGAGAAAATTTAATACATGTAAATGGAAGCCAAAATGAAATCCCACAATAGGGAAAATATTATTACAACTCAAGTAAGACACAAAGTCTAAAATACTAAATATGTAATTTCTAAGACATTAATTGAGCTCTAACGGCTCAACCACATTCACATAGAGTTCTTCCTTGCCAAACTCCACCTCAGCTATCCATGGAAACCCATCGTAGAGGTCTCTACCAATTCTCATTCCTGCATCTATTTGGTGCAACCGCACGATTGAGTGAGTGAAAACTCAGTGCGAATTTTTCGCACGGATTCATACATATCATGTCATTCTAAAATAGTTTAAATCAACATATTCAAATTACAAGGATACTAATCATGAAATTATAAATGAATGTATGGGTGTATGAATGTATGTTCAAGTCACGGATCTGAGGATACACATCCAGCTGTCAAAATAAAGGGTCACCCAAGGAGAACTAGTTACCCGAAAAAATACTAAAAGGTACACTCAAGGAGAATTAATCGCCCTGAAAAGAGCATGCAAACCGCCCACGGTAGATTATCTACCTAGAAAAAGCTATGTAGGTGAGCGCGCGTAAGGATATCTAACCTCCTGGAAAAATACACAGGGTACGCCCGAGGATGTTCTAAAATCCTAAAAAAGCTTTATGTAAATAAAGAGTGCCTAAAGTGGTACAAATGCACATGCTCTGTAAGTTTAACTGAAGTGTTAGAAGTTTTAGTAAATCGAACAGATTGTGGCTTACATCGAGCACTCGAAAAAGCCCATATATCATACGTGAATGTCATGTACCATGATGCTCATACATTCCATGAGATTAACAAGATTTCTCTCATAACATAATCAAAGCTTGAGGTCTTAAATAGAATATCATCATCCAAGCATAGGCTCAACATAAATTATTTACTTTCTCTAAGTCTAAATGAGGCCCATAAATATGACATTTCAAGCTTGTTAATTTAGCAAAAGTTTATTCTACATTTCTCATGAAAGATAACGTCCCACACATAACCACCGTTTGTAAAATAGGATGAATTGGAATATCATGACCCTTGTCATTGCTAGCAGAACTATGCCCAAAATCAAGTCATGCCTAAAATATCATAGAGAACGTAATGCTAAATTCCAACTACATAATTATCAACTGTGGGGCTTGAGTAATGGAATTTGATATACTAACTCATGTTCATCACATCCATATGGAAACTAAAGGGTTACTTACTAAGGGTATTATTCTAAGACTTCATTAGTATCAAATTAAAACAATTCTAACCCATATAATGATAAATGGAGCAAGCTTATCATTGTAGTGGAAGCAAGAATTCTTACATTTAATATAACTAGAAGATGTATATATATACTTAAGTAATTTCAAATGTGGCGTAATGAATGTGTAACAGCCCTTATGAGATGGATTAGAATAACATAATTTAAGGCACTCCCACATGTTTATTCATGTCAATTCAAAGTTAAAGGAACACAACTACTATTTGCACAATTATAATATATTTCTATAATTATTTTAGAATTTCATGAAATGATAAAGTCATGTCGGATATCCCTCACCTTAGAAAGTCGAATTGGCTTCCTATGTTGTTAGAATTGTTTGCACACGTCCACGACTCCAATTCCAACCGCACTTTAAACCTCTTGGTCATTTAGATCGCAACACCATTCCCTGGCTAGGCTTGACCTGGCTTGCTGCAGTCAACGAGTTGACTCAGTGAGTCGACTCAGTAGAGTAAAAGAACCCCTCTTCTTGTTCTTCCTCTTCTTCTTCTTCTCCTTCTCTTTTCTTTTACTCTCTCTTTCTTTCTCTCTCTCCCTGCTATAGTTCCTGCTAGACCCAGGCTAGGCCGACATCTCAACTCGACCCAGCTGAACTCGGTTTCAGCCGAGTCGACTCGGCAGCGTCCACAACCCAACTGTCTCTTCCTCGTGCTCTTCTCCACACTCCCTTTTCTTCTTCTTCTTTCTTTGGCCAAACATGGCCCGAATTTAGCCCGGACTTGAATCCAGACGCACGACCCGCACCGAGTCGCAACCCAACCAGACCGCGGACTCGGTCCGGCGAGATTTAGGTCTGGTTCTCTCTCTCTCTCTCTCTCTCTCTCTCTCTCTCTCTCTCTCTCTCTCTCTCTCTCTCTCTCTCTCTCTCTCTCTCTCTTCCTGATCTTCTTTCTTTTCTCCATTTCCCTTCTTTCTTCATTCTTCTGCTTCCTTCACGTGCAGCAGCCGAACTCAGCGATCTAGATCCAACTTGGATCGTGACTCGATCTGACTTCATTCAATGCGGCGCTAGCCGCACTCTCTCTCTCTCTCGGTCTTCTCTGCTTCTTCTTCTTCTTCATCTTCCTCTGATGGAAGCAACTAGGTGGAGCCCTAGACTCGGCCCGAAATTGCAGCAACGCGGACCGAGTTAGCTCTACCCAAAGCAGCAGCCGAAACGGCGCCTTTTCTTTCTCTCTCTCTTTCCATTTTCGGAAAGAATTCCCTAAAAGGAAGCCCTTTATAAGGCTCTTCTAATCTCGTTCTAGACCTTTCGGACGCTAACTAATCACTACATTAGTTAACCGCATGGGTTTTGAATCCGAATGTGATCAGGATTTATGGCCCACGATCGGATGGTGGGTTTGCTGGCCAGATGGGGAAGATAACTCCACCGTCAATGGCAGATTCTCAAGGGTTGGACGATCTTATGATCTGATGCTTAGGGACGGTCTTGATATGGTTAATGATTGTCGTGGGGATGGTTGAGATTGTGCCAGCACACGATGGTTTACACGGAGGCGAGATTCTTTCCGCCGCACTCTTTTGTAGTTGAAAGAGAAAAACCCTAGGGAAACTTAGGTTGTGTGACTGAGATCACTCATAATGGAGGGTGGACATAGAAGGAAAGCTTTCCACGTGGTTTTCCAACTCAAAAGTAACGGAGAGTTTCCGTTTTCAGAAACCACGTACACGACCCTTTTTCACCAGAAATCGTGCACGTGAACGTGTGTTTTACGGTGCGAGAAAATCTCTGTTTTGATTATATTTCCCGAACGGACTAGATTAACGGTTCAGATCATCCATATGATCTCATATTGTGGCCTAAAATCGGAACCCCAAACGGCGTTTTTCAAATGCCATTGCTGGCAGGAAAAGAGAGAAAAATCTCTCCTCTTTTAGATTTTTCGGGTCAACATGGTCAAATCGTGCTGATGGTTTCGGTGTACTGCGTATGAACGTGTACCTTGTGTACACAATTCACTTTGTGGGGTCCACTGTGATGTATTTGATCAATCCACACTGTCTATATGTTTTAATAAATTATTTAAGGTGTTAGGATAAAAGTGAGGCAGATTTGCAGCTTAGATGGGCCATACTATAAGATTTTAACTTCATTTTATGATCTCTACTGAACCAACAGTCAGATAAATTCCAATTTTAAACCTTAAAGGTATAATGACTCTAGGGACTGCATACATGGAAATCAACAGTAATCTCCATGATTGAATGTCTGATAGTGACAATTAAGTGGTGGATTGATAGCTTGAGGGTTGTGGGTTTAATGAGTTGTGAATTTGGTCATTTTCTCTTGATTTTGAGATATCCTGATATCATGATATCAGGGTCTTCCAAAAGGTCTACATTAGGCAATTTTAATGGTTGATTTTATTGTTCGATGGTCAAACTAGGGGAATCATGCGTCAGATCATTCCATTTATGACCCACATGGGCTCTCAGGTCTTTAAGAATTGATGGATTGGAATCCCACCACAGATTTAATGATCGGCTGGTCTCATGGTGATGATCAGGTGGTGGATTGACAACCCAAGGGTTGTGGACTCGAAAGATGATGGATTTGATGTTTTAGGTCCCGATAAACAGTGGACCTGATAATTTGATGGTCCAACTTGAAAATTAATGAATGGATGAATCGGTCCGTAAATGAGGATTACTTTTAATTGTCAAATTTAAAGCTAGAATGAAGATGAGCGGTTCCATAAATTAAATTATCGGATATACGTAACACCTGAGTATAGAAAAGTACGGGGCATTACAAGAGCACAATGGAAAATTTATTCAAAAGACTGGCGAAGAATACTATATAAGTATTTTTCACTTCCCTTCCCTTTTCGATGTAAGACTAAAGATTTGTATTAGTCAACAAAAAGTAACATGATGTAAGGATAAACGTGATGAGGTCGAGCACCGTCTTCCTCAAGGATAACTACTCCAAATCCACGGAGCTTATTTGGACTCCTCACAAAGACTTCTTGAATCCACGATGAAAAGAATAAGAAAATTAGAAAATAAATTCTATAAAACTCGTAATTTGATTGATGAATGACTAATGTGTCTCCTTACACCATTAATAAAGAAAAAAATAAACTAAAATTCGTAATTACCAAAAATAGCAAAATTTTAATTCTAATAAAAATCCTAATTTTAATAAAACTCTTCTAAAGCCTAATTTTCAAAAATAAAAATTCCAAATAAACTTTTGTTAGAAGAGTCCTAATATGATTACAAGTTATTTCTAAAAGGGCCGAAGAAAATCTAAAACTTTAAAAATAGAAAAAAATATTTAAAAATTCAGAATTACTAAAAATAGTAAATTTGTCCTAAAAATTCATTTTTGAGCTGAAAGCATGCGTTTTCTATCGAAACAGGCAGATGCGACCCACTATGTGGGTTGGTTCACCTCGAATAGCCCGTTTCAGTAAAGATTGATAGGTGGTGCGCCTCGTAATGATACCCGAATTAAAAGTTACGATCAATTTACGGTCCACCTTCTTTTGGCCCAACCACGCTAGGAGTGTAACTGTGACACACTCTACATCATAACACAAGGTAATATGTAGTTTTGTATTTTTGAAATACACTAATAGACCCTACATATATAGACTAACTGCCTAAGAGAGCATAATGTGGATATTTATGTAGGTTCGAGTGTGGTGTAATAATACATTTTTGCCTTGTATGGGCTCAAGGAAATATTAATATGAAATTGGCATGGAATTTAGATTTGAAAATTGTTAAAATTCTTTATTAATGATAAACCTACATTTTCTTGAATTTTGGGAGCATTTATTATTAGGACAAAGCTAATGCAATCAGGATAATCTCTCGTTTGGTGGATTTGGCAAATAATAAATTTTAATAATGGACTTTTTTTTTATGAAAATCTATAAATTTGAGAATGTGAGGATGTAACAACTCCATAATTGAAAATTTTATGGGAGAAAAATCCTAATTTCAAGCAAAACCTTTCAAGTCAAGTTTAATTGCCTAGTAGCATTTCTACAATACATTGATAACAACCTTTATAATATTTCTTTAGAAAAATGAAAAAATAAAAAAAATAAAATTGAAAGTATGGTTGAAATGCTCATACATCAATTGTTGTAACATCTTAGCTACTCATATAACATTTTCAAACACTATACATACCTCTTTTTCTTTTTCTTTTCTTTTTCTTTATTTATTTATTTATTTATTTATTTAAGGTTAGCTTGTTAGTACACCCCACTGTCAGTGCACACTCCAATGCTAGTCACCCCCACTTAGGGAATCGATAGCAAGACCTCAGTGTTGAAATGAGACTATACATACCTTATTAAAAATTACCATATAGAACAAAAAAATAAAAAATAAAAATAAATAAATAAATAAATAATTATAAAGTCATTGTATAGTGAATAAGCAAACCATTTTCTAGTCACATAGAGTACTTGCCAATTGCTATTATAAAAGTGATTTTCAATTTGATAAAAACATTGTCATATTTATTTTTTTTATTTACTTATTTTTATATAACTCATCTACAAGTGTATCAAGTGCATAAATAAAGAAAAAATGATCATTGTCTTCTTTTCAAAAATAGCCCTTAAATCTATAAGAAGAGAGAAATCTTTAAAAATAATTAAAAAAATTGATGCATTTGATAGAAAATGTTGACTACAATGTATCCAATATGCTTATATAAGCAAAAGAATCCCTAGATTCCTATTTTGACTCAAAATATGATACTTTTTTTAAATAGTAAAAATTACTAAAATTGGTAAAAATACGTCTAATCCTACCAAAATTTGTAAACAATATTTAGACAATTAAAACAAAGACTATGGACCACAATCAAACTTTTAAACCCTTAAAAATAGTAAAAGTATAACTTAATAAAAATCTAAAAATTGGGTGTAATAAAAGGTAATTGGAGGTTAATAAACCAAAATCTAGCATTAGCACAATGGAATTAATCAGAGGTAATCAGAGGTATATATATAAAAATGCATACCTCTGAAAGGTCCTACCACCCAATTGACGATTAAACATGTTGGATCCAAATCTTTTGATTGGTGGCCATCAAAAGTTGACTGAGATATACACGTCATATGGACTATATTGCCTGATTAACACTTAGAATTAAAAGAGGCTTAGAGATTGCGCCTATCACGTGTATGAGGACTTCTTTCATGGAAAATAAAAAATAAAAAATGGAAGTTTACATTTTAAGAGGATTTCTTTTTAACCTTAGAGCAGAGAAATGAACGTTTGAGAGAATTTCTAACCCTAGAGAGAGAGAGAGAGAGAGAGAGAGAGAGAGAGAGAGAGAGAGAGAGAGATTTGAGGTACAGACACATGCAGAAGAATGTTCTTATTTTTCTTCATTATTATTATTATTATTATTTTGTTTTGAGTAATTGCTAGTCCTTGGAAGATGATTCACAACTTTCACCACATCAAAAATCTTTAGAACTTAAAATTGTAGCCTGAAATCTTTTTGCCTATAATTTGAAATATGGACTTTTACCATGTTTCGAATAATAGCTAAAAACTATAATCCGATTACGGTTTGATATTTGTTTGCAGGCAAGTACATCAATGCCCCATGTAATCCAATTACCTATATTCAAAGTACAACTTATGAATTTTACAAGCATTTAAATGACTTCTAATTTAACCCCTAAAATTAATGATTGAATTTTACAAACTTGTTTGGAGCCAAAGAAGATCCTTAAGTTGTTGATCAAGGTGTAGTGCTCATTAATAGCTTTGCAACAGTACATTCACAAAACAAATAATTGATCACAAAGTTAAAGCCACTGGAAGTTATAGTGCATGTTTAGGCTGTTTTGCCTATTTCGAGTCCATCTGTTGAGTCATCCTCTACTTATATCATAAGTCTTTATAGAATAAGCTTATTCTAGTGATTCACTTGCGAGCATAAAATTATTTACTTGATGATGGTTTTGGATCAGCTTAATTTTCTAAGCATCCAACTTTCACAATGGGTCCACCCTTTGGACTCTCTGCATACACACCTGACTTCTATGTTGAAACATGCTGTCTACCACCTTTAATGCAAATGTTAACAGTATAGTGTAAAATAGAATTAATGCTATAGTGTTTATAGAATGGCCGAACATAGGGCCTTTATACCTCATTAGTCTGCATCCATATGCTTTTGGATGACCGGGTATTATTCCCATCACACCACACATGGGCTTAATGCATCTCTACCCCCATGGCACAACGACTGAAAACCCCTTACCTAGTAGACATCATCACCAGCCTCGTCTACCGAAATCTCTTGAATTTGCTCATACCAACAATAATGATTATCAAATTTAAATTACAATGAGAATCGATTTGTTGCAAATGAGTTTATAAGTTAATTGTACGGTTATTAACAAATATTGGGAGTTATTTAATACTTTGGTAAAGTATGACTTTTGATAAACAGGCACTCAAGAATTGTATATATGTGGTATACACAAACATCAAACTAAACTATATAAATTGTGGAACCCACTATAGCGGATCGAGTCATAGTCCCAAAATTATATTGGTTAAACAATTCTAACCTCTTATTAATTAAGAACGCTTGGGTTCTAGTCCTTGCCCGAGTGGTAGACTCTGAGGAGTTTCAACAAGAGGTCTTGGGTTTGACACCCATAGGTGGTGAAATCCCACTATTGCGTGCGGGGGTGTGTGGCGGGTGCATGCGTAAAAAAAATAAAAATAAATAAATAAATAAAATAAAATAAAATAATAAAAATAGAAAGAACACTTATTTGTTAAAATGGGATCACTGGGATTTTTTAAATTTATAACCATTAATAAATGTCCACCAGTCCAATGGTCAGATAATCAAACCTAATTTTTTGGTTCATGATGCATTTGAACAAGAAGCAATAAATTAGACAGTTTAATTTGAACTACTTGTATGCTACAAATGCAATTTTTAAGTAATTTCTAGGTGCATGCCTATCATCCTTCACACTCTGTCAGGGTATCAAAGCTTTTCTCATAATGATGGAAGTAATAATCTGTTGAAGTACACATTCGGAGTTAAACGTGGTTCATAGGTTTGAGGTATTATATGATGTTTCATCAATAACAAAATTTTATTTTCTCAGCCAAAAAATGGTACTTGTTGGATACATGTTGAGTCCACAGCTTAAAAACGGATAGAAGTAACCAATGGGCCACTAATAAGGGCCCATTCTGATATTTATGATCATTAGATGGGGCAGATTTCTGTGGCATCTCCCATCCATGGTAGTGAGGTAACACATGACAGCTTTGGATCACCAAATCGTGGGACCCACATGTGGGGCTCACCAAATTATGTGATCACTATTCCATCTTTTATTTTAATTTAGGGTGTGTTTGGCTACACCAAATATTAGGGTGTCTTCCCACGTGCACACACGCACGTACACATACGCGTAGCTGCAACCCCTTTCCTCTTTAGTTTAGTTTAGTTTTTGAGTTTTTTTTTTTGTCTTTTATATAACTTAGGCTCTAAGTTTCAGAGTCATACCATGGAAAAAAATTTCACATTGAAGAAAATCTCATATATGCATTGGAGAAGAGTACATGTAGAACTTGGTTTCTATGATGAAATAGAAAATTCAAACATATAAATTAAAAAGACATTTAACCTTCAAAAGATATAAAGCTACTCATCTCTAAGCACATGCTTAGGGAAGACTTTAGGAGAAGGTGAGCCAAGAGTGTTTAACATGTAAGGGCACATGAAGTAACGATCTGACCACACAAAGAAATGCCATGCATCATTAATTTGGCATATGCTCAACACATGGGGCTAATCACACTTCAAGTTCATGGTTTTCTAGTTATGCATGTGTTTCACAATTCTAGCCTAAGAAATCATGACCGTCAAAAAATTTAAAACATAATGATTTCAAATAATGATTTCAAATATAACAAAATATCATAAAATTTCATGATATTTAATGTAACAAACACACCTTTAGTGATTAAAATTTGTTTCAAAAATCTCAAAGGCAGAAACCAATTGTTCCCTATGATTAGGGTTGAAAGTCAGGCGAGTTCAACCTTACCGACTTGTGATCAACCTGACATTGGGTTAGGTTCGGGCAGAATGTATAAGGTTTGGTCTTGGGCTTGGGCGATATAAACACCAATCAAATAAAACTTGGATCGGGCTTCGGTTGAGGTCTCAGGTTGCATGACCCAACCCAAACCCAATCAATATATAAGTTACTTATAAATTATAATTGAGCACATGTAGAACTTGGTTTCTATAATGAAATAGAAAATTCAAATATATAAATTAAAAAGACATTTAACCTTCAAAAGATATGAAGCTACTCATCTCCAAGCATATGCTTAGGGAAGAAATTAGGAGAAGGTGAGCCAAGAGCGTTTACCATGTAAGGGCACATGAAGTGACGATCTGACCACACAAAGAAATGTTGTACATCATTAATTTGGCATATGCTCAACATGTAGGGCTAATCACACTTCAAGTTCATGGTTTTCTAGACTATTGTGTATGTATGTGTTTCACAATTCTAGCCTATGAAATCATGACCGTCAATAAATTTTTTATAAAAAAAAAAAAAAACAAATATAACAAAACACTATGATTTCATGATATTTAGTGTAACAAACACACCTTTAATGATTAAAATTCGTTTCAAAAATCTCAAAGGCAGAAACCAGTTGTTCCCTATGAATAGGGCTGAAAGTCGGGCGAGCTCAACCCGATTGACCCGTGATCAACTTGACATTGGGTTGGGAACGGGCAGGATGTATTGGGTTTGGTCTCGGGCTTGGTCTATATCAACACCAACCTGATAAAACTTGGGTCAGGCTTTGGTTGAGGTCTCGGGTTGCCCGACCCAACCCGATATATAAGTTACTTATAAATTATAATTGAGTGTGGATCATCTATGTTGAAGGCACATGAAATTCTGATGCCGTCGGGTTTCAATGGTCCACATCATTTATGGTGACTCAAGCTAACAAGATAAGTCGGATTTCTCTTTCCTAAATAGATTGTGTGCTACACAACATAACTTTTAAAGGAGTAGTTATCTTGCATTTTAGCTTGTTTGTTTAGAAAAAAAAATGATGTTTTTTATGATATATATATATATATAAAATAAGATCATAGGTACAAAATATAATACGTGTATCGAAAATATAATAAACTAATGTAATAACAAATTAAAATCAAGGGAATTCCCAACCCAAGGTTGGGTTAGGGTTGAGGTATAAGAACATTGGGTTGGGATATGGTTGAGCACCAGCCCTATCAATGAGTGACCTCAAACATAGACTATTAGTTCACACACATTTCCTGTTTTAACAAGGAATAATCACACAGAATGCATCCCTGGCATCCTAAGTTTACTACACCATTTTTCCCACCAACATATCACTTGTGTAGCACATCTGAGCCATGCAAAACATAGACCCAGGTAGAAAACAATCTACACCATTGAAATCAATGGACACCCTTAGATACAGGTTCCAGGTAGAAAACTTAAGCCACCATTCCAAGTGCAAGATACTATTATTACAGCTTGGACAGCTAAACCTCCGCACCATAATCACCTTGCCCAATTATCCTCCCAAACCAAGTGGAGCATGAATATAGGAGTATGATGCTTCTTCGATTCTTTTCTAGGCTATTCTAGACTTGAACTAGCGTCCGTGAGGCAAATCATTGGTCCCACAAACCAACGGTGGCCCCCACCTGGTGAGTGGCTCAACCTGATTTTTTGCACCACATGATCTTCATGATGGTTCCCACCTTTTACATGGCTCAGATGTCCCACACATAAAACATGCTGGCATGAAAAATGTTGCAGCAGATAAGCTTGATCATCCATTTCTAATTACTCTTAAGGCTTCTAATCATAGTGATGTGAGTTAAGATATTTACCACTCGTTTTGCATCGGATTCTGTATACTTTAACCTATAACCTTTCTAATGCCTCTCCCACTGACCTTATATATATATATATATATATATATATATATATATATATATATATATGTGTGTGTGTGTGTGTGTGTGTGTGTGTGTGTGTGTGTGTGTGACCCCTCATCCAAGTGAGACACACATAATGGATGGGCTGGATTTGTGAACCACATCTCGATGGGCTCAACAAATGATTATGAATGTTTTAATGGCATGGTAACCCATATCAACTTTTGTATGTGGTGTGGCCAACAAAAGTCATGGATTGACTTGATTTTTAAGCCAGAGGAGCAACATGGAATGGTGCATCTGACTGATGGGGTAGATGTTCAACAGGCATCATGGTGGGGCCCACACAACTCGACCTCATGGGAAGTTCCCATGAGGTCGACCGCATAGAACCATTTCCCATTTATTATTATTATTATTATATAAATCAATCCATGACTTGGGTGGGCCACACCACGTACAACAGTTGATAGGGGTTACCCTCCCATTAAAATATTCATAATCATTAATTTACTAGCCCACCGAGATGTGGTTCACAAATCCAGCCCATCCATTGTGTGTCCCGCTTGGATGAAGGGTCAGACCAAGTTTCAGCTGCATTCAAAACTCAGGTGGGCCCCACAAAGTGCTTTTACATATTTTAGGCATGTTTTCACATGGTTTTAAATGGTATGGCCCACCTGAGTTCCATGTACGGCTGATTTTTGGGATATCCCATACCCTAAAGGGGACCCATCAAATGCAATGTGTTAATGGTCGACGCACATCACGGCGGGGCCCACACATTTCAACAATATAGGAATCTCCTATGAGGTCGACCTCATAGTACCCTTTCTACATATGTATGTGATCAACGGTCAAAAAGCAACTACACATTCATTAATGTTTCCTCATACACTCCATTACATAGCTTTATACCAATATTCCTATCTTCTTTTAAGTTGGCTTTATGTTACTTCATCATGTGCTTTGTGTTGATGTTAGTCAAGTGAAGTTACGTAGGATGTACCACTTGTTTGGGGCCACCCATGTGGGCCAGGTGATCTGATCGGTATCTCGAGTAGGAAAAAACAAAAAGAAGGAAACACCAACGCCTTAAGTTTGGATATGTGGGGCCCAGAAATCTGATCTGATCTGATCATAGCCTCACTGTGGATGGAGGATTCACCAGAAATCTGTTTTGATGATATGATGGTCCTACTGGGTATGACATCTAAGCCGTCCGAAAAGGTTGGCTCCACCATGAAGAATGTCTTATACAAAAATCAGGCTGATCGGGTCATAGTGTGGGCCCCACCATAAAAAAGTACACCTGCGGCCCAACTGATGAGTGGATCAGCCTGGTTTTTTGCACTAGGTGATCTTTATGGTGGGGCAAGAAAATTCTGGGGACATGGTCTATAAACATCAGAGCCCATTGGACCGTTGATACAAATAATCCAAGCCATGGGACCCACTCATCCCAACTCAAAGCTTGAGGAAGTGCGCATAATATCAGATGAGTGGATGATCTTGCAATTCCTCCCTTGCGATGTGTTTGGCCTGTCAAAGGTGTGTCCAGGCCCAATTACCTTGCGATGTGTTTGGGCTGGGCCAGGCTAAGCTGGACTGGCAGGCCTGACAGTATACCCAAGGCCCGAGCGCGGCCTGAGATGTAGGGCTGAAAGGCCAGCAGGTTGGGTCAGTTTGGTGCTCAACCCTAGTCTAACCCAAGGTTCCTATACCTCAACCCTAACTTAACCCAACCCAACCTTGGGTAAGGAATTTTCAACCCAAGCCCAGTTCAAGCGAAATCAGTTGGGTTGGTCGGGTAGATATATGTTAGTACTTTCATTATTATATTAATGTATTATACTTCACTACGCATCTTATTTTTTGTACCTATGATTTTATTAATTATAAACGTAGTTATTTATCGTAAATAACTTCATTTTTTCTAAACAAAGCTAAAATAAAAGACAACTACTCCTTTAAACCTCGTGTTGTGTTGCACCCAAGCTATTTGGAAGAGAGAAGTTCAGCATATCTTGTTAGCTTGAGTCATCAAAGATGACTTGGACTTATGAGACCTGACAACACTGGAATTTCATGTGCCTTCAACACAAACGATCCACACTAAATTATAATTCATAAGTAACCTATATATCAATCGAGTTGGGTTGGGCAACCCGAGCCCAACCCAAGTTTTATCGGGTTGGTGTTTGTATAGCCCAAGCCCAAGACCAAACCCCGATACAACCGGTCCTGATCTGCCTGACTTTCAGCCCTACTAAGATGGGCATAAGCCTGGCACAATATGCCATAACCGAAACCAAAATGTCGGTTGGGTCCGGTCCTGATCTGACCGTGTAAATTAATTAATTCATATTCCCCACATGAATGTTCCAAATCCAACCGTTGATCAAGTGGACAAGATATGCACAAAGAACCAGACATTAAGAAAAATGAAATCAATAATCTAAATCCAAGATGCACGTGTTACCTAATGAGAGTACAAAATGGGACCCACCTTTCAATATATCAAATCCATGATCTGGGCCACTTCATCATGGATGGGCCATTCCTAATCTCCCCTATAAGATAATCCTAGCTCTCAAAGGAACATTGATAATCATGACCACCATGTAATGAGTGCCAAATCGAATGGTAAGGATCCTTCAACGTGGGTTCATCCTATCCACAATAGTGCCCACCACATGAACGATTCAGATCGCCAAAAGAAGGGCCCACATGTGTAGTTTGCTGGGCCGAACAAAAGCTAGATCTGACATTCATATTCAAACAATCGTCATCCCACACTACTAAAATTGAAAGAGGATCCAATGCTATCAAAGATTTGATATCCGTGCACACAGTGACCTGTATCAGATCCGGGCCATTCATCTGTTGGACCCTGTCATGGATGGGTTATATACTCCAAAAACCACACATATGAGTACTGATTAAAGGATTCTTGAAGATTACAAAATGGGTGGTTAGGAAGAAGTCCAACCAATAAATGGATAGGATCACCTGACTGATGTGATTTTTCGTATATAGGGCACAATAGATGGACAGTTCTGATCTCATACTGGTGTGCCACTCGTGAACCGCACTCCTACTGGAGCATAACTTATGGTGGATCTTGGAAGCACTGCACGGGCCAACGATAATACTCGTACCGGTGAGGTCCAGCAATTGCTTGGGCCCACACAAACTTAGGGGTGTACACGAACCGAGTTAGCTCGGTTAACTCGCTCGACTCGATTTGACTCAGTTCGAAGCTGAGTTCGAGTCGAGTTAAGCTAGTTTTTTTAGCTCAAAAAATTTTTGAACGGAGCTCGAGTCGACCCGCATCAAACCTCGACTCAAATCGAACTCGGATCGAACTAGTTCAGTGACGCATTTACTTTGATATTGATGTTGCTCATGAAGTGTTTGATGAAATGACTCAACGAAGTGTCGACTAGTGGCATGGATGGTATGTATATGGAACAAATCTCTTTTTTGTCTTTACTTAATTTTGATGTTGCCTAAAAGGTGTTTGATGAAGATACCTGTAAACAGCTATTGCTGTTTTACACGTAGTGAGAAATTGAAAGTACACAGTATGTGTTTATGAAAATGCTGCATAGGCTCGATTTTAGCTTGAACTAGCCCGAGCTATTGATCGAATCGAGCCGAGCTGGCCGTCAAGCTTGAAGACGGAGCTGAGCTAAGTTTGAGCTAGGGTCAGCCAGTGGTCGAGCTGAGGCCAACTCAACTCGATATACACCCTTACACAAGCTACATGAAAAATTCATGGAGTAATTTAATACTTTGGTTGTTATTGACACTTAGATACATATGCACCAATAAAAATTTCATTTACTTAGTATTTCATAGGAAATTGGAAATGATAAGTCATGGTGTCCCAAAGTAGCATAAGTCACCAAATCATTGTATGTAGAACTTGGGAAATGATCGTGCACCGTCCATTAGTTTCTCAACTTTATAATAGGATGGGACTTTGAAAAATCAGGCATAATCAAAATTAATGTGAGCCACACGGTATAAAACAGTGAGAATAGAAATGGGAACCGTCCAAAACTCTTTGGAGCTCACCATGATGCTTGTATGCAATCCCATCCATTCATAATGTTATTAAAATGGATAAATTACTGGCACAAATAATATTATCACCTTGCATTGCACATAAGTAATAGATCTGCTTGATTTTTAAAGTCCTATCATCTTACTGTGAGGTTGAGAAAATAATAGACAAAGTGAATTTCTCATAAGCATATTTGTGAGCTCCTCATAACTTCTAATAAGTTGTTAGTTTCCCATGAAACTAAATTTTCTTTGCCGTTGAGATTCTTTTTCCTAAAAAATTAAGAGAAATTAAATTTCTTATTTACTTCTAATAAGTGGTAATTTTCCCATGGTCTACGGTTTTGCTCCTAATTGGAGAACATGACCCAAAAGACAAGCAGATCTGAAGCTCAAGTGGACCACACTACATAAAACGGTGGTTGTGGAACGTCCACCACTAAAAACATCGTGGGGCCACAAAAGTTTTGGATGAGGCTTATATTTGTGTTTTCTCTCTATCCAGGTCTAAGTGACCTATCAACAGGTTGGATGCCAGATAAACATTACGGTGGGCCCGGCCTAGAAAGGTTTCAACGGTGGATGTCATTATTCCCTCTGTTTCCTGTGGTGTGGTCCACTTGAGCTTCGGATCTAGTTCATATTTGGGTTCATCTCCTATAATGAGCTGGAAAAACGGATGGACAGCGTGGATATAAAACATATACATCACGTTGGCCCTGCAGCGCTCAACACACCACCGCTGGATAGCCGTCTATTTCTAGACATTGATCCAAAAGTTAGGATCATTGAATCTGGAAGGTTCTTGAACCATATTCCATCCATTTCGATGCACATCAGAACAACGGTTCGGATTCGCGGATCCATGGTCCGACTTGTCAAATCCAGCGCACATGCCACTGTACTTGCACCAAGGAGCAGGACCATGCACGGGACACTCGCAGCAGAAGCGGATCGCATGTGACCCCGGGCATTGAGATATTTCAGTGCCTGGATCTGTGTGGGTCCACAGAGATGCCTGTGTCAAATCTACTCTGTCCATCTGTTTTGAATGATCATAAGAGGACACGATTCTAAAAATAAACAAATTCAAAACATAGGTGAGCCACACCAACGAAACAGTGGAAAAAGAAACGTACACGGTTGAAATCTTCCTGGAGCTGACCATAATGTTTATATACCATCCAAACTGTTCATAGGTTGAATTTGCCTAATTTTTAGAATACTGTTATACTGTGGTATATCTTAGTGCCATGGGCTACGTAGGGTCCACAAATATATCCGTGACAAATCCACTCCGTCCATCTGTTTTGAAAGACCACAACAGTACAGCATTTCGAAAACTCACGTGGGCTATACTAAGCGAAACCTTGGGGATTAAAAGCCTGACATATATTTTGTTCTGGGATGACTTATAGATATCATGGTCAGCTCTAGGAAGGTTTCAACGGTGGACGTCGCTGTTTTCACTGTTTTGTTGGTATGGCCCATCTGAGTTTTGGATCTACCTGAAATTTAGAATACTGTTCTATTATGGTCTTTCAAAACAGATTAACGGAGTGGATTTACCACGGACATTTGTAGACCCCACACAGCTCCGGGTACACGTATCGGAGTAGATTTATCACGGCGTATCCGTCTCGTGGATTTACAAAATAGATTTCTCACGTCATTTCAGTCGGCCCACCCAGCATACTTGCGCAGGATCTTCCTGCAGAAGGCTTTTGCGGGAAATCCGCGTCCTCCGGAGACTACCCAAGTTTGAAAACGGATTGGCTACTCCGCCTGCCACCAGCCCGGTGGGCGGTGGCTGATGGTCGGTCTCTTTCATCCAGTCCGTTCATTAATTTTTACAGATAATTTTATATTTATTTTCATAAATTTAGGGGCATATAAATCTCAAGTGGACCACACCACAGGAAAAAAATAGTGATTAGTTTTCACCATTAAAATCATCCTAAGTCCCACTGTACTGTTTATTTGACATCCAATATGTTGATTAGGTCATAAAGACCCAGATAAAGGGAAAAAAAAAATATCAGCTTGATCCAAAAATTTTATGGCCTCCAAAAAGTTTTTAGTGGTCTAAGTTCATTCAACACTTTTTGCTATCATGTGGTCTACTTGAGAGTGGGATATATCTCATTTTTGGTATCATATCATAAAAATATCTAGAAAAATAGGTGGACGGCATGGATGAATCACATGAATCATGGTGGGTCCCACAGAGCACTGACCACCAGCCATTGGCTGGCGGCTGGGGAGTAGCCGATCTGTTTCTCCCAAGTTATACTCCGATGGATTACCACTTATGTTACACGCGTTTTGATAGGTTATGGTGCCCCGTATCAGAAACTACATAAGGGGCAGGCTACAGGATCGTTGGTATCATGGCCGTTGAATCTAGTGTCATGTTTTAATGATCCAACGACTGATCTGATAGGATACACGGTTGATGGTGGATGCCTCCAAAATCTTCAAGATTTGGGCGGTCCTAAACTTGGCCATTAAACATCAAGAGACGGTCCATATTCTAAGGAAAATTGTTATATGATCAAAGGTTCTAAATATTCCAATGTGAGAGATCTTGGGTATCCCCTTTGACGACAATCTCTAGAAACGCATTTGATCATGACTCTGATTAGGTGGTGTTGCAAAAACCAGTCTAATTGGTGGTGTTTGATGTTTTGGCGCTGTGGGGCCACCATGAATTATATGTTTTATATCCACACTGTTCATCAGTTTAAGTAATTGGTCCAAAACATGAAGTAGATCTAGATCTCAGGTGGATCACACCACAGAAACCGTGGTCATTGAATACTCACCATTAAAATCTTATTAAGGGCCATAAAATTTTTGGATTAAGCTGATATTTGTATTTTTTCTTCATTCAGGTCTATGTAACCTTGTCAATAGGTTGGATGGAATATTAAAATTACGGAGGGACTTGGAAGTTTTTAATGGTCGGATTTCAATGACCAATTTTTCCCGTGGTGTGGTCCACTTGAGATTTGTGCCTGCTTCAATTTTAGGACCAGCCCATTAACTGAGCCGGAAAAACGGATGGACTGCGTGGATATAAAATACATGCATCACTGTAGGTCCCACAGCTCCCAAAAATCACACATCACCGTAGGAGTTGTGTTGATCCGCGTCCATTTGATCATTGCCACCGCGTGACCGCAGCTCTGGTCCGACGAGTTGCATTTGGAGTTTATTTGTACTATCTCGCGCTTAAAATCTCAGCATGTGGGTCGCTTCATTGGGCCCACATCCAGAGATAGTAGGGCGATTTGAACCGTCCATGTTCTCTTTACTATTATAAAAAAAAATTTAAGATCTTATAATTATATATTTATTGATGATCCTGACCTTTGATCAATGGGTTTGACTGTGAGCTATTAAACTTTACTTTTCAACGTTCCAAATTCATCAACATATCATGATCAATCATCCTGCATGTATTTTTCACTATAGAAGTTGTACCTTTGAATGTAACAGATTAACGGTTTTGATCATTGAACAATTTCAGCATGTGGGCCCCAATGAAGGCGATACACGCTGGGACGACGGTATATGGGGAGAGACGAAACCGCTTCTGTAGAGGGCGTTCTAAGGTGAAAAATGCTTCAAACAGAGCTTTCTAAGGTGAGAAAAGCTTTCATACTCCGTCAGAGAGTGATGGATGATACGCAGTTACTTACACGCTTGTAAATTGCATATGTGGAATACAAACAATGCATGCTAAACCTGGTGGGGTTCCTGTTTAGATGATCGTGAACCAAAGATTACGGCTTGTTTGATTAGTTGACTATCCTATTGTTGGACATTTATTGGACGGTTAAAAATGAAAATATCCAACGATTATATTTCAATAAAGAAGTATCCATGAATCAGAGGTTTAGGATTCTTGAAACAACATAATTTTGGTTCTGTGATTTAAATACAGTTTGTCACACAATTTAATCGGTTTAATACGAGTTAATAAATGACTTGTAACCAAATCTTAATGCATGCGTATGGAGCGTCAAACGCAACCGGAGTATCAAATAACTCCACTTCAAGGGGAGAGGAATGGAATCATCTACAATACAACTCCTTGTTGTGGTAAGAGCGTGCAACACCCAAGCTATGTGGGCCATCATGATTTATGTTTGAAATCCACTCCTTTTATCCATTTAATAAAAACTTTATAGGAGCTGAGCCCAAAAATAATTTCGACATTCAACTCATGTGGGCCACACCATAAGAAACAATGTGGATGGCATCGCCCATGATAGAAGCCTTTATGGGCCATACCGTCGTTTATATAACATCTAGGCCGTTCAAAAGGAGATAAACATAATATGTATCAAAATTATAGAAATTATTCTGATCCATAAGTTAGGTGGACCACAATGAATGAATTTAATGATTTTAGCCGTGATTTTATATTGTTACTCTGTCATATCACAGATAAGTTATGGATCAATCTGACATGTCTACTTGAAAATGAGATGAATCAACCGATAGTCGGAGTGGATTTCATATAGACATTAGATTGGGCCCCACAAATCTCTGGTGTTCTACACGCTTTCTACAGGGCACCGTATCCAATCAAAACCCTACGTTCCACATGGACTTGGAGTGTCCCACTGGCGCTTCTGGCAGTGCCGTTTTTGCTCTGAGCCAAGGTTGTAGTTTTGCTAAGGATTCAAAGACGAGAGAGAGAGAGAGAGAGAGCGTCAAAATCAATGGCCGCAAGTGAGTCACGATTTCTGCTTCTTTCTTCTCAAATTTTCACTTTCAGTGCTATTGGATTCTCGTTATAGAAAACAAATACTAATCCTTTTTAAATTCTTTCTTCCTTTTTTTTTTTTTTTTTCTTAATTATATATTTTTGAACTCTGAGGTTTGAATATCACACATTTTGGTTCATGTGCCTGTTGAAATTGGATTTTGGTATTTCTCTGCAAAACCCAATTCTTGAAATTCCTATTTGAATGTTGGTGTTTTGGGATTTACAGGCATGGATTTCTAGATTTGGGTTTACAACACACACATATGCATGCATGTATGCATGTTTGTATGCTTGATTGTATGTGTATCTAATGGTGGGTGGTATTGTTGGTGTTTGTTCTTATACATATAGGTGATTGTCTCGCATGTTGAAATGTTGTATTGGAATTCACTTGTATGGAATCCTGAACTTTGGGCTTATACGCAATACGTCTGTGCGTATGCTTGTATGCGTATATGCATGTATTTATATATCTGTCTGTGTATATGATACCGGATTGTGTTGTTTCTATTGTCGTTTATTATTCTAATCTTGATTTTTTTTTTTTATTCCATATAGGTGTTTATATATCATGTTAAAGTGAGGATATTTGTACTTCCATGAATTACCCTCTTTTTGAATTAAGAACCAAGTGTTGTTGTTTTGGATTTGTGGGCATGAGATTGTAGAATTAATCATTAGTCATCATTTGGGTTCCTTTTTTTTTTTTTTTTTGAGCTTCTTGTCTTTTTGTGGGCGGTTCCCAGAAAAGATCATCTTTTTGTTTCTGTTCTCTCTCTATTTCATGGTGGTAGAAGAAACTAATCTTATCATTTCCTATATGCAAGCTCAATTTCACATCGATTTTTATGTTTTCATTGAAGAGCCCCCTCTTTTCGCAATTGAATGTTGAGGTTTGTTGTGTTGGAAGTTGTGGGTATGTGAGTCAGCATTCGAGTTTTTGTTTTCCTTTCTTTCTTCTTCATTTTCCTTTCTAACTGAGAGTTGCAGAAAATAGTGCTTAATGGTCTATTTGGTGTCCACCCCAAACATATCTCAGTGTGTGTTTATGATGAGTGCTGCTTCAGCAAGCTATCTGTCATTTAGCCAAGATATATTATTTTTTAAAAAGGTTTTTTTTTTTCACACGCACACACACCCCCACACACTCATGCTAGTGGAATTCCACCACCTACGGGTACTCGAACCCTTGACTGGGGAGTTGAAACTCCTGAGAGTCATTTAGCCAAGATATGATGATGGGAAAAACTTAAAAAGAAAATTTTATTATATTTTAAAATGATATTTATCTAGATAATGGAGCCCTATCTAATGTATTGTCATTTGGATGCCCATCAGTGGTTGTCTCGCCCAATTATATATATGTTTGTGGCAGACACCAAATAATGCAAATAGAATAAAAATAAACTGAAACTAATTGCAAAACTGAGAATTGCCTATTAGATTTAGGATCAAACCCTCTCATAGATAAATACCCAAATGCATTGATAGAGAGAAGAAGAAAAAGACAGGTATCAAGGCCAACGGTCCTCTAGCCTTTATGCTAGAGATCACACAAACCCCTCTCCAACTCTTCTGCTATAGGAAACCTTTCAGTAAATTCTAATTGGAGAAAGAGCTCATAAAGTTGTTCCCATATGCAAGCCCATGTGGCCCTATTTATTGGCTTTACTAATTCATCTATTTTGAACATGCCTTTATACTATATGTCCCTATTTCGTTGCCCTGGGTCGGTTATTCTTTGGATGGATAAGCTTATGAGGGAGTTTTTGTGGCAGGGGCCTTCCTCCGGTGGAAAACTCCCTTTGCTCAACTAGAACAAGGTCCGTGCCCCTTACTCAAAAGGGGGTGCGGGGATCAAGCATCTAGATCTCGTGAATGAAGCCCTATTGGGTAAATGGGCGTGGCATTTTGAAGTGGAGGGTTCTAGTATGTGGAGATTCCTTCTAGCTGCGAAATATGGTTCGTCTCAGATGGGATGGTGGACTAAACCGTCTTCCCTTTATTGCTCCTCTCCTCTATGGAAAGCAATTGCCGGGTGCATCAAGGTCTTCCTTTGTGTGGGTTTTTCGGTTGGGGATGGGGGTAAGGACTAGGTTTTAGGAGGACTCCAGGTGTGGTGAGTCCTCCCTTAGGTCCTCTTTTCCGTCTTGGCTTCGCTTTGTACTGGGGTGGACATTGCGGTGGCTAATTGCTTTTCAAGTTTAGGTGAGGAAGGGATTTGGCTTCCCCCTTTTAGGTGAGATCCGAGGGATTTTGAAATAGATTATTTGGTTAAGCTTCTTTCCCATTTGCAGGGGTTTGTGCTTCTCCGGGAGAGGAGGATTCACTGCTTTGGAAGCTTGGGAGCTCTGGAGTGTTCTCCATGCGGTCTTTCTACAATTATCTTTCTCAGCCAGATATGCCCGACAACAATAGTCATACGAGCTCAGTATGGGCTTATGGGGCCCCCTCAAAGGTCGCAGCCTTCGTGTGGTTGGCATGAAAAAATCGGATTCCAAGGGTTGATAATCTTCCAAAGAGGGGCATGGTTCTGCCTACTGTGTGTCTAGTATGCTCAGGAGGCGGAACATGTTGACCATTTGTTCCTTTAGTGCCCGTTTTCCTCGTCCATTTGGTTTTGCATCTTTGCCCTTGTGGATATCTCTTGGGTGATGCTCCTTCTGTTGTCGACTTTTTTCTATTCCTGGCATGCTAGCAATGGAGGGAAGTTCGACAAGAAGAAATGGAGATTAGCTCTCCTTGCTACTCTATGGTCAACCATCTGGGGAGAAACGAATAATTGCTATTTTTGTAACAAGAGTTTGTCCTTGTTTGGGGTGTTAGATAGGGTTAAGATGTTCTTGAGGGATTGGGTGCCCTAGAGGCCTTTCCAGCTTGCGTGCTGTTATTCTTGTTGTATTCTAGTTTTGTTTTTTTCTTTCTTTAAGTTATAGGCTTCTCTCTCTCTCTCCCTCTCTCTTCCTTTTCTTTTCTCCTATAGTTTTGCTTTGTCTATGCTTGATAAATTGCTTCATCTTTCAAAAAAAAAGAAGAAAAAGGTGTAGAATTCTTATTGAATATTGCTATTCCTAATATAAATACAACTTGGACTTTCCAAAAGAACAAAGAAACAAATAAGGAGATTGAAACCAAAAACAAAAAGAAAAGAAACTAAACCAAGGAAGCTTCTTTACAAATAGGTAGGATTAGAATTGTTGCCACTTTTATTTTAGTTTGGGCCTCTTTTTGTGCACACATGTGGAATGGGGTGCAATTGTATCAACAAACATATGACAAGTCACCATGTCTTCTTTTTTCTTTTTTCTTTTTTTTTTTGGGGGGGGGGGGGGTTAGAAAATTAACCTTTTAAAAGAGTGCCACATGGTGAACATGGTGGAATTTTTCAGTGAAACTTCAGGACATGCCTAAATACATATATTTACATATTCAGGAATGAAAAATTTGCAAAAAGAATGCATTAAATTAGAAGTTTCCATTTAATGGGGGCCAAAAAGCATGCGTTGTCGTAAGAAATCACTCGAATAGTAATCAAAATGAGTTTATATAATATAAATGCAAGCTTACAAGAATTAAGACATGCAAAAGTAAATGAATTGAAAAAAAATACACATTTCTGGCCATGTTTCATCCCCACATAGAGTGACGAGGTGGCTCGTAATCATTGTCCGGATCCCGTGGCAGTTGAGAGTAGTACTGTTGCCCAACATGTTGGCAGTACTATTCCCAGGTGATCCTCTGCTCGTACCAATTGAGGAACTCTCTTATGTACCTTTGATACCCATCATCCCTAAACTGTACGAGTATGCCTAGACGTGGGAATTGTATGACATATATCGACGGCATTTCCTGAGTAGGACACTGAGGGAACAGATCAAGTCCAACCCCGACTCCTTAATAGTATTGCTGCTAGTCATACGGGTACCTCGAATATCCTTCTATCAAAGGGTCATGACTCGAAAAACTATCTTCCGGCTGCCTGTATCCATGGGTAGATGAGTGTGACTGAATGTCAGAGCTGTCATGGCCATACCCGTGATATCCCCCATGAGCATAAGGTGGGATAGAGGTGGAGCTCCCCTGATCTGAACTTATGTCCATAGATGACAAGCTGCGTGTGAAAGCATCGGCTGCAGCACGTCCGGCTTTCTTCTTCGAACGACGCTCGAACATATATGTGGGCTCCGATGCTCTCGCCCTGGATGGTGGACGAGATCCATGGTCCATGTCCTGAGTGGCATGGTCAAAGCTCTGCTCCCCAGTGAACTGGCCAACAGATCGTTGGCTCTGAGCCGTCGTGTACCCCCCACCATTGCTACCCCCACCCCCACCCCCACTAGTACCACCTATACTAGTGTCGGTGCCTTCGTCCCCTCCCTCATCACCGTCGTCATCATCGTCATCGTCGTCGTCACTGTCCCCAGAACCAGTGTCGAGTGGGGGTTGAGTCTCATCATTATCGTCACTCACTACGACTTGATGATGGGGAGGGGGCCATGAAGATGCTCCTCACCCTCATTGGAACGTGCCGAACTCCTTACCAAAGAATCAAAGGAGTGTATCCGCCTTCTGTTCAATTACTACCTGATCGACATCGATACCCAGAGCCGCTGCTCCCTTGGCTACCTGTGGAGCAGGGCTTCCCTCCGCATCATCTAAATCAACTGATTTGACCCACTCATAAAGTGGGTCCTCATCATCATCACCTATCTGTGCCATGTTACCTATAGACAACAGGTCCAGTGGGTCCTGATTTTCCTCTATGTCTCGGTCTACCCGCAATTGCCTCTCTCTTAACTTCATATTATAGGTGGCAGTAAACGAGCTTTTGCAGCTTCTCATATGTCAGCCTGTTCCTCTCGCTGGTATGTATGAGTGACCATGTGCTCCAATTCCTCTCACACGGTGAGGAGGATACAGTTTGTGCAAGAACACGGACTGCCAATAATTGCAGTGCGGGCTTGTCGACTCCGTACATCGCCCACCACTCACCTATATATCTATGATGAGCTTGTTTTAGTTTGAAGTTTAAACGAAAAATGCAATTACCTAATTATGTTACCATACTCACATGGCATCATCGTTTCAGTCGATGCTTTTGCTAGTGTGGATGAGAACTTACCCCTCGCATCCCTTAACCGCAATACGGATTCACATGTCATTATTTTTAATCACCTATATTTCTAGAGGCTATAAGGAAGAAAATTTATTGCATTACCTGGTTACCGAAATCTGCTTGCGATGTCGATTCTGGGAACAGTCGTTCGAACGCCTTGTGGACGGCCATCGTCAAATCTTGATTCTCATGAAGCCGGCGTTTATAATGAAATTTGGGATTCAGGTAGTATGCTGAAACTCAAATATTAGCTACTCAGTTGTATTAACATGTAAACAAAAGTGATGCTTAAAGTACCCAGTTGTATTAACAAACTTATCGGCTTGGTGGAGTGGATACTCGAGAGTCCCGGTCCATCGATGATCGATGATATTGATCACCCACTGATACGAACTGGGGATTGCAGTCATTATCCTCTCTTTTATAATTCTCATAAGCTCATACATTGACCCCATCGAAGGCCACATCTCATTATCTACAGCTCGTAGGACCTTGTACATTGGATGTAGGAAGGAAACGGTGTTATGAACTTTCTCCCAGAAGGAATCGGAAAGCACCATATTCGAACAGGTCTTTGCATCCTCAGTCTTCCTCAGATTCCACTCCATGTATTTCTCGGATCTGAACAAATTTTTCAGACCCACGCGGTGCCTGTATAAGCTGTCGAGTGCAATGAGGTTCGTGGCGAACTGTGTCGCGCCTGGTCTAACGATATCCCCTCCACAACACTCACGCACTGCAGCCAACAACCATGAGTGATTGTATATAAAGTTTGTCATTCTTCTCGCATTTTGGATAGTCTTCTTGACAGAATCCCTCTGGCCTATCTCCTTGAGCATTAAATCAATGCAGTGTGCCGCACACGGGGTCCAATAGATATTGAACTTCTTTATCAATTTCTTCCCCTCCTTAATGAACGCACTGCCATTGTCCGTCACAACTTGGATAACATTCTGGGACCCAACATCTCTAATCACTCCTTTTAGGAGAGCATATATATATTCGTGATCTTTTATTCTGGCCGATGCATCAATGGATTTGAGGAAAACCGGTTGTCCTCTACAGTATACTATGAAATTGATAATGGACAATTTTGTGAGTCCCGTCCACCCATCACATATGATTGTCACCCCGTATTGCTTCCAGTTCGGCTTGAGTCCACGTACCCAAGCCTGCATCTCCTCGTGCTCCTGATCGAGGTAGACGCCAAGAATCTCCTGTGGCGTGGGAGGCTTTACGCCTGGCTCGGCACGCTGCACCTCCGCAATCATATTTTTGAACTGAGGATTGGCTGTTGCATTTGCTAGTACATGGCTCGAGATGAACCACCTAGATATAGCGCCACCCACTTTCTCCCTGAGCCCCTTGCTCCACATATTTTTTTAATATTTTTTTATTAACGCCTGCGATGGGTGCATCTGGGACACGAGCGCTTTGCGTGTGTTGTAGGCCATGCCTGCTGCCTCCCTCAAAATGTCTGCTACTCCCACCAGCCTTATGTCAGGACGTCCCAAACGACGGCCTACTCTCATCAATCCGTCTTCTTTACTCCCCCTCCCACTCTGAAGCCCGAGACTCACGAATTACTTGTCTAAAATCACTCATTTCTTGAGCCGTAACACAGTCATCGGGGTATGCGATCACCTCATTGTCGTCATCATCATGCTCGTCGATAGCACCTAGGCCCCGTCAAGTGCCTCGTAGCTCCTCCCTCATATCTCTCTCTCAATCATTCTGCTGCAACTTGCGTGACTTCGCTTCAGTCAACACTCTTCTCATCTCCTCTCTCACTGGCCTTGTTACACTTGGACAGTCTTTCACATTCTTGTATCCCCCTGCCAAATGTTCCTTTAGCCTAGACACTCCCCCACTCCGTATCACTTTGCCACAATAGTTGCATATGGCTCCATATTTATCCCCTCCACTAGCCGTCCATGTTTCCACCCAATGTCCCTTGCTCCTCCTTTTCCCGATCCAGACGACATTTTGCTCCCTAGTAGTATACAAATTTGCAATAATCGACAAAAAAAAAGTTGCATCGGCTCGTATTTAGTGTAATAAGCCTAAATCATTTCAAGGGCTAAGATGTTAGATCAAATCAAAATTTCACATAAGTTACAATTGAGGAAAGAGTTTGCAGATTGCATACTGAGTAAACTTTATGGGGCTTATTGTGATTTATACATACAAAATGATGGGTCCATGTAAATAAAGGGTGGATGTTATCTCCCAACTTGTTCCCTCTGGTGTAGCCCATTTAATTAATTGATTATCCTGATTTTTTGAAAATTTGGAGTAAAATTCACAGTTTCATAGGATGGACGGGTTGGATTTTACTTTATGAATGCATGTGCATGTGCGGCCCCAACCTCATCCACGACAGTGCGGTCTTGATTGTGGGGCCCACCTTGATGTATTTATTCTATATCCACGCCGCTCATCTGTTTTTGTATTTAATTATAGAGTACTGGATAAAAATGAAACATAAATTTGGGCCAATCCAGACCATCCATATCGCTAGTCCCACTAGAAACAGAGCATGGATCGAAAACAACACGGATAAGATGATCCTAAGTGGCCAATCGGATGGATAAAATGACAATGGTCCCATTTAGAAATTCAATGGGGAAGATTAAATGGTTTAAAAATCTTTCCATTGCTGTGATTTTCAAGCTATGATCCGTCTAAAATGGACCCATGATTTGGATAGATGGACAGCATGGATGAAACACATTCATCATGGTGGGACTGGGGCCCACAGATCAGTGACCACCAGCCAATGGCTGGTGGCAGGGGGCGTAGCCAATCCGTTTCCTTTGGCTGGGGGCGGATTAGATACTGACAAGGCAGTAGCCAAATCGCTACTGAAGTGATGTCACTAAGCTCTGTGGACCCCGCCATGATGCGTGTGTTGTATCCATACCGTCCAACCATTTGTAAAGATGGCTTTATGGCATGATAAAAGGAATGAGATAGATCTAAAGTTCAAGTGGACCCACCGCAGAAAACTGTGGGATCAGTCACACCCACTGTTGAAACATTTATAAGGCCCACCATTATGTATTTTTTAGATCTAACCTCTTCATAAGTTAACGTAGAGATAGATGACGTGAAAACAAAAATATAAGCTTGATCGGAAACTTCTGTGGCCCCTAAGAAGTTTTGAACTGTGGATCACTATCCCCACTTCTGGGGCCCACTGTGATGTTTGTGAAAAATCCTCCCCGTCGATCCGTTTTGTGAGTTCATTTTAGGACATGATGCCAAAAATGAACCGTATCTAAAACTCAAGTGAACCCAGGAAGGTTTCGACGGTATGGATGGCATCTAAACATCACTGTTGAACCCAGGAAGGTTTCAATGGTAGGAATTTCCCAAACCACATTTTCCTTTAGTACGGCTCACTTGAGCTTTGGATACCGTTCATTTTTTAAAACGAGTACTAAAATGAAATCACAAAACGGATGGACGGAGAGGATTTCTCACAACTATCACAGTGGGCCCCACTTGAGCTTGCAGCGCAGGAACAGTGGGAAAGGCTTCCGCAGGAAATCCGCATACCTGATCCATGCGCTGCGGAGAGGGATTTGGCTACTCCCCTGCCGTGCTCTGTGGGCCCCACCACGAGGAATGTGTTTCATCCATGCCGTCCATCTATTTTTATAGATAATTTTATGATATGAGAAAAAAAAAGAGGTACAATTGGACCACATTACAAGAAACAGTGTTGAATGAACTTTGACCATTAAAAACTTTCTGGGGGCCATAAAGGTTTTGGAAAAACCTAATCTTTGTTTTTTCCCTTCATCTGAGTCTTTATAAGCTTATTAACAGATTGGATGTCAAATAAACAGTATAGTGGGCCTTAGGAGGATTTAAATGGTGGATATCCAATCACTACTGTTTTCCCGTGGTGTGGTCCACCTGAGATTTGGATCTAACTCATTTTTTGGATAAAGCTCTAAAATAATATTTCAAAATTAATGGATAGCATGGATACAACAAATGCACCATGGTGGGGCCCACGGAGCACCGACCTGCACCCGCCGTGGTGGGGTCTTTTTAACACCGTCAAAGTGATGCAACCAAGTGAGCTTGCACCTTCAAAGCTCACCTGTGGGGTCCACCGTGATTTATGTATTTTATCCACTCCGTCCATCCATTTTAACAGATAATTTTAGGTCTTAAGCCTAAAAACGAAGTATATCCAAACCTCAAATAGACCACACCATAGGAAACAGTATGAATTGAACATTTACCGTTGAAAATATCTTGGGGGCCACAAAAGTTTTGGATCAAACTTCTATTTGTTTTTTCCCTTCATCCATGTCTGTGTGATCTTATGAACAGGTTGGATGAGAAATAAACATCACTGTGGGCCCTAGAAAAGTTTTAACGGTGGAAGTCATTATTCAAACTGTTTCCAATGGAGTGGTCCACTTCATCGTTTGGTACGCTTAAATTTTGGTCTCAACCCCTAAAATAATATGAAAAAACGGATGGACCGCATGGATAGACCAGATACATTCTCTGTGCGCCCAACAGAGTGTACTCGTATGATAAGAGCGTACTGAGTAACCAAGTACGCAATGCCATTCACGCCGCCCAATCCCCAAATTGCGATAAAAACCCCCAAAATCCTCTCCCCTTCTAAAAATTTCAAAATTTTATCTCCTTCCCACTGATTTCTCCGGATTTTCAACTCGAAAATCCATCTCCCTCATCCCAAATATAAAAAAAACCTCTAATTTCGAACAAGATCTCGGCCCGCTGGCGGAATCGAGACGTTGCAGAGGATTTTTGGACGAAAAAAAAGGAATTTTTGGGGTTGAATCTTACCGGAAATGCTGATCTGCACTCAACAGCAGCTGAATTCGCGTCTTCCTCCAAATCCGGGCAAAAAAAGGGTATTTCTTATGTTTTTTGTGATTTTCTCGCTGACAACCACCCCTTTTATTTGATAGCTGCAGTTCTCACCCGTGGTTGGTGGGAACAGGGAAATATCGGCGCCCTTTTGAAAATACCGATAATATCAACGAGATTCCAGCAAAACCTGGAAGCGAAACGAAATAATGGGGTTTCGGTGTCGCTGCACTGGTGACACCGATATTATCGGCGATATTTCGATAATATCGCCGATATTTTGAACACTGACAGTAAATGGCCTGTAATGCATCTAGTTTTGGAAAGATTGGTGGGTGTGCAAGAGATCACTTCTCTTGGCGTTTCCACCGCTAGCTTGGTACCATGGTACTTTCCCGCCATTAATTTGGCATTTTTTTTCCATCTATGTTCTCGTTGAAAAACTTAACTAAAATAACCCAGTATCTCCCCCGCACTTCCAAACCTTTATTGGTATACCATCTGGACCAAGGGCCTTTCCTATTTTCCTCTTTCTCAAAGCTTCTTTCACTTTAGATATTCTAATCCTATGAAATTATCTATGGATTCCGATGTCATTTGAGTTTATGGTTCTTTCTATCTCTATGCTCTTAGAGTGATGTTCATTTAACAAGTTTTGAAAATAGCTTCTCCACCTTTCACTAATCTCATTGTACTTGACTACTACCCTTTGGTCATTGCTCTCAATGCATTTAACATGATGTAGGTCCTTACTCTTCCTCTCTCATTTTTGCAAGTTTGAAGACATCTTTCTCACCTTTTCTTGTCCACAATGTATTGTAAAGAGCATTATAAGCCTTTAGTTTAGCCTCAGTACTTTCTTAGTAATCTTTTTGGCATTTCTATATTGTTTAAGATTTTCATGGTTTCTAGTCTCTTGGCTTTTCCCTCTAGATACTCCTAAAACATCTTTTGCCATTTTCCTAATGCACGCAACCATCTCATTCGACATAATGTCTACTTCTTCCTCGACATTCTACTTCCCTTCTTCCATCAATTTATTTTTGTAATATTGTTCTTTTCCTTTTAAATTCCACTACCTAATGTTGGGACACCTATTAATTCCATTCCCTTTCTTCCATATCCTAATGTAAACATCCATAACCCTTCACCTATGTTGTGCGGTCAAACTCTCTCTAGTTATCACCTTGTAGTCGTTAGTCGTTATATATTGGCCCTTTTGTCTTCCTAAGTAGAAAGAAATCTATTTTCTTGTATATGATCCAATTTTGAAAGTTATTAAATGTTTCTCTCTTTTTAAAGTATTATGTTTGCTAGAGCTAGATTATTAGATTATATACCATAGCAAAATCAAGGATGGTTCCTCCATCTCATTTCTTCTCCCAAAACCATATCCTCGATGTACCCTCCCATATCTTTTGCTTTCTTTTCTTACGTGACTGTTTATTGTACAAGTATCCTCCCTACTGTTAGGAATTTCATTTCTAGCCCATCCATATCCTCCCAAAATTGTCTCTTGATTCTATCCTTTAAACATATGCACTAATAACATTTATTATCTCCTCCTAACAAAAGTTTTATTAATTAGATCCTATCACTTACTCTCTTAACATTTATAATTATATCCTTTAAATCTTTATTTACCACTATCCCTATCTCTCTCTCTTTTTTTTTTTTTCTTTTTTTTTCTTTCTTTTTTTTATTTTATTTTATTTTATTTTTATTTTATTTTATTGCCCTTTCCATATACAAAAGCTTATATGCATCAATTTCTTTAGTTTTGGCTCTCTTCTACTTGGTCTATTCAACAATAGCTATGTTAACTCTCCTTCATTTCACTGTATCTACGAACTCCATTCTCTTACATGTCAATGTTCCTATATTCCATGTGGCAAGACAAATTCTATTATTCAGAACTAGCTCTTTTACCCTCATGCGTCCAAAATGGCACGGGGACCCTTACTTCTTACAACAACCGGTTGTTATTTTAGTGCATCGCTTCTAGGGACACCCTAGCCAACCCTTATCCATTTTTCATTGCACTTAGGTTTCGGTACAGTGCATTGCTTACGTGGAACGCCCTAGCATGAGTTTGGAATGTCATATTGTTTGGATTCATGTTGTAAGTCATGGCAATGAGAGCAAAAAACTCCCACAGGCGCAATATAGTTTATTCATAGGTTGATTACAATCAAGTGCTATCTAATATTCTATTATATAGGCTGATTATAATCAAGAAGTTATTGCACATTATATCCGAATCATCTGATAACTAAACAACAACGGTGAGGATTATATCCAAATCAATGTTTCAAATATTGTTATTGCACATGATATTGCACCTTTGGGAAACTCAAAATATTACAAACACTACGAATAATAGTTTTTCATTGTGTAGGGGACAACTTTGAGATGTTGGCCATAGATGATGTGATTATGTTGAAAATGAGTTTATATCATTCAAATATTGTACAAGTAACAAAATACAAATTGTTTCATTGCTAATATATTTAAAAAGAATGAAAAGAAGCATTTTTTCTTACCCGTAGCGTTTTGGTCCCTCTTTGACTGCGCTTTCTCACCAAATCCAAGTTTTTATGTTAGATGGGTTATTTGGGTTTAGGACATAGAGGGGATTTTTGCTTTTGCTTTTAATGGCATTTCTATAATTAGGAAACTTTCATAATATGAAAGAAGGAGAGGGGGTTTGTGAACCCTAACTTCGGCCCATTCTCTTCTTTGTACATTCTCCTCTCTTCTCTTCTCTCTTCTCTTCTCTATTCCATCTCTATTTCCACTATTTAACATGGTATCAAAGCTTTGTCCATTTTTATCGTTCTCCTCTAAATCGTCTTATTTTTTTCTTTTCTAAATCGTCTTATCCTCTGGTGTCTCTTATCGTGCTTGTGCTGAAAATTTTGAAAAAAACTTGTGGTTTTTTATTTTTATTTTTATTTTTTGTTTCTTTTGTGTCGGGCCTTTTGTAATGGTTCGTGTGTGCGCGGGGGAATGAGGACACTGGCTTCTTGAATCATATCACCTCATGTGTGATCGTTGCAAACTTGTCAACTATTTGTCCATGTTGGATGCTATGTTCATGATTATATTTCTTCATGGCCGGTTGGAAGAAGTGGACATGTGGGTTGATTCTTTCGTTTGAGGTGACGTGTGCATTGCGTAGACTATTCAAGTGTGGTGCTTATCGATTGTATTAGGTTAGCCTATGTTTGTGCTTGTTAGGTACTCTGTTTTTATTTGTTATGGAGATAAAATAGAGACCAGAATTTGGATTTACAAACCAATATGTTTTCTAGGAGTTTAGGTAACCTCTATTAAGTTAAATGGGACAAATTTTGAGATGAGCATGATAACAAATTTTGAGATAACCTTATATTTAGTTAAATTTTATAGTGGTCTAAGTCAATCCAAGTTTTTCTCATGACTAAGAGAAAATTGAAATTTTTGACCATAGAGAATCCTGATGAAGAATCTAGTACTTATGATCAGTGGATCCATGAAAACCCCAAATTATGACCTGGTTATGGAATAGTATTAAACCTTCCATAAGTGCAAATGTCATCTTTCTGGATATGACCAAGGAAGTGTTGGATGCTCTATTGGAGATATATTCATTTGATAAAAATATCTCTCGTACTTATAAGTTACATGAAAAAATTTTCAAGCTCCAACAAGGAGATAAATCGTTGGGTGAATACCATCACAAACTCAAAGGAATGTGGAAAGAGTTGAATGTATATCAATGTCTGGCTATTGATTTGGAGAAACTACTCGACAACTTAAAGAGTTTTGAGTAATCAAGTTCTTATTTGGGTTGAAACGCGAATATGAATTGGTTTATGCACAGATTTTGGGTGTAAAGATTTGCCATCTTTAAATGAGGTATTTGCATGCCTCCAACGTGTCTCTTTGGACTCTACAATTGGAGCCAATGGCAACTTGGTTCTAGCATCGTTCTTTGGTTGGGAACGCAGTAATGGCCATGGTGGAAGAGGTGCTCGTGGTGACATGGGAGGTAACCGTTGTAGAGGTCGCGGACCTTGAAAGTGCACACATTGTGGGCTCTCCAATCATTCTATTGAAAAATGTTAGGACCTCCATGGGAAGCTTGCATGGGTTAATCAAGCTTCCTATGCCGGAGAGAGCAGCAATCCCCCTTTGGCTAATTCTACATCTATTGCTCCACAGACAGGTGTCGGTGAGATGGTTATTCTGACTCAAGAAGTATATTGCAAGTTACTGAGCATTGTATAGTATGTTCCTACTACTTCTGCACCTACTTCGACCCCTACGGCTACATCGTGACATTAGAAATGGCTTGTTTAGGATACAAGTCTCATACTCCATGGGTAATTAACTCTAGAGGTTTTGATCATCTGATAGGTCAATCTCGTGTGTTTTCGTCTATTGATGGCTCATTAACAGGCTCTTCTGTCACTTTGGTAGACAGTACCTAATCCAAAGTATTTGGAATGAGTATCGTTCATACAAGTCCATCCCTTTCATTATCTTTTCTTTTATTTGTTCCAAAATTTCGTTTAAGCCTTCTGTCTATTAACAAACTTAACAATTCCCTTGACTGTTGCGTCACTTCATATCCTTCACATTGTGTTTTCCAGTACCTAAAGACGAAAAAGAATATTGGTGGAAGACATGAGCATGATGGGTTGTGCTACCTTGATTGTGACGTTGTGGGTGTAACGGCACAAAAAGACATCTTAGCTTATCAATGACACCACCATCTCAAACATTCATCAATAAAGATTGTTAAGGATGTCATTCTTTCATTGTCGTCAATGTCATATCTAGAGTGTGATGTGTGTGAGTTGAGTAAGCATCATTGTGTTATTTTTCCACCACATGTTAATAAGCGCCGTTTAGTTCCTTTTTCCGTAGTTCATTTAGATGTTTGGAGTCTAATTAAAATATCTAGTAGGTATGGATTTAAGTATTTTGTTACATTTGTTGATGATTGTTCGAGAATGAGATGGCTTTCTTTAATAAAAGGTGGATTTAAATTATTTTATATTTTTAAGACTTTCTACATGAAAGTGCAAAATTAGTTTAATTATAAAGTGTATGTATTTTGGTCTGATAATGCTAAGGAGTATATGTCCCAAGCTTTTAGTCAAATTTTTTTTTTTCAAAATGAGAATCCTACACCAAATATCATGCGCACACGATCAAAGAAAAAGAACAAAAAAACCACCATGGTTACTTGAATCGTGGGTTGACATGCTTGGCTGTTGAAGCAACATTTACCCTTCATTGAAAAAGAAAAGAAAAGAAAAGAAAAGAAAAAACCCACCAAGGTTACTTGAATTGTGGGTTGCTTCAATAGATGGTATGGGAACAGGTGCATATGTACATTACTTCCCCCATTGTGTGGCAAACTAGAGTAGGATCATTTGGGTTGCTCCAGTACATACGCCAAGTATATACAACATAATTCTTTCTCTCTCTATACATATATATGTATGTATGCATGTATGTATATTCAAATTATCCATAATCTGGTTCGCGGGATTTAGAATAGAAAATGTAGGGGCTTGGCAATTTGGGTTAACATTGGACAACACCATCAATCTCGTCGTATTGTAGAATTTTGCTTTATCTTTTTTTTTTTTTTTTCCTGTATTTGTTAAAATCTACTTCTTTCGTAGCTAGATGAACTGTTGCTTTTGTTCATAGATGAAGTTATGCACACTTATGTAACAAAGACCACTTAACAAAGATCCTTCCACAATATAGCTAGTGCTCAGGCTAGATGCAACAAGTGGACTAGCACTGAAGTGGGGGATGAAAGACTTGAAGAGAAAGATAAGGTTTGCAATGCGATAGTTCGGTTCTACAAAGAATTGCTGACTGACGAAGGTTGGAAGAAGCCTATTTTGGATAACTTGCAATTTAGTACTTAGACGTGGACTCGCTTAAGAAGCTGTTCTCCAAAGACGAAGTCAAGAAATGATGAGGACATGTACTACCTAATCTTGATGGATTGGGTTGATGTACTTTCCTAGGAATTTTTGGATGGATTAGAACGTGGAAAGCAGCCCAAATATCTTCCATAATGGGCCAAATCCGTAGACCCATCAATGGACTATGCATTGTCGCACCCATGGTACAATTTTGGGTCCACAAAGGGGTCTTTTGGTTGCATTCCTCTTAAGTTACTATTATTTGGTTATTTTTGGACGGATTTTTATTTATTTTTGCTTTGCTTATGTCTCACTTAAGTAGATGGGGGTATTTTTTGTCTTTTTTTTAATTTATAATTATAATATGGCTGAGATTATAACATTTAGTTCATAGTTTATGCTTGATGTGAGGCCCAAATTGCTGCTAGGGCTTTTCTTTTGTTTCCCTTCATATAAAAACTTAAAAACTTAATAAACACAAAATGTCTACAAGTTTTTGGTCATTTTTTATTCTTATTTATAAGCCTTGGGCTAGAGTTTGTGCAATTGCATGCTTTTCACGAGTGAGGCGTATGATGTAGGCCATCAAAACTGATAAGAGCTTTGATTATTCTTTGGTTATTGCATTGTTTTTTTCCCTTTCTTTTCAAGTGGAAGAATCTCTATTCTTGGATTGGGTGTGTTTGGCATGATTTTGTCCTAGGGTTTGATATAACTGCATGCGGTTGACGATCTTCATTTGTTAGCTATACTAAGAAAGTTGTGGATGCTTTGGGTAGGGTTAATGCACTGGGGCTTGATAGATTTTTGTTAGCATTTGTTTTTTCCAGATGTGCTGGGAGTGTTAAGGGAGATTTGGTGGATTTTATAAGGAGTTTTATAATCAGAGAAGGCTTTCGAAGGAAATAGGGGCCTCTTTCATTTAGTTAATTCCGAAGGTGTCGGGAGCAAAAACTTTGAAAGAATATCACCCCATTAGTTTATTTGGAAGTATCTACAAAATTCTTGTTAAGGTGCTAGCTACGAGGTTCAAAGGGTTGTTAGTAGGTATAATCTCCAAGTTTCAAGGGGTTTTTATCGAGGGCAGGTAAATTCTTGATAGCACCTTAATAGCTCATGAGTACATTGATTTCAGGTTTAAGGAAGGTTTGGAAGGAGTGGTTTGCAAATTAAATATTGGGAAAGCTTATTATCACGTGGAGTGGGGTTTTTTTTTGGATTGCATGCTTGAAAGGATTGGATGTGGGGCGAAGTTGAGGGGGTGGGTAAAGGAGTGTATTAGTTTTACCAGGTTCTTAGTTTTGAAAAATAGGTTGCCAAAAGGTTCTTCCAAAGTTCGTGAGGGATTGAGCAAGGGTACTCTCTCTCTCTCTCTCTCTCTCTCTCTCTCTCTCTCTCTCTCTCTCTCTTCTTGGTGATAGCCAAAGCTTTAGGCAAAATTCTGGAATGCGGGCGAGAAGTTGGTATCTTTTGCGGCTTTCATGTCAATAGGATGAGCTACCCGATATCCCACCTTTAGTTCGTCGATGATATAATTCCTTTTTGGATGCTAATGCAGGTATGGTGGAAAAGTTGATGATGGTTATTCGGTACTGTGAAGTTGTGTCAGGGTTGAAGCTCAATATTGCTAAGAGCATGATGTTGGGTGTCTGTTTGCCTAGGGAGGAGCTGTTAGAGTTGGCTACAATAATTTATTAATATTATTATTTTTAAGATGAGTTTATTAACATAAGCCAAAGCCAAAAGAATTACAAATCATACATTCGTACCCAAATTGAGGAAAACTAAAGCTTCCTGGAATTACATTTGAGAAGGATTTTGGAGAATTGCATAGCATAGGATTTACCTACCACTTGGGATCCACACAGCATTTTGGAGAAGGATTTTACTAAGAATTGCCTTGAGTTTTCTTTTATCTAGATTATTTTGTCTTTTTGTGCCTAGTGGTAGGTAAATCTCAATCTTTCTAAGAATCGCCTTGAGGTGGCCTTCTGAATCTCAATCTTTCTAATAGCCTAAAAAAATTCATCGGTCTCCTCATCTGAGAGGTTCCTATGACACGGGGGGCACTAAACCACCTCTTCACCTACAATTGAAAATATCCATGCCACCACTATATTAGCCTTCGTTGCAATTCTGTCTAACCATGGAAATTTTTCCTTGGCCTTTTCCCCGATCCAAATGTCCTCCCAAAATCGAATGCTCTCCCCATCCCCCCAAGAGAAATCCATTCGGTTCATAAATTTTGATATCATCGAATTCATGCTCTTCTAGACCTGAAACCACTTCGAAGCAAAGTGATTATCTTTCTTAAATTGTCCACCTCTCCTTCATCCGCTTCACAGAAGAGGATCGTATCATTTGCATATTGTAAGTGAGATATTTGAATATCTGACTTGCTCACCTGAAAACCTGTGATTAAACCTACTTGTAAGCCTTTATTTAGCATCTTACTTGGAGACTCTGCCACCACTACAAACAAATTAGGGGGAGAGTGGATCTCCTTGGCGAATTCCTCGGGAGTATGGGGATCCATTTACATCACTAAAAATTTGGCTGATTTAACACATACTTGTATGCATTGCCTCCACTTCTGCCCCGAAACCCAATCTTTCCAGAATGTAGTCTAGAAACGCCCATTCCACATGATCATACGCCTTTTCAATATCCAGCCTCACAACTACACCATTCTTTCCTTCTCTATGACGAGCATTAACACATTCATCTGCAATTAAAGCACTGTCTGAAATCTGCCTTCCTACCACAATGTCTCTTGGGATTTTGAAATCACATCTCTGCTAAAACCATTTGCATTCTGGTCACCATTATCTTTGCTAGAATTTTATATCAATCCCCTAGCAAATTGATCAGTCTAAAATCTTTCAATCCTTTTGCACCTCCTTTTTTTGAGAATCAGAACAATGAAGGCCACACCAAGTTCTGAAGTAATCTGGTTATTGTTATGAAATTCTTTAATGAACATCATTAAATAATTCGTTACTACTAAAACCTCTGCTAAAATGCTCTCGGAAAGCCATCCGGGCCTGGAGCTTTATCACCACCTAACTCATCCATTGTCACTTAACCTCTTCTTTGGAAAATGGTTAATGGTCTTTCTAACGAATTGAACTGCAAGTTGTCAAGTTCCGACCTCTCCCATCCTTCCCTTGTTAACAGGTTCTTGTAGGGATTAACAATGGACAGATGTACCTTGGATTTTTCCTCTATTCTTCCCCCCTCTACTTTCACACTCAAAATCTTATTGGTTCTAGCCTTGACACTAGCCACTGCATGGAAATACTTTGCTTTTTTGTCCCCAACTTTGAGCCATGTTGTCCTAGACCGCTGTCTTTACTTAATTTCTCGCTCCCTCAATCGAGCATTGTATGTAGCCTTGTAATATCCCTTGTGATGCTTTCTTCTTCAGATAATGCCTAGCTTTCCTCTAATGTCTAGAATCTGTATCTCATTTAGGAAGGAGTCCATTTTTGCTTCCCGCTGCCCGAGAACTTCTTTCTTCCATGCCTGGAGCTTAACCTTAAGCATCTTGAGTTTCCAGAATAGAAAAAATCCCACGAAACTCTCTACCATGAAAGATGCCCACCATTCTTCTATCAGTTTTGAAAAACCTTCCGACCATGACAGTTCGAATCTGAAAGGGCGCATTCCTTTGTTTGGATGTGAGGTGGGTGATTTTTCTTCCTCTTATCTTAGTTTTCTTCTTTGTATAGACAAACCAGCAAAACACTTGCGGGATGTGGTAGTGGAAAAGGAGGCTAGCTAGGTGGAAGAACCAGTATTTATCACTTGGGGGGGCCATATCCCTCTCATCAAAGCAGCTTTATTAAATTTGTCTCTGTACTTTATGTCATTATTTCGACGCCCTTAGTTTGCTTCTTTGTATAGACAAACCAGCAAAACATTTGTGGGATGTAGTGGAAAGGAGGCTAGCTAGGTGGAAGAACCGGTATTTATCACTTGCAGGCCATATCACTCTCATCAAAGCAGCTTTATTAAATTTTTATGTGTACTTTCTGTCATTATTTCGATGCCCGAAGTCAATTATGGGGAGACTTAAAAAGTTGATGCAAGACTTTTTGTGGCAAGGGACGGCATGCACAAATAAGTTTCATTTGCTAAGCTAGGGGGAGGTGCGTAAATGTTATGATGGAGGTGCTGGAACTAGAGATTTGGGGGTGATGAATAGGGCATTGCTGGGTAAGTGGTTATGGAAATGTGGGACAGAGGAAGGTGCATTCTGGAGGGATATAGTCACTAGCAAATATGGTTGTAGTGAAGGTGGATGGTACACTAAGGATTCCTCTATGTATAGGGCCTCGGCGATTTGGAAAGGGATTGTTTCTGTAAAGCCATGCTTTAGTGAAGGGGTTGGTTTTGTGTTTGGGGATGGGGAGAATATTCAGTTTTGGAAAGATGTGTAGATTGGGAGGAATCTTTGCGATTGTTATTCTCGAGAATTGCTTGTATATTTGCGGACCGAGATATCTTAGCAACGCTACTTCTTGGTTTGTGGCGACTCTGTCGATTATTTCTTTTGGATTATGAGGTGGTAGAATTGGCTTTGATGCTAAACCACATAAACTTATGTTGCCTAGTTAGTGGGGAAAGGCACATTATGATATGGTGAAGGGATAAATCTAGGTGCTTCCCTATGCTTTCATTTTATACGATGATCCATAAACAAGGGATGGGCGAGGAATTAAAAAAATACTAAGCATGTTTGGTCCTATGGTGTTTTCTTGAAGATTGCAACCTTCTCTTAGCTAGTTGGAAGGGGAAGGGTGTTGATAGCGGATAATCTCTAGAAATGGGGGATGGTGCTTCCAAACGCTTGCTTGATGTGCATGGCTAGCTTTGAGTCGATCGATCATCTCTTCCTCCACTGCTCGTTTGTTATTAAGATGTGGAATAACTTCTTATCCAAGTTTAATGTCTATTGGGCTTCATTGAGCTCTGTTGGTTACTTTCTTGTGGGTTGGTGATGGAGACATCACGCGCCCACGTGCACGCACGCCACCCCCTACGCATGTACGAAAGGAGAGGGAGGGCCCCACCGTCGATCTGGCTTGATGACGACGTCCAGGGAGGGCCTCCTAGTTAGAAGATAGATTTTTGGTTCATTAGAGTGGGCCCGATAATCAAGTAAAGCCCATCATGGGATCTTATGATCGGGGCCCACTAGTCGAATTAAGTTCATACTTTAGGTTTTGCTTATTTATATTATTTAGAACATCATGAACGCTTTAGATTTCTTTTTTTTTATTTTTATTTTAGTTTACTTCATTGCCAAGTAATAGGTTGCGTACATGGCGCGAGTTTTGGGGTATAAAGTTTTCTTATAAATAGGCACTCCTTGTAGTTCTTTTGATTTATTGAAGTTTAATAAAAAAAATTGCAAGTTTTTTCTACTCCCTGAGTTTCTGAGTTGTGGAAAAATTCAAGTGGGTGCGAAGCCCTACCCGTTCCAGCCCATTTTTCCTGCCTCTACCTCTCATACCTACTATTTCCGACCTTTCTTCCCAGCCTCTACCTCTCATACCTAGCCTTCACACACCTAGAAAGGAAATAGAGGATATCCTGGACTATCAGATAGTTTCAACGTCGGACGGCGGGTTTCAAAAGTACTTGGTTAAATGGAAGTCACGCCCAGCTTCAGACAGCGCGTGACTCATTGAGGAGCTTCAGAGACTTGATCCTGACATCCTGGAGCGGTTCAGGAGTTTTATTTCGCCAGTAGCGAAATCTTCGCAGCCGGGGAGAATTGATGAGGACATCAAGCGCACACGCGCACGCACACCACCCCCTACGCACGTACGGAAGGAGAGGGAGGGCCCCATCGTCGATCTGGCTCGATGACGATGTCCAGGGAGGGCCCCCTAGTTAGAAGACGGATTTTTGGTTCATTAGAGTGGGCCTGATAATCAAATCAAGCCCATCATGGGATCTCATGATCGGGGCCTACCAGTCGGATTAAGTTCATACTTTAGGTTTTGCTTATTTATATTATTTAGAACATCATGAACACTTTAGATTTCGTTGTTTGGTTTTTATTTTAGTTTATTTCATCGCCAAGTAATAGGTTGCGGACATGGCGCGAGTTTTGGGGTATAGAGTTTTCTTATAAATAGGCACCCCTTGTAGTTCTTTTGATTCATTGAAGTTTAATAAAAATTCCTGCAAGTTTTTTTCTACTCTCTGAGTTTCTGAGTTGTGGAAAAATTCAAGTGGGTGCGAAGCCCTCCCTTTTCGAAGGGCTAACTACCATGATGCGAAACCACATTTATCCCCATCCGCCCTTACCCTCTATCATCCACATTTCCCCCCTTCTACAATCAACTTTGCTTTGAATCCGCCAGTTTTTGCAGCAATTCTTCTCCCTACAGCCAGTTTCCAGAATCTGGCCCTGCAGGAGGGCTGAAACTTCAGCGGAGCACCACGCACAGACCGCATCTCAGATCGAGCTGAAAATCAAGGGTTTTGGAGTCCTCCCCTGGCCGACCAGACCCTAGGAGTTGGTTCGGGGAATTGGGCTACACTCGCACGTGCGGCCAAGCTCCCACGCATGTGCGCCAGGCCCTGGCCCGCTGTCCGCACGCGCGGACTATCCCGGGTTCAAGTTTCCTCCTTATTTTTCCCACCCTAGATTGCATTATCCCTAACTTATTTGCCCCTTTTTTCACCTCAGGGTTCCTTGAATTGAAATTGGGGAATCCCTTGGATTAAAGACTGATTGCTGTGCACGTATGGCTGAATTTTATTTCCCGCTGAGCATTGTTTGGTCTATAATTTTACTTGATCCAGCCCTAGCATGTGTAGGCTTGGACCCGTGCAGATTCCCCTTATTTGAATGCTTGTGCTTTTGTGTAGGATGTGGAATTAATATGGAATGTTTTGAATTAGTATGATCTAAAGCCTGAGATCTTGCATATCATATTTGAATTTCATGTCCTGCATCAGTTGGCATGGTCTGGAGGTTGGGAAGGAGATAAAGGCAATTTGGCAGCTGTGCTTGTTGGTGGGCGCGGTTGGGGAAGAAAGGAATGGGGGTTGCTTTTGAAATAGAGCCACACTCCAGAATGGGTGATAACGGGAGTGACGGGTTTTGTTATTGAATGGATTTGGTAGGGTGTGTGGTTGCTCCCCTTTCTTTGTATAGTGTTTTGTGCCAGCTCGACGCTCTGTTTTATGAAATTACCGTCACCTTTCAAAAAAAAAAAAAAAGGAAAAAGAAAGAAAAGAAAAAACAATGAACACTTTATGCTTAAAAAAATTGATGTGTCCTGCACCTGTGTTAGACACATGTCAGAGAGAGATCGACCAGGCCATTATGAGTGAACCTTAATTTCTTCTTCCATCTTGTAATTATGCATCACTAAAAAATAAAATATTTATATGGTCCTAATGTATTTCTTTTTTTGTGGATATGTTCTTTTACACCTTATGCATGTACAAGTTAAAAATTTATGTAATTATCATTTTACAACATCATTATATATCTATATGGGCACTGGTGTTCGAGTTGTCGGTATCGCTACAAGTTTCGTTGGCCGGAGATAAAGATATAATATTGTCATCGTCGATAATATCGCCGATAACCGGAAATGCGGAGAAAATGGGAAAACATGTGGATAACGATGGAATTTTTTAGTGAAACTTCAGGACATGCCTAAATATACATATTTGCATATTCAAGAATTAAAAAATTACAAAAAATGCATTAAATAATAAGTTTTCATTTAATGGGGCCCAAAAAGCATGCGTTGCTATAAAAAATCACTCTAATAACTAAAATGAGTATATATAATATAAATGCAACTAGCATATAATAATTAGTACATGTAAAAGTAAATGAATTCAAAAATTAAATGTATTTTTCTTAACGGTAATGTAGAATGTTGGTCCTACTTGGGAGTTAGGACAAACATACATTAGATCCACCACATCTATTAGGTGGGCCGTCACATTTTGATGCAGGATATGAAATTAAATATGACATGCAAGATTTCAAGCTTTAGATCATACCAATTTTAAACAACCACAGAATTCCACATCCCACATACGATCAAACGTTTAACAAGGGGAATCTACGGGGGTCCAAGCCTACACACGTTTAGGGCTGGAAAATAAAATTATAAACCAAACAATGCCCAAAGGAGTGTAAGATTCATCCACTCTTGCTAAGGATTGTTCCCCAATTCAAGAGATTCACAATGTTTCAATTCGGGGAAAGTCTAAGGTTTGCAAAAGTCAGAAAACTTGAAATTTGAGATTATCTAGGGTTAAGGTTAGGGATTTAAGGCAAGCGAGGAGTGAAATAGGGGAGAGAAAAACCTGAGACAATCCACACATGTGGATAGCAGCCCAGCCTAGACGCACGTGCGTGGGTTCCTGTCCGCACGTGTGTGGGGCCTATGAAACTAGAAACGACTAGCTAGGGGTTGGTTAGCTAGGGAAGGTCCACCCTCACGCCAAGTTTCACGTCGATCCGCGGTCCGATGTGTGTCTAGTGCTCCGCCGAAGTTTTTGCCCCCTGGTGGGCCAGAATCTGAAAATCTGCTGTAAAGGAGAATTTGGGTGCAAAGAAAAGATAAATCTGAAGATGGGAAGGCTGTGGGGACGATTTGGGATGGTTGTAGCTTCGCACCATGGTAGTTAGCCCTTCGAGGAAGGGAGGGTTTCATACCCAATTAGCTTCTTCAACTCCTAGGAATAGAGAAGAAAAAATGCAGAATTTTATTCATAAACTTCAATGAAAAAAACTACCTGGGGTTGCCTATTTATAAGAAAACCCTAAACCCCAAAAGCCGCGCCATGTGCGCACACTATTACTTAGAGACGAAGTAACAAAAATAACAGCTAATCAACACAATCAAAACCGTTCATTATGTTCTAATAACGATAATAACCAAAACTTAAAATCCTAAATCATTTATGATAGTGGGCCACGATCATAAGATCCAATGGTGAAATCCCTATGATGATCGGGTCCACTCCAATGCTCCATAGCACGACCCCCTAACTAAGAGGTCCTCCATAGATGTCATCGTCGATCCAGATCGATAGTGGGGCCTTCCTCCTTGAGTACGTGCATAGGGTGGGGGGCGTGCGCTTGTGCATGATGTCTCCATCAACTCTCCTCGGCTGCAAAGATTTCGCCACTGGTGAAACGAAACTCCTGAACCGCTCCAAGATGTCAGGATCAAGTCACTGGAGCTCCTTCTCAGTGAGCCACGCACTGTCTGAAGTTGGGCGTGACTTTCACTTGACCAGGAACTTTTGAAATCCACCATCCGACGTCGATACTATCTGATGGTCCAAAATATCCTCTATCTCCTCTCTGTGTGTGGGAAGGGTAGGTATGAGAGGTAGAGGTTGAGAAGATGGGTCGGGAAGAGGCCATGAATCAAGGGAAAGGTTTGGGGAATCAGGATGGCTCGGTGCAAGGCTGGATAATGTATTAGTGGTTCCTTGAAATGCAACTAGATCCTCCACATTGAATATGGAACTAATTCCCATGGAAGGTGGAAGATCTTCCACATACGCATTGAGATCGTTTCATTTTATAATTTTGAATGGTCCAGCATTATGCGCGTGTAATTTACGGCTCCCTGAGAGTACCCCTCTGGCCTAATGCGGACTATCACAGAGTTCCCTACATTGAATTTCTTGAATCGTTTATGTTGGTCTGAAGAAATTTTGTAATGTTCATTACTAGTATTGATCTTTCGCCTGATTTCTTGATACAATGAATGAATGTGATGTGTAAAGGATTGCAAACTCTGATGACCTATGGGATAGGGACATAGGGACAAGATCAATAGGCTTCCTGGGAACAACATCATACCAAAGTGTGACTTTATATGATCCAAACTGAATAGGAACAAGACAACGGTATGAGATTGGACTGAAAGTTTCATCAACCCAAGACATTTTGTAGGGTTGAGGATGAGCTTCAAACTTCAAGCCCAATTGGCTCACAGTACCAGTTGATGCAACGTTGGTACAACTACCATTATCTACGATCATCTCGCAGCTCTTATCACCACATTTTACGTGAGTATAGAGGGTCGTGTTGCGGTGCCAATCGTCGGTATTCTTTGCTTGTGCAAAGGCGCGACGCACAACTGCCAGGGTCGCAGATTCTTATGCTCCCTCTTCCTCATCATTAGGGGTTTCTGCTGACTCATATTCTTCCTCCTCACCGTCACTTTCTGGTTGCACTACTTATACTTGCCCATCAATAAGGAACAGCTTGGTGCCTTCTCTCGTGCCACACCGGTGGGCAAAGTGACCAAACCCCTGATATCTAAAACTCCTAGTCCCATCACTTTTACGCGAGCTAGACCCGACAACTCCTTTACCCTTATCATCCTTGGGCTTAGATTGAACACCACTAAAAGGCTTGTATTGATATCCAGAGCTAGGCTTAGCCCCAGAAGGGTTGGCCTTAGCGCTAGAATTGCGAGGCTCAAACCGCCTGTCCACAGGTGTTTTGAGGTATTGCTCGACCTCCAACACTATTTGATACATTTGTTCAAGAGTGTCTATGTCCTTGGCGAGCAACTCTCTCCTAATGTCAGAACGGATGCCCGTCTTAAATCGAGCAGGAGTAAATATGGGATCCTCATCAACTTCACACCGGGTGAAGTACTTTTCGAACTTCTCAATGTATTCAGCCACACTCATGGAACTTTGTCAAAGAGACTGCCATTCTTTAACCAACCTCAAGTGATAGGAGAGAGGTACTTTTCCTTAAGAGTTTCTTTCATTTCTCCCCAGTGGATTATTGGGGGCTCCCTCGACCTTTCTTTCTTTTGCTCCACAGTAGACTAAAACCTCTTTGCTTGGTCCACAAGCTTCATCTTGGCAAATCGGACTCAACGAGCATCCGACATATCGTACCACTCAAAATAGTAGTCCATATCTGCCAACCAATATAGAAAAGCTTTAGAGTCCAAGTGGCCATCAAACGTAGGGGCCTCTACTCTAACTCCCTAGAGGAGTCGCGCATCTGGGTCATACTGATCATGATGCCCCTCGCGGGGTGGGTGCACGAGTGTGTGCTCATGACCAATTCCTTGGCCGCCTACATTCCTTTGTCTATCCTCCTGACCACCTGCCTAAAATTGGGCATCTTCCCCAATGGTGGGGTTTGCCCGGGCGGAGGTCTCTAGTTGGGGTAATGCGCACATTAAGCTGTTCAAAGCGTAGTTCAATACGTTGTTCCAAGCGCCTACCCAAAGACTCAAACTGTCAGGTTATATTGTTCATTGACTCTTGCAATTGCTCTATGTTTAGTGTAGGGTGCAAGCCAAAACCACGACCAGTACGTGTGGGCATACAACTACTCACTCAACTCAAAGATCCTCTAATAGACTATATGCATCTAAATGGGACTAAATGATCCTATAGCATTTTATATGAGGGAAACTACACAATGCTACTAAAATTCCAGCAACATAACTGCGCAAATAGTTCGTTAACAGAAAATTCAGCCATGAAAATTGGGGATTTTCTGACAACAAAAAATTCAGCAGTCCATGTTGTGAATGATGGGTCCTAAACAACCCTATATGATGAGACTTGATGCAAAATAGACGTGAATAGACTAAACCCTAAACATGCAATGCATTCCCCTATGAAAACCCTAAGCTCTGATACTAAATTTGATGCAGGACATGAAATTAAATATGACATGCAAGATTTCAAGCTTTAGATCATACCAATTTTAAACAACCACAAAATTCTACGTCCCACATACGATCAAACATTCAACATAGGGAATTTATGGGGGTCCAAGCCTACACACGTTTAGGGCTAGAAAATAAAATTATAAACCAAACAGTGCCCAAAGGAGTATAAGATTCATCCACTCTTGCTAAGGATTGTTCCCCAATTCAACAGATTCACCATGTTTTAATTCGGAGAAAGTCTAGGGTTTGCAAAAGTTGGAAAACTTGGAATTTGAGATTATCTAAGGTTAGGGTTAGGGATTTAAGGCGAGAGAGGAGTGGAATAGGGGAGAGAGAATAACCTGAGATAGTCCACACGTGTGGACAACAGCCCAGCCCAGACGCACGTGCGTGGGTTCCTGTCCGCACGTGTGTGGGGCCCACAAAACTACAAACGGCCAGCTAGGGGTTGGTTGACCATGGGAGGTCCACCCTCACGCCAAGTTTCACGTCGATCCACAGTCTAGTGTGTGCGTAGTGCTCCGTCGAAGTTTCGGCCCCCTGGTGGGCCAGAATCTAAAAATCTGCTGTAAAGGAGAATTGGGTGCAAAGAAAAGATAAATCTAAAGATGGGAATGCTGTGGGAGATGATGGATGTGGGGACGATTTGGGATGGTTGTAGCTTCGCACCATGGTAGTTAGCCCTTCAAGGAAGGGAGGGTTTCGCACCCAATTAGCTTCTTCAACTCCGAGGAATAAAGAAGAAAAAACGCAGAATTTTATTCATAAACTTCAATTGAAAAAACCTACATGGGGTTGCCTATTTATAAGAAAGCCCTAAACCCCAAAAGCCGCGCCATGTGCGCACACTATTACTTAGAGACGAAGTAACAAAAATAACAACTAATTAACGCAATCAAAACCGTTCATTATGTTTCTAATAATGATAATAACCAAAACTTAAAATCCTATATCATCTATGGTAGTGGGCCACGATCATGAGATCTAATGGTGGAATCTCTATGATGATCGGGTCCACTCTAATGCTCAATAGCACGGTCCCCTAACTAAGAGGTCCTCCGTAGATGTCGTCATCGATCTAGATCGACGATGGGGCCTTCCTCCTCCTTGAGTATGTGTGTAGGGTGGGGGGCATGCGCGTGCGCATGATGTCCCCATCACATTTTCACTATATATCATTAAATTATATCAAATAAAACACTTAATTAGGCTAAATAAAGGTGTAAAATTATCTTAAAACTCTAAATTTAAGTTTAAATAAACGGTTTGGAAAAATGGATGAACGGCGTAGATAAAATACAAACATGATAGTGGGGCCCGAAGAGCACCGTCCAATAGCCACTGGCAACACAACGTCAATAGGCCACCCACGTCGGGAATGGTTAGGTGTTACCTGGTTAACAACTTAGTGGGTGTTACCCCTACAGCGGGGCCCACCTTGATAATTTGTCGAATATCCATGCCGTTCAACCGGTTCTACAGTCCATTTTAGGACCAGGTACCAAAAACTATGCATATCTAAATCTCAAATGGACCACACCACCAGAAATAATGGTGATTAAGTGCCTCACCATTAAAAATTCCAAAGGACCCATCGTAAAGTTTTCATAATGTTTATTTGCAATCCAACTTCTTTATAAAGTCAAGAAGATCTGGATGACGAGAAAGTAGAAAGATTAGATTGATCCAAAAATATTTTGGCCTACGAAAAGGTTTTAATAGTTATTCATCACTTTTTCCATTGGTATGGTCCACCTGCGATTTGGATCTTCTTATGATTTGGGATCTCCTCCTAGAATGAGATGTAAAAATAGATGGACGACATGGATACATAGAAAATACATCAAGGTGGGCCCCACATGGTTAGAGTAACACCCACCAAGCTGTTACCCGGGTAAAAACTAATCTGCTCCCATTCACATCCAGGCGGAAATTGGATTGTGCATGCTTTTATCCTATTGAGTAAACTCTATTGGGCTCACCGCAAATGTATGTACTATGTAGTTTATCCATGTCGTCTATCCGTTTTTCCATCTCATTTTAGGACTTGAGCTCAAAATTAAAGCATATCTAATGCTTAAGTGGACCACACCACATGAAACAGTGGGAATAATGATTTCCATTGTTGAAACCTTCTTAGGGCCCATAGTGATGTTTATTTGTCATCCAACCTATTCATAAGGTCACACGAACATGGATGAAGAGAAAACAGAAATATAAGGCTGATACAAAACTTTTGTCGCCCTTGAGAAAAAGAATTTTTCTATGGTAAACGTTCAATTCACACAATTTCCTGTGGTGTGGTCCACCTAAGCTTTGGATATGCTTCATTTTTGGGCTCGTGCCTTAAAATTATCTAATAAAATGGATGGGTGGAGTGGATCAAATACATTAATCATGGTGGGTCCCACAGAGTTTACTCAATACGCAATCCGCTTCCATTCGACGTGGTTTGGTTGGATCCCCGAATCTACCGAGGTCGGCGGATCCCTAATTGTGGGGCCCACTGTGAAGTATGTGCCTTACATCCACACCGTTCATCATATATGGCGACTCATTTTAATGCATGATTTGAAAATTGAACCAGATCCAACTCTTAAGTGAACCACACCACAGGAATTGTGTGAATTGAACGCGTACCATTAAAAACTTCTTGGGGGCCACAAAAATTTTGAATCAGGCTGATATTTGTTTTATCCCTTCATCCATGCCTTTGTATATTTATGAAAAGGTTTGATGACAAATAAACATCATTGTGGGCCCTAGGAAGGTTTCAATGGTGAAAATCATTATTCTCATTATTTCTTGTGGTGTGGTCCACTAGAGCTGTGGATATGCTTTAATTTTGGGATTAACCCCTAAAGGAAAAATGAATGGACGGCATGGATAAATCACATACATTCACGGTAGGCCCAGAGAGTTCACTCAATACGATAAAGCGTACGATATAGTCCACTTCCAAAATTCCGAAGCTTTAAAAAAAAAATGGCTTTTGTTTGTGAAGAGGGGTTTTGGCCGAAGAAAGGGGGATTTTCGATTGAGGGTTTCAAAATCCTATATCCAACAAAAATCAGAAAAAAATCTCTCAAAATCCCCTATTCTTTGCCGAAATCATGTATTTGTGGCATCAATCTTCCAATCGAAAGAAGGGAAAATTTCAGGTTTTTTTTTTTTTTTTACCTCTATCGAAGACGGGAGCTGTCGATTGATGCCCACGAGATTCTCTTCTTCCGAGTTCCGATCAACCATCAACCAGGTATCACCGAAATAAAAGGTTTTTTTTTTTTTTTTTTTTTGATTTTTACCTATTATCGAAAAAAGAGGTAGTTGGCTACAACTTTTCCGTGATAGGTTACGTGGTTGGTGGCTACAATTGATATTGTCAGAGAGAATCCAAAATTATCGACAATATTGCTGATATTTCGCCGATAATCCAAAGAGAAACGAAAAATTGGGGTTTCGGTGTCACTAGTCTAGCGACACCAATATTATCAGCATTTCATCAGCAATGCGAACCTTGATGGGCACCTCAGGATGTTACGGTTTTACAGGGTCCCTTGTGCCAGACACCTAATTCCCATGTCCAACACTGCCAGATGTCCATGTCCAAGTTACATAGATGCAATCACATAATCTTTAATACCTTTCTTTTCCTACTTCTAGTACAAACAATCACTTTTGCGATGAGATAATGCCTTTCTGTTTGAATTATTTGGTTGAATCATAGCTATCTTCTCTACTGAACAAGTATTAATGTTTATCTGAGTCATTCATATCTTGGATCTCATCTCAGGTAGCCTAGGAGGGCTTTCTTCTATCAATTTGTCTAACTGCTACTTGGATTCCACTAAAACCAAATGCGGTAGACTAGAAGCATCGTATGGGATGAGAAGAGCTTGGATAAGGCAGAAAGCAGTACGGTTTGCAGGTTTACTGCAATTGCGGAGATCTGCAGATTCATTAACTGTAAGCTGCGGTCCATCTTCTGAAAGTATGTTCTTGTCACTTTCAGTGCTTATTTTTGCATTATCAAATATCCATTTATATGCTACCTCAACATTTCAGCAATATATGTAGTGTAAGCTGGATATGTAGCCCCAAATAAAGCATGGATTATGTGGTTCTGAGCCTTAGGAAACACAGATTGCATGGGTTTGCAATATTGCTGATGTGGGGTCCATGAATTGGTAATCCAGACCTTTGATCTGATGGGCTCTACCATGTCTGGGGAAATGCATAAAAATCATGGGTTGAAGATTGTACCTGCAATCTATGCCTGTGGATTGAAAGGTAATGAAAAAACGTGTGAACTGTCCACATTCAATGGAAAAAGAGCCAAAATTTGGAGGGTTAGGATATTCTTATCTGGGGAGTTTTGGGGCATCCTCTATCCATCACAGGCCTATCAGATCAGTTGTCTGGATCACCAAACCATGGGCTCCACATGCATGGAACTGGGTGCATCAACAAACTGTTTTTATTTATTTATTTATAATAATGTCAGGATCATGTAATTCCTCTTTCATTTTGATATAAAGGTGACTTCTTAACTATCTATCCAACACACACCACACACCTAAGCTTAAAATTGGACACTGGCCATTTGGTTTTAACCATCTGATGCCATCTGTTGAGTTTGGACTGCTGACGATTTTCTTTTTAACTGTCGACTTGATGGTCACTTATTGGTTGGTTAGGATCTTGATGATTGTCCTATATGCATGACTTCCTGGATATGGTCCATTTGCAATGGGTTCCATGGTTTGGACGGTCTAGATTGACATACATGGGTTCCACATCTATGGTAGATCAATCACTTCCATTTAAGAAATGGTGGAAAACACACATCATGCTCTCAAGTCTAGCCCATTCAAGATTGCAATGATGGGGAGGTGCTCCATAATGTTTGGTTTAGTTGGACAGAATTCTGGGCTGCATTATACATATGCAGCCCACAATTTGATTAATTCCCAATGATTTGTGTCAATCAATTTCAACTAATTAAGCTAATGTGCTCAGCAGCTGTGAAAAATTTAGGGGATGATTTGGAAGAAAAGAAATCCATCAGTTCAACGGGTCATGTCATTCCAAATTCATTACAGGTATGTTTTCCATCAACGTGCCTTTGTGAATAGTATGAAATCTGATATCCAGATCTATTATTCTGCAGATGCATCTAAAAGATTTTTTATTTTATGTTTTGGTATATAATATATAGTCTGGTCCATTGACAATCAAACATTTGATGTTTGCTGAACTTGAGATCCAGTCATTTGACATGTGATCGTTTCTTGTGAGCAAATCCAGCATTGGATTCAATTAGATTGATCACGGAAGAATTGGTATTTTATGCATGAATATAATTGGAAACAATTCCGTCTTAATTTTCATGTATTTATATGTGTACTCTTTTATTCCCTATGCTTTTATGAATGCGTATCTTGTTATCATTTTGTATTGGTTACTATGCTTTTACAATGTAGTATCTATACAATAATTATCTTTTACCATTTTCATGTTACTTTACAGATCAGTTAGGATCTGGTTTTGATCACCATGTGATGCACCCAAACATGTTTCTATGTTTGTGTCATGTTGTGACATTTCCTTTCACATTTTTTAATTCCGTATCGTCGAATGTGAAGGGTCCAAAATCAAGGCTGACCTGCTGAACAGGTGAGGACGCATGCACGATGTATGTGGACGTTGGCTGATCTATTTTAACTGTCGAATTTATTGTTCACATGTGGTCCACCTGATGAGCGAACTTCCTACTTTGGGCCAGAGTATCTTTGCAGTTGTCCCACACCTGATTGGTGGCCCTGATCTTAGATACAATTCCCATGCTGTTACACTGTTCCACGAAGAGATCCTTGGTCCTATTCATGCAAATGACCTTTGCAGGGATTTTTTGGTTTTTTTTTTTTCTTTTTTTCTTTTTTTTTTCTTTTTTTGTTTTTTTGATGTAGTACCAATTCATCCAAATTTCTTTACAGGTGGAATCTTTGCTCACACAAATCTGTGATACATCTACTATAGCAGAGTTCGAACTAAAAGTAAGAGATTGTCTTTCTAACCTGAAGCAGAAATTGTGATTGCTGATTTGGTTTCTCTGATAAGAAAACGCAGGTTTTTTTTATTTTTTATTTTTTCTAACTCTCTTCTTTTTATGTTTAGCTTGGTGGCTTTCGGCTATATGTCACAAGGGATTTGAAGGGGAAAAGTGAACCGCTACTTCCTCCCAGTCCCCCTCCAATCAATACAAATGTTGCTGTTGAGACTCCTGATTTGAACGGATCAGTCACTACCCCGTCCTTAGCACTCTCTAAGCCAAAACCTTCTATAGGCGGAATCCAGAGGTTGCTTGAGACAGCTACAGATGAAGGGTTGGTGATACTTCAGTCCCCAAAGGTGAGATTTTGCAGAATTTTACTCATTTGGTTCTTTCAAGGCCTCACTATTAACACCTTATTTATGTAGGTGGGCTATTTTAGAAGATCTCGGACTATAAAAGGGAAGCGGGCACCTCCACCATGTAAAGAGGTACCCATTAGCTGATCTTTGTTAGACAGAGCCAGTTATGTATTCTGTTATTTAGAAAACTTCCAAACTTGGTGCTTGGACATGAAGTTCGACCAACTTAATTGGTTTGGTGGGGATCAAAGCACCATGTTTCAAAAAATCGTAGCACTAGTAGATTTCTGGAAAATCTAAACTTGGCTGGTTATTATATAAACTCAGATGAGTTTATGCAAGGCGAAAATTGGAAGTTTTCCTTTCTGGTCTGTTGTTTCATTTTTCTTTGTTGTTTCCTCTTAATTCAGGGAGCTATTTTTGTAAATTTCAAGAACATCGTTGAAACCAATGCTTTTAAATCTGGACTGGGCCCAGACCCATTTTCATTGGTGGTTTGGTCCGACCAGGTTAACCTGTTCCGACCTGGGACATCTGCTTAAAGTCTAATTAAAAAGAAAAGAAAAGCAAAGCTGTGGGTAGTAAGCTTACATTCTTTCAAGAAAATTTGTAACCATTACTTGACCCCCAATCTGACCTGATTTGATGGCCCGTTCCAGACTAAACTGGTATGATTAAGTTCGATCCGAGTTTATAAACATTGCCTGAAACGCTTCTCTCCATCCACCAGAATCATCCCCCTTATATAACCCAAATATACTTTACTCTTTGCATTCCTTCTCTCCTCGGTTTGCATGTACACAGGTTGCTGTGTACTGTCTATAACCTAAATTTGGCCCACCTACGCAGATCTGTTGATCTTCCTTTTTTCTAGGTACCATTCTCCTCTCCTAAATCATTCACATGAGTAGCAAAAAACTCTAATCCAAACCCTATAATTTTGCTTCCTAAACCTGATTGTCCTCTTTATGTATGGTATTCAAGCACTACAAGTTCCTAGCTGCTCATTTATTGATTTCTTTTATTGATTTACATTTTTCTTAAAACAATTTTCATTTTTCTAGTGAGGATGACATGGTTTCTTTCTTGTTGTTATTTAGAGTACTGCCTGTAATTTCGGGCATTTCAAACTTTCAGAGGAAATTTATCTTGTTTTATAAAGATTGTAGGTTTTTGTTAAATGGATGATTATGACAAGGAATTAATCTTTCCTACGACTGAACATTACCTCCTCATGATGATTTCGTTACTAAAATAAACAGATTCGAATTGTTGCAATTTCTGTGTCACTTACATTTACAATTGGGTTCCGCTATAAATGAAAATTTCATTTATTTAAAGTCATTCAAATGTTCGTTAACGGTGAGGTTTAATATCAAAGGAGTTTATTCAAATCGGGTTATTATTAATTTTTCTACATCCAATCCACTAGAAATAGTTGTCTACAATTGAGTGTTAAATTGTAGAGCAAAGCTGTCCTGGTTAAGCATGCTAGAACAATTGAGTATTTTATACAATATAAAGGGATACATGAACTAATTTTATAGATTTCCTATGTCAATGTGGTTGTTCATGGGAATGAAAGCCTGCTTCATACTTCTCTTGAAACATTAATTTACCCTTTTCACTGGATCCCATCCATTTCTTTGGTGTCGCTTGATTTTGACATATGATTGAAGAAATAAGACGAGACCTTAAAAACAAGAAAAAAGGGCAGTACAAAGTATGTCAAAACCAAAAAGGCAGACAGCTTTTATTTTCCCATTATCATTATTGCGCTTTTATGTTTTCTTAACAGAAGCAAGCAGTGAAGGAAGGACAAGTACTTTGTTACATTGAACAGCTTGGCGGCGAGATTCCGATTGAGGTTCGTATCTCAACTTACTGCCGGCTGTGGGCGCATGGTTTTTCGCTTTTCTTGTTTCTCTGATCAAAATGGAAACTCTTCGACTTCAATCTTCTGGTTGCTTTTCTGTCTGGAGATATTTCTGGGTCCTAATGCATCAGGACAAGAATACAATATTCCCAGTCCATATAGGTTGAACTCATTTGCTGATCAGGACCATTGATCTATTGGGCCTCATCATGGATGAGGATGACCCTCAAAATATCTGATATTGGAACATCCTGAGGCTTCTATTTGTGGCCTACAAATAGAGGTTTAAGGAGTTGGGGGAGAAGGCCAAAGGTTGGATATATGTCTGGAGGATTTTTTGAGTTTTGATGCATCCCCCATTCACTTGGGAGCCTATCATATCAATGGTCTAGATCACCAGTGAGGGGCCCCCACTTTATGAATAAGTGTGTCAGTGCAACATTTACAACCTGATGCATCAGGACCTGAAAATAATTCCTCTACATTTCTTCGTAAGCAGCTATTTGTATTCCATTCTGGATAAAGCAAAAGCTTATTTGTTACTACCTGTTTCCAGTCAGATGTATCAGGGGAGGTAATCAAGATATTAAGAGATGATGGCGGTATGTACCTGATGAATTCTCTCGTCCTTTCCGTTATATATTTTACTGTTACAATGAAAATATATTGGAAATAATTGAGTCAGTCACCTTCCCCCACAATGAGTTCAGAGCTAGATCATAGTGATGCTTCCCTCCCGTTTTTCAAGTCATGGTATCTCATCTACCATATCCCGCATACATGTATGCCAATCCGGACTGTCTAACTTGTGGGCCCAATATGAATGGTGGCCTGAAATCTGTATTGACTGAACAACCAGAATCCATCTGATTTTGTTATCGAGTTTGGACTGCTGACCATTTTAGTTTCAACCATCCATTTGACAGCCACAGATTGGATGGTTAGGAACATTTGTTGTTTGTGACTTTCGCGGCTATACCCCCAATGGACCTCTGACGATTTGGATGTCTGGATTGACACATACGTATGCTGCTTGCATTGTAAATGAGACACAGACACGCCAACTTAAAACCCAAGAAAAAAAAAAAAGGAAAGGAAAAAAGAAAAGACTGCTACTGGAGTCATGCCCAGGAATTGAATAAACATATTCTCTAATTATGAAAATTGAATATTGTATATTGGGTCTCCTCAATGGATGGTTTGTTAAATTCCTGAAGTACCTACGTTCCAATATTCCATTTGCATGCGGCATTTGCACGGATTAGTTTTTTTCAGTTTATGGTATGCAATTTGCAAATTGGTTTCTTGGAGTGGATATTTTGTCTAACAAAATCATCTATTTCTTTTTGAGTGAAAATTACTCTTCAGAACCTGTCGGGTATGGAGATGCTCTTATTGCCATACTGCCATCTTTCCCGGGGATTAAGAAGCTTCAGTAGATTGTTTGATTTATCAATTCTTTAATTATATCCATTTCATTCTAGTAAATGTTTTGTTTTGTTTTGTTTTTGTTTTTTTTTTTTTTTTTTGATTGAAGTGCAATGTAATGTATTTCAAGTACTGCTATAATCAGACAAATTGGGTTAGAAATTAATCAGATGTTCTTTTTCCACCTTAAACGTGGAACTTCCAAATTGTGGACCCGATAATGGGTGGAGCTAGGTCTGAAAATCATGCTGGCCTGACAATGTTAGCCACCGTTTTTTGCCAGTTAAACTTGGACCCTTGACTATTTCCCCTCAGCCATCCATTTATGGTCACCCATTGGATGGTTGGGGTTATTTGATCAGTGAGACTTTTGGGCTATGCTCCATAGTGGACCCCGCAATTTGGGCGGGTTAGATTGGTCTGCATCTATGCCGCTTGTATGAGTAACCCAAATGATTCATCCCCGGCACGCAACTTGATTCGACTCGTGACCAATGTGTCCTAGCCATAAATCCATGGTGACAATGGGCCTGGCCTGGTGGGTCCAAGGTGTTATTGTCCAGGCCGGATACAGGTTGGCTCGGGCCTGCAAGAGAGGCATGGGAGCCGCATATCGGCCTAGTTTTGAAGGCCAATTAACAAATGGGTTGGGCTCCATATGTCCAGAAGCTGAGAACAGATGAAACTTGGGTTTGAAATCAGAGGCCCTATCAGGTCCAGCTTGGGATGATCGTAACGTGGCCTCTTTTTGATGAACGATGCATTGGATCTTGCCCGTGCTTTTACTGCTTTTCCTACATAGACCCATTGTAAGCCCAGGTTCAGGCTCATTAGTGCTAGTGTGTGAAAATGGGCTCTGAAGTTCATGTTAGTAAATGGGTCAGGCCTTTCATCCCAATGGCCCCCACAAATGGTCGTCTCAAAAAGGTTTTTTGTTTGAGATATCATATCAATTTTGTAAAATGGTCCATCAAAGAGGTGGTTATTCTAATGGATGGCTTAGATCAATGAGCACATTTACTTGTGAGTGCTGATGAATGCCGACTGAGATCAACGTGCACATTCATTAAGGGGTCGTTTGGATGCCACTTAAAAACTCAAGGGATCCGAACCGTTCACTGCTGGTCCACTCATCAAGTGAGGCACAGACTCTAGATTGATTAGAAACGTTTTCCGAACCGTTCACTGCTTTTATGCATGTGTGGCCCACCGGATTAGTGCAATGCTATGACTTTTGTGCGGAGTTAACTACATATGAGGCCCACCCGATGCATTGTTGGATGTTACACGTGTGGCAGGTGTGGCTGTGTAGAGGTGTCGTGGGCTTAGTAAATGCTCGTCTAATGCAGATGGACTGGATATGAATAAGGCTGGCAATGGGTGGGGCCAGGGCCCAGCAAACTTGATATTTTGAATAGGCCCGACCCAAAGACAACGCCAGACCTAGATATGAAATTTACAAGGGGAAAATGTGCCAGGTCCAAGCAAGTCCTAGCCTGATAGATAGGCTGAAGTCATGAGTCAAGGTCCAAACCAGTCCAAGAGCCAAGGAATAGGGCTTGACTGGAATGGGTCTAGACCAAAACAATCGATCGAGCCTGGGCTCTATCCGAGCTTTTTGAGGGACCCTCTCAATCGATTGACTCCCAATCTAATCGTATGCAGATTGCCTCTTGTAGTCCTGCCCCTGCTTGGACAAACTTGGTCTAGGGAGGAGCTTTGTGGGGCCCACCATGATGTATGGGTTTTATCCACGCTGTTCATTCATTTTGCCATATCATTTTAGGATATGAGCCCAAAAATGAGGTAGAACCAAGGCTCAAGTGGACCACACCACAGGAAGCAGTGGATAATGACGCACACGGTGGAACCCTTCTTAGGGCCCACCATGATGCTTATTTTCCATCCAACCTGTTCATAAGGTCAGGTAGACCTGGATGAAGGGAAAACGCAAATATCAGTTTGATCAAAACTTTGGCAGCTCCCAAGAAGCTTTTAATGATAGGTGTTCAATCCCCACTGTGTGATCCATTTGAGTGTTGGATCTACCTAATTTTTGGGCTCAATGCCTTAAATGATCTGGAAAAATGAATGGACGGCATAGATGAAGCCCATTCATCACGTTAGTCTAGGCAGAGTCATCCCATTCATCGTGGGCATAGGCCCGGTCAACCCCCAAGATGGGGCCCACATTTCCATCCCTCTCACAAGTTTAGGGACGCGGATCAGGGGTGTTGCGAACACCGTCCTCAGCCTCTGTAGGTTGATGCGTGGGGTGCTGTGGGGCCAACGTGATTTACTTGCTTTATATCCACGCCGTCCATCCGTTTTGCTACCTCATTTTAGGATATAATCAGGAAAATAAAGCATATCCTAAGCCCAAGTGGACCACATCATAGGAAATATTGGTGATTGAACGCCTACCACTAAAAACTTCTTGGGCCACAAAAGTTTTGGATGGGGCTGATATTTATGTTTCCATTCATCAAGTCTGAGTCACCTTATCAACAGGTTGGATGACAAATAAACATTATGATGGGCCCTTAGAAAGGTTTCAACGATTATCCCACTGTTTCTAGAAGTGTGTTACGATTGAGCTGTGGATCTGCTTCATTTTTTATTTCATCGCTTAAACTAAGTTGTAAAAACAAATGAACGGAATGGATATGAAATACATACATCACATTGGTCCACAGCGCCCAAAACATCAATCTACCACCATTAGGGTGGTATTGGCAACACCACCTGATCCCCTTCAGGCCTACACGTGGAGCGGAACTTGGCTGCCACCCCGAGCCAGCCATGTCACCCTAGGCCCCTCAATGTATGCATTGTATATCCACGCCGTTCATCTGTTTTGACCGCTTATTTTAGCTCGTTGTCCCAAAACTGAATCACATTTAAATTTCAGGTGGACCACACCACAGGAAACAATATTTATTAATCATTAAAAACGTTTTACCGGCCAAATAAGCTTTAGATCCAGCTGACTATTAACCCACTGTGATGTATTTAATTACATCTACGCCGTCCATACAAATTGAAAACTCATCATTTTATGGCATGGTCTGAAAAATGAAGCATTTACAAACCCCATATGAACCATGGTACAGGAATCAGGGGTAATAGGCCATTAAAAACTTACTGTGGGCCACAAAAGCTTTGGATCAAGATGATATCTGTGTGGTATATTCATTTAGGTGTATTCGACTTAACAACGTGTTGCATGGCAAATAAACATTCCAGTGGAATTCATAAAGTTTTTAATGGTGGGGATTTAATCACTGCTGTTTACTGTGGTATAGTCCACTTAAGATTTGGGTCAGCTTCATTTTTTCGTTCATGCCCTAAAATGAGCTTTCAAACTGGTTGGACAGTGTGGATTTAAGTAACATACGTCAATGTGAGCCCCATAGTCAGGGGTCCCACCCACCTCGGTGGATCCGGAATCTCACCGAATCCGCTCTGGTCTACATACGTACACGTGTCATGAGCGAAAACAGTTACTTCCATCGTCACCTGCTACCTGTTTTTTCTTCATCTTTAACCGCAGCCATGGAAGAAGAGAAATGCTCTCTTCTCTTCGCTTCTCCTCCTATAGCATCCTCTCCTCTCAAACCTTAACCCTAGGAGAGAGAAGATCAGCATTCTCTTCAATCATGGCTATCCATCTGCAGGCCCACGCCTTCGCAGGCAATCCACTCAGAACCAAAAACCCAAAACCAGTCCACCCAATTTCCCTCACTTCCGCCCTCGAAACCCTTAAAAATCTCCTCTTGGGAAACACCGTCGAGCCGTTCTCGCCGGATTTCAGGATCTTGCCCTTCCGGAAAGGCAAGCCTCTGGCCACTTCGTCAGCCTCCGTCGCTAATTCCACTCCTGTTTGGCGTTTAGGTTGGATCGGTTTTTCTAGTTGCAAGGAGATTTTGGGTAAATTTGGAATTGGGTTGGCTGAGGGTTCTCTGGTTTATCTTGGATCGGAGTCGTCAGAGGAGGGGGGAGTTGTTTATTGGGCTATTGATGTTTCCTCCGCTGTGGGCGATTTGGGTCTTGAATTGCGGGATGGGGGGTTCTCATTTGTTGAGCTGCGGACGCTGATGGTTGCCACGGACTGGGCTGATGACCGCATGATGGGAGAACTGGCGATTGGTGGTCATGTAAGTGGTGCTGCTTCTTGCTTGTCTATATGTAATTTTTTTCCGAAAGTAATCATTTGGGTGGGTCCCACCTTTTTTTCCTATCCGCACCATCCATCTGAAAGGCCCTGTCCTCCATGGGCAATGGACCAAACAATTCCTCCAAATAGTCACAGCCATCCACTCTCTGATTTCCACCTCTCACAAATGGACTTATTTTTCGAGCACATTTGGATGCTTGTAAGTTTTTTAAGCAGGTGAAAATAAGTTGCAAGTAATCCTGTTTGGATGTAAGTTGTAAGTTACTTACACCTAAGTTGGTTTCTGTGTTTGGGTAATCTGTAAGTTAGTTACAGGTAGGAACCTCTATATTCACACCAATCAGAGCCTGGAGTAGGGAAAAGTTCAAAAATTAGATTGACACATAAGAAAGATTAGATAAAAGTATGACATTTTGTTGAGCACATCTAGATGAATATTTGAGCTGATTCTTAGGCTAAACTAATCATCAGATAAGCTGTAAAAGTGAGAAAAAAATTAAGGTAAGCAAGAGGGAACTAAAAATTCTCATTTTCTTTCCAATTTATGTTTACAATACTACAAGGAAGAGAAACATACAAACAAACTACGACAACCAAAAGGCCACCTATTTAGGAATCATGTTTTCCAACCATATATATCTCTGATTAGGGGACGGGGACACCATGAAGGAATGTATGGATAAGATTTGGTTGATTAGAAGGGTACCTAAAAGGAAAAGCCTTATACATCGTGGCCTCATCGATGGTTGTCATATTCTTCCATTCCTGCCATAATTTCGTCGTCATATTTGTAGCCATATTTGCAGACTTGAGGGTGATGTATTTGTCCATTGATCCAAAAAAGCTATCAAATCTATTTATGATAGTCGATTTGAGAGTGACCTTCTTCTTCTTTAATGACCTTGGAGCTAAGGTTCCTGCAGTCTGTTTACTACTTCCCCTAGATTGTTGAGATTCAGGTTGTGTCCCATCCCAATATGCATCACCCATGAGTGCAAATGGTATATATGTTTCGAAGTGAATTGGAGACAATTGGGTGTTATTCATGGGGTGAGATGACACATCATTTTCTTCATTAGGATCGGTTAGAGTTCGGGCACTACTCCCCACGCGCAGTAGAATTGTCTTTTGCATATGGACTCAAACTGCTTAAATGGTGGGAATGGCTTTCTTCTTCTTCTTCTTCTTCTTTTTTCAAGTTTTTCCTGTAAAAGAAGAGAAGTTGAAAATTGAAATACTCTTCATAACTATATTATAAGAGGAGTGTTAAACATTAATTTACCTTGATTAAATCATTCTAAACTGATGGTTCAATAGTCACGCATTTTGTTTCTTCATTCCAACTGAAGCCATTCTTGCTCAGTGCAAGCTTATTAAATAGATATTTGCCCACAACTATCATTATTCACCTGGACGGAAAACGTTTCTTCTACCAATTTAGCTACTTTACACATAGTGGCCTTTCTAGAAGCATTGTCGGATTTGCTTCCCAATAATGCTTCGTTAACTAATAAGTTCGCCATACATTCATCCATATAGAAAGTCCAGTTGACTTGTGCCTTTTGACTACTACTGCATGGGTTTGAAGGTTGTGGTATGCCTTACAAAGATAACAGATTTGTAAACTATTTAAGATATATTGAAAGAAGGAAGAAATGGATTTACAAATGTAACTTGAAATTACATCTGTAAAATATTGCATTCATATGCCAAGTAAAAATCAATTCATCGGTATTAATGTTTGTAAATAGATATTTATCAAAGGACATTTAATTATCGTTTTATCCTGAGTTTGCTTACATATTAGATGCAAGCACAAGTCTGAAATCTTTCCATCTTTTCTTCTCCATTCTAGCCATCATGGATTCATTCTCAAATCCGCCTTCATCCTCATTGTCGCTAGTTTTGACCTCTCCATCATTACCTTCATTTGTGTCCATATCAACTCCATTTTCATCATCGTTGTTATTGTTGTTATTCTTCAAATTGGGCTCTTGATCATGATTTTCATTAATAATGTGATTATGCAGGATGCAACTTTCAAAGACTATATTTACTTGGGTGCGTATAGGATAGGCTAGGGCTATCTTTAATATAGGAAATTGTGCCTTTAGTACGCATGTTCTATGACATTCCTTAATGAGGAATAACAAAGATTAAACAACTCTTCTTTCGTCATTGGCTCACGCCCCTACCTGAATTCATTTAGGCGATACTGAACTCAACGGAATAATGTTAAGAAACCAGGTATATTCGCAAAACCAGCATAAACCAAATAGTATTTACCTACAAGAAATAGGCCAAAAGTCACTTGATTTTAAGATACATATTAACTAATTAATATATACCTATTGATTGATTTTAAGCTACATATTAACTAATTAACATATATCTACTGATTGACCTGAATTAATACCTCTTGGGACAATCAATTTGTTGTCTTAGCTGAGAGCATCTACCGGCATCTGCAAGTCCAATGTTGATCCTTCCCACCCCGCTTGTATGTATTGGAATTTTAAATCAAAAGAACGGCTCGCTAGCACATTAAGGGATACAAATTCCTTTCGATTCCACCACTTAGCTTGCTCTTTTAAACCGACAATGGCTAGAATATGGGTGCCGTCTATGGCTCTAACACAACTCTAATGAAGAGAACTATAACTTATTTTTCTATACTCTAGAATTGAAATTCTAAAATGCAAAATATGTACTTACTAACCTGAAAATAAGAAAAAAAACCTCATACTATTCATTATTTTGGGAGGTACCGCGGATGGTTTAAAAAAATCACAATGTAGCCTAACGATTGCATTAAGCATCTTATTGAAGTGGCAACTAATTGCTTCCTCGGAATGATTGAAATGTTGCTGCATAACAGAATTCTTGATGTGATGACTAATTGTATGAAGAAAGATTACTTTTCCTCTAAAGATATGCCAAATGTGCCTCGCAAGTTACTCTTCTCTTGTATAATGTCGCAAAGGCGAAAAAAGGCCTCTTTGTGCATACGAATGTAATTGTAGCATGTTAGCCCCAATTCATTGATAATTGCATTTGCAGCTTGAATGCTTGTCTAATTTTGTGCTTATTGCTGCTGCAATTCTTCTAGCATATTATTTTCCTCAAGCCAACAGATCAATAATACACCTATAGCGGCTGCTGCAGACATGCCAGTCAGCTCCATGCCGGTATCTGAATCTGATATGTTTAAGGCGTGTTTGGATAGACTATCAAATTGAATTCCAACAATTAGTTCAATAAAGTGGGAATATAAATTAGAAAATGTGTATTTGGATAGACTGTCAAAGGTGTGTTTGGATAGAGCCCATCTCTCAAGATACACTTTGATTTTCAACACAAAATATCAAGTATTTGCAAAGGGTCCTATCCTATGCGAAGAAACAATTTACAGTGACATTTTGAAAGATTGGACAAACAATTAAAGTGGTGGACTAGTCATCTTTTTTTGGGTAGATGTATTGATGAATGATTAGGACAAACGTGAAGTATCAAAAAGGAAAGAATGATCCGCAATTTTAGTACAGCTAATACTAATATGAATTTTTTTTTTTTAAAAAATAAGTTGACCAATTGAGGAGATTTTTTTACCATGGTTCATCACTGGTGGGGGCCATCAGATCAATGGCTTGGATTAGCCAACCATGGGCCTTACAGGCCACTCAGGCTTATACCGATAGATAGTGTCACTTGCAGGCATCTGATACCTGTAGTTGTCTTTTATTTATTTATGAAAGATGAAATTTTATTAAGAGCAAAAAAGGAAAAAAAAAAGTACAGAAAAAGGAACGAGCAGAAAATAAAGAAAGAGGAGAAAAAAGAAAGAAAGAAAAGAAGCTACCCAACCCTCCAGCTCCACAGCTAGCTACCCCAAGAAAACCTAAAACTAAGGGGCCTAGTCCTTAAAAAGGCTCAAGACTGAGAAGAAAACCCCTGTTGACGAAATACTCAGATTACAAAAGCAATAGTTGTTCCTCTGGGGCTAGATTGACTAGAGGGTAGCAAGGAACAAGATACACCATTTCCTCCTTCCTAGGATACCACCTTCTTCAGCATGCCACAAACGAAAGAGGCCTCAATATCTTTTGGCATTACACAGGACAAACCGGTCGTTCATAGCACCCTGTGCCAGATCTCTGCTGAGTGGCAGCAATGGGTGAGCAAATGATTGACTGATTCTTTGTGAAATTGCCAGAGGCTAGCTGAAGGTAGGGCTTCACTGTGAATTTGCCGGAGGATGACCGATTCCAAGCGAGGGAATCCTCTTCACTAGAAGAAGGAAAAAAGCCCTGCAACCGAGACATCAAGATGATATAGACATAATAGTTCTTTCTTCTTTATCTTCTTCTTCTTCTTCTTTTTATTATTTTTTATTTTTTAAAAATCAGTTGAACAGTGAAGAGCAATATCTTATCGATTTTTTTTAGCAATTATCTGCTACACTGCATCTTCTCTAGCACAAAAGAATTATTTCAAAATACGTTCTGCATGGGCAGAACCATTTTGGATCCACATCAATATGCTGATGCCATAAAATAGAAACTGGATGCATGTTAGTTAAGCTTAGAAACTGTTCATGTAGTTGAAAATATAAGAACTGTGATGCAAGTGGCAAGGAAATGCCGAGGATATTTGCTTGAAGGGTATTGGGATTTCTCTTGAGCGTTGGCTCACTGTGGAAGATCCCAAGAGCTTAGGTCGGTCCACTTGCATGTGTTGAATGTGAGCTGTCGGTCAATTTCCATTTATACACCACACAAATGTGCCCACATGATCAGCAGACTGGCCTGATTTATATGCCAGGGTGCCTGGTCAAAGTGGAGGCTGCCTGGAGAATGGCCCAGATCTGTCACAAGTTTGCTACACTTGCACATGTGCTGCGAGGAGGATTCGCCTCATCCTTTTTTATAGAGGTTAGAATTCAACTCATCCTTAGCAGGCTTCTACAAAGAAATGTTCCTCTGTAATGATGATTACGGGTGATGCAGACACTGAGGATCCTCATAATTCCAGAATTACTCTGGGGAGGTTCGTTGCCATCTTTATTGCAACCAGGCATTCTAATTGTAAATTGAGGTACAAGTCTCTAGTAGAAATGGTTAGAAAGGCAACACAGCATTTGTATGTCTATTATTTATCCATAACCTCTGGTACATCATGCATTCTCTGAATTTAACAAAAAATGGTTTGCTACTGATGGTACATGTCTCTTTCCTATTTTCTGATGATATGCTTAAAAATCTTCATCGAATTTTTACATGTTTTCTCAAAATTTTATTAGATCAGGCCAAGGCATTGCTAGAATGGCACAACACATCACGTTTCTGCGGTCACTGTGGTGCAAGAACAATACCTATTGATGCAGGGAGACGGAAGCAATGCATCGATGAAGCATGCAAGAAGAGAATTTATCCTCGTGTTGATCCAGTATGTAGTTCCACCAAAATCTGCATTTAAACTTTTCAGTATTCATGGAACTAAAGCATTATAGGGCATCTTACTTAAATCTTGTCATTTGGGTAATGCCTTCACTCAGGTTGTCATTATGTTGGTCATTGATAAAGCCAATGATCGTGCACTTTTAAGCCGCCAATCAAGATTTGTACCCCGGATGTGGAGTTGCCTTGCTGGTTTTATAGAGGTACACCTATTCTCATCGAATTTTTCTATGTAGGGCTATATTTTGAATAGAGAAATAGTCCTTTCTAATAGGTAACATTATCTTATTCCATCTTTAGAAAAGGATATCCAACAAAAATAGGGATAATAATATCTCATCTATTTTTCTTATTAATATAAATATCATTATTATACGATTATTGTGTTGTCTTGGATATTTGAGGTTGTCATGAATAAAAATATCTCAACCATTAATATATTGTAAATTCCAAATTTATCAACAAGTTGACAATCCATGTCTAGGCAAACATTTGAATTTATTAGTTTATGATGGAGAGCAGATTGACTTCATTAGGATTGAAGGGCTCAAAAAGGGGATGAGAGGAAGGCCTAAAAGGTCTTGGATTAAGGTGTTGAGAAGGGATATGAAGGCTTGCTCACATACAGGGATTAGGGTGTTAGATAGGACAGGAGTGATTGGCAAAACAGGGTTCATATAGCTGACCCGAATGCTTGGGACAAGGGTTATGATGAGGTCAATAGTGTCACAGTGATGGCAGTGATTATGAGATTGAAAACCATTTAGGTACCCAATGTGGAGGTTTGTGGTTCTTCTCACAAGTGGAGTCGCTAAATGTTTGAAATCCATCACAACTTATCGTGAGTCAATAAATACTATTCTATTTATTTAATAAAGATGAAGAAAGAGGCAAAGTAAACCATAAGCTTGGATGATGTCAAAAAACAAAATCAAATAAAATACTAGGAATCCTCATTGCAGTTTGTGTTTGCATAAGCCCACCAATCATAAGTTCATTACTAGTTTCCAATTCAAAAGGAAGAAAAATGAGAATGCAAATTTTTTGTTGTTGTTTTGAGCTAAAAAATAAAAAATAAAATTCCATAAACCAATTGATCAGCAACATAAAACCAAATAGTGGCCATTTCAACAAGAAACAATTTTCAAGGCCTAACCATACTGTCAGACCTGGTGGTCTTGTCAATTGGGCTTGCTCATCTTGTTTTTAAAATATTGATAGCACATTTTAAAGTTTTTCTTTTAAGAATAAGATTATGCAGATTGATCACCTGATTGATTGCAGCATGATTCAACAGTATAAAGGGCTATCAATGGACCGGGCTGACCCCCAACGGGCCAGGTTTGGGCTGGAGTATCAGTCCCAAGGGCTGGGTTCGGGTTTAAAACTCGAGCCAGCATCTCAAGCGGGCTAGGCTTGGACTTAGCTTTTCAAAATCCCGTTAGTCCAGCCTGTTAACTTTTTAAAAAATTCAACTTTTTCCTCCTTGCCAAAATAGGGAATTTCTTTCCAATAAGCTGTCTCTATTTTGTCTATGGACTGAAAAACTGTTATTTTTAAAACAAAATACTTTCATATTGACAAAATTACTCATCTTATTTTTTGAAGTAGAAACCTTCCTTAACGGACTTTAGAGAAACCCACAAAGCTAGTTAAGGTCCACTTTCATGATGCTTGTTGCAAATCCAAACTGTCCACCCTTTTTGCCTTCTCATTTTAGGCGTGGTGCCAAAATCCAACAGATCCAATGCAGGGATGGGTCCCACAACAGTAAAAAGTGTGTCGATGGCTTACCACTGTTGAAACTATCAGTGATTATTTTTTATGTTTATCGGCCATCCAAAATCCCAACTGTTCAGAAGGTCATTCGTTGTAGACTGAATGTAACCACTGGATTTTTATGCCCCTATGATGGTTTGAAGGGCTTGCATTCAATATGCACTTTTACCTGCCACGTGGCTCACCTAAGCTTTGGATCAGGATCATTTTTTGGCCCAAGCACTAAATTCATATGAGGGAAATGGTGGATGGCTCAGATTTTTTGCAATGAACACGATGGGGCCCACGATCACAGCGACCATCTCCCATCGAAATCTGACACGGAGTTAGTGATGTGACATACACGTCAGTTGTTATAGTTGTTATCATGCAACCCTTAATTTTGGTGGGATCCACTTTCGTGATGCTTGTGACAAATCCGAACGTCCACCATTTTTACCATCTCATTTTAAGGTGTGGGTCCAAACTCCATGCAGATCTAATGCACAAGTGGGTCCCACTATAGGAAAAAGTGGTCGGTGACTTACCATCATTGAAACTATCAATGGTCCATTTTTAAAAAAATGTTTTTAGGCCATCCAAACCATTGAAATGGCATTCCCAACTATTCATAAGGTCATTCCTAGTGGGCTGAATGTAACCATCAGATTTTTCCTTTGATCTAATTTTTTTGTGGCCCGATGATGGTTTGAAGGGCCTCCATTCAATATGCACTGTTGCCTACCGTGTGGCCGACCTAAGCTTTGGATCTAGATCATTTTTAGGCCCAACCCCTAAAATCATATGAGGGAAATGGACGGTTCAGATTTTTCTCAAACAATACGGTGGCCCCATGATCACGACAACCATCTCCTAATGAAATATGATGTGGAGTCAGATGTGACAAGCGTCAGTCGTTATCAAATCTTGGTGGGGCCCACTTTCGTGCTGTGTCTGACAAATCCGACCCCTTTAGTAGTTTGGCCATCTAATTTTAGGGTGTGGACCCAAAACCGAGGCTGATCCGATAAATAGTTGGGTCCCACAGCAAGAAAATGTTGGACGGTGGCTTCTAACAGTCCATTGTTTATTGGTTGGTGGCCCATTTGAGCGCTTGATCTTCCTCATCTTTCAGTCCACCAAGTAAAATCACAAGGCCAAACTTGTGAATGGGGTGGATTTCTCTCAAAGGGCCCCACGATCATGGAAACCATCTGAGTGAGACTCACGATGAGTCGGTGAGATGTGACAGGCTCTCATCATCATGGTTCGGACTGAGCTTGGGCCGGTCCCTGTATATGTATTCCGGGCTGGGCTTTGGCGGGACTACTTTAGCCTGTCACTGGCCAGGGCCGTGTTTGGGCATAAATTGAAGAATACGGGCTGGGCTTGGACAGAGCTTGGACTGTTGACACCCCTAACAGTATAGTATAGGTGCACAATTTTTTTTCCCACCACCACGTTATTTGATATCAAGAGACAAGCAAAAAACAACAAACCCAAAATCCAGCTGCTGGGTTCAATTTCCAGCATTTGTTGCAACAACTGGAAAATATTTTTCTAGCCTTAATAATGAATTTTCAGCTACAGCTTCATTCATATCTCTTGGATGTATTACTGTAATTTCCAGCCAATAAAAGTATGCTCCAGCAGTCTAATATCAAGTTCTAAAACGAACTAGAGCTGCACAAGCTATAGAGTAGGGAGAGATGATCCTCTTCAACTTGACACAAAATAATAAGGTTTAAACTTCCAAAGCCCAATACATCTATATGTTTCCTTCTTCTTCTTCTTCTTCTTATTTTTTTATTTTTTTTTATTTTTTTTTATTTTTTTTGGGACAGGTATATGGTTTCTTCCATAAAAAAATAAAAATCTACAAAGGACAATTAATACTCTCAAATAACTATCCCCACAGCTGAATAATCAGCCTAACATATATCATAAAGAAAACCATGGCCTACTAGCTTAATCTTGGGAGTTGATTGTTTTAATTCATGCCCTTAAATTTTTTTGAAAGGCAACCAGAACAAGTCAGGAATAACAAGGAAACAGCCAAAACACAAGTGACTCTCTTGTTGTTCTATAACTGAAGCCATCAGAAAATGTGAAAAAAGAAGCCAAGGGGAATCCCGGAAACCCCATCCCCAATTACTTCTAATTATGGCCTTCTAAAGACTAGCCTACTCCAGTCCTCCATTGAGCACCTGCAGAACTCCTGCATATGATCACCCAAGGAAAGAAACAAATAAACTTTAGGGGCCTGTTTGGATTTGCTGAAACCATAGGAAAGAAAGAGGGTTTCTTGCCGTTTGCGTTGCCGATTCGGTCAGAAATGGTGGGAAATTGAATATCTGACGTGCTCAAATTTCCTGAATATCTCCCCCAAAACTTTCCCTCTGTCCCTCCTCGGAAACGAGATTCATTTCCCACACTTTCTCATCCAATTTAACATGGATTTGAGCTACACATCTACGCGCACACACACACACACACACATATATATAGCCAAATGCTCAGCTGCATACCAGTTCGCACAGAACTTGTGCGAACTTTTTTGAGAACTCATCATACGTGATGTGACTCCAACATCTGAACGGTCCACGTGAAGCAGCACCTTATGAAACCCCCCGGACCCATTTTCTTACTTTGATCCAAAACTTTGGTGGGCCATGAAAAATGAAAACAGTTTCCTCCCTGGATTTGCATTTCTCTTTTCTATGGCCCACCAGAATTTTAGATTAGGGTGAAAATTTGTCCATTGGGGTTTCATGGGATTCCACATCACATGGACTGTTTAGATTAGACGCCCATGACACGTGTGCAAAGTTGCACACGTGCGTAGGTGCGCAGATGAGCATGAGCATGACTCTCTCTCTCTCTCTCTCTCTCTCTCTCTCTCTCTCTCTCTCTCTTTATATATATATATATATATATATAGACACACACACACACACACACTCCGGATTTCACCCTTACACATGAAATTCCACTCTACCCTGTCTAACTCAAGTGAATTGGTTTCAAGATTTGATAAGAATTTCTTTAGTGAAGTTCCCTATTTCGTATACCGGAAAAAGGAATGATTTGGCAGGTTCAGGATTGATCCCCGATAATGGATTAGATTGCGCCAATATCAAGACTTTTTATTCCAAGGCGAGGATTCAATCACTTACCCAACATCAAGGAACTATTCGTACGTTTCTGAATAGAAATAAGGAATGCCAATCTTTTCTAATTTTGTCATCATCTGATTGTTCTCGAATTGGTCCTGCTTCGAAATCTCACAAGGTGACAAAAGAATCAATTAAAGAGGATCCCATGATTCCCATTATATATATATATGGTGCACACGCGCACGTGTGTGTGTGCGCGCGCACAGAAGAAATGGTTGGAGGGACAGTCGGAAAGTAGGTGGAATTTCATGAATGAGTTTGGTAGTCTCTATTTTAGATATGGTATTCAAAGGCAAGTGTTTTATTGTTAGCCATGGGCCCCACAGTGGATGGTGGATGCCCAAGTAGTCTTTGGGATGATCCCATCTGTTTGAGCTAATCACCTATTTTCTGTTGATTATGGGTCTGGTGCCTTATTCATTGCTGTCTATATGCAGGCCACTGGTCGGATTGTAATAGGATCTTCCAATCTGGGAGACTTTTGGGGCCAATCAGATTGGTGGACCATGGAAAGATGGGTCCCGCATGTAGAGCACATTTGCTGTGGAGCAGGATCCTATAATTTATTAGAGGGTTGTAGGCTCGGTTTGCACATGACTCTTTACATGGCAGTTGTTTTACTGTTATGCGTTGCCCAACTAGGTGGCATGATGAGATGACCTATTCATGGGATCCGTATGTGTTCTTGATGCTACGCCATGGGGGCCATAGAAGGGGAAAAAACAAGAAAAGATAAAGGAAAAAGCATGTGCTGAACAGATTTTGTCTATCACTGTGTAAATGATTGTAGACCAGGCTCCAACTGTTCACATTCCACTCCGAAATTGTCAGCTTCATTTTTTTAGTGTGATTTTGCAACTCTTGTTATGAGAGTGGGCCCCAGGTCATGTTCACAGGTTTCCTAATGGCTATAACACTTAAGACTTGAAATTACTACCAAGAATTTTTTTTCAGGAAAAACTTATTTTGCCAAACATCTTATTTTAAAATAACATAAAATTTCTCATGAAAATGTCATTCAAAAAACAAACAAGGGAAAACAGTGTTTCCTTTCCTATGCTTTCTTGGAAATGATATTTCTCGAAAAATGTTGTTTCCTTTCTCATGCTTTCCGCGAATCCAAACAGGGCCTAGATGAAAATATGGTCCACATAGGGACCAGTGAAGGGGCTCCAGTGCTTTCCAACTCTAGCCTCGTGGTGATTTTGAACAACATTTTGCTGACGTCAGCAATGGGCTACCATGAAATATATTAATGTACTTTCCAGCCAATAAAAGTACATTCCCTCCTTTCCTTCCATTTTTTTTTTTTTTTTTTTTTTTAATACTATCTAGAATTCCAATATATGTAAATCTATTGCCCAAATCTGGTCCTGGGTTGCTGCTGCTCATGGGCTCACTTCCAGATTGTGTCTGGGACTGTTATAGGCCCACTTTGGGCACCAAACTCCTCCCTGATGTGTGTCCTCTTCTTCTTCTTCTTCTTCTTCTTCTTCTTCTTCAAATCCACATCGCAAGATAACCAGAACAATTGCATCATTCACCAGAATTCACATTCTTTGACAGCTCACAGATAGTGGTAGCACATTATGAAATTTTACGTGGATTGAATATTATGCATCTTATCTTTTTCTTGAAGCAATTGTTCAAGTGGTGGTAATTCTTTAATGGTTCTTCAGCCAGGAGAAAGCTTGGAAGAGGCGGTAAAGAGAGAAACATGGGAAGAGACTGGTATTGAAGTGGGCGAAGTTCTCTATCATAGTTCTCAACCATGGCCTGGTAACTTTTTGTGCTTCTTGCCTCTCTGCCTGCTAACATGGTTTTGGTCCCTCTCCTTGATGTTAGTTCTAATGTCAAGGAGAACGCACTTTGAAAAGAAACATCCAAGGTATTGTTTCTAAGAGTAAAGTTGGATTAGATATTTCAACTGAAAAAAGTAAAAATGCATACTAGTAAATGAAGGCATTATCTATGTTGCTGATGTATGTAACTAAGACGTGAAAATTGTGTTAGAAATTGATGCAAGGCATCAAACGTGACCCTGGATAACCCAACAGCCAACATGTTTGCACGATTATGTGATGGAATCCAAATTGAGATAGATAATTGCCCTTGATGGAGTGGAATGGTGGAACAGGATTTATGTAGCTGACCCCAATTAGTTGGGCCAAGGCTTAGATGATGATGATGATCATGATTTAGATAGATATTGGTTAGTAAAAGCATATGATAAATGAAAACTATTTTGCCTTACAAACATCATATAAGCAAATACAGAAGTCACGAAATAAGATAAAAATTAAGGTGTTTTCCTGATAGCCTCATAAACATGTGTCCAATACTGGTGCTGGGCGTCTATCCAATGCAGTAACTTTTAGAAACCTTCTATATGGGCATTTGATGATTTGGCTTTTCAAGCGATGCCCTTATTATTCGTTTGTTCACCTGTCTCCCCGTGTTCTTCACATTGTGCCATGTAAGAATACCATGTGGAAGAACTGCCACTTTTCTGAAATGATTCCCCAATGATTTGAATGTTTTCATTTTTTATTTTTTATTTTTCCATATTAAGGAGTTTTTCAGTAACTAATTAAATTATAAGTTGGTAGCTGTAACAAATATATGTACTTTGTGGGAGTTATTAGCATCACTTCTCATCAATTTTGTATTTGATATCGTTGTGATTCTTCCTGAAATTTTATTTTATTTTATGTTATTATTATTATTAGTTTTTGTGTAGTATCTTTTTTTATATGGGCTCTGGTAATATTTTTCATGGTGTGATAAATTGTGCTGTCTTTTGCTAATTGAGATATTGTTGACTCATATTTTTCTTCAATGTTGATTTTTATTTCCATTTGAAATCTTGCCAGTCGGTCCAAATAGCATGCCATGCCAGTTGATGGTGGGATTCTTCGCGTATGCCAAATCATTCAAAATACGTGTCGACAAGGAGGAGCTAGAAGGTATTTAGTTACTTTTGTTCCGTAGTTAGAAGGTACTTGTGAACATTAAGATTAACTAAAATTTTCTAATTGAATGAGGAAACTCTTTTTCAAAACAGTGCTTCACGATCTATTCAAGTAGAAGTTTTCAACCAATTTCCACCTTTGAATGCTAGAAGATCACTTGCCAACTAGAGATTTTGAGGATCTTCTGTCTTGCATTTCCATTCTGGATTAATCACAAGCTCATTTCTGAATTCTTTATTTCTTTTGATCAATAGAAAATACTTTTGATGCCTCTGTTTGTGTACAGTGTTCACCCATAGTTGGCGCACACATCTCCCATTATCCAGAGATGTTGGGCAGGAATCTAAAACTTAATTCAAAATAGCATTTTAAAATCCCTTGTTTCGCATTCCATGGCATTTCTCTGCGGTATTGGATTATGCAGGGTTGACCATCCAATGGTGTGACCTTTTTTTAAAAACCTTTCTGTTTCATGTCCCATCATCCCTCAAAATTAACTTCAAAACCTTTCTTCTTTTTTTGAAAGATGAGAATTTTATTAAAACAAGAGAAGTACAACAGACAGAGACAAAAAAGAAAACAGGAGAAAGAAAAGAGCTCAAAAGCAGGAAAAAAGAAAAAAAAGGATAAAATACAAGACTCAGTCCCATGACTGAACAAAACCCCCAAAAAAACCCCAATTAAGGGGCCCAATCCCAAAACAAGACTAAAAACCCTGGAGAAAACACCAGTTGAAGAAACTCTCTGGTTTCTGAAACTGCGATTATTTCTTTCAGCCCACACGACCTAGAAGATGGCTAAAAGAAGATTCTCCATTTTCTCTTTCCTAAGGCTCCTCCATGATCTGCATGCCAATTAGAGAAGAGTTGACCCACCGATATGGGATAGCCCACAGGCCACGACACTCCCACCAGGTACATGACGCTCCACCAAAGATCCGTGGAGAAGGGGCAGTGAATAAAGAGACGATCCACTGATTCTTCTGCCCCAAGACAAAGGACGCACACATTTGGAAGACACGGACCCCTTCTTCTCAAATTGTCTGCCGTTAGGATTTTGTTCCCCCCTGCCAACCAACCCAACGCATCAACTTTGGGAGGAACCCCATATGATCATAGGGACCCTGTGTGACAGCACGCAATGGAGACTTCAGGAGCAGCAAGGAACCTATAGAAAGATAGCACTGAGAAAACCATTAACAATCGTAAAAGCGAATACATTAAAATCTTTATCAAATAAGATTTACTTGAATCCTAAATCATTAAAAGTTAAACATTAAGGTTTCCTCTCATCCAGCTCAAGTAGTTACACCAAATAAAGAAAGGGGTTCTCACTAATCTTTATCAAATAGGGTTTAGTTGAATCCTAAATAATTTTCTATGGGATTTGAATCCTAAATCCTCTCATCTTGGAAAAATAATATTTTTGAGGATACTATCCCTATGCACATGTGCATGCGCACATATATTCTTTATTTGACGAGGAATTTTATAATCCCTGACCAGAGGATATGCAGTGTACTTGGATTTTTAGTTTGTACGAATGGGGCCCATGGTTCTAAGATCCAGCTTAGTTCTGTTGGGGACTCTCCATGGATAGAGTGAGTGTGTGACCCGGAATCTCCTAGATCTAAAGATACCAGCTACTGATGTTGGGCCTTCTTCAGTGGAATGTGGACCATTGCTGTATTTCTCTTCTTAGCTACCTATTTTCAGGCAACAAATTTTAAGGTTTGGACTGTCCTCTTGAGGACATCTTTGTGGCCAAGGGACCAATTGTCTGGATCACTAACCCAGGGGCTTCTATTTTTCAAACTGAAAACATGAGAATGATGTTCATCAGGGATTGGAAGTCCTCATTATTGGTTTGTCACAGAAGTACAATGATATTGGGGTTGATTTCCGTTTGTCTGCATGTGTATTTACTCAATAGCATAGTGACTTATTTAGTTCTCAGCAACGTCTTGTGAGATTTTCAGTTTCAAGGGGTTGTTTGGATGGGAGGAATCCTCTTTTCTACTGTAGAAATGAAATCATTTTCCTCCAATGTGATGTTTTCCACCATTTGCTAAAACAAAGTTAGCTGTGGAAATCGATTTCTATTTCAACAGTTTTCCTTAAAAAAAGACTTATCCCTTTCCTAAAAATAATAATAATAATAATATAACTAGAAATGGAGATTTTTCATGTTTTTTAAGAGGCTTTCACGTTCTCTAAGGGGCAATTGGTACTTTTTTACCATGAACCTTTCCGCTAAAATGAACAGGTTTATTTGGACTCTTTTCCACAGATTTGTATTTCCAAAGACTTCTTCAGATGTGACATTTTCCTTTCCAAATATAGGGTTTTCTTTAGATATTATTGGGAAATTCTCTCTGAAAATAAAATTTTAGAAATACGTGTTATAAATTCATAAATAATTTTACCATTATGTGCATGTAAATTTAGAATTTTAAATAATTTCAATCTAACATTGCGATGAAAATGTGAAATTTTAAAACTGCGGAGCTTTGGAATAGTTCATGAGATTAATGTGAAAATATCATCTGGTTGATTTTTCACAAAAATACTGCAATATTTTAAAATCAACACTTGTCACGTGGTTTGCCAGTCCCTGTATGTGGACTTACCTAAACATGTTATGACAAACACTTTTCAGTGTAATTTCAGTGGTCTAAAAAAATTAACTTGGATGTCTTTCTAGATGCTCAATGGCACAGTAGGGAAGACGTGAAGAAAGCATTGACTTTTGCTGAGTATGAGAAAGCTCAGAGGACAAATGCAGTCAAAGTAGACCAAATGTGCAAGGGTGTAGAGAAAGGGCAGAACTTATCCTCCGATTTCAATGTGGAAAGCGGAGAGCTAGCACAGATGTTCATACCTGGACCCTTTGCTATCGCCCACCACCTGATCTCTTCGTGGGTCAATCAGGTCACACCGGACAGCATTGAATCACCGTCGAAACAATCCACTTCCACATCCAGCTTGTAGCACTTGCCATTCCTCAGCTCTCTTTTAACCCTTCTGTGTCCGTGAATGAAATTTTGTTGATTCTCAGAGTAGGATAAATTATAGTAGTCACAAGAATCTCATGTTAATCTGATATGTTATCTCTTATTAGAGATGAAAGAAGTTGATTTCATTTCAAGTTCCCGTATAACATATTCCTAGTTGTATCTTGTTGGTTTTATTTGGAAGATATGATCTGTGTTTTAGTATTTGCTGCATTGTTTGTTTTCTGGAGGTTTGCTAGAATACATCCCTGTATTGCATACGGTATCTCCGTACTTCCACTGGATCTAAGGTCATATTTAAATGATCCATGCTGTTTGCGTAGTGGTACTTGCCTTGAATGGGGTGGAAAGAAAAATTAAAATGTTTTATATTTGAAGATATTTCCATGGTTCAATCATTTTACCCTTACCCTTTAAAGGTGGACAGTTCAAAGTTATTATTATTATTATTATCATGTATCCCCCATCTACATTGAAGTCCCGTTTGGGACATGGAGACAGACCCATATCCATAAGCTGAAATCACATGCATCCTATTGCAATGTATCCTAATCCGTGAGCTCCCCACATGTGCAATGCATGTGGTTTGTGGGTGATTGCGTGTATCCGCAGGGAATAGTCTTGCCTTAATAAGTGGAGGGACACCCTGTTGTCAAAAAAATAAAATGTAATGGATTGCATGTCACGGAAACATCATGGTAGGCCTCAAAAAACCATGCTGTTGGGATGCAGATTAGGTGGTGTGGTGGTGTTGGGTGCCGTGGGGCCATCATGATGTGTGTTTTATATATCCTATATACACAATGCCCATCCGTTTTGACAACTCATTTTAGGCATGAAGCCAAAAACGAAGCATATTCAAAGTTCATGGGACCACACAACGTCATGGGTTTGAGCACCCATTGTGGTGTGAATACGCAAGTGTGTGACCAAAAAAAAAGTGGACCACACCATAGGAAATAGTAGGGATAATCAAATGTTTTCTGTATCGTCATTGCATATATGGAATATAGATACACGTCATTACATCTTTGGAATAAAGATACATATAGGTTATCATATAGGATTTTGGTTGTATCACACAACGTATTGTTGTTATTGAGAAATATGGAAAAACATTGGAAAATTGGTCCAATTTTTCAATGAAACTTCAGAAATTGTTTAAAAAAAGATATCAATATATACTTAAAAATAGAAATATCACAAAAAGCAAGTATACATAATAAGTTTTCTTTTGTATGGGATTCTAATTTATGCTTTGTTTGATTGAATTGATGCACGTATATTTAAAGTTTATTTATATAATTTATAAATATATTTAGAGTCTATTTATATAATTTATAAATGTAAGAAGGCATGTATAGAAACCCAAGCAATACATTAAAAATAAAAATAAAAATGAAGTAGAAATTTAAAAATATACATGTGAATAATGTGTGTGGCAGTGGCTCAAACCCATATAGAGCTATGTGGTGGCTTAAAATAACTATCTTAATTTCGATTGGACTGGCCACAATATTGCTTCTCAAGAAACTAACTATACTATGTTCAGGTTATAATAGAAATACCAATGAAGATAATATCTAATATAATGCCGATACTTATCCTCTTCGATTTGAAAATAAATAAATAAAAATATTTCATTTTTTTCTTAATTTTTTGTAAAGGGCCAAAGGCCAATCTTTCTTAAATCTCAAAATTAGAGTGTGTGATGATAGTTTCATCTAACACTCCTACTAGATACTTTGAAATGGGGGTCAATTAATTGTTGATCGAAGTGGAATTTTAAAAAATTATATATTTTTAACATTTTAAATTAAAAATAAATTTAAAACAAAAATCAAATTACCAAGAATAATTAAATCAAGTTGCATGTTTGATTTGTGTTTGGATATAGATTGCAATTAATTTGCAACAAAATTAAAAATTCTCAAAAAATTTTAATTTTCCGCAACTTGGCTCATCTTCTCCAAATCTTGAAATTGAATCTTCAAATTTTTCATACAAAACATGAAGAATTATGAATTTATAACCATCCGACGCTACTTTAACATGATTTACAAAAAAAAAGGAAAAAAAATAAAAATAAAAAATAAAATTGAACATGACCATCGGATCAAATTAGTGGGATAAAATCAGTAATACCTATGTGTTTCGTATCACAAGAGTAGAATACAAAACATATACTGTGATATATCGGCTGATCTCGTTGATACCGAAAACATTGAGAATAATGACACCTGTCATTGAAAGTTTCCTAACGCCTATTGTAATATTATTTTCCATTGAACATGTTGATAATGTCACTCATGGGAAAACACAGATATCAATTTGATCTAAAACTTGTGGCCCACAGGAAGTTTGAATGTAGTGTGGCCTACTCTTCATTTTTGGGTCCATGCCCTAAAATGAAGGGGCAAACCACGCAGATATAAAGCACAAACGTCATAGTTGGCCTTGTAGCACCCAACACGTCACACCACCGCTTGGGGGTGGTGTGGGCAAAACTACCTGATCAGCGGTAGAGCCATCTTTCCATATGACGTGGCAAGGTAATATATTGATCGGGTCCATTGAATGTACTAGCACGTGATACAAGCTTATGTTTTAAAAGCCATGAGACAATCTTGTCCATTACTCCTTAAAAAAATAAAAAATCATATTCAATGTTTTAAACATCGACGATATTGGCTGATATATTTCACGATATATCTTGTATCCCACCTATGCGATATGAAATATATAGGTAGTGCCGATATATCCTACATGTTTGATCCAGTGAGCATTTAAAATTTTTGATCTCTCTCTTTTTTCTTTTTTCTTTTTTTAAATATATTAAATCAGTATCAAATGGTTATAAATTTATTAGTTTTTCATGTTTTGCATGAAAAATCATGTAGTTGGAGTTTTGATTTCGATATCCATTCGTTTTTCATGTTCTTCATGATTTTATTTTTATTTTTTTCAAAATTTTCCTTCAACTAGCCGTCAATTGATGCTAACTTTGAAATATTTAAGAGTATTTGATGAAATGATCATCATATACACCCAAATTTTGAAAATTTAGTGTAGTTGGTCTAATTTGGAGAAATTTGAAATTTTCTCAATTTCTCCCAAATTGCTTGTAATGTCGCACTTGAAACATGAAATCAAACATGTATGAGAGTTGATTTATTGATTTGTTAAGTCCTTGTCAATTTTTTTTTTTTTTTTTTTAAATTAATTAAAAATTATTAAAATATTATTTTTTTCTAAATTTTCCTTCAACTAGTTATCAATTGAGATTAATTTCGAAGTATTTAAGACTATTTGATGAAATAATAATTACATATACTCTAAATGTTATGCATTTATTTTAAATATAATTACATTAGTTTAATCGGACAACACATAACTTAGGACTCCTATTATATGCACTTCTTTTTTAAGATGTTATGATTTAAAAGTGTATATTAAGATCTTTTTATTTTTTAAAATTATAAACAATTTCTAAAGTTTCATAAAAAAATTTGACAATTTTCCCATTGTTTCAGCATGTTTCTCAATAAGTGTGATAAATTACCTAATACAAATGATACATCCCGTGTGATAACCGTTATGTTTCTATATCCTAAGGATGTGATACGTAATGCGATACCGATATTTCAATCACTAATCCTGCTGCATATTTAACCGGTAGTCTTTTTGTTACTCACTATCACTTTAATGCCCACAAATCATATGGATAATGTTGATGTAGTTTTTAGGCAGACCCTTCGCGGCTAACCCTCCTAAACCTGCATAGGCACAAAAGAGAAACGAATGAGACCCTAGCTAGCGTAGGGGACTCTCCGATGCCTAAGTTAGGAACGAGGTCTTTTTGTAGGGTAGGGTCTCCAGAAAGGGACACTAGTCGAAAGTGCTAGGGTAGGAATTAGCGTACCTTAGATGATTGGAGATACCTCTATATATACAGGAAAGAGAGTCCAATTGCACAAGGACTCTTCTCGATATCTTGGAGATTCATCCAGATCCAAGATCCTTACAGATTACCGGCCTTCAAGATTATCAGGATCTGATCTTATCCCCTAACGATCTGAGGAGAGATCTTCGGGATGTTAGGGAATTACCCAAATCTATAGCTCGGTTTTAGGTCGGCTCCCATTGGCGGGTGACGACTCGGAAATAAGTAATGTCGATCTCCTTGATAGATCAACATTCACCATCTTCGACCAATAATTGGGTCGAAGGGTCCGTGTTCCCTTTAGCTGGGCGCTAATGGTCTTTGACCTTGTCATGGGGTGTCGCTTGACCTTCAACTGGACGGTGGCCGATCTATGGTCATCCAATGCTCGAGTTATAATTGAGCCATGGCCGGGTAGTAATCGATCTAAGTTGACCTATGGTCGACCTATAGCCAACCTATGATTGATTTATAGTCTACCTATGACCAACTTATGAGTTAGGTCGGTATTCGCCTATTTGAATGGGCTCGTTTCTGTGTTCTTTGAGTGTCCTTACAGTTGTATCAACCTCCTTGGAGGTCAGCCTGTTTCTGGATGTAGACGCCTTATCAGGTTCGGGTTTCACTGGGTCTGTGCTGGTTCAGTAGAGTTGGCCCATTCCATAATTGACTTATCGACTTGTCGATTTTTTCCCCAATAGTGAGCCCCCTTACTTTTCGAGCCGATCTACGGAGGTTCGGAAAGTAAGTTGGCCACGACTAGGTCGGGTTATGTGTGGACTAGGTCGAGTCGCATTGTCATTAATGCCAGGTATGGCGACCAGCATGGTAGTCGAGGCGTTGTTAGTCCGTAATCATGATATGTCGTTTCGTGGCTCAAGGTCACGTGGGGCGTTAAGTCGTCTTTTCGATGACGAACCAATGAGATCGTGACACGTGGTGTTGTACTCGATATTGGGGTTGAGCAGCGCATGAGGTTGCGCCACGTGTCGAGTCGGGGTAGCTGAGGGGATGTCGTACAGACGCACATTGATGGACGTCTGCAACGCCTGCCACGTGGCACGACTATATAAGGGAAGCCCTAATCCTTAGGGTCTTTCCTTCTGCATTTTCGTTTCTTTCCTCTTTCATCTCCTCGCTTCTCTTTGGACGATTTTCAGTGTCTATTTTTTTTGCAATCAAGCCAACTACTTGCCCATCTCCTCTCCGGTGAGCTCTATCTCTCACTCCTCCTATCTTTTTTCAATTTTCGAGTAGCTTTACTCGCAAACACCATGTCCAGCTCGTTAAGATCGTGGGAGGGGGCCTCTGGTAGCGACAGTGGGGCGAGTTCACGCCTTACCGTAATGTCGAACCCACCATTGACATAGTGATGATGGCGGAGGCCAACTTCCGGTTGTTGGCGTCGCTGGTGTTGGAGCAGTCTCCTGCTTAGAGATCAACTCCCATGGCCAGGGCATTGAATTTGTCCTCATTGTAGAGGGCATCATCAGCGCCTAGGGCGTTAAGCACATCTCAGGCTAAGGGCCCGGTGGGTGCTAGGCGAGAGCCTTCTGGAGAGGTTGATTCGGAAGAACCTTATAATGAGGAGGGCCCGAGGGGGCTGTGCCCTCGACCTTGCCTGAGGAAGAGTTAGCCCGGATCAGGTTCGGATACTATGTCCCTGAGTTTGTGGTCCTCCGGCTTCCTTGGCCGGACGAGCTTCCGGACCGACCTCCAGAAGGGGTCGTTGCAATCTTCCAAGTCGGGCTTTAGTGCAGCCTGCGGCTTCCTCCGCAAGGAATAGTCAGGTGTCTATAGATCAGTGTACATGTATTTTTCAGGGACATTACTGATGTAATCACGCCCTTTGGGCCTTTTTCAATGAAAATGCTTATTTATCTTGAATTCTGGATTTCTGAGCTAGTTAGGTCATTTTTTACTTCACATGAGCGTGTTAGACTGAGCCTAAGTTGTAACCCAGGCATCAATCGCATATTGTGCGAAGAATCGCTGAAACTTGTCTAAACCAGTCAGTTCGGACATAGTTCAGTCGTTGATCGAATCGAGATCGCTTGCTCGTTTAAACATTAGTCGGTCGTTGCTCAGATCGAGATCGCCCAGTCATCAGATCTTAGTTGGGAATTGATCGGATAACTTGCGGACATTTTATTAATATAACTCAGAATTGAATAATACATAATGAACGTCGTACCGACCCAATTTTAGTGGCAATAGATCTTTAAATGTTTGGCGTTCCAAGGGTGCGAGAGCAGTTGTCCAGCTAAGTTCTCTAGTCGATATGAGCCAGGTCGGCTTGTGCTTGAAACCACATAGGGTCCTTCCCAGTTCAGACCTAAGGATCCAGACCCTATCTCCTTAGTATTCTGGAATGTCTTACAAAGAACTAAGTCTCCGACTTGAAATCTTCTGACCTTCACCCGCGCATTATAGAAGCGTGATACCTGCTATTGGCGAACGACAGTCCGAGTTCGAGTTAGTTCCCTTTGCTCTTCGAGGAGGTCGAGATTGAGGGCCATAAGCTCGGTATTGACTTGTTCGTCGAATGAATCTGTTCGGGCTATATGTCGTCCGATCTCTACGTGAGTAACTGCCTCTGCTCCATATGCTAGAGCGAAAGGGGTCTCTCCGATAGTTGTTCGGGTAATAGTTCAATATGCCCAAAGGACTTTCGGGAGTTTTTCGACCCACGCTCTTTTAGCATCCTCGAGCTTGGTACAGATATGATGCTTGATGATCTTATTGACTGCTTCGACCTGTCCATTCGCTTGTGGATGTTGTGGTGAAGAGTAGACATTGTGAATTTCGAGGTTCTTACAATCTCTCAGTACCGTTTGTTATCGAACTGTTTTCTGTTGTCAGAGATGATCGTCCTGTTATGGACAGATGTCTTAAATCTGTCTGTTGGTCTGTCGATGACATCGACAGAGTTTCAATGACATCGAAGTCAGTCGTCGATGACATCGAAGGTTGCTGGATGCCATCGATAATTCATGAAAATTTTCACCCCTGGTCGCTGGACAGTTTCGGTCCGTTTTCGATGACATCGAAGATGTTATGCAAATTTTATACAGAAACGCAGATTTTGCGATTTTTGTTTTCTATTCCGAGTCTACTTCTTTCTAAACTTATATAAAGGGGTGTATGCGGGATTGGGAGGTATTCTAAGGCTTTCTAAAGGAGTTCCAAGGGTTCCTAAAAGGATTTCAGGGTTTTTAAAGGGTGTAGCAAGGGTGAGATTCGAGGTTATTCGAATCGGGTAAGTCATCTCTCTTTGTAATTTCTATTTTCATAGTGGAGATCTGTCGCTTTGTATCGTAGTTTTTTTCCCGCGAGGGTTTTCCACGTTAAATCTGTGTTCTCTTGTGTGTGCTTGGTGTCATTGGATTGCTATCCTAGATCTAGATCTGTGTGATTTCACAGGCCAAAATCCCAACAAGTGGTATTAGAGCAATCGTTGGGGCACAGATCTAAATCTGAGGGATTAATAGTAATGACAAGCACCAATTATGATATTGAGAAGTACTTGGGGAAAAATAATTTTGAGTTATGGAAGATAAAGATGATGAATTCCTTAATCAAGCAAGGTAAAGTGGTGCTCTTGAGGAACGAAAGTCTACTATGACTGATGATGAATGGAATACTCTTGATAAGAAGGTATTATCATCGATCCGTTTATGTCTCACGGATGAGGTTCTCTACAACGTCATGAGAGAGAAACTGCGGCTAAATTACGGGCGAAGTTAGAGGATGCCTATGTGAAAAAATTCTCGAAAAATCGCCTACACTTGAAGCGGCAGTAGTATAACTTTAAGATGACAGAGGGTGGAGATATGGAAGCTCACATCAGCAACTTTAATAAATTAGTTTGCAAATTGCTAGATATGGGCGAAGTTAGAGGATGCCTATGTGAAAAAATTCTCGAAAAATCGCCTACACTTGAAGCGGCAGTAGTATAACTTTAAGATGACAGAGGGTGGAGATATGGAAGCTCACATCAGCAACTTTAATAAATTAGTTTGCAAATTGCTAGATATGGAGGAAGTGATAAAAGATGAAGATCAAGCATGTATGTTGCTGAATTCTCTTCCTGCGTCATATGAGTCATTTAAGGACACTATGTATAGCACGAATAAAACCCTGAGTGTCGACACCGTTATCTCAGCCCTTCAAGGGAAGGCCATGAGAAAGCTAAACGGCGACATGGGGACATCTTCTGATGCACTGTTTACAAGGGATAGGAATTCCGAACAAGGTACGGATTCTTCAGGTTCTAGATCCAAATCCAAGGGCAAGGGCAAAGGAAAGGTAAAATGCCGGAATTGTGGGAAGGAAGGACATGTGAAGAAGGATTGTGAAAATCCTAAATCAAAGAGAGAAGATTCTGAGGCTTCGTACAGGGAGGCCAATGTTGTCACGTCAGAAGGATCGAGTGGATGTGATGGTAATGTTTTGTCTGTGTCTACTATCAGGCTGTCATACGATGATCGTAAGGACGAGTGGATGCTAGACATAGGGGCATCTTTTCACATGACTCCTCATCGGAGTTGGTTCGCCAATTATAAGGAGTGCGATGGTGGACATGTATTTATGGGTAATGGCATTGCTTGTAATGTTGTGGTCGTTGGTTCAGTGTGCATCAAGATGTTTGATAGGGTGGAGCGTACGTTGACTGATGTCAGACACGTTCCTGATTTGAAGCAGAATCTAATTTCTCTTGGTGTGCTTGAGGCAAAATGATGCAAGTACACATGTATTGATGGCGCTCTTAAGGTTTCTAAGGGGGCATGGGTAATCATGAAAGCGTAACGACTTAGTAACATATACAGGTTGATCGGGAGCATTTCAAAAGGTAGAGCTGCAGTGGATGTAGCGGATTCCGCCTCTACACGTGTGTGGTATGCTGGGCATGGCCACATAAGCGGGCAGGGCAGGAAGGCTGAGATGCGCAAATAGGGATTTAGAGCAGGTGGAGCAGCCACCTATGAGAAGAATCACACGGCGTAATCGTAGGATATGGGCGAGGTACATGGATGACTCCAATATCGCAGGGGATTCATCTTTTATTCAGATGGCTCTAAGTGAGCCTAGTGCTGAGAAGTGGAAGGTGACTATGGGCAATGTGATGGATTCGTTGTACCAGACTTACATATGGGAGCTGGCGGAGCTTCCAGTGGGCCAGAGAGCGGTTGGATGCAAGTGGATCTTCAGGAGGATACAACATAGATACAGGGCGAGGTTGGTAGCGAAGGGTTATGTTCAAAGAGAAGGGTTTGGCTTCTTAAAGATATTCGCGCCGACGGTATAGCAGGTGTTTATTAGATCCGTGATTAGTATTGGTTGACCAATGTGATCTTGAGCTGGAAGGATGGATGTGGAGTCTGTACTTCTGTAAGGGAAAGTAAAGAGCAAATCTACATGAAGCAACCAGAGTGGTTCGAAGTAAAAGGGGTTGAGAAAAGACTTTGCAAGAGGCCGTGGTTCGACCTGTCGCCTAGGCAGTGGTTTAATTCCTTCATGATGAGTCAGGAATTGATGACATGTAGATCGCCAATTATGACATGTCTGAAATCAATGTACTGAAGACTCGGTTAAGTGGGACATTCAGGATGAAGGATCGGGGGGCTACAAAGATGGTTCTCGGCATTGAGACTGAAGGAGGAGTAGGCTTTGGTAACCACAGGAAGAATATCTTGTGTGTAGGTATTGATCAAGGATGTGATTGGCCAGGTAAAGCCGGAGAGCGTTCCCTACGCGTCTCTCCTCAAGTTTTCCTCATGACATGTCCTAAAACAGATGAGGAAAAGCAAGATTCTCATAAGCCTTATTCAAATGCAGTTGATAGTGTATGCCATGGTCTAGATTAGACCGGTTATTTCACAGGCTATCAATGTTGTGAGTAAGTACCCCGGCAAGCAATATTAGGTAGCAGTGAGATGGTAAGAAGACTATGTCTTTTCTTTTGAGAAAACAGGAACAAAGATGGTTGGGCACGTGGATTCTGATCTGACGGACATGCTCTCCTAGATCATTCCTGTAGAGAAGTTCAAGGTCTGTGAAACTTCTCTGAGCTTGGCGATGGCGTAAAAGGAAAATGGAGTGTGCAAGAGAAGCTATGATGCAATGTAGAAATAAGATAAGGGGACAAGAAGCTATACGGATGAAGATTGAAGACATGGTGGAGATTGTTATGGACAGATGTCTTAAATCTGTCTGTTGGTCTGTCGATGACATCAACAGGGTTTTGATGACATCGATAATTCATGAAAATTTTCACCCTTGGTCGTTGGACAGTTTTGGTCCATTTTCGATGACATCGAAGATGTTACGCAGATTTTATGCGAAAACGCAGATTTTGCGATTTTTGTTTCCTATTCCGAGTCTACTTCTTTCTAAACTTATATAAATGGGTGTATGCGAGATTGAGAGGTATTCTAAGGCTTTCTAAAGGAGTTCCAAGGGTTTCTAAAAGAATTTTAGGGTTTCTAAAGGGTGTAGCAAGGGTGAGATTCGAGGTTGTTCGAATCGGGTAAGTCCCCTCTCTTTGTAATTTCTATTTTCATAGTAGAGATCTGTCGCTTTGCACCGTGGTTTTTTTCGGTAAGGGTTTTCCACGTTAAATCTGTGTTCTCTTATGTGTGCTTGATGTCATTGGATTGCTATCCTAGATCTAGATCTGTGTGATTCCGCAAGCCAAAATCCCAACACGTCCGAGGGATCCCGAACCTGCATACGATATTCTTTCAAACGAAGTCCGTGATCTTTTGCTCGGTTATCTTCGCTAACAGTTCTGCTTTTGCCCATTTGGTGAAATAGTCGATGACCATGATGGCGAACTTGGTCTGACCTTTACCTATAGGGAGTGGACCGATAATGTCTATTCCCCACTAAGCAAAAGACCATATGTGTGTGTGTGTGTGTGTGTGTGTGTGTGTGTGTGTGTGTGTATATATGTATATGATATATGTTATATTATAATTTTATATTTTATATTAAATAAGGGGCCACTCCCACGTGGGACCCACCTTTAATATGGTATTTGCACCATCCAGATGGATTTGGACAGTGAGGATAGGTAGCATTCTGCCATTATACAGATATATAAAATATAATATATATGTATATGTATGTATATGTGTATATATATGCACACACACACACACACACACACACATATATATATATGTACATACATACATACATACATATACATTCATATATATAACCATATATGTTAGTTTATCTTATAAGAGTTATGGCCTTTAAGAAGATGCATAGTGTTCGTAATTTAATACCCTATGCAAGTGCACTTCTTTTAGATAATTCTTTACAAAATCTTCATATTCCCGAAGAATTTGGAACAGCTCTTAACGAGCAAGATGAGAATGAAGTCAATGAAGTAAGGCAAACTCCTCCACTACCACTACCTCTAGTGAAGTATTGTATCCAATTCGTCCGTCCATTTTACCATATGATTTTAATTTGTGATCCCAAAAATGAAGAATATCCAAATATCAAATGAACCACACAACACGAAACAATGTGAATTGAACTTCTACCGTTGAAAAATTCTTGGGGGCCATAGAAGTTTTGGATCAAGCTTTTATTTGATTCAAATGGACCACTAAGCTTACGATATGAGCGTGCTGAGTTACTCAGTACGCAATCCGATTTCTGGGAGAGGATTTTCGCCCAAAGAAAACCCAAAACAGCTACTGGTCTGAAATTCCGACTGTATTTGGAGCCGTTGCAGAACTGTGCTATACGGCATGGATAAATCATATACATTCATTGTGGGCCTAACTGAGTTTATTCAGTATGGTAAAAGATCTGATTTCCTTGTCAATAGGTTGGAGGGGAAATCGGATTGCGTACTAAGTTACTTAGTACGTTCTTATTGTACTTAGTAAACTCAGTCAGGCCCACCTTGAACGTATGTGGTCTATCCACATCGTCCATCCGTTTTTTCATCTAATTTAAGGGGTTAAGCCCAAAATTGAAGCATATACAAAGATGAAGTAGATCATACAACAGGACATTTAAGATAATGATTTCCACCTGTGAAACCTTTCTAGGCCCCACAGTAATGTTTATTTGTTATCCAACTTGTTTATAAGATTATACAGACATGGATGTTAAGCCTAAAATTGAAGCATGTACAAAAATGAAGTGGATTATACCTCAGGACAGTTAGGATTGATTTCCACCTCTGAAACCGCTTCCGTCGGTTGGAAAATAAATATTTTAGTGGATACGTGATGTTATTAATAGTAGGAATTTAGATAAGAAAGTTTCTTGTGGTATGGTCATTTTTTAATGGTGGACGTCCAATCGCTACTGTTTGCCTGTGGTGTGGTTCACCCGGGATTTATTTCAAGCTCATTTTTTGGTATCAACATTAAAAGAATCACAAAAGTTTTAGATCAAGCTGATATTTGTGTTTTCCCTTATTTCGTGTCTTTTTTAACTTTTGAACAGGTTGGATTCCAAATAAACATTACGATGGCCTTAGGATAGTTTCAACGGTAGGAATCACTCTCCCCACTGTTTTCTTTGGTGGGATCCATAACATATTTTTATTTGCCTCATTCTTTGGTTCATACCCTAAAATGATATCTAAAAATGGATCGGCGGTGTGGATATAACACATACATCATAGTGGGGCCCACAGAACTTGGTGACGTCACTTCAGTAGCCGACTCGCTACTCAACCTGTCAGTATCTAATTCACGTCCGTTCCGCACTAACGCAAAAGAAAAAAAATGAGCAGAGAGACGGAAGGAGACGCTGAGAGAGAGAGAGAGAGAGAGAGAGAGGGAAGGAGACGCTGAGAGACAGAGAAGGAGACGTTGGGTCAGAGCAGGTAGGTGCACTTTCAATGCAGCTGCGTTTCCACCTCCCTTTTCCAATTTCGAAATGGATAGCCGTTGCCTGTAACAAAGTAACCTGTGACTTGGAAAACACCTAATTCCTCTGTTACATTACTTGCAATCTTACCTGATAGAAAGTTACAGGTTGAGACTTTGTTACCTGTAACATTTCTCCCCCAAACACAAACTGTAAGAAAGTCACCCGTTACTTTCTTACATTTTACACAAGTTACAGGCATCCAAACGGCCCCTTAGATGTGTTTGAAAGGGTGTGTTTAGATGCTCAGTTTGACCGATTTGCAATACATGGATTATTAGTTATAATGGAAATGGCCAAAATTGAGGTGGGCCATTTTAATTCAAGGTGATAATTGACTGCTGATTGTAATTCCATGCACTTCAAGTTGGAGTTTAAACAAGCTGAATTTCTATTTGGACTACCCCCACTTGTGTTATTTCCATGAATTGAGATATTGCAATTCAGTTTAATTGAGCATTGGAATGCAGCCTAGGCGTTTGGGTTATGCACACTAGATGTGTGAAGAAATGCCTGATTGGAATCTGGGCACATGAATAACACCGCATACAATAGCCAGAACCGCGCCATGCGTTCTACCTTCTATTTGAACGTAACCATCATTGATTGGAATGAGGATGCCGATGTTTAGTTTTTGAGTGTTCGGACCTTCTTATGAGCTCTTAGATATGATCATTGTGGTGGGTTTTATTGTTTTAATTTTTGAATGTTGGTATTGCTTGTTTTCTCTAACCACTGTTAATCGTTGAATGCATGGCAGGCTTATTAAGACTAAGATTTTGGGCACTCTCCATTGAAGAAATTAGAGATCTTGTTCTCTGATCAGGTGATTATGTGGCACCTACTGCATGGAGTAAAGTCTCTTCCGAAGAAGTACAACCCAGCTCGACATCGAAATGCATTTTTCTACCACTACTCAGAAGAACTCGATGACGAGCTCCAGCCATCAAAATGGTATGAAAGGGCCTACCCCAAATTAGTAAAGTCGGCCCACATATTGAAAAATGTGGACCGAATCGATGGAAGGCTCACAAATATCGAAGATTGTTCAACCTTCATAGATGATCAGATTGATCAGGAGATGCAGACGTTCAAGTCACTTGCCAGGGCCTTTATAGGGGCTCCTTCATTGCAGCAAGCACTGAGGAAGGCAACATCATCGGCACCAGCCATACCCAATGCTTGTTTTGGTAAACCAAATGAAAGAGAATCTCTAACACTAAATTCTCTCACCAAAGTATGCGATTTTCTTAACGTCTCTGCCCAACAAAGGAAGTCAGTGCGTCTGAGGATATGCCCACAGGTCACGCAGCATCACATATGGCGGGGTGTCCTCGAGGAGATACTAAACAATCTGAAATCAGAAATGGGTGCCTTGCATTGTCATCCACTGACAGCCAGATTGCAGATGGGAGATCAAATAATCTCGAGCTGTGTATGTTTCTTGGCTGAGAGTGCCTATTCCTCCTCTGAATCTGACTCACCTTCATGGATGCGGCTGGCCTCTACAAGGGTGGCCGATTCACCACCCTCTCGCAAATGGGGCGACATTCTAGAGATGTTCGATGATCTCATAAAGTGTTTGAGACCCGAGAAGAGGTTGACTGATCATGTGACGAAGCTCGAAGCAATGAGAGAAGGGTTGTATCAGATCAAGGAAGTCTTGGTAGAGAGAGATATCGGTTACAGGGAGGCGCGGCACCAAGAACGGCTAGTGCAAAAGAAGCTTACACAGACGTTGGGCCACTCATCTAAGTGTTTGTTCACACTCCTGTTGTATTATTTATATGGGAGTGTTAGAGATGTTGAAGTGGAGGTTTGTGGGGGAGTTTATGGGAGAGGGAGTGGTAGCTTTTGCTTGTGCATCGGGAAGGTTTTGACATCAGATGGTGAGAAGATGCTGTGGAATGGAATAAAGCAGTTGGATAGAGCTCTTGGGCTGTTCAAGTTTGTGTGGGAATCAGCTGGGATGAAAGGGATGTTGGAGCTGCAAGGCCATGTATGGTGTATGAGAGCTGAGGAAAGGACACTCACATATAGAGGAAATGTGTTCTTTGTGCATGGGATTAAATTTTGATAAATGGGAAAAGAGAAATGCTTGTGGTACTGCTCATCATGTGGGTTGCCTGTGTTGAGTCACCAGCCTTAAAATAAGGCTGGCCCACTCATCTGGTGGACTGATCATGCACACTGGTGAGGACTGTAGATCATTTTTATACCACAGATTCCTTTTGAAGAGCACACGTGATTGCGGTCAGCCTACTTTTGGGCCAGTGGATCTACACTGGGGTTCACCCAGATGAATGGCTTGGATCTCTTACACGTGTGTGCAGCTTTGGGATTATGGGAAAAAAAGGTTACATGGGTTGATCATTAGTTGGCCAGAGAAACCTTGCAGGCACACTTTAGCTTCGGATGACTGCAGGCGACGGACAAAGTTATTGATGTGAAATTTTCCAATCCGCGTTTATGTTAGCAATCATTCTTGGGATTGATCAAATTTGCAGATAACGTAAAATGCCTTTAGTTGGTTTTTTTTTTCCCAGCCTCTTACGGGGCGTTTGGATCATTAGTTACTTAAGTTGCTTATTCCTTGAGTAGTTTATCTTGATTTCTACTTATTAAACTGAAGTGATTAAGTAACTTTAAATAATAATAAAAAAAAGCTACTTATAATTGATCATAAACCAAACTTACTTATCTATGGTTGTACGTAAATGTTTTTTATTTTTTATTTTTTAAAATTTAAAGTAACTTATTTGGTGGTATCCAATTGGACCCTTACAGTTTTCAATTTAGTCTTTTATGAATGTTGACAACAACCAAAAATGCTGAGAAAATCAAATCATAAAACTTCATTCACGCCATAACAAACATTCCTTGACTAGCTAGATTTTTTTTATTTTTTATTTTTTATTTTGCCTATTATTGTACTCCAACAAATTATTTGGATGTACCCCAGATCACGCACGGCTCTCTCATGTCCTTGAATTGGGGAAGCCGGGCTGTTTGGCTCATCCCCCAAAATGCAGATGGTAGGACATGTTAAAACCTCAACAAAAACCATGCACAAATATGAATTTCAGTCTCCCTTTATCATTTCAATCCCAATTTGCATTTTTGGGATGGATCCAAACAGGCCCTTCAACAATAGTCTATCTAAAACATCATCCTTATTGTTTCTTAGGGAGACTTAGTTCTGGTACCATATTCGTTAGTGACTTAGTGCATGATATGGTCCAAACAACAGCATTGCATATCACTTTGTTAGATAACAAATATTCACCTGCAATCTTATGCATTATTGTCCAGCCAACTGTACCATTGTTCTCAAAATCCAGTGCATATATACCTGGCAGATCCAAGTTCCACACCAGGTGGTTTGATTGGATGATCAAATGGGCAACATGCTAAGACTAATGGACTAGCAAAATCAACTACCATCAATAGGGTAAATCATGATTGATGCATGCCAGGAAATGACAATACCTCATTGGCCCAAAAGAAAAAAGAAAAAGAAAAAAAATCTCATTTCCTTGTTTGAGGTATTGTCATTTCCTATTCACCACTGCCATGATATCACTGAAGAAGAGCAATCTGGGTTATTTGAATTTGAAGGAAATTTCCATAGCTGGCTACATGGTTTTTAGGCTCAGTGATTTGTCTCGCAGTACTGATCCACACTAGTCCTGACTAGTCCGAGTTGACTCAGGCGAATCGTCAATCCATAGTTGGATATGACCATGGAGCATTTATTATACCGATAATTCTCATTCCATAATAGTATCTTATATGAATGCAATGCAATCTGATACTTCTATAACATTCTTCTGCGTTTAGCATGCTTTTGCATGCCATTCCTTGTTTACTCTCTTCTATATTTCTTTGTTCTTTTACCCCTCAAATACCTGTTTTCTTCACCATACTGACTAGTGATGACAAAAGTGCATCCAATGAAAATTCTTTTAAGCTGTGTTGGATGTGCGAGTTGAATCGCCAACATTCAGTTTTATCAAGAGGAATGACGAAAATTGTGTTTCACAGCATTCAACATAAGTAGCCCTCAATCCTTCCTAGTCCAATTTGAAACTAACATAACTGCAAATTTGGAACCAAGTCCCTCAATATGAATGCTGAGGTAATTGCGACTTGGACGTTTCCACTTTGTCTGAATATTATGATGCAATCCAATGCCGAACACAAACATAACCTTACTTTGAATCATTGGAGCACTACTTTTCAGTACCAACCATCCATTTATCTGTCATCAGAAACCACTTCAAATTCTGATGTTGTTTTGGTCGACAAGATGAGGGAGAGTGTAAACCCAAAGCTAGACTTACTGAGGGGTGCTTTAGAATCTGAATGACTTAAAATTAATCGGACTAAAATAGCCCATACGGAGTGCAATTTTAGTAACAATAGGAGTAGAAATGAGGAATTATTTAAGATTGCTGACCAAGAAGTTTCCCAAAAATAACCACTTTGATATCTTGCATCGATAATGCATGAAAAAGGACACATTGAGAAGGATGTTGCCCATGGTATTCAAGCAGGGTTGAAGAAATGGAGATGTGCCTCTGAAGTGTGATTGTTGTGTGCCACCCAAACAGAAAGGGAAATTTTATAGGACAGCTATAAGACTAGCCGCATTTTATGGGATAGAATGTTGGGTGGTAAAGGAACAACAAGTTCATTGGATGACAGTAGCTGAAAAGAGGATGTTGAGCTCGATGAGTGGCAAGACAAGGATATAATCAGAAATGAATCATTTAAGAAGTTGGGAATATAACCTAGGTAATAAGATGAGGAAAGTAGACTTGGATAATTTGGTCATATGCAATGGAGACGAAGAAGTGCACAATTAAGTAGCAAGTTAGTACAAGTTAAAGGCTCTAAAAAGGTAAGGGGAAGGCCTAAAAGGACATGGTGGGGGGCAGTAAAAAAAAGACTTGATGACCTATGTTCTAACTCAAGGTATGGCCCTTGATCAAGTGGAATAGCCTAACAGGATTCATGTAGCTGATCCCAATTAATTGGTATTAAGGCTTAAATAGTGATGATGATGATTGGCTATCACGATAATTAATTGGCAGCTATCTTTCTCCAACTGCCATCTTTTTAAAAAAGATGTTCCCAATGGAAAACCAGATAAATCACAGTTCAGATAATGTTATGGCCTTTTGGGCTTACAGATAGCTTTCATTTATATGAGGATAAATGCATACAGATTGGCAGTTTATATACCAAATCTGTCAACATGTAGATTCTTTCTACCATGGTAACAAACTTCCACAGCTATGGAGGGCAAAATGCAGCATTTTGCCCATAACTAATCCCCAAGAATGCCCAAAGGTATGTCACCTTATTCAAGTATTCCTCTATACCTTTTCAGTGGACTGGGCCCACTTTATAGTTGACCTGGCCAAAGCATCCATCGGATTGATACATTTCTTAAGAAGTGGGTCATCCTGAGGCAAGAGATTCCGCATGTCATCAGAAGCAAGGATGACGGTATTGACAGCCCTCACAAGAAGAACTTGAAGAGCTATTCTTAAGAGATTGGTTGCTCCCTCTATGTCCTTTCTGTTCAATGCTTCTATGGCGGGAATTACAGTGTGTTCCATGGTTGCTTTATCTGGTAACAAGACCTCGAACCCCTGAACGTAACAGATTAGAGAGGAACTGGTAAATAAAAAGCGGTACAAAACATTCACTTGAATCAGTGTGAACTATGAAATTGTAAAATTCATTTCAACGCAATATTATGATGATCCCTAAACAACTGGGACAAGGCTATGATGATAATGATGATGATGGCATCATAACCATTTCATGGTCTGAACTAGTTTGAACGTAACCATCATTGATTGGCATGAGGATGCCGATGTTTAGTTTTTGAGTGTTCGGACCTTCTTATGAGCTCTTAGATATGATCATTGTGGTGGGTTTTATTGTTTTAATTTTTGAATGTTGGTATTGCTTGTTTTCTCTAACCACTGTTAATCGTTGAATGCATGGCAGGCTTATTAAGACTAAGATTTTGGGCACTCTCCATTGAAGAAATTAGAGATCTTGTTCTCTGATCAGGTGATTATGTGGCACCTACTGCATGGAGTAAAGTCTCTTCCGAAGAAGTACAACCCAGCTCGACATCGAAATGCATTTTTCTACCACTACTCAGAAGAACTCGATGACGAGCTCCAGCCATCAAAATGGTATGAAAGGGCCTACCCCAAATTAGTAAAGTCGGCCCACATATTGAAAAATGTGGACCGAATCGATGGAAGGCTCACAAATATCGAAGATTGTTCAACCTTCATAGATGATCAGATTGATCAGGAGATGCAGACGTTCAAGTCACTTGCCAGGGCCTTTATAGGGGCTCCTTCATTGCAGCAAGCACTGAGGAAGGCAACATCATCGGCACCAGCCATACCCAATGCTTGTTTTGGTAAACCAAATGAAAGAGAATCTCTAACACTAAATTCTCTCACCAAAGTATGCGATTTTCTTAACGTCTCTGCCCAACAAAGGAAGTCAGTGCGTCTGAGGATATGCCCACAGGTCACGCAGCATCACATATGGCGGGGTGTCCTCGAGGAGATACTAAACAATCTGAAATCAGAAATGGGTGCCTTGCATTGTCATCCACTGACAGCCAGATTGCAGATGGGAGATCAAATAATCTCGAGCTGTGTATGTTTCTTGGCTGAGAGTGCCTATTCCTCCTCTGAATCTGACTCACCTTCATGGATGCGGCTGGCCTCTACAAGGGTGGCCGATTCACCACCCTCTCGCAAATGGGGCGACATTCTAGAGATGTTCGATGATCTCATAAAGTGTTTGAGACCCGAGAAGAGGTTGACTGATCATGTGACGAAGCTCGAAGCAATGAGAGAAGGGTTGTATCAGATCAAGGAAGTCTTGGTAGAGAGAGATATCGGTTACAGGGAGGCGCGGCACCAAGAACGGCTAGTGCAAAAGAAGCTTACACAGACGTTGGGCCACTCATCTAAGTGTTTGTTCACACTCCTGTTGTATTATTTATATGGGAGTGTTAGAGATGTTGAAGTGGAGGTTTGTGGGGGAGTTTATGGGAGAGGGAGTGGTAGCTTTTGCTTGTGCATCGGGAAGGTTTTGACATCAGATGGTGAGAAGATGCTGTGGAATGGAATAAAGCAGTTGGATAGAGCTCTTGGGCTGTTCAAGTTTGTGTGGGAATCAGCTGGGATGAAAGGGATGTTGGAGCTGCAAGGCCATGTATGGTGTATGAGAGCTGAGGAAAGGACACTCACATATAGAGGAAATGTGTTCTTTGTGCATGGGATTAAATTTTGATAAATGGGAAAAGAGAAATGCTTGTGGTACTGCTCATCATGTGGGTTGCCTGTGTTGAGTCACCAGCCTTAAAATAAGGCTGGCCCACTCATCTGGTGGACTGATCATGCACACTGGTGAGGACTGTAGATCATTTTTATACCACAGATTCCTTTTGAAGAGCACACGTGATTGCGGTCAGCCTACTTTTGGGCCAGTGGATCTACACTGGGGTTCACCCAGATGAATGGCTTGGATCTCTTACACGTGTGTGCAGCTTTGGGATTATGGGAAAAAAAGGTTACATGGGTTGATCATTAGTTGGCCAGAGAAACCTTGCAGGCACACTTTAGCTTCGGATGACTGCAGGCGACGGACAAAGTTATTGATGTGAAATTTTCCAATCCGCGTTTATGTTAGCAATCATTCTTGGGATTGATCAAATTTGCAGATAACGTAAAATGCCTTTAGTTGGTTTTTTTTTTCCCAGCCTCTTACGGGGCGTTTGGATCATTAGTTACTTAAGTTGCTTATTCCTTGAGTAGTTTATCTTGATTTCTACTTATTAAACTGAAGTGATTAAGTAACTTTAAATAATAATAAAAAAAAGCTACTTATAATTGATCATAAACCAAACTTACTTATCTATGGTTGTACGTAAATGTTTTTTATTTTTTATTTTTTAAAATTTAAAGTAACTTATTTGGTGGTATCCAATTGGACCCTTACAGTTTTCAATTTAGTCTTTTATGAATGTTGACAACAACCAAAAATGCTGAGAAAATCAAATCATAAAACTTCATTCACGCCATAACAAACATTCCTTGACTAGCTAGATTTTTTTTATTTTTTATTTTTTATTTTGCCTATTATTGTACTCCAACAAATTATTTGGATGTACCCCAGATCACGCACGGCTCTCTCATGTCCTTGAATTGGGGAAGCCGGGCTGTTTGGCTCATCCCCCAAAATGCAGATGGTAGGACATGTTAAAACCTCAACAAAAACCATGCACAAATATGAATTTCAGTCTCCCTTTATCATTTCAATCCCAATTTGCATTTTTGGGATGGATCCAAACAGGCCCTTCAACAATAGTCTATCTAAAACATCATCCTTATTGTTTCTTAGGGAGACTTAGTTCTGGTACCATATTCGTTAGTGACTTAGTGCATGATATGGTCCAAACAACAGCATTGCATATCACTTTGTTAGATAACAAATATTCACCTGCAATCTTATGCATTATTGTCCAGCCAACTGTACCATTGTTCTCAAAATCCAGTGCATATATACCTGGCAGATCCAAGTTCCACACCAGGTGGTTTGATTGGATGATCAAATGGGCAACATGCTAAGACTAATGGACTAGCAAAATCAACTACCATCAATAGGGTAAATCATGATTGATGCATGCCAGGAAATGACAATACCTCATTGGCCCAAAAGAAAAAAGAAAAAGAAAAAAAATCTCATTTCCTTGTTTGAGGTATTGTCATTTCCTATTCACCACTGCCATGATATCACTGAAGAAGAGCAATCTGGGTTATTTGAATTTGAAGGAAATTTCCATAGCTGGCTACATGGTTTTTAGGCTCAGTGATTTGTCTCGCAGTACTGATCCACACTAGTCCTGACTAGTCCGAGTTGACTCAGGCGAATCGTCAATCCATAGTTGGATATGACCATGGAGCATTTATTATACCGATAATTCTCATTCCATAATAGTATCTTATATGAATGCAATGCAATCTGATACTTCTATAACATTCTTCTGCGTTTAGCATGCTTTTGCATGCCATTCCTTGTTTACTCTCTTCTATATTTCTTTGTTCTTTTACCCCTCAAATACCTGTTTTCTTCACCATACTGACTAGTGATGACAAAAGTGCATCCAATGAAAATTCTTTTAAGCTGTGTTGGATGTGCGAGTTGAATCGCCAACATTCAGTTTTATCAAGAGGAATGACGAAAATTGTGTTTCACAGCATTCAACATAAGTAGCCCTCAATCCTTCCTAGTCCAATTTGAAACTAACATAACTGCAAATTTGGAACCAAGTCCCTCAATATGAATGCTGAGGTAATTGCGACTTGGACGTTTCCACTTTGTCTGAATATTATGATGCAATCCAATGCCGAACACAAACATAACCTTACTTTGAATCATTGGAGCACTACTTTTCAGTACCAACCATCCATTTATCTGTCATCAGAAACCACTTCAAATTCTGATGTTGTTTTGGTCGACAAGATGAGGGAGAGTGTAAACCCAAAGCTAGACTTACTGAGGGGTGCTTTAGAATCTGAATGACTTAAAATTAATCGGACTAAAATAGCCCATACGGAGTGCAATTTTAGTAACAATAGGAGTAGAAATGAGGAATTATTTAAGATTGCTGACCAAGAAGTTTCCCAAAAATAACCACTTTGATATCTTGCATCGATAATGCATGAAAAAGGACACATTGAGAAGGATGTTGCCCATGGTATTCAAGCAGGGTTGAAGAAATGGAGATGTGCCTCTGAAGTGTGATTGTTGTGTGCCACCCAAACAGAAAGGGAAATTTTATAGGACAGCTATAAGACTAGCCGCATTTTATGGGATAGAATGTTGGGTGGTAAAGGAACAACAAGTTCATTGGATGACAGTAGCTGAAAAGAGGATGTTGAGCTCGATGAGTGGCAAGACAAGGATATAATCAGAAATGAATCATTTAAGAAGTTGGGAATATAACCTAGGTAATAAGATGAGGAAAGTAGACTTGGATAATTTGGTCATATGCAATGGAGACGAAGAAGTGCACAATTAAGTAGCAAGTTAGTACAAGTTAAAGGCTCTAAAAAGGTAAGGGGAAGGCCTAAAAGGACATGGTGGGGGGCAGTAAAAAAAAGACTTGATGACCTATGTTCTAACTCAAGGTATGGCCCTTGATCAAGTGGAATAGCCTAACAGGATTCATGTAGCTGATCCCAATTAATTGGTATTAAGGCTTAAATAGTGATGATGATGATTGGCTATCACGATAATTAATTGGCAGCTATCTTTCTCCAACTGCCATCTTTTTAAAAAAGATGTTCCCAATGGAAAACCAGATAAATCACAGTTCAGATAATGTTATGGCCTTTTGGGCTTACAGATAGCTTTCATTTATATGAGGATAAATGCATACAGATTGGCAGTTTATATACCAAATCTGTCAACATGTAGATTCTTTCTACCATGGTAACAAACTTCCACAGCTATGGAGGGCAAAATGCAGCATTTTGCCCATAACTAATCCCCAAGAATGCCCAAAGGTATGTCACCTTATTCAAGTATTCCTCTATACCTTTTCAGTGGACTGGGCCCACTTTATAGTTGACCTGGCCAAAGCATCCATCGGATTGATACATTTCTTAAGAAGTGGGTCATCCTGAGGCAAGAGATTCCGCATGTCATCAGAAGCAAGGATGACGGTATTGACAGCCCTCACAAGAAGAACTTGAAGAGCTATTCTTAAGAGATTGGTTGCTCCCTCTATGTCCTTTCTGTTCAATGCTTCTATGGCGGGAATTACAGTGTGTTCCATGGTTGCTTTATCTGGTAACAAGACCTCGAACCCCTGAACGTAACAGATTAGAGAGGAACTGGTAAATAAAAAGCGGTACAAAACATTCACTTGAATCAGTGTGAACTATGAAATTGTAAAATTCATTTCAACGCAATATTATGATGATCCCTAAACAACTGGGACAAGGCTATGATGATAATGATGATGATGGCATCATAACCATTTCATGGTCTGAACTAGTTTGAACCAGTGGTTGAAACAGATCGGATGAAACCACCCACTTCACTGGTTTGACAGTCTCTAGCACAGTTTTTAAAACATTGCTTTGAGAAGAAGACAGATATTGCACTGAAGCTGTGAAAGGACTAGGTGGAGACTCATGCAGAAAGAATAAACAAGAATGGATGGACATTCAAACAGTGAGTTGATGAATCCATTTTAAGCGGCAAGCAATATTGACATAAATTTTCTTAAAAGTTTAGGTTGTGTTTGGTTGCACCAAATTTCATGATTAATTAGTCGAATTTAGTGCAATTTTTCATGATATTTCAATGAAATTTGGTGCAACCAAACACACCCTTAAACAAATGAGAGTTGGCCTTGCACTATTTCTATATGGAGAAAATTAGGAAAGGTAAAATTCTATACATGCGAATCTCCTTTAGAAATGCTTGATGCCTAATTTTTCCTCATACCGCTAGCACTCCAAGCAGCCAATAACCACGAGTCCTTTGCAGTTCATATTCTCCAAATCAAAACCCATGCAAAAAACCCACATGCAGATGATCCATGCCTTGATTTCTAGACCTAGATAATTCCAAGAAATTCCAGTAGCTTGGCAACCAGCCCTTTGACTCCAATGCATATTGAGATATTTGGGTGGCATCACTTGTGTTATAGAAGCAATTACTATTGCAAGCACAAGAGAACACTAGTGAAAGGATAAGCCTCAAACAAACAACGTAATGGCTTCCAACGGCAGTGAGTCATGTGTTAATGTGCCAATATAGGCTTCCACATGACCTCCGAGCTACAAGTATCATGATAGTGCATTGATCTCTAACACTTCCATACATTATGTTGGGATGTAGTAGGAAAAAAGTTTCCAGTGCAAAATAGCTACAACTGAAAATATTTGATGTTTCCTCGAGAAAATTTCAAATAATCAACGAACAGTTGGATTTATGCTGCTCAGCAAAAGAAGAGTGTGAAATTTGAATAAATACTACATGATTTTGAGGAGCTGATTTTTTTTTTTTTTTTGTTGGTAGTTGCCGAAATGAAATTAATGCATTTCCATCTAACAGAAGTAACTATAGTGAAACAAAATTTCAAGTGCAAGTTGCTATTTTCTTTTTATTTTCAAATCATCCCAGTATTTTCAAAATCTTTGAGTTCCCACATGCCAACTTAATTAATGCAGTGGCATTTTCACACCGGGCTCGAGTGGGGTCACTTGTGGGATGCAGGGGCACACGGGGGAGGTCTCATGTTTGAGACTCCTCACCGGGGGTGATTAATGAGCATTTCACACCAGGCTTAAGTGGGGTAGCCTGTGAGATGCAGGGACACACTGGGGGTGGGCGGCTCATGTGAGGTGGTACCCATGTGATTTGGGGCCCGCAAGAGGGGTTCAGCCGAAGTCCTAACCCATGAGATGTGAGGCCTGGGCTATGAGATAAAGGGATTAATTCGTCATACTCTAATAGTTCGAGCTTTTAGAACAAGTGATCAATTGTCCTTCATCAAATTGGTATCAGAGCATTTGAGACTCCTCACAGGGAGTGATCAATGCATGGGCATTTTCACACCGGGCTCGAGTGGGGTCGCCTGTGGGATGTGGGGGCACACTAGGGGTGGGCAGGGCCCATGGGGGAGGTCTCGTGTTCGAGACTCCTCACCGAGGGTGATTAATGGGCATTTCACACCGGGCTTAAGTGGGGTAGCCTGTGGGATGTGGGGACACACTCGGAGTGGGCGGCCCGTGTGAGGCGGTACCCATGTGATTTGGGGCCCGCGAGGGGGGTTCGGCCAAGGTCCTAACCCATGAGATGTGGGGCTTGGGCTATGAGATAAATGGATTAATTTACCATGCTCTAACAGTTCAAGCTTTTAGAGCAAGTGGTTAATTGTCCTGCATCACTAATAGTCATGCACCAACTGAATGAGGGGTGAGGATGTAAAACTAAAATCTCCTGAAGGATTATGCATAATGAAAATTGTTGGAAGCCCCTCATCGCTAACAGGCCCAACTAAACTATAAATTATTTTTTTTTTGAAAGGTAATATTTTTATTAAAAGAAAAAGACCAATAGAACCCAAACCGAACAAAAACAGAAAAAACAAAGCAACCGGGAAAGAGAAAGCACCGGAGAATAGAACAACACGCAAATAGAGAAAGGACTTATTCCTCGACAGCCTGACACCCAAAAAAATAAAACCGAACCCCCAAAACTAGGGGGCCCCAGTCTCCAAAAAGGATTAGCACTTTAGAGAACACCCCCGCCGTTGAGCTTGAAATATTCCTGAAGCATCTATTTTCTTTTACCTAGGGCTCCACCAGAATCCACATGCCACTCGAAATGAAGATCACCTATCAAGTTAGGCATAACCCAAGAAACCCCTGCTAGTCTAAGGATGCTCCACCAGATATCGGATGAGAAGGAGCAGTGTAACAGGAGATTGTCCATCGATTCTTCAGCTTTGAGACACAGAGGGCACGCATTCGGAATCAACATCCCATGCTTCCTAAGGTTGTCAATAGTCAGAATTCTTTTTCTTCCTGCGAGGTAGCCAAAAGCAGACACCTTCAGCGGAACCTTGTAGAACCGGTGTGACAATGGAAGGAAAAAGAGGATGCAAAAAAGGACTTGTAGAAGGACTTGACAGAGAACTGACCCGAAGGCAATAACGACCAACAAATAGCATCTCTCGGCTTAAATGAGAGACGGAGTGCCCTACAATAAAGATACAAGCGTAGTAAGTTCTTGAAATTCAAATTTTGAGAGATTTCACTGGAGAAGAGGAGACTCAGACCCTCCACTTCCTAAAGGGCTGAAGCAATCCATGACCAGGGCATTAGGATCGGCGGAGATAGCGAAAAAAGTGTGAAAAGATTCAACGAGAGAGTGACTAGCAATTCAAATGTCTAACCAGAATCTAATATTTTCTCATCTACCGAAGGAAAAGGAGATTCTATCAAACATAGGCGAGGTAGACTTGGCGATTCCTTTCCAGAGGAAAGAGGCTCGATAGAGGGAGGAATTTTTTTCCACCACCTAGTAGTGGATATACCATATTTCGCAGAACGAACTCTCCAAGAATTCCACATCCACATCAGGTAACGACCTGAAATGGAGATTGTCTCAAGAGGGTCTGCACACCTTGTCAGCAAAGAGCAGTTCAGGGAAAAAAACTTGACAAAGATGTAATAGAGTTCATATCTGAATGAAGCTCATCTTTGACCATGATGGAAGAAACAACATTAGATCGTCGCCTAGCATTAGCGAAGGAATGGAAGAATCTAGTGTTCCAGTCTCCTTCTTTAAGCCAAGTAGCTCTAGACTGTTGGCACCATTTTATCTCCTATTCCTTTAACCTCGCACAATATTCCAAGGATAGAAGGGCTCTGGATTCGTTCTTTATTTCGGACAACTGACCAACTTCCTCTAGAAGGTCCAAATCCTGGATAGAAGCCAGAATGGAAGCCATTTCTAACTCCCACTTTTCGAAGATCTCCCTGTGCCAAGCTTTGAGCTTTTCTTCCAGATATTGAAGTTTCTTGTGCAACACAGAACCGGGAGTTACCACAACCTGGAAAGAAGACCACCAATCCGAAATCATTTTCCTGAATCCTTCCATCTCCAGCCACGCTAACTTGAACTTGAAGGGTTTAGGGCCCTAGTTAATGACATCTGTGTTGAGCAAGATTGGGCAATGGTCGGACACAGGTTTAGGCAAACCATTTTGACGGGTGAAATTGAAGTGGTTAATCCACTCAGGAGAGAAGGAAACAATCAAGGAGAGACATCGTAGGAGGAGACTTGTTGTTTGACCAGGAAAATTTAATAGTCCCCATTGGGATGTCTAGGAGACCATGTGTGGCAACCCAACCTGCAAAGAGTCTCATAGAAGCTAAAATGCTAGATTCGCTCGACTTTTCATATAGCGCACCACATTGAAGTTGCCGCCCAATAGCCAAGGCAGCCCCCATTTTCCTTCCACAAAAGATAATTCCGCCCAAAACAACGACCTATTAGCAGGGGTGGAGGGCCCATAAACTCTAGAGAACACCAACTGGAATATAGAAGATTCACAGAAAACCACATTCACAGAGAAATCACCGATCCATCTATCTTCTATGGATCTCAGAGAATGATCCCACAACACCACAATTCCACCTGCCGTGCCAGAAGCATCTAGGGCCTTCCACTCGATACCTTTCCTTCTCTAAATGGATCGAGCGATTCCATTGTTCATAGACTGGAGCTTGGATTGCTGCAAAACAATAATATGAGCTTTCGATCTGAAGCACATCTCTTTAACCTGAGATTTCTTATGAGGGCAGCCCAAACCTCGCACATTCCAAGAGAGGATCTTCATTGGTGGACCAACCTAACCCCTCTACCTTTCTTTTCTCTCAGGGGTGAAACTCCGTCACTCCCGATTCAGTAACACCAAGCCTGGCCAACTCTCTGTTGGGCTAGAACAACCTCTGAGTTGTGATCGGGGATATCCCATCGACAATCACTTTGAAGCCTCTATGAGCCCACTAGCATGAAGAGAGCTATGCAGTCCTCATCAGTATCTCCAAACACTGCCCCCAACAATCTTCCGACGTGTCTAACTGCATCCCTGATCCAACATTTTCTTTTGATTGCCTCCACTAGCCCTTTCAAAACTTCAGCCGAAATAACATAAGGAGACACTTCCCCTAATGGGGAGAAGAACTTTCCCAATTGAAAGTCATTCTGAGAGGAGGAACATTCTCAAACGACATTTGGACCTGACTCTCGTCTCCTTCACCTTGGGGTTCATGCTGGATATTAACCAAAGCTAGAGGTCCAACTGAAGGCGATCCTGTAGACAAAGAAGATGAACCTATATCCACTGCAAGGAAGGGAAAGGTGACAGACAAAGAAGAAGGGGAGGAGGGAGGAGTTTTAAAGACTTCTACCAAAACGGCAAGGCCAATCTGACAATTGAGAAAGGGGTCCTTCGAGACCTCAGACACGATCAGGGTAGAGAGACTAGGGGTGGCTTCTCGGATACTCTCATCATATGAGATGGAGGTCCATTCGCTTTTGGATCTGTCTTCCTCCCTAGCCTTTGATTCTTCTTCCGAGGGATCAAAATTAGGAGGGTCTTCTTGCTAGAGCTTTGCAGAGGGGTCAGACACCTCTTTGAAAGAAGGGTCTTCGTCCGGCACGTGAGAGACATTTCCCGCGTGACATATCTGTTCAACGTGGCCTCCAAGCAGCATGGGTTCAAGAAACTGGTGCCCCATGTCTTCAGATGGGGCTCGGGAGGGATACATGGACTGCATACATGAAGAGTTTCCTTTTATACCTTCCAACTACGTGGGTTCAAGAATCCCGTGCCCCGTGTCTTCAGATGGGGCTCGGGAGAGACACATGGACTGCATAAATGAAGGGTTTCCTTTCGAACCTTCCAGCTACAGACACATAAAAAGCAATGGGCTCGAGGTGATCTCAACCTGGGTAGGGAGATCTTCTGGGACCTTAGGAGATATCGCTTTAAGCGTGCTACGAGAAGGGTTTTCCGATAAAAGGGGAATGAGGCTTTGATTGCATCCCGATATCTCATTCAATCTCGTTAACTGGGACAATAAATTGAGCTGAGACATGAGGTGACCTCTCCTGCTGCAAATCCAAGAAGGGATTTCATCTCCCCTTCCCGATTCCATGCGTCCTTCATTGGGCAGAAGCGCGGCTTCCACATGAGACATGTTCAGAGGTTGCAGATCGCACATGACATAGGGGTGCATCGGTGCTCTGCGAGACACTAAGGTTGGAGGTCCTTTGTCCATAGCGGTTGGCCGGACGACGGGAGGCGTCATTGAAGAAATCTCGATCCCTTCCGGGGACACCCCGAAAGATGATTCCCTATATACTTTTAGAGGGAGAAAAAGACCACCCACTATACTTAAAGAAGTGGAGATGCTTTTAAGTAATTTCATTTTATTTCTTTAAAATCTTGATTTTTAAGGATTTCTTTTTTACGAAACTAACAATTAACTTTCCAAAAACAATAGCTGATCTTCTCTTCTTCCAACAAAAAAATTCTATTATGATTTTTTTTTTTTTGGTAAATATGATGATGTTGAGATGGATGGGTAGGAAAGTAGAACTAAGAAATTTAGGTCATCCAAAGCAGCCAGGGAGTAATCTTAGGGAGCAGTTCAGTTACATGCAAAAAAAGAAAGCAGAGAAGCCTTGCTGTTTGATGATCTTTCAGTTAGAGAACAATTACCCCACTCAAAATGGGTACAGACGAGGGTGGAGTCAGCAACCCTCTTGCAGAGATTCAGCATTTCACTCAGTGCCATAGCTACAGTACATTCCAGAATTTGTTCTGCTTGTTGTTGTATTTTATTTTTGGTTTTAGTCTTTTCCTAGATTTTGTTTTTTGTTTTGTTTTTTTTTTTTTTCTGGCTGCAGCCTAATAAATTTTCATCTTTTGAAAAAATGGTTTTTGTTGAGGAGAACCCCAAGCGTCATGACTCATGACTTAGATTTCTGGTCTGAGGTTTACGGTAAGTGTAAGGAAAGCTTTTTTTTTTTTTTAATTTTTTTTTATTTAAGTGTGAGGAAAGCTTTATTATTATTATTATTATTATTATTATTATTATTATTATTATTATTATATATATAAAAAAATGTGTGAGGAAAGCTCCCTTAACTTTGTAAAGTGAATTCATTGTTTTTCTTTTGAGTGGGGAAGGTGAAAATGGAGTCATAGCTCACCCACGTAACCCAAGTTGAAGTAGGTGTGCATATGACGCTCAGGGAGAAGGCTCCTTTAAGAAGTGGAACATTGATTTAGGAGTAAGGACCTGAAAAGAGGACCCAGAAAAGGTCTAAGAGGACTTACATCGAGGTGGTGAGAAGGGATGGCCTGTTCAATTACTGAAGATAGGGTCCTCGGTAGGAATGATTGGCTAAACGAAATTCCTAAAGCCGACCCAAATAGTTGGATCAGGGCCACGAGGATGATGATGATGAGTTTCTTGTTACTTACTAACTCGAATCCCTTTTTATATTTCCATGAGAATGAATCATTTTTCCCTGTAATACATTTTCTACAAAAAAAAAAAAAAAAAAAAAAAAAAAGAACATTTTGCTTACTATTTTAGCCAAGTCCAACCTCAAGATGAGATTTCACGTACATTGAGTATATGAAACAAGTACAGTTCTTTGATTAGCATGACAAGAACATAATCAAGAAATCAGGACTCAGTAAGAAATAAACAAATATTTGAAGACACCATTGATGAGGCCAATAAATTAACAGAAAGTCACATTCGAAAGGTGATAAAATACAATTTTTTTACAGATAGTATTTGATATTCAAAAAGGGCATGCTCATTACCAATGTTTGGATTATGTGTCTTACTGCTGTGGAATCCCCTGAACATTTGTTTTAGTGCTGCGGAATCCATGGACCATTTGTTTCTGCATTGCATCTTTGTTAAAGTGGTGTGAGAGCGATTCTTCGATCTTTTTCAGTGCAGTTGGGTGATGCCAGGATTGCTAGGGGAGTTATTCTTAGTATGGCATGGAGTTAATTTGGATCAGAAAAGAGTACTATGGAGGCTATCGATCCTTACAGGCTTAAAGTCAATTTGAGCTGAATGAAATGAGAGGTGTTATGAAATAGCAGAGGCTTCCAGATGGTGTTCAGGAGCGGGAAATTGGATACCATTTCTTGGGCTTTGATTTTTAAGCGCTTCATGTCTTGCACTGTTTCCTTTTTTCTTAATTCTTTATGGATTTCATTGTTGTAGATTGTTGCGAGGATTTCTCCTCTTTTTCTTTTAATAAAATTAGCATGATCTTTCAAAAAAAAAAAGAAGAATATTATTTATTCTCACCTTTCATTATAAGTGCTCAATACATACTTCTACTAGATAATAAATTTTATTACTTTTAGCTAAATATTTATTGAATTTCTCCATGTGCTTCTGGTCCCCGTTTGGTAGACACCTAAAAGTAAGCTGACCTCATTTTAGTTAACAGTAATTATGTATTAGAGATCTTGATCTCTAATACATGATGAGTTCATGTTAACAGTAATTACGTAGCAGAGATCAAGATCTCTAATACATCATTACTGTAAACAAAAATGAGAACAGTTCATTTTTAGGCATCTACCAAACAGGGCCTACAGTAATAATTGCTTGTATTTCATTCCCAAAGGTAAAAAACATAAGTTTTTAAGCATCAATTAGAAACTTGTCCCGAAAACTAAAGAGAGTAAAATAAAGCTCACATGGGCTATAAATAAGTCTCGTTCAACAGATGTATCAGCTGATACGAAGATACAAACAGTCATTTCAGGTGAATTGAGATTAATTCATCATTCAGTGGTCACATGGACTATTAATTAATACCACTCAATAGATGCATCAGCTGATATGAAGATAACAGCGGTCATTTCAGGTGAACTGAGATTAGTTCTTATTCAATCGCTCATTACATAATGCAAAGTATTTAGCTGGAATGCCACTTGCATTAAAGGAAGTTCTCAACAAATTATTCAGTGGGTTTCAGGCGATAAATCAGCTACTTGAAGGCGTGAATTTTGCATTCAAGAGATTTATGTCTTTACTTGTATCTTTGGGAGCTCGTCGTCCTTGGTGCCGAGAAAAGCAAACAAGCTGGTGAATACACTTGCCAAAGAGGGGTTAATCACTTTATTTATCTTTTCTACTGTTATCTTGCTTTCTTGAATAAAACTTTTGTTGCTGTACAGAAAAAAGACAAAAAAGAAGAAGCTCCTTGCAATATGTAAATTGAAATTTCAATAAAGGAAGAGACGTCTTAATTGGATGGATAAAAAACGAAATAATTACATGTCAAGCAGATCTCATCATTAATGGGAGAAGTACAAAGTGTGCAAATTTCATGATGGAAGAACATTTAAGTACAACTCCATAGCTTCTATTGAATCATTACAAGAATAATTAAGTAAAAATTTATCTAAATTTCTGATTAGGTTGTAGGAAATCATTTCTGCCAATTAACTATTTCTAGGGCTCTTTCACACCCAGATTATTAATCCAAAAACACGATGAAACTAGAAAGCAAGAGACACTGGCATACCTCATTCTGGAGCTTCTCCTGATAAAACCCAGCCGCCAGGGTTGCATCTGTGGCAAGGACACCAATTCGTACACTACTCCCAGCTTCGACTGGCTTCAAGTTTGCTTCCTTGAGCTCATTGGCGATGCACTCACCTACATGAAGAAAAGGAATGGAACAGCCCTCTGAAATCTCACCATGCCACGAATGCGAGATATGGCAAGGCATAACAATGCAACGAGCTCCTGATTGCTCAAGAAAGGCCCTTTTACGTCGTAGATTCTCCACAATAGCTGTATGATCTGACTGGTGACGGGCATTTCTTGAATTGAGGTAGGGAAAAGAAAGCTTTTCACGTGAGGAAAGCTCCTTATTTAACACTGGATCGCTGCAGACAAGGAATGGAAGGTTCTGTTCTCCATATTTTGAGCTCCAGCCAACAAGTTTCTTCAAGAAGTTCAGAGTAGAATCAGCCGATGCTCCTCCGATGATACCGATTGTATTGGCTTGCTTGAGAACGGAAGCTGAGGCCTGAGTGCCTGTCTGAGTAGAATCCATGTTGAAGATCTTAGATTCAGGTAAATTACCATGCTCATCTGTTGACAAGATAATTGAAGATGATCTTACAACGAATCCTTGATTGTAAGACCTGGTTTTGAACTGGGTCTTATGCTTGTTTATATTGCCCATGAGATGGGATGGGCAATTCAATGCATGGAATGACATTGTCATGCTTCTCCCGAACACCAAAATCTACCTACAAAAGCTAGTATATCTTCATGGCTTCTCTAATTTGAGCCCCTAAAACATAAACCCAGCTCAAAAAACTGGTAAATCTTTTGTTAAGTATCTCTAAATTTCGGCCCCTAAAACCCAAAACCCACCTCTAAAAACTGCTGAAATTTCATAGATTGTTGAAAATTCAGCTCCTGAATCCAAATCACCTCTGTACTACACTAACTTTTAATGGATTCTCTAAATTTCAGCCCCTGAAAACCAAAACCCACCTCTAAAAACTAGAAAATTTCCTAATTCCTCTAAATTTCAGCCCTAAAAACAAAAACCCACCTATAAAAACTACTAAAGTTTTCTAATTCCTCTTATTTCAGCCCTATAAACCAAAACCCACCTCTAAAAAGAGAAAATTTTCATAAAATCAATAAACTTCAGCCCCTAAAAACAAAAACCCACTTATAAAAACTACTGAACTTTTCTAATTCCTCTGATTTCAGCCCTATAAACCAAAACCCGCCTCTAAAAACTAGAAAATTTTCATAAAATCAATAACCTTTAGCACCTGGAAACAAGAACCCAGATCCAAAACTCAATTTAAATCCTGAAAACAAAAAACCAACCTCTAAAACCCTAAAACCTTTCTGGGCTATGCACAATTCAAACGCGCAAACAACAATCCACCATCAAATTCCAATCTTTCAATGCTAAAGACGAAACAAAAAAAAGAACCCAAGTCAATGACATCTCCCCTCCAACAAACATTTCATTGGCTTTATACAATTTTTTCCGATCAAAGATCGTTCAATCATCGAATTTGGGAGGAATCTTAAATGCCTTTCTACCTATCACCTGTTGCCACCCAACTCCAGCGTCGTCTTCCTATCCATCATAGCAAAAGTCCAAGAAAACAGACTACAGGAAGCATGGATTTTCCTACCCCACACTCCCTGATTTTTTTTTATTTCTTGTTCATCCTCTTCTGACATTGGATTCTTGAAAGTTGAAATGAAAGAGATCGCAGTATGAAAGGGTGGGCCCCAATCTACTGTAAATGACCCACTTTTCATCTCCATTTACGGCTGTAAATCTCTCCCCTCCTTCCCTCCGCTGTCACTGTTGGAACTCACTCGATCTCTATCTATGTGTAGAATATCTCCCATCCAACATGTTGGACGAAAGTTACCGTCCATCCAGCGGATAACTTCCAACGTGTCATGTGCATGTGACATCCAACCCGTCCAATAAGTCGGACCCACCACGATGATCCACTCGTGTGAAAAAATAAGTCTCATCCACTAATCGTGTGCGTCATACCATTTAAAATAATGTATAGTGATCTGATGATTCAGATGGGGCTGACTTTTACATTAGGGGATCCACATGTGGAACCAACCTATTGGACGGTTTGGATGTAGCGCATACATACGAGAATGATCTACTGGGCTGTGTATGGAATCCCCATAACATGTCTGGACCGTCCATTAGGTCCAGTCCTCTCTTATTGGGATGGTCATGAACATCCGTAACTGGACCCAAAACCATGTAATCTCTGTATTCTTAGCCATGCGTTAGTATTTTACTCTAATGATAATGGGGAAATCCCAAACGTCAATCTGGACGGTCCTTTTCAATCCTACCAGTGGGGCAAGGCATAGTGCAAAAAATCACACCGATCGGAAGATCCTAGCCGTCAGATTAGTTTCAAGATAAATGGACAATCAAGCATAAATGAAGAAATAAAATTGGTCAACATCTTGTCAATGGATTCATCATGGATTGCTTACGATTTCAAATAAACATCTATTCAATGGGTCTCGTCATGGATTGCTTATGATTTTAAATAAACAATTCAATTGGATGATGCAAACCGTCTAATCCATGGCTCGTAAAAAATGGATGGGTGTTACAAAACAGCCCATATTCGAAGGGTTAGGATCACTCACGGGCTTGATTTATGCATAGGTTTTACACCTGTTGGTACGATTAAATGGATTGGTCGAATCTATGATTGGTCTTACCCCGTGACGTTTGAAAGCTTTGAATAAAGGAATATTTACTGTAGAATTTCTCAGGGACATTTTGGAAATTCTCATGGAGTTGCTTTTTGAATAATGAAATTATAAAAATACCCTTATCTAAATTTTTAATTAAAAAGTAGTGAAAATCAATACATGTGGGGTCACCACATATGTGTATAACATCCAAACCATCCAATCGTATACACCAAACCATCAGGCCTATTAAATCATCATATTGGCCATACTTGAATTTGGATATTCTAATAAGTGGTGTATATTATATTTTATGGATCCATATACTTTATTATTGTACCCACCGTATTTTTTGGTTTGCTAATAATAATGTTGGTTTTTATTTGTTCTAGAATTGGATGTCAAACACATATCATAATCCCATAATTCTACATTTTACCTTGTAAAGAAAAATAAATATAGGAATGTAATTTTTCCTTTGAATAAGCACTAGTTGGAAAATATCAGTTTCCCAAAATATTATTTGATAAAATCTCAACCGGCAAGGAATTTTGCAGTAAAAATTCCTAAAATAAAAATAATTAATAAACTAGTGTGTTTGGACAAATAAGAAAAGGTCTCAAGTCCAATCACTTTGAACCACAAGGTATGTTCCACCCAACATATAATTCCCACTTGGTAAGTGCACATGAAATCCAACTCTTCCAATGGGTTGACCCATTGTGAGGATCACTTAGTGTAAAAATCACCCTTATCTTACTCATCAAGTGGGTTAAACCATGAAAATAATGTGCAACCATTAGTAAGGACCTATTTGGATTGCAAATTACGTTAGTAATGCACTGTGAAAGTGCAATGGTTACAAATTACAATACTTGTTTTTTAAAAAAAAGTTATGTTTGATTGACAATTTTTGTGTTAGTTTATTATGGTAAAATTATAATGATGGCATTTTATATTATTTTAATGTCAATTCATTGAGAAAAAATTATACTTATGTATGTGTTTTGATAGAATATTTTATCTATAATGTAATTTAAAATGATGATGCTTAAAATTACAATACCTGACTCCTAATACATTTGCATTTGACCACTAAATGACATGTTTAAATAATCTTGGCGAAATCATAATGATAGCACATTTACGATAAAATTATTGATGTAATTCACAATCTAAACAAGCCCTAAATAACAAAATATAAGTGTGGTCTAATTAATGAGTCGATATAGCCAGTGTGACACATTCTCACACAAGGTGGTCTTCATTATGGAGCAAACCCATTGGATTGGTTTGTTGCCATGCGCACATGAACAATTGGAAGTTATCCATTGAGGGAACCATAACTTATGGTCTAACCAATTAGACTTAATATCTTCTCATATAAGATACTTATAAGGTGACCTTCTATAAGGAGATAACTAATAGATATTGCATGTGATATTAGGTAGAGAGAGAGTGGTTTGTAAGACTTGGGAGAGAGTATTTGTTTCTATTGTGCAGGATGCTTAGCATTCTGCCTTTAATTTGGCTGCAGGTGTAATTCAGTCGACTGAGAAATTCAGGAGTCAACCGAACCACATTGTGATGTTCCCAGTCGACCGAAGATTGTTTCGATTGATAGCTCGGCTCGGCCGATCGAAGGTACGATCAGTTGTTTGCACATTTTTGCATAAGTAAAATATATTTAAGCCTAATTTCAAATCAGGGATTTGTACCGATGAGTGTTTTCTCTTAAGGACCAAGGGTTTTGCTAATGAATAGGGTTTCTACACTTGTAAGGGTTTCGGAAGAATTTTCTCAAGGGATCTAAGGTTTTCTAGAGGTGTGCATTGCAAGGAAATATCTGGGTTTCGTCTGTAATCGAAGAAGGTGAGTAGTGTAATCTTTAAGACTTTGATTATAATGGATTTCTATCGTTTTGTACCGTGCTTTTTTTCGCGCAAGGGTTTTCTACGTAAATATCATTGTATTTTGTGGTTGATTTCTTTATTATTTGGTTATTATGCTTTTTCGATTGTTTTATTTTTATTGTACGTGCTTTCATAAAGCGTGCAAATTGATGGTGGTATTAGATCTGAATTTCTAATACCTAGGGTTAATCTGTGTTTGTTATGGGTTCTGAATCCCAATAAAGTGGTATCATAGAGTTAGGTTTAAAACTTTCGGGAATCTAATGAAGATGTCAGAGTCAAAATTTGATATACATAAATTTAATGGGAAGAATAATTTCAGTTTGTGGCAATAGAAGGTAAATGATATTTTAGTTCACAAGGGATGAGCAAGGCGTTGTTGGAGACTAAACCGGAAAAGATGTTAGATGATGTCTGCAACGATCTTAGGGAGAAAATTATGATTACCATCCATTTATGTCTGTCAGATGAGGTAATGTACAATGTCCTAAATGAGGAATCTCCCCGGGAAATGTGAAAGAAACTAAAAGACCTATATATGTCAAAATCTCTCACAAATAAGTTGTTCGTGAAGAAACAATTTTTCGGGCTACAAATGAAGGATCTGATCTCCTAAAGCATGTGAACTTATTTACAAAACTATGTAGCGAATTGTTAAGGCTTGAAGTGACGGTTAATGAAGAAAATAAAATGATACTACTTCTAACAATATTGCTTCCCACATCGTACGACCATCTCATTACTATTCTGTTGTATGGGAAGAATACAATGAAGCTGTAAGAGATCATCACGACTCTTGTTTCTAACGATATGAGGAATAAGCCAAGTGATGAGGATTCTCAGGCAGAAGGGCTAGTCGTGAAAGGGGATTAGGGACATGTGTGATTTATGGAGAAATCTAGGTTTATAAAAAATAATAATAAAATAAATCTAGATTAAAGTTGAAGGCAAATGACATATGTTTTTACTGTGACATTAATGGACATTTCAAGAGAGATTACCAAAAATGGAAGGATGACCTGAAAAGCAAAGAAAAAGGGAACATAAGTGAATCAATCAGTGTTGTAGAAGAAAGCTCAAAAGAAGATCTCCTCTCAGTCCTTTTAACTACGAGTCATCTCTCACACACACGTGGATTCTAAATTCAGAATGTTCGTATCACATGACTTCGGATTAGACCTGGTTTGATCCCTACAAGTCATATGATGATGGAAGTATTCTGATGGGGAATGACATGTCATACCATGCCATCGAAATATGGACCATAAAAGTAAGGATGTTTGTCATACAGACTCTAGGTGATGTCAGGCATGAAGAAAAATGTGACATCCCTGAGGTTATAAATATGAACGGGTACACATTCACCACATTTGGCGGTGATCAATGGCCATAAGGTTTAAAATATATACAAGCCGGATGGGAGCATAATTATAGGTGAGGCCGCTACCACATCACACATAGAATCTAGCACAGAGGACATAAATCTATGGCGTATGCGGCTAGGGTATATGAGCAAAAGGGGTGTGATGGAACTTCACAAACAAAAACTGTTAAAAGGAGTTAGGGCGTATAAGGTAGATTTTTATGAGCATTGCGTTTAAAGGAAGCAGTGCAAGGTAAGGTTCGAGACTTCTATACGCACTAGTGGTGGGCTGCTTGACTATGTTTATTATGATGTCTCGAGGCTGGTGATATATAGTATCGTTTAAGGGATGGGCATGATACTTTGTGACCTTCATAAACGATTACTCGAGGAAGGTTTAGGTCTGCTTCATGAAACACAAGTCTGATATGTTAGTTAGGTTCAAGCAATGAGAGACAGAGGTAGAGAAGCAAACTGAGAGACATGTTAAGTGCTCAGATTAGATAACCATATGGAGTATAGAGAGGTGAGATTCATGAAATTCTATAAAGAATAATGCATCATTAAACACTTCTTAATTCCAAGGACTCCACAACAAAATAAGGTAGCATAAAGGATGAATAAAACTCTATTGGAGATAGCAAGAAGTATGTGGTTTCATGCGGTGTTGCCTAAAAGTTTTTATGTTGAAGCGTTGAACATGACATGCTATATTGTAAATCATTCACTACCTACAATGTTGGACTTTAAGGGCGTGTTTGGATTCACGTTTTGGTTGTATTGTGTTGTATCTGGTACTATTCACGTATACGTTGGGCGATATTCAGAATACATCCAGTGGAGACGTGCTACTAACCAATGTTTGGATATGATGTATTACTCTAGCATGTATATAATTTCATGTCAGATCAATGTTTGGAAACGATCGAATAAGGGCCACACGATGTATATACGTGCGTGTAGTGGGGCCCACTCACTGTTCCATTGAATGATCTGAGTCGTTCATTCACTTCAGAGGGTGGGCATTGCCCTTGCCTAGGTGTCCTTTCGTTTCTATGCAAACTATTGCAGAATCTCAACCATTAAACATGAAATGGACGGCAGAGTAAACACCCTCATGGGCCACGCTGATTTCACTTCAAGAGCACTCCCTTCCGGATGGTTTTTCGTCCTAAATCCAATGGACGGAGTGAATTTTCTAAGAAGCTTCAATAAGTGGGCCACCAAACTTCATAGAGTTGACGTACGTCAACTTTATTGCGAAACAGAGGTTCCGTCTTTTCGTTGTGGGCCACATCATGCAGTGAAAGGTGGATCTAAACCGTTCATCAGGTAGAGGGAGAAAAACCCATCAAAAACATGTTGACCTTTCATGGCCATGTACTTCCTCATGATCGCTACAATGATCAAAAGAAGACCGTTCAGCTGTTGTTTCAGCTTGATTGTCTCAGTGGGCCACATCATCGGATGATCAAAGTCTCACCATTCATGGTTTAAATCTCGAGAGGAAGATGATGAACGGTGTGGATTTGTCAAAAGACGGCCATACAGCAACACAGTGAAAGAAGAAAATGCTTTCTTCCTGTTTACGTCTGACTGAACGTCCAGCCGATTGCGCGGTATAATCCCATCAATGATGCAAAGTGGTTCTCGGACGTATTAGCGCGCGTTGAATGCATCGCCCGCCGTTCGTTTTCAAGCAAGGGACATGTCCCATCAACCCCACTAATACGATACTATACACTCGAAACCGTGAATCCAAACACGCCCTAAGGTTGTAAAGGAAGTATGGACAGACATGGACGTCGATTACTCAAGATTAAGGATCTTTGAGTGTCTGACATATGTTCACATGCAGAGTGGACAAAGGTCGAAGTTGGATCCAAAGTTTGTGAAGTGCATCTTTTTCGGATATGAAAAACATGCCAATGGCTACAAGCTTTGGGATTCAGTTTCATATAATGTTGTCATTAATAGAGATGTTATCTTCAATGAGACATTAATGTTGAAGGCCAACAAGGAAGCTGCAGAGAAGTGAGAAAAAACATGGTGAGACTGAGAAATTGTCGGTGCAGGTGGAGCTAGTTGAGCCTATGATGTTCCCAGTTGATTGGGGATTATTTTGATTGACCGAAGGGGCGACTGACGGTTTGCACATTTTTTGCATAAGTAAATGGTATTTAAGCCTAATTTTGAATTAGGGCTTGTATCGACAAGTGTTTTCTCTCAAGGAGCAATGATTTTGCTAAGGGAGAGGGTTTCTACACTTGTAAGGGTTTGGGAATAGATTTTCTTAAGGGATCTAGAGTTTCTTAGAGGTGCACATCATAAGGAAATATGCGAGTTTCGTCTGTAATTAAAAAAAGAAAAAGAAAAAAAGAAGAGTGGTGTAATCTCTAAGGATTTGATTATAATGTATTTTTGTTGCTTTGTGTTGTGGTTTGTTCCCACAAGGGTTTTTCAAGTAAATATCATTGTGTTTTGTGGTTGATTGCCTTATTGTTTGATTATTCTGTTTATTCAATTGTTATATCTTCATTATACGTGCTTCCATAAAGCTCGTAAATTGATAGTGATATTAGATCTGAATTTCTAATAGCTATGATTGATATGAGTTTGTTAGGGTGTCTGAATCCCGACAATTTCGCTAATTACCTTAGTATTGTAAAGTAAATATGTTATCATTATGATTTTACCATAATTAAACTGAATATAAGAATTGTCAGTGAAATATAAATGTATTAAAAAAGAAGATAATCATTGAACTTTTTTATAAAATTATAATAAAAATCTTGAACCCAGATAGTGTATAAGTATACTTTGATGCTTATTTTAATGTAAAAACTGCTTGTGTATCATCAATCACACTTTGTAAGAGTATTAAAAGTATTTTCTTATCAAATAACTCTCATTGCACATTATACTTGGGCTTCCTCTTCTCATGCAAGTGACTTTGGTCCGATCCTTGGCCTTCCATGTTCTCGTTAAAGAGACCATAGATAACGCTCCTGTATCTCTCCTAAGTCTATTCTTGTCCACAAATCAACGGTGGATTACAGCAGAAATGAAAATCCCAGAGCAATGCTTGCCTGCGCACCTTCTTGTGTGAGCATCCGTGCGCACCTTTGTACGCGTGTCTTATGCCGCACAAAATTTGAACTGTCCTTGTGATGCGGGACCCCTTGAAACCTTATAGGTCCGAGTTTCAGCCCGATACAAAATTCTGGTGGACCATGGCAAAAGGAAATAGTTTCCTCCCTTGATTTGCATTTCTCTTCGCTATGACCCACTAAAGTTTTGGATGGCTGAAAATTGGACACAGAGAGTTTCAAGGGGTGCCGCATCACGTGTACGGTTCAGATTTGGTGCATAAAATACTGTGCAAAGGTGCACATGGGTGCTCACATAAAAAAAAGTGTGCGGGGTGAACATTCCAATATATATATAGGCCGGCTCTTTACTTCACATACATTTTATATATATATAAAAGATACAGCGTATGATGAAGCCATTTCTTTCCCACCAATATATAAAATATGTAGAATGTCCAATCCGTGCAAAAGGTGGGCCGCATGATTGTTATGATCTGATATGAAACGGTTGCCTTTTCACTCATTGAGTGCGCCACACGAATATACTAAGTAATACCATTTGTTATCCATTGATTTTGATATTGCCACTCAATTGAGAAATGCATCAGTCTGATTTACAGGTCAGGCGATATTATTGTGGGACCCACCTTTTCATACTGATAGGATATTCGACAATCAACACGTGTGGCATGTTGGCGGGAACAATAGGGCTACCCTATTGTAAGACTATCATGGACCGGTTATAGATGAAAAATCACACTCATCCTCCCTAGAGTCAATTTGCATATGGCTATGTAAAAATTGCATGCGGACCTTAGAGGTGTACACAAGTCCAGCCGAGTCGAGCTTTGCACAGCTTGACTCAGCTCGGCCACTAGCTGACCTAGCTTGAACTCGGCTCAACTTGATCCACGTGCTTAACTAGCCAGTTTGACTCGGTTCGGCCAATGGCTCAGCAATTTAAGCTAAGATCGAGCCTGTGCAGCATTTTCACAAATACATGGAGTGTACTTTCAATTTCTTACTATATGTAAAACAACAACAGATGTTTACAATATTTCATCAAACACCTTATAGCCAATATCAAAATCAAGAAAAAAAATGGTATTTGTTTCATATACATACCTTCCTTGCCACTAGCCCACACTTTATTGTGTCATTTCATCAAAACACTTGGTGAGCGACATCAATATCAAATTAATCAAGTCACCAAACTAGTTCAATTTGAATTCGATTCGAGTTGGGGTTCGATTTGAGTCGAGTCGAGCTTGGGAAGCTTGAACATTTTTCGAACTCAAAAAATCCGCTCGACTAGGCTTGAACTCAGTTTTGAAGAACTCAATTTTGACTAAGTCGGTTCATGTACAGCCCTACATGTGTCACACCATGCATTAGTGTACAAGTAGAGGTGGGCAAGTTGGACTCGATCCAGTGGATTCGACCCGATCCCACCCGATTCGGTACCGTTCCGAACAGAACCGACGGCCTAGATCGGCCCTGATCGAATCTATCCATTCAGATCTGATCATTTTTCGGGTCGGATTCGGATAGGGGTGTATCCGAACAGAGCCGATCTGAAAATCCGAACCAAAAGGGTCCGAACCGACCCGACCCAGGATGTAAATATCCCTCGATTTTGAAAAATTCTTTCTCCACGCATCTTTGGCTTTTCATTTGGCGCCAAAAAACCCCACCAAATGTACACCTGAGCCCCAACTCTATTTCTCTATCTCTCTTTATCTCTCTATATATTTGTCTCTCCCTATATCTGTCTCTCCCTTTTTGTTGAAGAAGAAGGCAAGAAGAAGGCTAGCTAGATGTCTTGCGCTGGGTTTTGGAGCTTTTATGGGATTTCTCTGTTGGGGAGAAATATACATGGAGAGCCGTTGGGTTTTGGAGCTCTATGGGATTTCTCTGTCAGAGAGGGAAATACATTGAGAAATGGTATAAAGCTATGTACGGAATAGAGAAAGACAGAGAGAGTCGTAGCAGGAATGGTTGCAATACAGCCGTTTACATGACGGAAGCGTATTGGCTGGTGTACGAAGTGGATTTGCAGGTGTAACGTTAGCAAGTTCTGTGAGTCTAATTACAAGGTATGTGTTATATCCAAACCGTCCATCCATTTGAGAATATCGTATTAACGCTTGAGACAAAAAATAAGACATATCTAACTATTAAGTGGACCACACTACGGAAAGCAGTGGGGGATTGAACATCTACCATTGAAACCCTTCTTGGGTTCACAAAAGTTTTGGATTAATATGAAATTTGTTTTTCCTCTTCATTGAGGTATTTGTGACCTTACGAATAGATTGGATGAAAATAAATGCTATGGTGGGCCGTATAAATTGTTCAACGGTGAAAATCATTATCTCCGCTTCTATTTATGGTGTGGTCCAGATGATCTTTGGATATTATTCATTTTTTGGATAATGCTCTAAAATGAACTCTAAAAACAGATGAATGGTATAGATTTACTAAATACATCACTATGGAGCCATGTAACTTTGATCTCCTTTAGACCGTTCGTACAACTCGGAGCTCGAGGAGTGTCAGTGCTCGTCTTCGTACGACACGTACAGAGCAGCTATATAGCTGGTAGGAGCTATAGCCTATAGTTGGATTCACATAGAGTAAATTTCTCAGGCAAAGTACATCGCCGACTTAAGATAACCATCAAATCTAGAAACGCTCAATTACATCCCAATGTATTCAAATAAAATATGTCGGGAGTCTAGCCTTGAATTTGGGTTATCTTCAAATGATCCAAACCGTTTATATGATGTGCGTTTCTTTCGATGGTGGATGGACAACAAGTAGAGGTTGGAGTATTTTAACTCTTTTCCTTTTGATATGGACAGTTAACATAATCTTTTTAGAATTAAAGTCTTTAGATTTTCAGACTGAGAGTTATTTTGTGAATCCCCTGTCCAACAGCAGTCCTATCAAATAAACAGTTTGGATCATTGATAGGATTCTAAATCCAGCGTGTAGTCTCTCAACTTACCTTTAGGGTGTGTTTGATTTCCAAGAGCTTGGGTAAATACCCAGGAAATGAGTAATTTTTACCTTTTCCTCCCTTTGAAAATCCAGGGAAACTTTTGCAATGCGAAATGGTTCAAATAGCTATTTAAAATTTTTGAACCTCAAGTAATGTATATGGTATATCAATTCCGTTCATGTGTTTACCACAATATTTTGAGGCATGAGACAAAAAATGAAGATGATCCAACACTCAGGTGGCCCACACCAAAAGAAACAGTGGCCTCACAAAGTTTTTAATGGTAAGTATTCGATTCCTGTTTTCGAATGGTGTGGTCTACTTGAGTTTTAAATATACTTTATTTTTTTGGTCATACTATAAATTCAAAAGGCATAATAGATTAACGGTGATGATAAGTGAAATGCATCACAGTAAGAGCCATATATATTTTGCAATGTTTTCGATTACCATGTCAAAAAGTAAGTAGTCAAATCAGGTGCCGTATAAATACACAGGGAAATGATTATAACTCTTTTCCCTGGTATTTACCAGTGCAATGGGAAATTAAACAAGCCCTGATTGTAATACGCCGGCATGTAGAGGCGCAAACATCCAGAGGGAATACAGACTACATTGCGTTTGCTAATACCACGTGAGTGTAACCCAGCTCACTTTCACGCAGCACATGTATGAAGACAGCCTAAATGTATGAGATCCAAACCGTCCATCACCTGGGCCCTACCATGAATCTATGCAGAAAAGAATTAAATAAGGCTGATCCGCTCATCAGGTGCCACAGCCACAATGCATGGAACAAGTGGCCTGTTGAAGCAAAGTTCTTTACTAATTAATTTTCACGAACCCTGTAGTACTTGCAAGAGCTGTATAGCTGGTAGGAGCTATAGCTGTACATAGAGCAGCTGTATAGCTGGTAGGAAGGATAGCCTATAGACAACAAGTACTTATGGAGTTAGAAGTAGATTTCGTACAGAGTTATCTGAGTAAACTATGTGGGCTCGTCTTGTATTTTTCTGGTTTATCGAAACCGTCCATCAGTTTTTTCAGATGATCTTAGGGATTGATGCTAAATTTTAAATATATCTAATAATTAAGTAGATCACACCGTAAGAAACAGTGGGAATAATGATTTCAACACTGTTGAAAAAAATGACGATCCGGCCCTTGCCCAATCCGATCCGACTTGGTTGTCCTGACCGAGACGGACTCGGATTGGGTCAGGCCAGGAGGGATTAGGATCTATTCGGGTCTAATGACTCGGACTCGGATTCAAAACTGATCAAGTTCGGATTTGGCCCTCCAAATTTCGATCATGAGTCGAGTAGGACCCAATCCGGTCCGCATGCCCAGCTCTATGTACAGGTAAATATGCTTGAGATCCAAGCTGTTCACCAGGCAGCCCCTACCAACTCATGGTCCACTCGAGCTTAGGATATTCTTTTATTTTGAGCTCATGCCATATAATGAACTCGGAAATGGGACGACGTGAATAGGAAATATGAGTCCGGATCCTCTGTTATTAGGTCAACAGAGAAATCCTGATACCCTAATTCTCATTGGTCCACGTCCCCACTCGCTAAAAAAATAAAAATAATAAAAAACAGCTTCGGATGCCAAACTATTAGGGTAACAGGAATTCTCTGTTGACCTGATAATAGGGGATCCCGACTCAAGAAATATACATCAAGTTGGGCCCCACAAACTACTCAGCTAGTAATCCACGTCCTAACTATCTCACGCTCTATTAGAGCATTAAATAATTGGCTGTCATTTAGTGAGCTGCTACTTACCTTAAGGGTGGGTTAGGTGAGACCCTTATCCACCAACGGAGGTAGGACCCCTGACTGTGAGGCCCATTTTGATGTATGTGACTACATGCACGCCGTCCATCTTTATTGAAAGCTTATTTTAAGGCATGATCTAAGAAATTGATGCAGCTCCAAATCCCAGTTGGGCCATAGTTAAGGAAATAGTGGTGATTGACTAGTAAAAACTTTTTGTAACCTACAAAAGCTTTGGGTCAAAATGATATTTGTGTGGTCACTTCACTTAGTTTTTAGTACATTATCAACAGGTTGGATGGCAAATAAACATTCAAGTGGAATCCATGAAGTTTTTAATGGTAGGGTTGAATCAGTACTGTTTCCTGTGGTACGGTTGACCTAAGATTTTAGTCGGCTTCATTTTTTGGATCATGGCCTACAATAAGCTTTCAAAATGGTTGGACGGTATGGATTTAAGACACATACATCACTGTCAGCCCCACAGTCAGGGACCCACCCACCTTGCTAGATCTAGGGTCTCACCTAATCCGCTTCCCATAAGGGGGTGGAATACGTGTAAGGGATCGGTATCTATGCTATTATTTTCAGAGATCTGGGCCATCCATCAGCAGGAACATGTCATCAAACCTATTGTTGGTCCACTACGGGCCGTCAAAAAGAAGACCAAAAGTAAAAGCTCAACTTACACGTGCGGCTCATGATGAACATGCTACCCTGGTTTTGGGCACATGACATACCAGAGCCTGCTCTGATGAATGGTTCGGATCTTTAGCACGTGTTACATATACACTGATCCCTGACACGTATTCTGCCGGTGAATAATGTTCCCTACCCCAGGACGGACGCGAATTGCCTCCGCCGGCCACAGGAAGTTCCCGTGGTCGGAAGCTGGGCTCACTGATATTTCCGTGACAAATCTACTCCGTCCATCGGTTTCCAAGGCCACGGTATGATAGGATTCCAAAGATCAGATAGATAAAATACTCAGGCGGACTACATCATATGAAACAGTGGAAAGAGATGCGTAAAACCTTCCTCCAGCTGAGCATGAGTTCATGTGCCATTAGAGGTGTACACGAACCGAGCTAGCCCGGTTAGCTCGCTTGACTCGACTTGAAAAAGCTCGAATTGACTCGGTTCAAAGTTGAGCTTGAGACGAGTTGAGCTGATTTTTTTAGTTCGAAAATGAGTTCCAGCCGAGTTCGAGCTAGCCCCAGTTCAACTCGACTCGGATCAAACCCAGTTCGAATCAAACTCGAATCGAACCAGTTCAGTGACTCCATGTTGCGCACCAAGTGTTTGATGAAATGACCCAACGAAGTGTGATTGGTGGCAAGGAAGGTATGTTTATGAAACCAATATCTTTTTTTTTCTTGATTTTTCATGTCGCTTAGAAGGTGTTTGATAAAATACTTGTAAAACCATTGCTGCTATCTTAAATACAATGAGATTTTGAAGGTGCACACCAGGTGTTTGTGAAAATGCTGCATAGGCGAACTCGGCTCGATCTTGGCTCAAACTGGCCTGAGCTGCTGACTGAATTGAGCCGAACTGGCCAGTTAGGCTGGAGGACCAAGCCGAGCCGAGTTCGAGCTGAGGTCAGCTAGTGGCTGAGCTGAGTCGAGTCAAGGCCAGCTCGACTCAGTTCAACTCGATGTACACCCCTATATGCCATCCACATAGGCCATATGTTTAATAATAATGAACGCGGATTGCATCCTACCCCCACGGCCACCAGTCTCCAGCTAGGAATGGGCAGGAGCTCTGAGTGGTCGCCGTGATGTATGGGTTTTATCCACACCGTCCATCCATTTATCCGTAACATTTCAGGATATAGGTCTAAAGCTTAGGCATATCTAAGACACAAGTGGACCACACAATGGGGATTAATCTCTTACCATTGAAAACTTCTTAGGGCTGACATAAGTTTTGGATTGAGATGATATTTATGTTTTCCCTTCATCCAAGTCTAGATAACTTTATGAATAGGTTGGATGGCAAATAAACATCACCATGGGCCCTAGAAAAGTTTCAACGGTGAGCATCATCACCAAGAAGTTGAGCCTTGGATTTTCTTGATTTTTTGTCCCTTTGCAAAAAATGTCACCAAGAAGTAGATAGACAGTGTGGATAAAACCCATACATCACAATAGCCACTTAGAGCTCTTGCCCATTCCTAGTCAGAGACTTGGGGTAGGATGCAATCCATGCCCATTAACACTAGAGTTGTACATAAGTTGAATCGGGTTGGGGTAGGCCAGCCTGGCTTTGCTCAGCTAGCCCGCTACCCTAGCTTGAACTCGGCTCGACTCGATTCTCAAGCCTAATTGGGCAACTCGGTTTGGTTCAGCCAATAGCTCGAGCCAACTCAAATTGAGCTTGAGCTCGATCTTACAAGCTGTCGAGTTCAAGCCTACAAGCTGAGTTTGAGTTTAAATTTTATGATTTTAATATATATACACACACACACACACACACAAAGTAAGTTGTGTCAAGTTGGGTCTAGCTCAAACTTAACTTGAAATTTTTTCTAAGTTTGAAAAATCAATTCAAGTTGGCTTGAATAAAGTTTCAAGCCGAGTCAAGTCAATTCAGACGAGTTAACAGCTAACTCAGTTAGTGCACAGCTCTAATTAACACTCAAATAAACTGTAAGTACAAATATCATCATACAAAACTTCCACGGGCATCAAAAAGTTTCCAATGGTAGTGGTTCAATCCCCTCTTTTTCATATATACATGAATTTTGTATCTTCCTGGACTGCTGTCCTACCGTTGTTGAGAAACTGATGGACGGAAGTGGATTTGTCACAGCATCTCTGTGGGCCTCACATAGCTTCCGACCACAGGAACTTCCCCTGACACGGGGGCACAGACAATTCGCAATCCCACGGGGAGTTCACGTTGCGTCAGTGTAGGAAATATCTCCAAAACCCATGTCGCCCGTCGATGAATTTAAGCTCCTCGCCATGAGGCGTACATTGAGAAATACTTTGATATACTCAGGCATAGCATGATGGATGATACGCAGGCAGACAGAAAACTATTGACAAATTACATACAAGGCATGATATTAACTCAAGATAAACTGTCCAAATTATGGATATCAATTTACACATGCCATGTAACAAAATATACTCTCATTTGGTTTTCTAAAAATTAGATTACTGGGCCTTCATTGGATGATTAAAAATAAAAAATATCAAAAAGTCTTATTTTAAAAAAACAAGTGTACACAAATTAAAGATTAAGATTGCTCAACAGATCTTATTTTTAACATAACTTAGTGATAAATTGGTTCCACAATCTAGCCAGTTTAACCAAATATTTTGGAAGCAAATTGCATCCTACTCACCAGTCTCTAGCAGGGAACGGGCGGATCTGTGTAGGAACTCACCGTCATGTATATGTTTTTTCAAGCTGTCTAGCCCTTTTCATATGTCATTTTAAAGTATGAGCCTGAAAAGACAGTTACAATGCAAGATGACTTATATTTAATGTTTTATGCATTTAATGTAACTTAAGCTTCCTATTTAGTGTGGTACACTTGAGAGTTAGATCTACTTCATTTTTAGGCTCCTATCTTAAAACGATTTAAGAAAAAGGATGGATGGTAGCATGGATGAACAAAAACATCACAGGGGACCCCCTACACAGATCTTCCCATTCTGGACCAGAGAGGGCGTGGTAGGATGCAATTCACTTTCACCTATTTTCTGCATATAAAATTTATATCAAGCGATAATAGCACAGGCAATTAGTGTATCAAATAAGAGAAGTTATTTGATACTCTTGTGGCATATGATGCTTGATACACAAGCTCTTGGATATGGTGCATGTGATACACACTAACTCAAATTAAGTATAAAAAAAAATAGATTAGTTGAACAATCCTAAGAACTGATTAGGAGACACTTATTACAGCAATTATACCTTATAATGGCTAAAAGTTTTCTAGAGGAAAAAAATACAAGCACCTTTTTTCTTACAGGCCTTACACCTGACAACTCAAACTCATGACCTTGTGTTTAAACCTTTGTAAGTCTACCACCAAGGTATGAGTAAGGACTTAAACAAATAAAATATCATAAAAATATAATCACCTATTTCAAACTGTTACACCTAGATCCATAGCTCAACTGGTAGACTGAGTGGAGATACCCCGTTTCAATACTTGAGGTTTTAGTATCGATCCCTAGCGGGGGTGGCTAAAATGGAGTATGTGTACTGACATGGGTATGTACTAACAAGCTAACTCAAAAAAAAAAAGAAAAAAGAAAACTGTTAAAGTTGAATGCCTTCAGAATGGCCATTATAGCCCTGCACAGTATTTGTATGTTTTCTTTTAGATCAAAATTTTAATATTTCCATTACTACTTAATGGGTTTTTTTTTTTCCTCCTTTTTTTTTTTCATAAATCATTTAAAATGATTCCTACAATTTGGACAGTTTAGTTTGAATTATTTGTACATCAATAAGCAATTTTAGAGTAATTTCTAACTGCTTGTGTACCGTCCATCACACCCTGACAGAGTAGCAAAGAATTTATTATCAAATAACTCCTCCCCATGCACATTATACTCAGGCTTCTCATGCAAGTGACCGTTGGTCCTGTACTCGGGCATCCCGTATGTTCTCATGAAAGGGACCGTTGGCCTGCATGGTGGATGGTCCATGCCCCTAAAGTAAGACTCCAAAAATGGGTGATCCAAGCCACTGGTATCTTTTTTGTTTGAACATGGACTCTGCTGTATTTCTCCTTTCAACGTCTATTTCTTGTCTGCGAATCAGCCGTGGATTTGAGCTGAAAACGAAGGTACCATTCAAAGCCTCGGTCGAGGTTCATTTCATTTAATATAATTCCTGGATCTTTACAGCAATGCTTACAGGAGGTATATACAGGTGAAATGCTCAGCTGGGATCGTCATCTCACACAATATATACAAGTACAAAATCTGAACGGTCTAAATGATGCATCACTCCATTAAATCCTAGATCCTAACTTTTACTTTGATCCAAAGTTTTTGTGAGCCATGGAAAAGAAAATCAGTTTCCTCCCTTGATTTGGTTCTCTCTTTGCTTTGGTGCAAAGAGTTTTGGATCAGGTTGAAAGTCGGTTCCTGTGAGTTTCATGGGGTTTCACATCACATGGACCGTTCAGATTTTATTCCCATTGCATGCGTACGAAGCTTCTCACAGGCGTACACCTAAGAAGGTGCACAGGTGAGCATTACTCGCTATATATACAATACGTGAAATGATAAGATACGGTGTATGATGCAGGCATTATTTCTTCCCCGCCACCATGTCAAATGTGTAAAATATCCCATCTGTGCAAAATGTGGGGCCGCACGATGGTTATTATCTTATATGAAATCATTGTCTTTCCACCCATTGAGTGGGCCACACCAGTATACTTAGCCATACCATCTGTTCTCCTTTGATTTTTCATGTTGTGTCCCGATCAATGCATGGATATGTCTGATTTATAAGGCAAGTGATCATCATTGTGGGGCCCACCTTTTTGCACGGTTAGGATATTCGACAGTCAACAAGTGTGGCATGTTGGTTGAACAATTGGCTGTATCATCACATACCGCCGGTGCATCTGATCATTACTATATAATAATCAACCTTAATACATGATTCATTACCATAAACGACATATGGTTAGGATGCCACGTTGATTAGATTATAACAGCCGTGTTAATACAAACTATGATAACCATGAGGTTACACTCCTATACGTGTATGGTGGTGGTGAGTGATCCATGTTTCCAAATAGCCCATAATGCTCATATGTGTGTCGCACTAGAAGTAATCTATTTAAATGATGGGTTATTTGGATTGAGGGACTTTCTAATCTAGGAAGTTACAAATCACAAGAATAGTAAATCCGAATTAGCAACTTCTGGATTGCACAATTTTTGTGTGGTTAAGGCTTTTTTTTTTTTTTTAAATAATATCATATCATTTCAGAAAGGTATACGCTATACAAGGCTCTGCACAAAGAAAGGAAGAGGAACATCCAGCCCCTTGTAAGAAAAAGCGAGGAGCAGACGAAATGGGGGAAAAGAAGGCCCCACCAAAACGACTGAAAGCCTAGGAAGGGAAAAGGGAAGGACCCATGTCAGCTAACCGATCTGAACGAGCCAATCCCGGTCCTATCCAAAACGATCATACCGCGGACAAGAGGAGGCAGGGACGAAGAATGAAGATAGGTATTGGACTGTTGAAGATGGCTCCCTTCTCGGGCCATACCATCTGCCAGGCATTACCTTCTCTGATGATATATTTATAAGAAATCTTAGAAGTTGTAAATATGTTATTTGGTCTGATATATTTATAAAAAAGATGAATAGTCAAGTCTAGTCATGGTAGCTCGGGCCTGAAATTCACACTCGTTTATTAATTAGGTCAAGTTTTATTATTATTATTTTTTTTTACACATGCACCCGCCACACACTGATGTAGAGCGGGTCGCGGACAGTTTCATGGCCAAGATGGATCAGAAAAGGCCCGGTCGACGACAGAAGTGATCCGTACCATCGGAGCTTAGATCGGGCGTATCTCGCAATCCGGAATGAGTTATCTGACGTAAAATATATGATTTTAGGGTAGAACGAGCTACTTTAGCCAATCAACCCTGCTACGCCGGGTTGCGCAGCCCGGAATTGCAAAAAACCCCTTGATCGACGGTCGTTTTCCTGTTTTAATTTCGTTTTTACTATAAATAGTAAGTTTTAGTTTGATTATAACTTTTCATCCGTCGGGCTTTAGGAGTTGCGCCCAACGTGAAAAGAGCTTAGAATAATTAGGATAACGGTTTGGTGAAGCCAAATAAGACACTTATTATTTTTGGCCGAAAACTTTGCACACTAGTAGACATCACGACCGTCTATAAATAGTAAGTCACGGATTCTAGGAGTTTGAGTTATAGTTTGATTATGATTTCTTTCCCATTGCTTGATACCCTTATTTAAAGGGTTGTGAACTCGTTTTTATTCTTTCATCAATCAATTTCGAATTTATTAGAATTTATTTCTATTTTCTGCTTTCTTTCCTCTTGGATTCGAGAAGTCTCTGTGAGGAGTCCAAAGAAGTTCCGTGGATTCGGATTATCCTCTTGAGGAAGACGGTGCTCGACCTCACGTCCTCCCCTGCGTCACACACCCACGCATGCCATAGTGGAATTTCACCACCTATGGGTTTCGAACCCAAGACCTCGTGTTGAAACTCCTCAGAGTCTACCACTCAGGCAAGGACTGGAACCCAATCAGGTCAAGTTCTTGATATGTAATAAAAGTGCACATCATCTCAAGCCTGACAAATTTATATTTATCAAGGATAATTTTGTAATAGTTCTTAAACAAGCATGCAGTTCATATTTCATTCTTTTTATAAATGTCCAGCGCAAGTTATGATTGAATTAGCCTATTTTGAGCCACTGCATATGAACGATCAGGCATATGTAATGAATATCCTACATCTTGTATAGAAGTATCTGAGTGGATGGTACCTCAGCCATAGGTCTATTAGTTTTTGCACGTCATTGGCCAAACTAGCTATTCTCAGGCTTGCTTGCCTTAGACCTTCATTACCCAGACCGAGCTCTAGCCTATCTGATCCGGCCCATAGACCATTGGGTAGCTGATTGGATGGTGTGCTGACCTTGGTGGTGTATTTGTTATACCCACACTGTCCATCCATTTTGTAAGTTCATCTGCCCAAAAATAAGGTAGATCCAAAGCTCAAGTATTACACCACCAAGTAGCAGAGATTATACCTCGTTTCAACACTAAGGTCTTGGTATTGATCCCTAGTGGGGGTGGCTAACATGGAGTGTGTGTAATACTTGAGGCCACGAAAAAAATAAATAAATAAATAAAAATGTAGTGGAGATTGAACGATTATCATCCAAAACTTCCTAGAGACCACGAAAGTTTTGAATCAAGTTGATATTTGTATTTTACTTTCATCCGTGTGACCTGTGACCTTGCGAACAAGTTGAATGGAAAATAAACATCAAGATGAGCCTTAAAAAGATTTCCACGTTGGACATCATTGTTCCCATTGCCTTCCATGGTGTGCTACACTTGAGCTTTGGATTTGCCTAATTTTTGAGTCATTTCCTAGAATGATCTCGTAAAATGAATATACAGCGTGGAGATATATATATATATATATATATATATATATATATATATATATATATATATAATGGTGGGGCCTACATAACTTGGTGGTGCTGCCACACCACCGACCTCAGTGGTGTGTGGTACACTGCGCAATCAGCTTCCCATTTTCTAATAGTTATGACTTTGCAACAATATACCTACAATAAGATGTTTTGTATAAACCACCCCTACTTGGAGTTATTAATTGATTAATTTGTTTTTGAACTATTCCTACGTAGAGTCGATTTGTTTATGGCAAAAAATCGTACACACAACACACAAGTGTACAGGCAAACGTGCTTGAGATCCAAGCAGTTCATGAGGTAGCCCCTACCATAGATGTGAAAATTTCAAATTAGTAAAACAATCTTAGCCGCTAAACTTGAGGGAAAAAAAGATTACACAGCCTGATATTGATGAGCATGCTACCCTGATTATTTTTTGGTCTGTAGCATATCACAGCCTCGAGCTGATGAATGGCACGGATCTCTAGCATATGCAACGTACAAACAGCTCCCTGACACGTTTCCAGTCCCTTGGACGAGGAGCTGCTCACTGAACAATGCCCTTACCCAAGGGCACCCAGTGTTGGGCGCTGTTGGCTAGTGAACCCAGCATCATACAGCTAGCTGATATCAAAGCTCTGTGGGCCCCACTGTGATGTATTGGTTTTATCCATGCCGTCCATCCATTTTTCCATCTCATTTTAGGCTATGAGTCAAAAAATGAGGTAGATCTAAATCTCAGGTGCACTACACTATAGGAAAACAGTGGGGATTGCACGTCCACCATTACAAACTACCTACAGCCCACTGTAATGTTTATTTGCCATCCAACCAATCGATAAGGTCACACAGACCTGGATGAATACAAAACACAAATATCATCTAGATCCAAAACTTCTGGGGCCCCCGAAAAGTTTTCAACAGGTGTTAAATGCCCTGAAATGAACTTCCAAAATGGATGGACGGCCTGGATGAAGCACATACGGGGCCCACATAGCTTTGACATCAGCTAGCTGGCTGATGTTTGGGTCACTAGCCAAACCGCGTCCTCGAGCGTTGCCTCAGCGTGGAAAGTATCTCCAAAATCCGCTGCGTCAGCGTGGAAAATATCTTCAAAATCCATGTCGCCTGTGGATGAATTTAAGCTCCCTGGCTCGAGGTGCACATTGAGAAATACTTTATATACTCTGGTATAGGATGATGGATGATATGCACTCACTTAGAAAATTATTGACAAATTGCATCATGGCATGCTACTAACTCAAAATAAACTGTTCCAGGTCTTGTACCAAAATATACTCTTATTTGGTTATTTAAAATTAATTCGTTGGACATTTGTTAGATGATTAAAAATGAAAAAGATCAAAACTCTTATTTTAGAAAACAAGCGTACAGGAATCATAAGTTGAGATTGTTCAACAAATCTCATTGTTAAGATCACATAGTGATCATTAGTTCCACAATCTAATCAGTTAAACAGGATTTAATATTTTTTGCTTGTAGACTTTATTTTAAGTTTCATAAGCAAGGAAGTGGATTGTGTCCTACCCTGCTTATCTCTAGTCAGGAATGGATAAATCTATGTGGGGGCTCATTGTGATGTATCTATTTATTCATGCCATCCATTTATTTTTTCATATCATTTTAAGGTATGAGCCCAAAGAATGAGGTAAATTCAATGCTCAAGTGAACCACGTAGCATATGACTTGCATTTAATGCAACTCGAGTTTATGATTTGTTGAGGTCAACTTGAGCATTGGATCTACCTCATTTTTAGCTCATAACTTGAAATAATATGAGAAAAGGAATGAGTGGCATGGTTAAACAGATACATCACAGTGGGCCTCACACAAATTTGCCCATTCCTTGCCAAAAACTAGAAAGTGTCTCTGGCAGGGTAGGACGCAATCTGCTTCCCATAAGCAGCTAGGGCACCAAATAAGAGAAGTTATTTGATACCATGGCTGTGTATGATGCTTGATACACATGTTGTATATTAATACAAATTAAATTGGCTAAATTATGGAATCTAGTGTCGTTTAGTTACAATATAAAAATCAGATTGGTTGGACAATCCTAATCTCTAATTTACGAATACTTATTTTTTAAATAAATCCATGAAATATTTTTTACTACCAGCCGTAAAATAAATATCAACACTAAAGTATTCAATAGCAATCACGATGACCGTAACATTCAGCCCTATGGTTATTACAAGCCAATTGTTATGGCTATTGTGGGTAAAAATGGTTCGACCACTCATGGGGTCAACTCAGACTCACAAGCGCATACTTCTGGACCAAAGGGCTCTTGAACAACCGTCTCAGATCATTCTAAAGAAAGGTGGACTTTACACTCCCAAGTCGGCGGTGTATATTTCCGAGACTTCGACTAAGCTTATTTGCACATCTTGAAGAGATGTTCCGATGTATACAATCAGAAGATTAATCAGCTCGGCGAGATCAAGGGGACAATCCATCAAGAGCAGCAAGTATCGCCGAGGAGATGGGGTCTACTCCCTATGCTCGGAGCACAGACAGATCAAAGTACACGAAGAGCTGACCAGTGATGGCCAATGTAGAAACTCACTCTGAGCAGACCATGGAGATTAGCCCAATTGATTGATGGCTCGGCACAGCTCAACCTAATCCTCATTAATCGAGGGCTTGGCTCAGGTCAACATTAACACTTATCTGTTCGAGGGCACGGCTCAGGTGGACCTCGATCATCCATTGTATGATTCTAGTGTCGAATACGTTAACACTTATTACCTATGCAAATCCCGCATAATGGTTGAGAAATTTACGTAAAGATTATGCCTAAGATCGAGAATCATCTCTAGCCCACCTACATTACAATTAAGGAGCCCATCTATACAAAGAGGTATGCAGAATCTTTCAACCAAAACCCATCGATACTACTAAACCCAGATTCCTAACCTGACTTTGGCATCGGAGGGTCCCCTCCTCTAGATAGGGTATCCTTTGTCTTCTTCCTGTACAGATACCCGAAGGTCTAGAGAAGATGGACCAAACTTTTGCATCAACAATAGTCATTATAATGACCATTGTGTAACTTTTTTTTAATGTGATGTTCAACAATTTAATATTTTGAGTACTAAATAAGAGCTTCTTCCTTTTTTTTTCTTTTTTTTTCTTTTTTAAAAGGTTCTTTATATATTTTAATTGATTCCTTTAAGTTAGATGGTTTAATTTGAATTATTGGTATGCCACGTCAGCAATTTTGGAGTAATTTCTAACTGCTTGTGTGTCATCCATCACACCTTGCCAGAGTAGCGAAGTATTTGCCACCAAGTAACTACCCTTGCACATCATACTCAGGCTTCTTAATCTCATGCAAGTGACCGTTGGTCCAGTACTCGGGCTTCTCGTTATCTTGAAAGCGACCGGTGGATTTCACCATGGAGGGTCCATCCCCCCAAAAGTAGGACTCCAAAGTTGGGAGATATATACTAGCCACTAGCGTCCTTTTCGGTTTGAACATGGACTGCTGTATTTCTCCTTTCAACGTCTGTTGCTTGTCCACAAATCAACGGTGGATTTCAGCAGAACTGAAAACCTGAACACGCCAAAGCCTCGGTGCGGGGTCATTTAATATAATAACTGGTTGGTCTGGCTCTTTACAGCACATGCCCACAGCAAGTAAATATATATAATACCTGAAATGATAAGGTTCTACTGCCATGATTCAGCCATTTCTTTCCCACCAACACGTCAAACGTGTAGAATATCCAATCCGTGCAAAAGGTAGGACCGCTTGAGATTTATAATCTGATACGAAATTGTTACCTTTTCATTCATTAAGTGGGCCACACCATAAGTCATACCATTTATTGTCCATTGATTTTGATGTTGTAGTACGGTACCAATCCATGCATGGATATGTCTGATTTATATGTCAAGTGATCATCATTGTGGGGCCCACATTTTGTATGGATAGAAAATTCAATAACCGACACGTGTGGAACGTTAGTGAGAACGATTGGCTGTATCTTAACATATATAGGGCCGGTGCATTTGATCATCAGCCATGATACATGACTGATCATTACTATAAATGACAAATGATTAGGATGACACGTTAATTAGATTACAACAGCCATGTTAATCCAAATGATGATAACCATGGGGCTAGACTCCTTTGCGTGTTAATTGGCACCATTTTTAAAAAATTAAATGTTGGTGATCATGAAGTGGACAGTTAAAAATAAAATTGTCCATATAGTAAGGCCACCCAATAGTAGGGCTGATCCTGGTCGTCCAATATTATTAACTATTAAGTGGACAGTTAAAAATAAAATTGTCCAAATTCAAGGGCCCTAATAAGATGGTTAAGATTTTTAGATTTTACTGAGATACATGGGCATCACTCAATCCTTAGATGCCATGTATTAATATATAGTTTTGTTTCTCATAAAAAGATATTATTGTTTTTATCTCATAGAAAGAGTTGTTTCACATAAGGAAAAATACTTGAATTTCTCACATGAAAATTGTGGGAAAATGTGTCCGTATGAGTGAATTGTTGGGCCTATGTGAGTAGGGTGATCCATCTAACTGTTGAAATGGAAAACCCCTTCTTGAGAAACAATGAAAATATTGAAAGGTTAATTGTCTATATATCAACATTGAGATTTATCTCACATTATCATAAATACGTTCTTGGATTAGCTTTTAGAGAAGAAATTAAAATTTTACTTAAAAATAATAATAATAATAACATTGATCCAATAGTCGGCATGCGAGGCATGTTAGTAGGAACAATTGGCTTTATCATAACATACGACTGGTGCATCTGATCATTACTCCATAATAATCAGCCTTGATACATGAATCATTATTAACAACGTAAGGTTAGGATGCCACGACAATTAGATTATAACAGCCATGTTAATCCAAACCATGATAACCATGGTTTTAGCTAGACTCCTATGCATGTTTAGCACCATTTTTCAAAAGATGGTGGTGAGTCAGCTCCTACATGGCATGCAAGCCAATCTCCAATGTTCTCCGTATATGGTCAGACCACCCAAGGGCTATTGTCGACCAGTTATAGATGGAAAATCACACTGATCCATCCTAGTCATCCAATTAGACACTATTAAGTGGACAGTTAAAAAATAAAATTGTTCAAATTTAAGGGGCCTAATCAGATAGTTAAGATTTTTAAATTTACTGAGATGCGTGGGCATCACTTAATCCATAAATGCATGTATTACAGGGTTGTTTTCTCAAGAGAGATGATTGTTTTGCTCTCATAGAAAGAGATGTTTCACCTAAGGAAAAATACTTGAGTCTCTCATATGAAATTTATGGGCCAATGTGTCCATGTACATGAATTCTTAGGCCAATGTGAGGAGGGTGACATCTCAACATGGAAATGGAAAATCCTTTCTATGGTAAACAATGAAAATATTGAAAGGTTAGTAGTCGAGATGTGTTGAAATGTCAGTACTCAATAATGGGATTTGTCTCGCATTATCATAGAAATGCTCTTAGATTAGCTTTTAGAGAAGAAATCAAAAGGCTACATTTTAAAATAATAATAATAATAATAATAATCATGATTCACAACTATTCTTTTATAAAACAAACAGAGAAAAACACTATATTCATTAAAAAGAAAATGATTTACACTAGAATCGTTGTTCCCATATAGCCCCTATGATACTCACATATGTGTGTAGGACTTGTAGTAACCTATTTAAATTAGGGATTATTTTGATAGTTGGACTTTCTAATCTAGGAGGTTATGTATCACAAAAATAGTCAATCCTGAATTAGCAAGACTTCTGGATTGCCTAGTTTTTGTTTGGTTGACACGTTAGAAAAAAAAAAAATTTGTGAGAAAGGTAGGAGCATACCATTTGTAACTTTGTTGATAAAAAAAAATTACAACTTTCAGATGCGCCCCACAAAAAAATTCAGGCCATACTTGATTGACACATTAAAATAAAGGGTAGAAATCTTACAATTTGGAAATAAGATATTTGGTTGATATATTTATAACGACAAATAGCCAAGTCCACTCATAATAATAATAATAATAATAATAATAAAAGTATCTACAGTAGGGGATCAGATTGCCACAGAACAACCATTAAAGATAAGGAGGCCTTGGTTAGGAATGCAAGTGGAGCTACCCCTCAGCTGGGTTTGCCCCTTAAGCTTCAGATCTAGCCTGCTTTTGGGTGAGGCTTGGGATGGCATAAGTAACAGGCCCAATGGCAGTTAACGAGGACTATTTTTTAATATATCCTACACATACAATGCAGTTCATATTTCATACATTTTATAAATATCTAGCTCAACTTATAATTGCATTAGCCTATTTTGAGCCACTGCATATGAACAATCAGGCATATATACGTAATAAATATTCTAGATCTTGTATAAATGTGAGTGGGTGTTAAGCTTAGGCGTGGGTCTGTTTGCTTTGGCCCGTCATTAGCCAAACTAGGCTTAGGCTTGCTTGCCTTTGGACCTTTATTATTGGACTTAGCTCTCGCCCATCTGTTTCAGTCTGTCAATGGTTAGACTGGGATCATGCCTATATTTTACTAGGCAGGTATCCGGGCTTGGAGAGACCTCAGCTTGGCCACTTGACAACTATAAATTCATAGACCATCAAACCAAAGGAACATTTGCCTAGTAGAAATGATCATAATTGTGGAAGTGGTTTGCAAGATGTGGGAAAGAAGGGACGACAAGTAGCAAAAAACAATTGTTTTGATGCGGGAAAATGATACAAAAAATCTAAAAGAACCATAATACAATAGAGCCATCTTTCTTCATGATCCTAAATCATTTTCCATTAGTTATACCTTTGCAATAATGTTTCTACTGTAACATATTTCATATCATACTATCCCTACTTTGAGTTATTAATTGATTAATTGATTTTTGAACTACTCCCACTTAGAGTTATTTTGCATATGGCAAAAAATTTCACACATCATCCAAGCTAGCTGTTCTTGAGTCAGCCTCTTCCGTTGGTGTGAAAATTTCAAAAGACAAAACAAAAGGAGATTTTAAATTTTCAAGTTGTTTGTCCATCTACTCTAACGTGTGTGGTGTGTGTGTGTATGTGTTTGTGCGTACACACACATCATGAATTTTGCTAACGGAGAGATTATTATTATTATTATTATATATTTTGCGTAATAAAAATGAGTGCAAGCGCGACTGGGTTTTGGTGATATCATCAACTAGTTTTTTCTTGGAAAGTAATCGAGGCATTATTAAAATCCCATTACATAGCTCTTTCATTATTGTAAAGAATCTTCCCCCTTGAAAGTGGTACATACAATGCCCATGTGAAAAGGACAAGTGTATCTAATGAATCATCATTTTGGTTCATCTATTCTTACATCCAGTGTATTATTTAGAAACAGCCTGTATGAGCATTTCAAAAGGTCATGATATATGATGTTGTAGCCCGTGGGCCACACAGGTACAAAAATCATAGATGGTGCAAACAAATATCTACAAGTTTTATCATTGTTTTATCATGTGTCTGCCCGACTCATCGTTGATTGACGCATCGTTCACATGCGACAGTTCTGCACCCGTGTCAGCATATAGAGGTGGGTGTGGACAGGTGCATGTGAGGCCATCAAATCTCTTTGTTTACTTATGTGGAGAGAGAGGAAGTAATTGCAAAATGCCGGAGGTGGTTTTGGTGGGGAGACAAGCTATAGCACGTTGTGATGTTTGATACTGTGGCACTTTGAAATAGTACATATGAAGTATACCAAGAAAATCAACCCTTCATGATGTCAGATTGTCAAGTCGCTCCTAAAATAAGAAGATGATGTTGTCTAAATGTCTTCAATCAATGCAGGAACCGAGGAGTCCAATCGACCGAAAGCCTACTCTACGATTAATTGAGTGAACCCCAAATTAGACGGATTGGTTTCTAGACAATTTTGGACAAAGTCAATTGATCAATCTTGGAGGGTTTGAGCGATCGACAAAAAATCAAAAAATTCATGTTAATTTTCTAGACACTTTTGAGCATGTTCGATTGATCAAACATATGGGAGCTCATTCAATTAAATCGATGTCAATGGATCGATAATTAAATCGTTGATGCATGCATTTTTGCGTAATTGCACGATTTGTTTCTTATTTCAGGTGTAACATTATATGTATGGGTGTAATTGTGGGATTAGGGTAGAACGGAAAATGTCCAAGTCATTTCTTAGGTTTGGAAGAGAAAAAACAAGGGTTTTCACATATGTAAGTGATTCCATCTCTTGTACTTTCGTTTTCATAGTGAATTAGCTTGTCATTTTGTATCGTGATTTTTTTTCCGCAAAAGTTTTCCATGTAAAATCATGTGTTTTTGTGCATACTTCATTTGCGTTTATTTCTCGTTGTGTGATTCAAATTCGGGGATTGCTTCTGTGGTTTCCCAATAAGTGGTATCAAATATGTACATTGAAATTAAAGTTTGAATCTGAAACATGCCGATGAAGAGATCTAACATGAAGTATGAAATAGAGAAGTTTATTGGGAATAATACTTTTGAACAATGAAAGGTAGAGATGAGAGACATTCTAGTACAACAAGGATTGCAATAGGTACTCCTTGGTATAATGAAGCGTCTTGCGATTATGAGTAATGAAGAGTGGAAAGAACTATATGAGATTGTAAAAACATCGATCCAATTATATTTGGCGAATGACTCATTTTATAATATCCTTGATTAGAAGACCACCACACGGATTTAGACAAAGTTAAAAAGCTTGTACATAATGAATCTCTGTCAAATTGTCTGTACCTGAAAAAGCAATTCTATAATATGAAAATGATGGAATTGTTTGATATTAATGAATACATTGGTGCATTCAAATATTTATTTTGTAAGTTATTGAGTGTGGAGGTGAAAATCGACGAAGAAAACCAAGCCCTAATTCTGTTGAATTCTCTTCCAGAGTCGTACTTGAGTCTCGTAGACACTATGTATATGTAGGGAGACCATTGACGTCAAAATTGTTATTTCAACCCTTCATTCGAAGCAGTTGAGAAAAAAGGACAGTGGTGAGGTTCCTCTACAAATATGTTGATAGCAAAGGGGAAGAAATTCTGAGTGGGAGAAGGAAAATTCGCGATATAAGTCCAAGTCTAAGGAAAAAGAGAAGATGAAGTGCTATAACTATGAAAGGATAGAGCATATATATGAAGAATGATTGTGGAAATTCTAAAGATCGGAAAGCAAAGAAATTAGAAGATTCACCGAAGGAGGCCAATCCAACATAATATAATGAAGATGCGAGTATTTGTGACATTCTGACTGCATCCAAATCCAGGTTTCTTAACAACATGTATATTTTGGATTCAGGGGGCTTTATACCACATGACTTCTCATCGGAGTTAGTTTGTCAGAAACATTAAGTACGATGGTGGCCAAGTGTTAATGGGCAATGACATTACCTGTAAGGTTGTTAGCATCAAATTGGTATGCATCAAGATGTTTGATAGGATGGACCATATTCTGAGGGATGTGAGACACGTTCCTAATTTAAAGAAGAATCCGATATCTTTGAGAGCTCTCGAGGCACTTGAGTGTAAGTTCATAGGGTTTGATCGTATCCTAAAAGTTTCAAAGGGGACACTTATTGTAATGAAATCAAAGTAGAGCAGTAACATTTATAAGTTGATCAAGAATACCGTATATGGTGGAGCTGTAGCGTATATACCGGGGTTCACATCAGCATGCTTATGGCATGCGTGCCTAAGCCATATGAGCAAGTGCGGTATGAAAATACTTTCTGATTATTCTTTAATTCTTATATTTAAAAGTGATATATACACACACACACACACACACACACACACACACACACACACAATCATAGTTATCATTTAAGTCTGGAAAATATGTAAATAAATGGGTGCTTAATTATGAGCTTTCATATATACGAAAGCCATCACCTATTGTTTCTGAAAAAGGGTTATCATTTTTTATCTCATTCATATATAACTACTTTAATAGGGCTTATAATTTTATTTAAGCTTGTCATTTATGATTTTTACAAATTTATTAGTACCTTGCCACCAACAATGGTACTCTGGTAGTGTTGAAGTTTGTCTTATTGTAAAGGGAAAGGGAGTGTTGCTCAACACTCACGTGGCCATGCAGCTTTATCAAATTACCTGAATGCTCAGTTTTTAAAACAAAATCTGTCTCATATCTCTTAATAATCCAAAACACATGAGTAGAAAATTTTACCCTAGCGAGTAAGCACTATATACAGTAGATATAATACGTAGAAAGAAACTTAAGGACCATTTTATGAGGTTGGTTCTCATTCAAACATGTAAAAGCCTTCAAATCTGACATGATGGCTGCATGGGTCTACTTTTTCAGGCACCGAACTTTTTGGCGGAGGCACTGGGTCTACTTTTTTAGGCACTAACTTTCTGGCGGAGGCAACCTTGTTTTACAGGTGAGCTAGTTAGGTGTTACCACAGGTAATTACCGTAGGGCCCACCTTGATGATGTGTTATATATCCACGCTGTCCATCCATTTCTCCAGCCCATTATAGGACAAGTTTCCAAAAATTAAGCAGATCCAAATCTCATGTGAACCACACCACAGGAAACATTGGTGATTGAGTGCCTCGCCATTAAAAATTCCAAAGGACCCATCCTAAGGTTTTGGTAATTTTTATTTTCCATCCAATCTGTTGATAATGTCAAGAAGAATTTGATGAAGGGAAAATACAAAGATCATCTTGATTTAGACTCACAAAAAGTCTTTAACGGTCATTCATCACTGCTTCTAGTGGTATGGTCCACCTGAGATTTCGCTCTTATTAAGGTTTGGGATCGCTTCCTAAAATGAAACGGAAAAACAGATGGATGGCGTGGATATACAACAAATACATCAAGGTAGGCCCTACATGGTTAGTGTAACACGGGTAACAGCTAAACCTACTCCCTGTGTACAGGTTAGCTCACATGTCTGGCCAGGCTAGTTGGTGGTGGCCACCATGTTTAGCAATGCATATGGAAAGGTGCGAGTGGGACCGCAAACATGGATTATAAAGAGAACGGAAGACCTGTTCCTTCAATCAGTTTGCTGATTTTACAAGTGCTGCGCATGGGCCCAGTGCTGTCACACTATTTGCATGTCCTCATCAAATGATAGGCATTGTTTACTTAGACAACTCAACCTCTCTTCCTCTCCCTTGCAAAGATAGAGAAGTGTCTGGCATTATTCTTGATTACAAATCAACTCACTGTCTACTCAAAATAGATTCGTATATTCGTGATGATTTTGAAATATAAAATTTCAACTACTCTTTCGTATGCAAAAGCAGGATTGGTCCAATAATTATATCAATATCAATCTAAACCTGACGCAGGGAGGACGTAAGGTCGAGCACCATCTTCCTCAAGGGAATAACTGTTCCGAATCTACTGAACTTCTCTGTACTCCTCGTAGAGATTTTTCGAATCCACGAGAAAGAAAGCAAGCAAAATAGAAAATAAATTCTATAAAATTTGAAATTAATTGATGAATGAATTAAAACGAGTTCACAACCCTTTAAATAGGGTTACAAAGCAATGGAAAATAAATCAGAATCAAACTACAACTAAAACTCCTAGAATTCACGATTTACTATAAATAGTAAACTTACTATTTATAGACGGTCGTGATGTTTACTAGTGCACAAGGTTTTTGGCTAAAAATAGTATCCTATTTGGCTCCACCAAGTTGTTCTCCTAATTTTTCTAAGCTCTTTTCACGTTGGACACAACTCCTAAAGCCCAACGGATGAAGAGTTATAATCAAACTAAAACTTACTATTTATAGTTAAAACGGAATTAAAATAGGGAAACAACCGTCGATCTGGCGGTATTTCACAAATTGGACTTGGGCAACCTGGCGTATCAAGGTTGGTTGGCTAAAGTAGCTCATTCTACCCTAAAATCATATATTTTACGTCCGATAACTCGTTCCGGATTACGAGATATGTCTGATTTAAGGTCCGACGATCCGGATCACTTCTGCCATCGACCGGGCCTTTTCTGATCCATCTTGGTCATGTAACTGTCGGCAACCCTCTCTACATCAATTTCCTCGTCTGCGAGTTCTCATCTTGCTCTGGTTCATGATACTCGGTCAGGTCCGCGACGTTGAAAGTCCATGAGATCGCCATGTCATCTGGAAGATCAACAACGTAAGCGTTGTCATTGATCTTTCGGATGATTGGTACCAGTTTAATCTTCTTATTTTTCAACTTGTTATACGTTCTGGTAGGAAATTTTTCTTTGCGCAGATAAACCATTACCTGGTTACCCACCTCGAACACTTTTTGTCACCGATGCTTGTCTGCTCTCTCCCTGTACTTTTCGTTTGAAGCATGTTGCTTGGTCTGTACTTCCGCATGAATGCCCATAATCCTATCTGTCATATGTTCTGCTGCAATGCTCATGCCTTGGAGCTTGGGCAGAGGGACCAAATCAAGTGTGTGATGAGGTACCCGTCTGTAAATAACTTGGAACGGGGGTTTTCCTGTTAAGTGGTTCACCATGTTGTTGAATGCAAACTCCACTTGAGACAAGGTTAAATCCCACTGCTTTAATTTTTCTCCTGAAATAGATTGAAGGAGGTTTCCCAACGTGTGATTCACAACCTCGGTCTGCTCGTCAATTTGTGGGTGATAGGCGCTGCTGAACTGAAGTCGTGTATCGAATCGAGTCCACAAAGTTCGCCAAAAGTCGCTAATGAACTTTATGTCACGATCAGAAGTAATAGTCTTAGGAACCCCGTATAGTCGCATAACTTCTCTGAAGAATAGATTCACTACGTGTGTTACATCGAGAGTCTTCTTGCATGGAATAAAGTGCGTCACCTTGGAGAAACGATCTACTATCACAAACACCGAATCCATGCCGCGTTATGTTCGTGGAAGACCAAGCACGAAGTCCATATATAAATCCTTTCAATGACCGTCAGGCACAGGTAACGAGGTGTAGAGGCCCGTATTATAAGATTGCCCCTTGGAGGTTTGACAAATATAATAATGTTAGACTGTCTTTCTCACATCACGTACCAATTGCGGCCAATAATACCATTCTTTCACGAGATCCCGCGTCTTGTCTCGCCCAAGGTGTCCACTAAGGCACCTTCGTGTAACTCTTGAATTATCTATTCCTTTAACGAACTTTTGAGGATACACAGTCAATTTCCCTTGAAAATGAACATGTCTTACATATGTATGTCACCAGGGTTTTCTTTTAATTTCATGCGTGGTAGATAATGTTGTTAAAGTAGTGGATACAATTATCTACCACGCATGAAATTAGAAGAAAACCCAAAATGGGAGTAGAAATATATTATGTTTTCAGCTTCTCCACAGCATGTACAAATGTAAGGGTCCCCATCATCAGGATTTAAATAATCCCAAGTTTGGCAGGCCCCATGACTTTCACGTAGAATTCACTGCACTGAAGAATGGTTTAAAAACTCAAAAATGTTTAGCTGGTTGGGTCAACCCAACGGCTAAACTGAATCTTTAATCAACTTGACTGATATTTTAATCATTAATTTTTTATTATTTAATGCATTTCTAATTGTTGGAAACCAGTAAAAGAATTAAAATACCCAAAGAATGCACAACTTCACATTTTAGTGCCGTCGTAGCATTTTTGAATTTTGGACAGAGCAATTTTTTTAGTTTTGAATACAAAACCTAGCTGACTAGGCCAGTCATTCATGTCTAGTCCTACTAAGGCAGCTAGGTTTTTTATCCAACTCGGCAAAGCTTGTTGAGACCCAACCGTGTCATGCCATTCAACGAATTTCTATGAGACTCAGGCTTCGTTTATTGAATTTGAAATCTGAAGCCTGAATCTGAAACCTGAAGCCTGAATTTGAAATCTGAACTCAAAAAACTTGTTTGGTAATTATGGCTGAAGTCTGGAAATTAAGTACTGAATTTGAAACAACCCGTTTGTTAACAAACATATGAAATGTTTGAAATACGTTAATTTGATGCATTTGCTCTTATTTCCTGTTTGGAAATTTTTTACAGTATAGAGAAATTAATTTTTATTAAATGAAAATAAAATTATTCTATTTAATTCAAATAAACTATAAAGTACTTAATAAAAAATTAAAATATGATTATTCATAAAAATAGATAAAAAATTAATGATTTGCATGTATAAGTGTGGCCACAATTTCTTCTCGCATATTGGACATAATAGTATGAGACCAAAAATGAGGTATATCCCAATCTCAAGTGGACCACATTACAAGGATCAGTGTTGAATGAGCTTTGTCCATTGAAAACCTTTTGGAGGCCTTAAAAGTTTTGAATCAAGCTGATTTTTGTTTTTTCACTTCATCTAGGCATGTAAGACCTAATCAACATATTGGATGTCAAATAAACAGTACAATGGCCCTAAGAGGATTTTAATGGTGGATATCTGATCACTATTGTTTTCCTGTGGTGTGGTCCACCTGAGATCTAATCCCTCTTATTTTTGGGATAGAGACATAAAATGATGTAAAAATGGATGAAACACATACATCATGGGGGTCATAGAGCACCGACCACCACCCACCAGGCTTGTGGCAGGGGAGTAGCCAATCTATTTCCGTACCACACACCAACTATATAGCTGGTGTAGATACGTGCGAAGACGAGCACCGACCCTCCTCAAGGTCCAAGTTGTACTAATGAATGGTTCAAAGGAGATCAAAGGTACAAGGGCCCTACAATAATGTATTTATTATATCAACACCGTTCATCAAATTTTCGAGATCATTTTAGAGTATTATCCAAAAAATGAATCATATCCAAAACTCAAATGGACCACTCCAAAAATAGCAGCGAGATAATGATTTTCACCGTAAAAATATTCGCAGGCCCAACTATAACATTTATTTTCCATCTAATCTATTCATAAGGTCAAAAATATCTAAATGAATAGGGAAAATAAATTTCATATTGATCTGAAGCTTCGGTGACCCCAAAAGGGTTTCAATGGTAGACGTTCAATCCCCCACTACTTTTTGCAGTGTGGCTAGTTTATCTTTAGATCTGTCTTATTTTTTGGCTCAAGCCTTACGACGAGCTCACAAAATGGAAATATATCATGATGGGACTCACAGAACTTGCTGACGTCAATACACCAACCAATCCGCTTTCCAATCCCATCCCCAACCCATCCGCTTCTAACACGGATTACGTCCTACACCTGCCCGGACAGTTACCGTCCAGGCAGGGCTCTGTGGGGCCCATCGTGATGTAAGTATTTTATCCAAGCCGTTTATCGTTTTTCTCATATTATTTTAATACACTATCATAAAGATGAAGCAGCTCCAGGGAACCACACTAAAGGATGTTGCGTGATAATGACATCCACTGTTGAAACCTTTCTAAGGGCCACTGTGATGTTTTTTTACCATCCAACCTATTCATTAGGTCATGTAGATGTGGATGAAGTAAAAACACAAATATCAGCTTGATCTGAAACTTCTCCAACTCCCAAGAAGTTTTTAATGGTGAACGTTCAATCCCCACCTTGTGGTCCAATTAATTCTTGGACCTACTTCTTTTTTTGGCTCATACCTTAAATGATCTGAAAAAGTTGATGGACGGTGTAGATCAAACACATAAATCATGGTGGGGCATAAACAAGTTATATATGTTAAAAGTTGGTTTTGTATTGCACAAACAATTTAAAGGGAAGAAAATTTTCATAGTAAAAAGGGTAATTTTGGAAGTAATTTTTTTTTTAATAGAAAAACTTATGGAGTGCAATCCTTGTTAACCATTAAGCCAGACTCCTATTGTGGAAAGAATTTAATGAAAAACCACTTAACGCTTTCCTTCTTCTGTATTAACAACGCATTAACAAACACCACTAAACACGGAACATTTTCCCAATTCTGTGTTAAGTGCAAAAATTCAGCGTTAACAAACAGGCCCTCAGGCTCGAAATCCTACCAAGTTGACTTGACTCAGCCAAGTTTGAGTCAACTCACTGAGTTTTAGAACTATGCAATAAAGTAGCATTTTCCTCTTATAAATGCAATTAGCAGCATTTTAGTGCTGTGAATCCTACCTGGGGGATATGGGGCTCACCAGAATCATGATTAAACTTAATATTGACTATGTAGGGTCCCCTACCCTAACAGGCCCTAAGAGATATAGTAGGTGCGGCAATGAGTTGCCCAGGGTTTACCCCTAATCCTGCCATGGTCCTCTGAGTCCTGGCCACAATCAGGCTAGTGAACTAAGCTGTTTGCTAACAGGGCGTTTGCATGAACCCTGGTTACCCGTGAAACTATTGGAACCCTGACTCAGCCCGTCCGTGGTGCATTTTGCCACAATATATTTTTTTTCGCAAGCAGGGCGCGATAACTAGGATCATCTGATTAATTTTATTTTTTCAAACCATTTCAATCCATAATAGGGACCACTAGATGGATGGTTTGGATTGATACGTACCTCGTCATACTAAATGTACTCTTGAGAGGGGCTTACCTGCATAGGATAGGTTATTGGTCGTTTTCATTCAATATTATCTAGCTTTACATAAATCCCACTCAAGTAACATCAACCAATGAATTTGTAGCTCTTGTCGTGTGATATTGACTGCCTTCATATTCAATCCATGTCATGGCCCCTTGAAATTGAGTATGCATTATTCAATTACTAACAAAATTTCATCCATTGCAAGATTTGATCATTTTAGGGTTTACTAATTAGGCTAATACATTAATGTAGAGGGTGTGTTGATAAAGAGGAGATCAAACGTCGTCTTCTCAGAAAAGAGCCCTTCAATCCACATGCAGAGAGAAAACTCTAAAAAATGAAAGATAAAAGTGATATGTAATAAAAGTTTATTTTCGAATCCCTCTCATATAACTTAAGTCATAAATTCTAAATATGTAACTTTTACAAAACAATAACTAAAAATAGTAAACAACTTCTAAATTAATTCAAACCTTTTGGTATGACTCATACAAGAACTTTAAGCTACTTTGGCACTTTTCAAGCTTTAAAATGCCCTAAAAGTAGCAAATATCATAACTTAATAAAAATAGTCACTTTTGACTAAAAAAATCAAAATTAACTTTAAAATAATTTATTTTAAAAAAATCATTAGCATACACTAAGATATAGAGCTCCATAATAGCTTTTCAACAATATATTATACACATGAAACAAATAATCAACTATGAAATTACGGTATTGAGAGCTATAATAAGTACTAAACTCTTCAATCGAGCTTTTAAACTTAATTTCTTTTGATTTCAGCTGTCCATGTGATTGTTCTTTACTTTGTCTTACATCACCCATCAACAGTAAAAAGCCACACATATACAAGAAAAATGAACGGTTAAAAATGATAAATGAGTCCATATTTGACAAGTACATATGCCCCAGCTGATGAGTTGCCCAGCCAAATCTTGGGCTGGTGCAACCCTGCCACATGCCTCACCCAATGAATGGCTTGGATCTCATGCATGTGTGCAATTGTTGGCATATGTCCTGTGGATCACCTTATTAGCATTTCTCCCCAAGAAAACGGGCTTTTTAGAGTGAAAGAGAGGGATAAGAGTGGCTAAGAAAGACAGCGGAAGTACTTCAAGGTACGAATGCCATCAGTTTGTGCTTTTGTTCAGACATTCCAATCAATCAATCCAGCATAACTAGATCCACCTTAGATCAAAGGATGGTGACTAGGAACCACATATCTTGATGTAGAGCAGGTTGTGGACAATTTCAAGGTCAAGATGGACAAGGGAAGCCCCGATTGGAGGCAGAAGTGATTTGGACCATCAAAACCTTAAAACAGGTATATCTCACAAACTGGAATGAGTTATCCGAAGTATCATATATAATTTTGGGTAGGAGAACCTACTTTAGCCACCCAAACTTCTATGCCGAATTTGCAAGATTCCATCAAATCGACCGTCAAAAATCCTTTTTAATTTCATTTTTACTATTTATGATGAGTTTTAGTTCAATCATAACTTTTGATTCATAGAGTTGTGTCCAACATGAAAGTGGTTAGAAAAATTACAAGAATAACATGGTAAAACCAATTAGGACACTATTTTTGGCCAAAAACCATTAAGTTTAGTAGGTATCATTATCGTCTATAAATGGTAGGTTTACTATTTATAGTAAGTCACGATTTTAGAGAGTTTGAATTGTAGTTTGAATCTGAAACTTTTTTCTAGGGTTCATATCACTATTTAAGGGATTGTAAACTCATTTTTTATTATCAATCATTTATTTTGGATTTTGGATTTTATTAGAATTTATTTCTATTTTCTACCTTTTCCTCGTGGATTTGAGGAATATTTTTGAAGAGTCCGAGAAGCCATGTGGATTCGGAGTAATTATCTCTTGAGGAAGACAATGCTCGACCTCATCACGTCCATCCCCACCGCATATGTTATGGTGGTAAAGAACACATAGCATGCCATATTCTGAAAGTGTTTAAAGCATCAGAACGTATCATATCCAATTGAGAATGTATTGCAATAGATTTATCCGGTCGTGTGGTACAACCTGTTCAATGATGAGATGAGACTTGTGTAGGACATCTGTTCCATGCAAATGTCAGGCCCCATCATGCAGCCCTTCTCAAAAATGAGGTTGGTCCACTTGTTAGGTAGGCCACACTTGTATGATGAATATGTCATTGGTTGTTCATTCATTACAATGGTGTGGCCCACCTGATGAGTGGACCAGCCTGATTTTCATGCCAGGTGATCTTCACCATGGGGCCTACTCATACGTCATCCACAAAGGGCACATGGCTGGAAAATGGAATAACATAAGAAGTTATGGTGCAGGCGCATGTAGGTGATCAGTCCTTTATAACATGATAGTCATAGGAGCGGAGAAGTATAACTTGAACCTATTTGATGATGCATTCCAATGGAAGCTGATGTGTGCATATTGCGTTTGGATGCACAAGTAAATCAAATTCAGAATGTTTGCTTACAAGTTGCAATTTGGAATCCAAACACTAAGAAATCGCAAATTATTCTTTTGTTATACTAATAATTGCAAGATATTTTGAGTATTTTAATGTATTTTATTTGAATATTTCTCTCTCAATTTTGGATCCACTAATAAGCTATAATGTGATTTGAGGGGCCTACGGTGATTTGATCATGGCATCGAATCTTCTTATCATATGTTTTGATTATGGCATCCAATCCTTCTGTCATTTTTTGTTGCATCTCTCCTTGGGGCCAAAAAATCTGGCCAATCAATGACTTAGGTGGGAAACACCATGTAAAGTCAGGTATGAAACCTCTAAAATCACATTGTGTGGCCCACCTAAGTCTTGAAAAGGCCATATCATTGGGTTGCCCTTCATCATATTGGCCACATCTTCTTAACGGATTAATTGGATGGCATATACAAATCATAGGGACTTCTAGACAGTCTGAAAGATTTTTAATGGCGAGGATCACATCCGAACTGTTTTTTATGGTGTGCCCACTTTTAGAACAGCCTTATTTTGGGGGGCTAGGAAAACTTGAGGAGATGCATATAATAGATGGATTAGATGTATGCACACGTATAGTGGGCCCACACATTATGTTGTAGGATAAGCATAAAGTTACAAAGATTTGTAGTGGATCCAACTTCCTAGCTGATAAAGGCTGTCGACATCACTGTCATACAACACCTGCAACATTACCTCAACTTTGGGAATTTTAAGCATGGAAAGGTTAATTGTAGCTACCTCCCCTTGGCTAAAAGGTAATTATACATATATACTCCCTTTTGTTTAGGATTATTGTAAGTACCTTCAGGTGGTTAGAGATATTAGAGGAACCTGTATCAAATCACAAGTGCCCTCACCTAAGGAGTTGGATTTGGCTGCATGTAGGGCCATTGTTATTTATAAATGGAATTCCACCCACAGCAAGGTCACCCCACTGAAAAAATTGGGTGCCTAACAAATTAGGCTAATCCAATAACTAGGTGGGCTACTGCTCGTGTAGAAAACAATGTCGAACATACACCCAAAAATCACCAAATTCATGTCATAGGCCACTTGATGGTTGGATCAATATAATTTTTGGAGTGTCCCACTTTCATGATAAGTGACCATCTCAAATGGGTAGAAAGAAATCCAAAATATAATGGACCCACATGTCTACAACTAGTTACCTATGAAATAGTGATAAATGCCATTTGATCAAAGAGAGGTAGGTGCAATTAACCTATTAACAAGTAGAGCTGCAACTTGTGTTCGACGCAACTCAAACCCAATTGATCCATCCCAAGTTTGGTCAGGTTGGATTAGGTTGTCATGGTCCTTGAGTTAGGTTCATGTTGGAAAAGGCCAAACCAATTTGAATTTGGGTTGGCTTTAGGATGAGTAAATACAAGACATGTTAGGTTAGTTTGGGGGTATTCACATGTATTTGGGTCGGGTTGCATGAGGTTGGGTCTTGTATAGAGAACTTTCGGTTGGGTTTAGGTTGGGCACCTCGGGTTGGAAATTGGGTAGGGTCTGGTCAAATTGTGGGTTCTTGAGGTCAGGTTGGGCTTTGGTTTAACCCAATCCAATTTGCCAGAGTTGCACCCCTAACTAAAAGAGATTTTTACCACAAAACTACCAAGGTATTATGATGTTGAGATCATAGGTTAAAATATTTAAATGTCATTGTTTATTATTATTTGTCTAAAAAGTAGTAATGTTGAGAAATTGTGGGATCCACATGCAAATGCACTCCACTTTGATTATTAGAAGAGTAATAAAATCAGGCCCATCCATCATCAGATGAGCCGGACGGAATTTTGTATCTTTGGTTAGCGCAAGTTGTTTTTTTATTTATGGTGTGACCACATGATGATGATGTAGAATGGCCTGAGTTTAGTTATCATGATCATCATGCTAGGATGCGTTTATATGTTTAGATGTCTTACATGAACTATGTAGCCCCACAAATTCTGGATTGACACACATGTATGCCACTTTATTTTCTTGCACGTAACAAAATCATAAGAACCTAAACAGATGGGCCTTATGTTGGATGGGCCACGGCATAAAGATATATTGGATGATCATAACCCTTTGATTAAATGAAAAACAGTTGATGGATGGAATTTTGGTTGACTGTGTCTATCTATGGTCACCCCAAAACGGTTTTGAAATTTCGTTTTTTCTCCGAAATGATTTTGAAATTTTCAAAAGAAAAATGTTTTCTTTAGTTTCATATCAAAATGAGTGAGAGAAAAGTTATGGTTTATAAGTGGTTGAGTGGGTATTATTCTTCATTGAAGAAATGGAGGATGAGATGCTCGGTTTGCATGTTCCAAATGGTCAGGCACGGGTAACATAATTGTAATGGCGCACTTTGCACTGTGTCACTTGTGTAGGACATCCGTTCCATGCAAATGTCAGCCCCTTCACGCAGCCCTTCTTGAAAATGTGGTTGGTCCACTTGTTAGGTAGGCCACACTTGTATGATGAATATGATGGTGAGTGGACCATCCTGATTTTCATGCAAGGTGATGATGTAGAACCTGTCACAGACACGTTCCTAGCATGGTTGAACCCAAAGAAGATGGACCATGAATTGACTGTAACTTTTGATCCGGGTATCGTTACGGGGCGCACAACCTATCAATCTTTACTGAAATGGGCCATCCGAGGTGAACCGACCCACAAAGTAGGTCGCATTTGTCCATTTCGTCAGAAAAGGCGCGCTTTCAGCTCAAAAACGAATTTTTAGGAAAATTTTACTATTTTTAATAATTTCGATTTTTTAAATATTTTTAAAGTTTTAAATTTTCTTTCCTTTTAGAAATAACTTTTAGTTATACTAGGACTCTTTTAGAGAAAGTTTATTTGTAATTTTTATTTTTAGAAATTAGGCCTTAGAAGAGTTTTAATAGAATTAGGATTTTTATTAGAGTTAGAATTTTGCTATTTTTGGTAATTACGAATTTTAGTTTATTTTTTCCTATATTAATGATGTAAGGAGACACATCAGACAATTATCAATTATTAATTAATCAAATTCGAATTTATTAGAATTTATTTCTATTTCCTGCTTTCTTTCCTCGTGGATTCGAGAAGTCTCTGTGAGGAGTCCAGAGAAGTTTCGTGGATTCGGAATAGTTATCCTCTTGAGGAAGACGGTGCTCGACCTCACGTCCTCCCCTGTATCAATTAGCTAGAGTTATCAACAGCGATGACGTGGACCAATGATAAGCACCACAATCAACTCATTTACCTTTAACGGCGACAGCTTTCGAATCAGCATGGCGAGAGAATCGGCAAGCCATGCAAGGGCTACAGGCAGGCTTCCATCGATCGCATGGCGGATCGTTTGGCGGAGGCCCTAAGGCAGCTCCGTGTTCATGGTGGTGATCCACCATCAACAATTGCTAGAATTCGTAATCATATTGATTGTAGGGCGACACTATCAGTGAACCACAGGATCACTCCTGATAAAGTGGGATCTAGCGACATGATTTCACAGCATCCTAGACGAGGCATTGATCAGATGGATCGGATGGATCAAGAATTCAAGATGAAAGTCGATCTTCCTAGTTTTAATGGTCAACTCTACTTCAAGGACTTCCTCAATTGGTTGCTTAAAGTCGAATGTTTCTTCGACTACATGAACATAATGGAAGAAAAGAAAGTTAAACTCGTGGCCTATAAGTTGACGGGCAAAGCTTCAGTGGGAACAACTTCAACTCGAGCGAATGAGACGGATGAAGGCGTCAATCCGCATGTAGTCGCGGATGAAGAAGTTATTGTGCATACGATTCTTCCCTACCAATTACGATCAGGTATTATTCTAACAAAATTAAAATTATTGGCAAGATAACCAATTATTAAAGGGTTATGCAGAGAAATCCTATTATTTGTCGGTGAGAGGTGACCGAGTCAAAACGGAGTTACAACAGACCACAGAATTCATCAGTGGGGAACATGTTACCCTTATAGGAATGGTGAACCAACTCAAGACTTCTAAAGTGGAGGGACAATCTCTCATGACTGAACATGCCTTTGTTATACAATCTGAGGAAACGGGAGATATATATGCATTAGTTGAAGAGAAAAAATATGTGGAACCTGTGAATATCGTAGAGGATTTGGAACCAGTATCGCAGGAGTTCAAGGGGGTTGTGCTCGATGAACTCCCTAATAAATTACCTCTCATACAAGATATGCAAAATCACGTTGATCCCGTCGCAGGGGCAAGTCTGCCTAATTGCCCACATTATCAGAAGGAATGTGAAATCTTGAAGGCAGAAGTCAAGGAACTGATTTATACTAGCCAAGTCAAGGAGAGCATAAGTACATGTATTGTGTCAACTCAAGAGCTTAATGTCATGTATAAGGAAATGACTAATAAACATCGGCATCAAAAGTTATCTCAGAATCATGAACCAAGTCCCTTGAGTAACTCGAGGACGAGTTTTTTCCAAGCAGAGGGGTCTGATGTAGGACATGTCATAAATACATTCCTAGCATGGTTAGACCAAAGGAAGGTGGACTATAAATTGATCGTAACTTTTGATCCGGGTATTTTTACTGCGCACCAGACCGAGTATCATGAACCGAAGCAATGTAAGAACTCGAGGATGAGTTCTTTTGAAGTGGAGGAGACTTATGTAGAGCGGGCCGCAAACACTTTCATGTCCAAGATGAATCAGAGAAGGCCCGATCAGAGACAGAAATCATCAAGACCGTCAGAACCATAAAACATGCATATCTCGCAAACCGGAATGAGTTACTCGACGTACCATATATAATTTTGGGGTAGGACGAGCTACTTTAGCCAACCAACCCGGCTATGCCGGGTTGCCCACATCGAATTTGCGAGATTCCATCCTATTGACGGTGAAATTCCATGTTTAGTTCCGTTTTTACTATAAATAGTAAGTTTTAGTTTGATTATAACTCTTCATTCGTTGGGCTTTAGGAGTTGTGTCCAACATGAAAAGTGCTTAGAATAATTAGGAGAATAACGTGGTTAAGCCACATACAAAACTTACTATAAAAAGTAAATTTACTATTTATAGTAAGTTGCGAATTTCTAGGAGTTTTAGTTTTAGTTTGCTTATGATTTCTTTCTTATTGGTTGGTATCCCTATTTAAAGGGTTGTGAACTCGTTTTTATTAATGAATCAATCAATTTCGAATTTATTAGAATTTATTTCTATTTTCTGCTTTCTTTCCTCGTGGATTCGAGAAGTCTCTGTGAGGAGTCCAGAGAAGTTCCGTGGATTCGGAATAGTTATCCTCTTGAGGAAGACGGTGCTCGACCTCACGTCCTCCCCTGCGTCAATTGGTATCAAAGCGAGGTTTTTCCTTGGATTGATGGCTTCTAACGACGGGTCGGGCAACAATCCCATGGGTGGTGCTCCAGGGAATTTACCTTTAACGGCAGTAGCTTTCGAATCAGCACGGCGAGAGAATCGGCAAGTCATGCAAGGGCTGCAGGCTTCCATCGATCGCATGGCGGATCGTTTGGCGGAGGCCCTAGGGCAGCTCCGTGTTCATGGTGGTGATCCACCATCAACAATTGCTAGAATTCGTAATCATACTGATTGTAGGGCGACACTATCAGTGAACCACAGGATCACTCCTGATAAAGTGGGATCTAGCGACATGATTTCACAGCATCCTAGACGAGGCATTGATCAGATGGATCGGATGGATCAAGAATTTAAGATGAAAGTCGATCTTCCTAGTTTTAATGGTCAACTCTACTTCAAGGACTTCCTCAATTGGTTGCTTAAAGTCGAATGTTTCTTCGACTACATGAACATAATGGAAGAAAAGAAAGTTAAACTCGTGGCCTATAAGTTGACGGGCAGAGCTTCAGATTGGTGGGAACAACTTCAACTCGAGCGAACGAGACGAATGAAAGCACCAATCCGCATGTGGTCGCGGATGAAGAAGTTATTGTGCATGCAATTCTTCCCTACCAATTACGATCAGGTATTATTCTAACAAAATCAAAATTATTGGCAAGATAACCAATTATTAAAGGGTTATGCAGAGAAATCCTATTATTTGTCGGCGAAAGGTGACCGGGTCAAAATAGAGTTGCAACAAACCACAGAATTCATCAGTGGCGAACATGTGACCCTTATGGGAACAGTGAACCAACTCAAGACTTCTAAAGTGGAGGGACAATCTCTCATGACTGAACAGGCCTTTGTTAAACAATCTGAGAAAACGGAAGATATATATGCATTAGTTGAAGAGAAAAAATATGTGGAACCTGTGAATATCGTAGAGGATTTGGAACCAGTATCGCAAGAGTTCAAGGGGGTTGTGCTCGATGAACTCCCTAATAAATTACCTCTCATACAAGATATGCAAAATCACGTTGATCCCGTCGCAGGGGCAAGTCTGCCTAATTGCCCACATTATCAGAAAAAATATGAAATCTTGAAGACAGATGTGAAGGAACTAATCGATATTAGTCAAGTCAAGGAAAGCATGAGTATATGTATTGTGTCGGGTCAAAAGCTTAATGCCAAGTACAAAAAAAAAGGCTAATGAACATCGATGTCAGAAGTTATCTCAGACTCATGTGCCAAGTCTCTTGCGTAACTCGAGGACGAGTTTTTTTCAAGTAGAGGGGTCTTATGTAGAACCTGTCACAGACACGTTCCTAGCATGGTTGAGCCAAAAGAAGATGGACTGTGAATTGACTATAACTTTTGATCCGGGTATCGTTACGGGGCGCACAACCTATCAATCTTTAATGAAATGGGCCATCCGAGGTGAACCGACCCACAAAGTGGGTCGCATTTGTCCGTTTCGTCAGAAAAGGCGCGCTTTCAGCTCAAAAACGAATTTTTAGGAAAATTTTACTATTTTTAGTAATTCCGATTTTTTTAATATTTTTAAAGTTTTAAATTTTCTTTCCTTTTAGAAATAACTTTTAGTTATACTAGGACTCTTTTAGAGAAAGTTTATTTGTAATTTTTATTTTTAGAAATTAGGCCTTAGAAGAGTTTTATTAGAATTAGGATTTTTATTAGAGTTAAAATTTTGCTATTTTTGGTAATTACGAATTTTAGTTTATTTTTTCCTATATTAATGATGTAAGGAGACACATTAGACAATTATCAATTATTAATTAATCAAATTCGAATTTATTAGAATTTATTTCTATTTCCTGCTTTCTTTCCTCGTGGATTCGAGAAGTCTCTGTGAGGAGTCCAGAGAAGTTCCGTGGATTCGGAATAGTTATCCTCTTGAGGAAGACGGTGCTCGACCTCACGTCCTCCCCTGCGTCAGGTGATCTTCACCATGGGGCCTACCCATATGTCCTCCACAAAGGGCATATGGCTGGAAAATGGAACAACGTGAGAAGTTATGGTACAGGTGTATGTAGGTGATCAGTCCTCTATAACATGATAGTGACAGGAACTGAAAAGTATATCTTGTACCTATTTGATGATGCATTCCAATGGAAGTTGATGTGTGCATATTGCGTTTGGATGCACAAGTAAATCAAATTCAGAATGTTTACTTAATTTGCAATTTGAAATCCAGACACTAAGAAATCACAAATTTTTCTTTTGTTATAATAATTACTGCAAGATATTTTGAGTAATTTAATGTATTTTATTTGAATATTTCTCTCTCAATTTTGGATCCACTAAGGTGCTTAAGTTATAATGTGATTTGTGGGGCCTACAGTGATTTGATCATGGCATCCAATCTTCTTATCGTATGTTTTGATCATGGCATCCAATCTTTCTGTCATGTGTGTTGCCTCATCTCTCCTTGGGGCCAAAGAATCTAGCCAATCTATGACTTAGGTGGGCAACACCATGTAAAGTCAGGGATGAAACCTCTAAAATCACATTGTGTGGCCCACCTACGTCTTGGAAAGGCCATATCATTGGGTTGTCCCTTCATCATATTGGCCACATCTTCTTATTAATGGATTGGATGGCATATACGAATCATGGGGAGCTCTAGACAGTTTGAAAGATTTTTAATGGTGAGGTTCAGTTCCGAACTGTTTCTTGTGGTGTGGCTACTTTTGGAACAGCCTTATTTTGGGGGGCAAGAAAAACTCGAGGGGATGCATATAATAGATGGATTAGATGTATGCACACATATAGTGGGCCCACACATCATGTTGTAGGATAAGCTTAACTTACAAAGCTATGTAGTGGATCCAGCCTCTAGCATGATGATAAAGGCTGTCGCATCACTATCATACAACGCTTGAAACATTACCTCAACTTTGGGAATTTTAAGCTACGGGAAAGGGTAAATGTAGCTATCTCCCCTTAGCTATGATGCAATTATACATACCTCCCTTTTGTTTAGGATTATTGCAAGTACATTCTGATGGTTAGAGATATTAGAGGAACCTGTATCAAATCACAAGTGCCCTCACCTAAGGAGTTAGATTTGGTTGCATGTGGGGCCATTGTTATTTATAAATGGCATTTGACCCATCAACAAGGTCACTCCACCGAAAAATTTAGGTGCCTAGCTAACAAATTAGGCTATAATCCCATAACTAGGTGGGCTACAGCATTGAAAATAATGAACGTCCACCTAAAAATCACCAAATTCAGGTCGTGGGTCACTTGATGGTTGGATCAACCTAATTTTTGCGGTGTCCTACTTTCATGATGAGTGACCATCTCAAATGGGTTGGAAGAAATCCAAAATATAATAGACCCACATGTCTACAACTAGTTGCTTATGAAATAGAGAAAAATGTCATTTGATCGAAGAGAGGTAGGTGCAATTAACCTATAAGAGAAAGTGAATACTAAAAAGCAGAGCTGATTGACCCATCTCGAGTTCGACCGGGTTGGCAATTAACCAATAAGAGAAGTAGAGCTGCAACTTGTGTTCGGCACAACTCAAACCCAATTGATCCATCCCAAGTTCGGTCAGGTTGGATTAGGTTGTCATGGTCCTCGAGTTAGGTTCCGGTTGGAAAAGGCCAAACCAATTTGAATTTGGGTTGGGTTTAGGATGAGTAAATACAGGACATGTTAGGTTAGGTTGGGGATATTCACATATATTTGGGTCGGGTTGCATGAGGTTGGGTCTTGTATAGAGAACTTCCGGTTGGGTTTAGTTTCAGCACTAGGGTTGGAAATTGGATAGGGTCTGGTCAAATTGTGGGTTCTTGAGGTCAGGTTGGGCTCTGGTTCAACCCAATCCAATTGGCTAGAGTTGCACCCCTAACTGAAAGAGATTTTTACTACAAAATTACCCCGGTATTATGATGTTTTTTTTTTTTTTTTTTACACACCCCCACACACTCATGCCATAGTGGGATTTCATCACCTATGGATACTCAAACCCTTGACTGGGTGTTGAAACTCCTAAAGAGTCTACCACCGGAGCAAGAGTAGATGTTAAGAAGGTTGTCATAGGTTAAAATGATCTAAATGTCATTGTTTGTTATTATTATTATAATTTGTCTAAAAAGTAGTAATGTTGAGAAATTGTGGGGTCCACATGCAAATGCGAACTTTGATTATTAGAAGAGTAAAAAAATCAGGCCCATCCATCATCAGACGAGCCAAACGGAATTTTGTATCTTTTGGTTAGCATAAGTTGTTTTCTTCTTTATGGTGTGACCCCATGATGATGATGATTAGAATGGCCTGAGTTTAGTTATCATGGTCATCATGCTAGGATGCGTATGTTTAGACGTCATACATGAACTATGTAGCCCCACAAATTCTGGATTGACACACATGTATGCCACTTTGTTTTCTTGCGTGTAGCAAAATCATGAGAACCTAAATAGATGGGCCTTACATTGGATGGGCCACGGCATAAAAATAACACTGATATATTGAACGATTCTAACCCTTTGATTGAATGAAAAACAGTTAATGGATGGAATTTTGGTTGACTGTGTCTATCTATGGCCATTTTCTTCCTCCAAAACGGTTTTGAAATTTCATTTTTCCTCCAAAACGGTTTTGTAATTTTCAAAAGAAAAATAGCTTCTTTAGTTCCATACTGAAATGAATGGAAGAAAAGTTATGGTTTATAAGTAGAGGTGTACACGAACCGAGCTAGCTCACTAGCTCGCTCAACTCGACTCGAAAAAGCTCGGTTCGAAGCTGAGTTCGAGTCGAGTCGAGCTGATTTTTCGACCTTGAAAACGAGTTTGAGCCGAGTTCAGCTCGACTCGGATCGAACCCAACTCGAATTGAACCAGTTCAGTGACTCGGTTACTTTGATATTGATGTTGCTCACCAAGTGTTTGATGAAATGACTCAAAGAAGTGTGGCCGGTGGCAAGAAAGGTATGAATATGAAACCAACACCCTTTTTTTCTTGATTTTTATGTTGCTTAGAAGGTGTTTGATAAAATACCTGTAAAACCATTATTGTTGTCTCAAATACAGTGAGATTTTGAAGGTGTAGTCCAGGTGTTTGTGAAAATGTTGCAATGGCGAACTCGGCTCGATCTTGGCTCGAACTGAGCTCAAACTGGCCCAAGCTGCTGACCAAACTGAGATGAGCTGGCCAGTTAGGCTCGAGGACCAAGCCAAGTTGAGTTCGAGTTGAGGTCAGCTAGTGGTCGAGCCGAGTTCGAGCTGAGGTCAGCTAGTGGCCGAACCGAGTGGAGCTGAGGCCAACTCGACTCGGTTCAACTCGATGTACACCCCTATTTATAAGTGGTTGAGTGGGTATTATTCTTCAATGAAAAAATGGAGGATGAGATGTTTGGTTTGCATGTTCCGAATGCTCGGGCACGGGCAGTATGATTATAATGGCGCACTTTGCACTGTGTCACTTGTGTAGGACATCTGTTCCATGCAAATGTAGGCCCCTTCATGAAGCCCTTCTTGAAAATGTGGTTGGTCCACTTGTTAGGTAGGCCACACTTGTATGATGAATATGATGGTGAGTGGACCATCCTGATTTTCATGCAAGGTGATCTTCACCATGGGGCCTACCCATATGTCCTCCACAAAGGGCATATGGCTGGAAAATGGAACAAAGTAAGAAGTTATGCTGCAGAGGCGCATGTAGATGATCAGTCCCCTATAACATGATAGTGACAGGAACTGAAAAGTATAACTTGTACCTAGTTGACGATGCATTCCAATGGAAGTTGATGTGTGCATATTGCGTTTGGATGCACGAGTAAATCAAATTCAGAATGTTTACTTAATTTGCAATTTGGAATCCAAACACTAAGAAATCACAACTTTTTCTTTTGTTATACTAATACTTGCAAGATATTTTGAGTAATTTAATGTATTTTATTTAAATATTTCTCTCTCAATTTTGGATCCACTAAGGTGCTTAAGCTATAATGTGATTTGTGGGGCCTACAGTGATTTGATCATGGCATCCAATCTTCTTATCATATGTTTTGATCATGGCATCAAATCTTTCTTAGGTGGGCAACACCATGTATGACTTTGGTGTGTTGCCTCATTTCTCCTTGGGCCAAAGAATCTGGCCAATCTATGACTTAGGTGGGCAACACCATGTAAAGTCAGGCATGAAACCTCTAAAATCACATTGTGTGGCCCACCTAAGTCTTGGAAAGGCCATATCATTGGGTTATCCCTTCATCATATTGGACACATCTTCTTAACGGATTGGATGGCATATACAAATCATGGGGAGATCTAGACAGTCTGAAAGATTTTTAACGGTGAGGCTCGCATCCAAACTGTTTTTAATTATGTTGTGCCCACTTTTGAAACAGCCTTATTTTTAGGGGAAGAAAAACTTGAGGGGATGCATATAATAGATGGATTAGATGTATGCACACATATAGTGGGCCCACACATCATGTTGTAGGATAAGCTTAACTTACAAAGCTTTGTAGTGGATCCAACCTAGCTCTAGTTGATGATAAAGGCTGTCGCATCAGTATCATACCATGCTTGAAACATTACCTCAACTTTGGGAATTTTAAGTTACAGAAAGGGTAATTGTAGCTATCCCCCCTTAGCTACAATGCAATTATACATACCTCCCTTTTGTTTAGGATTATTGCAAGTACCTTCTGTTGGATGGAGATATTAGAGGAACCTGTATCAAATCACAAGTGCCCTCACCTAAGGAGTTAGATTTGGTTGCATGTTGGGCCATTGTTATTTATAAATGGCATTTGACCCATCGACAAGGTCACTCCACCAAAAAATTTGGGTGCCTAGCTAACAAATTAGGCTATAATCCCATAACTAGGTGGGCTACAGCATAGAAAATAATAAACATCCACCTAAAAATCACCAAATTCATGTCATGGGTCACTTGATGGTTGGATCAACTTAATTTTTACGGTGTCCTACTTTCATGATGAGTGACCATCTTAAATGGGTTGGAAGAAATCCAAAATATGATGGACCCACATGTCTACAACCAGTTGCTTATGAAATAGAGAAAAATGTCATTTGATTGAAGAGAGGTTGGTGCAATTAACCTATAAGAGAAAGTAAATACTAAAAAGTAGAGCTGATTGACCATATCGACGTTGACCAGTTGGCAATTAACGAATAAGAGAATTAGAGCTGAAACGTGTGTTCGGCACAACTCAAACCCAATTGATCCATCCCAAGTTCGGCTAAGTTGGGTATGGTTGTCATGGTCCTCGAGTTAGGTTCAGGTTGGAAAAGGCCAAACCAATTTGAATTTAGGTTGGGTTTAGGATGAATAAATACAGGACATGTTAGGTTAGGTTGGGGATATTCACAAGTGTTCGGGCCAGGTTGGATGAGGTTGGGTCTTTTATAGAGAACTTCCGGTTGGGTTTTAGGTCGGGCACCTTGGATTGAAAATTGGGTCTGGTCTAGTCAAATTGTGGGTTGTGGGTTAGATCTTCTTGAGGTCAAGTTGGACTCGGGTTCAGCTCAATTCAATTTACTACAAATTATCATGATGTTGAGGAGGTTGTCATAGGTTGATCCAAATGTGTCATTGTTTATTATTATTATTATTTGTCTAAGAAGTGGTAATGTTGAGAAATTGCGGGGTCCACATGAAAATGCACTCCACTTTGATTATTAGAAGAGTGAAAAAATCAGGCCCACCCATCATCATCGGATGAGCCAAGCGGAATTTTGGATCTTTTGGTTAGTGTAAGTTGATTTTTTCTTTATAGTGGCCCCTTGATGATGATGATTAGAATGGCCTGAGTTCAGTTATTCTGGTCATCGTGCTAGGATGTGTATGTTTAAGTGTCATACATGAACCATGTAGCCCCACAAATTCCCGTTAGCACCTTTTTTTAGAGAAGAAAAATTAATAAAGGTATTTTGGTCATTTCAACCCTTTAAAAAGTACCCTTCCATGATTAGAGTTGTACATGAGTCGAACCGAGTTGAGCTTGGCACAACTCGGCTCGGCTCGGCCAGTAGCTAACCCCAGCTTGAACTCGGCTTGGCTCGGTCCTCGAGCCTGACTGGCTAGCTCAGCTCATTCAGTCAGTAGCTTGGGCCAGTTCGAGCCGAGTTTGAACCTGTGCAATATTTTCTCAAACAAATAGAGTGCACCATCAGTTTCTCACAGCATGCAAAAGAGCAGCAATAACGTATAAGTATTTCATCAAACACTCGGCAAGCAACATCAAAATCAAGATATAAGAATAGTTTTATCATGTAAAGTTTTTTTTTTTTTTCCGTAGTAATTTGTTTTGTATCCATACCTTGCCACTAGCTAATCCCGCGGAGAATATATGCACCTGAAACAACACTTCATTGAGTCATTTCATCAAACACTTGGTGAGTAGCGTCAATATCAAAATAATAGAATTACCGAACTAATTCGATCCGAGTCGATTCGAATTCGGATAAGCTCGAACTTGGCTTGAAATTTTTTCGAGCTTCAAAAATCAGCTCGGCTTGGCTCGAACTCAGTTTCAAACAGAGTCCAATCGATCTTTTTTGAGTCGAGTCAAGCAAGTTAACCGAGCTAACTCACTTCGTCTACAGCTCTACCCATTATTTCAGTTCATCAAAGGCATTATTTAGTAAAATCAGAATTTATGAGAAATTTTATGGCAAAAATCCCAAACATAAATTGCAATCAGCATCGTCCCAGTCGTGGGCCTGATGTGAATGGAAAATATCCCAAAAACAATCTTATTAGACATCCTAACAATCCGAATCAGCAGCCATGAAATGTACGCTTAAAATGAAAACGTCCAACGGTCCAGATTCAATGGTTGATATCGGATTATTAACATCCATAGTGAGACCCTTGGGCAATCTGGAGTGACATACAGGTATGCCACTTTATTTTTCTTGCATGTGGCAAAATCATGCATATGAACCTGAACAAATGGGCCTCACATTGGATGGGCCACGACATAAAAATAACACTGATATATTGGACGATCCTAACCCTTTGATTGAATGAAAAACAGTTAATGGATGGAATTTTGGTTGACCGTGTCTTTCTATAGCCATCCTTCTCCCTAAGTCCAATACTAATAATAATACTACAGAGATTCCAGTAACAAATCCACTCCGTCTATCAGTTTCTTAAGATCACAGTAGGACAGAAATCTTAAAATCAAGCATATTCAAAACTAAGGTGACCCAGCCGATTCCCCCTGGTTTATTGTTGTTGTAGATTAAAGACTTCCTAGGCCATAGCCCTCTTTCTCCATCCTCGGTGCTTACTTGCTTACCGCAAGAGGTTTTACATCTCATCTTTTCAGGAAGATTCTACCCCTCAGAAGAACCAGCAAGGAACTTTTGGCCGCTAGAACCGACAGGTCAAATCTGCCTAGACCATTATCCGAGATAGGTCGCTTCGCGTTGGCTAGGCCAAGTGGGTCTGGCATGCCCTTCTTCCACCCAAGATCTCAGTCTTTGTGTGGAGGCTGTTGAATAACGCTATCCCAGTCGACGTGGCCATGCAGAAAAAAGGGGTCCACCTGGCATTGAGATGTTCATGTTGTCAAAGTACTCCAGGATCCTATCTTGCCTCTAAATCTCTAGTCCATTTTCATGAGTGGGAATGTAGCATCCGCCGTATGGGTATTTTTCTTTTCAGCTTTTGGTTTGACGGTTCCTTCCTCAACGTCTATGGAGGGCTACCTCTCCAAATGGTGGCGGCCGAATCAGCCCTCCAGCTAGGTTCATCTTCTGCGAGGCATTACTCCTTGTTTGGTCTTATGGGAGATCTGATTGGCCAGGAACTCAACTAGGTTTGATGGAGCTCCCCCGATTGCATCATCGGTGATTGCCAGGGTGAAGTGGAGGCTTTCTTGTAAGATTTTACTGGAGTCGAAGGGCAGGAAAGGCTTCTGTGTCCTCCAACGATGAATCAAGAGGCTGGGCATTAGCGCCCCTCCCTCTACTCCTCCCTCCTTCTCCGTTGTTAAATGGATTAGGCCTTGTAGGGGGTGGGCGAAACTAAATGTTGATGGCTCTGCCTTGGGGAACCCCGGGATGTCAAGAGGAGGCGGTGTTTGCAAACGTCATGACGGGGAGCTTTGCTTCGCTTTCACGGTGGGATACGGCCCAGGCTCCAAGTCAAGAGCCGAACTCAGGACCGTCTACAACAGTCTTACTCTCTGCTTGGAGTTTGGCATTGGGCAGGTGGAGGTTGAATCTGATTCGAAGTTTGTGGTGGCTCTTCTCAACGACTCATCTGACCCCAGTTGGTGCTGGAATTCCTGGTTGAAGAGAATTGATAGGCTGAGGTCCTCTGAGTCATTCAAATTCGAGCATGTGCTCATGGAAGGTAACGACCTGGCAGATGGGATGGCCCAAATGGGGTCCGAGTTTCAGCTTTCCTTACTAGCCCATCATGTGTCTGAGCTACGTCCGGCTATTAAAGGCTCCATTCTACTGGATAGGGTGGGTCTCGATGTTATTCGAGAGACCCATCATTTTCCCACCTTTCCCTAGTATATAATCCCACGTGTGTATTTTTTCCTTTTATGATAGGTCTTGGCCTGGGCTTGCTCACCTGCCTTTGATCCGAATGACTTGTAAAGGTTCGTTTTCATGAAATATATTCCACATACATTTGGGGCTTCTTTAAAATAATAATAATAAATAAATAAATAACACCCATCATTGGAAACTTTGTGGAGGCCACATAAATTTTTACTTAGGATAATATTTTTACCTACAGTTTATTTGAGTGGTAATTACCCTATTAACTGTTTGGATGGCATATAAACATCAAGGTTGGCTCTAGGAAGGTTTCAATGGTGGATGATTTCGCTCTCACTGTTTTATGCGGTGCGGCCCATCTTAGTTTTGAATTTGCCTGATTTTTTTAATCCTCTTCTATTGTGATCTTTAGAAGCTGATGGATGGATGGATTTGTCACGGTCATCTTTGCAAGCTCCACTGTTTCTTTGGTGTATATTCTTAGATTTGAACGCTGGTACGATTGATCAGTTTGTGTTTTTATTCAGACATACCAATCAATCAATCCAGCATAACTAGATCATAGGCCCACCTCAGATCAATGGATGGTAACTGACAACCACATATCTGATGGTGGTGGAGAACACGTACCGCACCAGCTAATACATTGTTTAAAACATCAGAATGTATCATATTCAATTGAGAACGTATTGCAATAGATTTATTCAATTGTATGGTTGTTTCAACAAGAAACGAATGGATTTGATTCGGGGAATTATCATTCAATGATAATAAAGAAAATATAAGAACATTCATCATCATAGATTTCATTAATTCTGAGTTTGTTTACATCCTCATGTTTCCCTTATTCAGAAACAAAGTACAATGACAAAAATAAAGAGTAGTTTAATGGTAATTTCGAAAGCATTTCAATTCGAAAAGTGTATGTTGCATTGACAGAGAGTTGCGCAAGCTTGAGATCCCAGGTTCCTCACTCATATGTGTACAGTTTGTACACAGGAGGACAAGTCGCAAATATGTCAAACTGTTGTGCGGGTATTGCTATTGTAGGACTTCCGTTGTATGGGATTTTGTTGTAGGGGACTTCCGTTGTGCAGGATTTTCGTTGTTCGGGATTTCCATTGTACGGGATTTCCATTGTGGGGGATTTCTATTGTGGGGGACTTCCGTTGCGGGGGACTTCCGTTGTGCGGGATTTCTGTTGTGCGGGAATTCCATTGTGTAGGAAATTCCATTGTGCGGGAATTCCGTTGTGCGGGAAATTCCGTTGTGCTCCGGGAGCTCCTTGAGTTTCTCTTACTTCTGTCCTCCTCCAAATGAGGATGAGAGAGGGATATTTATAGGCTTTTTCAAATGTGTGAAGGTCATTTGCGCACAATAAGGAGCGCACAACAGCGAGCACACAACCAGGGGAGCACAATAGGGGTTTGAGGAGAGAGAGTGTGCGTAATAGAAATGATAGGCTGGGGTACTAACTCGCGCAATAGAGGGAGCAATATGAGGAGTTGACCCACACAATGAAATTTCCTCACTAAGGCGATGGACCTGCAATGAGAGTTCCAGAGAGAGAAAGAATATTTTTTGTGCCCCAACATATGTCCCCTCGATCATTCTTTAATTTGTCCTATGAAATCAAGTAGAGGATCGATCTTCTTCTGCACAAAAATCCTTTCACGTTAGAAAATGATCGCTTAAACGAAGATCTTTAATAATCGAGTTCGAACGGAAGACTGAATGATCATGCTCGAACGGAAGATTGAATGCCCCCAGCATGGAATGAATATTTCAATAGGGAGGATAATGGTAGCAACGAAAGCACTTTGTCTTCATAGCAGTCAATCAGATAGAACTCCTTTCTATGAACATGGCCACAATTGCATCCTCCAAGGTTTTAACTCCCTTATTCGCATAATTCTCTTTTCATCGAAACTTGCTACTGTAACAGCTGTGGTGACTCCATCTTTGAGTAACTTGATCTAAGAACTGTCTTTTAATATTGCTCCTGCTGCAACGATCTCTTCGATCAACTCCGGTGACTCTTTCTTTGAACTTCGTGACTAGGGAATTGTTCTTTAATGATGTTCCTGCTACAACTATCTCTTTGATTGTCTCATTTATTCATAGTCTGCATAATCCAGGATTTCGAATGGTAATCTTTCCTACCAAATTAATCGGAATTAGTATATCAAGATATCATAATTTTGCAATTTAATTTCATGATGTATATATTAAAAGCTTTTAGAATGATTGTAATATTTGCAATATGATAATGATTTGGTCATTCTATCTATGTACTTGTCAGCATGCTTTGCATTATATTTGTTGCATTTTTACTCATTATATCAGGCTTTTGAAGATGTCATTTTTGGTTCTAGAGGTTCAACCGCTGAGCCTTTTCTAATTTGTGATCATTGGCATTTCTCGTAGGCTGGATAGGAGTGTATTTTCCTTGGACCCTTATTAATTCTGAAAGAGCCTATTCAAATCCTCATCGGCTTCCACCCCATCATTATTAACTGAGAAAGATGATTGAAAAATTGAATGGTTGGGTCACCAAAAAAATAGAGAACACTTTTTTCAATTTTCATTTACTAGCTTTCCAGAGAACATATAAGTTATCAACGATGATTCTATCTCTTTTGGTGAACATTTGTTCCTTGTCTCGACTAAGTCCAGTACTCTTCCATTAAGGGAAGATAGTTCATTTTGGCGTGAACCATATTATCCAAGTAGATTTACTCGTCATTTTGGATTTGACTGGACTGTACCGAAGACTTGCGATATCATTATTAGAACAATGAGAAGTTATGACATCAGACCATATAATTGGGCCTTGATATAGAAGCAACTTTTGAACGCTCGCACTGGATCACACTTCATAATTCTCAGCTATAATTATCCAGTTCATGCTTCTTATAGTTGGATGTGTTGGTGAGCTCATCAATATTACTTAGTACGCAATTATTATCCAATAGATCATGCCATATCGATTCCCCTGCCGTGCATAAAAAATTATTAGAAAGACCAAGGCATAGATTACTTTAAAGAAATAAATCATGCCCCCTCTCTAGGCCAACTTTGTATAAAGATTTCTTCATAAGATAATATTTACGAAATGAAGCCTGCTAATACCCCTGAAGGATTGATAGTATTTGGTGCTGAATCCAAAGAATACATCTGAATTTTTACATCATCCAAAAGAGAATGATAATTCTGCATATTTTCATCCTCCTCCACCTTTGCAGATTTTGCAAGATAACCTTCCTTCATTATCAGGAAAGCAAGAGACAGGAAGGCATCATTATTCTCTCCGAAAGGATAAGCATATTATAATTGAAGACTCGTATTATATCTTCAAGAATTTAACTTTTGAATAGAAAGTAGCAAGTATTTTGAACAAACTTGCTATTACTGTTATTTGAACCTGATTCAAGATAACCGCATTTTTGTATGTTGTTTAATTAGTGTTTGAGATTTTCATCAGGCAAATGCATATTTGAGCATATCTTAAGTAAAATAGATGATCATGTATATCTGCAGCATTTTGATCCTACACATAGTTTACGCTCTTGAATAGTGGAGCTAGTATACTTTTCACTGAACATACTTTGACTGGACGTGACTTGACTTGACTGGACTCGACTTGACTAGACTTGACTTAACTGGACTTGACTTGACTGAACACTTTCACACAATTTAAACTTTTGAGTAGTGGAGCGATCAGAGTTTTTTAGACTCATGAGTAGTTGGAGTCGGGTCTTACGCAAATGGTCTCTGTAATATTTATTAGTTCACCGGACTTATAGCAGCCGGGGAATTCACAAACCACGATCCATCAGAGTGGCCCAGTAAAGCTACCGGGGCAGTGAACTCGGTGGGTTTTATGCATAGGTTGGCCGCAGTAACTCTCTAGAGTTCACAGGGCATGCGAGGCTACCTTAAGGTACCAAATCCAAGGTCGTTAGTCCATCAATAAGGGGGTAATTTATTTTAGAGACTCTATCCTCATGAATTACTACTGAAATTAAACTAGGAATCTGGAGAGTCTTACACATGGTTGGCCTATTTATGGACAATGGACAAAGAGCACATACTACAGCCCGCTTTTTCTTTATCTGCAAGATCGGACCCATTCACGGGAGGGCATTTTCTCTCACCTTCCCCCGTGACGCTGTCAGAAGCTAAACAAATAGCATTGGTCTCACGCATGACTGGCCTTTGTAGACTTTAGGTCGCTTAGGGCTTTTAGTCGCTGGCTTCATCCGTTGCCCACATGAGTCTAAGCATGTGATGGCATATACGGACTTTTTAGGGCCACTAGCTTCTCACTGCTATCTGCATAATATTTGACGTATCGCTTGATTGTGATAGGTCTTATGCGTGATATTCCGTTGTTGTATATAATAAATCGATAACTGTAATACTTATGACGTAGACAATAATATCAATTCGACAATAATGGCTTTTGTAATAGTGGTCAATAGCAATTAGCGTGGCGATAAATATCAATTTGACGATAATCATCAGTGCTTGGCGATAATCGACGATAAGTTTGATATGCTTGAGAATCTGCCTTTTATATAAGGGGAAGAATACATGGCATTGCCTTTTGAAACTTTTTCATCATTCTGCTTATCTTGCCCCCTTTTGATTGTGAAGGATTATAATGATAATCTTTGGAATCAAAATTACAACAATCTTTAAGAATATACCTGCCTCCAGTCTTGTGAATATACTTGTCTTGCGGCTTCACATTCCGATCACAAATATATGAAGAGTCGTGTCCATATTAGAATATTATTCTTCTTTCAAATGATCCTGACCATCTTTGCGGCTTCACATTCCGATCACAAATATATGAAGAGTCGTGCCCATATTAAAATATTGTTTTTCTTTCAAATGATCCTAACTGTTTTTTATCAGGATTACGTGTCATTACTTTCTCACTTATATCATACGTTTTTCTTATGATTATTTCACCATTGTTCATAAAATATTCTTCAAGGCGAAGCACTTCTTAGTTCGATGTCTGAAAAAATGATGATAATAGTAATATTTTCTCTTATCTTCTTCATTTCCTTTGGACAATTTGGCCATGGCAATTTGATTTTCTTTACGGCCAGCAATTTGTTCACCATAGGAAATCTATTATCTTCTTCAAACGTATACTTCTCATAGTTCTTGAATCATCCGAATCCTTTCTTTACTTTCATAGTTGTAGAACACTCATATTTATTTCATCAAAAGTTTTTTTTTTATTCATCCTGACAATTCTTCACTTTTCTTTCATCTTCGGTAGTATCAGTCAAAGTTCTTTTGAGATTTTAAAACAACCGGCTCATATGAGAATTGACCACTTTTGTACTAACCTTTTCTAGATTGCAAGCCTTCTTGATCAGATCTTGAAAGGTTTATATACTTGAACCAATAAGACTTAATGCAATATTTGGTCTTATGTATTTTATACATAACTTGATTTGTTCTTTTTTTTCTGCAAATTGTGGTCATGATGCACCCAAGATTCTTCATTGATTGATGAATTTTTTGACCGGTTCGTCTTCTTGTTGGCATATTGAAGCTCGATCGTTTAGACTAATTTCTTCAACGGATGGCCCAGGAAGCCATGAATAATGATGAATATTCTTGACGAAACTTGTTACAGGAAGTATTGCAAGTGACAACTCTCATGTCGCAGTAGTTTTCTCCTTACCTTTCCATATCTTTGATGGATCGCTTGCAAACGTCATATTTATAGTTACTTTTCCATCTTGTTCTTTGCCTTTCTTTATTACTAGCTCTCCTTATTTTATCATTTTCTATAACTTATCCTTCAATGTGAAGCAGTCTTCTGTGGAATATCCTAAGAAACGATGATAATGACAATAATTCTTTTCTTTTGTCATCTCTACTTCCTCTGGATATTTGGGCTAAGGTAACTTGATAGCTCCAGCAGTTTACCATTAATCTATTCGATCCTCTTCTTTCTATTCTGTTTTGAAACACTGGCATTTTCCTGGCCATCAACTCCAATACATGTGCTTCTGTAGTGAGATCTCGGAAGGTCTTTATGTTGGATGCTTGTAAGTCCAAACGCAATTCCCATTTCCATGGAATTTAGATATATCTTCACCTGATCATCTTGCTTGTAACAGATGTCATTGGTTGCAGCTTGAACGTACGTACTGTATTGTAATTCTTTCGATCATTGCTTAACTTTATTCTTTGATCTTTGCTTAATTAGCTTTTGCATTAGAGCTTTACATTGAAGCTTTGGGAGTGAAGCATGGAGATTTGTATTAGAACTTTATTGTTGATTTGCCCCCTTTTGATTAGGCGAGATTTTCTCTGAGAATATTCACAATCAAAACTATTTTACCTTTCGGCCGTAGCAATAATTTGATCACCATAATATTCCCGGGCTTGAACATTATCATATAATAGTTCAGCCGTAGTAATAATACTGGCTCCAATGTTGACCTAATTCGATTCTTCCGGAAGATATCGACATGATGCCCCCAACTCAACTAATGAATTCGTCATCTGATCCGTCTTTCTCATTAGCGAGCAGAGACCAATTCAGTCAAACTAAATTCTCTAGTCTCATCTATCTTTAATTGTAACTGCTTTAACTTTCTCTGATATTTTCTGTGGTGGTGATTGTGTATTGTCGATGCAATTTTGCGCGAATCCATTGAATATGAAGAAAACAATTACGTTAGTCGAGAGAAAAGCTATTGCAGTTGTGTAAAGACGGAATTCCTATTGTTTAAAATAGGGTATTGGTTATTTTAGTAAAATAAAATTGTACTTTATTTTAGAGATGAAGGGGAGGATATTCCCATTGAGAGTCGTCATTTTAGCATCTATTTGACATCAAAGAGTGATAAAAGTTCTCTGAATATTTTCTAAGTTATCATTGAATAATAACAGATCCCCAGCGGAGTCGTCATTTTGTTTCGACAAGAAACGAATAGATTTGATTCGGGGAATTATCATTCAATGAAAATAAAGAAAATACAAGAACATTCATCATCATAAATTTCATTAATTCTGAGTTTGTTTACATCCTCATGTTTCCCTTGATTCAGAAACAAAGTACAATGAAATAAACAAAGAGTAGTTTAATAGTAATTTTGAAAGCATTTCAGTTCGAAAAGCATCTGTTGCATTAACAGAGAGTTGCGCAAGCTTGAGATCCCAGGTTCTTCACTCATATGTGTACAGTTTGTACACAGAAGGACAAGTTGCAAATATGTTACTTCATCTTTCTCATGGTCACTTGCCAAAAGATGGTTACCAATTAGAAAATCTGTTAGATTCCTTTTATGACAGTCTTCAACAAATGGTAAAGGTGGATAGACTACAGGCTTGACTTAATGGCTTCATTAAGGAATCAGTCTGATTTTAGATAAGGTGAAGCCTTTTGTTAGAGATAGTTCCATTTATAAACTCATTTCATCTTTACTTTATCTCTCTATCATTGATGATGATGGAAAGAATAGGTTAGATATCCGCTTTAGTGGTATTCCACCTGTGGGTGAAATCACGAGGGTCTTATTCAATATCGTCTTAATGGACATCTTTGATCCTGAGTTTCCCAAAAGGTTTCCTGAGATTGTGTTGAGAGTCAAATATTGCATATTAGACCTCAGTTATTACCTGGTTTTATGAACATAATACCGTTTAATGCCCAATTTTAATCGTGTTTATGTTGCAAGGTGAATTTAAATAACTTGGACTGAAAAGGGTATTAAAAGCATGGATTTAATGCTCTAAAATCACCAAAGAAAGGGTCGGGCCCCAGGGGATAAAGATCAAAGAATTTACACGCCAAAGATCCAAGAAAATCAAGTAATTGGGTTTAAACAGGCTTGAAAGTCATCCAAAATGCAAGATCATGGAGTTCCCACCATCCGTTCGGCTCGAAACTTTATATCTGGCATGAAGACCATAAATTAACTGTAAAAATCAAATTTCAACCATTGGATCCTTGTGGAAGTGGCCCAACGGATAGATCAGCCCATAAATCCTCAATTTGGGTCCCACCTGATATCTGGATATAGTTCAAATTTGGTCTCAACCCCTTAAGTATGGTTAAAAAACATATGGACGGAGAGGATTTTTCACACACATCACTGTGGACCCCACGTACGACATGCTTGTACACAGCACGTCCGCATGCGAGCCACACCGGACTAGGAATCCCGGTCAAAGTCAGCTAACCCGACTCCTTCTGCACCAGCAATAGCGGACGGATGTGGTTCCGCCGGGTTTGAGTAGTGGGGCCCACCCATCATCCAAATGGATGATCCGAGCCGTCCATATGTTCCGGGGGGGGGGGCCACACCCCTCGTCAAGGTACCTTTTAGCCCCATGCACGTGTACACGCATAAATTGATGGAAAATGCAGGATGAACGGTGAGTTGATTTTATACATTGGACCGCACCAAAACCTGATAAAAACCACTCCTTCTCGACTAGTTTTTTGTTATGAATTCAATTAACGAAGTGGATTTTTCCGCTGACACCGATCATGGGCCCACCGAGCACTCTAGCACAATTCTAACGCATGCAACGTGCGTTATGGACGTCCGGATGATCCAGGCCGTTTCGTGTCTATAGCCAGGATCGCTCTAATGATCTTGGTCATCCAAACTGATCCCAGGGGACGTCTGACCGCTACCAAGGAGTCTGAATGATTGAGATCCCGACAATGGATCAGTCATCGGCATCAACAGCAGACCACATGCAGTTCTTCCGCTAACGTTGCGCATGCAATGTGAGTACGAGTGCACGCCGACTCCAGCCGACCTAGCCTCTTGCTGGCTATATAAAGAAGAGAGAGGGCAACATGGGGAGGCTATCTTTTGATCCCTTAGATCTAGATCTCTGGGCAGCTGTGGAGGCGCATCTTGTGGACGTGAGCACGAGGAAAGGAGAGAGTGTGGAGTAGCTAGCCAAGCTCCATCAAGAGTTCTTCCTTCTTCTTCCTTGTTTTTCTTTTCCTTTTATGTTTTCCTGGGATTTTAGTTCAGTCATGACTAGCTAAACCTCTTAGCTAGGGCTAAGAGGTGAAGCTTGTAGCATGATTGGGATATTTGCTCGGTTTTGATTCATGTTTTATTGAACTCTTTTGGATTCTAGTTTAATTATGAAGGTATACTTTTAGTTTTTAATGGTTTGTTGTGACTTAAATTACAATAGATTGCGATAGCTTTAAGTATGTTTTTTCTATTATTGAGATTGTGAAATTAGTAAGACCTGTTATTCACCATCGTCCCATGGGCATGGTAGGGTGACGGAATCCTTCCTAACTTTCAAAATTCTCTTATGATTGGTTATGGGTTTGGTAAATTGTTGTTGTTTGCCAGTCTCCTGGGCATGGTTAGGTGACGAGATCACTTCCAAATATTCACCACTCTTATCTATTGATGATTGGATCCATGAGTAGTTCAGAGATCTGATAAATCTCTTCCTACCAATTGGATAGGATAGGACTCTGATTCCAATTATGTCTTTGAATCAATGCATGGTAGCTTCCCAGTTGCTACAAGTGGATCCTTGGCACTCTAGTTCCCACCTTTATTTTTATTAGTTTTTAATTAATCTATTCACAATTATTCTCTTAATTTTCTCTGATTTAGATTACATCTTCACCTAGTTCTAGTTCAAGTTACTTTCTGATTACGTACAAGGTTTAGTCCTTGTTGATTCGACCTCGGTCTTATCGAGTTTATTACTACATCACAACTCTATACTTGCGGTGTGAACAGATAGCATTTACTAGATTCATCAATGAAGTTTTGATTTCAACTAGAAGAAATGATGAAGTCATCTTCGACGATCAAGCTGGATATGCGCTATTGGAAGACCTCCGTCTGGCTGGAAAGATCATGTCTATTGGACCTGGTGATGATCCCCTTCTGTATTATTATCAAAAGATGATTTATTTAGACTCTGATAGTTAGGTACATGTGTGTCCAATCCTATAAAATCTTATTAGTCGTTGGGCTAGTAGGAGGTTGACTATATCCACAACTAATTATGTCATATTAAAAATCGGTTGCTAGCATGTAACGCCCTAAATTTCGAGGGTCGAGCAAAGCTTTACTCCCGAGATCCAGTACATCACTTATGCAATATGGATAATGATGTTAAGGTTTCGCCCATATTAACGAGTTAAACATGAGTGGGATTATACTTAAAATAGCATATCATACTCCGGATATAATTAAATTAAACAAGCGGAAGTTTAAAATATATATATATTTAAGCATGTAAGTATTTCACAACCTCCAGAGTATGGATATGTAACCGGGCTGAATATATATATGTATTGTTTCAAAATAAATAAAATGTGGATAAGTAGATGTATCCAACTAAGCCAAATATCCCTGCAGTCCCTGCGCATCGGCACGATGTCTACATCGACCTCCCTGAGAGCTGAAAGTAAAACTCCTCCTCTTCATCCATAAAGTCCTGCTCTGTCGCATAAACTTCATCAGCACCTACATCTAAACCAGAATCTGATTGGTGTTTTAAAACACCATCCCATAGTGGGAATGAGTGGCAAACTCAATGGTATTATAAAGCAAAAGTTAACATGTTATCAAGTCAAACAAGCAGTAATGATAAAGCAGCATAATAATCACTTCCTAACTACTCTTATTAATGCAGGAATGGAGTGCAAATAATGATGTATGCCCTCACATCAAAGCTCCCTCACAAGCAACTCCGGCAACCTATTTCCCATATGACAACACTCCCTCAAAACAGTGCAACTTCCTTGCCAAAGCACATCCTAACTAATGCAATGCGATGCATGGTCATGTTAGCCGAGTACTTAATTAGGCTTATTCATACAATAGGTTTGAGAAGCTAGGGTACCTCCCTTTATATCATTGACCCGAACCGAATGATCCATCTAGGTTCTTCACTCCTAGTCAAGCACATACAATAGATAAGTTGTAGGATCATCACTCCCAATAAAAAGCAGTCGATAGGCAAATTCAAAAGTTTATACTTGCGGTCACTACGGGAGGCTCGTCACCTCAGCGTAGGCTGACAGCTCGAACACGGTGTCTCATACCACCATGCTCGGCTCACGAGTCTTAGTTGCTCACTGGTTACTACGGGAAGGCTTGTCACCCTAGCGTAGGCCTACACTTCGAACACAATGTCCCGTACCACCATGTCTAGCTCATGAGTCTTAGCGGATCGTGGTACCATGTTTAAAGTGAGTCTTTCTATTGGTGGGGGTACCTTAGATTCAAGTAGTAGTGTTCATACATGGTAAACACACAATAAGTCAATCGGTCCATTAGGCAAGTTCGATTGGTATGGACACATGCTGACTTAATTGAGATGGAGCGCATAAGCACCCCTCATGGCCTAGCCACTGTCGACAATCGTCGTGTGACCCAGATTCGTCGAATTTTCCCAATGTGGCGTGACTAATTCCGCCACCTGAACAGGGACTGTTACCGATTGCCTAGGCTACGTTGTAGCCCCAATCTTACTTAGATGCAGAAAATAAACACATGTGATAATCATTTCAGCATTCAACAAACAATTTAAGTGAATTCTTCATTTGAGCATTTCATCAAACACATTGATCATGTTACCCAGCACTTACATTTTATCCACAAATTTGCGTAGAGGCAAATATGATTACATATAAGAAATTATACATATATATAAGGCAATAAAGAATCTTATCTTAATACTCATAATAAGTACAAATCATCAACAATTTCTCATTCAGACAATTCAACAAACACTTAGACTACACTTCACCAAATACATAGATTAGGTTAGTTACAACATATATTTTAACAATTCCTCATATGGAGAGATCAACGTGCATATGACAATGATTAACCCTAGATCAGTAATCATGGCAAGCACAAATCATATTCAAATGCTCATTCAAACATTTCAACAAACACATGGAATGCATCTTTTACTCATCACAGTTCATATGTACATTTCCTATTGAAATCAGCGTATCTAAGATAATATGACAGTAATCAAGTTAGACATAAACCATTAGCTGACATTGAAAGCATTAGTAACTATAACATAAGCGTTTATAGTCCGCACCTTTCGTCGGGATGCTCGATTCGGACTCTGTCCAAACTCTACGTTTCCGAAAACGGAACATCAGGCACCTAAATGACGTAATAGGTTAGCTAGTTTGACGAACAATCAACCTGGATCTCTACAACGACATTAGGGTTATGTTTTCTTATCCAAAATCGTAGCCAAAACAGGTTGTGTAGCGTGATGGACAAAGATTCGGTGTGTGGAGTCATGGGAGAGGATTCCTGCAACGATCTCCCAAGATCTCTCTTCTCTCTTTCCTCTTTTCTCTTCTTTTCTCTCTCTCTCTCTCCCTTAGGGTTTTGAAGAAAATCGTATATGAGAGAGGTGGGGTGAAATAAGGGCTATTTATAAGCTCATAAGTGATACAAATGGCCCCATGGCCACTATATACATAGGTTATATCCTTTGGGCAGCTGTTTTTGACAAACAGGGCTCACAGGGAGGCTCACTACTCACCTACGTCATAGGGTATGTTCCCTGACAATGGATCTATGCTAGGACATGATTTCGATGCGATTAGATGGGTTGATCGACCGTGGAGAACCTGTGTCAGATCAACGGTCATACTTACTCAATCGAGGCCACAATTATATGGATATGTGCAGGGAAATTTCTTTTCACCATGGGTGAAGTTTGGTCAGAAACTGACGGTCAGAAATCCTCAATTTCACATGAGAGTAAATGGCCCAACTCACTTAAGTTTCATTTCATTTTCTAAAGGTATTCGCATTTCTCACGCGCTTCACTCAGGGTTCAAGTTGTACATTTTTGGACACCATCTGGGCTTAATTCCTACGATGGTTGTCAAGCCCAGTAGGACGGATATAGTTCTATAGTTTTGCTGTCATCGGACCCTCAGCGTGCGGTGTAGGTCCGATACGGGGTTTCAATGTACTCCCGAGAGCGACAAGCTCTTGGGATTTCTCCTAGGTCATTAAGTTACGTTGAGTCAGTGGTATTAATGGTTTTAGGCCTCCCATTTGTGGAAATGGCGGCCTGAGCTTAATCCACTGATTATTTAGTTTAGTACTTAACTAATTTCCACCTAAATTATCCGATGGGATGCGGTCCTTAGGTGGTTCTGCCTAAGGTAATACTTAGATCCTTGTACGGATTTTTCCGTGACCTTACATAGCAAGACTTGCAAGTATTCGTCTCTGATTTTATAGATCGATTGGGGTCCAATTGCAGTGTCAGCTGTTTGATCCGCTGCCGACGTTCCAGTTGTTTAATACATTGAATAGCCAACTGATGTCCTGTTGTTAGGAAGAAGGTTGTGAATAGCCAACCGACGTCCTGTCATTGGGAAGAAGGTTGTGCCAACAAGTTAATAAAGGAGTTTGCAAGGCATTGGCATTCAAGAAAGACCTAAAGGGTAAGATATCTCAAATGGGAAGTTGTTGGAGGCGAATGCCGATTATACAAACAGCGAATATGGGAAGGAGATGGATCAGGGCCCCCTGATTAGGTGTATGAGATTGATTCCCTTTAAAGGAGGAGCGTAGAGTCAACTAAAACAGGTGAACTTCACTTTCCTTGAGCGGATCCCTAAGGTTGATAACCTGGAGGTCTTTAATGCGCTTCTTCATCAGTTCTGGTTGTGGGACTTCCATTGTAGGGGACTTTCGTTGTGCGGGATTTTCATTGTTCAGGTTTTCCATTGTACAGGATTTCCATTATGGGGAACTTCCATTGTGGGGGACTTCCGTTGTGCGGGAAATTCCATTGTGCGAGATTTCCGTTGTGCGGGAATTCCATTGTGCTCCAGGAGCTCCTTGAGTTTCTCTTACTTCTGTCCTCCTCCAAATGAGGATGAAAGAGGGGTATTTATAGATTTTTTCACACGTGTGAAGACCATTTGCGCACAACAGGGAGCGCACAACAGGGGGCGCACAATAGCGAGCGCACAACATGGGGCGCACAACAGGGGTTCAAGGAGAGAGTGTGTGCAATCGAAATGATAGGCTGGGGTGTTAAGTTGTGCATTAGAGGGAGCGGAGTTGACCCACACAATGAAATTTCCTCACTAAGGCGATGGACCTGCAATGAGACTTCGAAAGAGAGAATATTTTTTGTGCCCCAAAAATGGTACAAGTGTTGGATACCCTTCCATGCAAATGTTAGGCGCCATCATTCAACCCTTCTCAATAATAAGGTTGATCCACTTGTTAGGTGGGCCACACTTGTATGTTGAGTAATACCGTATCAATCCATTCATTCCAATGGTCTAGCCCACCTGATGAACGGATGGGCCTGATTTTCATGTCAGGTGATCTCTACCATGGGGCCTACCGCTTGCATGGTACATATGGCTGGAAAATGGGACAACATGAGAAGTTATGGTGCAGGCGCATGTAGGAGATAGTCCTTTACAAGATAGTGAGAGGACCTGAAAAGTATAGCTTGTACCTATTTGATGATGCATTCCAATGGAAGTTGACGAGTGCATATTACGTTTGGATGCACAAATAAATCAAATTCAGAATGTTTACATAATTGCAATTTAGAATCCAAACACTATTAAATCACAAATTATTCTTTTGTTATAATAATAATTGCAAGATATTTTGAGTAATTTAATGTATTTATTTGAATATATTATTTCTCTATTGATTTTGGATCCACTAAGATGCTTAAGCTATAATGTGATTTGTGGGGCCTACGGTGATTTGATCATGGCATCCAAGAATCCAAACACTAAGAAATCACAAATTATTTTTTTGTTATACTTAATAATTAGTGCAAGAAATTTTGAGTAATTTAATGTATTTATTTGAATATTTCTCTATCGATTTTGGATCCACTAAGCTGCTTAAACTATAATGTAATTTGTGGGGCCTACGGTGATTTGATTGCAGCATCCAATCTATCTATCATGTGTGTCGGGGCCAAAGAATCTGGCCAAATTTAGGTGGGCCACACAGTGTAAAGTAAGGCATGAAACTTCTAAAATCACATGGTGTGGCCCACCTAGGTTTTGGAAAGGCCATATCGTTGAGTTGGATCTCTTCATCGTGTTGGGTACATCTTAATGGATCGGATGGCATGTACAGAACATTGTGAGTTCTACACAATTTGGAAGGTTTGTAATGGTGAGGTTCACATCCAAATTGTTTCTCGTGGTGTGGCCCACCTTTTGAATCAACCTTAATTTCGGGGGCCAAGGAAAACCTGGGGGAATGCATATAATGGATGGATTAGATGTATGCACACATACGGTGGGCCCACAGATCATGTTGTAGGATTAGCTTAACTTACAAAACCTTTGTAGTGGATCTGGCCTCCTAGCTGATAAAAGCAGTGGAGCGGAAGACCAAGCAGGGCTCTGTGGGGCCCACCGTGATGTATAGGTTTTATCTTTGCAGTCCATCCGCTTTTTTTTAGATCACTTTAGAATATGAACCCAAAAAATGAGGCCGACATCCAAGTTTATTTCACCTTATGAACTGGTTGGATGGCAAATAAACATCACAACAGCATGTTTGGTTGGTGGGACTAAATGGTACTTAATTGTCTTAGATGGGAATAGTACTATTATTAGGCAATGATTGCATGTCTGAAATTCCATGGTATTTTGGTCATCCAATCCCATATTTGGGAAAAAATTCTTAGTATGGGTGGGGAAAACATTGGATTAAGCAAAATTCTGTTTGGTGGACCATAGAATTGTAATTAATGAACTAAATTCACAACAGATGTCTTCACTTGTACACATATAACCAGAATATCACATGTAAAGAGTGTGTATGGATGGACGGTGTGGATAAACACATACATCAATGTGGGGCACACATGTGCAGTGGATTTCAAAATCCAAGGAAATCCCACATGGACCAAATGCAATTCCATCCCACATTATCCCAACCTTCCAATCTGCAGCCGATGGAATTTAGACGGGGCCAAATGCAATTCCATCCCACCTAATTAGGGAGAGGGTGAGTTTCATTATTGTCGTTGCTTCTTGTGGTGCAATCTACTTGAACATTGGACCTACCTAAGTTTTAGACTCGTATCCTAAAATGATATGAAAAATGTATGGATGACACTGGTTAAACCCATACATTGCAGTTGTTGTTGTTGTTAAAAATTGGATACGGTAAAAAGGTGCGCACGGGTGCTCACACAAGAAGGTATGCACGTGAGCATTCGTCCTATATATAACCATCATTTAATTATAATAATATTGTTGTTGTTTTTGTTGTTAAAAGATGGGGACTGTTTGATTGGAATGATTTTCCGGATATGGCCCATCAAAGGCGATGCCCATTGTGATGAACGGTTTTGGATCTTGTACTCGTAGCACACGTGTGAAAGAACGAATCCACTGATACCTTGTCCCAAAAGGAAAATAGGGGTGACAAACACTGCAGTCTGGCTGTTTTATTTACAACGCAGTGGGCCCCACATTCTATCTGGAAGTTTCTATGGCAGCCGTTACGTTCCCCAAATTTCCCATTTTTCGAATTGGTGTGGCCCACCTGAGTCATGGATCAGCTTGGATTTTGATATCTAGGACCAACATTGCCGCGTACATCTAATGTACGGGTTGGATGGCTATTAGGCATCATGGGGGACCCCAGACATCTCGAACCTGTGGTGATCATCATTCCCACGGTGCATTAGTTCCTCTTGATTGTTGCCCATCATTGATGGTTGGCAATTTGCACTTGATGAGAGTGACATCCAACGGTCAGATAGTCACGCAGACTGGCGTATGATGTCCAATGATCTGCTTAGATAGCGTTTCTGGATGTGTGATCTGAGCTTTCTATGAGGTGAGTTACATTGTTAAGATCTAATTCCTTAAAATCATGTTCATTTCAAACTTCAGGTGGGTCACACGATGTCAAAGCAAATGGATCCACCGTTAGTTTATTTTGCACACCACTTGAGTAGTAAACGTTGTTGTTCAACATAGACATGGCAAGCATGCAACGAATGGCCCAATTTTAACGTGTTCGAATATGTTTAGTGTCAAGCGTGTTAGAGTTGTAACCAACTCGAATCAAACTAAACACCCCTGTGACTGGGGAACTGAACTATCTAGAGTAAGACCAAATATGTGAAGAATAGCCTAAGTATTCAGCTACTGATCGGTAATGTGATCAAACAATTTATAAAAATGAGGGTTAATCCTTCCGATGGATCCTCATTCCTTGAAAATAAAGATTTTTCTTACAACGGTGATAGCATTGGTGGTATTTCTTAACAAAATAAATAAAAGATACACAAACTAAAAGCAAACACTTAATTGTTGATTTTATTCATATGAAATTAGAATAAAGTAAAAATGACAAAAATAAATAAATAAGCAAAAGATATTATCATGGTGATATGTGCTAGTGAAACGATCATGATCTTAATAGTACTTTGGACCTGAACGATCATGAGACCCTCGTGACGTATAATTAGCCGGTCATGATCGAAGAATTACCAAGTAAGAACTTAGTATTTGGGGATTCGAATGACAAGGTCATGAATATTTATACTAGATTAGTTAACGTATTGTAGCAGTGCGCTAGCTAGACAGTAGCAGAAAATTAAGAGCTAAGAGCTATGCTAAAGGCTCAAAGCTTTCTGCATCATGGTGTTAGACAGAATTGAAGTAAACTAGAATTAAACTAATTTAACGAGATCTCCATAGGGCATGAAAGGAAGATATGCAGTGTAGAATTGAAAGGTTTTGTATAATTGTATTTGTGTGATGCCTTGAGCTTTTCTTTTTATTTTACTTTTATAGACTTGGAGAAGCAGTGGCGTAATCTTAAACCGCGTGAAAGGTTGGATGGTTGACCGTGCAAATCTTCTCAAGCTTTCATATAACTTCTTACATTAGATTACGTGTACAATAGACATCAAGCACCTTAGATTACATATTATTAAGCAACATGATTACATATTTGATCCATAGCTCAAGTGGTAGACACTGAATGAAAGATACCTTGTTTCACCACTGAGTTCCTGGTATTGATTCCCTAGTGGGGGTGGCTAACACTGAAGTGTGAACTGAGAGTGGGTGTACTAACAAGCTAACCAACGATAAAAATAAAAAATTAAAAAAAAAAAAAAAGCAACATGATTACATATTCTTTTATCTTACTATTTCAATCAAGCAACATGCATAAGAAGTTTTGTGGAAGTCTCCACATTACTCCTTTCTAAAAAAATTATTTTTGTTGGAACTCTAATATTTAATATTCTCATATGCACGTCTCCAGCTCTGTCTTTAAAATTCATCTACACCACATCTGGCATGGTTGTCATGTATTATCTTCTAGGCCATCTGGTATATCTGTTCATCTATACCACATGTGGCATGACTATCATATGCCGTCTTTTTAACTATCTGATCTGACAATAATAGGCTAAGTGTAAGCAATAAGATTTCTTGATTTTTAAGAAAAAACATCTAAATACTATTTCCAACTAGATGAAAAGTTTAGATCTTGCACAAGTGCTCCATAGTAGCCAATAGATTGACTCAAATACACACATGTGGCCTGCCCGATCACGGTGTATCATCCAATGAGATAGATCTGAGAATTCCTCTTCTGAAGATAACCATCCCATGGTTTTAAGACTCCCACGTACAAGTCCCTAGAATTCATCCGGGTCTACTCAAACACGGTTAGACCCAATACATTTCGACACGGTGAGTCACCCAGATTATTCACCCCAGATACAGCTTACAGGTGAGTCGGGCTGATTCACCCTGACTCGGCCAAGCCACAATTGAACTCAGGAGCAAACAATTCAGGTCCGAATCACTGAGTCATAAAACCATTATCCATTACCTAGAAGCCCATCTCAACTCACTTAAAATTCATTAAGCTCTGTCCGGCTCAACCTAACTTGTTGAATTGTAATAGTAGCAGGCTCAACTAACCTAGCCCATCTAGCCCAACCTAGAACAAGATGTGGCGCTAACGGCATACCCAATATCCACCCCAATTAACAGATAAATAAGGTCCAATGAAGGCTATTCAAGCTGGCATAGGTCAACTAAACTGTATTCTCATAACAATTGGGGTTATAGATTTTGAGTTCATAGAATCCCTAGTTGGCAAGAAAAATCAGCCATAGGATCAAGCATGCTCCTAAAAGATTTTTACATGTTTTTATGGTACGTACTTCAATGAGGAGCACGAATGTAAGAAGGAAGTTTCAGCCTATAGTGCAAATGGCTAAAATATAATGTTGTCCATTAGGATTATTAAAATCTACATGGACCATTAATTTAGATTGTTTATTGGACGTGCATCGTGCAAGACTGCCACAGATCACTTAAGGTTAAAGAGTCATAATGATTGGAAAATCCCTAGTCCATCAATAGTGGATTGATGGTTTGAATTTTTAAACCATGGGTCCCACTTGTACAAGATGAGAGTATGTTCATGTTTCTCTAATAGCTTATCTTATTTATTATTTAAATAAAAGAAATATACTTAACATTTTTTTTCATAGTAGCAGTGTTCCAATTCAGGGTTCGGATCAAAGTTCTATAATATCTTTTTTGGGTTGGAGTTTTGGGTCTGGTCGGGTCCTCTTGTCCAGCCCATTTGACAATTTATATGAGTGAATCAAGACTAGGGGTGGCCTGGGATTGACCCTAGCCCAGCCCTAGTCCCATGAGCCCCAGCCCTACCATACAAGGAAAAAGAAAAATCATTAAAGAATTTCTCGAAAGTATCCTTCATCTACCATGAGTTCCATTGAATAGATGGGTTGGATGGTTGAAACATGATCCACATCTAACAAGTCTCACATAAATGATAAATGAGAATTTCTCTCTAACGACTCTAAATAGTCCATTCTTTTTATATAATGGTAGCCCACTTGATGGTAGGACTGGTCCAATGAGCTGGGCCATTCATCTTTGGCCTGGTCAAGGCCAGCCCGAACACTAGGTGCCTCAGATTGTAAACCCAGGCTCAAACCTCGGGCCAAGTTTGGGAGCCGAAGCCTACTCCTACCGCACCAGGCTATTGCCACCCTTAGGCAAGACAGGTGAAGGTTAGGCTCACCTATTCCATCAACCGGACCTTGTTTTATCCATTGAACCCAACCTCCTACCATTTTCTAAAAAGCAGATCAAGACAGTTAACCCACAAGGCAATCCGGCCCATTCATAACTCAGAAGGACCTGGGCTTCCTTTGGCCCAGCCTAGCCTGTTACATATGCAACAATTGAAATGTGAGTTACTCTTTTGGTAAAACGCTGGAGACATTGTATGATGAGTTGTCTTCTCTAAAGGCAGCGCATGTGTGCAACCCACTTATGATGAATAGGCATGATCATCACACACGACAATACGTATGAGGGAGCTTAGCTATAACAAATATAAAGTCCTTTAGTGGAGTGATAAGTGAGTTCCCATTTCCATTTTTGCATTAGTCATGGACAAGTTAATGAGGCATTTGTAGGAAAAGATCCGATAACGTATGTTATTTATTGATGGTATAGTTTTGATCGGTAAGATAAGGGAGAGTGTAAACACAGCAAATTATACAGAGGTACTTAGAATATGATTTATTTAGAATTGGTCATATTAAAATAGAGTATACGAAGTGCAATTTTAGTAATAATAGGAGTGGGAATGAGAAATTAGTAGAGACTGGTGAGCAAGAAATCATCCAAAATGGCCATTTTTGATATCTTGAATCAATAATTAATGAGAAAGAAGAGGTTGAGAAGAATGATGCCTATAGAATTCGAGCAAGGTGGAAGAAATTGAAATGTGCCTTTGGAGTTCTATGTGATCATTGTGTACCCACTCAAACTACTGAGGAAATTTTATAAGATGGCTATAAGACTAGGTGTTCTTTTATGGCAGAAAATGTTCAGTTGTTAGGGAACATGTTTATAAGATGAGTGTAGTTGAACTAAGGATGTAAGATAGATGAGTGGCTAGATAGGGAAGGATGGAGTTAGATGTTAATGCATTGGAGGAAATTTTGGAATAGCATCAATGGGTAACAAGATGAGGAAAATGGACTAATAAATGTGTTGGTTAAGAGTAAGTTTGCACGAGTTGAAGGCTCTAAAAAGAAAATTGAAAGGTCTAAAAGGATGTGGGTAGAAGTACTAAGAAAAAAACTTGATAACATGTAGTCTAATTGAAATTATGACCCTTGATACATGGAATGACAGAAAAGATTTCATGTTACTATATACACCCCACCCAAAAATGAGATTAAAAATATTATTCGACTTTAATCGAGCTTCAATCAAAAGTATTCATATGGCTCAGCACTTGTCGTACAATTGTACAAGTTGGACAAGGTATGGCTCAAACAGTCCTCAAAAATAGTTGACGAGCCGAATCGACGGATCGAAGGGCCCACCAATCCAATCTCAACCAAATCATTGGGATCCTCCTGGAACTTAGGATGCACTCCATTGTGATAAATCCACCTCTGGTTAGTTCGAAAGGCCTTAAAAGCGTGGATTGGACAGCTAATGAGGATACTTGACAAGCCCCAAAAATGACCGACAAACTAGATTGGCAAGCCTACAGCTCGTTTAACCAAATATCAGTCTCTCGCCTAAGGTATCTAGGAGTTACAAACCGATCAAGCCACATCTGCCAGACCCCAGCAGTACCAAAGATCCAAGAAAATCAAGTTGAAAGGATCCACAACACCTCTCGAAAACAACCACCGTCTCCTATCAGCTAACACTAAAATAGGTGGACGGTAGAGCAAAATTACACACCCTAACCCACTTAAGCCTCAAGACCATCATATATGTTAGCTAATGTACAGGGGGGGGGGGGGGGGGGGGGAGCCCAAGTTGAAGAAAGGCATCAACAAATGCCAAAAAAATGATGACTTTGCAACAAAGAGTGCCTCTCATGCTAAAAAGGATACCTAACATATTTAAGGACCACACAATAAGCCATTCATGAGGCAGTGACTGAGAGCTAAAGAGGGTAGGGAGCTGCCCAGAGCGTCCTTGACCAACTGAGGTGTGTGCCAAGTTGAGCCGAAGTCAGCGCGTTGTTGCCAACCAAAACTACACACGCAAAAATCTGTTATGATAGCCTGTCAGCTCAGAAAAGGCCTGATTACGTCGTTATTTTACCCAACAAAAAGTACGAATGATCAAATAAGAAAAAGTTATTAAAGTCAAAGAGGTTGGAACCGAGGATATCTAACCATTCCTTTTGTGAAAAAGGGTGTTGAGTCTCCCATTTTCCTTCACAAATCTCAAATCAACTTACATTTCAGTCCACACATCCCAAGCACATCAAAATCGCATACTCACTGTCTTTTTATTTTTATTTTGCAATACTCTCTCTCTCTTATCTATATTCTCTTTTTTTTTCTTACATGAGGTCCTAAACCCTGTGAAGTAAGGCTAAGTGTTATTTATTGTCAGAAGATGTCTTAAATCTTTTGTTCGCGCTGCTCGACTAGTTGAGAAGCCTGCTCGACTAGTCGAAGCTCCCTTCGATTGGTCGAAGCCCACTCGACTCAAAGTCCAGCAGTGATGTATTTGGAGTTCCGCGCTGCTTGACCAGTCGAGGGATTAGCTCAACTAGTCGAAGGTCCCTTCCTTCGACTAGTCGAGGGTTACGCAGATGCTGCGCAGATTCTACGTAAATTTGAGGCGGTTTCAGAGAGGTGCATAAGTGGAGTTTCTTAAATTATAAATAGGAGTCCTTAGGCCTTTCTAAAGTATTCTAAGGTTTCCTAAAGGTATTCCAAGAGTTTCTAAAAGGGTTCTAGGGTTATCAAAACATGTAGTAAGGGTGAGATTCGAGGTTGTTCAAATCGAGTAAGTCCTCTCTCTTTGTAATTTTTATTTTCATAGTGAAGATTTGTCCCTTTATGTCGTAGATTTTTTCCCGAAAGGATTTTCCACGTTAAATCTTTGTGTTCTCTTTAGATGGCTTAGTGCTCTTGGATTACTATCCTAGATCTAGATCTGTGTGATTCTAAAGCACAAATCCCCAACAAGTGGTATCAAAGTAGTCGTTGGGGCACAGATCTAAATTTGCAAGATTAGCAATAATGGGAAATACTAGGTATGATATTGAGAAGTACTCAGGAAAAAATAACTTTGAATTATGCAAGATCAAGATAATCAGTTCCTTAACCAAGCAAGGCGAGGATGATGCTCTTGAGGCGAGAAAGTCTAGTATGACTGATGATAAATGGAATACTCTTAATAAGAAGGCATTATCCTCAATCTGTTTGTCTCACGGATAAGATTCTTTACAATGTTTTGAGAGAGAAAACTGTGGCTAGTTTATGGGCGAAGTTAGAGGATATTTATGCGAAAAAATCCTCTGAAAATCGCCTACACTTGAAGCGATAGTGGTATAACTTTAAGATGGCAGAGGGTAGAGATATGGAGGCCCACATCAACAACTTTATTAAATTAGTCTACAAATTGCTGGATATGGAGGAAGTGATCAAAGATGATGAACAAGCATGTATGTTGTTGAATTCTCTTTCGGCATCCTATGAGTCATTCAAGGACACAATGTACACCATAAATAATACCCTGAGTGTCAACGCCGTTATCTCAGCCCTTTAAGGGAAGGTCATGAGAAAGCTAAATGGTAACATAGGGACATCTTCTTATGCACTAATTACGAGAGACAGGAATTCTGAGCGAGATACAAGATCTTCAAGACCTAGATCCAAATCCAAGGGCAATGGCAAAAGAAAACTAAAGTGCTAGAACTGTGGGATGTCTAGACACATGAAAAAGGATTGTACCAATCCTAAAGCGAAGAAAGAAAATTCAGCAACTTTTTCCAAGGAGGCTAATGTTGTCACATCTAATGAAAAGACAAGTGATGGTGAAGTTCTATCTGTGTCCATGATTGAACATGTGCACGACAATCATGCAAATGAGTGGATCCTAGACATAGGAGCATCATATCACATGACTCCTCATCAGAGTTTGTTCTCCAGTTACAAGGAAAGCGATGGTAGACAAATTTTTATGGGCAATGACAATGCCTGTAATGTTATGACTATTGGTACGGTGAGCATCAAGATATTTGATGGGATGGAGCATACACTAACTGATGTCAGGCATGCTCCTGATATAAAAAAAGTCTGATTTCTCTCGGTGCACTCGAGGCTATAGGATGCAAGTTTACTGGTATTGATGGTGTCCTTAAAGTTTCAAAATGAGTACTCGTGGTTATGAGAGCGCAAAGGCACAGAAACCTTTACAAGTTGATCAGGAACACTTCGGCAGGTGGAGCGGTAGCAGCTATTGCAGATTATACGTCTCTACGTATATGGCATATTCATTTGGGCCACATGAGTGAGCGGGGCATGAATGTAGTATCTGATCGTTGTTTGATTCCAGCTTTTAAAAATTCTATTTTAGATATATATGAGCATTGTATATATAGTAAACAATATAGATTATCTTTTAAATCTGGAAAACATGTATGTAAGGGAGTGCTTGATTATGTGCACTCTAATGTATGGGGGCTATCACCAGAAGTTTCTGTTGGGGGTCGTCATGGTTTGTTTCATTTATTGATAACTACTACAGGAAAGTTTGGGTTTACCTCATGAAATGTAAATCCGAAGTTTTCATTATATTCAAACAATAGAAGACAATGGTAGAAAAAGCAATCAGGGCGAAAAATAAAAGTTTTGAGGACTGACAATGGTGGAGAATTTACTTCCACTAAGTTTAATGATTATTGCAAAAATGAAGGGATCATCAAGCACAACACAGTGCGCCACACGCCCGAACAAAACGGTATAGCTGAGTGAATCGGACTCTCCTGGAGAGGTCAAATGCATGTTAAGTAATGTTACGTTTGGCAGGGACCTATGAACAGAGGCCGTTAACACGGCTTGTTATTTTGTGAACCGGTCTCCTTCAACCGCAATTGAATGTAAAATCTCAGAGCAAGTATGGAGTGATCAGAAAATCGACTACTCAGATCTACGCATATTTAGTTGTGAGGCTTACTCTCATGTATTGTCAGTTGAGAGAGATAAGCTAAACTATAGAGCCAAAAAGTACATCTTTGTTACCTATGACAATTATATGAAGGGTTACAAGTTATTCGACAAGGTCACACGCAAGATCATCACTAGCCGTGACGTCAGATTCGATGAAAGCTCCATATTTCACAAAAATGATCAAGAAGAGTAAAAGGGACCTGAAAGGTTAATCGTAAACATCCATATTGATACAGATGATACTCAGGCAAAGACAAATGCGAAGACAGAGTTAAAAGATCTAGTGGAGTAGCTACTTGTGAGAAGAAATCCACAACATGATCACAGGTTATCGGCAAGATACAGGGACGACTCTAATATTGCATATGCCCTCATTACAAATGAGGGGGACCCATCTACTATTCATGAGGCTCTCAGTGAGCCTGATGCAAAAAAGTGGAAGGTAACTATGAACGATGAGATGGACTCGTTGTACAAAAATCACACATGGAAGCTGGTGAAGTTTTCAATGGGCCGAAAAGCGATCGGATACAAGTGATTATCCAAAAGAAAACATAATAGATACAAAGCTAGATTGGTAGCGAAGGGTTATACTCAGATATAAGAAATCGACTTCACAGAGATATTCACGCCGATGGTTAAGTAAGTGTCTATCAGATTCGTGTTGGCACTGGTTGCTTAATACGATCTCGAGCTGAAATAAATGGATGTCAAGATTGCATTCCTGCATGGAGAGTTGGAAGAGTAGATCTACATGAAGAAACCAGAAGGCTACGAAATTAAAGGGGTAGAGAAAAAGTTTGCAAGTTAATGAGGTCGTTATACGGCCTGAAATAATCGCCTAGGCAGTGGTATAAAAAATTTGATTCTTTCGTGTTGAGTCAGAAATTTACTCGGAGTGAATACAATCACCGTGTCTATTGTAAGACACTGAGTTATAACAAATTTATCATCTTAGCATTGTATGTTGATGATATGTTGGTCGCCAATCATTATATGTTTGAAATCAATGTACTAAAGACTCAGCTATTAGGGACATTCGAGATGAAAGATCTGGGAGCTCCAAAGAGGGTTCTCGATATAGATATTCATAAAGACAAGAAGAAGAGTAGGCTTTGATTATCGCAGGCGGAATACCTTGAAAAGGTATTGATTAAGTATGGGATGGACTAAGTAAAGCCGGTGAGCGTCCCCCACGCAGCTCACTTCAACCTTTCCTCGAGACAATATCCTAAATTAAATGAGAAAAAACAGATTATGTCTCATTTGCCTTATTCGAATGCGGTTGGTAGTTTAATGTATATCATGATTTTACAAGACCAGATATTTCACAAGCAATCGGTGTTATGAGCAGATACATGTCAAACCCCGGCAAGCAACATTGAGAAGCAGTGAAATGGCTACTTCGATACATTCGAGGTATAAAAGACTACGCCTTAAGTTTTGAAAAGACAGGAGCAAAGTTGGTAGGGTATGTGGATTCAGACTACGCAGACAGTGTGGATTTCAGAAAGTCTACTTCAGGATACTCGTTTGTACTAGCAGATGGAGCAATCAGTTGAATGTCGAAGCTTCACTCCGTGGTGGTTCTTTCCACGACCGAAGAAGAATATATGGGAGTGACAGAAGCGTTTAAAGAAGGTGTTTGGCTCAGAGGTATGATAAATCATTTAAAACTTCAGCAGGAAGCCGTGCCGGTTAACTGTGATAGCAAGAGCACTATCAATTTGGCTAAAAATTCAATTTATCACTCACGTACTAAACACATTGATGTTCGTCACCACTTTATCCGACAGGTGCTTGAAGAAGGAGGCGTAACTTTGAAGAAGATTCACACCAACGTGAATCCATCAAACATGCTCACCAAGGTCGTTCCTACAGAGAAGTTCAAGTTCTATGCAATTTCTCTAGGCTTGGCGATGGCGTAAAAGAAGGACGGAATGTACACGAGAAATGTTAATTGAAGCTATAATGCGATGTAGAGATAAGAGAAGAGGTCAAATAGCTACACGATTGAAGATTGAAGACATGGTGAAAATTGTTGTCAAAAGATGTCTTAGATCTTCTGTCTACGCTGCTCGACCAGTTGAGAGGCCTGCTCGACTAGTCGAAGCTCCCTTCGATTGGTCAAAGCCCGCTCGACTCGAAGTCTAGTAGTGATATATTTGGAGTTCTGTGCTGCTCACCCAGTCGAGGGATTGACTCGATTAGTCGAAGGTCCCTTCGACTAGTCAAGGGTTACGCAGATGCTGCGCGGATTCTGCACAAACTGCATAAATTTGAGGCGGCTTCAGATAGGCGCGTAAGTAGAGTTTCCTAAACTATAAATTGGGGTCCCTAGGGCCTTTCTAAAGTATTCTAAGGCTTCCTAAAGGTATTCCAAGGGTTTCTAAAAGGGTTCTAGGGTTATTAAAGGGTGTAGCAAAGGTGAGATTTGAGGTTGTTCGAATCGGGTAAGTCATCTCTCTTTGTAATTTCTATTTTCATAGTGAAGATCTGTCGCTTTGTGCCGTGATTTTTTTCCAAATGGATTTTTCACGTTAAATCTTTGTATTCTCTTGAGATTACTTGGTGCTCTTGGATTGCTATCCAATATCTAGATCTGTGTTATTCAGCAGCACAAATCCCCAACATTATTTATTTCATTCTTGCCCGCTTGGAGTTTTAAATTCTACGAAACACCTTTTGAATATCCCAAAAATCAATAAATCTCGTAACGAAGAGTGTATAATCACCTATACGAATCCAAGTTATTATAGAACAATCGTAGCCTTGATAGTCTACTTGGACAGTCATGAGCTGGTCGTGGTGTGAGGTTAGCAAGACGTAACCAAAGATGTACCAAGTAAAAACTTGAGAATATGGGGATCTGACAACTTAGTTATGGATATTTAACTACTCTTACAAATGTACCACAATCATATGCTAGAAGATGGCAAAACTAATCTAAAAACTAACGACTTTGGACTTATTATAATATGGCTAGACAAAAATAGAGGGCACTAAGCTAAGAAACTAAATTAATGTGTGTCAATAGAGGAATAAAGGGATAAGCATCGTCGAGCTGAAAAAAGAATTAATTGATTTATATTAACCAAGGCCTTGAACTAATTGGAAGAGGACCAATGTAACTTGCATAGGTAAGGATGGTGAGTCTACCACTAACCAAATGCCGCATGCGAGTAACATGCATGAGATCCACGCCATCCATCACATGTGTTGCCTCATGTTTGTGGTAGTATAATCAAATGCTATAGGAAATATACAAATAATACAAATCAAATGATATGAAACTCTGCCCATATAATGCAGACTGAAAAAACTGTAACAACGCAATTGATGTTTGCGGTACGTGACTAGGTGATCAAGGTGTTGTATATGATGTCACTCTTTTTAAGATAGTTTGTGCCTTTTGCTCGAAAACTCGTGTGTTACCCTCTAAGGATACGAGGCCCAACAGATGAACATTCACAATGTGCACACCTATGGAAATCCCAACACCATAGAGAATAAAGAGAATGAACCTCCTTGCGCCCAAAAGAAAAAAAATAAACAAATTAAAAATGATTACCCATGAAGCAAGGCATGTCTGGATGAGATGGTCTTAAGAAGGGTTGACTGACTGAAAGGGACCGCTTGAGCTATAGACCAAATTGCACCACATGAATTTAGATATTTTTGGCATTATTTTACACTATATATATATATATTGGATCCAGCTTATATTTATTTATTTGGGAGCGGATTGCCCAGTGGGTAACTCACTGTGCTTAGCTTGCTGAGTAAACTCTGTGAGGTCCACCAGGATTTATGTATTTTATCCTCTCTGTCAAGCCATTTTACCGGGTAATTTTAGGGCTTGCGACTAAAAATGAGGGATATTCACTATTCAAATGGACCACACCACAGGAAATAGTTTAATTGAATTTCTACGGTTGAAAAATGCTTGGGGGCCACTGAAGTTTTGGATCAAACTTATATTTGTGTTTTCCCTTCATCTATGTCTGCATGATATTATGATCAGGTTGGATGACAATTAAACATTACTATGGGGCCTAGAAAGGTTTCAATGGTGAAAATCATTATCCCCACTTTTCTAGTGGTATGATCTACTTGATATCTGGATATGCTTCAATTTCGGGTTCAACCCCTTAAATTAAATGATAAAACGGATGAACAGCGTGGATAGATCACATACATTCAAGGTGGGCCCAACACTCAACTGAGTTTACTCAGTACATAAGTGAGTTTACACAGTACAAAGTGAGTAACTCAGTACGACACTCCGATTTCAACCAAAGGACGGTGCACTTGATGGATGGGATAGATTTCATGCATCTAAACTCGGGGGCGGGTTAGGTGAGATCCTGGATCCACTCAGGTAGTTGGGACTCCTGATTGTGGGGCTCACAATGATACATGTGCCTTAAATCCACACCGTCCAACCATTTTGAAAGGTCATTTTTTGCCATGATTCCGAAAATGAAGCAGTTCCAAATCTCACAGGGGACCATACCACAAGAAACGGTAGTGCTTGAACCTCCATTGTTAAAATATTCATGGGAGCCACCGAATGTTTATTTTTCATCTAACTTGTTAGTAAGGCTACAAAGATCTAATATCAATTTTGTTATGAGAAAATCTGGGCCGATCCCAATAAGAGTAAACTTGGCTCAACCGATTGAGCGGCCTGGTCAAAACAGATATATCCTGACCTGGTCAGTTGAGCAAGCTCGCCATAGTAGGTCGGATGACAAAACTAAATGAGCCGATCCACAGCTCAGTAGTGGTTCGCCTACCCTGACCTGGTCATAGCAATCAATATTTAGCTTCCAAGCTCTTTTGTAGAGCTTTCACATTAGCTTCGAACCCGAAAGAAGCTATTATATACTCTACCAATTGCCTTCGACCAGACCCTTGTCAACGAGCTACCAAGATCAGCCCACTCATGGGCTCAAACTGTCACGGGTGAGACGTAGACTTTTGGGCTGGCTCGGATGAGAATGTGGTTTGCAATTACATTGACTAATCAACTCCAGTAACGTACGTAAAGAATGGTTTCCGATGCATGATCGCGAGGTAACCGCCAATATCAACATGCGCATCATTCACACATAATGGCGCTAGTGGTGCCAAGAATGATGGACACGGTCACTCCAACCAGAAGGTATAAATAAGGGATGCAACAATAGGAACAGATACGTAAAATCTCTCACCCAAACTCCCATCTATACTACTTAGACCTAGATTCCTAGCCTGACTTTGACATTGGAGGGTTCCTGCCTTAGTCAGGGTCTCCTTTGTCCTCCTCCTATGTAGGCTTACAACGTTCGGTACGAGTGCTCGGAGGTCAGAGAGGGTGAACTAGATTTCTACATCAACAAGTTTGATCCAAAACTTTTGTGGCCCACAAGAAGTTTTTAATGGCCGATTACCACAGTTTCATATATTATGGTCCATATGAGATAAGCTTCATTTTTTGGATCATGCCTTAAAATGAGCTTTCAATATGGATGGATGGTGTAGATGTAATCACATACATCAAAGTGGGCCCCACGGTAGCTGTAAGCACACCCCTGTGCACGTACAGGGGGGACACTAGCGTTTTCCAAGCAGAATTGTCAACGGGCTGGGCCTCAGTAAGTTTCGGCGCTGATTTTTAACTGCTTCAGGTCTGGCCACTAGGTCAGCTGTATTCAAAATTTTCATTTTCAAGCCTGAGCGGCCCATTGATAACCCCGTTTCGGCGTTTCAGGCAGAAGATTGCGTATCGAGTAACTTAGCACGGTAAGCATACTGAGCAAACTCTGTAGGGCCCACCTTGATTTATGTGTTTTTATCCACTCGGTCCATCCATTTTATCTGATAATTTTAGTCTTGATTAAAAAAAATGAATCATATCCAAAGCTCAAGTGAACCACACCACAAGAAAGAGTGTGCATTAAACATCTACTGTTGAAAACTTCTTTGAGTCACAGAAGTTTTGGATCAAGCTGATATTAGTGTTTTCCCTCCATACATGTCTATGCGATCTTATGAACAGGTTGGATTAATTGAAGGGTTTATGAAGGTTTCAACGGTGGAAACCATTATTCTCATTGTTTCCTGTGGTGTGGTCCACTTGATCTATGGATTTACTTCAATTTTGGGCTATAAAAACGGATGGACAGCGTGGATAAACCAACTACATTCACGGTGGGCCCATCAGTTGACTCAGTACGATAAAAACACACTGATTTCGTTATCTAATCAAATTCTATAGAATGAATAGATAAAAAAAGGGGGGGGGGGGGGGGGAGGTGGGGAAGTTTGATGCTCTAGCAGGGTGTGATACATGATCCGCTGGCACTCAGAATTGCATCAGTAGAATATAATTAATTCAATTAAACTATTCGAATTATGCGCTTAGTTTCGATGTATCATGCACCCAAAAAAATGATGCTTATTTAATCCTCTGACTATCTTATTAGTGGACATTTATTGGACGGTCAATATTGAAAAATGTCCAATGATCCTATTTCATCAAATAACTGTCTACCAAAAAGAGGTTATGGTCATTCCAAAAATCTTATTCTGAGACTGTTACTTGGGAGTCAAAAATTTACTCAATTGTTTTGAATGATTGTATGCCATGTGTACAGCTCTTTAGTGCCTGCGTAGAAAGCATTAGGCTCTGCCAGAGTATCGAATAAGCCCACGAAAGAAACAAACCTCCTGGTTTAGTAGTTCGCGGGACACCCGGAATCGTAATTCGCGAAGTTATAAACTGCAAAACCCCACTTCTTTGGCCCTTCTTCCTGAATCGAAATGGCTCTGTTTTTCAGAAGACTTGCAAGAGCAGCTGCTCCTCTTTCATTCACCAATGCATTTCGAGAACAATCCAAGTCGAATTTCAACAGTCGTTTACATCTGGGAGGAGCAATCGCTGCCATTTCTGGTGGAATTACATTCTACTACCACCTCTCTTCTCCCAATATGGTATTTTCTCTTACTAATTTCACTTGGGTTGTTCGGTTGGAAAGACTAGCTTTTGTTTTGGGTTTTGTTAGAATTTGTTGCAGTTTCAATTGGGTTTGGATATTGGGAGTAATGGATTCATTTGAATTCGTTTTCAGCGGTATTCATTCAGGAAAAAAATGGCTGTCAATGAAATGGGTCGGTCTTGTAATGAGTTGCTTTTGATTTTAATGTTAGTTTGGGTTTTGATAGAATTTGTTGCAGGTTCAATTAGATTTGGATGTTGGGAGCAATGTTTCCCGTATCATTATTGTGTAATGTATCGCACCCTTGGGATCCAGATGTATATCAATTATTGCATGGGATATATCGGTTGTATCGCATATTGTAGTGCTGTTGTTGGGAAACATGGGGAAACATTGAGAAATTGGTCGAATTTTTCAATGAAACTTCAGAGATTGTTAAAAAAAGACATCAATACACGCGTAGAAATCAAAACATCACCAAAAAAAAAAAAAGAGTGTACATAATAGGTTTCCTTGTCCTAATCTGTGTTGTTAGACTGAACTGATGCAAGTATATTCACAATCAATTCATATAATTTATAAATGTAACAAGACATGTATGAAAACGCAAGCAATACACTCAAATGATAAAGAAGAAGTAGAAAATTAGAAATATACCTGTGAATAATGTGTGGTTGTGGCTCAAACCCACAGAGCTGCGCGATGGCTCAAAATCATCATTTTCATCTCGACGGAGCTGGGCATAGTATTGTTGCTCTACAAACTGACAATACTATTGTCATGTCATGGGAATGATACCAATAAAGATACTCTCTAACATAACGCTAGTACTCTTCCCCTCCGATTTGAGAAAATTTGAAAATTTCTCAATTAACCGTTGATCGAAGGGGTTTGGATGTTTTTTTTCCCCCTACCCTAAGACCCAAACATCCCATGCGTTCATGCGATAACTGTCGATATCAACTGATGCGGACACAAGCGCATTCAAGGTGTACCAACGAAGAAAGCGCCAACCACAAGTGCCATCCTTATGGATAGGTGACTATTGAGGAGCTGAAGACCTTTCACATGTGATTGGACATATAGAAGACCCCACTCAGGGAAGACACATGTGAAGGAAGATTGGAGAAAGAAGACCGAGCGCACCATGCGCCCAAACTTTCCCGTACTTATGTTATTTGCACGTTTTTGACTTAGTTAGGGGTCTTTTAGTAATTTTATGTCTTTATTTGCTTATTCTAGGGGTATTTTAGTAATTTTATGTCTTTATTTGCTTATTTAAGTAGGCTAAAGCCCTAAACACGAATTTCAACTATTGATTAGTGAAAAGCAAACCCTTTGGTTGCCTCTTTCCTCTCTTCTCTCTAATGGTGCTTCTTCTCTTCCCTTGATCTTCTTCTAATTTCTTTTTGAGCCCCTCCAACTTCTTCAAGGTAATAATTTTCTTCCTTCTATTTTCTAGTTTTGGCTAATCCTTCTTCGATCAAAATCTTGAGAACCGATCTAAACCCTAAACCCCCAAATTCTCAAATCCCTAATCCGAGAAACTTCTTGGTTCTTCGGACTAGTGATCTTCATTGATCGATTGGGTGTGACCATGCAAGATCGGGAGGTCTCATCCCTCGCCGGATCCAACCTAAGTAGTAATTGAATTCCATAATCTATGGTTGTAGTGATGGCCCGCTCCATTGCATGTTTCCTTTATGATTTTCTCAGTTATGATGATTACTGTTAGTATTTTAGATCATTTATTCCTTTTATTTTCGCTGTTTAATTATGTCCATGAGCATGCATCATAATTAGGGCTGTCCTGCGTCAAATTTGGTATCAAAGCCTAGGCTTGCATGGTTTTTGTTTAGATCGAGTTATCAAATTAGGGTTTTGATTTTTAGGTTTAACTTAGGAAAGTTCCAGGTTTAGAAAGTTTTCAATTTTAGAAAGTTCCTAATCTGAAAATTTTCCAGATTTAAGTTGTTTCCTGTTTCAACTTAATTGTGTCAATTCATAGTAGTTTTGCATTCATCGCATTCATCTTAAAAGTCATAACACCTAGTAGTCTAGTTAGGTAGAGTTTGGTTCAAGTCTTCATTGTATGCCCACGAGAAGAGGTAGAAGGTTCGGACTTCAACCTACCATGAATAACGAGCAGTTATCTGAGCAACTTGCTCAATTGATACAAAAGATAACCGCCCTAGAAGCGGGTCAAAGGCGTGAGTTTGCCCGCCTTGAGAACCAAATTACCACTACCATGACTAAGGTGGAGCAACTAGAGGCGTCCCAAAAGAAAAACTCCACTGTAGGGGAAGATGCGCACTCCCAAGTGGAAGGAATCATGGAAGAACGCGCTGCCACACGTGGTGGTATTGAGGATAGAGATCGTGGTAACGGTCGTGGTGTGGTGCGAGAGGCACGAGCCACATGTGGTCATCAAGACCGCTATGATCCAGATGAGCGTGCGATGAAGAGTGTGAGAGTTGAGGCCTCGAGTTTTGATGGGCGCTTGGATCCCAAAGCATTCCTTGACTGGGTTGCTGACATGGACCACTACTTTGAGTGGTATGGCATGTCAGAAAACCGTCAAATGCGGTTTGCTAAGATGAAGCTTGTGGGTCAAGCCAAGCTCTTCTGGACTAACACCGAGCATAGGATAGAGAGAGTTGGTAGAGCCCCTATCACACATTGGTATGGGATGAAAGAGAAGTTGAAGGAGAAGTACCTTCCTCTCTCATACCGTCAGAAGCTCCTTGACCAATGGCAATCCTTACGCCAAGGGTCAATGCCTGCCGCTAACTACATCGCTAAATTTGAAGAGTATGTGATGCGATGTGATATCCGAGAAGATCCTCTAGTAACGCTCTCGGGTTTTAAGACGGGCCTTTGTGCGGATCTTCAGCGCGAGCTTATTACTCGGCCCTTAACGGACTTAGATGAAGCATATCAAGTCGTGCAGGAGTTAGAGCAATATCTGAAGGCTCCTGTCGTTCGTCGTTTTGAGTCCCGAGACTCCAGTGCTAGATCTAGTTCCCAAGGAACTAGACCTAATATTGGTAATCAACCTAGGGCACAAGCGACCATTCCGCCTAGGCTTAGGGAGGACAAGAGCAAAGGGGTTCTTGGTACCGGTCCTAGTAACATGAGCCAAGTGAGGTGGTATGAGTGTGGCAACCTTGGCCACATGTCTAATCAGTATCCTACGAAGAGCCATGGGAGAGCCTTAGTTATAGGCGAGTCCCACGAGGGTGGAGATGACCAGGGTGATTATGAAGTTGAAGAGTATCACCCTGAAGGAGGACTTACTGATGAAGAAGAAGTGGATGGAGAAGCAACGCTTGCAGTAGTCAGGCGTGTGTTAGCTCAGTCTAGAAGTAGTGCTGACTGGCGTCGAAGGACTATCTTCTACACTATTGCCAAGTGTGGTGAAAAGAATTGTAAGGTGATAGTGGACAGTGGAAGTTGTCAGAATGTGATTTCCACTAGCACCTTAGATCGCTTAAAATTGAAATCCACACCTCATCCAGACCCATATAAAGTTTCTTGGGTTGACAAGACATCCTTACCTGTCACCCAGCAATGTCTAGTCCCCATCGAGTTTGGGTCATACAAAGAGTCCTTGTGGTGTGATGTTTTACCTATGGATGTGGGACATGTTATCCTAGGTAGACCATGGCTATTCGATAATGATGTCACGATCTTTGGCCGTTCGAATGTGTGTACTTTTATATATAATGGTAAAAAGATCAAACTTAATCCCATGCCACCTGAGAATACACTAGGGAAGAAGAAAGATGAGAAGGCAAGTGAGCCTAGAGAAATGGAGAAATCCAAACCTAAGTCTTTACATATAATCAGCGCAAGAGAGTTTGAAAAAGAGGCTAAGGAGGATTTTATGGTGTATGCCCTTGTGGCTAGAGAAATTACACCTGAGGTTCCATCAGAGTTGCCCCGTGAGGTGACCTCGGTCCTGAAGGAATACGGTGATGTATTTCCTGAAGACTTACCGAATGAGTTGCCACCTATGAGGGACATACAACATGCCATTGATCTTGTCCCAGGGTCTACTCTACCGAACCTTCCTCACTACAGGATGAACCCTGCAGCGCATGCAGAGTTGAAGAAGCAAGTTGATAAGCTTCTGCAAAAGGGTTTCATCCAAGAGAGTATGAGCCCGTGTGTCGTGCCTGCATTGTTGACGCCAAAGAAAGACGGCACGTGGCGCATATGTGTGGACAGCCGTGCCATAAACAAAATTACTGTTAAGTATAGGTTCCCTATACCTAGACTTGATGATATGCTTGACATGTTGGCCAGGTCCACTATATTCTCTAAGATAGACCTCAAGAGTGAATATCACCAAATCCGTATACGCCCAGGAGATGAGTGGAAGACGGCGTTTAAGACGAAAGATGGGTCGTATGAGTGGTTGGTCATGCCCTTCAGCTTGACTAACGCACCCAGTACTTTCATGCGGGTGATGACACAAGCTTTGAGGCCGTTCATGGAAAAATTCCTAGTGGTGTACTTTGACGATATTCTTATTTATAGTACCACTAAGGAATCACACCTTGAACATTTAAAGAAGGTCTGTAGTGTCCTTAGGAAGGAAAAGTTGTACGCTAATCTTAAGAAATGTGCATTCATGTCTAGCCAAGTTGTGTTCTTAGGATTTATAGTGTCATCTGAAGGGATGTGCGCAGACCCTGAAAAAGTCAGGGCCATAGTTGAGTGGCCAGAACCAAGGAACATTCATGAGGTGCGAAGTTTTCACGGCCTAGCAACTTTTTATCGTCGATTCATTAGGGGTTTTAGCACGATCATGGCTCACATTATCGAGTGCATGAAAAAGGGTGAGTTCGTGTGGTCTAAAGCCGCCATCAAGGCTTTTAAAGAAATTAAGGGCAAGATGGTGGAAGCTCCTGTCATGCGTCTACCTGACTTTTCTAAAGTCTTTGTAGTAGCGTGCGATGTGTCTGGTATCGGTATAGGTGGAGTGTTGAGTCAAGAAGGACACCCAGTGGCCTATTTCAGTGAGAAACTGAATGAGGCAAAACAAAAATACTCCACTTACGACAAAGAGTTTTATGCGGTAGTGCAATCCCTGAGACATTGGCGACACTACCTCCTACCGCAAGAATTCATTTTGTTTTCTGACCATGAGGCTTTGAGATATTTGCATTCTCAGAAGAAACTCAACCCAAGGCATGCTAAGTGGGTAGCGTTTCTTCAGGAATATTCGTTTGTTTTGAAACACAAGGCCGGGGTTGAAAACAAACCAGCGGATGCCCTTAGTAGGAGAGTGGCGTTGCTCAACTCCTTGAGTGTAGAGGTAGTCGGATTTGAGCAACTGAAAGATGAATACCCCATATGTCCTGATTTTGGAGGTACTTACGCGTCGCTCTCTAGTGACCAGCATATTATGGGTAAATATGTTCTTAAAGATGGCTTTTTTTTCAAGGGAGACGGACTTTGTATTCCCCGTATGTCCCTTTGTGAATTCTTCATCTGGGAGCTTCATTCAGGAGGGATGGCTGGCCATTTTGGTCGTGATAAGACCATTGCCCTCGTGGAAGATCGTTTCTATTGGCCAAGCCTCAAGCGAGACGTAGCCAAAGTTTTAAGGCAGTGTCGAACATGTCAGCTGGCAAAGCAAAGAAAGCAAAATACCGGGCTGTACACGCCATTGCCAGTGCCACATGCTCCGTGGCAGGACATTAGTATGGACTTCGTGCTCGGGCTTCCCAAGACTATAAAAAAGCACGATTTCGTTTTTGTCGTTGTGGACCGTTTTTCTAAAATGTCGCATTTCCTCCCATGTTCGAAGACGTCAGATGCGTCTCATGTTGCTCGTCTCTTTTTTGATGGTGTGGTGCGTCTCCATGGGTTACCTAAAACCATAGTGTCTGATCGTGATGTTCGATTTACTAGCTATTTTTGGAAGACACTGTGGCACATTATGGGAACTCGTTTGTAATTTTCTACTGCTTACCACCCACAAACAGATGGTCAAACTGAAGTGGTAAACCGTAGCCTTGGAAATCTTCTACGTTGTCTAGTGGGTGAACATATTAAGACTTGAGACCTAATTTTACCAACTGCTGAACTTGCTTATAATGGGTCAGTTAATAGATCTACAGGGTTGAGTCCTTTTGAAATTGTAAGTGGTTATAAACCTAGAATGCCCATAGATCTCTTACCTATGTCTGTTATCCAAAGGTCTTCTGAGTCAGCCGATGCATTCGCACGCCATATTCATGATTTGCATACACATATTAGACAGCGGTTAAATAAAAGCAATGATGATTATAAAGTTTCAGCTGATTCTCATAGTAGAGTGCAAGAATTTCAAGAAGGAGACTGTAATGGTGCGAATAAGGCTAGAGCGATTCTCTCAAGGATCTGCAAAGAAATTACAAGCGCGTAGTGCTGGATCATTCAAGATATTATAAAAGGTTGGGTCCAACGCGTTTCGGGTTGACCTTCCACCTGAAATGAGCATTAATCCAACTTTTAATGTGGAAGATCTAGTCCGTGCCCATACTCCCATTGTTGATACATCGTCCCTTTCATGGCCTTTTTCTGAGTTTGCTACCCAACCCCTTCCACCCCCTCCTCCACCCATTACCCATAAATAAGCAATTGAGGAAATCTTGGATGACGAGATAGTATCCACGAGAGATGGGGGTTTCCAAAGGTATCTTATCAAGTGGAAGAACAAACCATCGTCTGAATCTACGTGGCTGTCTGGCGACGCATTGCAGGGTATTGATCCAGATCTACTTGAGCGCTACAAAAGTTTCAACTCGTCGGAGTCGAGTTTTTCTCACCCGAGGGGAATTGATGCGGACACAAGCGCATTCAAGGTGTACCAACGAAGAAAGCGCCAACCACAAGTGTCGTCCTTATGGATAGGCGACTATTGAGGAGCTGAAGACCTTTCACATGTGATTGGACATATAGAAGACCCCACTCAGGGAAGACACATGTGAAGGAAGATTGGAGAAAGAAGACCGAGCGCACCACGCGCCCAAACTTTCCCGTACTTATGTTATTTGCGCGTTTTTGACTTAGTTAGGGGTCTTTTAGTAATTTTATGTCTTTATTTGCTTATTCTAGGGGTATTTTAGTAATTTTATGTCTTTATTTGCTTATTTAAGTGGACTAAAGCCCTAAACACGAATTTCAACTATTGATTAATGAAAAGCAAACCCTTTGGTTGCCTCCTTCCTTTCTTCTCTCTAATGGTGCTTCTTCTCTTCCCTTGATTTTCTTCTAATTTCTTCTTGGGTCCCTCCAACTTCTTCAAGGTAATAATTTTCTTCCTTCTATTTTCCAGTTTTGGCTAATCCTTCTTCGATCAAAATCTTGAGAACCGATCTAAACCCTAAACCCCCAAATTCTCAAATCCCTAATCCGAGAAACTTCTTGGTTCTTCGGACTAGTGATCTTCATTGATCGATTGGGTGTGACCATGCAAGATCGGGAGGTCTCATCCCTCGCCGGATCCAACCTAAGTAGTAATTGAATTCCATAATCTATGGTTGTAGTGATGGCCCGCTCCATTGCATGTTTCCTTTATGATTTTCTCAGTTATGATGATTACTGTTAGTATTTTAGATCATTTATTCCTTTTATTTCCGTTGTTTAATTATGTCCATGAGCATGCATCATAATTAGGGTTGTCCTGCGTCATCAACAGATATCACTGATACGAAGTATTTTTTGTAAATGATTGGGCAACATCTGCTACAACATGCAATTTATTGCAATATATCTTGCGATACGAAAAAAATTTAGACACACTACCTGTGCATTTCGTATTGCATGGGTAGGATACAAGATATATTGTGAGATCTATCAGCTGATATCATTGATATTGAAAACATTGATTGGGAGTATCAGGTTGCTTTGAATTCGTTTTCGGCAGTGTTCATTTGGAAAAAAGGAAAAAGAAAAAGAAAATAAGGCTGTTGATGAAATGGGCTGATCTTGTAAAGAGTGGCTTTTGATGTTATTGTTTGTTTAGGTTTTAATAGAACTTGTTGCAGATTCAATTGGATTTGGATATTGGGAGTAATGGTCGATTCGAATTTGTTTTGACTGACGGTCATTCAGAAAATGGCCATCGAAGAAATGGGTCAGTCTTATAAAGAGTGGCTTATGATGCATTACTATTTGTTTGGGTTTTGATAGAATTTTGTTGCAGATTCAATTGGATTTGGATATCAGGACTGATGGGTTGATTTGAATTCATTTCTGCAGTGTTCTTTAGGTTTTATGGTACCCGTATCATGTTTTTGGTTGATAGATTTATGGTTGGATGGAATTTGAAAAGTATCAATCAATTGCTTATGTGATTAATGGGTTGAATGGAATTTGAATAATAAGATCAGTGGTTGAAGTTGGAGTATCACATTTTATTACACCAGTATAACCTTCATGGGAACATTTGCAATATCCTCAAAGCTTTTAATTTGACATGTGGAGCTTGCAATCATCAATCAGGAGTGTTCATTATTCATACAACTATAGGCAAGCCATGGTGCAAAAACCATGCTGATTGGATGATCCTAACCATCTGATCGATTGCATGAATATTGGACAGTCAAGATCAAGCAGAGAAACAAAATAGGTCCAATCATCATATCTTAAAACATCTATTCAATATGGTCCCACCGTGGATTGCTTACAATTCCAAAGAAGCACTTTGGTTTAATGATGCTAGCTATCCGATATATGGCCCACAAAAAAGGGGCAGTTGTAATAAAATGGTCCACACTCAAAGAGTTAGGATCATTTGATTGATGTGATCTTTTTGCACCACCATCGTTGTCCCCTGGTGGTATGTATAAATGGACAGTCCAGATGATGATTGATTGTCCTACATGTCAATTAAAATCTTTGGAGATTGCATTTTCCATAGATATTGCACAAGTGATTGCATTTTCCATAGATGCAAGTTCTTTTGTTTCTCATGAAATAAGAAATATACAAAAATATACATGAATTGGTTGTGCTTGATGTGGACTGTACAGGTGGGATCCACCTTTCAGTGATACCACGACGAATGGGCGATGCTGTAAAGTTCACTATCCAACAATGGTAGCAATCCAAATGCTCGCCTTCAAAATGGTTGGCTAATAGGAAACTTATCCAATAGTCTATATGCAGCGGGGATAAGTCCACTGATCAGATGGCTTACATTGTCTGATGGAGGAGATTTTTGGTCCATTATCTGCCGCCATTGGTGTACACTATATTGATGAACTGAATCACTGAAAAAGAATGTACTGTATGGAATGCTGGTTCAAATGAAACCCTAGTAGTCTAGGCTGGGGCTTTTTTTTTTTTGAGAAGTAGTCTAGGCTGGGGCTTGTATTATACCCATTAAAGAAAAGTTGTTTTAGGATGGAGGTTTTTTTTTTTTTTTTTAATAGCCTGCAAGGGAAATTTTATTTCTGAAGCAATGGGTTAATTCGAACATTGGACATCATTCCAGATAAAACGGTCATCTGGGAAGTTTAGGATAATAAAATGTCTGATCTGAACTATATTGGAATTTTTTATTTAGGCCAGCAATCCATACAAATGGATCCATCTTTCAGTGATCCGGGTTGTTCATTTGGTGGATTTACAATGAATAGCTGATGGATCAAAGATCTCCTCAACGAAACAATTCCAGCCATCCGATTGGTGGACCTTTTCCCATTCCATATAGATTGTCAGCTTTATTTTATTTCTAACTGTCAATTTAGGGGTCTATTATTGGATGAATAGCGATTATAATGATGGAGTCAGCTATCCATTCTGAGGGTCATGAGTGAATGGTTTGGGTTGCTGAAAGGTGGTCACCACCTCGCAAGCGTGAATGAAAACACTGGTTTTTCAGGCCAAGAATTACACTTTTCCTCTTCTTGTAACTTGCATACAAAGAAGATTTTTCCTAATATCAAAATGGAGTCTGGATATAAAGACTAATAAATGGATTTGAATTTTTCTGACTTCTACTTTTGCTTCGAGTTCTAGGGATGTGGTGGGTAGTTTCTGACACCAGTTTTATTTGGGTTTCTTGAGTTTTTTTTTTTTTAATAACAAATATCAATCTTTATTAATGCAAGAAGAAATGTTATAAGCTTAGGCAGATCGCATGACAAAAAGAGGTTTAGAAATCCTTGGTTTGCAAGGATGTTCACCATATCATTTCTGGAGTCGTTATTCTATGGAAATTTGCTGTCAAGAGTAATGGGTTTATTTGAGTTTGATATCTGTATTTTCTTTTGGTTCTTATTCCCTGTACCCAGTGTCTTTTGTAGCTAATACTTGTTATTGAGCCACATTGGTAACTTCCGGTGCTCTATCATTTAGGTTTCTAGAGAAGTTGCTGGTATTGCACCAAATCGGGTTCTTGATGTATTTGAGTTTTATTTACCTGCTGTCATTTTGTCTTTATAGACATTCAGTTACATGGGTTGGGTGGTTTAGGATGCTGCTTTCATTTGGTTTTCAGGAAAGTTGTTATAGAATGGAAGTTGGGTTTCTGCAATACCTATTATTTTAAGCTCGAGCATCAAAAAATTGTAAAATGTCTGCTTCTGCTCTATTTTAATTTTTAAGCTAAATAATTCTGTTGGAATCTGCATTTTTTTACTTAATTATGGCGATGTTTTATCCAAATTTCTTCACTTCTAATTAAATGTGCGGCACCTAAGTCATTTTTCAATCCAATGTACAGGTTCATTTAGATCAACAAAGTGAAGAAGTGGGCAGAAAAGTTGGTATGTTCAGTTCTGTTATTTATGCAAGTTTGAAAAGCCTCTTGAATCTGGACTACTTCTGGTTATGATTATGGTGGTTTAATTAGTATATCCAGCAGAAAACAGGATGCAGGGTGTGGTTTTGTCGCCTTTCAAGTTTAAAATTCTAAAATTTTCCTGGTTTCTATTATTGGTATCTACTAGTAATCCGTTAAATAGGTTGTTCCTTGATCTATGGGTGGGGAACATGGCAAAGAAGCTAGCCATGTATATAGCTTTTCAATTGAAGGCTTCCACTATATTTTTGAGAATTATATTCTTGCACAGTTCACTTGATAGTTGGAGTGATGATTTGGCCTGGCTGTAGTCCGGTTTTGATGAATTCATATGTCATTTTTTCTACTTGGGATGTGATTCTATCAAATACTGTGATGTGAGAGGAATGCTAAAGCATGATTGTTCGCACACATTTTGCTTACTATCTCCATGGGGGATACCTGCAGATATCTGCAAGTTCTTAATTACTCAACCAGTGGACCACATCATATGTTGTCAATGTTCAAAATCCGATCCAACTAACCTTATTTCTGGGCCATGGGCCATATATAGTGGGACCATGGTTTTGAATAGCTATCTTGGAAAGTGACTGACCTGGGAACAAAAACTGGGACGACTTGCCCCAACTCATCCATAACAGTCTCATATCAGTCGGTTTCAGTTCCATTTCAGTCCGTATTAGTTTGGTGGCATTTTAGACAGTAACCACTACATTAGGCCAAAAATGAATTGTACTGGATGGCATTTATAAATCACTGGGACCCACCAGATTAGTGGTGTGGATCTTGTACAAGTCATTCCCATGGGAAAAAGTGTGCACGTAAAGTCACGTGCAGTGAGCTTCCCTCTTGAAGTGAAAGTCGCCGAGTGTCCTGCTTTCTCACCCTTGCATGTTATAACTCAATTGAAGCTTTTGTTTCATTTTCAGCCCTCAACCCCGAAAAGTGGATCGAGTTTGAGCTACAAGACACTGCAAGGGTCAGCCACAACACAAAGTTATTCAGGTAACTTCTTTTGGTTCACATGTCTGCTCCCAGTTTCCTTCAGAGAGCTCTTTGTGCAGGTCTATTCTTCACTGTCATAGATGCATGGTTATCATATCTTTTTACCATCTAAGCTGTTTTACTTAGGCATTTCCATATGCTCGTGGCATACAATGAAATGAGGTGATGGTGATACACTTGGGAACCACTAAATTACTGACTGCTGATTTTCCTATGATTTTTATTGCATGTGAAATTTTTTCATGGCGAAAGTGATGAAATATTTGCCTTTGGGAAATAAGTGGCAGATGCGAAGTTCGCTTCAAAGCAGATAATCAACAATTCAAAGCAGTCATTTTACCCATATGTCAGCTTACTCAAAACTGGGAACCATAGTGCAACTTTGTCCGGTGGGTGAAATCATCATGACTCATTGTCAGATTGAGTTGTACAGAAAGAACACATGTTTGACGTGTTTGATGGGTCTGGCCTGTCATGTGTTGACTTTGGGCCTAGATTCCGAGGCCTACTGGATGGGTTGAGTCTAAATGTTCAGGCCCAATTACTAATTGGGCTGGGCTTTGGTCAAGGTCATTGGGTTTGGATCATGATGGCAATTATAATAAATTTTCATTTCTAGAGGAATTTTCCAATGCTAAATGCTATTCGCTAATTTATTGAGCACTCAATCCCTGAACACATGGCATGCATGTGCAAAATCAAGATCGTTCATCTATTATACTCTGCCGTTGATAGGCTATTCACACCAGTCTGACGAACCATCTCTTGGAGGAATTTTTTTTATATTTTTTTTCCCATTGGATATTAAATGTTGACTCTATTTTTTTTTCCCCCTACGCCTCCTTGTAATCCTCAAGAGTCCTTAGTTTGGGGTAAAGCGCAATCCACAAGAGGGCCGAAGAGATGAAAGATCTGGTGGTCCTACATGTTGCTATGGATATTGTGTGTTTGATAGTTAATTCAAATAACATCTGTTAAGAATGTTCTCTTAGTTGGATATGCATTTTATTTTAGGGGTCGTTTGGCAGCATGGATGAATTGTAATCTAAATCACAATCACCATGGAATTCATGCAAATTGGAATCCTTTTGGTGTTTGGCACTATGCATATGGATTCCATGTGAATCCAAAATTTGTGTTTGGCACCTTTTTCCATGTATTTTATTAAATTCTCAATAGTAGCCCATTGTAGGGTTTATGTGAAATCCACCCTGATCACCAGGTGGTAGGGTTTATGTGAAATCCACCCTGAGCACCAAGTGTGTCACTCTATTTTAGCTGTGGGGCCCAAAAGTCAGTTCAGTCCGTGATTGAAGTGGACCATACGATTGGAAACAATATATAAGGCATGCCTCTCCCAACCGTTTCCCTTCATATGGCCTACCTGAATCACAAACCAGGCCGATTTTTGGGCCCTACGGCTAAAATGGAGTGGCACACTTAGTGATCGGGGTGGATTTCACATAAACATTAAGGTGAGGCACACCAATTCTTGAAGTCAACTATGGTCACTTCATGCAGAGATGTCATCATGTGAACCCATCTAGGCCTTAAAAATGTTGTGGGACATGGCCACCATGATGTTTATGTAAAATCTACCCCTATCACTAGGTGTGTTGCTTAATTTTGGATGTAGGGCCCAAATATCAGATTGCTTTGTGATTCAGGTGGGACATACGAAGGAAAGTAGTAACACTCACCCTCCAAACTGTTTCCTTTTTGTGTGGCCAATATGCATTGAGGATGGGCTTGATTTTTGGTCCCTATGCCTACATTTTAATTTTGTATCTAATGGTTGGAGTGGATTTTATATAATCATCACTGTGGGCCCTAAAAAAATAAGGGTGGGTATCCCTCTCCTAGCTTTTCCCTTGGTATGGCCCACCTAAATCACACATCAAGCTGATTTTTAGGCTCTACGGTTAAATTAAGGGGGCACACTTAGTGATCGAGGTGGATTTCACATAAACATCACAGTGGGGTCCAATTCGTGAAGCAAGCACATAGTTCTTTTTTATGCAGGCGTCACCCATTGTAAAAGGTGGTAATGCAGAGTTTGAAAACACACCTCTAACTGAGGAATTCAAAACGGGTGAAAGGATGATAAATGGAATCCATTTACCACCACCGTACCACTCCCCAAACACACTTACTTTATGCCTATACCACCAATTTCCACCATTTCCATGGTGCCAAACGACCCCTTATATGTTATCATGTGTACAGTTATTGCATTTTGTGCTGGGCTTTCGCCCAAGCTTTGTCCAGACCTAGTGTTTTCGCACCCCTATTCTCCCACGTGAGTACTTTTCTTTTTTTTTCTTTGTTTCTTTATGTGTGTGTGTGTGTGTGTGGTGTGGTGTGGTGTGATGTAAACCTTAGGCTGCAAAAAATGAATTCTTCACTAAACTGTTGTATGACAGGTTTTGTTCAAGTTTTTCAAATTTATTCTTATTTTCACAGCAAAACCTGCTTAACTAGGTTCACTCATATTATTTTCATTTGTTTAAATAATCTAGACATTACTACCTTTCCAACTTTAGTTGGCTGTACTTAATTCTTTCACAAAATGGCAGGTTCTCCTTTGATCCTTCTGCAAAGTTGGGCCTTGATATTGCTTCGTGTCTTCTTACAAGGTATTCTTTATTTCACCCACATTTTCTCTTCCTAGCAGGAGTATTTTGTTTGGTGTTTCTTAAATTGGAGTCTGTTGAAGGTGTGCATGCATCATATACATTGCCTTACTGTGCCCTTGTTACCTAATTCCTAAAGCCGTGCTGATTGCAGGGCCCCGTTAGGAAATGATGCTGAAGGAAAAACGAAATATGTCATTCGCCCGTAAGTCTTCTGCTTAAATAATAGAATGCTGACCTGCAATTTTCTTTGCGTTAACTGCTTTGATAACAAATTTATGTGAGTCTTCAGTTCTCTTCACATGATCAGCCATACTCCATCAGTCATGACTAGTTCAATATGTGATGTAGATTGCCGTTCAAAACAACCACCTCTACCATATATAAAGCAAAGTAGCCATGAACAATTTTACCAATGACAACAATCTCTACTATATATAACAAAAGTAGCCATGGACAATTTTACCCATGCGATTAGTCTTCGGATAATCGTGAACTTTGGGTTTTAAGAGGACTCCCCCCCAACCTCTCCTTGCATTACACATGCCATACCCACTAATAAGAATAACAATAGCAATAATAACAATAAAAAGAATAATAATATTTGATGTACATTGACCAATAACCTATTGCATTGTCATGGTCCCGATGGTATGTGCAGTTTTGAATGTGTATATGTGTAATTTTGTATGCTCACTGATGATTGGGTAACTTCCCTGTTCTCCTTATTTTTCCTTCCCCTTTAATCAATTTTCATTTTGGGTACACATGATTGATCTTTTACATCCAGAAACATGGATATTAAAACAGGAATGCTGCCTGAGAATCTCAATGGTCTTCTGCCATTGTCCATCTGACTCCAATAAATTGAACATTCTGGTTGCAATTGACTGGATGCATCGATTGAATTGTACGGATTAATTTGTCAAATAGAGAGGAAATAACCATATTGTGATCCCTTCCTTTGTTAGGCTCCAAATCGTGATTATGCTAGTTTCAGGTTGGACCTGAAAGGAATGTAACCTCAATTTAAGGGTAATGAATCATAGAGATGGGATTGAACTGGAAACACAAGATCCAATTATTTACCAAATATTGATGAGATTGACCTGAAGGGAATGTAACCTCACCTCTAGATGCTCCAACGCGTCTTGATCAGATCCAATCATAGTAAGAAATTAAGAAATAACAGAAAATAATATCGAATCGCTCCACAAAAGGCCCTAGGGAGTCATACCAAAGGGTTTCTAGAAGAATCTCTCTTCTAATATTTGATTTCTTCTTCTCCTTCTTCTTCTTTTTGTTGTTTTTTATTGATAAATATCTTCTAAGGTTTGAATCCCATCACAGAAATAGAAATAAGAAAGATTAACTTTCTTAATTCAAAATCCCAATAATCTGTCCTTGATATATTAAAATTGTGGTGCTAATGTAATATTAGCTGGTTTCTTCCTTCCTACATCTCTGTTGTTTCCTCACTCATGCTGCCGGTGACCATTCCTTTTCTACTCGAGCTTGATAATATTTTAGACAAAAATGTTACATTATTGTTTTCGTAAACTAGATGATGGTTTTTAAGCTTTTCAATTTATTAAATATCACAAGATAATAGACTGTTAATTCTCCCAAAAAAAAAAAAAAGGAAAAAAAAAACAAGAAAAAGAAAGAGGACTGCCACTGTTCACCTTGCTCTTGTTGTACAGAAATCTAAAACATGAAGGTAAACTGTATTTGGTGTTAGTTCCTCTTGATAAATGTGGTATTTTGTGATTCCAAATCTTGAATTGAGGGTTATTTTACCAACCTATCACACCAATGCAGCCACATGGTATTGCATGGCCTGCCAGCTGTTGTATGGATGTGGACTAGAAAGGCCTTTTTTCATGTGAATCTAGAAGATAAGGATAGGGAGTTGGGTTGATGATTTTTTAGCCGTAGGGAGATAGTTCCTTATTATCCACGTGCCTAATGTTTTATGTTTTTTCTCTCTCTTCTAATGAATTACTGTTTCTGATAAAGAAAAAGATGCACAAGCCATTCTATAATCTTTTTGTTGTACTAATACTTTTCAGGTACACTCCTATATCAGATCCTGATTCTAAAGGATATTTTGATTTATTGATTAAGGTAAGCAATGTTTCATTGCTGATGGGGTTGCTTGTTTTTTGAGATTTTCTGTTTCAACTTGAACATTTTCGTATCCTTGCCTCAAAGCATTTTATCATCTTATTATTTTATTTTGTTATTATTTTTGTATCAGTTAGGTTTTCATGTATCCTGTGCTTTGAAATGTTTAAGATCAAGTTTATTTTGTCCCGTCGACATGACACATGTGATATCAATGAATGCGTGCACTTTGCATTGCTGATCATTCTGTGCCATAAAATGATGCAGGTTTATCCAGATGGAAAAATGAGTCAATATCTGGCAAGTTTGAAACCAGGCGATGTAGTAGAAGTAAAAGGGTAACCCCACTCTACTCCCACCACAATACCACACACATGCACTGGGGAGTAGCTTTTTTAATTCTACTCTCATATGTCAATGTATCACGTGTATGAGAGCTGTGTCGTTGATGTTCCATCCACACCCGAAATCCTGGCTTTCTGCTTATTAGGTGGACCACACATTAAAGGGAAATAAAAAATAAAAAAATTATGCTTAGAAAGAATTGGCAAACAGTCCACATTCTGTATGCCCACCTGATAGCCGGCTGTTCTGTCTTTCGGGCCACGGCATGCACATGGTGGACCAACCTGATTAGAGTCCAAATCTCCCACACACATGCCACATTAGGACATGTGGGAAAAGGATTTCGGATCCTCCTATTTTCTTGGCTGAGAAAGCAATCCGAACATGAGCTTTATTAGGCATGTTTGTCTGCTCGTGCAGGCCAATTGAGAAGCTCAGATATAGCCCCAATATGAAAAAGAACATTGGCATGGTAAGGGTGTTCCAGTTACCAGAACTAAAATCCTGTAATCCTCTATTGATGTCAAAATCAGCAAGCTTTCACATTTTTGAGATAGATTAGTGTTCCTCCCTCTGACGGATCTTCTTTATAATATCAAAGGGATGGTTTGATTTTTACATCTTTGATTTGAATATTTCATTAATCTGTGATGGCTTTGAAAAACTGTGCTTAGATTCTTCAATTGGTTATTCAACCATTCTTGTGACCTGAGCGGGCTCAAGAAACTGCCATGAAGCAAGTGTTATCACTTGTGAGAATGATCAACTTGATGATTGTATGAGATACTGGTACGACTGAGTGCACCTTTAGTAATCTTGACATTGGATTTTGAGTTCTATAATATTGCTCAACTGTCAGCGCTAATATTTTTAGGGCTAGGCTATGGTGTGGTTTTTTGCACACATTGTGTATACGTCCAGCAATCCAGAGCATACAAGTTGTGGGCACCACTGTGTATGGGCCTAACATTTGGACGGTCTGGATTGATGGACATTTGTTCCAAGTGTATGGTAGCTGAGTTCATCACCATCTAAAAGGAGGTGGCGAATGGAAACCACAGACTTGTTCATCTTTTTCATAAACACACCTGTCACAGGTGTATGTAATTCAACTTGATGCATGTACAAATGTCTACATACACCTCAGCATTATGCAATGTACAGAGATAAATGTTCTTCTAATGCCCCCACAAAAAGATGGGACTTTAGGGCAGAAAAACAAGCTATGTGTGTGAATCTCTCTCTCTCTCTCTCTCTCTCTCTCTCTCTCTCTCTCTCTCTCTGGGTGGGTGGGTGTATCTCCGTGTGCATGTGCGGGCGTGGGTGGGTGGGGAGAGTGAGAGATGCTCACAGCTAGTTAGAAATTTTAAATTCGTTCAACTAGTTGTGCGTTAAATAGTCTATTAAAAAAAAAAAAAAACTCTCTATGCAAATGTAATGCCCCTAAGAAACATCATGTACTAAAGTACATTGGGAACACGTGTGATGTGTCAATTATCCGACTTTCATCAAATAGAATCCACTAATGAGATGTTTTCTATGAAAAATTAGTAAATGATTTTCATCACTTGAGCCAAAATATGGATTGTTGGAATGCATTTTTAACAGCCCACTTTTCTCATAAAAGAATATCTTACTATTAATTAGAGAAAAATTATATTTTTTTTAGTCCTTCACATGCTTACCAGGTACATTACCTGATTAACGGACTGGATTTCTTACACATGTGGTGTATTGCCTGAATACATTGTGGGTGTAGAACTTCTAACATATGAATCTCTCATTAGTCCCTTCTCTTTCTCTCTCTCTCTCTCTCTCTCTCTCTCTCTCTCTCCTCTCTCTCTCTCTCTCTCTCTCTCTCTCTCTCTCCTCTCTCTCTCTCTCTCTCTCTCTCTCTCTCTCTCTCTCTCTCTCTCTCTCTCTCTCTCTCTCTCTCTCTCTCTCTCTCTCTCTCTCTCTCTTCCTTTGTATGGTGATGATGATGATGAGGTGTGTGGCCCACCTGGTGTGTTGGCCTGCCAGCTGTTGTATGGATGTGGACTAGAAAGGCCTTTTTTCATGTGAATCTAGAAGATAAGGATAGGGAGTTGGGTTGATGATTTTTTAGCCGTAGGGAGATAGTTCCTTATTATCCACGTGCCTAATGTTTTATGTTTTTTCTCTCTCTTCTAATGAATTACTGTTTCTGATAAAGAAAAAGATGCACAAGCCATTCTATAATCTTTTTGTTGTACTAATACTTTTCAGGTACACTCCTATATCAGATCCTGATTCTAAAGGATATTTTGATTTATTGATTAAGGTAAGCAATGTTTCATTGCTGATGGGGTTGCTTGTTTTTTGAGATTTTCTGTTTCAACTTGAACATTTTCGTATCCTTGCCTCAAAGCATTTTATCATCTTATTATTTTATTTTGTTATTATTTTTGTATCAGTTAGGTTTTCATGTATCCTGTGCTTTGAAATGTTTAAGATCAAGTTTATTTTGTCCCGTCGACATGACACATGTGATATCAATGTATGCGTGCACTTTGCATTGCTGATCATTCTGTGCCATAAAATGATGCAGGTTTATCCAGATGGAAAAATGAGTCAATATCTGGCAAGTTTGAAACCAGGCGATGTAGTAGAAGTAAAAGGGTAACCCCACTCCACTCCCACCACAATACCACACACATGCACTGGGGAGTAGCTTTTTTAATTCTACTCTCATATGTCAATGTATCACGTGTATGAGAGCTGTGTCGTTGATGTTCCATCCACACCCGAAATCCTGGCTTTCTGCTTATTAGGTGGACCACACATTAAAGGGAAATAAAAAATAAAAAAATTATGCTTAGAAAGAATTGGCAAACAGTCCACATTCTGTATGCCCACCTGATAGCCGGCTGTTCTGTCTTTCGGGCCACGGCATGCACATGGTGGACCAACCTGATTAGAGTCCAAATCTCCCACACACATGCCACATTAGGACATGTGGGAAAAGGATTTCGGATCCTCCTATTTTCTTGGCTGAGAAAGCAATCCGAACATGAGCTTTATTAGGCATGTTTGTCTGCTCGTGCAGGCCAATTGAGAAGCTCAGATATAGCCCCAATATGAAAAAGAACATTGGCATGGTAAGGGTGTTCCAGTTACCAGAACTAAAATCCTGTAATCCTCTATTGATGTCAAAATCAGCAAGCTTTCACATTTTTGAGATAGATTAGTGTTCCTCCCTCTGACGGATCTTCTTTATAATATCAAAGGGATGGTTTGATTTTTACATCTTTGATTTGAATATTTCATTAATCTGTGATGGCTTTGATAAACTGTGCTTAGATTCTTCAATTGGTTATTCAACCATTCTTGTGACCTGAGCGGGCTCAAGAAACTGCCATGAAGCAAGTGTTATCACTTGTGAGAATGATCAACTTGATGATTGTATGAGATACTGGTACGACTGAGTGCACCTTTAGTAATCTTGACATTGGATTTTGAGTTCTATAATATTGCTCAACTGTCAGCGCTAATATTTTTAGGGCTAGGCTATGGTGTGGTTTTTTGCACACATTGTGTATACGTCCAGCAATCCAGAGCATACAAGTTGTGGGCACCACTGTGTATGGGCCTAACATTTGGACTGTCTGGATTGATGGACATTTGTTCCAAGTGTATGGTAGCTGAGTTCATCACCATCTAAAAGGGGGTGGCGAATGGAAACCACAGACTTGTTCATCTTTTTCATAAACACACCTGTCACAGGTGTATGTAATTCAACTTGATGCATGTACAAATGTCTACATACACCTCAGCATTATGCAGTGTACAGAGATAACTGTTCTTCTAATGCCCCCACAAAAAGATGGGACTTTAGGGCAGAAAAACAAGCTATGTGTGTGAATCTCTCTCTCTCTCTCTCTCTCTCTGGGTGGGTGGGTGTATCTCTGTGTGCATGTGCGGGCGTGGGTGGGTGGGGAGAGTGAGAGATGCTCACAGCTAGTTAGAAATTTTAAATTCGTTCAACTAGTTGTGCGTTAAATAGTCTATTAAAAAAAAAAAAAAACTCTCTCTATGCAAATGTAATGCCCCTATGAAACATCATGTACTAAAGTACATTGGGAACACGTGTGATGTGTCAATTATCCAACTTTCATCAAATAGAATCCACTAATGAGATGTTTTCTATGAAAAATTAGTAAATGATTTTCATCACTTGAGCCAAAATATGGATTGTTGGAATGCATTTTTAACAGCCCACTTTTCTCATAAAAGAATATCTTACTATTAATTAGAGAAAAATTATATTTTTTTTAGTCCTTCACATGCTTACCAGGTACATTACCTGATTAACGGACTGGATTTCTTACACATGTGGTGTATTGCCTGAATACATTGTGGGTGTAGAACTTCTAACATATGAATCTCTCATTAGTCCCTTCTCATTTGAAAATGAGCCTCTCTCTCTCTCTCTCTCTCTCTCTCTCTCTCTCTCTCTCTCTCTCTCTCTCTCTCTCTCTCTCTCTCTCTCTCTCTCTCTCTCTCTCTCTCTCTCTCTTTCTCTTTCTCTCTCTCTCTCTCTCTCTCTCTCTCTCTCTCTCTCTCTCTCTCTCTCTCTCTCTCTCTCTCTCTCTCTCTCTCTCTCTCTCTCTCTCTCTCTCTCTCTCTCTCTCTCTCTCTCTCTCTCACTCTCTCTCTCTCTCTCTCTCTCTCTCTCTCTCTCTCTCTCTCTCTCTCTCTCTCTCTCTCTCTCTCTCTCTCTCTCTCTCTCTCTCTCTCTCTCTCTCTCTCTCTCTCTCTCTCTCTTCTCTCTCACACACACATACACATAAGGGTGGACATCTCTCTATGTGGCCTATGGGTGGGTGGGTGGGTGTATCTCCATGTGCATGTGTGGGCGTGGGTGGGTGGGGAGAGTGAGAGATGCTCACAGCTAGTTGGAAATTTTAAATTCGTTCAACTTGTTGTGCGTTAAATAGTCTATTTAAAAAAAAGAAAAAAAAAACTCTCTCTATGCAAATGTAATGCCCCTATGAAACATCATGTACTACTTAAGTACATTGGGAACACATGTGATGTGTCAATTATCCGACTTTCATCAAATAGAATCCACTAATTAGATGTTATCTATGAAAAATTAGTAAATGATTTTCATCACTAGAGCCAAAATATGGATTGTTGGAATGCATTTTTAACAGCCCACATTTCTCATAAAAGAATATCTTACTATTAATTAGAGAAAAATTATATTTTTTTTAGTCCTTCACATGCTTACTAGGTACATTACCTGATTAACGGACTGGATTTCTTACACATGTGGTGTATTGCTTGAATACATTGCGGGTGTAGAACTTCTAACATATGAATCTCTCATTAGTCCCTTCTCATTTGAAAATGAGCCTCTCTCTCTCTCTCTCTCTCTCTCTCTCTCTCTCTCTCTCTCTCTCTCTCTGCGTGGCCTCTGGGTGGGTGGGTGGGTGTATCTCCGTGTGCATGTGCGGGCGTGGGTGGGTGGGGAGAGTGAGAGATGCTCACAGCTAGTTGGAAATTTTAAATTCGTTCAACTAGTTGTGCATTAAATAGTCTATTAAAAAAAAAAACTCTCTCTATGCAAATGTTAATGCCCCTATGAAACATCATGTACTACTTAAGTACATTGGGAACACGTGTGATGTGTCAATTATCCGACTTTCATCAAATAGAATCCACTAATTAGATGTTCTATGAAAAATTAGTAAATGATTTTCATCACTAGAGCCAAAATATGGATTGTTGGAATGCATTTTTAACAGCCCACTTTTCTCATAAAAGAATATCTTACTATTAATTAGAGAAAATTTATATTTTTTTTAGTCCTTCACATGCTTACTAGGTACATTACCTAATTAACAGACTGGATTTCTTACACATGTGGTGTATTGCCTGAATACATTGCTGGTGTAGAACTTCTAACATATGAATCTCTCATTAGTCCCTTCTCATTTGAAAATGAGCCCCTCTCTCTCTCTCTCTCTCTCTCAACCAATTAGATTCTTTCAATGGATCATCTCTCTCTCTCTCTCTCTCTCTCTCTCTCTCTCTCTCTCTCTCTCTCTCTCACACACACACACACACACACACACACACACACACACCCCTCTCCTCCCACCTAAAAACCCTAGCAGCACATGAGTGCATGGGCATGAATCTGGGCCAGGGAATTCACATGGTTGGTCGATCTCCATCCAGATGACTGGCCTATGTTGTTCAATGTTCACAGCTGTGTCACATCTTACACGTGCCTTAGCATTTCTCCAAACAAATTATTTTGCTAGATAATGTATTCCAACAATGCTGCATCTTACTAGATAATGGTTTGGTAGGAATGTAGGCTCACAACATAACAAGTTGCTCTAGATACGTTGAAAGAATCTCCCTTGAAAGAATCTAATCAGATGTAGATATAGAGAGAGAGAGAGAGAGAGAGAGAGAGAGAGAGAGAGAGAGAGAGAGAGAGAGAGGAGGAGGAGGAGGAGGCTTGTTTTCAAATTAGAAGGGAGTAATGAGAGACTTATATGTTAACATTGTACACGTGTAATGTATTCGGGCAATGCACCACTTGTGCGGGCAATCCAGTCCGTTAATAAGATAGGGTACCTTGTAATCATGTGAAGGACTAAAAAGTATGATTTTTCTCTAATCGATAGCAAGATATTCTTTTACAAGAAAAGTGGGCTGTTAGAAATGCATTCAAACGGTTCAATTTCAACTCGTATGTGTGGCTTCAGTGATGAGAATCATTTACTAATTTTTGGTAGATAACATCTAATTAGTGAGCCCTATTTGATGAACAAGCTGGATCTTTGACACATGACTTAAGTAGGACATGATATTTCGTAGTCTCTCATGAGGGGGCATTGCATTTGCATAGAGAGTTTATTTTTAACAAAAAACTATTTAATGCACAATTAGGTGGACGAATTTGCAATGTCCAACTAGTTGTGTGTGAGCATTTCTCACATCCAGGTCTAGACTGCCCAGGACTGTATTGTGGTATTAGGGCAGAAAAACAAGATTGTATTGTATATTGTGGTATTAAGGTATAAAAATTACGTGCCGACACACATGCACACGCGCACGCGCGCACACACACAGTTTGAATCATGGCAACTTTCTTTGTTTTTATTTTAACTGAAACCATTGGAACGTAGAATCTGTCTGTGATTGCTGGCTTCTGTTACTGATTGGTGAAGTGCTATCACCCCTTTGGGCCACATGTTTTCCATTATGAATCTCTAAATCTCTAAGATATCGCTTATCTTTTGCATTTGGTATAAACCCTTCTATTTATAGAAACCTCAACCATGACCAGGCATCCTTTGTGCGACTCCAAAAACATGTAAAAATTGATCTTTTGAAGACACTAGGAAGGTTTTACTTTATATAATTAATTTTATCTTTTTTCAATAATTCCATTTAATTGTCAAAGGTTAAGTAAATTGTATAGCTTACTCCATTTTTTTAAATATTTATATTTGTATTTTATATTTTTTCCATTTACATGACTTCGTCTTGGGTTGGAAAGTATTGATTCAAGCATCATCTTCATGGTAGGGCTATCTGCTAACTTTTGCTAGAATTATGAGCTGCACATTGCTCTGGCAAGAAGTGCATACAAACCAAATATAACATAAATTAAATGCAAGCATGGCAGATCTAGTCCTGCCCATGATAGCAAGAAGAAAATATCGATGTGTTGATTCTAACTAAATATGTTAGCTAAATCTGTGGTTTGTATATCATCTGAAATTTTTTTTCCAAGTAATGAATGGCTTTTTGCAAAGAATGGTGAAAGCAAACTGATCTTGTTCGGAACATCTTGAAAAGCAACATGAGGGTCCAATATGTCATGGAAAGGAATGAAAAGTACAATGTTGAGTTCTTGTTTTTAATCGTCTTCCTTTTTCCTTTTTCTTTTGAAAGATAATGCAATTTATTAAAAGCCACAAAGGCAGCAAAAACACACCCAAAAAAAAAAAAAAAAACAGCTATTCCTTTCGCCCCAAATTGCCCAAAGAACAGCAAGAAGAGCTAGCTTCCACTGTGACAATCTCTCCTACCAATCCTAGCAGCGTGCCAAGACCGGAATAGGCCTTCGATGGAACAAAGCATCGCCCACTATGATCTTCCTTTTTTCTTTTGACCAAATTTTCTAAAATGATCACAAGCATGTCGATTCGTGTGAAGTGATTACCATTTGAAATATGTAATATTAAAATCCTACCTGCTCTGTGTATGACCAATTCAATCAAAATATGGACATGGAACTTCTATGGTTTTAGCCATGTTGTTCTGTATTGTCACCAGACTTGTTTTGAATATTGAGGTGTAATTATATCTATTATTTTTCCTTAATTGTGTATTTTACATTTAAATTGTGTATTTTCCTTAATTCTATGGTTTTCAATTTAATTCAATATGTTTACATGGATGTGTCAACATATCAGGTATACCTTGTTCTGTCCATAGAGTACTGTTACACATGGCGTGGGATTTTATCTTATATGTGGTGCTCAGATCTATGCTTCTGTCTCAGATTGCTGGTGGCACAGGTATCACACCAATGCTGCAGATTATCGAAGCTATTCTGAAGAACCCAGATGATGTCACTCAGGTATGGTCACATACTAATTTTAAAATTAGAGGCTATTATAATGTCGAATTTTTATATATACGAAGGAGATTTGCAAGAAATTGACCACAGGCACCGTCCTCATGGCTAGGTCCCATATACAGAGATGGGGTATCTCTGGCAGCTCATTTCTAACTAAGTTATCAGCTTGGCATTCGCTTCCCTATGTGTACATGGTGTGACCTCCCCCAAGATCTTGACAGAGTGCAGGATCTCCTTGAATGACTTCGCAATCGTCCATTAGATAGTGTTCGTTGGTAGCTCAGTGAACCACACTGAGAGAATCACCATCTATAATCTACCCAACATCCCATGGCCTGCACGATTCAGTCTCAGCCACTGGTGAGTTTGCCTCTTCAAGTTGGCCTCACAAAGGAAGGCAAGACTGCCTCCTGTTGGGTTGCCAAAAATGCCTAAATAAAGCACTGGCCGTCTGGCCCTGGACTGGCCTGACTGTTTGAATTTCTACATGATAACGTTGGCATCAACTGCAAAGCCCTGGATAGCCTGACTGTTCAAATTTGTAAATGATAATTAGTCTAATTTGGTGCAAAATTCATGATTAGTCAGTCTGATTTGGTACAAAACTCGTGAAATTTGGTGCAACCAAACACACCCGTAGATATGCTTTTCTATATTATATGCCTTCACGGTCAAGATATATATAAATATGCTTTAGTTATACAATTATATTCACATTCTAGCTTGTAATGTTTTTGAGGTTCCCCGAGTCAAACACCTTGCATCTATGTCCAAAACTGAGATGCATATCCTTGCATAGGGCATTTGGGTTCCTTTTAATTTACCAATGAAGGAGGTTTTATTACCAAGGAAAGAATTCCCATCCAAATATAGGGCCTAAAAACACCTTCCTGTTATGGGGAGTCTACTTCAGACTTTCCTGCTGTACAAATGTTATAGAATTCGAGGGGCAATGGCACAACTCGTTTGTCTTCTTTGACCCAATCCCCAAATCTCCATGGGTACAGGCATGATGAGTTCACCCAACTGACATCAGGGTTCCTCTAGTGAAGTTAGTTTCTCTGACTGAATTCATGCTTGTCAATATGCTCTCAGGTATCCTTGCTTTATGCTAACATATCCCCAGATGACATTCTACTAAAAGAGAAGCTTGACATGCTTGCAGCTAGCCATCCAAATCTGAAGGTAACTGTCATCTTTATGTGAAGACTATTTGTTGCAGAGTTTTTTTTTATTTATTTATTTTGCAGGAAAAAAAAAAAAAAAAGAAAAAAGAAAGAAAAAAGAAGAAAAAAAGAAAGAAAGAAAGAAAGAAAGAAAGAAAACTAACTATATTTTATTTTTCTCGTTGGTGAAAATACCAGATATTTTACACCGTCGACAATCCCTCAAAGAATTGGAGAGGGGGTAAGGGGTTCATATCAAAGGACATGATGTTGAAAGGCTTGCCACGTCCTAGTGAAGACACACTTATACTCGTGAGTTCTTTTGCCATCATCCCTTGCATATTTTTTAAATGTCTCGGCACTTCATGGCATCAAGTAATCTAAAACTTATTGAAAAACGTGATTGCTTAAGTGGTTGCATTTCTTTAGTTAGTAAAACACAAATCTACCTTTGTGGCCAATTGATTTGTCAGACAGCCAAATGATATTAGTCCACGATTGGAACTGTTTCGGCTTTGTCTAATGCGGGAACCCCCCGCCCCTTCACACACACACACAAAAAGTAAAATAAAATTGATAACATGGCCATTTTGGGCTGTTTGATGGAAATTGTATCGTTGCTTAATTTAGTATTTGCTTTCCATGCATTTGATGATGCTGCATGTTGTCAATACCAGGTGGCCTCAACATTTCCAGCAGAAAAATGGTTTGAGCATACTTCTAAACATGACATTTTGTAGACATGTCTTGAAAATTGGAGTTATAGTTCATTTATAATAGGGATCATTGATTCAATTTGATAAGATAACCAGAACATTGGCAACCATCATTATTTATGGAACTTGCCATACCATTGAAATTAGCATGGTTAAAATCTCTGCATGATTCAAATCCTATTGCTCAGTTCGAACACCATGGAAAGCAGCCTTTTTCCTTCTGTTGAGACATGAAACCGCACGGTTCACAAGAAAAAAAAAAAAAGAAGAAGAATGGCTTCGGGTTTCATTTTCTTAATGGTTTTAAAGATTTTCTTTATTAGGATTTGAAGGTTGTTCAAATGTAATTGGAGGTAATATAGACTATCTTCTTTTCCATGTCTAACTGATCTATATTCTCTATTTCTCTGCAAAGAAATGTAATGGAATATTCTAATTGACTAAAAGAGGTGATATATCTTTTATCTTTTACTAGGAAAAGGGTCATTTCACAATATTCCAACCTTTCATCTGTTGCTCCCTACCACAGGACACCCAGGAAAAATTAAATTAAAAAAGCGAACCATGGGTTAGACCTCTCTGCCCATTGAATGCTGATCCATCGAGCGGCTAAGATTCTGTGACCAGTGTGATTTCTGCTGAAAGGCCCAGAGGTGGATGCACTGGATTTTGCACATGGCACACTTATGGAGATAACATATAAACACATGACGACACCAGATCCATTCCCATCTTCTAAAGTAATGTATTATAAACAATAATAATAATAATAATAAACTTAAGTTTACAGTTGATAATTCCATCTGGATTTTACTACTATGATCAGATAAGTTCAACGAGCAATTGTTTTCAGGTATGTGGGCCCCCAGGAATGATGAAACACATCTCAGGTGACAAGGCAAAAGATCGGACCCAAGGCGAGGTAAAGAAAAACCTGGCATACATGTTTATAATTTCTCATAAGCAAGTTACCCAAAACCATTTATTGCTTACCGTGGTTATCCTTTAGAGGATTATGGCCTATTTGGATATAATATCATTCAAAAAAAAAAAAGGAACAGATTGCCAAACCGCACGATCTATATCTTGTGCAGACGGAAAACCAGATGCATGGTCTGCCAAGTTGTGGCAGCACATCATCTGCCCCGGCATGTATAGGCTCTGAACGTCATCATCATCGCATTCTGTTCCATCCTTGATGGATAGCCAAGACTTCCAAACTGACCATTCCCCGTTGTTGTTATATGCAGCTAACAGGGCTACTCAAGCAACTCGAATACACAGAGGATATGGTATATAAATTTTGACGTCAACAACGACTGTTTGAGATGCACGGTTGCTGAGGCTTCTTTTTTTTCCAGTTATTTGTACGCTGTTTTATGTTGCGAAACCGAAGAATTACTGCAACGTGATTTTCATGTTTTCAGTGAACAGAAACTAAAGTTCCTCAATCAAATAAAACGGAAATGTATTCCAGTCAAAATCACTACAACATCAAGTTACAAATGACTCATTTCAGTTTGGATTTTGAAGAGCTCTGCAATGGTTTGGCAATGGGTCTAGCTGGGCTACTTCTGACTACCTTCTTCGCGTCATACTTTATAGACGAGAAGGCACAGATCAATGCAAGTAACATTGTCGGGTAGACATAAACAGCTGTTTTCGGGTCTGTGTTTACAGGTTTCCCGAGAATGCCTTCCTTGACAAGGCCCCAGACTACCAAAAGCGTGCCGAACATTGTCATCCTCCCCGGTTTCATGAGACCCACAAAGGCACCAGCCACAGAGAAGTAGCTCCCTGCAAGAACCTGGTAAGAAAAGGCAAAATGATAAAGATTACCACTACATGAAGAGAAATGCAAAGGTTCCATTCCTTGTATGTATGCAAAAGGTGGCATGTGTGTGCATGATCCTGGTGGGTTATTAGGTAGGCCACACTGTATCTGTGCTGTCGCCCAAAAATCCAGGTTGGTCTCATAGTCTTTGCCACATGTGAGGCGTTTGATTTGAAATTTGTAGCCTTAGCAGGGCCTGGTTCGAAATATAGAATCAGTTGGAGAGCAATAAACGAGCAGTGAGGAGTGGAAAGTGGGGGTACCTCTAGGCGCTGAAGATCGGTGATTGCGGATGCATTCTTCACATCTGTGAGGTTATATATGGTTAGGATGTTATCCCACTGAGGGATGGTCATGTTTGAGATGAGACCATTTACGACGGCTCCGGGGTAGAGTAAGGCTTTCACTGCTGTCGTCGGGAAGATCTCACTTGCAAGTAACTGGGAAGAAGTCACCTCCACTGGTGTTGTACACATCCCAGATCTGCATGGGATCCTGAAGAAAGAAGAGACCAAAAAAAAAAAAAAAAATTTGAAATCTCATTGGCCAATCCATGCCAGAAAAATAACAATAAGAACTCGCAGGATTCATAGCGGATTCAAAGTGCATAGCATTCTGTATTGAATCTAAAGTACTAAGAATGCTGCATGGGTACTTCTTTAAATCAATGCATGACATGCGGAGATGTGGGTGACTAGATAGAAGTCTATAGCCTTAAAGCATGTTTGGATGCACAATGGTATTGAATTTCCGGGCGCCAAATTGTGATTACTTTCAAGTTGGATTTTAAGGGGATGTAATTGCAATTTCAGGGCTATTTCAAGGGCATGTTAAATCAATGCAAGTTGGATTATGAATGTTGGTGATTGTCAAATAAAAGATGCACTTCTTGGATGGACTTAAGATTCAATTTCTGATTGATGGGACTGTGGAAGGGGCATGTTTGGATGCATCATCATGTTGAATTGCATCTCCCTGGGCTCCAAATTGTAATTACATTCAAGTTGTAGGGGATGAAATTGCAATTTCAGGAAGACTTTCACAATTTAAATACCAGCAAGCATCACTTATTTTCAACCCTCTTGTTTAAAATGAATGTTCACAATTCAATTTATTTGTGCATCCAAACGCGGCTTTAACCACAAATTTGGGTTTCATCAACCAAACCTTCCCAAAACAGACTCAATTGTATGCATTTTTTTTATGTCCCAAGCATAAGGCAGGCCATTCGTCATTTTTTTTTTTCTCAGCCACCCATCAGCAGCAGCCCACATAGAAACCAACCAGCTGATTGTTGGGCCAGGGCACATAAACAGTGGGACCCACATGATGAACGCCTCGATCTCCCACTGCCGTGGGCCGAGGAGTAGGTATAGTTCACTTCCATGAGAGGACTCAAAAACCATTACATGGGTATCAATTGAAGTGTAGAAAATACCATTTTCATGGATTTCATTGGTGTTGTTAAAAACCACTAACATAGGCAGGCCCAGATCTTAGAAACAAGTACAAAAACTAGCTACAACTCATTGGATTTCAAAAAACACATGTGATGATATTTCAAGAGGAAGGAAACCCATATCTTAGAATCTATGGGAAAAAAATTAAAAATCCAAATCTCAATTCGCAGATGTAAGATTTCATTAGATAAATAAAACCCATATCTTAGAAAATGGAAAAAACAAGATTCTTGTAGTTTTGGATTTGCTGTTTGTACAGAGATCTATGTCAAAAGAAAAAAAAAAAAAGTGATTCATGAACAATGAAAAGATTTATGTGGGCATTGATAGATTCGAATGGGAAAATCACCTGAAGAGTGGGATCTGAAGGATGATGATGAAGAAATAGATTCGAGAGGCGAGGATAGGAAGATTGCTCAGCCATCCCTTTGAAGAAGCCATCGAGAGTGACGTTCCTTCTTTCTTCCTTGGCTGTCCTTATTTGGGAAAGCTTGAACAAAGTCCTTGATTTCGCTTTTTATTACGAAAATGCCGTATCTTTTCTATTTGAGAGATATAATGGCGATTTGCACGAGGAGAGATTGAAGAGGTGAATCGCAGCATGGTTAGAAATATGGAACGTGTGTGATAGATCCGATCCATTCATTTTATTTTTTTTCTGACCATAAAATTTCTTTATTTATACAAAACGTAAACCCACACATCATCTGAGCTATAGTTTCGTGATAGTAATAAATCACCAACAGCTTGTATTAAACATACCCGTGTGTTCCACCAAGTAAATTGGGTACTATACGTTTAAGAGCATGGAATAATCATGTTGATCACCATATGATGCATGGTTCGGATCTCTCACACGTGTTCTACGATGGTTTGTGGACTGCGAGTCACCTCTTCAACCTCTCCTCGCGGTTAAGCTTTTATGCATTTTTGTTTCCAGTGCAGGCTAGACTAAATCGCAAAACTGTGGCAGCTCTTGCTCTTCCCAGTTTGTGCATGCACGACAATCTGGGCCGTCGATCCTATGATCCATTGCCATTGAATCACAACCCAAGACTACAATGGTGGGAATCTTGGGTCTCAATCTATGATCATTAATCAAGGATTAAACTTATCCGATGGATGTTTAATGGATGGCTGAATTGAAAAAAACACAGTTAAACGGTTCTGATTCAATCAACAAATGTCCATTGATCAGGAACATTCAACCAACCTGATTTTTGTAAGATGGCTATGTATCAGCCATCTCACTGCCAGAGTATCAAGTAACTCCCCAACTATAAATTCTCCCCTTCTGCTATAATGTTATTGGTTTCTTTATAATCCACCTGTCTGATCAGTATGAGTTTCGGACCACACTGCATCTGAAATGGATACTACAATTTGAACGGTCTAGATTGTCATCATTGATGCCATGTGCACGAGCGAATGAGTTGCCACATTTTAAGTAGTTATGACAAACGCATTATAAAGAGTTCCATCATTGACTCGTCAGTCTTGTCGGTTTCCTCGCACGTCTTTGAACGTACGATTTCCAGTACGTTCCAGCTGTGTTGGACCACCCATGATGTTCCATTTCCATCCAAACCGTCCATCAGATGCGCCCACTATGTTAATCCCAGGTACCAAAAATAAATCTCATCTAAATATCTTGTATGCCACACCACATGGAACAAGGAAGAACGATGGGAAAGAAAGGACCGCCGGCCATATAGAAAATTCCAGATTGTGTGCCGTATCCAACATGATGTATATATACAATCCAATCCACTAATCAGACGCATCCCATCATGAATAAGGGATAATAAAATATTCAGGCCATTAAATAACTCATATGGACCACCCACGTTGATTTAGAGATTTTAAGTGTGATTTGAATTCTCATACAGTGCATGAGAACGTGCACCTGATTCACGGTTTGGATTGCACGCAAACACTAGGTAGGGCCCACCTTCAAAGTTTACTCGCGCGAGTTAGCAATTCCTGGGGTATACGAACAACGTTCGGCGAAGCTTCCTTTGTTTGGGGTCCTGAAAACTGTATGAGTGGGACCCATATTCTGGGGATCATGGTGGGCCATGTACTCCCACATTAAATGGACCACTGGGTTTCATTGTACATTTTCAATGGACGGTGAGGATTATCTGATGTGAGAAATATTAGGATGGCCCATCATGGTGGGTCCCGCCAAGTCAGCGGTTTGAACTAGACCGTTCCTGTATCTCTCATTAACCGTCTATTTGTAGACGCCAGATGATTGACTACAAGAGGTTTCGTTCCTTCATGTCATTGTTGCAAGTGTGGCATACGTGGATCAGATCTAAACCGTGTACCATGAGTTTGAATATTTATAGCCCCCCCAATCATACCTCTCTCTCCATAACCAACATAACTAATTATCTTTGATCGTTGGAGAAGATGGGAACACCAACTCTCCAGGGAGAACTGATCCTATGGACAATCGTATCACAGCTTGTGGTACATTGCCATCTTCCTCGCCAACACTCCACCTTTTTAGAAAATCAGAACCATGAAAATGATGGGCCCCACCATGAAGATTGTCATTCTCTAAAATCAAACTGATCCACTCACTAGGTGGGCCACTCTGTATGATGAGTGAAACCGTCTGTTATCTGCTGATTCCAACAGTATGGCCCACCTGATGAGCAAAGTGGCCTGAATTTGTTCCAAGGGATACTTCTGTCAACATGAAACGTCTCACACGTGTAGGGCATTTCAGCCATGGATGGGCCACGGCCAGAACTTAGGTCGATGAGAGAAAGTTGACCGCTTGATTTACGGAAGAAAAGCCAACCACATATTTTTGTAGGCCTCGTTCTGATTGAGTGGTATGGATGATCTGATTAGAGTAAGTGGGGCCTACCGAATGAGCGTTTTTGCTGCTACAAGCCCTTGGAACTCATGTGGAATTATAAGACCCTCTAACCTTGAGTTTGTACAATGAGGCCCATCTTTCGTTGATCCTGACTGTTGATTCAAATCCAATGGGACCCAACATGCATTGCATTTCTCATAAAAACAAGTTAGCGAAATGGATGGAGAGACTGGACATCACAAAAATATATGATGAGCAAGCTGGAGCTTGGGGCTTAAAGCCGTTCATAGGCCAGGCTCGGGCCAGGCAAAATCAAAATTTTAAATAGGCCCAGAACAGCTTTACGTGTACCATTGTGAGACGGTGCGATGGATCTGAAATGAGCTAAAGGCTTTATAGGTGACTAAGAACGGTTGAAAATGGCTAGCTGCCTTGAAAGCCACAACAGTCTGAAAAGAATGGGCCATGATGATCCAATGGTTAGATCTTCCGGTCTGACGATTAGAAGCGACTGAAATTAATGATGAATGGTCAAACGTTTTTCAAACGTAAACAAAAATCTCTCCCCTTCCATTAGATCCTCCATATAACATCTCCTCCATAGAATATTGTAAAACGCATCCACTATTTAATTATGCCAAAAAAAATTCACCTGTAACCCATTAGCACGTGATTTAGCATAGTGAAACGAAATAATCAAACTTTATTTTATTTTATTTTTCAATTTTCAGCATAGCCAACTTAATTTTTCCAATAATAGTATAGGGTGGATTTCTCATAAAACACCATAGTGATATTCTACCTAACTTTGTAGGAACTTTTGGCCCTTAATGTTTGCTGTCTCAATTAACTTCCTCCCGTTCGCGTGAAACTCCCCAAAATCTGAACTGTCCACATGATACAGCACCCATGAAACTCCTGGGGCTCAACTTTTATCTTGATCCAAAACAAAACTTTGATGGGCCATGGAGAAAGGAAACAATTTCCTCCCTTGATTTGTCAGAAATTCAGATCCTTTGATAGGTGGATTTGAAGAGAAGTCAGTAATGTATCCTACTCAATGAGAGAGAAGAGGTCCATTGATTTAGACGGTCAGGATATTCTGACAAAAAAAAAAAGTAATAGTGGCCATTCGAACTCCACAATGGCTGGGCCGGACCATTAAAGACATCTGCCACGTGTAACTGGAGGCACGAAAATGTTAGGATTGACCTGCTGAGGATGTTTTTTGGCCATGATCGATCCATGGTGGGGTGCAAATAACTGATGGTATGGATCATTGAACTATGGGTGGAGGATGCCCAAAATCTCTCCTCAGCAAGACAGTTGCAACCTTTCATGGGCGTGCGACATCCAAACCATCCAACAGGTTGGTCCGATCGTGAGGATCACCTTGTGCAAAAATCAAACACATCCACTCACTGAGTGGACCACAATTGTATTTTGTTATTTATCAATGGTTAGATATTGTTTTCTATGGTGAGGCTCACCTAATGAGGCTGAATTTTGCACGAGGCAATCCTTGTGGTGGGGCCAACCTTATGGAAGAGTCCATCCTGATATGTGGGCCCCATCATCATGTGGGAACTCTCTGAAGCGGTCCCTCTACAGTGTGGTTTGTAGGGTCCACCGTGATGTACGGACCACATCTAATCCATTCATAAGGTTCACCTCTTCATTTCACTATGTATTCTAGAAATGAGGCCGATCAGGTGGATCGCCAGGGAAAAGTTGGGAGGAGCATGGATGCCCACCATTAAATCATTCCAGACGGTGTGGGTCTTGTTTTGTACATGATATCCACTACAGGATGCGGATTGCCTGCGAATCCCGACCGCAGGGAAGCTAGGTGGGCCCACGTGATGTTTGTGAGAAATCCCCCTCGTGCATCTGTTTTGCCACGTCATGTTATAACAATGAGCCCTGAAATGAGGATTGGTTTTTAGTTAAACCATTGACAATGACAATGATCTTACATAAACATCGAGGTGGACCTTAGAAAGGTTCCAACGGTGTGTATTTCCCTCCTCACTTTTTCTTTATCACGTGACCTACCTAAAAGTTTAGATTTCTTCATTTTTGGGCTCCTATCCTAATATGACATGGTAAAACCTTAGTTGTTGAGATTTGTGGTTTTTTGAAAAAATATTTCAAATATTTCAAAATTTTGAGATTTTACCGTCAAAACAATTTTTAAAAAATTTAAATGGAAAAGTGTGGTGTGTACTTTTATCCCACATCGAAAATGATAGGAGAAGATTTGGGGTTTATATGTAAATGTGTGTGCTATTCTTACTTCGAGCTTTGAAGATTGAGATGCTTGGGTTACGTACGCAGTGGAACACTCGCACGCACGCGGTCATAGGGGTGGGCAGCGTGGTTGTAGTAGCGTTAGTTAGCGCACTTTACACTTCGCATAGTGGTCGCTCCCTCGCAACCTTATGCGTATCGTCGCGAGACAGTGCGATGGATCTGAAATGAGCCAAGGCTTTATAAGCGACTGAGAACGGTGCTCTGAACGATTGATGGCCACCAAGCAAAAAACAATTCACTTGTAACTCATCGGCACGTGATTTAGCCTAGCGAAACGAAATAATTGAACTTTATTTCATTTTATATTTCATTTTTTAGTATATCTAACTTAATTTTTCCAATAAGAGTACAGGGTGGATTTCTCATAAAACACCATAGTGATATTCTACCTAACTTTGCAGGAACTTTAGGTCCTCGATTTTTGCTGTCTCAATTAGCTTCCTCCCGTTCACGTGAAACTCCCCAAAATCTGAACTGTCCACACAATACAACACCCCATGAAACTCCCTGGGCCCTTCTTTTACCTTGATTCAAAACAAAACTTTGATGGGCAATGGAAAAAGGAAACAATTTTCTCCCTTGATCTGTCTCTCTCTTTTACCATGGCCCACCAAAGTTTTAGATCAGGGTAAAAGTTGGGCCCTGGGAGTTTCATGAGGTGTTGTATCAAGTGAATGATTCAGATTTTGGGCTCGTATAATGGGAGATGAGTTCTGAAAATGTTATCATTGTTCTCGTGAGAATTGGTGGAGGTGAGCTGTGCGGGCCCCACCATGATCTGTGTTGAACATCGACACTGTGTATTAGATGGGTAAAATATAACAGCACTTGGTGGGGCCCACCTGAAATTTGGATGCGTCTGAAAGTTGGTTTGACCCCTCATTCAAGTGGGACACACGTAATGGATGGGCTGGATTTGTGAACCACATCTCGGTGGGCCCAAAAAATGAATATGAATGTTTTAATGGGAGGGTAACCCCTCTCAACTTTTCTATGCGGTGTGGCTCACACAAGTGATGGATTTACTTGATTTTTAAGATCGAGGCCCACCATGGATTGGTGCATCTAACTGATGGGGTAGATGTTTGACATGCATCACGGTCCACACAGCTTGACCTCATGGGAAGTTCCCAAGAGTTATTTTCATTTCATTATAATATATAAAAATAATATATAAATATAATATATATATATATATATATATATATATATATATATATATATATCCGAATGCTCAACTGCGCACCAGTTTATATGGAACTCATGCGAATTTTTTTGAGAACTCATCATACATGATGTGACTCCAAAATCTGAACAGTCTATGTGAAGCAGAACCTCATGAAATATATATATATATATATACACACACACACTATACGCTCAACCTTACCGGAGCATTATGTAAGGTCGAGTGGTGGCAGTACGCTGGGCGTCGGATATGGGTTTTTTAAACCAACGGCTGAATATTAGCGTGGATTGAAATAAGAAAACTGGTTTCACCGGTTATTGAGAAGCCGAGCACATACACGGCCATATAAAAGGGTGTTTTTCCCTCGCCGTCCAGCCCTCTCTCTCCCTAAACTTCTACAAGCAGCCCTGTCTCCCTCAATCCCTACCACCAAACGCCCCTATGCAGCCTCTCTCTCTCTCTCTCTCTCTCTCTCTCTCTCTCTCTCTCTCTCTCTCAATGCAACCCTGGGCGTGCAAACCTGTCTCTCCCTTCTTCAATCCCTCCTTCAAGGAAGAAACCATAGCATGGGTCCGGATCTGGATCTGGATCTGAATTCAACAGTTCTGGCTCGGGATTAAGACATGGTCTAGGATCAGGAAGCGATTATGGGTCAGGCTATGGTGAGGGTTCAGGATCTGGCTCAGGGTACAAATATGGGTTTGGGTCTGGGTCTGGATCTGGATGCGGATCCAGGTAATTTTTATTTTTTTTGTGAAGATTATGATTTTCAGTGTTGGATTGGTAACATTGTGCAAGTAGCATTTGAGCAACGTAATCATATTTTTTTTTGTTGGTTTTTTTTTTGTTTTTTTTTTCTTTTTTTGAAATGGATATTTATGTTCTCAAATAGTTGAATTGTGTTTAGTGTCTTAATGGACAGATTGGAAAATTTAATGGAATCTAGAGTTTCAACAACATCTTAGTAATTCCTATTGGTATGATGTTAAGTTCTATTACTATTGTTATTATTGTTTTGTTTTTAATTGAAATAGAATAGTTATTGCTATAAAAACGGATTTTTATTTTTTTTTTTTTTTTATTTTTTGTTTTTTGTTTTTCTTTATGCTTCAAATGATTAATTGGTACCTTGAAACCCCTTGGGGCCAAATTTTACTTTGATCCAAAACTTTGGTGGGCCATGAAAAATGAAAACGGTTTCCTCCCTTGATTTGCATTTCTCTTTGCTATGGCCCACCAGAATTTTAGATCATGGTGAAAATTTGTCCCTTGGAGCTTCATGGGATTCTGCATTATATGGACGGTTCAAATTAGACGCTCGTGACACGTGTGCAAAAGTACACACACGCGTAGGGGAGCATGACACACACTCTCTCTCTCTCTCTCTCTCTCTCTCTCTCTCTCTCTCTCTCTCTCTCTCTATATATATATATATATATATATATATATATATATATATATATGGGAAAAGGTACTATGCGCTCAACCTCAGGATAAGCTCCCGTGAGGTCGAGCTGTGTGGGCCTTACCGTGATGCGTGTCAACCATCAACACCGTGCATTTGATGAGTCCCGTCTAAATTATGGGATATCCCAAAAATCAGCCGTATACGGAACTCAGGTGGGCCATACCATCTAAAATCATGTGAAGACACCGTTAAAACATATAAAAGCACTTGGTGGGGCCCACCTGAGTTTTTAATGCTGCTGAAACTTGGTCTGAACCCTCATCCAAGTGGGGCACACATAATGGATGGGCTGGATTTGCAAACCACATCTCAGTGAGCCTAAAAAATGATTATGAATGTTTTAATGGTGCACGGCCCCTCCCCACTTCTATATGTGGTGTGGCCCACACAAGTCACAGATTGACTTTATTTTTGAGACCAAGGCCCGCGATGGAATGGTGCATCTGACTGATGGGGTCGATGTTCGAAATGCATCACGGTGGAGCCCACACAACTCAACCTCATGGGACGGACTCGTGAGGTCGAGCGCATAGTACCTTTTCCCTATATATATATATATATATATATATATATATATATATATATATATATATATATATATATATATATCATTAGAAATAAGGTTATAAAATAAGGAATTTTTGGATTTTCTTTGGGTTTTGGGGTTTTTTAGCTGCAATCCTCTAAAATTGTTGTTGTTTTTCCGATCAATCGACGCCAAGTAGTAATTGAACGTGAGTTTACATTAAACTTTGATTTTATAAATCCAAAATCTTTTTCTTTTATTCTAATCAAATTCCATTTGAAATTTATGTAAGGTTTTAAGGATTTCATTGGATTTTAGGTTTTACTTATAGTTAGAACACAAAATCAATTTCATAAGGACTATTCTTTTAAGTTGGCTTCTATCACGCATTGATAGTTTTTAGTTGGTGAAATTTAATTTAATTTATATTTATGAATTATGAATATTATCTTATTATGAATTTCATGATATTTGTGTTATTTGATGACATGATTTTGAGTTGTTTGAGTTATTCATCATATGGATTGGAATTTTTTTATATAAAAATATGAAATTAATATGTTAGGTGTTTGATTAAATGAGTGAGTGAGATTTTCAATTAAAATTTATCAATTTATGCATATGAGCATGTTTAGAATATTCTAAACTTACTTTGTTGGGGATTAGCATCTAGAAACTATGGGTATTATGAATGCCTAATTTTGATTTGGCAGTAAATAACATGTTTGATTGATTAAAGCATAATTAAGCTGACCAACTATAGCCTTGGCTACTCGTGCGTTGCTTTGCACCCAAGGCTAGTATAGTCCATGTTCTTTTAATTCATCAAATTTATATAATCCAAGAATAATCACTAATTGGTGAATGTTGTCACATGTTCAACTTAATCCAATTTACCTAGATTACCATTGACGAATAGTCATCATTCATGATTGTTAATAAATACGGTTTAACGTGCTACTCATTACAACTCATGAGTCAAGCATGGTGGTATGGGATACTGTGTCTGTATTGTCTCTGACATGTGTAAGTGAGCGAACTTTATAATAACTCTTGAGTACCGATGGAGGAGACGAGCCTACCATCATCGATCTATATTAACGACCCATGATTATATGAGAATATGTTTTGGGTTAATGCCAAAACCAATAAAATTTTATAGTTGATGACCAGAATGGTTTAAGGACCCTGATGACAAGCTTTGTGGTTCATGTGTAATTGACTTGCAAAAAAATTATGGTAATCTGGCCTCACTAATATTGCTTCTTGAATACATAATAATATAAGTTGAACAATCATGCATTAATATGCATAGGTACTTACAAGTGTCTGAGTGCATGGTTGCTCCACGAAGACTAGTGGTGAACTATACCCTAGCATATTGTGTGAGGCAAGAGGCTCACTTCACAGTAGGTGAGAAAGCCCCACATTTATATTGTTTGGACTATGCATTTGTGCATTGCATACATGCATTAAACAAGTAGAATATGACTTGCTTAACTGCTCTACTTTATTACCTGAATTTGATCATGTTGATATTATGTTTTTACCTAGGAAATGATAACATTGAGTTGATCACTCGCGAAATGATAACATTGAGTTGATCACTCACTCCCTTTTAGGATGGTGTTTTAAAATACCAACTAAATGCTGGTGACGCATGTACTAATGGAACAGTCGGAAATGATGAAGAAGTGGTGGACCATATTTCTAGTGGGTCATTCTATCAGTTTGTTGATGATTAGCTGTATGTTGTTACGTATTTGTTTCTATTTTATCATTTTAGATACCAGTGGGTGACAGACTTAGACTTTTATTTCCGGACATGTATATATTGAGTCTCTAATTTGAGTAAATCCTGTTGGTTGCATGGGTCGCACACTTATCTTCTAGTTGATACATGCATACAAGATTAAGATTGATTTTCTTTATACCATAATTTGATACCTTATAAATTTATGTCATTAAATTAATCATTTACATTAAAAGGTAATATCAAGAGATTTGAAAATTTTGATTATATCCGATTCCTTAATTTCCAAGTGTTACATCCAAGCCAGAGATAGACCACGCTACAAGAAACATTGTGGATTGAATGCTTACCATGAAAAACTTTTGAGGGTTATTAAAGTTTTTGATTAAGCTTATATTTGTGTTTTCCCTTCATCCAAACTTGCGTGGCCATATCAACAAGTTGGATGAAAATAAGCATTACAGCGGGCTTTAGGAAGTTTTTAATGGTGAACATCCGATCAAGACTGTTTTCCTATGTGGTCCATTTGAGATTTGAATCTACCTCATTTTTGGGCTCATGCCCTAATCTAATCTGAAAAAATGGATGGACGGCGTGGATAAAACAGACATATCATGATGGGACCCACGGACCTTTGACACCAGCTAGCTAGCTGGTGTTGGGGTCATAGCCAAACTGTATAGGTTTCCAGTATGATCTTACATGATGTGGCTAACCTGAATTTTAGATTAGCTAGATTGTTAGGTTCCAAGGAGAACATGAAGGGGCTCCCACAATGGACACATCGGATGTTTATGCATGCATCACGGTGGGCCCCACCCCCACACACCAGGTTGCATAGTAGTTGGAAACAGCTAAAAGAAAATTTGAAATTTTAACTTCGAATGCTGACCGGGTTGGCACGCTTGTTACCTAAACCGAGGAATGCTCACCTACGCACCTTCTTACGTAGGCACCCATGAGCACCTTTCACACGTGTCATGAAAACGAAATCTGAACGGTCCACGTGATGCATCACCCCTTGAAATTTTACGGGCCCAATTTCCAGCCTGATCCAAAATTTAGTGGGCAATAGCAAAGAGAAATGAAATTCAACGGTGGAAATTATTATTTTTATCTACCTCAACAGAGTTTTGTATCAAGCTGAAAGTGGGCAATAGCAAATAGAAGGTGCGTAGGTGAGCATTACCCTACATAAACCTTTCCATATTAGAATTTCTAAATAATTGCAGTTATAGAATATGAAATTATAAATATAAAAATACTGTAGATTGGAAGAAGACGCCATCAAGCCATGTGGAGATATGGACGGTCGAAGGTAATTATTTAGACTTGTGGGGCCCACCTTAGTGTGTTTGGCATCCAGCTCATTCAAAGGGACAGGGTCGCCTCATTGTGGAAATGGGAAGTCCAAGAGATCATGCCAACTGACCATCATGTGAGCCATGATGTGAATTTGGATGTTTTTATGAGCTGGCCAATTGATTTTTAGGTGAGCCCAGTTGATGATTGGATAAGATCATCCCATCATCATGGTTTATGAACGGTTGGATGGTATAGACATAACAAGGTGGGCATTTCAGAGGCAGGTAAATGGATTTTACATGTGTATAAGTGAGGCGTGGCTTCTATGGATCCCTGACTTTAGGGACTGCTGTGATGTATATGCCTTATATCCACACCGTTCATCAACTTTGAAAGCTTATTTTAGAGAATGACTAAAAAATAAAGCAGATACAAATCTGATGTGAAACACAGAATAAGAAACAATGGTGATTGATTATTAAAAACTTTGTGTGCCACAAAAGTTTTGGATCAAGCTGATATTGGTGTAGCCCCTTCATTGAGGTCTTTGTGACCTTATCACATTCCCGTGGCCCCAAGAAGTTTTTAATGGTGAGGATTCAATCATCACTGTTTCCTGTGGTGTGGTCCTCCTAAGATTTAGATGTGCTTGGTTTTTTATATCATCTCCTAAAATAAGTTGTCAAAATGGATGGACGGCATGTAATGTACATACATCAAGGTTGGCCTCACAGTTGGGGATCCTCCAAAACCGTCCCCTATATACGTGTACAATGGTGTAGAGAAGCCGTAACACTAGCATCAGATGGACAGGCGTGGAAGTAGATAGTACAAAAGTACCATGGCTCACATATTGGTGCGTGGGCCCTACTATGGATGGTTCAGGTCTCGAAAATCGTTTATATTGAATAACTCGTATTGGTGCGTGAGGCCTAGTATGGATGGTGCAGGTCTCAAACATCATTTATATTGAATAACTCAATTAATCCAATCTGCAGTTAAAGTTAACGTTGGAAAATAAAAACAATCATGTAACAGGACCAACAGAAAAAGATTAAAAACTTTTTTTTTTTTTTAAAGCAATATTTTTTATCACCTGTGAAATGGTCAATTAGTGAATGACATGTATTATTGCATAAAGAGTTGAGAAAATATTTGGAGTACTTTTTATGAAAGCACAGTTAGTACTATGCTGGATAGTACACGTCATTTGATGATAGGGCATTGCCGAAAAAACTCAAAGTAAAATGACAAAAAGCAGTCGAGAAAAGAGAAATAGCTAGGAGAATATAAAGAGGTATTAGAATCTAAAAGACTAACCTGACAACGATTCAGTTCTTTGAAGTAAATAACAGAAACAGTTGCAAAGTATTTGCATAGTGGAAAAGTTTATAAATAAAAGAAGAAATTAACAGAATAAATTGTCTCACACCAACCAAACAAACAAATCAATCAATCTTTCTTTATCATAGCTTTAGTTTTATCTTAGGAGTAACGATAATCTCTAGTTGTAATTCAAATTTATGCTCTCTCGCTAAACTAGTTTCATTTTAATACAAGCAGCTCTTCATTTAGAAATATTCCTTATCGTCTTGGTTTGTAATCGATTGCAAGTATTTCTTTTTCTGTGTGATTGTTTTTTATTACTTGGTATACCAAATGTTTTTTCATACTGAAGGCAAAGTGTAACCTATTTTCAGAGGAAGAACCCCACCCTTCAATAAGTCACCTGATCATCTTGAAACAATTGTATGTGAGTAGATGAATAGTCGATCGATCTTCTCAAGTCTTGGTCATATATGATCACATTCGACGTATCTGCCTATATTGGTGCTTTGGGTCAAAGTTGTTCGAATTGAATCGAGCCGCAAAATCAATTCTGCCATGCTGACACACACCACATGTGACAAAAAATAAGCCGAGAGACATTTTTGGCACCCCCGATGGAACTTCAAGCTACTAAGTTGTCATTAATATTTATTGTGCATCGATCATGCAAAGAACCAACAATTTTTGGCATGCCTAGTGGGATTAAAAATTAGTAAGTTGTAATAAATATTTATTGTGCATCGATACAATATGAGCTGAAGAGGTCGCAACACTTCTGGTGCCAATGAACTTCCTACACAAGAGGAGGAAATGCAGGTGCAACTAGTGCCTGAGATGTTGCTAAATCCAACACCCAATCTTTTAAATTAGGATAGGGCATCTTCATCTCGAACTGGTATTCTTGAGATAATATTGGTTAGACCACGCAATATGTAAATGATGATTTAGCATATTGTAGAACTCACAAGCTCAGGCCGAGCAATCCCGAATTCAAGCTGAATACTTCAATAGGTGGATGACCAGTTAGATTGAAAGCTTGAATCGTATGATAGTCATTTTCGCTGAAAGAGCACCAATTGTGCTTCAACATAGTACTCAAATGACTTTGACTCAACAAATTGTTGAGATAAGCTCTATTGAAAACTTGACGCTAGCACAACCAGTCCCAACAGAACATCTCTTTCAACAGAACACATATCCTACTCCAATATAAGAAGTATTGTGTATTCCCCAACCTGTTGAGGTCATACGACTTGAACATGAGAATATAAATTTTGTTCATGAGGTTAGGAATCAAGGAATACCTGGGGAGCAAACATTTCTTAGGAATATCCCTTACAATGGGGAACAATATTCAATAGGCCCTAAGCCACCTCTAATGGTTGAGCCTTGCTATGTGGACCTTGACCAAATTTTGCAACTGATCCAAGAGGTGGCTGGTCAAGTTTTTTGTTGAACTACCACTCTCTTCTATATAAACCATATCCTGAATAGATTGACCGACAATATCTATTACCGAGAAATTATTGACCGGATTTTACATTATTCACTGGTAACACTGGTCAATCAATCATAAAACACATAAGTCGATTTACCATGTAGTATGAAGAAGTGATCAATAATGATTATCACAATTTGTAATTGTTTGGCCATTCCTTAACAATAGTGGCTTTCGCATCGTCCTCTAACCTATTGTCAAATTCTATTTAAAACTGTCAAGAAATGGAAGAGAAGTATCACACACAATTCTTTTACAAGGATAATGGAATTTCTATGGTCGACCTTACACGTTTCTAACAGTTTTCAAGAAAATTGGTCGAAAATTATATTGCTCAGTTTAAAAGAGATAAAGGCCGATGCAAAGTGGTCATGACTAAGGCCGAATTTGTACAATTGGCCCAAAACAATCTGGAATTTAAACTCCGTAAAAAAAATTTCAGAATGGAATTTGCTGATCTTTACGATTTAATTAAAAAAAATCCTGATACGAAGCTTTCTTCAAGAAGGAATGAAGTAGAAGAATTTGTCAATCGGAACATACAATTATTACCCTAATTGCAATGTGGTAGTGTTTAAGGTAGTGGCTAAATACCCATTTATTTACTCGACATTGGTTAAAGCAGAATCGGTCACGTCGGCCATGCAAAAAGATTAAAAAGACATACATTTTATATTATCCGGGCCGATGAAATCTTTGATATCATACTACCTCGAAAGTTCATTAAAATTCTCATTAAACATCAGATACCGACATCGAAAAAAATGGAATACTGCAAATAGCATGAAACTTAATCTCATTCTACTAATAAATGTATTATTTTAAAAAATATTATCCAAGACAATATTAACTGAGAGTTGCTGAAATTTTGTGAAAAGGAAAAAGAGGCAATGCTGATCGACACCGAACTGTTTCCATCAAGCATGGAGATTAATATGGCCATGATCGATCATTAGAAATTGGCTCAACTATAATGAAAAATTAACCTTGGATCAAGTAATAACCAAGTTCCGGGACAACAACCTAGAAAGGGATCCAAGATGACATGATGGGCGGTCATGAGTACTAAAACACAGTCAAAAGTAGTATCACCTACTTACTGCAAACCACATTTATGCGACCAATGCGCAGGACCAATTTGGTTGACCAGATAGTTTCCTCGGCCAAACCAAGAAAATGACTGAACCAAACCATGCTTGAGGAGGAAAATGAAAATAGGTAGAATCTTGTTAGCATCCTATTAACTACCCTTGACCGATTCCAATAATAGGACGAAGGATGGTTAAACCTCTCCCTACTTAGGAAGGAATCAAGGGTTAGGCACCCTAAGTTTCCAACCACACATGAATGAATGACTCACACATAAAAATGGCGTTGGCAAAGGCAACAAGTTGCCAAGATTTGAGAAAGGTGGATGTAGAGAACAAAAATCAGAAAATAGTAATGCGGGTGATGTAATCACAGTCGATGCCGAGGATTCTGCCACTAGAGGATGAACATATAATTGTGAACATGGTAGACTTGACTATGGAGTCTTGTCCTCACAAGTTGGTCAAGAATAATCAACAACCTAACAAGGAAGGTACTGACATTAACAGATTGGCTGAGTACTTTAGTGACGAATGCATTTCGGGTGATGATATATTGATCGAGGAAATATTGGCAAAAGCAAAAATCGCTAAAAGAAATTTTACCGAATACCAAGAAAAAAGAAAAAACCTCGGTCAACAGTATAAAAGAATGATCGAATTTGAAAATGTATGGGAGGGGCAATGTCCGAATTCGATGATATAGTTTGGATCATTTCCACATGTTGTTTTATATTGTAATATGGTGCTTACTCTACCATTGAGCTTTCGAGCTAAACCAACACAACTAAGTAAGATGGAAGAGACATGGAAGAACTTAGTCATCCCATAATTATATAGCATAGTTCCTTTGATTTTGAGGATAGAACCAGGAATGTGTCGACTATTACAGTCAAGCTAAGCATACCGTCCGAGAAAATAGTGATAAAGATACACACTAATACTATGACTTAACATCTGAAACAGTTATACATCTCTGTCTATTTAGAGGGGTGTCCGATTACCAAAGTTTTAGTTGACAATGGAACGACTGTGAATATTCTTTCAATCAGAATGATAGCCAAATTAGAAAAAAACTTTTAATGATCTAATTCCAATTGAAGTTACGGTCAATAATTTTGCCAGAGGAGTGACACAAGCACATAGTGTCCTATCGATCAACTTAATGGTGGGATCAAAAAAGGTGTTGACAGCATTTCTTATGGTCGACATTTAATCAAATTATAATGTCTTATTGCGGAGATATTTGATACATTGTTTCTTATGTATACAATCATCTTTGCATCAATTCATAATTTTTTGAAATTAAGATAAAGTCGACTTGGTGTTGGCCAACGACAGACTATTGTTAATCATATCCAATGCAGACAAGGCCTGTTTTTATGGGGACAAACTTGGGTCAATACATTTTATTAGAATGAATAAGTATGAACGTCCAACTGATATAAATGCCAGAACCAATCCAAATAGCATAATGCAAGATATTGCTATTATTCTATGATTAAAAAATGATTTACCGAATGCTATAGTACCCTATCAGCCTACTCCACGCTACACTGTTGAAAAAGTCTTGTGATAAGTCGTCAACACTTGAGGGAAGCTGGGTTGGGATCACAACCAAGATAAAGCAACTTTAAAAATGTCTAAAAAAGTATAATGGCGGATGTTTCATCGACATGGTTGAATTTATAATACCGGCCGATGATATAAACGAGAATAGTGTATACTGGAAGGATCTCAACTAAGCCCTACAAAAGTTGGACGACTCTAGGCTCATGTTTATGATTATCCTCTTAAAATACACTTATAGTAGGAACAAAACCCTAAACCTACTTTTATCAAATATTTTATTGAAGCAACAAGTTAGGGTATAACTCACTAATTTAGTCAAAAAAAAAAAAAAAAACGTTCTGTTTCACGTTGAACTATCATCAGATTCCTAAAAATAATAATTACGTGTAAATAAAATCCATGAATCCGGATGGCGCGAGAAACGATCCTTCCTAGCTCAGGAGTGGCCGAGGGAGTGCGTTAGGGGCGTCAAAACAGATGGCTATAGAAGGGCAAGGCTTCTGTGGATACTAACTGCAGGTTCCACTATGATGTATGTCTTATATCCACGCCGTTAATCTCTTTAGCTGGATCATTTTAAAGATACGCATTAAAAAATTACAGTAAATCCAAATTTCAGGTGGACCACACCACAGGAAATAATGGTAATTGACCAGATCCAAATTGCAGGTGGACCACACCACAGAAAACAGTGGCGATTGAATGCCCACCCTTAAAAACTTCTTGTGGCTACCCAAATATTTATTTGTCATCCACCCTATTGATAAAGTCATAAAAACATGGATAAGGACCACACAAATATCAGCTCGATATAAAACATTTGTGGCCCTTGAGAAGTTTTTAATGGTGTTCGCCATTGTTTCTCATCGTTTGGTCCACATTGAAAGCTAGATCTCCTGCATTTTCGGATCGTACCCTAAACTGATCCTGCGAAACAGATGGACGGCATGGATATAAGACACGTACATCACGGTGGCCACACAGGTATCCGCCGACCTCGTGAATTAAGGGATCCACTGAAGTCGCGTTCGCTGTATCGTAACAAAGCTCGTGGTGACACGTGGCAGACATTTGTCCGAAGGCGATACCTCATGACTTGCTTGCCCTAACCCTATTCCATTCGGTAGAAGATTACCTGCGCGCCGCCCTCAACCAAGGCGGTGCGGCCGTTGCCGTAGGGCCCACTTTGAGGTATTTATTCTATATCCACACCGTCCATCCGTTTTAAAAGATAATTTTAGTGTATGAACTAAAAAATGAAGAAAATACAAAGCTCAGGTAGACCATACTATGCGAAAAAGTGGTGATTGATCGTTAATGGGCCATATAAGTTTTGAATTTAGCTGATATTTATCTTTTCCCTTCATCCAGGTTCATGTGACCTTATCAATAGGTTGGATGGAAAATAAATATTACAGAAGTATTACGGTGGGACTTAGGAAAATTTAAATGGTAGGACATTCATTTACCACGGTTTCTTATATTACGGTCCACGTTAGATTTGGATTTTCTTAATTTTTGGATTCATGCCTTGAAATGATACGTAAAAACGGTTGGACGGCATGGATATACAATACATATATTAAGATGGGCCCACGGTGAGTGAGGACTGCACCGTCTTGGGTGAGGCGGGGCGGCACCGATTCTGCTCCCCATTCCTAAAATCTCATTGCGGGCAATTTCTCGCCGAGTGAATTTATCGAGAGATTTTCATAACCTGATTTTCTCGTGTCATATTATCAGTAAAATCTCATATTAAATTGAATAAATAATAAATAAAAATTTACGAAAACAATTTCATTTAAAAATAAAATCTAGAAAAATATTAAAATTTTATGAAAATACCTGATTTTTTTATTTTTTATTTTTGGGCTAAGAGACACCTTTGTGTACTCCTGTTAGGGCCTATTTGGCCCCATGGGATTAGAAGGGATGAGATGGATTTTAAGGTAACGATGGTGGTGTCAGTGGATTGGTTTAAGATCCATGGGATTGTTATATCCTGGGACAAGTTGACTGGGTCTATTTGGCACACCCGGCATATCCTGAGATTTGACCTTCCAATCCGTCCAACCAACGGATGGGATCAATTTTAAGGTAATGACAGTGATGTCAGTGGATTGTTTTAAGATCCATGGGATTGCTTATATCCCGGACAAGTTCACGGGGTATGTTTGGCTCGTCATGCATATCCTGGGACCCTTATGGTCTATGTTAACTTTCATATGTAGTAACGAATTTATCTGCAAAGGTTATTTTGGTTTTTATAAATTCCAATTGAATCATTTAGAACAACCGTTTAACCTTAGTCTACATGTTATTTAAATCCACTGCATCCATCAAGATACATCCTTGATCTTAGGACTTGGGGAAAAAATTAATGAGTTACATGATTGAGAGGGGCACACCCTCAAGGAACATGAGTTTGTATATTGGGCCATTGTGGTGTCTATCTTCCATCAAACCCATTAATCACATGTAACTCAACTGGGATAAAGTGAAAATATAAAAATTAGTTTGGCCAGAATATTAAGCAAGAGATACATCCTGAATTTAGATGCTATGGTAATAGTTTTACATTGTTTCCAATAGCGTGGCACATCAGTATTTACGTTATAGTTCAATCTGATATAAGTACATGTGTTAGTGATTGACTCATATTCGATCAAACATACATGATTAGGATAGAATTGGGCATAACATATTTATAGTTTACTTAAGTTTAAGTGAATGCTAAATACCCTAGGTACCAAATTTGTCATATGATCAAACTTGTGAAGGTTTCCCAATTTGTCCAACCACCAATGTGCAATGATTTGACAGACAATTTAGAAGGGGAGGGTTAGTCCTTTTAAATTTAATATTTTTGCATCGAGTTAATAACTTTTCTTTTAATGCTGATTGTGGGCTTTGAATTTTTCAGTAATGCAGTAATGGATTAAAAGAATTAAAATAAAGTCTAATTGTCATTTTTATTGATTTATAATGAGGATTAATACGATCAATATAACATAAAATAAGCAAAGAAAGAAAAAAGATAAACAGCTGCAATCACTTATATAGAAAAACAATTAAGGTGGATGGTCAATATGACGTAATTGGTGTGATCTCTCAAGTATAGACTTTGTTGATTGGGATCTGATGATGGTGGGTCGTGAATATTTACACTACTTTTAAGCGTACTACAACGAAGACACTGGGCATCGATTATCTAAATTATGCTAAATTCTAGACTTTTTATAACAAGTGGGCAAACTAAAGCAAAGATAAGACAATGTTGCATTGTGAGAGAGGTTGAATGATGGCTCAGTTGATATCTCGACCTCTTCATCATATGTTCCTCGTATATATTGGGAAACGTGATGGTCGTATTATAATTTTCGTATTATTAGAGATTTGGGTAGTCAGGTGTACAATTCTTCTTGATTTTCTACATAAGCGTAGCTAATTATTTTAGGGCACGTATACGAGAAAGATTCCATAAGCCTCTTGATATTTTAGTTGAGTAATATTTGTAGAAAGCTTTGTCGGAATTTTGATGTGAATAAACTCTTTCTTTTTACAGAGAATTAATTTTTATGGACTCTAGTCTTGATCTTCAGGACACAAATACGCCATTAGTGCCTTGGCTTTGAGGTTTATCCTCACCATGTGTGGTATTACTGCCACTAAACACCTTCTGGATCATTCGATTTGGCCATGATTAATTGAGTGTGAACAATTTATTAGCTTATTTTTTGTACACGCGATTCAAATGATGATTTCTCATCCAATGGACAGTGAATATACATATAAAACAATGTGATTCATACGTACGTAAATGAAGTGTTTTAGACTATTCCCTTCCCTACAAATGAAAAAGGAGTTATATGTGAGCTGCATATGTTGCATGATAAGCGGGCATTAAAAAATTACATACATCGCATGCATTAAGTCAAATGAAACCGGCTGGATTGTGTAGCCCACTGTCCTTAAGTAATTAGATTGGTTGAACAATTCTAATGACTTGTTCATGGACACTCATTTGTGGAAATAGGACCGCTGAGTATTTTTCAATTATAACCATTCAATAAATGTCAATCAATTAATTAAATAATCAAATAAGTTTAATTTTCAGATCGTGTTAAATCTACACAGGTGCCATAATTTGAATGGTTTAATTTGACTCCATTTTATGCCATGTTTTTATTGTTTAAGTAATTTCAAAATACTTTTATGTCATCCATTAGACTTTGCTGCATTTTCAAAGTTTTTCTCATAGAAAACCACTCTCTGTGGGAGGTTAGTTATTTTTTTTCTCTCTAGATCCCACACATGAGTGAGCCTGTGCACATTCACACATGGGTGCTTTGTATCATAACATAACATGTATTGGAGATCTAAGGTTTCTAACAAGTGAACTTCATTGGGTATTCTAGAATAAAAAGAAATAGACTATTTCACACTGAAGGTGAAACCACAACAAATCAAAATAATTGAATGTTTGGAAAAATAAAATTGTAGCAGTTTAATTTGATTGGTATGTTGTGGCCCACCTGAGGAATGGAATTGTCTGATTTTTTTAGCATTATTTCCAACATTATAAAAGTGCGATGTCATAAAAGCATTTAGTATCAGCACATGTGTAGACATTTTGTAGTGTATGGCTTCCAAAAAGGAGCAAATCGGTCCGAAGCACATGCATTAAACACTAAGCTTTGTGGGACACACCATATTTTAAATATAAATCCACTCCTTTTATCAGGTATGAACCATCAACTGAACTATTAAGTAAAAAAGATTAGGTTGATAAAATACTCGATGGGGCAGACCAATGGGGACAGTTTAAAACTGCTCCTACAGCGTAAGTTCACATAGTGTAGCTTGAATAATATTTGGATTTGGCTGATTTTTGTATTTTCACTTCATCCTAGTTATTTATACTTGATTAATGAGTCCGATGAAATATACACGAACCCATAATCAACATCCCATCCCCGTTATTCCTCATGGTGTGGCCTACCTAAGTTGTGGACCTAATTAATTAATTTTTTTTCAGTTCTAGGTTTTACACACATAGCATGGTAGGCCTCACAAGCTTTGTAGGTGTTTGGTTTTATTTGTATAAATGGAAAAAAGTTATGAGGTACATTGACATACACGTGAAGGTTAAAGGAGAAGACAATAGGGAGTACATAAAAGGTGTCCTCTTGCAAAAGTTTTGGTAGAAAAATTACTTATTTGATATAAATTACATATTGTGAGACCTTTTTTCAAAATGGTTTTTAATAAGATACGCTGATAATTTAAATAATTATCATTGGAGTATTCTCCATTACATTTTCTTAACAGGTGTTGGGGTCATTGATGTGGGTGAGTTGCACCATGATGTTTATACAAAATTCACTTCGACCGCCAGGTCCAAAAATCAGTCACATCCGTGATTCAAGTGGACCATACTATTATAAAAAGTATATGGTGCAACATTCACCCTCTAAATTATTTATCTTAGCATGACTTACTTAAATCATGGATTGACCTGATTTTTTGAAGAGTTTTAAGTTTTAGTGTGACATTTAATGGTTGGAGCGAATTTCATATAATCATGATGGGCCTTATAATAATCAATCGTGTATGTCTCTCTCCCAATGGTTTACCATAATGTGGCGCAGGTAACTTGATTTTTTAACCTTAGTTCTAACATGGGAGTACCCATCTAATGGTGGGAGTGGTTTCACATACAAATAATGAATGTCCCTAAGGGGTCGTTTGGCACCTTGGATTGGAGGGGATTGGGGGGGATTAGAGGGGGTTTCAAATCCCCTTGGTTGTTTGGCAGCATAAAGCAGTTGGGGATTGCCAATCCAGGGGGTTCCCACTCCCCTCTTTGAGGGGGTTTGTAATCCAAGGTGAGAGCTTGGATACACCACTTCGACCGCCAGGTCCAAAAATCAGTCACATCCGTGATTCAAGTGGACCATATTATTATAAAAAGTTCATGGTGCAACATTCACCCTCTAAATTATTTATCTTAGCATGACTTACTTAAATCACGGATTGGCCTGATTTTTTGAAGAGTTATTATAAGTTTTAGTGTGACATTTAATGGTTGGAGCGAATTTCATATAATCATGATGGGCCTTATAATAATCAACCGTCTATGTCTCTCTCCCAATGGTTTACCATAATGTGGTGTAGTTAACTTGATTTTTTAACCTTAGTTCTAACATGGGAGTACCCATCTAATGGTGGGAATGGTTTCACATACAAATAATGAATGTCCCTAATTTCCACAAATATATGTTTTTTTAAAAAGGAATTTTATGAGACGTTTACCCATTATTTTTAAGAAGGTCCAACTATAACGCGTATGTGAAATTTACTATAAGGATTGTGTAATCTCACATTAGGTCCAAGGTAAAAATCACAATGACATGTGATTCAAGTGAGTTACATCAGAGAAAACAATCAGAGAGAGATGTGCATCTTTGAAATTCACTTCAACTATTGGATGACACATTAAGATTTAGGCATAGGACCTAATAGTTCAGTCCATCTACAATTCAAGTTAGCGTTGTCTTGTACAATGTTCACACCAAAGGAAGCAATATAAATGGTGGGCATTGCCCTATACAATATTATTAATAGTGTGGTACATTTAAATCATAGATGAAGCTGATGTTTGATACATAGTCTTAATATTAAGTGATGCGCCTTATGATGGAGTTAAGTTTCAACGTGACACCGTAGTAGGTACACTTGAGTCGCTGACCCTTTACCCACGCAACTAACCCAAATACCTCAATTAATGAGATAGACTATCCAAGACCTCGGGAAAAGATACCCAAATGTAATTTCTATGTTAAGTAGTTTACTTATTTATAATTCTTCACTTGGTATGTAAATAGTTTTCAAATAAAAGATTTTAAAATAAATTTATTTTGATAAATTTCTTAATAAAAATATTTATTGAAAATTATTAAATAATTTTCAAAATCTTTTTTCACTTTTAAAGGTTTCCTAAGTTGTAATTCCCATAATATTGGTATAAACCGCGAGAAATTAAAAACTTATTCAAAACTCTCCGTATTATCGAGATGATATCCTTTGATCAATTTCCCGCGATAATTTGACGAAAATTTAAAATCTCGGTAACTTCTCTATAAAAGTTCCACACCAGTAGCTCTTGATATCCCCGTCTGTAGTTTCGCCTCCCTCGCACCATCTAACCCACAGCTGGGGCTGATCTCCCACCTCTCTCTCTCTCTCTCTCTCTCTCTCTCCATCGAGTAAGACGATCTGAAAGGATGAGGAGGAGGAGAAGGAAAAAGAAGAAATGGTTCGTCTCTCTCTATATTTTTATATATATCTGACCTAGAAATTTGGGGATTTTGATGTTATGGCTCGTTGGACGATCTAGAGATTTTTTTTGGTGATTCTTTTTATTTCTTTGCGATTTTTGTACATCTCTAAATCTATAATCTTTTTTTTTTTTGTATTATTTTGTTTTTGATTTTATCTTGAGTTTTTAGAAAATATGACTGTCTGTAATCTCTATTGTGATGTTGTTGTAGATTTTTTGTGATTTTTCATTTTGTTGTTTAGCAGATCTATTTTTGCTCATGCATTAGGGTTCTTACTTGAGGGAGTATTTGCATTTTGGGCACGGCTCCCTGGATCCAGGAGGTGGGTGGGATCCCTGACGGTGGGACCCACCGTGATGTATATGCCTTGTATCTAGGCTGTCCATCCGTTTTGAAAACTCATTTTAGAGCATGATCTCAAAAATGAAGCATATAGCCAAATCTCAGGTGGACCATAATACAGGAAACACGGGCAATCGACCATTAAAAACTTCTCATGGGCCATAAAAGTTTTGGATCAAGATGATATTTGTGTGGTCTCTTCATCCAGATCTTTGTGACCTTATCAACAGGTTGGATGGAAAATAAACATTCCGGTGGGAAGTTTTTAATGGTGGGGTTCAATTCACTGTTTCCTGTGGTATGGTCCACCTAAGATCTGGATCTGCCTCATTTAAAATGGAGGGATGGTGTGAATGTAGGGCACATACATCACAGTGGCCCCCACAGTTAGGGATCCACCAACGTCGGTGGATCTGGGATCTACCAAAACTGCGCCCTTGCATTTTAGTTGTGTTGGGTATGTATTTTTTGCGTGTTAGGTGTGTTTCCTTGTTGAGGTGATCTCTTGAAGGCCAAAGTGGTCTTTTCACCTATGATTTCTTAGTCAAGTTAAGGCAGGTTTTGAAAGGTTAAGAGATGGTATTTTCGCTCTAGAGCGTAGAACAGTCATCTCTTATATTAGGAAGAGGGAGGGGTTTTCTCCACTAGAGGTGGGATGGTTTTCCCATATAGGTGTTTGATGAGAAGAGGTGAGAGGTATTTATGTTTTGTTCATTGTATTTAAGCAATACTTATCTTGTATCTTATATTCTCCTTATTTTACTAGCAGAATGATTGGCTGGTGCTTCTCCATGTCTGTAGTCATGTTGTAACAAACCTCATGTATCTTGTGTCTTATTCTCTACTCATTTTCACACATACCCAAATCTATGGTGATTGGTTATCTTGTGTCTCATTCTCTACTCATTTTCATATATACCCAAATCTATGGTGATTGGTTATTTCACTGTCTTTGCATGATCACTGCTTACACGCACAGTTAAAACATTTCTACAAGTGGGATCTTGGTTCTTCTGATAATGGTGAGATCCTGATCTACAGTTATGGCTATTTCAGGAGTCATTTGAATGCCTGTTAATGATTTACAGGTAAATCGTTTACACTGTGTTTGGATGGCCTTTTTTGCATGTAAATAATGATTTACATCATTTACCCCCATCTCATTTACAGGCAAAAAGTTTGGATTTCATTCATAGGCTCTCCATTTGCAGCCTAACAGCTATAAATGGAAAGACTTGCTCTCCATTTATAGGACAAACGATTTACAGGCTATCCAAACACAGACAATCATTTACAGTTTAAAGTGTAGTCTACTCAATGAGGTGGACCTAACATAGAAATAATGCTTAGGCATTGATAAATCACAAATAAAAGTGTAGTCAACTCAATGAGTAAAGTGTGGCTGATTATTTGCATGAGGTTATCCCAGTGATTGGGCCTACCTATTGGACAGATTGGATTTCTCACATATATGAAAGGTTGGATGTTATTTGCTGAGTGGACCATAAATTATAGTCCAACCAGTTGGACTTGAGATGTGTGTGTGTGCACGTGTGTATGTTGTCATCCATCATCTAAGCCTTTTCCAAACTAATTGGAGTTGGCTACATGAATCCTTTTTTGCCATTCCACTCTATCAAGCGCCATAACATTTAGACCATAGCCTTCTAACCAACTCACTCCTTTTGGGCCTTCCCCTTGCCCTTTCATAGCCTTTTAACTCATACCAACTCACTCTTGACCAATGTTGTTGAAATCGTTACCTATTGCAAATTGTAATACGTGTTGAATCATATCGAATTGAAAATCGCATCATAAATGGTAAGATTTTTTCTTAAAAAAAGAAAAGAAAAGAAATGAAAACCATAAATAAATAAGAAATTTTTTTAAAACTCATCAATCATCCTTTTGCCATCAATATGCACCAAGAGCGACCTGATTGGAAAGATATCATCCTATGGATGGAGGAGATTTTTGAGGATAGTCCAGCCACTGATCTGTGGTCATCTTCTTCACAACAGTTCATTTTGTCATAATGTGTAGCCACTTGATTTCAGGCCACCACATGTTCACAGGATCCCCCATTTGATGCATAGCCCAGACCCACACTGTGCCACATGGGCATGAGTGTGGTGGATTCTTCTTTAGTCTCCCCTAGCCGCAATTGCCTTGGAGATGCTCAGTGCACTCATTTCTTCATGTGGAGACTCTTCAACCACATTCATGGCTTAGATTTTCCAAATCACGTAACCAAGTGTTGATGGATCATAATTTAAAAATTGCAGTGAGAAGATAAAATTAATTATCTGTGCTTCCTTCGAATTTGGACCACTCACTACTTTACTCTCAACTGTCTATCCATTGTATAGCTACTTAGGATGGTTAGGATTGCTTGATCAGTGATGTGCTCCGTACACAAACGAACCACAATTTAGATGGTTTGGATAGCTGCGCATCGGTGCCACATGTGAGGGCGTTTTTTGAATTGTGCAAAACTAACATAGGTTTGTGTGCCCCAAAATTGAGAACTTTGAAATGCTTACAGATTCTGGTTATTTTGATATGTAGGCATTCAAAAATTTTTAAAAATTCACATGTGGAGTACTTCCACTTAAATTAAACAACTGATTAAATTTTGAAACTCAATATTGCTTGGTCAAAGGCCCAAAATCCGATTGGTTGAAGAATCCTAAGCTATAATTCATGGACGCTTGTTTGTTGAAACATGACCATTGGATGTTTTTCTTTAGCTGCCCAATAAATTTCCACCAATCTAACTGTAGATAAAAAAACTGTAAAATTTTGGGTCACTGGACATCTAAACTGGGGCCCGCAGTCAGTCTATTTTGAATTACTTGATTCCATGTTTGCAATATCTTAGTAATTTGTAAGTATCATCTATCACCCTCTGCTTGAGTATTGAAGTTCTCTATTTCAAGTGGTAGGGGATAGTAATTAATTTGAGCACTAATTCCCTAAGTTCCCTGTGTACACTGAATGCATGCTCATTATTTTAAAGGGCAGGTCTACTGTGCACCATGCATCATATGGCCATGGGCTTAACCAATGTGGACTGACCATTGAAAAGGCTGCTTCATGGTTGTGCCAATCTCAAAACTTGTAGATGATTGGCTATTTCTAACCACTTATTCCTCGTGTGGAAAAGAATGTTTAGTGGTCCACATTCAAAGAATATGTTTGGCGCACCTAGAGAGCCTGGACACATACGATGAAGTCCACGCGATAAACATCTGGATCTTAGACCAAATGTTTTAAGCATTCTTGTATATGGACTAATATATTCCTCATACAGTAGCTAATATTAGATATTTTTTCCCCAAAGAAATTGACATTGAATTCCTTACTCGTTAGAGCTCATTTTTGCTGATTTTCTGCAGGCCTTCACAATCGTGGATTTCATCAGATTAGCCACTGAAATCGTCTTTCACTTGTGGGATACCAACTCCCTAGCATACATCTTCAAGCTTGAAGAAAACATTGATTCCCTAAAGAATGCCATGAACGAGTTAAAATCTAGAAGGGACAGAAGTGAAGAAGGGGGATGCCACCAGGTGACAGTAACTCAAAGCCATCTCAATTGTTGGTCGGGCTGCAAGAAGGTGGTGAAGAAACCCGTGGTTGTCATGACAGACAAATCACCACATTGAAATCAGGGGAAATTCCGATGAACTCGTTGTTGATCTTTTTCAGGAGTGTCGTCTTGCCGACTCCTCCCATTCCATATGTTCCGACAACTCCCACTACATGTTCTCTTAGTCAACCCCGAAATTTATCCAATATCAGGTTCATGCCTATAGTTGATTTACTAGTATTCTCTTTAACAGCATCAAGAAGCGATTTTTCCGCCATGATATCAAAGGAAGCGCCTTTGCTCTTTAACTCAACTATATACGTCGCTTAAATAGTAAAGGCGCTTTCTTTAATGTTGTGGCGGACAAATCGTTTATGGATGCTGTTGAAGAAAAGCCTAGCAAATTGGCTCTAGGCATGAACCTAATGTTGTGTAAGGTTCGAGGTTGGCTTAAAGAAGTTGAAGTGGGCGTTGTCAGATTATATGAAATGGGATGAATCGACAAGACGACTATCCTGAAAAAAATCAACAACAACTTCATTGGGGAGTGCCATAATTTTGATATCTGGATTTTGGTCTAAAGGCAATATGTTGGATGATGTAGGGCAAGATTGTTTGTATTACTCATCTATGTAGTCAAAACATGAGTAAGTTCTCATGTGGGATGATCAACAACAAATTCACCAGGAATGCACATGATTTTGATGTCTTCATTTTAGACTAAGATGATGGATGATGTATGGCAAGATTTTTGATATAATGGTATTCTTCATCAATGCAGCTAAAACATGAGCAATGTAGTTTTTGCCACACCCGTTTGTACTTGTGGAGCCAAATCAGGGGCAAGGTAGTTTTTCATCCCAAGGGTTTGTACTTGTGAAGCTATAACCAAGCTATTTGCCCCATCATGAATGTAATGTGCCCGAGGATCTCCTCAATTGGTGAAACCTTTCCATCCTTGACATGCAAATACAAATTTAAGAAGAAAACAAACCACAATTAGTGGAAGAGACTCAATGGTTAGGATCTCCATCGTAGGAGATTTTTCAAGGTGGGGCTATCTATGATGGGTGTAATCAAATGAATGGCTTGGATGTACAGCTTAACAGGAAACCAGTGTGTTTGGTTGCATCAAATTTCATGAAATCTCACACTTGAGTAAACCCATTTGCATTTGGTGCAACCAAACTCACCATAAACATAAGATGAGTTTTTGGATAGCATGTCTTTCCATTCCATGAGTTCTCTCTTGAATGGGCCATAGAAACAAAGTAGTCTGAAACTTTAAAGGATCATAGCTTCTTTCTTTGCGGAAACATTCCACGTACAATCAGTTAGGCTGTGTTTGTTAATGCTGAATTTATCCACTTAACGTGGAATTGGAAAATTTTTCTGTGTTTAGTGGTGTTTGTTAATGCATTGTCCGTGATTTTTCATTAAGCAAAAATTTTTACTTCCAAAAGTTTCCCTTTTCAAGTTAATATGACAATTTTTTCTTTTAAACTATTTGCACGATACAAAATCAACCTTTAACATGTGAAACTTCTTTATTCTCCATCATAATTTATGTGTTTGATTCACACTGTCCATCAACTTTTTCAGATAATTTAAGGTATGATTCAAGAAAAGAAGTAGGTTTAATGATTAATTGGGTTTAATGATTAATTGGACCACAAGGTGGGGATTGAACGTTCACCGTTAAAAACTTCTTAAGAGTTGGAGAAGTTCCGGATCAAGTTGATATTTGTGTTTTCACTTCATTCACGTTTACACGACCTAATGAATAGGTTGGATGGTAAAAAATCATCACAGTGGCCTTTGGAAAGTTTTCAACTATGGATGTCATTATCATTGCAGCATCTTTTGGTGTGGCTCACTAAAGCTGTGGACCTGCTTCATCTTTTATTTCTTATATTAAAATAATATAAGAAAAATAATAAACAGCTTAGATAAAACACTTACATCATGGTGGGCCTACAGATCTCTGACTGGACCGTCCGAGCCTGGGAGGGATTGGGAAACGGATTGCCGTCAGCAAATTCTATGGTCCCATCATGATGTATTTATTATATAGGACACACTGCAAAAAGCAGCGGCGTGTTGAACATCTACCATGGTCGCAGAAGTTTCAGATTAATATGAAATTTGTTTTTTCTCTTCATCCGGATACTTTTGGCCTTATGAATAGATTATGAAAAATAAACGTTAAAGTGAGACCTGTGATATTTTTAATGGTGAAGATCATTATCCCGCTGCTATTTTTGGTGTGGTTCATTTGAGTTTTGGATATAATTCATTTTTTGAATAATGCTCTAAAATTATCTCGAAAATTTGACGAAGGATGTGCATATGATAAATACATTATTGTAGGCCCATGTAACTTTGATCTCTTTGAACCGTTCGTACAACTCGGCGCTCGTCTGGGACAGACGCGGATTTCCTGCGAAAGGTTACACGATCTCTTTGAACCGTTCGTACAACTCGGCGCTCGTCTGGGACAGACGCAGATTTCCTGCGAAAGGCACAAGGATGCTGGGTGGGGTCCGCTGCAATGTATGTGATAAATCCATTCCGTCCATTCGTTTTGGGAGATCAATTTAGGACGTGAAACAGAAAATTAGGTGTATACAACACTCAAGTGGGCTACACGAGAGAAAACAGTGGGAATTCATTAAGAACTGTTGAAGCATTCTTATGGCTATAAAAGTTTTGTATCAGGCTATATTTTTAGTGCTTTCAATTAATTCCATTGGGAACGACTTTATAAACGGTTTAGATAGCATATAAACATCGTCGAGCCTAGGAAGGTTTCAGCGGTAGGGATTTCTTTCCCCAAATTTTCCTCTCGTATGAACCATATGAGTTTTTCATCCATCTCATTTTCGTTATCACGAACTAAATTGATCTCTCAAAACGTATGGACGGAATGGATTTATCACATGCATTGCAGTGGACCCTACCTAGCAACATTGCGCGGTAACTTCCCGGGAAAGTCTTTAGCAGGAAATCCGCGCCGCCTGGGACGTGAACGGATTGCCTCCTCCCATTGCCACCAGCCAATGGTCGGTGCTCTGTGCTCTGTGGGCCCTACCATGATGTATGTGTTTCATCCATGCCATCCATCTATTTTTTCAGATCATTTCATGGTATGGGACAAAAAATTAGGTATATCGGAATATCAAGTGGGCCACATTACAGGAAACAGTGTTGAATGAGTGTCAACCATTAAAAACCTTTTCGGGGTTGTAAAAGTTTTGGATCAAGCTGATCTTTGTTTTTTCCCTTCATCTGGGCCTGTATGATCTAATAAAAAGATTGGATGTCAAATAAACAGTACAGCGGGCTTTAGGAGGATTTTAATGGTGCGTATCCAATCATTGTTGTTTTCCTATGGTGTGGTCCACTTGAGATTTATATCCAAGCACTAAAATGATTGGTAAAAATGGATGAATGGAATGGATGAAACACACACATCATGGAGGGCTAACAGAGCACCGACCATCAGCGACCGGGTTAGTGGCTGGGGGAGTAGCTAATCTATTTCAGTCTTGGACGCAGGTTTTACCACCGAAAGCCTTTCGTGGGAAGTTTCTGCGCTGGGATAGCACGTGAGGCCACTGAGATGTTTGTGTGTGAGTTCATTTTAGGACATAACGCCAAAGATAAACCATATCCAATGCTCAAGTGGGCCGAAAACGTGATAATTAAACGTATACAGTTGAAATATTCATGGGGCCACTGAAGTTTTGAATCATGCTAATATTTGTGTTTTCAGTTCATTTTCAGTAGGAATGACGTTATGAACGGTATAGATGACATGTAATGTTCGGTATTGGTTGGGTAACTTTCATAGTGGTGGGCAGCATGCTAGTAAAGAAGAGGTTTTTAATCGTATACATGCAAAGTTACAGAAGGTAATCAAAATGTCTTTTGGCGTGTTGAAGGCCCGTTTTGCAATTTTAAAGTGGATGACACCATATTCCTTCCCAACGAAAAGATATATAGTTATTGCATGCATGACACTACACAACTACATCAGAAAAGAATCCATCTCCAATGAAAATGTTTTTTCAGAGATGAATATCGAATCAGAAAATGATATGCCTGAAGTGGTAGGAGTATTTGAAAACTTTGAACAAACTATTATGTCCAATATGTAAAAAAAAATTGCCGCCATATTTATACATGCAAATCATTAATTTTTTATCTATTTTTATGAATAATGATATTTTAATTTTCTATTAAGTATTTTATAATTTATTTGAATTAAATAGAATAATTTTATTTTTATTTAATAAAAAATAATTTATTTATAATGTAAAGCATTTCCAAACTGGAGATGGATAGGGGCAAATGTGTCAAATTAACATATTTCAGACATTTTTGATGTTTGTTAACAAACAAATTGTTTCAAAATCAGTAATTAATTTTCAGACTTCAGCTATAGTTGCCAAACATGTTTTTTGACTTGAGATTTCAAATTCAGTCTTTAGATTTCAGATCTAACAAACAGAGCGTCTGTAATATACGGGTCCTGAGGTGGGTGGCTCAAGAGCTCTGAAAGTTGCAATGATAGGATAATGGGATTATTAGAATCCTGACCATAGGACCCCTTTCCTGTCCATCTATTTTGTCAGCTTATTTTAGGGCATGTTCCATATACAAATTTCAGTTGGACCACACCACAGGAAACTGGTTATTAGCCATAAATGGTCCACAAGTTTTAGATCAAGCTGATATTTGTTTTTTCATTTCATCACATTACCAACAGGTTGGATGGTTGATAAACATTACTGTGGACCCTAGAAAGTTTTTAATGGTGTCTGTTCAATGACCACTGTTTACTGCGGTGTGGTCCACCAGAAGTTTGTCTGCTTCATTTTTGGGACCATGCCACAAAATAAGCTAAACAGATGGACCGCTTGGATACTCTGCATACATCAAGGTGAGCCCTACGGTCAATGTCAAGCACATGTTGCTGGTTCCAATGATAACATATAAATCCGTGCGCTACAAATAGACGGTTAAGAAGTGTAATTTGGGAGATTTAAGTACATGGTTTATCCACTTCCTGAGCCAACATACCGTGGCTTTGACTGGTGGGTATTATTCTTCGGAGAATCCAAACCATTGATTTTATGGACCCCATTGTAGATGGACAGTGAACCGGAAGTGTACGAGATAGAATTTTTCTAACGCTTAACAAGTGACCATAAAATATAAACGGTGGCAAATGAAAGCTGGTCTCGCACCTGATCAGGTATTTAGCTTCGGCCCACATCCATCCGAAAGCTGGTCTCGCACCTGATCAGGACCTCGTCTGGCCCAGTTTCAGCACAAGCTACACATGCTTGTGATCTGAGCCACTCTTGAGGCGGTCGCATGCGTACACTGAAAATAGGAATGGGGTCATCTTTCTCCTAACTGTCCATTTCTCTTGTAGTGTGTGGCCCACGGGGCCTGATTTAAGGCTATCACGTGCTAATTCTGGGCTCGCACATGTGCCCACATTGTCACATGGCATCCCACTCAAATGGAAGTCAGGCACAAGTGTGTGATATTGATGTATTGTCTCAAAAATTAGATGGATAAGATAATCAATTGATCTATGGTTTAAAATAAATTTTGGGTCACATTCTCCTCACCATTCATCATCAGGCTATTGTAATTAGAATTTCAGATTGTGGAAAAAATATGTGTAGACACATCTACCCTAAATGCCAATGCATTGAAACATTGAGAAAATAAACATACATGAATATCTAAATCACATTTGATTAATGTAGCTTTCCTGAGCCTTCAAGATACTAGAACTCCTTGCCTTATTTTGTTCTAGGGTAGATCCAAAGCTCATATCATTACTCAACTTTTCGAGTCAGATCCACCATTGAAGCCTTCCTAAGGGCCAATATTTATTTGTCATCCAACATGTTGATAAGGTTATATAGACCTGGATGAAGGGATAACACAAATATCAACTTTAATCCAAAACTTATATGGCTCTCAAGAAGTTTTTAATGGTGGGTGTTCAATCCCTACCATGTGGTCTACTTAAGCTTGGGATCTACCTCATTTTTGAGTTTGTACCCTAAAATGATATGCCGACATGGATGAATGGCATGGTGGGCCTCGCAGAAGGAAGGAAACAATCCACTTTGACAATTGATAGGATTCCAACACATGATTAAGTGTGCCCATCCATGTTATGACAAATGCAATCACATCTTGGGTGGACCATAACATGCCTGCTGCCTAAGATTAAATGGCTGAATTGTATCTCACTTGATTAAGACCATCAATCTATTGTGACCCACTTAAAACATCCCATCTATAGGTTAGAACTGGATTCAGTAAGGCTAGGGTAAAATCAAACTTGGTAAGGCTCTACTGGGTATGGCTTTCATTGGGTCTGACCTGTGATGTTGCTTCTAGTATTTTTTTTGGGTTAGCTTGTTAGTACATTCCCATGTCAGTACGTACACTCCATGTTAGCCACCCCCGGTGGGGGTCGATCCCAAGACCTCAAGTGTTGAAAGAAGGTAGCTCCACTCAGTCTGCCATGTTGCATCTAGTATACTTTCAAACATGTTTTGTGTGCTTCCTTACTCTTGCCCGGGTGGTAGACTCTCATGAGTTTCAACACCCCATCAAGGGTTCGAGTATCCATAAGCGGTGAAATTCCACTAGCGTGAGTGTGTGAAGGTGTGTGTGCGTGTGGTAAAAAAAAAAGAAAAAAAAAGGCCCTGGTTAGAAGCACTCTCTTTTAGCTTGCTTGCCTTTTCTCAGCTGCTACATGTGGTGTGGCTCAGATCGGATGGACAGTTGACGTGGGTCCCACAGTAGCCCATATATCATGTGGATTGAATGCACGGTTGATGTGGGCCCAGGCTTACGAATGTATTAAGCCTGGTCGATGCACAGTTGCTGTTTCTATGTATCTTAGTAGGGCACGTCTAATGAATGTATCAGGACCCAAAATCAGCGAGGAAGCTTTCATTAACGGGCATCCCTTCACAACCGTTCCTTGTTGTGTGGCTCACCTGAGTTTCTGTTCGGGCTGGCCCCACTCCCTAACATCAAAGGCGCATCGGGGCAAATCGGATGCAATGGTGGGACCCGCATTAGCCATGTACCGGTACCCCGTGGTGCAATCTCTAACGCATGTGGAAACGGATTGGCTACTCCCTCTGCCGCTGGCCAATGGCTGAAAGTCAGTGGTATGTGGGATCCACCATGATGTATGTGTTTTGTCAATTCCATCTCATCTCATCTCATCTCATTTTATGGTATGAGACAAAAAATGAGGTATATCCAAATCTCAAGTAGATCACATTACAGGAAATAGGGTTAAATGAGCGTGGACCATTAGATACCTCCTGGGGCCATAAAATTTATGGATCAAGCCGATTTTTGTTTTTTTCCCTTCATCAGGACCTATATAACCTAATCAATAGATTATATTTCAAATAAAAAGCATAGTAAGCCTTAGGAGAATTTTAATTGTGGATATTCCATCAATATTGTTTTCACGTAGTGTAGTTCACCTGAGATTTATATCCCTCTCATTTTTTGGAACAAGCAATAAAATGGTTTGTAAAAATGGATGAAACACACACATCATGTTGGGGCCCACAGAGCACCGATCAGCAGCTACGGGCCTGGTGGCACGGGGAGTAGCCAATCCGTTTCCAACGCATGTAGCTTCTAGAAAGCGCACCAGGTACCAGATTTTAACAAACATCAACGATAAGGTAGACCCTATGCAACCCGAATATGCCATATCCGTCTCTCCGAAGTACACGTGTCAGTGAGTATCAATCGGGACCGTATATTTAATGGGACATGTCTTGGATGAATCACTTTTAAAGAATACCTAATAAATGACAATCATATCCGACCGTTTTTCACAATATAATACAAACCATTAAAATTATATATTTCTAACCGTCTCTTTTTGAGGCCACTGATCAGACGTTCAAAAACGTTCCATAAATATGGATTTAGTAAATTTTCATCCAGAGTACAAAAAATTATTTGGACGGCTCAGATTGATAGTTTATTCTTTCAAATGTTCAGTAGAGAGAGATAGCTCTACTGTATTCCGGTTCTACCGTACTATCTCCCTTCAACAAAAACCAACTTCAAAAACCCCAAACTATATAAAACCCAAGAAATAAAAGAAAATCTCTCCTTCTCTCCCTTGATTGATCGAGATCTCTCCGCCATGGCTGCAAATCGGAGCCTTAGGTTCTCAATCTCTATCTGATATCTTCTCTCAATCTCTCTATCTTGCAATTCCATCTTCCGTTTCTTCCCGATGGAAGACGAATTGCAGAAGCGAAACACGGATTGCGTGTATTTCCTTGCATCTCCCCTCACCTGCAAGAAGGTAACAACGGCATTCCCTTCCTCTTATGTCGATTTCTCTTGATTCGTATCTTGCTTCGATATCTTTCCTTTTCTCGTTGGTTTCTGATTCTGTATCTTGAGTTTTCGTTTGATTATCTTTTTGTTGCTTTGTTGTGGGGGTGCATTGGGAGGATCCTGATTTCTAGGGTTTTGGTTGAGGGAATTGATCTAGGGTTTGTGGGTTGTTGAAGGATATTTGATGAAATGGCGGGGAATTATATGGTTGTTCTCTTAGGTCGATTTTGGAAATGGTGTTTCGGTTTTTCGTCGTTTGGTGTTGGGTTTGTGCGTTTGTGGTATTGGTTTTCTAGGGCTGGGGTTTGTTGGTTCTTGACGGAGGTTGAAGGGAATGTCGTGGTTTCTTCCTGGCATTTGGGAAATGGGTTTTGTTTTTGAGTCATTGTCGTTTTGTTAGGGCCTTATTGCTGTGATCTTGATTTTCTAGGAGTAGGGTTTGCGCCTTCTCGAAGGAGGTGGAGAGTGATGTTGTGAAATTTTGGTGTTGTTTTCTTCTCCTAATTGCGCGGGGGGGTTGGGTTATGTTTTTGAGTTATTATTTTAGTTTTAATTTATTCATTTATTTTTTTGGGCTAGTGTGGTTGTGGTCTGTATGTTCTAGGGTTAGGGTTTCTGCGTTCTTGTAGTGTGAAATTATGGTTATTCTACTGATTTGGGAACTGGGACATTGAATTCTCAGGATTTTGTTCTGGATTGTCATGATCTGTTTTCTGATTTTGATCTTCTTCTTCTTCTTCCTCTTCTTCTTTTTTCCCGAAAGATGAAGCAACTTTATTAGGGCCGATAGCTGAAAGCAAATAAAACAATACAACAAGAAGAACAAGTAACAAAATGAAGAAACAAAACTACACAAACCCTCGGGGGGCCCACTCCCTGATATACACGCAACCCTATTACACACCCCAATCTTGGAGCCCCTAAGATTATGGAAACTGCGCTTGTTCCTTTCCAGCTAGATTGACGAACCCGCCACCCCCCTGAGGTGGAATGAAATGTCATGGGAATTTCAGTATAATCCTGTTATTTTGATTTGTTAACTGAGTTCCCATTATATTGTTATGGGCATGTGTGGTTATGGTGTCTATATAGGATCTTAATCTTTTAGGGTTAGGGTCCGTGGTTTCTCAAGTAAGGTGGAATGAAATGCCATGAAATCTCAGTACCTTTGCCTTATGTGAACCAGGTTTTAATTTGCACTTTTTTCCTTCCCCGTTTTTTGTTCAGTGTGTTTGGGTTGGTCTGTCGCTAGGTTTTTTGATTTCTGGGCTTGCTTCGAAATTTTTTGAAGCTGTGGAAAGAAATGTTGCAAACTTTTGTATTCTGTCTCTATTGCAATTTGGAAAAACGATTTCTGTTTCTGTTTTTTTTTTTTTTTTTAAATTTTTTTTTTTTTAATATATACTTCACAGAAGTGTGCTTAAATTTGATTGGTGATAGATGATCTGGTTTGCAGCTGAAATATCTAAATCACCCTAAATCAATAAAGAATAATTAGAAAAAATGGCTTGGTTTATAAGCTAGGACTCTTTTACCAATTAAAAAGACAAAGGAAACTAGTGCAGCGGTATTTTGGTGAGAGTGGGGTTTAGGAGTTCTGCTGGTGCAAATTTAAGCTTTCCTAATTGTTTTCAAGATGGATTTTGTCTTTAGATGAATGCTTTTCTCTTTTGTAACTACCATGGTATTTGATTTATTGATGACATTCATGTTCGGATTTCTCTCAGGGAAGTGAGTGCGAGTATCGGCATAGCGAGAGTGCACGGCTTAATCCAAGGGATTGTTGGTATTGGTTGGGTGGGAATTGTCTTAATCCAACCTGTGCTTTTCGGCATCCTGTGAGTCTTCAATTTATTTATATATTTTTCCTATGCAATCTGTAACGAACTTAGAATCTCTTTGTTAATTGATAGTATTGTTGGCATGCATATCTAATTTAGAACCAAGCTTCTCCAATGATAAAAGAGGAAGGTAATATGCATAATGCTGCATTTTTGTTCTATCAAGGTCCCTGCGTATACACATGGCAGACAGGTCTAGTGTCCAGGGCTGTTGTTCAATTTATTTATATATATTTTTCATATATAATCTGTTACAAACTTACAATTTCTTTGTTAATTGATAGTATTGTTGGCATGCATATCTAATATAGAACCAAGCTTCTCCAACGATAAAATTGGATGGTAATATGCATGATGGCGCATTTTTGTTCTATCAAGGTCCCTGCTTATACAAGTGGCAGACAGGACTAGTGATCGGGGCTGTTGTTCTGATACAGTAACACATTGGTAGGCCATATCCCAAAAGGCAGGAGGGTTGGACGGTTGTCTTCATCCTATGGTTGCTTGTAAAATGGTTCGAGTCAACAGCCCACCAACCAGTAAAACTCAAAACAAAAGGATGGTCAGAGTTGTCTGATCACTGATTTTTTTTGTCCATTGCCTGTCTACATATTTTTTGAAATGATAACACAAAGTGCACTAAACTAAAGAAAGGACGAAACAGAGCTTCCATAATTCAAAAATGGCTGAGTTGCCCCAGCCACAGATAGGGGCATGGTGGGGTCATCCTCAGCCAGAATCCCCGAGGAAAATGGAAGTGCGTTTGGAAAATACTCATTCACTCTTTCAGCACAAAACTGAAAGCCTGAATTGAGCATACAGCTTGGACAGGCCCAGAGAAGAACCACCACCTTTTTTTTATTTTTTGAAAAATAACTTGCATTAAAGGAGAACAAAAGACAAGAAAAAGGAACTGCTGAGGTAGCAGAACCTAAAGGTCTTGCAAGAAGGCAATATCTACATTCAACCCATCCATATGGGAAACCCATTCAGCAATCAAGCACTTAACAAAAGACGCCACTAAGTGTGAGGGTTTCGATTCATTTCGGAAACACCGGTTGTTTCTTTCTAACCAAACAGCCCACCAAGTCGCCAAAATTGCCATCCTCCAAATCCGAGATTTTGGTTTGCCTAGTTTTACACCGTGCCAGGCCTTGAGAAGCGTATCCACGTCTCTCGGAGAACACAAATTGACCTTGAAGCATGAAAGAATGACCGCCCAAATAGAGTGAATGAAAGAACAGTGGATCAACACCACCTTTAACTCAGGTTCAGAAGAAGACTGCCAATACCTGCTTTGCTCACTCCAGATTCCTCGGTACCATGAATACCCATTCACTGGTGTTTGAATTTCCCTTTGCGCTGCTGGGTATGGACTTCAACCTAAAGATCTCTTCTCAATTGTTGGCGAGCGACTCAGAGAGCCTGTTGAATCCTCTCTGATCTAGGGACCACAAATGCAAGTTTGCTTCGATCTTCTCTGAGATGGCCAGAGCTGATTTTTCTTCATCCTAAAAAAATTGCTTGTTCCTTTTGAGCCATAGTTCCCGGCAGACAGCCAAAGGGGGCAGATTCTAAAGGTCCTGTCCACATAACCCACCAGTTCAATGGTCCTGATTACCTGACATGTTTGTGTATATGGAATACATGTGTGTTCCCTGGAAAACGTAATGATTATACACTGATCATTTCTTTTTTTTTTTACAGTAGAAAATTGGATTGCAATAATGGGATCCTCTTTGGTTAGCAATTAGATCCTCAATTCATTAGACAACAGGCACCTCGTTTCTTGTGCCAGAGAATTCCGACTGTGGATAAGAGTAATGATTACTGTGTGGAAACCACGGTGTCCAAACTGCTCTATTGTCTTGTCAGTGAAATACAAGTTTCATTTCCACATGGATCCTGTGTACCCAAAGATGCCCTAAAAATCAAATGAAAAAGAAAAGAAAAAAAAGAAACTGATACTTCATATGGATCATTGTTCAACCGAGAACTGCAATCCTTGATCTTTTTATGTGATTGTAAGATTCTAATGAAATCATAATATTCAAATCATGAACTAAGATCCACCAAAAAATTGTAGGATCCAATTTGGATATTTGGAGCTGCTCTTTTGAGGAAGTCCTGTGTGAAATGGAGCAGGAGAGGTCCTAATTGTCTTCCTGAGGGGGGCATTTGCACACTGTTGTCAGCGGGATTTTGTTTGCCACCTTGCCTTTTTGTTGTTACTTGTGGCTTCTTCTCAGCTGACAGTATCGAGCTTGAGATACTGATGAGAGAGTCATTTATTACTAGCATATTGCTGTTCTTGTTTGCCTTTTTTTTTTTTTTTTCCAGTTAATAAATTTCGTTGTTATTCCAAAAAAAAAAGACCCTGTAAATTGTAACCAAACTGTTTGCTGCTTTCAGAATCTGTACATGACTACATGCACCCTGTATCTGGTAACCATTGTCCAGAATGTGATAATCAGCTCAGAACTTGGCTGACGTGACACTATTTAGCTAGGCTTGGATTGTCTACTGAATTCGAGCATCATGTAGAACCATCTCAAGTCATGTCAAATTTATAAATTGAAATAAACAATTTCCAAGCGAGCTGAGTCGAATTCGGCGTCAAAAGTCGTTTGAGCTCAGATTACTTACCAAAAGAAAAGAATTGATTTTCATGTTGAGTCTCGTTTTTAAACATAAGTCTGTTTCATCCTTAATCCTTTTTGATGAATAAGCTGAATTTTTATTGCAAAAAGGAAGAAAAGAATACAGAATACAATGCAAAGAGTTGGATCAGCACTCCAAACACAAACAGGCACGCCCCATAAAGAGATTAAAAAACAATAAAATCCTCAAAAGCCCAACACCATCAGCACAGGAACCACAAAACTGAAAAGAAATCAGCCCCCCCAAGCAGAAAAAGAAAAAGATATAATCATCTCAGATCTTCTATGAGGATATCATCCCTGCTTGCAGCCTGCTTGGCCAAAATGTCTGCTTCACTCTTCGCTTCTCCATGAACATGGGTAAAGGAAATCTGATGAGCATTCTGATTGCAGGCCTTCTCAACAAGATCCTCAATCCTCCAAGGGGGCTGCCCACCTTTAGCCTAGGAAATTGCATTCGACTCTTCTCCTTTGATGATGTCAGGAATTAAACTTGACTCTGCAACTGATTTTATGATTAGAAAAGGGATATCGCTTCCGCGGTGTTAGAGTCTGATGAATCTATCCTAGCTTTAATCATGACTGAAATCCTGCTGCTGCTGTTATGAATCACACCCCCACCCATGCAGCCCAGGGAGCACCCATCAAAATTCCCCTTGAAAAAACTGGAGCCCGAGGAGACCGAGATGCAGCCACGTGGTGATGAACCCGATTGCAAAACAGTTTTGTGATTAAACATCCCCGAAGAGATTCCCCTGTATCTAGGATCTGCCTGCAACATTTCTAACCTATCAAAGATCCTCTTGTACCTTTCGAGCTATGGCGACCATGACTCAGGGGTGCCATATTCCAGAGGATCCTACCAAGGAAGCCTCAGCTGAGGATGACCAACTGCTGACCACGCCCTGGATAGCTCGAGGAAAGTCCCTAGCCATTTCAAACAGAGATAGAATGCCAATCCATTCTTTGCTGGAGAAGCTACAATTGATGAAAAGATGGTTTACTGATTCTTTTTGTGCACAACAAAGGGGATTGGCAGGGTAAAACTTCTGTTCCTGAGATGTTCCATAGTGAGTATTTTGTCTAAGCATGTTGTCCATGTGAAAGTCGATTTTGCTGAACAGTGGCGTTCTGGATGCGTCTCTCTCAGAAAGTGAATTAGCTAGAGATCTTACAAAAAACGACCATTTGGCTCCAGGCTCCAAACATGCGAGGCTGCTGATTTCACCCTCCGTTGGATTGCGGTGGGAAGTCAGACACCAAACAGCACTGCTCCCCTTCTTTCCGCCACTTGATTGACAGTTATCCTGCAATCTGTGGCAATTGCATAGTACCCAGTAAATTCTTCAGAAATGGGACGTCCTTGCACAAAAAATCTTCTCAAAACCTGATGTTAACACCAATGTTACCTAAAACATGAAACCCCCACATTTTCTGTTCTGGATCGAGTGGTTTTGGATCATGGGTCATTTGTGATCTGGATTGCTATTTTTAGCAACCCGACATTATGGCTCTTTATTCTTATTATTGATTAACTTAATGCGAATTTATATTTACAATGTAGAGATTTGTACTTTTATTTATTTTGTTATAATATAGCACTAAGCATGCGTAGTCTATGATAATAACATTCATCATTTCATATATAAACTGCTACATGAGTTCATATATAAAACTATATTGCAGACACTGTGTATGCATGGAGTGACACACATGATCCTACTATAGCAACCCACAATCCAGGTGACCTTTTGTTAGGACTGGAGGCCACCTTGAAGCAGATGTTGTTTGCACAGAAATTCAAACAACAAATGTGTGAGCCTGCATGCCTGGAAGCGGTTCTAACATCCCAGTTTTTGTTGGACCATCATTAACTGGGATTTTAGAGCCCCACTTCCAGGCGTATCCAGAAGTTATTGTTGATACCCCATATTCTCCAATCAGGATAGATCTAAGAAAGATGGGATTCCCTCTTCCCCAAACACCAGCATCATTTTCCTAAAAGAGACATCAATTTAATGAATCTCACACCGAGGCCCACACTTCAAATAGGCTTGCTAGTCTCCTAGCAGGTTACCAGATGGAGTTTTTGGGCGCTATCCTGATTGTTCCACAAGAACTGCTTTTTGATTGCCTCGATCTTGGCAGCAACTTGCATAAGGCACCTGGTCGCCAATGGCAGTGTTATTTTGCAGCCCGGGAAGTGGCGAGTCTTTTGTTGAACCTTTCGATCACACTGTCCCATGCATCCATACCTATCTTGTTATAATAGACTGACATTCCCAAATGCTTGATTGGAAACTCAGCCATTGCACAGCCAATTTTAGACGTGCTGTCTGTGAGGTAAAACTTGAAGACTTAGCCAAGTTAATACCAGCCAATTTTCAGTTAAGCCTTTTTATGAGAAGTTTTGGGGCTTGGAGGCTGCTAGAAGCTGCGAGTTTTTTCATGCTTTCTTGTTATACGGTGCTCCCCCTAAGGTGGTTTCCTTTGCTTGGCTAGTCAGGAGGTAGGACATCCTAACCGTTGAAAACCATAAGAGAGTCATGATTCCTCCCAATACTTGCCTCCTTTGTAAGAATGACGCGGAGTTGATCAACCACTCATTCATTCACTGTTCATTTGTAAGTCAAGTGTGGTCGCATCTTCTAAGGATCTTAGGCATCGACTGGGTGATGGATCATTCAGTAGGCCATCTGTACTGGATGTGCATGGTTTTCAGCTAGCTAAGGAGAGGCTCGTCCATAAGCATTTGAATTTGCTTGCTGTCCTTTGGAACATGGGGGGAGCGCAATGCACGTTGTTTCTGCAACAAGCTGGGGCTGTGGGAGGAAGTTTTTTGGAGATGCATTAGAATGGGTAGCTGGGCTCAGTCATGTAAATATTTGTGCTGCTCTTTCTGTAATGGGGTGTATCTCTCTCTCTCTCTCTCTCTCTCTCTCTCTCTCTCTGTTTTTCTTTTTGTGTTTTCTTTGCTGTCTTGTCAGTTGTCAAGCAGCCTCTTAATAAAGTAAGTTCATTATCCTTCAAAAAAAAAAAAAAAAAAAAAAACCCACCAGCGATACTACTATTCATTTAGTTCGCTATTAAACCAGATACTGCTTCAGAGATAATAAGAATACGAATATCCCTGAAATTGCAAGCTTCTTCAGCTGATCTGTCCCCAAACAATAGGGAGTTGTTTGCATAGTCGACATGGGTGGCTCTAGTTCTGTTGCTCCCCACTGTCATGTTGTTGATCAGCCTGTTGTCCAGACCTTTTTGGATTAATCAAGAGAGAGTTTCAGCCACTGCCGAGAATAACAGTGGTGAGGGGGGATCTTCCTGACAGATTCCTCACCCGAAAATGAAGAACCCTCTGGAGGTTTCCATTGATTAGGATAGGGAACAAGGACAACTGACGTCAGCTTCGATCAAGTTGCGCTATTTCTGCCCAATACCTATCCAGCCTGGTAAATATAAGGGATCTCCAATTAAACCACTTTTAAGACTTGGCCTCGCCCACCTTGAGGAGGAATCCATTGAGACCCTTTCTAGTGTATTTGTCCTCCCACCTCATTTGAAGTAAACGGCCCATTGTAGACTGCCCTCCCTCGCACAAAAACACTCTGAGAAGGAGAAATGACATTGCAGCTTCAATGCCAACACCTTTGCAGTGATGTTGTATGTGCTGGCAATGAGGCTAACAGGCCTGTAGCAGAACCACTCCCGCGCCATCTTTCTTAGGAATTAATACAAGGAAGTAGGCTCCCGCAGCTTTGCTTATGGAAGCATGCCTGTGAACCTCGAAGAACACCTTCATAAATCATCCTGATCATGGCCCAGCATCTCTGATAAAAGATCCGTGGGAATCCATCCCTTGAGCCCCCTTGGCATCAATATTTGCCTTAGCTATTGCTTCCTCTCCGAACTCACATTCTAGCTTGTCAGATTGATCAAATTAAAGGATTGAACCATGCTGGTCTTTCACCCCTTTCCAATGAGCTCGTACTATTGAAGTGGACTTAGAGGGCGTTAATTATCTCAAATTTAGCATTATGGTATAGAACAGGCAATGATGTCTCGGTTTGTGTGTGTGTGTGTGTGTTTTTTTTGTGAAACTTGTTTTAAAAGTATTTACCATAAACTAATGCTAACAACTGATGTTTCTGAAGGTAAAATTTGAAGTGAGTTGTTTTTTAATAGCCTCACCTAGAAAGCTTGAGGTGGAGCCCAAGGCATTTTGTTACAAGCCTCAAGGTTTTGTTTCATTTATCCTGTAGGAAATTAAAGGAATTTAGAAATCACACACAAAAAACGGGTTAGCTTCTATCGATCAATAAATAAGTCAATCAGGTGCTAGCTTCAGAATATTGTCTGTTCATGCTGTACATTATAACTACACTTTTGCTTGCTCATGATCTCATCCTAAGAATATGCCACTTTTTGTAGTGGTGAATGGTGATGGTTAACTCACTGTGTTGACATCTTTTTTCTTTTTTTTAAAAAATTTGTTATTAGTTTTTGCCTTTTGGAAATAGTATCGTCTTCTTTTGATCGCCCAGTTGCTTCTTTTGCAGCCGTTAGATGGGCGCACAGAAACGTCCTCAGACACGGTCCATGTACCACCTCATTTATCTGTAGCCACAAGCAAGACAAATGTGCCTTGCTACTTCTACTTTAATGCATACTGCGTTAAAGGTGAAAGCTGTCCATTTCTGCACGGACCAAATGGAGTTTCATCTGCTTTGAAATCCACAAAGGCAGCCTCTGCAGGTGCAGACACCCATCCTCTAGAAAATAAGCCTTCCACTGGAAGTGACACGGGACCAGGGTCTGTAGAAGCACCTCCCAAACAAGTTGAAAGAACCTCAAAGACGGTGAATGTACAGTTTCAGTCTAAGGATGTTCTTCAACTTGGGGCTCCTAATAATGTCATAGAACATAGCCCCTCTCCACAGATATCTGTTCCCGACTGCGAAGAGGCAACTGGAAAGCTGTTAAACACGCCACCCCCGGAGGCCCACTTCATCAATAGTAATAGACCCCTTTTATGCTCAGATCAGAGTTCTGAGGAGCCAGCAAATGAATGTGTAGAGCCAGATGAGAGATGGGAATCATCACCTGGATTTGATGTACTTGTGGATGATGGGTCAGAGCAGCTGGGTTATGAGGATGACCCAGAATATTTACTAGCCCATGATAGGGAGACTGGGAGGAGGCTTCATGGCCATTTGCTGCAATACGATTATGAAGATCAAGTTGAGTATGACCACATGGATTACCCAGAGATTTTATATGAGCACAGTGCTTATGACTCCTATGATCATTTGGAGAAGGACCATCCTTCTGAGCATGTTCGAAAAGTTCCTGACCACTCCAGGGAAAGGATGCTGGCACCAATGATGTTCCAGAGAAGGAAATTGTTGCCTAGGGAACTGGAAGTCGACGGTCGAAATGGTGTAGATCTTCGAGACCACCTGAGGAAGCGCAAGAGGGATGGTCATCAAGTGTCCCGTTCTCAGAAGCGCCACTCATCTCATATTAATGATGGTAGCAGGGAGCGACCTGTGAGACGTGCTGTGGGCCGCCGTCTCCATGGAAGGTTGGCATCAGAGGTTGGAAAGAATATGATCGGGTCGCACAGCGAATCTGAGTCTCGCTTGAATGGTAATGACAGACCAGGCCGGTTGAGACACTCACAGTCTAAGCACAATAGGCCCAGGCTTCCTGGGAAGGAGAAAAGGAGAAGACATGCAAGACAGCCGACAGTTCTTTCCTCAGAGATCTCAAGAGGTATGATTGGGAATGATACAAATCGCACATCGTTCACAGGACCAAAGACCCTTGCACAGATCAAAGAAGAAAAGAGGAGAGTAGGGGCAGATGAAGGTAACTCCAGAAACACTGGCAATGTCATTCATAAACGTACAACTCGAGGTGAGTCTGAAGATTTTCAGGGCCCCAAACCACTTCGTGAACTAATCAAAGACAAAAGAAGGCTTGGTTCGGAGCATGAGCATGTCGAGCTTCCCATTTCTCGTCCTGAGATGGATGACTGGCATGTAGACAAAGATAAGGAAACGGGTTATCAGCGAAACAATGAAAAGCAACTCAGAGAAGATGAATTTGAGTCTGTCTATGATGACGATGACGACGATGACGGGCTTGAGAAAAAGCTCGCTGGCATACTTGCTTAATTTTTGAAAGTTCAACGCAAACGACTTGGTTCTTATCTGGTTCTGGCATATACTCTTACTAGAAGTAGATGAATTAGGGCAGGCTCCCATCTGGAATGCACAATAGGTTTCAATGCTTTCATCACAATCATCTGTCCTGATTTTAGTATTGCGTTTTCTTTCCTGTATAGAGCTGCTGATTTTCCATTACTCATGCAGTGTTCTTCTTTAGTTAATCTCACTTAATCATTGTATTGTGTTGTGGGTAATGCTGTAGGGTTTGCCCCATTTTGATTGCTTCTGGCTGCGTAAAATGAAAGCCGTCCCATTTTGCTGACTCCATGAACTGGTGTTCTTTTTTCTCGTCATTTCTCTTTTATAAGGGCTTTGGTGTGTGTTTGGATGCACAATCAAATTGAATTGTTATTGCCAATCTAATGGAATGAAAGCAACTGACCACCTTCTTTGGAATTGGACTTGGAAGAACATAACAGTGGTGCTTCCTTATTAAGGATGGTGGGACCACATCTTTAAATTCTGTCATTTGCACTTTTGATTGAACCATGAGCCCTTTCCTCTCTGATTGGATTCGCAAGTGAAATGCCAATTTCTCAATCGTTGTGGTCAAATGGGATGATGTTCTCTATAGCTACAGTTGCATTTCTTTCTACTCCCAACTTGGAAGCAGTGCATTGGGCTTAATAGGAATGCGACCGGAGGTCCTTGTGAGTCGATCATTTCTATTTCCAATTCAATTCGATGGTGCACCCAAATAAACACTGTCTGGTTGTGCTGCGCTGTTAATTGGGATTTTGGGGGTTTGTTAGTGGCAATGCTGTTCAATGGGTGTCCTTTTAAGTTGATAGACTTGACGGTCAGAGGAGATGGACCCTTGATGACTTAGTTCCTGTTTTGGCTTTTGTAGCTTGATTTTGCTCTTTTGTGACCATGCATTGAATAGCTTTAATCTTTCTGTCTAGAGATAGAAAGAGGGCTTAATCCGTTTTGTCAATCTGGTGTATGGCGGCATGAAGGTGCCATCGCTCAGCAATCTTGAAGTAAGCAGTGGTCCAGTTTCAATAGGTGAAAATTGAATCCTGATCAGGTAACAAGAATAGGTACTGTCAGTTGACTGGACTCCGATTAGCTGTGACCCTTGAATGTGGGGCTCCGGCCATCTGTTTTGCAAGCTTATTTTAGAGCATGATCTCAAAAATAATAAGCTGGAAAAACGGGTCCACAGTGTGTATATACAACACATGTATTAACGTGGGTCCTATGGTCAGGATCGCATCCATGTGCTCAGATCTGTGGTTGCAGCAAATTTGTGTTCCAATTGACTGGGCCGAGTTGGAGTAGATTGCGCAGTGGCCCTGCTACCACCCCCATGACTTGAGGTTGTGGGATTTGATTGGATCATGTAATACTAATCTAAATTTGAAAGTGAAAAAGAAAATATTCATAAAACAAGCCCAAGAAGCTTTTGGATGCCAGTGAATTCTTTAAGTTGCAAATGATAGGGGGTGTTCAATCAACACTATTTCCCATGATGTGGCCTACAAAAAATTTGGATTTGCTTTGCTTTTAGGCCCATGCCGCAAAATGAGTTAGAACTTAATGGATAGTGTGGATATACAAAACACATGTGGGCCTCATGTCACGACCTAACCGAAACGGGGCTTGATTCAAATGCAAAAAATAATGAAAAGGAAAGAAGAAAAATATATATAAAAACCCTAACGACCTCAGCTGACTGCATAGAGAGAGAATTTACTGAAGCTTCATAAATGGCTCAAGTTTTGCTGTAATGAAAGTATGTTTTCTCCTTTTTTACTCTTTTTTTCAAAAATCAGATAATTGGCTTATAAGCTATAATAAGTGAACATATGAGTCCCTGCCATGTAACTTTTTATATATATAAAATTTACCTGTAAGGGATTTACAGTAAAAAAAATATTCTCCCGTCCATTCCTTTTGCTAGTTCATCTTATGGAGCCCAAATTGAAGCAGATCTAAAACTCAAGTAGACCACACCATAAGAAACAAACAGTAGTTATTGAACGCCCAGCATTAAAAACTTCTTAGGGGCCACAAAAGTTCGGGAGCAAGCTGATATTTTTGTGTTTCCCCTTCATCACATCTGTGTGGCCTAATATGAACAGTTTAGATGGCAAATAAACTTCATGATAGGCCTTAGGAAGGTTTCAACAGTAGGAATATTTCGATTGGTGTGTTCCAATTGAGCTTATGATCTGCTTCATTGTTACCTGGCAAAACGAATGGACGGTATGGATATAAAACACATACATCAGGGTAGGCAACACAGTGGCTGCCCTGCAACCAGGAATCAGTTCATCCCAGTTAGAATGACCAAGGGTAGTAGAAGCGAGTCCAAAGGAGAAAAAGAAGGGGAGAACGAGTGGAGCAGCAAAACCCGGTTCCGGTCAATCTAGTTCGGGTTAACCCAAACTGAAGTTGCAGCCCCCACTCACCCAGAAACTCATTTAGTTAAGACCTGGCTCTTGACTGATTATTTCAAAGCAACTAATCAAATTTTCTCAAAAAATGATTTCTTATTAAAAACAGATACACAGATGGTGAATGATCTTGCATCTTAAAAAATACAGTTCCAATAGCTGCATGAATTGATATTTGGCATAACAAAGTTAGGAACTGAGGTTTGTTGTTTTTACTAATGAAATGTGCAATGATTACAAATTATTCTTGTGTTTGGTTTATCAACATTAACATTTTAATAATGGTATTTTTACATTACTTTAATATTAAATTATTATTAGAGGAAATTGATCTGGCCTTTTGGATTTAAGATTTTTACCATAATGTTATGAAATAGTGCAATGATTATAAATTTTTTTTTTAAAAAAAATCTCATAACTACATTTGCACTGGACTGATGATTTCATAAAATCGTAATGATAACATATGTTTGGTTTAGCCTACCAGTGCTTATTCCATGGGCCTCGAATGTACCAATGCTTGGGTGAACAAAAAGAATAACGAAGTCACTCTTTGGAACCATTACACTAGTTGGTGCTTATTTTATTTTTAATGATTATGTTAGTTCAGCTATTATAGTCGTATTTAGGAAGGATCACTTAGAGCTGCTCATTCCATGGACATGCATATCCAAATGTGCCAAAAATTAAGAGGCACAATGCTTACCTGAATGGTCTTAGAATTGGATCGTCAGCCCTCACTCCATTGTTTGAGCTCTCTATATCAAAATTTGATGATTAAAGCATGGGCGATGCTTGTAGACACATTGTAACACCCATAAATTTCTTTTTTTTAAACATAATAATAATAAAATCCAAATTTAAATTTAAGAGAGAGAGATTTTGATGTAGAGCGGGTCGCGGACAGTTTCATGGCCAAGATGGATCAGAAAAGGCCCAGTCGACGACAGAAGTGATCCGGACCGTCGGACCTTAGATCGGGCGTATCTCGCAATCCGGAATGAGTTACCTGACGTAAAATATATGATTTTGGGATAGAACGAGCTACTTTAGCCAACCAACCCCGCTACGCCGGGTTGCACAGCCCGGAATTGCGAAAAACCCCTAGATCGACGGTTGTTTTCCTGTTTTAATTTCGTTTTTACTATAAATAGTAAGTTTTAGTTTGATTATAACTCTTCATCCGTCGGGCTTTAGGAGTTGTGCCCAATGTGAAAAGAGCTTAGAATAATTAGGAGAACGGTTTGGTGAAGCCAAATAGGACACTTACTATTTTTGGCCGAAAACCTTGCGCACTAGTATACATCACGACCGTCTATAAATGGTAAGTTTATTATTTATAGTAAGTCACGGATTCTAGGAGTTTGAGTTGTAGTTTGATTCTGATTTCCTTCCCATTGCTTGGTACCCATATTTGAAGGGTTGTGAACTCGTTTTTATTCATCAATTAATCAATTTCGAATTTCTTAGAATTTATTTCTATTTTCTGTTTTCTTTCCTCGTGGATTCGAGAAGTCTCTGTGAGGAGTCCAGAGAAGCTCCGTGGATTCGGAGTAGTTATCCTCATCACGTTCATCCCTGCGTCAGATTTCGTATCTCCTCTCCCTCTCTTATCCAAACTGTCTCTTATGTTATTTTTGTATTCTCTTATCTCTCTCTCTCTCTCTCTCTCTCAACCTCCCGACAAGTCCTCCCTATTAAGAAAGAAGTTTTCATGAGTTAGTATTCAACATATCGGCATTGCTACAAGTTTCGTTCTCGGGAGGGACATGAAAACAATATTGATATCGTCAATGATTGGAAATGCAGATAAACATGGAAAAAACGGTGGAATTTTTTTAGTAAAATTTTAAGAGATGTAAAAATATACATATTTATATATTTAGGAATAAAAGAGAATGCATATATAATAATTTTCATTTAATGGGAGCCAAAATGCATGTGTTGTCGTGAGAAATTAGTCCAACCCTTCCATCCATCCCATCTATCCATCCAACCATCCATCAGTATTTTGGAATGTCAACAATATATGATATTTCGTCGAGAAATCATCGACAATTGAAAAAGAAATAAAAAATTGTGGTCTTGATATCGCCCATGTTGCGATATGATAATATTGTGATATTATCGATACAATCATCAACAAATTGAACATTGCGTACAACCATGCACTCATAAAAAAATTGAAATAGAATTTTTTAATAAACAATTTTTTAGGGATATTATGAAAAAATTGCCGATACAAGCAACACTTGGAACTTATATGGTAAAAAAATATTGACGATATCAATACATTGAAAATACAAGAAACACTTGGAATTTACACAATAAAAAATATTGATGATATATTAGCAATATTTAGCGATACATTTTCAATAATTGGATTTTATGATATTACTAATGTTGCCGGTATCGCTATCAATGTTATCGGTACCAGTGAGTTGGAGATACCGATAATATCAAGAATATTTCGATAATTTCGGGATACTTCGAACAATATTGATATGTAGTCAAATAAATGACCCAAATTATAGTACCTATGTTGGTGTATCATGAACAAAAAATTAAGTTTTCATGATTATCTCATGATCCGGACATTTATTGGACAGTTAAAAATGAAAAAAAATAAAATCTTTTAGTCCAATTTCCACAAAAAAGTGTTCATGAACCAGTGGTCAGGATTTTAATTTTATGACAATGATAAGAACAATTTAATCAATTTCATTTAGGTTTATATATGCAGCATAGGATTTTAATTTTGTGACAGTATAAAATCTTGTGACACTGATACGAACAATTTAATCAATCTTAATTAAATTAATATATGCGATGTGTACAATTTTTTAGTGCGTCCATGTCAAGCGTCACATGCAGCATGATTATCATATAATCATTCTCAAAAATAGGATTATTGGGCTAATGGACTTTTGGGCGCAAGCCCTGGTCCAAAGAGCTGGGCTGCTAGGCCCGACCCATTGCAGCGGGCAAGAAAGACAGACAGAGAGAGAGAGAGAGAGAGAGAGAGAGAGAGAGAGTTCAACAATAGTCCGTTATAGTTAGGGCTGCTCACGAGTCAAGCTAGCTCGAAAAGCTCGCTCGACTCGGCTCGAGTCCGCTCGGATTGACTCAGCTTGAATAGCCGATTCGAGCCAAACCAAGCTAATTATTTGAAGCTCGAGTTGAGTTCAAGCCAAGTTCGACCAGGGGGCATTTCAACTCGAACTCGACTCGACTCAAAGCTCGAACTCGAGCTCGACTCGGCTCAATATATAATATATATATATATATATATATATATATATATATATATAAAATATAATATAATATAATATAATATAAGTTTTAAATTTAAACTTAAAAATAAAAAACAAACCCTGGAGTCTCTACCCGACCACACGCACCCTCTTCCCTTTCCATTTCTTCTCTTTCTCTGCCTACTGCCAACCGCATGCCCGCTCTGACCACCACCACCAGTTTTCATTTCAGCTCCACAATAGTATGATTTTAACTCTTGAGATCTACTTCTTAGGCGAGAAACCCAAGAAATTCGAAATGAGTTCTTTTCAGATTTGTTGGAGCTTCAAGGAAATCCAATGATCTGATTGGCTAGAGCTCTTTACTTGGATTTTTGATCTGTGTTCTGCTCTGTTTCTTTTCTAGTACTCGGATTCCTGTTGGTGAAAGAAGATCAAGAATAGATCGATTCTTACAAGTTTCCTTATTCGATTTGAAGCTTTGTTTGTTTTTTTTCATTGGGTTTTGTTTTGATTCTTTTAAGGTATTTGAATTTTTTTATCAATGGAAGAGGATTAAGAACAGAATCCATTACTCTCTCACCCAACAAGCTCGAGCTCAACTCGACTCAAACCACTAACTCGACTCGAACTCAACTCGATAGCTTTGGCAAATAAGCCAAGCTTCAATGTTGAGCTCGAGGCCAAGCTTGAGCTCGAACTCGAGTACATCATGGACAAGCCAAGCCAAGCTTGGCCCACCTCGACTCCACTTGGCTTGATGCCCACCTCTAGTTATAGTTGAGTTACTAGGACGCGGATTGCATACTACCCCTACCCGTCCCTAACTCTGAACGCACAGTTCTGTGGGCTGCCCCACCGTGATGTATCTGTATATCCAGGCCGTCTATCACTTTTCTCAGATTATTTTAAGGCATTAAAACAAAAATGAGGCAGATCCAAAGCTCAAATGGGCCACACCACATTTAATGCTTTGTGCATTTTAGTGTAACCAAGCTTATTATTTGGTGTGGTCTACTTAAGTGTTGTATCTGCCTCATTTTTGTGCCCATATTTAAAATAATATGAGAAAAGGGATAGACGGCTTGGATATACGGATACATCACGGTGGGGCCGCCCACAGAACTGCCCGTTCGGAGCTAGGAACGGGCGGGGGTAGTACGCAATCCGCGTCCGAGTTAGTATAGGCCACGTGTCCAATTTCTGAGTGCCTGTGCATCAGGTGGCCTTCTCTGCGGAGTATCAAATAACTCCCCAGCTCAAGCCAGAACGAAAGAGAGAAAATCTTCTGTAGCCATGGCTTCTTCTTCTGCTCCATCTCAGCTTCTTCTCAAGATTATATCAGCAGCAACAGCTCCTCACCAGTCTCATCGGCTCTTCGTGGGCCCCACCAGACCAACCTCGCTTCTCCTGCCAAGTGTCACGCAGCCTCGCCCTTTACTCGCTTTCTCTCGCCGCAGAAACAGCAGTTCCTCTGCTACAACACCATCTTCAAAGGAAAAGGTTAAAAAAATAATCTTTCTTTTCGTCCTTTACTTCTTTTGGGGTTTATCATTCATTCATTCTTTCTCTACAGTTATAAAAATATGATATTTACCATATCAGGTTCCATTTTTGCCATTTCTTTTTCTGGATGTTGCTTTCGATTGGGGATGGGATGACATGCTTTTTGAATGCTTGAAACTGCTTTATCTGGTGTGGAGATTTTTGGGTTTTTTTTTTTTTTTTCAATTCAAATTAAATTTTGTTGGTGTTCTATTGCGGAATTTTTCTCTACGGTATAGTTGGTTTTTTTTTTTTTTGGGGGTGTTTGATCTACACCATGTATATACTTTTAATGGGTGAAAAATGCATCTAAGACTTTTGTTGGTGTTCTATTGCGGAATTTTTCTCTACGGTACAGTTTGTTATGAATTGTAATGAAGTTATGACCCAACTAAAACTTGGCACCTAAGACTCATCATCTCTCCTTCAAGTGGATATGATCAATGCTCGCAGTGTCAGTATCTTGTTACGTATCGTGCCCTTGGGATATAGATACACATCAGTTATCGCACGGGATATATCGTTTATTGGGTGATTTATCGCACTTTTTGGGAAACACGGGGAAACATTAGGAAATTGGTTGATTTTTTCAATGAAACTTCAGGGATTATTAAAAAAAATACATTAATACACTTCTAAATCATAATATCTAAAAAAAAGTGCACATAATAGGTTTCCTTTGTATGAGGTCCTAAGCTATGTGCCGTCTGACTAAACTAATGCAACTATATTCAAATTGAATTCATAACATTTATAAATGTAAGAAGAAATGTATGAAAATACAACCAATTTATTCAAAAGCAAAACAAGAAGTAGAAATTGAGAAATATACCTATGAATGACGTAACTGGCAATGGCCTAGACCCGTATAAAGTTGCGCGGTAGCTCATAATCATTGTCTCCATCTCGATAAGGTTAGGAATAGTATTGTTGCTTCACAAATCGACAATACTGTGCTCAGGTCATAGTAGAATGATACTAATTAAGATACTCCCTAACATAACACTGGTACTCATCCTCTTCGAATTGAACCAATATGCCCATTTGTGGGTACTGTATAATCGTCACAGTCTGTGGCTGATATGGATCTGCTATGGGCATAGAAGGAGCTTCTGGGTATCCCTACTGGTTGCCATATCCATAATGCTGTAGTAGATCAACCCTCATACATGTTTGGTTTCATGTTTGGAGTGCAACATTGCAAGCAATTTGGGAGAAATTGGGGGAATTTTGATTTTTTTTTCAATTTTCCCAAATCGGGCCACTTACACTTTGAATTTTGAAAATGGAGTGCATATGATGATCATTTTATCAAACACTCCTAAATTCTTTGAAATTAGTCTCAATTGACAGTTGGTTAAAGGAAAATTTTGAAAAAAAATATATTTTATAATTTATTATTATTATTTTGAATTAAAAAATAATTTTTATTTTCTGAAATTTGACAAGGACTTAACAAATCAATAGATCATGCCTATTACATGCTTGATTTCATGTTTGGAGTGGAACATTGCAAGCAATTTGGGAGAAATTAGGAAAATTTGGAATTTTCCAAAATTTTCCCTAAATCGGGCTACCTACACTCAAATCTGGAAATTAGAGTGTATGTGATGATCATTTCATCAAACACTCCTAAATAGTTTCAAATTGCACTCAATTGGTTGCCAGTTGAAGGGAAATTTTGAAAAAAAAATAATTTAATTAAAAATAACTTTTATTTTTTGAAATTTGAAAAAAAGTTATCAAATCTGTAGATCATGCCTCATAGTTGCTTGATTTCATGTTTGGAATGCAACATTGCAAGCAATTTGGGAGAAATTAAGAAAATTTTGAATTTTTCCTAATTTTCCCCAAATTGGTCCACCTACACTCAAATCTCTAAATTGAAGGTTGAAATTCTTAATTTTGCATGCAAAACATGAAGAATCAAAGATTTCTTATGATTTTACATTCATTTTATATGATTTTAAAAAAGGGATTAAAATGAAAAATTACTCATCGAATGAGAAATGGCCTCAAATGCAAGAAAATCCTGATTCTAATTTCGAATGTGGGGTTTTCTCCCAAATCCAAGCAAAGGATGGACCGAAATCCACCCACCAACAGGTTAGAAGAGTGAAATCTAAAGAAAAAGGGGGAAAAAAAATAAAAAAAATCAGTTTTTGGGGGTTTTGGGAAGGGCAACATTGCGTTTCCTGTGAAGTATCAACGATATCGTTGATACATTGTAAAAACCTTTACAAAAAAAACGTTGACATCACCGAGACATAACGGTACTTTGCGATATCTTGCAATATTATCGTCGATATTCAAGAATCTGGGCTTCATTTTTTTTTATTTTTTATTTTTGTTAGTACCCATCGATTTCGTCTCGCTGACATGCGATATCGATAATATCAGCTGATATTATCGATATTGCAAACATTGGATATGATAAGTATTAAAAACTAACTTCTTGGAGTTACCAAATGCATGAGATGCTCCTACCCAATACTTACATATATTTTGAACACTAGTAAGATGCTCTTCATACCCAGATATTCATTTTGAACACTGGTGAGATGCTCTTCATACCCATTATACAATTCCCATGCAAGAAACATGAGCTTGCTCTTCTCTCTCTTCATTGCAGTTCTGTTTGCATTGTGGAGGGATGTGTCATCAAGATGGAGATGATGCCTGCCCTGGCCAATCTTTTGGAACTTGATTACTTAAAACAGAATATGTCTATGTACCTGCTTCCGCTGCCATGTGTTGGCACAGTCATCAATGTCATCCTTGTAGCTTGCTGCCCCATTCCACTTTACCTCTACAAACTCATGGAAGAATGCCTCATCAATGGCCTTGAAGTTCACAAATTGAGCTTGATGGAGTACTTTCCTAGCAAAATCAGTCAGAATCTTTTATTTATATCTTGAAACTGAAACTTATTATTTGATTCATGGTTTAAAAACTTGAAAACGTGACTCAACTTGATGTTCAGCTAGGTTGGGTTGACTTGAAGACTTGGATGAGTTTTTACTCGCCTCTGCGTAATAATTGATTTAATAATTTCATCAATATTTCATGTAGACTATGTAGTTGTATTAGGATAAAATGTAATATATATATATATATATATATATATATATATATATAAATGAAGAGATACTAATTTAATAATTTTATCAATATTTCATGTAGACTATGTAGTTGTATTAGGATAAAATGTCAAAAATAAAAAATAAAAAAAATAAAGAGATACTAAGCAGCAGAGCTTGGCCTGCTGGTTAGCAACACATTTGGTACTTCTTGGGAGAGGTCTCGACCTTGAACCCTCCCTCTCACTTTTTATAAAAAATGATTTTCAGGTAAGTGACTTGGCTTGAGTCGTGGCGAGCAGTCTAGTTGATTGAGTCATTGAGTCAACTCGGGGGGAGACACTGAGTCGAGATCGAGTGACTCACAATCAAGTTTCATGGTGAATTGACGAAGTTTCTAGTCGAATCACTGAGTTTTAGAACTATGATTTGATTCCTTTTCTTTTCTTTTTCCTAATTATAAATCTCTGTGTTCACATAAGGAAAAGTAGAGAATGCTGGTCAATGGCAAGGTGATTTTTTTGTATTTGAAATCATAGGCTCAACACAATCGGTTTCTTCTTGCAGAAAAAATTACGGCAAAATGATGATGAGGTAGAAGGTGATTTAGATGAAGATGCGATTGAGGCACTCTTTAGTCAGCTGGAAGAAGATCTAAAAAACAATGAGATGTCTGCATTTGATGGTGATGATGAGATAAGTGAGGAAGACCTAGCTAGGCTAGAACAAGAGCTGGAGGATTCATTTGGTGATGGGTTTGATGATGAACCATCCGGTGCATCAGACTCAAACACAGATGTTGTCGGAAGCGAAGATGATGATGATGAAGAAGAACCGCCTTTGAAGCTTAAAAATTGGCAACTTCGAAGATTGGCATCTGCTTTAAAGATCGGTCGCCGCAAAACTAGCGTAATCCACCTTCATTTAGAAGCATGGTTATGGCTTGAATCATTCCTGCTGCTCATACATTTTCGTGAAGACCCTGATAATGATTCCCCTTGAAGTGGATCGATGGCATCTACAGACAAGCAGCGAAACTGTTTGCAATGTCTGGTCCGTCATCATGCAGGCCCTGGCATGATCATGTGCTTGCTCACAAATAGGCTGATCTGGTCCATTCATCAGGTGGGCACGCATTTACCATAACAGCTGGTGGTCTAAATACTTCGACTGATGATCCATATTCAATCACATGTGTGGTGGACCGGCCTGATTTTGGGACTGGGGCATGTTCAATATGGGACCTGCCTGGAATGGCTCAGAGCTCACACATGAGCTGTGCTCGATGTGCCGCGAAGAGGATTCTTACCCCTCTTATGTGAATATCCTCTGCATTTCTCTTTCCCAAAAATCTAACACTTCTCTTTTTCCAGATCAAAAGTCTTGCAGCAGAGCTTGGACTCGATAGGGCTGTGGTCCTTGAATTGCTTCGTGAACTCCCTCCAAACCTTCTACTGATGTGCGCTTCTCTACCCGATAAAGTCATCTCAGCACCTGAAGAGCCTCCATCTCCACAGCCTGAAAGCGAACCGGTCGAATCTTCTCCTTTGTTGGTGGATGTCAAAGAGTGTGAGCCTGTGGTAAAAGCACCGGTCCATGTTATGCGAAGCAGGTGGTCTTCCCAAAAACGGCTGAAGAAAGTACAACTTGAAACTCTTGAAAGAGTCTACTGTCGCACGAAACGTCCCACTGTGAGTAAATTTTTATGTTGGTATTTGCACAGTAGAGGAAATAATCAATCCATATATGAATACATAATTACTTTTCCATGTCATGCATGAGAGGCCATTTCTCACATGCATCTAAATGATGCCGAGATTCTGCAAAAATATTATGATTGGCTGCTTTGACTTGCCCCCGAATGAGAATGGAGTCAAATGTGACCTGGTGTGCACATTTTTGTCTAATTGGATCCGTTTGGTGCACCCAGAAAAGGTGGATGGTGGGATGCAGCAAATGCTCCTGTATGCAAACTGCATCCCAAAAGAGCATGCAAATGAGAATGGGTTGGATCTGTTATCATCCCATTCTTATTCAGGGTGGTGGACACATCCATCTGCATTTGGTGGACATTCTACATGGACCCTTACCAACACACCCATATTATAGAAGGGGCACGTTCTAGGCACCACCATTAGCTTATGGTGGTATTGAGCAGCTGTGGGGCCCTTGTGACATCCTTGCCATCCAACCTGACTATCAGATGCATCGCCTAAAACCTCCATGAACCAAAACTCTGCCTTATCCAAAACTAAGGTGGGCCACATAAGGCAATGATTTGGTATGGGACACCCACCCTTGAACTTCATGGGGGCCTACCTTACTCACAAAACAGCCTGAATTTTGGCCTGGACCTTAATCTGGATTATATGAAGGGGTATGAACGGCTATGCATGTATCATTATGTATTTGTAGCTTGGATATTTTTTGTTTGTTGGTATCTTGAACTACTCTTATCAAATCACCATAGTCTAGCTTAAATATTTTGACAACTTGAATTTTAGTAAGAAAACAAGATAACTCAATATAGCATGTAATTACAAAAGATTTTGACCAAGATTCTGTAATCAAGATCTTAGACAAGTTGGTAATGGTGATAAAAACTTTTGTAAATCAAGAATCTTTAAAAACTTTTGTAATTCAAGAGTCTTTCTTTCTTTTAGTGAGTAATTTAACAATTTCTATCTGCACCATTAGATTAAAAAGAAAAAGTAAAGAAACTCAAGGTTACATACACAACATTATGGAATAGAAAGATGAATTTAAAAACACAACCTTAAGTTGTACTTTAAAAGCCAAAATCCCTGCCTTTTTACCTGATATTGTCTTTCCAAAATGAAATTCTCATGGTTGGTGGAATTTCCACCTGTTGAACGTCGACTGTTTGTTTACTCGTTGATTTTAATCAGCACATCTGATAGACTATTATGTCGACTGTTTGTTTTGTGCTCTCATTGCTGGTTCCAATCTGGGTAAATGAGGGTTGCATTAGGTTGGTAGCCAGTGTGAAAATTTTGCCATAATTTCATCTTGAATGCTTCTTTATTTTGAAGTAAGCTTTCCTCATGAATCCCAACGACATGACATTCAAAACTCATGCTAGGTTGTTCCCTATAAGTGACACGCTGCATCGGAACCTGGTTGCAATGAGAAATAGTTGAGTCTAATAGAAGTTATAACCCTTGATAGAGTGGAATGGCAGAACAAGATTCAGGTAGCTGACCCTAGTTCGTTGGGATACGGCTTTTAGATGATGATTATGAATAGCCAACCCCAATTTGTTGGGATACGGCTTAGATGATGATAATGATGATGAATGTCAGGTGATTTGGTTCAAACTTGGGACAAGTTTTTGAGTCGGCTCGACTACCCAGTCAACTTGATCAACTTGAACCGAGTCACTGGCTAAGTTGATTTATCTTAAATAAATAATTCAAGTGGTTTGCGGGATTTGAACCCATGACCTCAAGCAGTCAAGGGAACAGTGTCTATTAGCAAGCCAAGTTCAACTTTTATGATTTGGTTTGGCTACTTTATACTCAATAGCATTCCTAATTATCTATGACTAGGCTGTATGGCATGTGTGAGGCACGTGGAGAGAAAAAAGGAAGAGAGATTGGGCAGAGGACAAGTCAGAAACCACTTGGGTACCGACTCATTCCTAAGCCATTGGAAACTAATTGTGGGGGGCAAAAATGCCCCCTACCATTTGCATTATAATATAGATTAGTGTAATGTTATTCTTTAATTATTCAATATCAAGGCGAGTAAAATCAAGTCTTCAAGTCAACCCAACCTGACTGGATATTGAGTTGAGTGTTTGAGTTTTTAAACTGTCTTTGACTATCCAAGTTATGTAGCTGCAAACCCAGTCATGGTTTTTTATGGGTTCTTATTTCGATAATGGTTCATATGTATCACTTGGCACTTGTGCACTTGCAATGGTTATCTGGGTTGAGATCCTAGAATTCAGGCCTACTTGAGTTGATCATCTTTTTACTTACATCTCTGTTTTCTATACTACAGCACGCTTAAGATGGAATTAAGGTAGCAGGTGGTTCTCATTGTTGGAAATCAGAGATTTGATAGCCCCAGAGGGCAGAGACACCACTGTCCATATGCACTGTTACATGCCAACCCACGAGATGTTGGGCATCTAAGCAGTCCATGTTGTGGCCCCCACCATGAGATAACAAATCCATAAAATCAGGCCGATGAACGGCAGCCATTGGCAGATCTTTTTAAACGTCCATTCTTTTGGTTTATGGGTGACCTACCTGATTAGTGAACCAACCTGATTTTTTCTTGTGGCCATCTTCGTGGTAGGGGCCACCAGTGCACCAGACGGATGTTCCACGCATAACTGGTTGGCATGTGTGCGGCATGCCAATTTCTAATTGTGTACTCATTGGAATTGCACTAACTAGAGTGGATTCATGGTACACAGAATGTGTTCTGTCATAGATCTTTTTGAGATTTCTTGGCTGTGGATTTTTGGCATTACATTGGCTGGAGTTGTGTCAAGATACGCCCATACATGTACATGCACAAACACAAACACTAACACAAACGCCTATGCATGTGTTGTTTGTTGTTGATTTATATTTTAGTTCTGTGTTTATTCTCATCATTCGGAAAGAATTCATGGGTTCCTTTGAAAAAAAAAAAAAACTTGTTTTGTGTGTTATATCATGCAGAATACGATGATCAGCAGCATAGTGCATGTGACAAACCTTCCATGGAAAACAGTGGTGAAATGGTTTGAAGACAAGCGTCTCAAAGACGGAGTTCCTGATCAACGCCAACCCTTCAGGCGGTCCACACCTGAGACCGTTTCCACCAACTAATCGATCAAAATGGCTTAAAGAGTAATTGTCTTTCTCGTCACAAAGACATTTTTCACATATCATATTTCATGTTATTCCCATGTCTTCTTTCTGATCTTTGGGGAGTCACTTGAGGAGTGTGATTGAAGAGGCAGTTCGTGCTGCATGTGTGTGGGCTCTACACTCATCAGGTGGGGGCCGCCATGAACATGCCATTGCCTGATAATCGAGGTCCACTCATAGGTGGGGGCCACCATGAACATGCCATGACCCAATTATCAAGTTGCACGTATCATTTTGGTGCCGCCATGAACATGCCTGGCCCAATAATCAAGGCCCACTCAACAAGCGGACCGCGTGTTGAATAAATTCAGTTATCTTCCTGTAACCACTCAATTTTTATTTTTATTTTTATTTTTTCTTTTCTCATAGACCTGTGACCCACCTGATGGGGGTGGTTTGGCCTGATTCTGGTCCAGGATCTTCATGGTGGGCCCATCCTACAAATGTCCTGGATTGTCCACATGGGTGCCACATGGGCTCTGCAAATTACCTCTTCAATCAACAACCCTATCACTTCTCAACCCTAGCACTATCTGTGTGTGTGTGGTCAGTGTTGTGCATGTGCATGCGCGTGTGCGTGCGTATGAGAAATGAATGCTAACTTATAGAGCTCCTAGTTGCATCTGGTCCACTTGGACAGTCTTATTCAATCCAATTCATTGATCCATATTGATTGTTAGGTCCAACCCATGTTTCATGGGCTACCATGCAAACATTGCACTAATCCAACAAATACTAAACATAGATTAACGACCTTTTAATATCGATGGTCAAGATTGTTTGTACTACAAAAAATAGGTCCAATTATCAATCTGATCCATCTTTGTTCGGGTCCACATGGATTGCCTATGATTCCAAAGAATTAACTTTTTTTAAGGCGATCATAGTCATTTCAGCCATAGCTTGGAAAATAGGATGGCTGTAGAATGGGGCCTAATCAAGGTTGGATTAGATAATCTGGTTAGGGAAATTTTTGCATAATAGTCCATGAAATTTGTTATGGACTTGATAGATGGTGCAGATTGATCAATTGAACTGTTCAAATGGACGGATTATCTGAAAGTACTGGAGCACTGGGAGAGAGAGGTTCCAGTGCTCTCACAGCACTATAAGTTATTGCACTGGGTTGTATTGGACGTCTAAATGGTCAATCCATTGATCTAGACCGTTCATCGGGTTCAGCCCACATTTCATGAGCTATCATGTAAGCATCATGCTGATTCGACAAATGTGAATCATTTGATCAATAGTCGTTAATATGGACAGTCAAGGTAATTTACACAAAAGTAGCTCCAATCAACAATTTGAACCGTCTGTTTGTTAGGGCCTGTCATGGATTGCTGTTGACTCTAAAGAATCATTTTTCTTAGGTAATTGTAACCATTCATCCATGGCTTCGGAAATGGATGGCTGTGGATTAAAGATGGATTGGATCATCTGATCAGTAAGATTTTTGTATTATACCTATGATGGGGCCAATTTATTTGATTTGAAGTGTGGACAATTCATCTGATCAGTAAGCTCTGGCAGTCTCGCTACTACATAAATCCTTTGGGCCCCGTTTGGATACCACCAAATAAGTTACATTTCTGCTTACATCAGTAGATAAGTAACCTACTTGAGATGACTAAGTTTGGTTTATGATCAATTATAAGTAATTTATTTATTTATTTAAAGTTATTTAATAACCAGGCGGAGCGCACCTATATATATATATATATATAGCTCAGTGGGCCCCACCTTGATGTGTGAGGGGCATCCACACCAACTGGTTGCACCATGGTTTACAGTCCATCCAGTGAATAACTTCCAACCTATTGAGTGATGGGGGCATTGAAACATTCCAATAGGTTTTCTAACCATTGATAAAATAGAAAAAGAGAAGTGTGGCCAACTTGATGATTGGATATGGCTGATTTTTGCATGAGGTGATCCTCAGGGTGGGGCCAACCCACTGGAGGGCTTGGATATCACATGCACTTAATAGGTTGGAAGTTAGCCACCAAGTGGACTATAACTTGTGGTCCAACTGGTTGGACATGAGATATATACACACACACCGTGGTGTATTTGAAATCCATTCCGATCAACAGATGCATCAGCCCATGTTAGGCCTAAGGCTCAAAAATCAGGCTGCTCCAGGATTCAAGTGGTCCATACCAAGGAAAACAGTTGGGATAGAGATGCCTACCCTTGATTTTTATAGGGTCCACCGTGTTGCGTATGCGAATCCACTCAGACCCTTAGATAAGTCATCACACTTTAGGCTCTGGGCCCAAAAATCAGGGTGGTTCGTGATTCAGTTGGGTCACCCCAACGGCCATCCTGATGTATGTGGGAGGGACCCTCACTCTTGATATTTTACAGGGCCATCCTAATGTATGTGAAATCCACTGTAGCCTCTCAGCAGTTTCAACTCCGGGTCAAGGGTTCGAATACCCGTAGGTGGTGAAATTCCACTAGCGTGAGTGTGTGGGGTGTGTTAAAAAATAAATAAAAATAAAAAAATCCACTGTAGCCATCTGGTGCGTCATCATACTTTAGGTCCTCGGCCCAAAAATCAGGTTGATTGCGACGCCCAACAGTAGGTTGGCCCCACCATGAGGATCAAGTTAAAATCAGCCCCATCGACTCATCAGTGAGGCCACACCATAGAAAGCACTGCGTAGCCATTGATAATTAAAAAATATAAGTCTGTCTACTCAATGAGTGGATGTGGCTGATTTTTGCAGAAGACAGTCCTCATGGTGAGGCCAACCTATTGGACGGATTGGATGTCGCATGCCCATGAAAGATTGGATGTTCTCCTCTCGGTGGACCAAAACCTGTGGTTCAAAGGGTTGGACTTGAGACATCTCTCTCTCTCTGTTGACCTTATATGACAGTGCAACCCCCCTCAAGAGGGGTTGGGGAGAAAAATAAGTAAGGAGGGGAGTTTCATCGAATGAAAAAGCGCAATTGTAGTTTTTATGCATCGTACACGCATATGGCGCGTTTTCATTAATTTCTCCGAGCAGAAGTCAAATTGTGTCTTCTATTAATTTAGCGGCACTACACAACATACATGAGATCCACTCCTTTCATCGGATTCATTGCCTCATCTTCACTCCTAAACCCCAAAAATCAGGCCTGTCCAAAAACTCAGGTAGAGTTTCCAAGAACGCCCACCAGTAGTTGAGTGTGGGGCCCACTGTGGTTTTTATATGCCATCCAATCCGTTCATCGAATGACATGAATAGCCGGGATGAAGGCAGGGATGTTCCAAAAATCAATCTGTTCTGAAACTCAGGTGGGCCACATCAGGTTTTAGGCATGATTTTACAAAGTCTCCTGTAGTGAGGCCACTTGAGTTTTGGATAAGTGTGATGTTGGAGGACAAAAATTAGGTGATGCACCTGATGGACGATGTGGATCTCTCGCACGTGAAGTTGTTTGCCCCACACGCACTTATATGTCTACGCGTAGCCACGTGGGTTTTCAATCGAAAAGGTTTGCATGAATACGCGTGGCCATGTGGGGGCGTGACGTTGGGGACTCACGTGGATGAGATCCACCCGTCCGTCATGTGGGCTATGATGTTTTCTGACCAGGACTAAGAAAAAAACAAAAGGCGGGGGACTACACGTGGTGTTGCCCACGTTACTCCCAGTGGTGGTGTGCCGATATGTTAGGTGCTGTGGGGCCCACCGTGATGTGTGTTGTGTGTGTTTTATATCCATGTCATTCATCTATTCATATGGACCTATGAAAAATGAAACAGATCTAAAGCTCAAGTGGATAATGTCACAGGAACGGTGGGGATAATGATTCCCACGATTGAAACCGTCCTAGGTCCCACCGAGCCATCCAACCACCTAGACTGAAGGGAAAATACAAACATCAGCTTGATCTTTGTGACTCCAGTAAATTTTTAATGGTGGGCGTTCAATCACCAATGGGAGCAGATAGCCATCGCTAGGGGTGTAAACAAGCGAACTTGGCTTGGCTCGACCCTTAAGCCTGATTGGCTAGCTCAGTTCGGTTTGGTCAGCAGCTCGGGTCAGTTCAAGTTGAGTTTGAGCCAAGATCAAGCTGAGTTCACCTGTGCAGCATTTTCATAAACACATGGACTGCACATTCAAATTCTCACTTTATATAAGACAGCTGCAATGATTTTACGGTATTTCATCAAACACCTTGCCCAACATCAAAATCAACAAAAAAAAGGTTATTTATTTCATATACATATATTCATTGCCACTAGCTGATACTTCGTTTAGTCATTTCATCAAACACTTGGTGAGCAATATCATTATCAAAGTAACCAAGCCATCGAACTGGTGTGATCCAAGTTGAGTTGAGCTCGGGCAAGCTTTAACTTGGTTCGAAATTTTTTCGAGTCAAGTCGAGCAAGCTAACCGAGCTAACTCAGTTCGTGTACGACCCTAGCTGTCACGTCACCGCTGCCCGATAATAGCTTTGTGGGTGTTACCTTTACCATGTGGGGCCCACCTTGGTGAATTTGTTTCATATTCACACCACCCATCTATTTTTCAGATCATATAAGAATAGTACACCGAAAATTAAGAAGATACAAATCCCGGCTGGACCACGTCACCATAAAAAGTGGTGAATAACCATTAAAAGCTTTTTGTAGGCCACAAAAGTTATGGATCAAGCTGATCTTTGTATTATCCCTCCATCCAGTTTTGATTGACCTTATAAATATGTTGGATGACAAATAAACACTAAGGGTATGCTTATAGTAGGCCTTGGGAAGTTTTTAATGGTGAGCATTCAATCATCACTATTTCTTGTGGTGTGGTCCACCCGAGATTTGGATGTGTTTATTGTTTGAGACCTCATCCTAAAATGGGCTGAAAAAATGCATGGACGGAATGGATATACAATATATTATCAAGGTAGGCCCTACCTTTAGGGTAACACCCACTAAGCTGCACCCATAACCATTGTTTCCTGTGAATTTAGAGTTTTTAGGCATTATTTTACACCATTACTTATGGTGCAGTTACCCAAATCTTTGATTGCACTGTTTTTTACTGATCCGTGGTGAAAATATGGCAGCAGACCTGATGGACCGTTGGATCTGATGAACATTCTCCCCGACATGGTGCTGGGTTGGTTGTAGGCACGCCCTCGATCTTACCACGCGTGACGAGGATACTGTCCCTTTTGTATCACCTCTCAAGCAATTTAGGTCCACGAGTGACGTTTTGGAAGCTTTTAAGTCTACTTGGATTGCAATAAATGCGTTTTGAAGGCATTGAGAATGACCGCGAAAACAACGGTCTGCAATGGTTGGTTAGTGGACTGTGTGCCTATCATTTCTGTGGTGGAAATGGATCCCGAAGGTATTCTCTTTTATGTGTTTGTAATTCCATATTGACTATTAAAAATAATTTCTCAGGAGATATTTGTGAACGCTTCTGGTACGTAAGCAACAGACGTCTTTACTTCTACTTATGAATCATGCATATGGGGTGTGGAGTTGACTCAAATGTAATGAATGCATTTGATTTTTTTAGTTGCTATTAGTCAAATAAAATTTAGAATCTACTAGCTAAAAATGACTTGTTAAAGAGAAGAGGTCAGCTTGGATATTTCTGCGGGACATAAGGTTGGTCAACGCTGGTCATGACCAATGAGTTCCTCAATGGCATAGGAAAAGAGGTCAGTTACCTACTACATATGAAGGCATGTTGGCAAGTCGGCCATATACCCAATGATAAAGGGAGGCTTGAAGCTCATTCAAGTATCCAGGTTAGCCAAGACCACCTCGAATTCTTAAGACAAGTTGGCAGGTCGGTCATTTATCAAATTATAAGGGGAGGCTCGAAGCTCATTCGAGCATCCAAGTCGGACTCTTAAGCTTGACTTCCCACAACATATGTCGTCTGAATTTTATTAAGGAAATGAGCTTGACCTCACTGCCCCAACATAAAGTATAAGGGCAAGTCGCCAGGTCAACAATCTACACGGCATTAAGAGAAGAGTCAAGGCTCGTCAGAGAATCCAGGTCGGCGTACTATCCTTAAATAAGGTCGGCATACTACTCCTAGGTCAGGTCGGCCAAGATCACTTCGGTCTCCTATTACACATCTTCACTAATTTCGAATAATTAAATCTTATCCAAGAGAGATTCGGCTGAGATATTCTCCAAAGATCTCGGAGGATATCCGTGATACGCTCGGGATCCTGATATCTTCGCCAAGGATCTCAGAAGATTCCCCTAGGCGTTTATGTTCCGAATCCCTCTATAGTATGCACATATTAAATAGGGAGATCTCCCCTACGTCACCGCTTCTCCTCTACGTCACCGCCTCTCCTCAACTATAAATAGGGACATCTCTAATGGTGAAAGGTACCCAAAATCTCACACCCAAAACCCCTCAATACTCAACTAGACTTAGATTCATTTCCTGACATAGGCATCGGAAGGTCCCCTGCTCTAGTCAGGGTTTTCCTTGTCTGTTTCTTGTGTAGGTACACAAGTCCAGAGGGCTAACTAGATTTCTACATCAACATTTATTGCTGGCGAAAAATCATAGAATTACAAAATTTTTCAATTCAAGTGACTTCTAAAAAATAGTTTAGTTTCAATTTGAATGGGGTTGTCTACAATATTATATGTCATGTGGCTCACATCTTTGCCACAATATACCAACAAGTGGGGCTCACTGTTTGATGATTTGGACCATTGGTTTGTTGAGTCCGGCATTTTATTTTATTTTTATTATTTTTAAATCTTGTAGACAGGTAGATCTACACTAGATATCTGGGTCATTATTTAGTTAAATGTGGATGGTTTGTTGTATTTCTCCTTCTTAATTGATCAGATGCAAGCCATGTGTTTACACCTGACCCGCCACAAGTACATTCAATGAATAGGATGCTACCATGTGCCAGCACCCTCCTACCAAATATCAGAAAAGATGCTTACATAGTAGGGAGAGATCCTAAGAATAAAAAAGACAACTTGAGAGACGTGTCGTGCTGAGAATCTTACAATATATGGAGATGTGTGTATGATTGAAACTTTAGATGCGGTCATTCTTTGCTGAAAGATATACGTGCCAGGACAAAACATGAAAAATGAAACTTGGATTTAGTAGCAAACTCTTTGGTGTTGTAAAGGTGTTGGAAAGCTAAGTAGGGCCCACCATGATATATGTGTTTGATCTACGCCTATCCATTTTGCCGGCTCATTTTAGGGCAAGAACTAAAAAAAATTAGGTAGAGCCAAATCTCAGGTGGACCACACTGCAGAAACAGTGATGATTAAACACCCATCGTTAAAAGCTTCTTCAGGTCACTAGTTTTAGATCATTCTGATATTTGTTTTTTTTCTTTTTTTTCCCTTCATTGAGGTCCGTATGATCTAATCAACATGTTTAATGGCTAATAAACCTTATAGTAAGTCCTTGGAAGTTTTTAATGTGGGTGTTCAACAACTATTGTTTCCTGCAGTGTGGTCCACCTTAGATTTGAATCTGTCTCATTTTTTGATTCATCATGCCCTAAAATAATGATTTGGAAAAATGGATGGATGGCGTGGATAAAACACATACATCATTGTGGGGGTGCACAGAGCTTTTTGAGCACCGACGTGGGTTCCCCACCAAATCCAGGTCCTGAAAAATGTGAGCCACGTATTGTTTAATTCCTCTTTACCCAAACGAGAAGGAAAAAAGGTTTCATTAGCAATAAGAAATCAAGGGCTTGTTTCACATTGTTTCTGGAAAATGCAGAATTGATTAATAATAAATACAATTTTAAAATAATTTATTAAGAATTGCATGCTTATACAAATATAAACATATTTAATAAAAAAAAAATATGAACTATAGTTTTTTAGTGCCCATAAATTAAAGGTTAGGATTATTTAACCAATGAATTTGGAGCTGTGAAATGGGTCCCACAATTTGGTGAGTGTAGTTTGAGTTAAGATATGGCACGGGTACAATTTCTGAGTGCTGGCTGATTAGGTGTGATGGTGATGCTTGCCTGAGTATGATGGTGATGCCTGCCGAGTACGAAATATCTCCTTTACAAAATGGGGACATGAATCTTCAACAATTCATAACAAGCAGCTGTTAAAACACCCAAGTTCTGTGAGGCCCACTGTGTTCTACATGTGAGATCCACTCCATTCATCAGGTGTGCCTTCTCATTTATACCGTACATTACAAAAATCAGCCTGATAAAAAATTATATTGGGCAATACCACATAGAAAAATATAAAATAATGTCTAAAATTTCAAATTCCCATAGTGTGGCCCACTTGAGTTCTGTATCAGAATGATTTTTGGACTATATATTTATTCTGGTGAGGTGCACAAGATAGATGAATTGGATCAAGTGTACAAAACATTGTAGGCACTACACACAACTTATGGTTGGTGTCCCCTCTCCATTCCTTGTGGTGTGGCCCATTTCAGTTGTAGGTTAAGCTGAATCTCTACGGCCTGAAATTGATGGGCACAGCTAATGTCCAGATTAGGTGTCACATACAACAGGGGTCCACAACCTCAGTTATTGTACGTGCCTTATATAACATATATTTTAGAGGATTTGATGAAACATCAGTTTCTTATATTGAGCAGAAGGGCTGTCTTAAACAAAGAGTACTTGTGTGAGGGGACAACACACGTGCTAGTGATCCAGCCGTTCATTAAGAAGAGTATACAGTGAACATACCATGGGGGATAAAAATGATGTTGATCTGCCATCCAACAGTCCAGATTCAATGTACATGTTTTGATTTTTGGTTCATGACATATTCATTGTACCACCCTATCTAATGGATGGCCCGGATCTTTGATACGTTTCACGTGTACAGTTGTCTGAAATATGTTCCCCAAGGCTTAATGCATTCGGTGAAAAATAAATAAATAATGTTAGAGATTAATTAAATAAGTTTAGCTTCCACATACAGAGAAACTCTGCATGATATGTTGGACGTCCAACCGGTTAAGACATTAGAGATTAATTAATGTTAATAAAATAATGGAGAGGAGTCATTTTACCTCACCTTTAAAAAGTGGTGCAGCTCGGTCAAGCTCCACCATAGCGTTAATGTGAAATCTACCCTAATCATTAGGTGCGTCGCCCTTAGGGGTGTACATCTAGTTGCAACTCGACTCGGCTTGGCCACTAGCTGAACTCGGGTTGAACTTGGCTCTGCTTGGTCCTCAAGCTTGATTGGCCAGCTCGGCTCGGTTCGGTCAACAGCTCAGGCCAATTCGAGCTGAGTTCGAGCCAAGATCGAGCCGAGTTCCCCCGTGCAGCATTTTCACGAACACCCGGACTGCATCTTCAAAATTCCACTGTACGTAAAACAAAAGCAATGGTTTTACAGGTATTTTATCAAACACCTTCTAAGCAACATAAAAATCAAAAAAACAAACGGTATTTGTTTCATGTACATACCTTCCTTCCACCAGCCACACTTCGTTGAGCCATTTCATCAAACACTCGGTGAGCAGCATCAACAACAAAGCAACTGAGTCACCAAACTGGTTTGATCCGAGTTCGATTCAAGCTAGATTCGATCCAAGTCAGGCCAGCTCGAACTCAGTTCAAACTCATTTTCAAGCTAAAAAAATCGGCTCGAACTCAGCTTTGATCCGAGTCGAATTGAGCTTTTTCGAGTCGAGTCGAGCGAGCTAACCGAGCTAGCTCAGTTCATGTACACCTCTAGTCACCCTATGTTAGCCCAAGGCTCCAAATCAGTCTCATCCGTGATTCTGGTGAACTGCATGATAGAAATAGTGTTCAGGGCAAATTTCACCCTCTATACCGTTTACCTTTGTGTGTGTTCCACTCGAATCACAAATGGGCTAGTTTTTGAGTTGCATACCTAAATGTTTGCATGCCATCTAATGGTTCATGTAGATTGACTATAATCATCATGGTGGGCCCTGTAAAAATCAAGGGTGGACTTCTCTCCTAGTTGTTTAGGGTTTTCTTTTTCTTTATTTATTTAATGAGGTCTTAGCTCCAACAGGTTGGACTATACACTAATGTCCAACTAACATAAAATTTTTAACCTTTTATGCATATATGGTATCCAACCCGTGAAATAGGTTAGCCCAACATGAGCATCACCTTTTGGAAAACTTTGCAACACCACTCATTGAGTGGACCATACATGTGTTTCGCTATTTATCAATGTATGGATGTTGTTTTATATGGTGTGACCCACTTGATGTGTAAATACAAATGACCATTCTACTAGTTGATCCTCATACTGGGCCAAACCTGTTGAAAGGGTTGGATATCATACACACTTAATGCTTTGGAAGTTATAATATGGGTTGACTATAGTTTGTAGTTAAGCAAGTTGAACATTGGAACTCCTTTTTTTAGAATATATGACTGACTTATGTGAATCAGGCCGAGTAAGGATGCCCACCCTTGATTTTTTAAGGGGGCCGACCTTGATGCATATGTGAGATCCCCTCTGACCATTAGGTGTGTAATCCAATTTAATACTAGAGCTAGAAAATAAGAAGATGACTTGTGATTCAGGTGGGCCAACGAAGGGAAACGATTGGGAGAGAGACTAAAACTTAATTTTGAGGGCCCAAATGATGATTATAAGCAATCCACTCCCACCATTAGATGTCGCACTAAAACTTAGTATTTCGTCCCAAAATTCAAGCTCATCTATGATCCAGGTAGGCCACACAAAGGGAAACAATTTGGAGGGTGAGATTTGCCTTATACACCATTTTCAATAGTGTGGTCCACCCGAATCTGGATGGGACTGATTTTGGGCCCTGTGCCTAACATTGGGGCCGATTCAAGCCGCTACACTTTTTCAAAGTGATGTGAAATAAGCATTCTCTCTGTATATTTATTAACATTAATTAATTTTTAATTTCTAAGATTGTTGGACTTGAGAGTCTCTTATTCCATGAAGTTATTATTATTATTTTAGTCAATATCACGGGAATATCACAATATTTAAATAGATGGTTATTTAAAAAATCTTGCCATAATATCATTTAATGCTTGGTTGGATATGTGGAAAATTTTGAGGAAAATGATGTTTTATTTCATAAAAGGCATTGAGAAATGAAATGCTATTTCCTTATTAAGATATTTTTGACAAGTTTTTCTCACTGCTAGTTTTGTAATTTGAAAAAAAGGAAAAATAATTTTTTTACTTAAATATAGAAGATGACACGTGCATTGAAGAGTGATTGTGGTACATGTGTCAGGTTGTCACATGTGACATATTAGCACACATAAGACATTAGCTCATGTGGGATACTTGAAGAAGGATTATGTCACATGTATGTATGTTACAAGTGGATGGCATAAAAGTAGTGGTGAACATGTTGTAGAATAGCATATGTGGTACATTTGCATATGTTAAGAGCTTAAGGGTGAGGATGAAACATGTTGTGCATGATGTATTTGAAAGTATGGCATGTTGGCATACTTGACGGTTGGTGGTTTTACATGTCGCACATGTGGCATATTGATACATATAAGATACTTTTGTTAGATCTAGATGCAGAATTGCTGAAGGACCTTGTTGTGCATTGGATATGGAAATATGAAGGAATATAGGACATACATTGTTAGGACGTCAATGCTGTGAAATCGGATTGCTGAGATCATTCTCTCCTTACACTCTTTAGAGAAGAGAAGATGTGATGGGACTGTAATTTCTGTCGGTGGTGTTAGATTGGGGACCCAACCCTATTTTACACACGTTGAGGGTAGATGAGTTTGAAACCCATCAAAACTCCTCTCCCCAAAGGCTCCTCACGAATTGTAATCCCAGTTCCACTTGATACTATATGTGTGTCATAGTTCTAGCATTCCACCCATACACAAATTTCTGGATGTATCACAACTTAGTGGGGCTCACTGGTACACCCGATTACATTATGCAACCTTTAGGACAATCAAGACTGTTGATCAATAAGGCCCACCTTATAGAATTCTTATAATCTCCCACTTCGACTATATTGATAAATGTTAATGATTAATCTTTTGAAAAACATTTTAAAAATATGTTTTTAATTTGAAGAAATATCTAAATGGTTAACCAATACAATTGTTGGATAATATAGGCAATGCCATGACAATCTGGTCCACTAAGACAGCTAGTATCGGGTCGCGGTAGTCATCACAACATTTAATCTAAGCAAAATGAGACTAAGTGCAGTTACTAATACTATTAGGCTTGATGACATAGATCTGAAACTAAAAAGTGTGGTATAAGGATTACGCATGTAATGTGATGATATGTGCCTATCCTTAAGAGGTCTTGAAGCTTTTCAAATGTCCTCGGCAAGACACGATTATAGTTCTACTTACTCAAGAATTTACACATTTAGAGAGAAGAAAAAATTAACTTTATATCAGAATTATTAAATAACTTTATTAAATGAGATATCTGAAATGTTTGTGAAAATAAAATACGTTCAATTCCCACTAATTGAAAATATCTTTGGGATCAATGACTCTCACAGATGTTATATGCTCCTGAAATGGCTTGATAGAGAGTTTTTTAGTGAACGGATCTACAATCATCTGCTTAGTGCCGATAAACTCCACAGACACTTGACGATTCTGAACTATTTCCTTTAAAATAAGGTACTTAATGTCGATGTACCTCGACCTTGATGAATGCTTGTTGTTATTGAAGAAAAAAATCGCAGCTGAATTATCGCAAAATATTCTTAATGGTTTCGAGATATGCTTCAGTACCCGCAAACCAGAGAAGAAATGTTATAACCATAATGCCTGATTAGATGCCTCATGACATGCAATGAACTCAGTTCCCATTGTGGATGAGGTTGTGGTATATTGTTTCACACCTTTTCAAGACACAGCTCCTCCAACCATCATGAATGTATAGCCTGAGGTGGACTTCTTAGTGTCAACGCAGCATGCAAAATCTGCGTCTGAGTATCCATTCAACTCCAGATGATCAGATCTTCTGTATGTGAGTCCGATGTCCTTTGTTCTCTGTAGATACCGTAACACTTTCTTTGCAGCTATCCAATGTTGCATTCCTGGATTGGACAAGTATCCACTCAACATTCCAATAACAAACGCAATGTCCAGTCGCATACAGACTTAAGCATATGATGCTCCTTGCTACTGATGCGTACGGAAGTTCGTTCATTCGATTCTTTTCTAAATCATTCTTGGGATACTAGAATTGATCGAATTTATCACCCTTTACAATGGGTGACTGTTCAGGAGCATAATTTTACATGCCATACCTTTCAAGTATCTTAGTAATGTAAGCTCTCTGTGACAAGCTGAGCAGTCAATGGGATCTTTCACAACAAATCTTAATGACAATGACATAAAAGGCGTCACTAAGGTCCTTCATTTCAAATATTTAAGATAAGAATTTCTTGGTGTCGCTCAACATCCTAATGTCACTGCTAGCTAACAGATTCCAAATCCCCAATTACTGTATTTGATCCTCCAAATGTGATGCACAGATGACTCTGATACTAACTGTTAGATTTGGATGTAGAATTGCTGAAGGACCTTGCTGTGCATTGGATATGCAGATCTGAAGAAATATAGAATGTACCTTATTGGGACGTCATTGCTGAAGAAATATAGGATGTACCAACTGTTAGATCTTCCTTTCCTTGCACCCTTTAGAGAAGATGTGATGGGACTGTAACTTCTATCGATAGTGTTGGATTAAGGACCCAGCTCTGTTTTATACATGTTGAGGGTAGAGGAGTTTGAAACCCATCAAAACTCCTCTCCTCAAAGGCTCCATATGAATTGCATTCTCAGTTCCACTTGAATACTATATGTGTTATAGTTCTAACATTCTATCCCTACATGAATTTCTAGATGTATCACAACTTAGTGGGGCCCACTGGTACACCCAATCACATTATCCAACCCTTTGGACAATCCAAACAGTTGATCAGTAGAGCCCACCTTATAGAAATCTTATAACTTTATGATGAATTATGGCACATATGGAGCACTTTAAATAGATTTATGCACATGTGGGGCATATAAAGGTGATTAGTGGCACATGTGACACATGGTGTATTGGAGTATATGTCCCATTGAGATGCGGGGCAGTGAAAGACAGGCAAGGACTCTTGTTGTACATAAGATACAATGGCTCATGTATGCTGCTTTAAAATGGATAGTATTATATGTGGCATGTTGGCATATATCCCATGCTTGAAAATGAACATTTGCTTATGTATGTCACTTACAAGATGGGCAGTGAAACATGTGACTATTAGGTGGAGCACTTTATAAAAATAAAATTATTTCCCTTCATTTTCCTTCATCTTGACATGGATCGGTCTTGGGTGAGGCAGGGGCATACCTAATCTTGAGGCTAATCTTGATGAATGTATTCTATACACATGTTGTCCATTATTTTTTTCAGATCATTTTAGGCCATGAGCCCAAAAATGAAGTAGATTCAAATATCAACTAGACCATATCATAGGAAACAATGCTGATTAACCATTAACAACTTATAATGAGCCACAATAGTTTTAAATCAAGTTGACATTTGATTTTTAACTTTGATCCAGGTTAGGTGACTTATTAACAGGTTGGATAGCAAACGAGTGACCCTAGGAAGTTTTTAGCTGTGAACTTTGCTTCATGTTTTGGGTCATGCTCTAAAATAATTTGGCAAAATGGATGGATGGTGTGGATATAGAATATATAATCAAGGTGGGCCCCACAAAAGGGCCGCACCTAAACCACTCCCAATTCAGGCTAGAAAACAGAAAAAAGAAACATTTTTCAAGAAATGAGTAGTGAGACTTGTATTTTTTAAAAAAATCAAGGAAACAGACAATAAGAATAGCATTCCATCACTTTATATTCTAACGAATCCGAACATATTCGAGGTGGATGCCCGGATCCACCGAGGTGAGTGGGAACCCTGACTTTGGGGCCCATCGTGATGTATATGACTACATCCATGCCGTCCATCCACATTGAAAGCTCATTTTAGGGCATCATCCAAAAAAATAAGAAGATTCAAATCTCAGATGCACCACGGTACAAGAAACCATGATAATTGACCTTCAAAAACTTCTCCTGGACCACAAAAGTTTTGGATCAAGATAATATTTATGTGGTCTCTTCGACTGGTTAGATGGCAAATAATAAACATTCCTGTGGAATTCATGATGTTTTTAATGGGGTGGATTCAATAACAGCTATTTCCTGCAGTGTGGTCCACCTAAGATTTGGGTCATCTTCATGTTTAGGATAATGCACTAAAACGAGCTGTGAAAATGGTTGGACGGGGTAGATTTAAGGCACATACATCACTGTGAGCCCTATAGTCAGGGGTCCCACAGTCCTCGGTGGATAAGCCGCGCCTATTTTCGCCCGTTTGTCATGCCCGTAAGAAATTGTTTTTAGGAGAATTACAAGCACTTGCAGCCAAACGGTCTAGATAATGTTTAGAATCATTTATTGGAGGCTCATGCTCTGTGCTTGAGAGCGTGGTTTTCTCAAATTCCATTCAGTTCTCCTTCATTGGTTTTCTCAAATTCCATTCAATTCTCCTCCATTGAATTCAGGAGATAGGATTTTTTTTTGGGGTTATTGTCAAAGCCAAAATCAAAATGGAATTAAATGATTTTAAAAAAATTAGGAATTATATGGTACTCGACCGGAGGATATGTACAGTGTCCTTTGTTTTTAGTTTGAATACATTGGGGCCGTTGGTTTGGCGATTTGGACAGTGGATCTGACGGATCTCCCAATGCCATGGTCCCTAACTTTTACATAATAGACGGCCTAGGGAAGAGTTACTGCAATGGTCTCCGTTCAACTGAGAGGAGGCTGACGACTGGATGGCTAGGATCTTCTTATCTGGGAGATTTTAGGCTGTGATCAACGTACTGTGGTGTCACCACGGTATCCGAATCAATCTACACCACCTCTTTTAAGAAGCGCGTAAAACGTGCAAGCTCTGTGGGGTCCACTATGCTGTAGAGCTAAAATCCACTCCGTCCATCAGATGAAAAACACCATTTGAACGGTCAGTATCTGAGGCAATCCCCACCACACAAACGAGAAGAAAGTAAAATTGCTCAAACTGCTAAGTTCACATGGTGTATTGCCTGACTTTGTATCTCCGCCTGATTTTTGTATCTTCTCTTCATCCTTTTCAGTTCAGTTCTGCTCTTTGCATCCGATTCATCAGCTGATTTTAGGACATGAGCCCAAGAGATCCAAAACTCAAGTAAGCCACATGTGTTAGTATTGAACGTCCACCATTGAAACCTTTGTGGGGTCAAAGAATCTCCGGATTTGAGTTCTATTTATGTTTTCCCTTCATCCAAGTAGGAATCCTATTATAAATGGATTGGATGACATTTAAACATCATGGCCGCCCATAAGAAGTACCAACAATGGGTGTCTCCATCTCCACTGTTTCCTCCAGCCATGGTCTACTTGAATTTTAAATATCCCTTGTTTCACCCCAGGTCTTAAAATGAGGGTTTTTTTTTTTTTTTAAATGAATGGTTGAAGTATAACACAAACATATTGGTGGGGCTCCATGGAGCTTTGGGTCACGAGGGACTAGTGAAAGCAGTCACTCTATTCAATTCATCTCAACCGACGCATTCAAACGGCAGCGGGTCTACTTAGCCGGTGTGTTGACATCACCAAGTTCTGTGGGCCCTACCACAAGGTACGTATTATATTCAAACCATTCGTTCATTTTGTGAGATAGTTCTAAGAGGTTGAGCCTAAAAATAAAACAGATTCAAAGATTAAGTGAATTGTACTGTAGAAAGCGATGGGAGATTGAATGTCGAACATTGAAACCTACCTGGGTTTAAAGAAGTTTTGATCAATCTAATATTTGGTTTTTCCGGTCATTCGTATTTGTGTGACCTCACGAGCAGATAGGATGGAGAAAAGTAAAACCGTTATGGTGAACCCTACGAATGTTTTAATGATGGTAGTCATTTTCCTGATGTTATTTGTGATGTGGCCCACTTGAGCATTAGATATGACTCATTTTTGGACACATACCGTAAAATGATCTCACCAAATGGATGGACGGTGTAAATATTATAATTAAATACATTATTACTGGCCCACGTTAACTTTGATCTTCTTTCCATTGTTTATATCAGAGGATGCTGGGCTCTTCTGCCTGCGCCACGCATATACACTAACGAGGTCACTGGTAAGTGGTATATAAGCTATTCCACTTCCCATTCAAACATGCTTTGCATGTCTATCTTTAGCAATATTACCTTGCAAAATAAAAAAAATCAGTATCTCCTTGTTAGGCCTTAAGCGGAAAAGGTGAAAAGGGAACTCACCCAAGAAGTATATACCTTGTATCCATGCCTTTCATCTATTCTTTTCTAAATCATTTTAAGGTATTATATACAATATAAAATAGATCTAATAATCAAATAATCAGGTAATTGAACACTTTACCATTAAAAACCTCTTAAGGTGCATTTTAATGTTTTTGTTGAGGTCAAAATCTGGATCACCCTCCACTCCGTGAGAGGAACCCTCGTCGAACCCTGACCCTGCACAAAAGGTGAGCAAAGGAGACCCCGGCTAAGCCGGGGGACCCTCCAATACCTAAGTTAGGTCAAGGGAATCCGGGTCTAAGTTGAAAGGTAGAGGGAGAGTGCAAGATCTTACATACCTATAGCAATGGGGTCTTGACGTATTTATACCTGACTGTCGGATGGTCTAAGTTCGTTAATCTCGGCACGATTCACTCAATTAGGAGGATTTTTAGATCGTGGAGATATCGCACGTAATTCAAGGATTGTGTAAGATATTATACACATCATGCGTATCGGCAAGCGACATAACCGGCCACGTCCACTTATGGTAGTTTCTAAGCTTAGCTCATGGAACATCCACCTCAAGATCTGGCCTCGGCTCGATCCTTCTGATAGATACGGTCTCAATCAGAGCAGTTACAAGTCTTCGTCGAACAGTGGCCGTATTTACAGTCCGAGCCGAGCTGATGACCTTGGCCTCTTGCCAGTCGGATGTTTTAAATGGTTTTTTCATGAGGTCCGAGGTGAAGTGTCGGGCCTATTCTATCAAGTTGAGTTTCCTCCTATTTTGGTCTCAGATTGTCTTGAGCCGAATCGATCATTAGTATAGAGCCGAAGTAACTTTGAGGCTCATCGGTGAATCCTTCAGTTGTGGGCATGACATAGGGTAGTCGTCTGTCCGATCGGGCCAGCATGACATCGGCCCTTGGAATTGTAAGGGGCTCGGATCTTCCCATAACAGAAGCCCCATACTCTTCGAGGTCGGCCACGGACTTGGAGAGTAAGCGCACAGAAGATCAACCACCTCATCTGTTGAACCTTCTGCGCATGCCGATATTAACACGATTCTGGAAGTCTGAAGTGTTGCGCTTTCGGGGTTTCCCACCCACAGTCCAATCATTCAGCGAGCATGTGGCGACGGTTAGGATTTCGAATCGTTGTCTATCTATGGCCTATTGCCACGTATGCCTTGATTAGCGTTTCGGACAGAGCCTTCCTTACTCGAGCGTTGTTTCGTTTATCCGGAGCACACAGTTCGATGTCAGAGGCGTAATGCTGATAGAGCCCGAGCCAATAGTGTGCGATCACGTAAGCTCCGAAGTCGGCTCGCGACGATTCGACTGTGGCCATCATTTCTTGTTATTAATGCAGGGATTTGGTAAGGTCTATATAAGCCTCCTTTAGAGACCTCTATTTACTTCTACGCTTTGTGTTTAAGTTGTTACCGGAGGAGGCAATTTTCGGCGAAGGCGATTCAGGCCGATAAGGTTTTTCAACAGGCGATTCCGACCGATTAGGTCTTTCCGGCAGAAACGATTCCCGGTGACTGTCAAGTGAGTCTTCTTCCTTGTGCCTCTCTACATTTCTTCTTTTTAAGATGTCGTTCGACTTGGAGACTGTTTAGGATTATGATGATGATTCCGAGTCGGGGAGTTCCGATGGCGGGAGAGGGGCCTTTGAAGGCCCATTTGAAACTGTGCCCCTATTCCCCCCGCCTAGAAAATCGAAGGAGACGAGGGCTCGGACTTATCGGGGTGGCAAAAAGAAAACCGCTCGAGCCCCCCGAACCCCACAACTACCGAGGCCGCCGAGATGCCAGAGAGTGGGCGGGCCTCGGAGGTAGTCTCAGGAGGCTTTGTACTATCTGAGCCTCAAATGGAGTGGATTCGTTCAGAGTTTCAGATCCCAGACTCCGTTTAGATTAGGGCCCCAGATCCTCTCGACACCGCTGGTGCACCTACGGAAGGAGAAGTTGTTATTTTTCTTTGTGTGCTGTAATGCGGGGTTCGACTTCTTTTACAACCCTTCGTCCGAGCCATCATCACCTACCTCGAACTAGCTCCTAGGCAGTTCACCCCCAATACTTGAAGGGTATTAATTTCCTCATTTATCATCTGGCGTCAAGTCAGGAATTCGAAGCTGACTCTAGAAGAGCTGATAAGCTTGTACCTGGTCAAGCATGGTAGTCAAGAACTATGGTACTATTTCGCGACCCGAGGCAACAAAGGGTCGGGGTTGGTGCTGAATCTTCCGTCTTCCAACAAGGATTGAAAGAACAAATGGTTCTGGGCTGTGGGTGAGTGGGAGGTGTCAACAGCGGAGCTCGGGACTCTGACGACTCGGGTCCCTACCCGATTCTCGAAACCAGGTCGGACTTTAAGCATTTTTTCCTTCACCCCTTTTATTTACTCCAGTTTGACTGAAGCCCTCCTTTATCCTTGTAGATTTTTCAAGGGGCACGCCACTCCTCACCTTGAGAAAAACCGCGTTGCTAAGGCTAAGGCACGGTCGGGGGAGCTTTGCTCTTGGTCGGATCTGATCACAGCCACCAACCTTCACCGGTCCGAGCTTTGCAAGTCCCCACCTCTCTCGACATCTTTCATTAAGTTTCTCTTCCGTCCCCTTTTGAAAATGCCAAACTTAATCACTTGGTTGCTGATTTATTTATTTTTTATTTTTTACATAGGCATGACCGAGGCATTTGGTTCTCAGAGGAGGAAAACCACCCCAACGGCAGAGGAGATGCCGAGGGCCAAGCCCCAGACAAATACAACCATCCGGAGACGAGAGACTGCCCCTCGCGAGGAGGGCCCCTCTGGTCCTCCTCTTGTTTTTGCAGCTCTGACTACAACTCTTATTTTCGTAGCCCCCGTTGTGGTGCCCGTCGAGACCCAGGTTCCAGCAATCATTATTCCAACTCCAGCAATCATTGTTCCAACTCCAGCAACCATAACTCCTCTTCCGCCACTGCCGTTCCCCCCATCGAAGAGGCTCGTCCTGCAGCCCCCTGTATAACTATTCCTTCATCATCCGAGCGGGAGGAGGCCGTTCGGATGGCCAATGCCATGATACCCCTCCCGAGGCTGGAGATAACCTCAGGGCTGAGGCTTAGACCTCGGTTGGCAACAGGATTGGGTTCGCAGAAGTAGCAGGCTCGGCCCAGGTGGGAACGAGCAGTGGAAGGTTCGAACCAGGTTACCACCTGTCTTGCCTGACGCCTTGGGCTGCCAAACACGCCCCAGAGGAGGATATAGCTCGCCTCCTCAGCAAATTGGACAACTGCTTCTTAAATGACATGGCTTCCGTATTCTACACGATATTTCTGTCAACTTTCCTTGCTTTTTGCACTTATTGTTTGCGAACGCTTATTCTCGTCTTTGTTCAGTCTGTCCCGAAGCTTCTTTCGGCTCGGGAGAGGGCGCAGGAGCTGGAGAAGAGAGAAGCTAAAGTGGAGGCCCTTAAAAATGAAGTGGGGGTCTTGCGGGATGACGCAGCTCACCCTCAAGGCCCTCAGGGTGAGCTGCGTCGGCAGCTTGAAGACGGAAAGGCTAGGGAGCTCCGGCTGCAAGGGGTCATGACTGACCTTGAAGCTAGAGGGCTGCAGTTATAGGGACTCATAGATAACTTAAAAGCTCAGTGCGATGCTGCAACTGCCGAGCTGACTCGGGCCAAGGCTCACGCGAACTCGCTGGCTAAGGAGAACATTCGATTGGGTGAAGTCTTTGAGCAGATTAAAGCCGAGGCAGCAGAAGAGCAGAGCCGAGCCATCTCCCAAGCAAGGGAGACTCAACGGGCCGAAGACGAAGCCTCCTTCACTATAGCGGTGGCTGCTGCAGTGGACGCCTTCAAGGCATCAAAGGAGAGGGACGCCGAAGCCACCAAGTTTTACAACTGCGGTTTTGATGCTTATATTGAGGCGGTTTAGGACTTATACCCCGACCTCAACTTAGAGCCTTTGTTGCTTGAAGATGCAGTGGAAAAGCCTACCGACAGCGTCAGTTCGGATGAAGGCCCAAGCTCCCAAGCTCCTCCTCCCCCGACTGCGTAGATCGGATCATTTGCCTCTCCTTTTTTTTAGAATTTGTTGAAACTTTTCTTTTTGATTACTTTTTGACCTTCTAAAGAAGGTATATGAATGCCGATTTTTGACTCTCTGGAGAGGGCGCATGAATCACGATTCTTCTTTTATATGTTAATCCATAGTTAATTTTTGTCGATTGTTGATTGTTGGATTGATTTGTTAATAAGTCGATTCATTTCAGGGTATAACCGAGCCGACCCTTTGATAGGTCGGCCCCTCCCAGTGTCATTTCGTAGAATTTTTGAGGCCTTTATGGCCTGATCATTATTGAGTCTGAACCCACTGAGGTCGGCTCATCCCACGATTGGCGAGAATCCTCCACTTCATCCGTTAGTCCGGTGATGAGCCGACTCTTATGTGGGGGAGTCGAGTCATCTTTAGGCCTTTTCCCCTGACTGAGAGGGGGTGCCTTGTCGAATTTTCGCGGGATAACGCCCTAACCCCTTCTTCAAGGGATCAATTTGTTTAGTTCGCATCTGCATATGAGATGGAACTTTTCCTTAGTAGATAACTCATTCATGTAGATAAGAAGATGCGAATTTCATTAAGAGCCTTAAAGGCTTTTCGCTCGGAGGCGTACATCTGTTGAGAGCCTCAAAGGCTATTTTGTCATGGATAGTAGACTTTCAGGTGCTCGACGTTCCAGGGGTGGGGGAAGCTGGTGGCCCTTGAGGTCTTCTAAGTGGTAAGAGCCCGGTTTGGTCGACTGAATGACCCGGTAGGGCCCTTCTCAGTTAGGTCCGAGTGTCCCAGCCCCCGGCTCAGCGGTGTTCTGGAATACTCGGCGAAGGACCCAGTCCCCAGGACAGAACTGCCTGATCTTGACTTTCAAATTGTAGAATCGCGCAACCTGTTGATGTCAAGCCGCGACTCGGAGCTTAAAAATATCTTTGACTTCTTCGAGCAAATCCAGGTTAGCCGTAATCTGCTCGGAGTTCTGGTTTTCTTTGTAACCCTTAACCCGAGCCGTAGGGATGTCAATTTCAACTAGCACCATCGCCTCTGTGCCATAAGAGAGCGAGAATGAAGTTTCTCCAGTCGAGGACTGAGCTGTGGTCCTATAGGCCCAGAAAATGAATGAGAGTTCCTCGACCCAGCTGCCTTTCGCTTTCTCCAACTTCATTTTAAGATGGTGTTTGATAACTTTATTGACTGCCTCCACCTGTCCATTGGATTGAGGGTGTCGAGGAGAAGAGTATGCATTTGTGATACCGAGTTCTTGACACATGCTTCGGAATTTGTCGTTGTCGAACTGTCGGCCATTATCTGACATAATGGTGCACGGAATCCCAAACCAGCAGATGATGATTTTCCAAACAAAGTCAATCACCTTCTGTTCTGTGATTTTAGTAACAGGCTCGGCCTCGGCCCACTTAGTGAAGTAGTTGACTGCAACAATGGCGAACTTAACTTGCCCTTTTCCTATAGGCAGAGGGCCGATGATGTCGATTCCCCACTGAGCGAACGGTTAGGGACCGCTCGTGGGAGTCATTTCTTCAGCGGGTTGCCTCGGCATGGCTGCAAAAGCATTAACATTTGTCGCATTTCTGAATATAAATTTTAGAATCCTCCTTGATAGTCGGCCAGAAATATCCTTGTCGGATTATCTTCAGGGCAAAGGCTCGGCTGCCGAAATGGTTTCCGAATATTATTCCTTCGTGAATCTCCCAAATGACATATTCTGCCTCTTTGGGTCGAAGACACCTGAGGTAGGGCTGAGAATGCCCTTTTTTGTATAGGATACCGTCCAGGATGACGTATCGTGGTGCTCGGACTCTCAGTCGCCTGGAGATCTCGCCGGATGTGAGGTAGTGAAAGATCAGGTCCATCCAGCTCGGATTAGCATACACTAGATTGACTTCCTTCTTCTCTGCTTTGTCGATGTTCGGATGTTCTATGAATTCAATGGGGATGACTCGCGGGATCTTCCCTTCTCCGGTCGAGGCGAGCCTTGGTAGGGCATCGACCCATGAATTTTCTACTCTGGGATCTGATGGATAGTACAATTCCAAAATCTTTCAATTAATTTCCTTGCCTCGTCGAGATAAGCGATTATCCTTGTCTCATTTGCTTCCTACTCAGTAGAAATATAGTTTACTACCAACTGAGAGTTGCATTGAACCTGAAGGGACTGAACACCTAAGCTTGCCGCTAATTTGAGTCCAGCTAGTAAAGCTTTGTACTCCGCCTCATTATTTGAGGCCTTGAACCCGAGTTTGATCGTGTATTGGATAGTCGTGGAATCAGGTGCGATCGGGACGATTCCGGCCCCGGCCCCTTTGATATTGTACGACCCGTCCACATAGAGAACCCACCCCAGGTCCAATATCACTTTTTGGTCATATAGGGGGATGGGTGGAGTCATTTCGACTTTAGTATTGATCTCTTTTGCGCTCGGAGTGGTGAATTCAGTAATGAAGTCGACCACAGCTTGGCCCTTGATCGCTGTCCTCAGACGAAACTGGATGTTGAACTCCCCAAGTTCGATGGCCTACTTGGTCATTCGACCTGAAACCTCGGGCCTCTGAAGAACTTGTTTGAGAGGGGAGTCGGTCAACACAACTACAGAATGAGCTTGGAAATATGGACGTAACCTCCGGCTGAAACGACGAGGCTGAACGCTAGCTTCTCCAGGGGTGGATATCTCGTTTCTGCAGGTACATAGCCTTGCTCACGTAATATACGGGGTGTTGCTTGCTTCTGACCTCTCTGATCAGGGCTGAGCTGACGACCAAGGCCGAGACCGCGAGGTAGAGGAACAGGGGCTTACCTTCTTCAAGTTTGGATAGCAGGGGGGATGAGCACAAATATTGTTTTAGTTGCTGGAAGGCTTGTTCGCACTCTGACGTCCACTCTGCCTTCTTATAACCCTTCAACTGTTGGAAGAATGAGATGCATTTATCTGTTGCTCTGGATATGAAATGTCCGAGTGTCGCGATTCGCCTTGTGAGATATTTTATTTCCTTGACAATCCGAGGTGAACTTATGTCGAGGAGTGCTTTGATCTTATCGGGGTTCACCTCGATGCCTCTCTAACTAACCTGAAACCCAAGAAATTTTCTTGAGCCGACTCCGAAAGCGCACTTCGCGGGATTCAGCTTCATTTGGTATTCTCAAAGGACGGTGAACGTTTCTCTGAGATCCATCAGGTGATCAGATGCTTTAATACTTTTCACCAACATGTCGTCGACATATACTTCTATGGTATGCCCGATCTGCTTGGCGAACATCTGATTCACTAATCTTTGGTACGTGGCCCCATCATTCTTTTGGCCAAACGGCATGACCCGGTAACAGTAGAGCCCCTTGTTCGTGACAACGCCTGTCAGGTGGATACATTACCATCTGGTTATACCTGGAGTATGCGTCCAAGAAAGAGAGTAATTCGTGTCCCGTTGTGCTATTCACCAGCTGATCGATCCAAGGCAACGAGAAACTATCTTTCGGACACACTTTGTTTAGATCCGAGTAGTCTACACAAACCCGCCATTTTCCGTTGGCCTTCTTGATGAGGACTACATTTACGATCCAGTCGAGGTAGTATACCTCCTCTATGAAACCAGCATTGAGCAAGATAGAGACCTCGTTGACAATGGCCTCGTACCGCTCGGCATTGAATGGTCTTCTTTTTTATTTTACTGGTTTATGGTCTGGGTCCACGTTCAGCTTATGGACCAAGACATCAGGAAAGATCCCTGACATGTTTGCGTATGAACATGCAAAGACGTCTCTATGCTCTCGCAGGAAGGTTAGTATTTCGGACCGTTGCTCAGGGTTCAGTGAAGTTCCAAGCTGGACAGTCCTTCTTGTATCGGTCTTATCGAGCAGTGCTTTCTCCAGATCTTCCATAGACGATTCTTCCGCGGGTCTTCTGGGGTCCAGCATGTTGATGGTAAGTGTTTGCTTAACCGACCCTTCTTGACTGCTATAGCATAACATCTCCAAGTCTCGCGTTGATCGCCTTGGAGATATCCTATCCCACCCTCGGCAGAAAATTTCATCATCAGATGATAGGTGGAGACAGCTGCTCTCATTGTGCTGAGGGAAGGCTGGCCCAAAATGACGTTATACACCGATGGTATGTTGATAACTAAGAAGTCCACCATAAGGGTGACTTGGTGTTGCCCTTCTCCCACAGTCATAGGGAGGGAAATGGATCCTTCGGAGATTACTCTTTCTCCAGCAAAGCCATGCAAGGGGGTCTTCACAGGTCTGAGGTGAGACCTCGGAATCCCCATCCTTTCAAAGGCTTCAGAATAAATTATGTCTGCCGAGCTCCTGGTGTCAACCAAGATGCGGTATACCTTGCGGTTTGCTATGGTCATAACAATCACCAGGGCATCATCGTGCTGGTGTTGGATTCTCCTCGCATCCTCTTTCATGAAGGTCAGAGTGCATGTGCTGACTTGGAGTTCTTTGCTCGGCCACTTGGTTAAGTGGACATAATGCTCTAGTTCAGACTTTCGAGAGTGGACTTTCTGTGCCCTATTCGAATCTCCGCCACCGAATGAGCCCCCGAAGATGGTACGGATTTCGGCGGGCTCTTCCGCGACAGTGTCCGACTGCTCTCACTCTCTCTCTTCTTTCCGAGAAGCTTTTCTTTCTTTGGTATATCGGTGCAGGTATCCCTTTCGAATAAGGCTCTCGATTTCATCTTTGAGATCTACACAGTCCGCCGTGTTATGACCGTAATCTCGGTGAAAACGACAGTACTTACTCTTGTTTCAATGATCCGGGTCGGCTCTTATACAGACGGGCAAATTCAGCAGCTTTTCTCCTCGGATGTCCAATAGAATCTGCTTGGTGGATGTGTTAAGGGGGGGTGTAGGAACGGAACTTTCCCTCCGGTCTTCTGTTCAGGTGACATCATGAGGGGGCGCGATTGTCGAGTCCTTTGTTAGATGGCTGAGATTCTTCGTTCCTAGGCTTTTTCCCTTTACCATTCGAGTTGGCCACTTGGACACTTTTGTGGGCATTGGAGAATTCTTCTGCGTTGGTATGTTTCTGAGCTCTAGCAACGAGTTTGGTCAACGTCTTCGGTGGATTCTTTCCGATGGAGAAGGTGAATTTTTCTTCTTTTAGGCTGATGAACACAGCAGCGAGCGCCATTTTGTCATCGTAATCTTCTATCAGCAGTGCTTTCTCATTAAAGTGAGCGATGTAGTCTTTCAACGATTCCTTCGGCTCTTGCTTGATGGCAAACATGTGAGTATTGGGCTTTTGACTTCTCTTACCACTTATGAATTGGGTAAGATATAGTCGACTCAACTCTACGAAGGAATTGATGGAATTTGGCCTGAGCTGCCGATACCAACTCTGAGCGGATCCTGTGAGCGTGATTGAGAACCATCGGCACATCATTGCATCTGTTGCCGTCTGGATCTGCATCCATGATCGATAAGCTTCCACGTGCTCAGATGGGTCTCCGGACCCAGAGTATTGGATGACAGGAGGAATCCGGAATCTCTGGGGCATCACCTCGTTCATAATGTCCGAGGTGAAGGGAGGTTCGGTTTCTTCCATCATCGCTTGAACGGCGGAGGGAACTGACGTAGGCTGTTATTTCTTTTCCAGCGTTAGGAACTTGTCACTGAGCTCCGTGAATCATTTTTCCCAAGGGTCTTTGTTTTCCGCCATGATCTCTTGGGCGTCTTCTCTCTCTAGAGTTCTCCTTTCCTTCCTCCGTTTTAATCGATGACGGAGGTCCGTTGGTGCTAGGGCCGAAGTGAACGAAGCATTGGTTGGAGCTCTAGTGGCCGTGTTCCGAGCCGAGACTCGGTTTTGGGTTGGAAGAGGATTCTGACCCGAAACCTGCATCTGGGGGTGTTAAGGTGCTTCGTGCCTCGTACTTCTTGGTGCGGAGTGAGCTTCCATGACAAGGCCGATCAGTTCGGGAGCAGGGTTTTCCTGAGTTGGGCGCAGTTGTAGCTCCTATTGTTGCTTCATCCGGTTTACTTCATTACGCAGAGCCTGTATCTCGTTCTGCATGGCTCGATACTTACTAGCCTGATTGCGAGAACGCTGGGAGGGCCCCAGGGCCGATTCTGCATAAAGCAGTGAGGAGGAGCAAGTTTGTTCATTTAGCTCTGGCTTCGCGGCTACTGCTTTCTTCTTTCCTCTAGCTATTATGCTCGAGAACAGGAACCTGACCTTTTGTATCAGTTTCCCACAGACGACACCAAAAATGTTGAGGTCAAAATCTGGATCACCCTCCACTTCGTGAGAGGAACGCTCGTCGAACCCTAACCCTGCACAAAAGGTGAGCAAAGGAGACCTTGGCTAAGCCAGGGGACCCTCCGATGCCTAAGTTAGGTCAAGGGAATTCGGGTCTAAGTTGAAAGGTAGAGGGAGAGTGCAAGATCATGCGTACCTGTAGCAATAGGGTCTTGACGTATTTATACCTAACTGTCGGATAGTCTGAGTCCATTACTCTCGGCACGATTCACTCAATTAGGAGGATTTTTAGATCGTCGGGATATCGCACGTAATTCAAGGATCGTGTAACATATTATGCACATCATGCGTATCGGCGATCGATATAACCGACCACGTCCACTTATGGTAGTTTCAAAACTTAGCTCATGGAACGTCCACCTCAGGATCTAGCCTCGGCTCGATCCTTCTGATAGATACGGTCTCAATCAGAGCGGTTACAAGCCTTCGTCGAACAGTGACCGCATTTACAGTCCAAGCTGAGCTGATGACCTTGTCCTCTTGCCAGTCGGAGGTTCTAAACGGCTTTTTCATGAGGTGCGAGGTGAAGTGTCGGGCCTATTCTATCAAGTTGAGTTTCCTCTTATTTTAGTATTAGATTGTTTTGAGCCGAATCGGTCATTGGTCTTAGAGCCAAAGCAACTTTGAGGCTCATCAGTGAATCCTTCAGTTGTGGGCATGACATAGGATAGTCGTCTGTCCGATCGGGCCAGCATGACGTCGGCCCTTGGAATTGTAAGGGGCTCGGATCTTCCCATAACAATTTTCATAATATTTATACATAAGCACGAATGAAGGTAAAATAAACAAAACAATAGCTTGATCCAAAACTTCTGTAGTTTATTAATGGTCAATCACCACTGTTTCCTATAATATAAATCACCTAATAATTGAATCTTTTTCATTTTTAGATAATGCCCCACCATGATTCCGAAAGATAGATAGACGGCATGGATGCAGAATAAATACATGAAAATGGACCAATAGTAAGGCTCGCACCATCTTGGGTGAGTACCGGGTCTCACCTAATCCGCTCCCCACCCAACCCTGTCGGCCTGTTTCTGCTACCTCCTACACGACCCCAAAGTCAAAGGTAATAATTGTGATTTGTATTTACGATACTTCCTTGAAGCATCTAGTCCACGTGAGATTTGCAAGCTCCACACGCATCTCCATCCTCACATGTGACCCCATGTCATGTCAACTGGACAACGGAAAACTGCATTAGGTGAGCATTACTATGCAGCGGCAAGGCCACGGAAATATAGCTGGTCCACGCCTATTACGCAAGGAGTGGACATTTTCAAATGCTTATGGACCATCCAAATTCAAAATGCATCTCTGGCCCACCTGATGTGTAGACAACTCTGATTTTTTGCATGTTCATCTTTTTTGTGGGGCCCTGTGCCGTGAAAGGCGGGTACGAAAAACCATCAGTGGTCCACTCCTACGTGAAAAAGCAGGACGCCTGATAAAAAATGTTAATATCCACGTTCTAATTTATGTGTGGCCCGTCTGATGAGTGGACCACCCTTTATTTTATTTTATTCTATGGTCATCTTCGTGAGGGATGCCACGTTACATGCACGTTGATTCACATACTTGCGTAGTCGACATACAAAAGGACGGCGACTTGTCTGCAAAAGCCTACCCTATTAAAAAGGTTAGGTGGGCCAGGGTGATGTTTGTGAGAATTTATCTCATCCATCCCTTTTGTTAGGACATGGCTCTAAACATGAGGGAGATCCAAAACTCAAGTGGGTTGCATGATGAGAATAAAATTAAGAAAATGCTTATGTTGAAAAATTAGCATGATCCAAAACTATTGTAGTCTTATGAATGTTTCAACCGTGGATGTTCAATCTTAACTATTTTTTCGTGTGGCCCACTTGAGTTTTGGATCTGCCTCTTTTCTTAACCTATGTCCTAACATGATCCAGAAAAATAGATAGACAGGTGGATTTCTCAATAGCATCATAGTGGACCCCACCTAATTTTCCAAAAAAGTTCTGCCATAGGCTTCGGCAGGCAATCCGCGTCCGACTGTATTAAAGTGTGCTGTTGGCAGACACATAAATGAGGGTGGTTTCAGCTAATCCCGGCGCGGATTCAGTCAGGTCGGGACAGAAACCCGAGAGAGTTTGGTTTGACTGTGGAGCCCACCTTGTTGTATTTATTGTATACCCACTTCGTTTCTGTCTTGCTCACTCGTTCTAGGGCATGTACCTAAAATGAAGTAGATCTAAATCAGGAGGACTACATCACAGAAAACAACGGGGATTGGCTGTTAAAATCTCTCTCTGTTTTTTGTTTTTTTTTTTGGTAGGCCACAGAATTTTTGGACGAAGATAATATTTGCGTTTTCCTTTCATCCATGTCTGTGTGAACTTATAAACCGGTTGGATGGAAAATAAACATTACGGTGGACACTAGAAAGGTTTTAATATTGGGCATTCAATGATCATTGTTTCCTGAGGTGTGTTTCACCTGAGATTTAGATCTGCTTCATTTTTTAGCCCATGTCATAAAATGAGTTGGAAAAATGGATGTATGGCTTGGATATACAACGCGTACATCAGGGTGGGTCCCCCAGTCCTGATTGAATGCGCACCCACCCATGTTGTCCTTCCAAAATTCACTAAAATTTAGAGGTACGACCTGCGTCATTAAATGAGGCTGAGGGTCAACCCAATCCTAACATGACCTTCGAAAGACTCGACCCGCGGCCTAACTTAACTGGAATTTCAACCTGAAGTACTCAACCCCAACTCAGTCCAAAATTCTCTAGTTAAGACCTAAACTGATCCAATCCAGCCCAAATACATATACTTTTTCATGACCACCTAACCCAACTTGAATTTTTTCAACCCTAAACCAGCAAAGTTTCAAATCAGGCTGTGTTTTTCAATACTAACCCATCCCAGGACCATGACAATCTGATTTGAACTTGAGTTAAGTTAGGTGGGATTGGGTATACCCAAACCCAAGTTGCAGCCCTCTTTTTTTGTCTGTTTTTTTTCTTGTTCTGTTTGCTGGTTAGTACACCCCACTGTCAGTTCGCAGTTAGCCACCCAAGTTGCAGCCCTAACGCAATCTGCTGGACTTAAAACGGATCTATACATTTTTGAGACCAGATGCTCTGTACCAGTTGTAGATTAAGGTGTGTTTGGTTGGACCAAATATCATGAAACTTCGCAGCCTTAACTTATAAATTAAACTTATTCATATGCTTGTAAAAATTATTCATATACAACTAAAACTTATTTGTATACATGTAAAAATTTATTTATACACATTGTTTGGGTGTTTGTGTACAATTCTCTAGGTCGATCTAAACTCACTATATTAATTTTGCACCGACTCATCCTTCTCATATATCGCGCTATTGTAGTGTGGGCCCAGACCATCTAAATTGTGGGTCACATTTTGGATAGAGCATATATCTAAAATCACATTGATTAAGAAATCCTAACCATGGTTATCAAATGAAAGTTCAAAATCAAAATAGTGAGTGGTTCAAATTGAAAGGGGAAGATAAGATGGTTCATATTATTTTTTCAGAGAAATTTTTTAATTATGGTCAAGTCACAGTTAGGTAAGTAATTTCTACCATCCTAGTTCTATGCCATGTGTGTAGAACTAACCTAGCAGTCTAGCCCTTGTTACCTATGATCTTGTGACCACTTGACGATTAGGCTGAGGTGACTTTTAGGGTGTTCCATGTTTATGGTGGGCCAACTCTGCCGGGCAATTTTGAAGGATGCTAGATTAGGTACCCTTTTTGCTTGTACCAACATCAGTACAAGCACAATGCAGCGGGATAACAAACTGCTGTAGGATATGAGCCTAGTTGAGAATAGTTCGCCGAACAACTTTCAAACATACCATGTATGAGTCCATCTATGACAGTAGCTGACTGTCTACTCAAATTCTACTGTATGGTGAATATACAAGCATCAGTATAAGTAGGACCATACCGAATTCTCATCCAGCTTTGAATGCCCGTACAAAACAGACACCATGGTAGACCTCGCTTACATTGTATTTAATTATTTTTTGGTAATTTTGAAATTTGTGAGGAAAATGAAATGACTACAAATTCTTCCTTGATTATAAAATAAAGGAGATATTAGTACCAAGTTATTATGAGGCCTACCTAATCATGTGTTGATGACAACCAACCCATCCAATAGATTTGCTTTACTATGAATAACCCAATACAAAATTCAGATCATATGCACTAGAAAGGTTCGTATTGGAATGTTAAAATCCCTTGATACACATTCTCTGAATGTTCCAGCTTTTAAAGTAAGTGGTTGTTTGACATGAAAGGTTCAAATCCTTATCGTAGTAAATATGCTGCTAAACCATTCCCCAAATCAGATTGGTTGAAAATTCCTTAACTTTGTTTTGTGGACAATTGTTTATTGAAGTAGGTCTCTTGGACATTTTTCATCTTTAACCGTCCAATCAATGCCCACCAATCTAATAGCCAAAACAAGCGGAATTTTTTATTCATGATATACATCTGAACAGGGACCGTAAGTTGTACACTACCAGTTTAAATGACCTGTATGCCACGTATGCAATATCTAAGAAATTTCTAAGTGCCTGCATATCTCCCATTATTCTCTGCTAGAGTATCAAAGATTTTCTTAAAAGATTACATAACGGCATATATAATTCAAATATAATAAAATATAAACAAAAAACAATAGTGAAAATAATATCGTGGTTGCGCTACAATGTGTGTTTGCCACAGTAATATGCTAAATTGTGGCAACTCATTAGATGTACACATGGCATATATCAACCCCAATCAGAACCATCTAGATGATGGCCCCCATTTTTATCAAGTCAATTTCATGATCACCTATTGAACGGCTACAATTGCCCAATTAGTATGATCTTCGGGCTACTCCGACGGCCAGACTCTATATACAGTACATGAGTTGCGAGAATTTAGATTGTAACAAACACACATTGCACCATATTGTATAATATCATAGCTGATTCATTTCATACTCTGGAAGATTATGAAACTTGATAAGCACACACATAAAGTCAAATTAAACCTACTAAATATTGAAACCCACTTTCTCTAAATCAGAATCCTAACCTGATTTACACTTGTTGAAACAGGGCCATTGAATTTATTTTTTATTTTTATTTTTTTTCATTCATTCAACCGTCCAATAAATGTCCATGAATCCATACAACCTGGCCTAAGCAGTTAAAATCTGGGGAGGTAGCCAACCCAAACCGGCTGGTTGACAGCTCAATGCATAAAGCACCCAAGTCTATGGGCTACTATGTTGTATATGTAAGATCCGCTCTGTTTATCAAATTCTGCATATATTTCACCCGAAATTAGAATAAATCTACTCTTCAAGTTTTAGCTGAACTTGGATAAAATTTTTTGTAGGCAACTCGAAAATCATTGAAAATCCAAACAGATCAAAGAGCATAATCCTCAGTGTATTATGGGAAGTATTGACAATCTTGATCAACAGATCTAAAACCTAATAAACCAAGTCCTTGATAATATATAAATCTTGGTTCTCCAAAAACCATGTCTACATGTCCCTCCAATAAAATTGATCGTAATCAGTTCAAAAAGCGAACCCTATTGCCTTCCAAAGGCATCCAATGGAACCGATCGGTTGATCCCAATGAAGGCGGGCAAAATCTTGAAGAGAAACCCAACTTTTTAAAAGCTCAAAACCCCCTATACATGGCAGAAAACATGCAAAGATGGATGAAGTAAACCGTTGACTCACTATGCATTGACGACCACATAACATACTTTATACCAAACCAAGATCTTGGCTAACTTCTCGGACGATGGAATCTTAAAACAGGGACGCGTGTAGACACCATCGGCTTATCACGGGCCGGTGATTTCGATCTATAAATTCAGCACCCTTCTGCCATTTAGACAGAGAAAGAAGACAAGGGAATGACTAAGGGAGTAGAGAGAAGGGTTTGGGAAGGCATGTCCAATCAATCTCTCTTATCTGAAGACTTCATAAATCTTCAATTAACGCCAAGATCTTGCCAAACTCGAGAGTTCAGCTCTAAAAAATAAAATCTACCAAAGAAGCCAACAAAAGACAAGAAGAGAAATCACGGATATCTGACCATCCCTTTTGCATAAAAGGGTGTCTGATATCTCCCATTTCCTTCTCATATATTAGTCATACTCAAGAGCCTATTCCACACCACATATTTCTTACACATATGTAACATCAACTTGCACTTTTATTCTTCTTTGCTTATATCTCATTTTCTTATTTATGTTTACCTATTTGAGCCCAAAATCCTGTGTAGAAAAGCTAGGACTGCATTTCGTCAACTATATTTTTATTTTGTTTATTATTGTCTATATGAAGCCATTTAACTCTGTGAAGTACGGTAAGAGTTCGTTTACGTTTTGCTTAGGTGACCCTTTGTGGATTATGTGAAGCATGACTACATACATAATGTCAAAATTCTACCAAATTCCCCTAAAAAATATAAAATCATGTAAAGTAAAGAACGCATGTTGCGTGAGCAGAAGATGGTACCTAACCCCTTCTTCTTTTATCACCGAGACCTTTATCTAGAATTTATGATCATGGATCAACCACACGAGTCACTTAATCATGGAATCTTGTGATTCCCCTGTTCATAAGTGATTTTACGATTTATAATCAACTGTGGACTCAAAAGTTTCATTGGCTAGTGACAACTCTAAAACCTGAGGCATGTCCTTTGCATTTGAGTCATACCTTATGATACTGCACAACCAAGAAAACAAAAGCAAATCTAATCTAATCACAGCCAAAAGCTGAAGGGCACGCAGGCTCTCCTTCAAGTGGTGTTCCGAAGTTTTATCCTCAGATGTTAAATTGTAAGGCCAAAATCACAACTTAGACAAGCAATTTCAAATGGAAGGATTGGAGGCTAATAAGTTGTGTCAGGCGATATTTATCTTTCACCAAACCCATTAATCAAGTGTACTTGACAAAGAAAAGATACAATAATAAATATGGTAAATTTGAGCACGCCACACGCTTGTGGGATTTCTTGGACACCTTGTAATTACATTGGAGTCCAATTCACAATTGCCTTGGAATCCATTTGAATTGAAGTCCCTCACTATCCTAATTGGAATGCATTCAAATTCTTGTGTGTGTGTGTGTCTATATATATATATATATATATATATATATATATATATATATATATATATATATATATATATATATATATATATATATTCTTTAGCATATTTAAGAACTTAAGTTAGATTAACTAAGTAGGTCTAATAATCCAAACTTGTGTAAATATGTGACATTTGACGGAATGATTGTAAGAAGCCTGTAGAAATGGATAATTTTAATGAGGAACTTTCAAGTCTCAGGTGGGCTACAAATGTAAGGATTACAAATGGGTGACTCACCAACAGTTTTTAATCAGTCAACTAATGTTTGAATAGTTCAAATCATTATATCAGTGTGCTTTTAGTGATGCAATCAATAATTAAATTGTTTGGATATCATGGATGTGCCAAGTGTATAACAGATTAATAGCTTAGCAATACCATTGTGAACAGTGTGACTCTCCTACCTTTAAAAAGAAGGTATAAAAGTCCTTTCCACACCAATTACATACAACAAAACAAGATGACAGTATTCCAAAATATCTCAGAAAGTATGTTTTTATTTTGGTGGATATACCTCCACTTACCTCCTCTAACCCAATTCCAGAGTACCAAACGGGGTGTTAGCGTTTCTGTATCAAGCTGATATCATTTTCATTGGTGTGACTCATGTGACCTTTTAATCATCTTCTATATGTACGCTCCAAATAAATGCTTCTCACCTGATGCACGGAGTAAATTTTACATATATAATAAGATAGACTTAATAGAGCTTGGGACCATAATTTGGACAGTTTAATTAACATGCTTATATCACGTGGTAATTTCTAAGAAATTCATAAGTGCCAGTGTATCATACTTCACACTCGGCCAGAGTATCAAAGTTCTTCTCTTGATTTGAAATAGAAAACCCACAAACCTCACATATCCTGACGGTACAGTAATTATTAAATTACCATATATATGTCCGGGCAGTGTGGCCCACCCCTGATGACTCTCCTATCTCTAATTCCAACCTCAAAGATGCCACCATATGACTCTTCTCTCTCCCTTTCCTATATTTAAATCGAAAATGTCTCAGCAGAAGCATTTAGACTTTGAATTTCTCGTTCATTAAACAGAGAGAGAGAGAGAGAGAGAGAGAGGGAGAGAGAGAGAGCCCAATGGCTGGATTGCAAAGATCTGCAATATCATTCAGGAGGCAAGGTTCATCTGGATTGGTATGGGAAGATCGGGTCCTTGCAGAAGACCCGAATCAAACAAAGAAGAAAGAAGAAGAAGAAGGTGGGGGTGTAGAATTCAGAGAATTGAGGCCTTCTCAGAGCGTTGGATCATCTGGGATCAGAGAACGTAGCTTGCCTGCAGCGACGACGATGCAGAGAAGTCGATCGGGTGGTGCTGGCCGCACGTGGCGGAGTTTGAAGGTGTCGCCTGCGATCGATCCTCCATCTCCTAAGATGTCTGGTTGTGGGTTCTGCGTGTTTGGGAAGTCAGCTGGAGGCGCAAAGCGGTCGAAGAAGACTTCACGGAAGCGCTAGCTTCGGTGTAATATTCGGATGTGTGGTGGAATGATCGTCGGTGTAGAGTTTGTGTTTGGGGCGATCATTGGTGAATTCGGTGAGAGTTTGATGTTTGTTGCTTTAGTTTAAGATCTTTTTGTTTTAATTTATACATATATGTATTGAAATATAAAAGTAGTATGGATGCTAGCTACATCCGTTTTGGATGAGTTGGGAGATGGGAGTTCATACAACAAAAGACAACATGGATTTCCTTTTGTTGTTGGGCTTGTATTTCCAGAGAAGATTTTTGTATTTTCTTTGGGTGTATGGATTTTCATTTCGGATTGTATGTGGTGATGTTTTGATTGGGTCTCTAGCTAGGATTTTGATGAACAAGGAGACTCAGTTCGTCTCTCTCTCTCTTCTTTTGTGAATCGAAATCATTGCATTGATGATGTTTTTATCGAGTTTTATCAAGTTTCTTTCTTTCTTTCTTTCATTTTTTCTTCTTTTTTGTTAAAATCAAAGCCAGGATTAGTTTTTTTTTTTCCCTTCTTGTTCTGATGTTATGGTCTACATTCATCCACCAGACTTAGTTGCAAAAATTTCTCTCTCTCTCTCTCTCTCTCTCTCTCTCTCTCTCTCTCTCTCTCTCTCTCTCATTTGGGTGTATCGAAATTATTGAATTTTTTATTTTATTTTATATTCTATGAAGTTATAGCAAGGATTTCAATACACAAGCAAAACTCCATTAAAGCTCTCTCTCTCTCTCTCTCTCTCTCTCTCTCTCTCTCTCTCTCTCTCTCTCATGTTTTATTGAGTTCTAGCCTTCTAACCTCTCTCTCCCCCCTCTTTGGGTGTATAGAAAATCGAAATTTGTTGAATTTTTGTATGTTTCATGGAATTCTATCAAAACCCAGTTAAAGTTTTATGATGAATTTTGATCCACAAGCAAAATTCAATTGGATCTCTCTCTCTCTCTCTCTCTCTCTCTCTCTCTCTCGGTTGACGGAGTACCATTGCACCGAGTTTCTGACTTTTCTAAACATCTGGGTCCAAATCACGAGGCACATGAAACAGGGGCCCACAAATGAATCATGAAAAGGTTGGTATGATCCAACGGTTCTGATCATCTTGGTATGTAGCCAATGGCTGCAAATGAACATTTTAATAATAATCATGCCATTAGGAAACCAATTAATTTACGTAACAAGCTGTTATCATGTGTCACAATGACGTATACGGATGTCACCGACCTTTTCTTGTCTCTATTCTTCATTTCTTATCTTCTCAATCATACACCACATGACATAACTCTGCCGTCCAACTTACATATGGCCCACCACACATGCACCTCAATCTCCACCTTCCAATTACTGGCCCCACCACCCACTACCATATTCATTGAAGAGAAGGTCTCTAGTTCAACACGTTAAGGTCCACCCGGTGGATAACTTCCAACCTTTTATGTGTGTGTACCATATCCAATCCGTCCAATAGGTTGGCCCAAGCATGAGGATTTACTCATGAAAAATTCAGCCACATCTACTCATTGAATGGATCACATTTGTAATTTTCTATTTATCAATGGCCACAATATTTTTCTATTATGTGGCTCACCTGGTGGGTAAATAGGGTTGATTTTTGGTGATCCTCATTGTGGGGTCAACATATTGGAAGGGTTGGATTTCTTGTTTACTTAATAGGTTGGAGGTTATTTGCTAGATGGACCATAACTTATGGTAGCACTGGTTGGACCTGAGACTCTCTTGGTTAAATTGTTCGTTAAATTGTGATACTTCGTTGTGGCATACAGGCATGAATCCCATATGAAAAGTGGGCCCTACCACTCACTATTATGTGTTGGGCTTCAATTTAGATGTGTAGTGAATAGCTTGTTTAATTTTGATCATGGGTGAATGAATGTATGTGTGATTGGATTAGGATTAGAATTGTGAAGATTAGCTTGACAGCTATCACTTAATAAAGAATTAAACAATTTATGAAGGGGAGAGTTCTTTTGTTACAACAGCGATAGTTTTATTGTGTTCACTAACAAAATACACATTTACGCAAAAAAATAAAATTCTAAGGTCAAGTGTCCATTTTATTAAAATGAATTAAAATGCAATACAACCAATATAAAAGTATATAAAAGCGAGAGAAATTATTAATAGTAGTTTGAGTAGGTGAAGTAACCATGGTCGGTCAATAGTTCTCTACACCCTGGATGGTTAGGGAATGATCATCTTAGTTTTACTAACAGGTTGCACGTAGTATGAGAAATCACAAAGTAATGACTTAAGGATTTCGGACTTAAATATTTAGGGTCAAATGAAAAAGTCATGAATGAAAACTAAACTAATTTTAATTTATTGCATTAATGCATTGGATAAAAGTATAGAGACTAAACTAAGCTATACTAATCAATCCAACTTACTATATAGTATAGCATTGAATAGAAGTGAAGAGCTTAAACTAAATTAAGTTAAGATAGCTACCCATGTTGAATAAAAAAAATTTGATAAGTAGTGTTGAGCTGAATGAGATATTTGTTTGATTGTATTAAGAGGGCCCAATGTTATTCATTCTCTCTTACTTTTATAAACTTTGATTGGATGGTAGCCTTGCATATTATCTATTGGCTTTGGAGACCGATAGTCCGGTCAGTTTGTAGCTTTGGCTTGATACACTTTTAGTTTGAGATAAAGCTAGCCAACAATTGCGTTCACATGTATTATTGTGCTTTCATTTTTAGATGACTTTCTCTTCTTATTAGTGCATTGTTTAGTGGTTTATGGTTCCGTGTGGCCAATTAAATCTACCCATCTATCTTGGATATCATTGATTTTACGTTACATTGGGTCATGCATTTTTTTTTTCTTTTACACATGCACACGTACACACTCCATGTACCCACACTGTAGTGGAATTTCACCACCCATGGGTACACGAACCCTTGACCAGGTGTTGAAACTCCTTCGAGTCTACCATCAAAGCAAGAGTAAGGAGCTAGTCATGCATGCTCTCTAGGCCCTTTGTGTATGTGCAACTCGTATCTTTTACACGTGCCATCGAGAAAATGACTATTTTTAGAGTTTTGGTCATGTACACGTCTTTGGTTGCCATATATGGTATTCTTGGCGTGACATGAATGTGTTTCCGGCTCTCATAATCTATCTCTACGATTCATGAGCACCTTTCTTAGCTTAAACGTGAGATTTACTGTCCATTGGGTAGTCTGACTCATTTTAATCATTTAACCCAAAAACAACTATGGATCATCCAAAACTCAGGTAGGCCACACCTGAGGGATTAGTTGTGATAGAAGGCTCACCATTAGTTTTTTCAAAGTACTATTATTGTGTTTATATGCCATCTAATCCATTCATCTGATATTACTCATCAGGATGAAAGAATTATAAAAATAAAAATAAAAATTACAGTCCTCTAAAACTCAAGTGAGGTTGTGCCACTTGAATTTAAAGGTTTTAGGTAGAAATTGTTTGGCATGGCCCACCTCAGCGTTGAATCATCCTGATTTTGGGATCAATCACGACAGTGTGAATTTAGAGGTTTTAGGTAGAAATTGTTTCGAATGACCCACCTCAGTGTTGAATTATCCTGATTTTTGGGATCAATCACAACCACGTGAATTTACAGGTTTTAGGTAGAAATTGTTTGGCGTGGCCCACCTCAGTGTTGAATCATCCTGATTTTGGGATCAATCACAACAAAGGGTGATATACATGATGGACGGTGTGGATTTTATACACATTAAGTAGTCTCGCAACGCTAATGAAAGTAACCCCACAAAGATTGGCATATACATGCACACAATCTTCACCGTCCATAAAGTGGGCCCTGACATCCAATACTATTAAATTATGATAACTCATTGTGGCATACATGCATGCCAATCTTCACCGTCCCAAATCGTGGTCCCACCATGGGTTGAGCACTGGGGATGAAAGTCACACTGGTTGGATGATATTAACCCTTGGATTGTGGTAATCAAGTGGATGGTCAGGAAAAAGCCGAGCGGTCCAAATTCACATCTTAACCATTCGTTGATTGATCTGATTGGTCATCCTAGGAGATTTACTATTGCTAGTGGGGCTGGAGAACTATGTTAGTTTCACAAAAATTAAAGAACGGTGGAGATTCTTTAACGGTACACATGATGTCGTTATCTGGAAATCCAGACCATTGGAATTGCTAACCCAACCATGGATGGAACATAACCAAGATATTGCACTGATCTGATTATTCATCCTTTCTGAATTTGAACCACTCACTATTTCACTCATATTCATCCATTTGATATTAATTAAATGGTTAGGATTGCTTAACTAGCATAATCCTAGAGATATACTTTTTATTTATTATTTTTATTATTATTTTAAGAAGTTTCTATCCTTGTCTTTATTTTAGAGATGCACTCCATGTCTCCATCCATCGATGGAATCCATAATTTAAATTCTGGACGGCTGTGCATCAGCCCCATGAGAGGGCCTAGTCACCACTATCTTCCAACGAAACGAGTTGGCCGTCACTGCTATTAATGACATTTTTATATGTTATGGTTATTTTATATATTTATATAAAATATTAAAAAATATTTTTTTAACCCACTTAATCGACTGATCGAGTCCTGAGCAACTTGACCCAGTCACCGGCGCCCAAGTCAAGATCTGTCTTTTGATTACGATCTATGGGTTATATTTTAAAATAAATAAATGAACAGATGCTAGTTTGATTCAGAACATGTGTGGCCCACTTGATAAGTGGGTCAGCTTGATTTTAGCCAAGATGATCATCATGGTGGAGCCAACCTTTAAGATGGCTTGGAAGTTGTACACATTTTAGCATTTGCAGCTTCCTGTAATTTATCATCCAACTAGTTGTATTTTTTTTCCACCCCCCACCCCCCAACACTCATGCCCTAGTGGAATTTCACCACCTATGGGTACTCGAACCCTTGCCGGGGTGTTGAAACTCCCGAGAGTCTACCACCCGAGCGAGAGTAAGGACCCTCCAACTAGTTGTATTTGAATAATCCTTTCCATGTTCTAAAGTAAACGATCCTCCTTCCACTTGCTTATTATTTAAAACTCTAATAACCAGGTAATTGGGGTGAACATGGTCTTGGCTTTGAATTGAGGTTGAAGGCTCATGGGTTGGACTTGGGCACAGATCATTGAGGCCCGGTAACTAGTCAGGCTCCACCTCGGTCTGGACATGAAGGACTAACACATTGTTCGGCGGCTCAAGCCTAAGGGTGCAACTTGGGCGTGTCAACTTAGGTTGAGGATTGTTAAAAGCCTGTAACACATTAAGCTAGACTTTTTAAATCATTAGGATCGTAACAAGGGTCAACCTAAGCTCAATCTGATATCAAATTGGCTCAAGTTGTGGCCTGACACGACCTGAGACTAACCCAATTTACCAAATCCTCAACCATAACTCATCTTGGGCGTCGTCCACTTGAGTTGGGTTGGTTGGGTCAGGTCAAGTTCGTTCGAGTTGTAATTAGGGTTAGATTCTTACTTTGCACCAAAATGGGGGTGGCTCTTCAACATGATTGTATGAGAATGTGGATGATGCGGATATAATATAAGGTATGACCAAAAAAAAAAAACAAAAGTCTTTTAATATAGGGTCTGATTTGGGGTGGGCTGGCTTGCCTGAGGTCATGACCTGACCGATAATTTCCTGCCTGAGCCCAACCAGGTTTGAGCAAGACCCGAGTTACATCCCCACTTGAGTCATTTAACACTGTTGGAATTAGATGTTGAAATGGGTTGGGTTTGGGTCCAGTTAGGGGTTGGGTCAGGGTCATTCCAAGCCTGACCCACTTATTAAATGGACCAAGAAGAATTTGGGCAAGGACCCTACCTGTAATCCATTACTTTGCGCCTGACCAGACCAAGTTAAATTCACAAGCCCAACCCCAACCCCAACCCAACCCAACCCATCATGGTTGGGTCCTTCATATGAACGGTTTTGAACACTGAACCATGGGTCTCACCTGTAAAAACTGAAAACCCCAACATCACTGCTTAAACATTCAGTCCACCAGAGAATCGTATGCTTCTCTAATTAATAGAGGCATTCCAACTCCCTTAAAAATATATATATAAATTTCACAAAAAATAAAACATGCTTGGGCCCACTCTCTCACACACCCCAGACTCGTGCAGAGCACATGGCTGCTCTTGCATAAACCAAAAACAGGCTTGCAATGCCCACATCTGTACGGATTTTGATTAATCTAATGCCTTTTCAACCTTGGTTTTGAATAACAAAATTATGATTTTCTCCATAGAAAAATACAAAAAACAGCCCGTCGAGTGCGTCACAAACGACCCGAAACTTGTCCCCACAATGCAATGCCAGGCAGGCCCATACACCCTGTCGAATTCCTGAAACAGCAGGCTCAAATTAGTTGTCCACATAGAATAATTCAAATTTTAATGAGGCACAACGAATATCATCAATGGTGGAGGAATTTTTGCACTAATTAGTGATAATATCTCTAATCAAATCATCCTAACCACTCAATATGGGACCCATCATATGAACAGTTTGGATCATAAAAAAGCAGACCCAAGAACTTGTTGGGCCGAATAAGATCCAATCCGTTATCGTTGATTTCCCCACTTTCTAATGATTGTTAACGCAATTTTTAATGGTTTTTTAACTATTAATCTAAATTAACACACCCATTTCTATTGTTTTAACTTTCGCCTAACCACCAATTGGATTCCTAGGATCTCTAATCAAAACATACATTTTGCACCATGGCCCACCAATTGTATGATCCTTTGGATGGATGGCCTGCATTATCCGATCATCAGGCCACATGTGGGGATCGATGGCCTGAGACTCAAGATTTCCTTAGCAGGACAATGCCGCCCGTTGCACATGCTGGTCACATTAACTATTATTAAGTGGAATCTGTCTCTATCTTTTTTATAATTAAACAAAAATTGGATTTTTTATTTTTTATTTTATCTTTATTTTATTGTTTTTCACCTAGCTTGGATCACATGGCCCATATCATCAACCCACAAATTCAACTATATATATATATATATATATATATATATATATATAGTTGAATTTGTGGGTTGATGATATGGGCCATGTGATCCAAGCTAGGTGAAAAACAATAATATATATACACACACACGCACACACCCATACGGCCGTGTAACAAACATCACCAGGTAATGGGCCATATATCTTTATTTTAGAATAGGGTAACCTATCTACTGTTTTTCCCTACCTTTTGGTTGGGCAAACACAAGACAATGTCAAACAAGCCCACATCTTCATTTATTCATGTGTCCATTGAGAACATAAAATGTGTAAAGCATACCTCCATGTAATACATTTTTCCAATTAAGGCCACGTTTGGATGTACAACTAATTGAATTGGGAATCGCAAACGTATGGTTTAATTAGTCCTTAAAATTGTAATTACATTCCTTTCAAGTCCAACTTGAAATTGAGATATGGAGCTCAGTTTCTCAATGCTAATGCTGAGGAATGAAATTACAAGTTAATTATTCCAGTTAGTTATTCCACTTGGTAGACTAACTATTGAAATTTGATTGGATGTAGTGCATTCAAACACACCCAAAAGAAGATACTTTAAATTCTTGGATTTTATACATTTTCTAAAGCCATGATATAATTATCATAAGAGTAGTCAAATTCAATCTATAGTTTCATGAAAATGAAATGGTTAATTAAAAAAGAAGTGCAACCCATACCTTCTTCATGTTATAGGCCATGTGCTTGGAGCTAAACTTCTCTAAGCTATCGTAGGTTCGCCGAGCACATCGGAATGCATGCGCTTGCATGAAATCCGGCATATCCGACGAAACCACCTTCACATGAAGGAATGCAGCCACTGACTCCACATTTGATTCAACATGTGAAACGGACTTCCTTCCTCCTACTATGACGTGGCCCTCCATCTCCCTCTGCATGGTGCGACCTGCCATATTTCGAACTTTCGACTTCCTCGACCCTCCACCTCCATTTTGTGACATGGGTTTCGCCGGCTTCACTTCTACTGCATCGCGGGATCCCGGCATGCGCTTTCCAACACCGAAGCCATAGAAACTGATGGATCCCTTCCTTTGCTTCATTTCCATTTCTAGCCACACATGAGATGTTGGTTACATTAGGTGTGCACATGATACAGGTATATATAGAGGCCATGAAATGTTCAATTCATGAAATCATTAATAGTGGACCATTAATGTAATGCTGATTTGAATAATTAAAGGAACAAACCATGTGTTGCTGCCTTCGATTAAGGGAAATGAAATTGTGGTGATGTTTGGGAGAGATTTGATATGTTTGTTTTGTTCTCATTTGTATGAGGCTGGTATAGTCTTGTGGTGGAGACTCACCGGACTATTGCATCTTTGTCCTATGTGGTATTTGTTTCTGAAGAGCCAGCACATGTGGGACCCACTCATCCAACGGCTTTATGATTGGGTACCCCTAATGGGTTTGTGTACACGTGTCACCAGTGATCGCCGTTGGGGAGTTGGTCATGAGATGTATGGGGAAAAAATAATTTTATTTTACTTAATTTTCTTTGATTAGGCAAAAATCAAGTAAAAATCAGACCAGACCAACGGTTCTCCATCAATTTCGGTGTACTGCTCCTGATGTGTGGGCCATCACCGTTTTCTATTTGGGTGATCTTTATGGCGGGATCCATCTTTTGCTCGGCTCAGATGTTCTGAACAACTGACATTTTGGTGGGAAATGAAGGGTTGTACGTGGAAGATGGCATACGACGTTGCCTGTTGACATTTCTGTTAGGATGCATGGATCTCAGCGCCTCCACATACAACCAGATGTGCAGAGGTGGGTAGGAGCATCCAAGCAGTTAATCAGGTGGGGCCCATCGTGTAGATGATCTGGCCCAAAAAAAAGGTCGGTCCACTCATCAGGTGTGCACGAGTAAATGGACCAGCGGTTTCTCATGTCTGGGTACATACGTTGTAGGGCCATCTGATGGACGGCTTCGATCTCGCACGGAAATGTTAGATGGAGGGAGATCTAATAATACCGTGGGTCTCGATGCCCGACAGTGGTTCCATCCTTCTCTCGATCTACCATCTCGCATACTGAAACTAGAAGCGATGTTTGTGGCTGATAATAGCTCGGTGGCAGGTCAGGAGGTTGATCCGGTCCGTCCATCTAGTGGGGACCTTCCCGGATATTGCCCTTGGTTAAGATTCATATCTATTCGAGCCATCAGTCTCTATCGTATAATCCATTTTCATCTCAGCCATCCATTTGAAATTCGAAGTCCGCCATCGATGTGGCAGTGTAGAAAGCAATGGAAAACAACGTACACCCACCCAATGCCCCTAAATTATATGTGGGGGCCACCAGATGATTGGATCGCCCTCATTTTTGGGGCGTTCCTTGTTCATACTGGTGCGGCCCTGCTGGATAGGATAATACCACACGCGCGTGCGATAGTAGATCCGACATTGATATTCCAAGGATTTTGGGCGGTTATCCATTGTTCTCTATGATGTGGCCCAGATGATGGTTGATTGGGCCTGATTTTTGTAATATTCGTGTCTGATGATTGGCCAGGCCTTTTGGACGGATCGGATGGTCACAAACACACCACGGATTCGTCTCCATGGATCATTCCCCCAAATAGTTTGCCACATTTGAGGGTGGTTTCTATGTAACTATAAACATGTTGTACAATTTTGTATGCTGACCCCACCGTGGTGTGTGTGCATGACATCCAATCCGTCCATCATGTGCACGCCCCATAGGATCTTCTTATATCCCAGAAATCAGACTAATACATAATTCATGCGGGACACACCATTTAAAATCATGCATAAAGCTTCTAAAATCACATCCTGTGCCTGTGCCCTCCTGATTTTTGAAATGGCCTGGTTGTTCGGATGTCCATTCATCCTGGTGGGGCGCATTTTATGACTGGACTCGATGAAATATAAAAAAACACGGTGGGCCCCACATGCAATCTGGAAAGCTATAATGGTGGGTATACCCATATGAACTGTTCCTTGTAGTGTGGCCCACTTGTATTTTGGATCAGCCTCAGTTTTGGGATGCGAGATGAAATTTATGGGGTACACGTTATGGGCGGAATGGATTTAGCCCAAACGGACCATGAGGCCCAAAAACATGATTGAATAATGAGCTTATTCTAGGATTAGGCATGATATTGCGAATTTCCTACAAGACAAGGAGCCCGTGCAACATAAACTCTGAGGGGCCCACCGCGATGTGTGGGTGACATCCACCCTGTCTATCAGTTTCACCAGCTCATTTTATGAATGGAGCCCAAAATTTAGTTTAGTCCAAAACTCAAGTGGGCCCCACCACAGGAAACAGTAGGGATGGGGACTCTCACCATCGAAATCTTCTAGGGCACACCGTGATATTTGTACGCCATCCAACCGTTGATAAGGTGAGTCCCACCGAGACGAAGGGAATTTACAAATACTAGCCTGATTGAAAACTTTATTGGGCCATGATAAGGTCCAATGATGGACATGCCCATCACCACTATTTCCTATAGTGTGGCCCACTTGAGTCTTGAATATACATGATTTTTTGTCTCACACCCATCCATGAGCTTGCACAATGAATGGACGGAGATGATGTCACATATACGTCTCGTTGGGCCCCACAGTTTTTTGTTGCACAACTCCCTGGAACCGGTGTGTTATAGAGTTGTAGGAAATTCTTGGCCAACCGGGGATATTGAGATAAGCTAGAAATGTGGAAGGTTGGTGATTGGGCAATTAAAGAGAGAGAGAGAATCAGATGAGAAGAATGTCGCTAGCCATGGCCCATGGGGTGGGTCCCACAGTGCTCATAATCATAGATACAACATTTCACATCAGAATAGCTACCAAATAAAGTAGGGAAAATGATATCTGACCGCACCCCTGATTGTTTGTTTGCATATAAACCATTTTTCTCATCTTGGGAATTCAACTAGTAAGTATTGGGAACTGTTTTAATACATTTATGTACTGTTTCAGTTCCCAAAATAAGTACGTGTTGTATGCGAGTGTAAAGGGGTGGGTGCCAAATGCCAATAGAAGCTCTTATGGGGACGCCGATTGTGTAGTGAGGACACTCTGTGGGGCCCACTGTAATGTATGTGATTTATCCACGCCATCCATCTGTTTTCCAGGTCATTTTAGTATGGGAACCTAAAATTGAAGTGTATTCAAACTTAAGTGGACCACACCACTGAAAATAGTGTGTGGATAATGATGTCCACCATTGAAACCTTTCCAGGGCCCACAGTGATGTTTATTTGTCATCTAACCTGTTGATAAGTTCACACAGACATGGATGAAGGGAAAACACAAATATCAGCTTGATCCAAAACTTCTGTAGCCCCTAAGAAGTTTTCAAACGTTCAATTACCACTATTTACTGTGGTGTAGTCCACTTGATCGTTGGATACACTTCAATTTTTGGCTCATGCCTTAAAATGTGCTGGAAAAACAGATGAACGGCATGGATAAAAAACATACATCGCGGTGGGCACCACAGATTATCCACACCACTCTAGTTAGTTGAGTTGAGTTGGTTAAAACACATACATCATCTACCCTTCTACTACTGCCTAGTGCTTGTTAGTTGAGTTCGTTATCGTCGGTCCGGCCCACTCATTGCTCATGGGCTCATTAGGTTTAGCCTGTCATAGGTTAGGCTTGGGCCAAGCTCATAGGCTCATCATTAAGCATACACTCAAAGAAAAATTGGAAAAAATAAAATAAAAATACAGGGACACATGGATCGTAATCAGAACAGTTCATCATTAAGTCTAATCACCAAGAGGGTTGGTTCCATAGCTCAATGGTAGATAGACTCTGTTTTAACACCCAATTGTATAATCAAGTGCCCATGTGGTGTGGGTGCATGTATAACCATCTGGAGAAGTGTTGTGCCGTGCATCATTGGATTGCCCTAGCTGAAGGTATATGGCAAACCCACTTCTATATATATATATGTGTGTGTGTGTGTGTGTGTGTGTGTGTGCGACGTGTGTGCGTGCACGCGCGCTCATGTGAACTTTTTTGAGAATATATCATACGTGATGTAACTCCAAAATCTGAACGGTCCACGTGGAGGAGCACATCAAGAAACCTTTCAGGCCCAATTTTTACTCCCATCCAAAACTTTAGTGGGCCAAGAAAAATGAAAACAGTTTCATCCCTTGATTTTCATTTCTCTTTGCTATAGCCCACCAGAATTTTAGATCATGGTGAAATTTTTTTCCTTAGATTTTCATCAGATTTCGCATCACATGGAGTATCATTCAGATTAGACGGCCATGACACTGGTGCAAAGGTGAGCGTGACTCTCTCTCTCTCTCTCTCTCTCTCTCTCTCTCTCTATATATATATATATATATATATATATATATATATATATATATATATATATATATATATATATATATATATATATATATATGTTTCATTGATCATCATGAAATCATAGATTTCATAAAAAGTTAACATAATCATAGACCCAACTACATCTTCTCAAGCCCATTTATAAATTAGGTCAAATTTAAGTTTAGCATGCTTTACAAGGTTAAAGAAATAAGAATAGTGAGGTGTGGTCAGGTCGCTATCTCAGATATGCAATTGGCTTCTTTCCAATTCCCTAGAATCCACCGTACATCAAATCATGGAGCTAAGAGGCCGCACACATACGCCTAAAATATCAATTCATGCTACAATTATTGTACCTTCGGAGCTCCAAACTTCTCTCTTTCATCTTTTGCATTACTTTCCCTTTCTTTGCATGCCAATGGAATACTTTCACCAACCTTGAAAGAGTTTGGTACCAGGACTCCTTTTATAAACCGTCGTCTTTGGGTTTTATATCTAATAATAGAAACTCCTCTCTCTGGACATCTCCACGCTTAGAAACTTTCCCTGCCATGTGTATGGTCACACTTTAATGAGGCCCATTGATGCCTGTGTGTGATTTAATCCATTCATTTAGGTGGGCCTGAGCTTGTAAATACCCTTATTTGATGTGGGCTTCAACAATAGCCAACCCAAAAATGACTCAACACTAAGGTCCAAACATCCAATGGGCATAGTACTTAAACCTGGTTAGATCTGGTCCGAGTCCTTAAAAATGAGACCCAAACCTAGCAACACCCGAACTCATTCAACTCCAGTCCTAGAACTCTAAGACTCAACCTGAACCAACCCATCGACTGGTTTGAGCTTGAAGCAGGAAGGATGTGATGAGATCCATCATAGTATTCCTCAGGGATAACTACTTTGAATTCATGGAGCTCTTTGGATTCCTCACAAAGTTTCTTCAAATCCACAAGGGATAAAATAGAAATAAATTCTAATAAATTCGAAAATAAATTGATTAATGATAAAAATGTAATTACAAGCCTTTAAATAGTGAACTCAAACCTTAGACGGAGTTTTTTATTCAAAACTCCTAAAAAAACGTGACTCACTATAAATGGTAAACTTACTATTTATAGATGGTCATGATTCCTACTAGACTTCATGGCAAAAATAGTAAGTGTCCAATTTGGCCTAACCATGTTAATCTCTTAATTTTTTAAAGCCATTTTCATGGTGGGTATGACTTCTACAACTCAAAGGATCAAAAGTTATAATCAAATTAAAACTTACTATTTATAGTAAAAACTAGAGGTGTACACGAGTCAAACTTGGTACAGCTCGACTCGGCCTTGGCCACTCGCTAGCCCCAACTCGAACTTGGCTTGGCTCGGTCCTCGAGCTTGATTGGTCAGCTCGGCTCAGTTTGGTCAGCAGCTCGGGTCAGTTTGAGCCGAGTTCGAACCAAGATCGAGCCTCTACGGCATTTTCTCAAACGCATAGAGTGCATGTTCAATTTCTCACGAAATGTAAAACAACAGCATTGGTTTACAGGTATTTCCTCAAACACTCGGTAAGAAACATAAAAATCAAAAGATAAGGGTATTTGTTTCATATCCAGACCTTCCTTGCCACTAGCCGACACTTTGTTAAGTCATTTCATCAAACACTTACCGAGCAACATCAATATCAAAGTAATCGAGTCATCAAACTGGTTTGATCCGAGTTCGATTCAAGTTGGAGTTCGTTCCGAGTCGAGTTGAACTCGGGCAAGCTTGAACTCGGCTCGAAATTTTTTCAAGCTCAAAAAATCAGCTCGACTCGGCTCAAACTCAGTTTTGAACCGAGTTTAATCCAGCGGGTCGGGCGAGCTAACCAAGCTAACTCGTTTCATGTACAACTCTAGTAAAAACGGAAATAAAATGAACTTTTGGCTGTTGATACAATGGAATCTCACAAATCTGGCATGGGCAACCCGACATGGCAGGGTTGGTTGGCTAAAGTAGATTCTCCTACCCCAAATATAATCATATATATGATATGTCAAAAACGTCATTTCTGTTTGCAAGATATGACTGCTTTAAGGTTCTAACGGTCTTGATCACCTCTGCCTCTAATCAGGCCTTCTCTGGTTCATCTTGGCCATGTAAGTGTCCGCGACCCTCTCTACATCAGGGTTTGCCCATAATAATGCTATTCGTGTTACTAGTGTGTGTATTAATACCTTTTATAAATGCAGGAATTGCTCAAGAGGGCAGGCTTGGATAATCCAATCGGTCGATCTGGTCAGTCTATTAGCTAGCTTCGACATACATCTCATGGGATACAATGTGAAAATCGCAGTAGAGTGATCTGTTCTGTCCATAAGTTGGCCTTCTTTTTCTCAGACTAATCGTTTTGCAAGCGGAGGATTATGGGTAGGATTGTAAGTAAAAGCTGATTTATTTTTTATTTTTTATTTTTTATAACAAATCTCTAATAGACACCACTAAGTAGATGAATCAAATGGTTTATTAGACCTATCTTTTTCAAATTATCTTGACTGTTTATTTTAAAGGCAATTAATTGATGGTTAGAAACATCCAATTGGTAGAATGGTAGCTTGCGAAATGTGTGGTGTACCAACTTGGCAAACAAGACTAGTTTCAAGTCTCTTAATGCAACTAAGAACACCATAACTTAATACTACTCTAAAAAATAATTGGATCATTTCTATTTAAAATTTATGTTTATACAATTTGAAAAGAGAAAATGCTCACACACAACTAGCTGTATGTTTAATTAATTGAAGTGTGGGGCCCACTGTAGTTTTTACTGCACTTTCATTATCTATTAATTGAAGTATGTGTATGAATACTTGAACAATTGAACATGCATATCTACGCATGCATGTATTCAGACATATAGCATGGAAAGATCTTAGCCATCATAAGGCCATGTCCCATATCCATATGCAATCAGACCAAAGACAATCTTGGCATGGTCCCAACAGCATACATTGAAATTCTAGATAAAAATAACAAGTAGGTAATGTCACCGTTTAAACCATGAATCCCAATGAGAATAGGAATCAGATTCACCAAAGCAACAATCACACGAAAGATTGAGTTTTTGATAGAGAGAGGTGAATCACATCATGGATGAGAACTGTAGAAAAGCAATGCCATGTGCATTCCTTTCTATACATGGGAAACCAAGGAATTTCTCATGTGCCAAAGTGGTATGTGGGTAATTAGAGAAAAGAGACCAAACAGAACTTGGAGTCCAAAAATAAACGGTTGGTGATGCTTTTGGGGACCACTAAGGACCACTAAAGAAGTGGGGCATAACCATAGGTACAACTAATTCTTTTATTTCCATAATTAGACTATTGTGTATTTTGGGGAAAGAGTAGATGAGTAATTGAATTCGGGCATGAAATGTTACCCAAGTTAATGAATCCATGTTAGGAATGGGCCTGAGGTCAATCCATAGGAATACTTTCAATTGGATGGTTAGGATCATTTGAAAAGTTCTGTAGCGGAGGGCATGCCCTTGGCATGCATGACTCATTGGATAAGCAATTTTGGACGTGTAGACATGACTTAGGTCAAATTTAAGGAAAACCATGAATGGACAAGATTGAAGGAAATTAGGCCAAAAATAAGTTGGATTAAGGACACCCAAATATGTTGTTGGTAAACTATCAACAAGGTCTACGTACTGGGTGATGCCAAAAGTCATTGATTCTTGAATTATTTTTTAAAATAAGGACATTTTAGAAATTAATTTTAAATTTGAAGTTAAAATTTACTATTTTTAGTAAGTTATAAATTTTGATATCTTTAAGTGTGCTTTTAGGATTAAAAAATATTTAATTGTACTTAAAGTACTTATTTGAATAATTGGAAAGGGTTGAGTAACTTTAGAAGTTTACCATTTTTAATAAATTCACTTTAAAAATTTTAATATTTCAAAAAAGTTATAAATTTATGATTTAGGGCTTATATAAATGATCTCAATTTATTTATAGAGAGACGTTATTCAATTTTTTTGAATAATATTTTTCTTTCAAAGATTTTTTATTTTATTTTTTTGTATTTTTGTATTTTGCGAATTTTAATTTCTTCATGGATCTTATGTTTGTCTTAGAGGAAGAAGATGGGTGATCTCCTCTGTCTTTTCCACTACACATCTGCTACATGATTTACTATCAGAGTCATTGTGTCAGCTGGTAGGAGAGCTTAATTTTTTATTTTTTTAATTTTATTTTTCAAGTCGTTATGTTAAGACATGTGCCACATGTACATATTTGTGAATTTTACTAAAAAAAAATTCTCAAAAATTCTAATTTTTCTAAAGAATGCCAAGACTTTCCAAAAATGTTGAAAAAGTGTTTTTTGGTTGAAATGAAAATCAATGAATTTTGCAATAAAAATCCCTAGGTCATGACACGTTGGGTGATGACTCATTCAAGTTGAGTAGGACTTAGTTGAGTCTGATCCAGTCCAGCTCCATAAGTCATCATTGAAAATAAGCATGACTTATTTTGACTCATCTGAGTCATGGGTCGCAACTCAACTTGAGCCCAGATGAGTCAGTCCAAGTGATGAGTCTTGGATCCATGTTATGACCCAACCCATGCATCCATGGACCATCTATGCTAAGCCTACATTCCATAAATGTACAAAACATCCATTCATACTCTACAAGGGCATAACCATAGAAGATAGAATGTGAATGAGAGGAGCCTCTTTTGACTCTTGCACTAGTTTTTGTTCATTTCAAAATTTCCTCAAACCTCCTTTGACTCTTCCACTAGTTTTTGTTCATTTGAAAATTTCCTCCCTCTCTCCCTCTCTCTCTCTCTCTCTCGTGATGTGAGAAAATTGCAGAAATGGGGGTTCCTTTCAGCCCAAAACAATTCATGGGTTTCTAATCTTCTGCTTTGGACTGAAGGGAGCTCCTAATTCTGCTCTTTTCCTTGTGTTCTTCCATCAAAATCTGATGTCTGCGATAATGGTTTTCCGTACACTTGTTGGTCCACGGCCTTGATGGATTTTTTTACTAAATGGGTAAGTTTGTATGGTCTACTAAATCATATGCTTTGTGATTTTTGAAACTTTAGGTTGTTTGGGTCGTTAGATTTAGATATGTTTTGAAAGCTTTGTTAAATTCTAGTAGAGTTTTAAGATTGAAGAGGTGAATCATGGCTATCGCACCAACGTTGCGCATGTGTGCATGATCCAGGCCGTGCATCAGGTGGGTGATCAACACGAATATGCCCTATCTCGGAAGCATGCCTGGTCCACTCATCCAATGGGCCACATGTGTGTATTGAGGGCGAGCTGTGGGTGATTTTCTTTCAGACTTTCATCATGAAAATGTGGCCCACCTGATTGGTGGATTGGCCTGATTTATGGGCTAGATCATGTTCAGATCTGGTCCCACCAAATAGTTGGCCTAGATATTGCACATATGCTCGGAGATTCACGCCTTTGGAGGGGAATTGCAGTAGCATTTCTCACTAGAATTAGTCATGGCCCATGGGCTAGTCTTGGGCTTTTTAAGCCCGGATTTAAATTCTGGGCTCAAGGCCTACTTAGACTGCAATCCTCTGCAACAAGTTTGTTGGGCCCACCACATTGCACATGTAAAATCCATTACGTCCATCGGCTTCGAACCTTGATACTAGACCTCAGGGACAAAAAATCAGCCAAATCCATAACTCTGTGGAGCCACACCACAGGGAACAATAGTGGGTGTGATGATGATGATAGGTTTTCTCTTACATGGATCACCATAGTGTGTATCTTTATTCAGTAAGTGTATATGGCCAGACTAAGTAATAAAGAGTTCTTTCAGGTCATGACGTTGTAATTTCATTGGCTTATTATACATTTGTTAGACAGAACTTTCAAAAGGTTATCTGTGGTACCTGATCATGTACAACGGCAATACGATGTGGTGTCATTTCATTGGCTCGTGAGACATTTGTCAAAGAAGAGCTCACCACCTTTCAAAAGCTTGTTGGTCATGGGTGCGGATTAGGTACTAGTACGAGTGTACTACCCTCGCCTTTTCCAAGCTCGGGACAGACGGAGGCTCTGAGGGCTACTGAGGGGCCACCGTGATGTATGAATCTTATCTACACCGTCCATCTCTCTTTTCATATCATTATAATATACCGAACCAAAAATAAGGAAGATCCAAGTCTCAAGTGCACCACACCATAGGAAGCAGCAGTGCTAAGGACAGTCTATTAACTTAAAGAGTTTTAGTCGCAATTTGAGATGTTCCCATTGGTGTGGGCCATCTGATTTTTACTGGGCCAATCTTTTGTATGTACGACGGTAAACATCAGAGATATCGCCTGATGGAGGGAGTAGATTTCACATATACAGTCCCAAAGAAATCTAAAATTGGTGTTGTACACGATGATGGTTCATACGCAGACACTCAGCGAGTGTACATGAAGCAGCCACGTAGCTCAAATTCAACCGTTCTGGTCCTGGGCCAAGCCTTAGATGGGTCATAAACTAAAAAGACATACCAAACTGATCTGCAAACTGGCCTATTGATGGGCATCTTATCAACGGTTTAAATGAAAAATAGTAAAAATGTACATTTATGAGAGGAGGGAGTCGTTCAATGGATCTGATTTTGGGGTTATGATATGCATGCGAGGCATACAACAATTTTGTACGGTTAGATTTGACTTCGGGGTAGGCTGGGAGGAATTATATGTTAATGTCCTGATGCATAGCAACGTGGACGGTATCCTGTTGCTGCAAGTTGCACATGTTGGAGGATCCTGACCATTGATCCGAAGAAACTCACAATGGGTGGGAATGGGAATAAAATAGTAGTTTAGATGGATCCTAACTGTTGAATCACTATTATAAAATAAGCAGTAATTAAAGAAAAGACATTGACCGTCCAAACTGACTGTTCATAGATTGAATGGATGGGATCTGCGAAAGATTTTGTCATCCTCCATACTCACTGAGGAGAATCATATCAACGACGTCGATCACCGAACCATGGACCCCACTTCTGGATAAGGTATAAGAGACGATTCTGGACATTATAATCGATCGCCTAAGCATTGTAGGTTAAGCCCAACTACAAGAGCCGTTAGTGGGGCCTACCCTGATGTTTACATGACATTCAATCCGTCCATCATGTGAGACTGTTCATGTTATCCATGGTCCCAAAAATCAGGCCGATGCAAAGCTCAGTTGGGCCCACACTACAGGGAAGAGAAGGGATAGGATGCTGACCGTTAAAAAGATTTAAGATTGTGTGTGGGGCCCAAGTTTTCTTTTATATGACATCCCATCCATTCAGAAGATGAGACCCACAATTATAAACGGATGTCCAAAAAATAAGGCCAATCCAAAATTAAAGTGGGTCACACCATGACTCATCTCTTTATAACATTCAATTCCATGCATTGCAAAATGGATGGTTAGATGCAGCCTTAGATGCTGAGCATTTTCCAGGTCCATGTACCAGACTTGTAGGACATCTGAGCGGTGGAAAAAGGTGGGAAGCATCATAAATAGAATGCTTGGTAATTGTCAATGGTTTATATTATTTGAACCATCATCTTGTGTGCCCTACTTCTAGTATATACTTCTATAAACAATTATATTTGATCTGATGATCTTAACCTTTCAATTAATGGCTAACAAAATGAGAAGAATTCTCAAAATCATTAATGACAAAAACCATCTCATCATGTATCTAAATCATTAATCTTGTGAACCCCACCTCTTATTCCTCATTCCTCTCAAGAATTACTTTGATGTGATTATCTTTGGGCATTCTATCCATGACTGACCATATATTCTAATTTATTTATGAGAAAAATCATTAATTCATGGATGTTGGTGATCGTATGTCTTGTTCGACCATATTATTTCCTGTTTATATCAAGGATCATTTTGATCTAATGATCCTAGCTACTGGATCCATGGCTGAGTGAACGGCCCAAATTATTAATAAAAAGTATTTGATCATGTATATTAACCATTCATCATGTGGTCACTGCCTCTAATTCCAATTAGTAGCGGAAAAAAAAAATTAGTAAAAAAGTTATGAGAAAGTTTTATGGATTAGAATGTCCATCGTGTGGGCCCACCTGTAATTAAGGATTAAAGTCAGATCAAATGGACTTTGACCATCCATTATTGCTGGTAATTTATTTATCATTTCCTGCTGGAAAGAGTCATAAATAGCTAATAATTACGGAGAGTAGGTGATTGCAGTACCATTCTCCATGTGACATTGACTGATATACCTTTTGAACTCAAATGAGATAAAAATAATAATAATAATAATAATGGAGCCAATGGGACAACTTATGATATTTATATCGATCTATCAAGTGCGTTTGCATCTTGCGTGTAATAGACCTCATGTAATAATTGTCATAGTCTTATAGTATCGATTGTTAAATTTCTTTTAAACGAATCACAAAAGAAATTTGTGTATGTCTCATATCTTCTAGAACAGTCACTATTTTTTTTTTTTTTTAAGTGTAGGACTAGGGGTGTACATCGAGTCGAGCTGGCCTCAGCTGGACTCAGCTTGAACACTGGCAGACCTTAGCTTGAACTTGGCTCAGCTTGGTCCTTGAGCCTGACTGGCTAGCTCGGCTCGGTTCAGTCAACAGCTCGGGCCGAGTTCAAGCCAAGATCGAGCCGAGTTCGTCATTAAGACAATTCCACAAACACTTGAACTGTAACTTCACAATTCCACTTTTTGTAAAACAGAGGCAATGGTTTTACCAGTGTTTTATGAAACACCTTCTAAGTAACATAAAAATCAAAAAAAAAAAGAAAAAAAGAAAAAGAAAAAAGATATTTGTTTAATGTACATACATTGCTTGCCACTGCTAAACCTTTCTTGCCACTAGTCAAACCTTCCTTGCCACCGACTACATTTGGTTGAGTCATTTTATCAAATAATTGGTGAGCAACATCAATGGCAAAGTAACCAAGTTACCAAACTGATTCGATCTGAGTTCGATTCGAGTTGGATTTGATCCGAGTCAAGCTAACTGAGCTAGCTCGGTCCGTGTACACCCCAGTGCAGGACTCCTTCATGAGCTAGAACAAATATGACGAAGTATCGATAACTAGTACTAATGAATGGGATAGAATGAGTCTTACCCATGACATCCATTCCTCCAGCCCCTTCAATTTAGGGGGTGAGGCAAAAAAATTTTAAAAATGAAAGAGATGCAAAGCTCAAGTCGCCCACACCAATGGAAACATGAGAATTGTTGAAAATTTGTTGTGTTCTCTAAAAGCTTTGGAACAAGCTGATATTTGCCTTGTCCCTTTATCTATGTCTATGTGACCTTATGAATAATTTAGATGACGCACAAACATCAATGTGAGCTGTGTGGATATAAACAAATTTCAATGGAAGACATCTTTGGGACATTGTTTTTTGTGGTATGGTCCACTTAGACTTTAGATCTCCCTCATTTATTAGCCCATGTTCTAAAATATGTTGGTGAAAAGAGATGGACAGACAGATAAGTCACACACATCCCAATGGGGCCGCAAATTTAAGCAAACCTTCTTTAGATCGATTTTGGAGGAGGAAATACTCACCTCTTGCCAAATCGATATTAAAAACTATAATTGTTTACTTACTCGTATTTACAAGGTAATTTGAAAAATCAATCACCTTCTAAAAGCCATTTGGCAGCATAAAAATAGTGATAATAAAGGGTAATAATAATAATAATAATAATAATAAAGGCTTTTAGAATTAGATACGGCTGTGGTAAAACCATTTCTTAAGAGAGATAATTTTTACTGTCTTGAGGGGAAGAGATTGAGTCCTTCCCCACTGTACCAAAATGGTCTAAGCTGAGTTTCATTGTAATGTATGGGTTTTATCTATGCTATTCATTCATTTTTTCAGATAATTTTAAAGTATGAGATGAAAAATGAGATAGATCCAAGGCCCAAGTCAACTACATACTTGGAATTGAACACGCATCATTAAAACTTTCATAAGGCACACAAATTTTAAATCAAGTTGAAATTTGTATTTTCCCTTCATGCAGATCTATGTAACCTTATAAATAGGTTGGATCGCAATAAACATTACGATAGGTCAAATAAAAGTTCCAACAATGGGTGTCATTATCACCACGGCTTCTTGTGATGTGGTCCACTTGAGCATTGGATCTGCTTCTTAAGAGGAGAAATATTGAGCGCTGTATAGAAACCTTTCTGTGCACATGGTTGTATTTAGGCTCGTTGAGTTTACATCACTACTTGGATCATCCCTTGCATCCCATGTTTGTGAGAAATTCACCTTGTTCATCTGTTTTGAGAGATCATTCCAAGACATGTGACAAAAAATGAGGTGGATCCAAAACTAAAATAGGTCACACGAGGTAAAATTGGGGGGGAAAATTCTTCATGTTGAAACCTTAATAGGAATACCAAAAAGAAAAAAAATAAAAAATAAAAATTTACCTGACACAAATTTTATGGCCACAAGAATGTTTCAACGATTCACACTGAACCCCCACTGTTTCCTCTCGTGTGACCCACTTAAGTATTGGATACACACCATTTTTGGTAGCATGTCCTAAAATGAGCTCTCGAAACAGATGGTTTTCATTGAGCCGATCGGAAGAACCAGTCCAAAGCCCACTAAGCTCCTCTGGAATAGTCAGATTAAATTGGCATCATCCTCGGCAAACGTCAATGCAGTATAAATATAATGACTGTAAATAGGCCTTAGGATTTTCGGTCCCATCATAGCGATAAAGAGAGGAGTATATCCAGCGGGAGCCAGATCGTAGGAAATAGGCGGAAAGAATGAAATGATGTTGCTTCTCGCTCACGGAGGAAGATGAGGAAATGAATATATATTGAGTGGATAAAATAAATTGTTTATTGAGTAGGCTTAACCATCAGGAGGAGAAAGACCAGTGAGGAGCACCTTTAGAACCCTTATATGACCTGCAAGTCCCAAGAAAGCCTCAGTTGGGTGGGTCAAAACTTCCCGTATGGAATAAGCAAAGCGATCGACCAGTGAGACTGTCGATTTCTCACAAACATCTCAGTGGGCCCCACCCAACATCCTTGCACAAGAACTTCCTGCCAAAGGCTTTCAAGAAAGCTTATAAAGAGTGGACTGAACATGATGGACAGTCCAGATATGTTGGGACCTTCTCTCATGTACTTAGCCCCTTAGGTCATTACTCTATCAAGGGAGCCCGAAACGTACCAAAATAGCTAAAAACTTGAAAGTTCGCTGCTCTTGATGTTGACCTGAGCCGGTTCTACTCAAAGACTGACCGAATCATGGTTTTGAAAGTATCGCTTTTAGACAATCACGACGTGGTGTGGAGAAAGTATGATTATAGAAAATAAGGCCACATCAAGGATTATTTCATTTTTGTGGGTTTTGCATGATAGTTAGTGAAATGTTTCCTACATATATTGTATGCGGCCCACGTGATATATGTATAACATCCAATCCATCCAAGATATGCGCCCCATCATTATGATTGCATAAACAAAAGCTTAGCCTGATCAAATCATCATATAGGCTACACTTGAATTTGGATGTTTTGAGTGGTGTATATTATTTTTATAGACCAGCTCATTTTATAATTGGATCAACTTTATTTTTGGTTCACCTAATAATTATGTTGGTGTGCATCTTTTAGATGAGTGAGATGTACCCTCCTCACATGTGAGATCTCTCTCTCTCTCTCTCTCTCTCTCTCTCTCTCTCTCTCTCTCTGTGTGTGTCTTGGAGCCCAAGAAACGCTGACTTGGACTCGAGTTGGATTGGGCCCAAGATTAGCCCAACGAAGACACGTAGGCCCAGGGAAGTACAATGTATGAAAACCTTTCCATGCAGGTAGTTGCAGTTGGATTCGCCTGGGACCACATCACCCATCTAGACTATCCATTAGGTCCAACCCACTCGTCGCAGGCTTCCTTTAAAAAATCATACTGATCCAACCATCCAATCACTGGACAAAATCATTTGTAGAAGATAGTCCAAGCACATGTTCAGGACCCTCCAATTGCTGTTAATTTTGCAAAATAGCGAAAGAAGAGTTGTATGGACCTGATGGACAGTCTTGATAGACAATCTAGCTACCAAGAAACCCAAATTTACACTGATTAGATGATCCTATCCATCCTTGATTTGACCTTAGTTTCTATAGCCGTCCCTTTTCCAAGCAATGGATGAGATGGTTACGATTCCCTAACAAAAATAACTCTTTAGAATCATCATCAATCCATGATGGCCCCTAACAAATAAATGGATCAAATTATCTATTGGAATTATTTTGTGTAAATAAGCATGACCGTCTATATTAAAGCCCATTGATCAATTTTTGTCAGATTGGTGAGATGTTTTCACGGTTGGCCATAAAATATCCGTTGACCTAATAAACGGTCTGGATCTATGGATTGGACTAAGTGTCCCAATACATACAATGGTACCATAAAAGACATAACTTAGGCCCATATTTAATGGGCCTTTGAGGCCCTGTAGCCATTCAACTACTTGCACTCCTACTTTCTACCACTTGCATGCAGGTGTGGCCCACCTTATGAGCGAACATGGACTTTTGAAGCAGTTTGCTTTTAGGGTCAGTAGATTCTCTCCTTCACATTCAAAATCAAAGGTACTACTCCAAGAGAAGGAAATCAGAACTTGCAGCAATGGATGTCTTGTATGGAGCAAGGAATGGTATGTCCATGTTCTTATTACAACCATATGTACCCATGCATACAAGCAGTTCTTTTCTTCTACAACCCAATTTCCTACATGGGTTTTCATTCTCTTCCCATCTTGTTTTCGTGCTTGTATTGTCCATTACATGGGCCATCAAAAGAAGTAAGATGGATGGCCATCAACATTCAAAAGAGAGGCTGAAAAACAGTAACTTTTTGTATTACAAGCCAACCCTTTTCTCTTCTTTATGCCTCTCTTTGTTTTATCTCATTCTATGCATTTTCAACTGCTCTGTTTGGAATGGACATTGTTGGTCTCATGAGAAGCTTCCCACACAATTGGATTTAGTCCTTAGAACTTTTGTTTGGTTCGTGATCTCCATGTATTTGCATGTCGAGTTCTATCGCTCAAAAGAGAAGAAATTCCCTATGTTTCTAAGGGTTTGGTGGAATTTATACTTCTTCATGTGCTGTTCTTTCATTATTATAGACCTTGTTTTCTGTAGAAAACTTAGAATTCTACCGACCCATTTGTGGGTTTTGGATTTCGGGTCAGTTCTTATCGGTTCATTCCTTTGTTACGCCGGATTCTTTGGAAAGAGGGATGAAGAAGAGACCCCTCTTCTCGAAGAGCCTCTTTTGAATGGGGGAGCTTGCAAGAAGAGTGCCGAGGACGATGCAAGTCCTTATTCAAATGCCAGCTTTCTTAGCATCCTTACATTCTCTTGGGCGGGCCATATAATTTCTGCCGGTAACAAGAAAACATTGGATCTTGGTGATGTCCCCCTGCTTGCAGATGACGATCGTGTTAATGGGGTCTTCTCTGTTTTTAGAGATAAGCTTGAATGGGATAGTAGAAATTGTCATTCTGATGGAATTGGAACACTTAAATTGTCGAAAGCTTTGTTCTTATCTGTATGGAAAGAAGTACTGTGGTCGTGTTTCTTCTCTCTTCTATACACATTCACTTCTTATGTTGGTCCCTACCTGATTGACGCCTTCGTTCAACACCTAGACGGCTATCAAGAGTTCCAGCACGAAGGGTATGTGTTGGTTTCGGCATTTATTGCTGCGAAACTTGTTGAGTGCCTTGCACAAAGGCATTGGTTTTTCAGAATACAACGGGCCGGGATGCGGGGCCGAGCAGCACTGGTCGCGATGATATTCCACAAAGGTCTGTTACTGTCGAGCCAGTCAAGGCAAGGCAATAGCTGTGGGGAGATCATCAATTTAATAAGTGTCGATGCAGAAATGGTCGGGGAATTCAGTTGGTATATGATCGATCTCTGGCTGGTCCCAACACAAGTTGGGCTGGCCTTGTTGATCTTGTACAAGAATCTGGGCCCCACTTCACTTGTTGCTTTGGTGGCATCCATAGCAGTTATGCTGGCGAACATTCCTTTTGGTAAGTTGGAGGAGCGGTTCCAAACCAAGATGATGGAGGCAAAGGACATGCGGATGAAATCAATGTCTGAGATCATGCGGAACATGAGAACACTCAAGCTTCAAGGTTGGGAAATGAGATTCTTGTCCAGAATACTAGAGCTCAGGAAGGTCGAAACTGCTTGGTTGAAGAAAAAAGCATTCGCTTCAGCTGTAGCAACATTTCTTTACTATGGTGCACCTACATTCATGTCAGTGGCTGCATTCGGCGCCTGTCTGTCTTTGGGTGTCCCACTAACACCCGGAAGGATTCTGTCTGCGGTCGCAGCATTTCGGATCTTACAAGAGCCTATCTATAATCTTCCTGACACAATTTCGGTGCTTGCTCAAACCAAGGTTTCCCTTGACAGAATTGCATCCTTCCTTCGCCTCAACGAGCTTCCACCTGTTGCAGTTGAGAAGCTTCCAGAAGCTTCAGAGGTCGCAATCAAAATAAACAATGGGTGTTTTTCTTGGGATCTGTCTACAGAGAATCCTACACTGAAAGATTTGAATTTTCAAGTGTTGCATGGCATGCGGGTGGCTGTTTGTGGAGCAGTTGGTTCAGGGAAGTCAAGCTTGCTCTCTTGCATCTTGGGTGAAGTCCCAAAGATATCCGGGACTATTGAGATGATGGAGAAAAGGGCCTATGTTGCTCAGTCTCCTTGGATACAGAGCGGCACGGTACAGGACAATGTCCTGTTTGGTAAGGAAATGGATAGAGAGAGGTACGAGCGTGTCCTTGGAGCATGTTTGCTGAAGAAAGACTTGGAGATTCTACCGTTCCGGGATCAGACGATTATAGGTGAGAGAGGGATCAACTTGAGCGGTGGACAGAAACAAAGAATACAGATCGCACGTGCTTTGTACCAGGATGCTGACATTTATCTGTTCGACGATCCTTTTAGCGCTGTGGATGCTCACACAGGAACCCACCTTTTCAAGGTAACTCTTCTTTTAGCTCCTAATTTTGATGAAGTGGAAGAACTGAATTACAACTACCTTCATATTCATATTCAGAGACTAGAATCCAATTGGCATTGGTTTCACTTCCAAACTGGACTTAATAAGAATCCAACTTTGGTTGGAGGGCTACTTCATTATGAATACAAGCAAATACCATTACAGTCAGTCATTTCCTCTTGATTGAAATGAATGTTTGCAATTCAATTCAGTTGTTCATCCAAACACAACCAAATAGAATTTGCGTGCGTGTGGGTGCGTGTGTAGATAGATAGATAAGAAATGCAAATTGTTTTTGCATTTTCTCTTTCACCTAAAAAGTTTGTGGGACTATCCATGAAGCCGTAAAAGGCTTTCCCTTGTGATGCAAGAAAGAAAAACACTCCATCCTTTTCTTTCCATGCACAAAGGTTGATGAGTGATAGATCAAAGAGGGGGGAGTGCAACATTCCTCAAAAGAAAAAACACCTCAAATTACAACCTTGAAATTGATAACTGTACTAGTAGTACACAATCAAGACCAAATCTAATTACTTAGAATTTAAACTAATACAATTCGAGGTCACTGTGTTGGACTCTAGCTTCATGTGAAAGAGTGAGTTATACTCCTCAAGTCTCAAATTCTGTGAGGAGAGAGAGAGAGAGAGTTCTGTTTTACTCATTTTCTATGGAAATTTATTGGGTGTGGGTGTAGTATAGCACAAGAGAACTCATTTTCTATGGAAATTTATTGGGTGTGGGTGTAGTATACAACAAGAGAAGCATCCAAAGACAATACACTCTCACCCTATAGTATCCCATAGATAGAAACATGAGTCTCTCTCTCTCTCTCTCTAAACATGAGTCTCTCTCTCTCTCTCTCTCTCTCTCTCTCTCTCTCTCTCTCTCTCTCTCTCTCTCCAGATTCAAACCACCTAAGAGACTGTCATACTGTTATGTTGTTTTGATTATTTTCAATTATTTAAGTATTTTCATCACCAAGACCCTTAAAATTGCTAACAAAATATGTATGGCAGGAGTGTCTACTGGGCCTTTTGCGTTCAAAAACGGTGATTTTTGTAACCCATCAAGTAGAGTTTCTACCATATGCGGATCTTATCCTGGTGAGCAGTTTTCTGTTTGTTTCTTTTCAATGGTTTGATTTCCATGACCCTCGTTATGCGGATCTACAATGTATAAGAAAGACTATTTTCTATGATTTTACAGGTTATGAGAGATGGAATGATCACACAAGCAGGCAAGTACAACGACAATCTTAATTCAGGAACGGATTTTATGGAACTGGTTGGTGCACATAAGAAAGCTTTGTCAACCCTTGATTCTATGGAGACGTCCTGCAACACCCAGCAACTTACTGCTGAAAGTTCGAGTTCTCACATGAAAGATGGTTTATGTAATATAGAAAGTAGAATACAGGAATTGAGCAAAGAAGAGGAGAGAGATCAACTGAATGGAAAGACCGATGAAATAACTGGACAGAACGGACAGCTCATCCAAGAGGAAGAAAGGGAGAAAGGAAATGTTGGTCTGTCTGTCTACTGGAAATACGTTACAGAGTTACATGGGGGAGCTCTTGTACCACTGATATTGCTGGCCCAAATTCTCTTTCTGCTTCTTCAGATAGCCAGCAATTATTGGATGGCTTGGGCAGCTCCAGTGTCAGAAGATGCAGAACCGCGAGTTAGAGGTTCACTTCTCATCGTTGTCTATGTCGTTTTGGCCCTTGGGAGCTCCATTTGTGTCCTTGTAAGAGCTTTGATTCAAGCAATAGCTGGTTATAAGACAGCAACATTGCTATTTAACAAAATGCATACATGCCTCTTTAGGGCTCCAATGTCTTTCTTTGATGCCACTCCAAGTGGGCGTATACTTAACAGAGTAAGCGAACATCTCTCCTGTTTCGAAATGCAAGCCATGTCACTATTTTCAGGCATGTTTAGACATTCAATTGAGATAAACTGAAAAAATTCAATCCAATAACTGGTAAACGGGCCAGCTCTACTCCATTCATAATGAGAGATTGATCCCCCAAATTACCATTACAATCATTTCAAGTCACACTTGCAATGCTTGAAATTACAATTTGCAGTTTGGTCATGTCTTCACTTTGAATTGTTTATTCCAATTAAATAGAATTGAACATCCAAACCCACCCTTGATGATTCTAAGAGCCAATGCTGTCTGTTAATTGGGTGTCTTTTTGTTCTTGCAGGCGTCAACCGATCAAAGTGCAGTTGATGTATCGATTCCTTTTCAGATAGGATCAGTTGCCTTTTCAATAATACAACTACTGGGAATCATAGCAGTAATGTCACAGGTTGCGTGGCAGGTTTTCGTCGTTTTTATCCCCACAGTTGCTGCTTGCATTTGGTATCAGGTAATGCATATGCCTATGTTGAACATAGGAACGGTAGTTCAAAAACCAAAAAATATTTTTGGGGTTATCTTGTCAGCTACTTGATAATTAACACCATGGTTCACTCTTTGAATTTTTCAAATTGGCTATGACTAGAGCAATTGGATGGGTAATGAGATATCATATGACTTATGAAGTTGAACTACCGATTTCATTACTGCTATCCCTTTTCCCAACGATATTGTGTTTTCATGTACATTTTGGCCGTGTTTGGATTCTCAATTCAATCAAATTTGCAATAACTCAATTCAATAAAGTGGGAATCACAGAACTCTGGGCTTTGGTTATAATTGTGAGTTGCCATCCCCATTTGATCATTTTGTTTATATCATATCATAGACTGTTTAGTAGTAAGGTTACAGTTCCAAAACTACAAATTGTCAAACTAAGGATTTCAATCCACATGAATCTGCATACAACCAATCTCATTGCGCCACAGAGGTACTACATCACTGCAGCACGAGAACTCTCCCGTTTTGTTGGAGTACGCAATGCTCCTATCATACAACATTTTGCCGAATCAATATCAGGATTGACGACAATCAGGAGTTTCAACCAGGAATCAAGATTCATGAGAGAAACTCTCCATCTGATTGATGGGCATTCCCAACCTAAGTTTCATAATGCCAGTGCAATGGAATGGTTATGCTTCCGCTTGGATATGTTGTCATCTATTACATTTGCGTTCTCTTTGGTTATCATGATCTCAATGCCAATGGGAGTAATTAATCCAAGTAAGAATTTCTGAAACTTTTAAATTAAAAAAAAAAAAAAAAAAATCCAATTGTGACCGTTGATTGTAGACATGTGGCATTGGAATTTCACTTACATTGCTTTCCTACTTTCAGGCATTGCAGGCTTAGCAGTGACATATGGGCTTAATTTGAATGCACTCCAGGCATTGGTCATTTGGAATCTTAGCAATCTTGATAATAAAATCATATCCGTTGAGAGAATACTTCAGTACACATGCATCCCTAGAGAATCTCCGCTTGTGGTAGAAGCAAACAGACCAGATCGTAATTGGCCATCAGATGGACAAATTGACGTCAATGATTTGCAGGTGAGCTCAAGTTTCATTTTTATGGAAGCTTCTTGGGTATTCATATTTTCATCACTGATTATTTGATTATCAGCTGTTTTATGCCATGGTCAACCCTTTATACCGAGTGAAACAACCCATGTTGTATGATGTTATTGAAATGCATCTTAGTGTATTATCATATTAGTTCCTATCATGGTTTTTAGACTTGGTGGCTCGGATTGACTTGTTCGGTCTGTAGTAGTGTCACGACTTGCCTGAGTCAGCAGGTATATCAGCCCAATTTACCTGAGTCAGGGATGATTTTGGGGGCCAACTAATGGTGTATGTACAGACATTTTAGTGTAACAGGTTTGAATGCATCTTGCTTGCCTTTCAAAGAATAGCTCATTGCTCAGTATGTTTGTCTCTATGCTAATGGGTGCAGGTCCGCTACGCCCCACATATGCCTCTTGTTCTAAAAGGTCTCACATGCAGTTTTGCCAAAGGAATGAAGATTGGGATTGTTGGGAGAACCGGTAGTGGAAAGTCTACTCTCATACAAACACTCTTCCGTATCATAGAACCTGCAAGTGGTCAGATTCTGATTGATGGCGTTGACATCTCAACAATAGGATTGCATGATCTAAGGTCCAGATTAAGCATCATACCACAGGATCCAACTATGTTTGAGGGGACTGTGCGGAGCAACCTTGACCCACTTGAAGAGTATACAGATGAACAGATTTGGGAGGTTCATTGGTTTTACTATGCACACATCTCTAATAATATTCTCATACTTGTCGTTTGATGCTTGCGCATGATGATTTGCTAATGCAATATCTCTTTTGTTTCAGGCTCTAGTTAAGTGCCACTTGAGAGAAGTTAGTAAGAAAGAGGAAAAGCTTTATTCCGCAGGTTCTGTTCATACTTAGATTCATCACATAATTGTTAACTGGCATAGGTGGGATGGACCTCTTGGTAAGCGATGATCAGGTGGGACCCATCAAAGGGTCGTGCCTTGATTTCCCACTATCAGATTATCCTAGCTTCCATTGAAATTGGACAGTTCCAACAAATTGTCCACAGTTAACAAGAATCCAATCAGACATTTAGATCACCAGATGGAGGAGAATTTTGGGGTATTTCCATTCACAAGCCTAGTATGAACAATTTGGAATCTTGGACAACTTAAATGTGGGACCCATTTGTATAGTTTGTGAAAGCGTTTGCACGTGGCAGAAGCGGAATAAATCAAATCAAATCAAATCTATTTTAGGCATTCATGAATTAACATGAATTTAAAACCAACCGTATTGTTTATGGATTTTTGGAGAATGGAAGACGATCAGTGCCTCGCTCTCTCTCTCCTTCTTCTCTCAAACCAAACCACCTTAGCATTTTCGCTTTATGTATAGCTTTCCTGGAGCACGGAACTCTATGGGGCTTCCTTGGCTGCTCTCATGTATTTAAAAGACTTGTGAGCATTTGCCACCAAGCTCAACTTGTCATAGAGAGAGCACTCTATGGAAATTCTTATTGGTTACTTAAAGAGCAAGCAACACCCACAACATGCTTGTCTAACCACACAAGAACTTTGACCGAGTCAAACAAGTTTGGACATTTCCACATGTACACCGCATGGATGTATGTGATCACCCTATCTTATGCTTTCATACACATCCTTCTACGTGCCGCCTTAAGGCCCACTATCCCAGACCCATCGTATCCCACGGCCATAATTGATCATCCAATAACAAATTTGAACCATTGGTTTTGTAAAAAAAAAATGCATATGATGATTTTAAAATCAATTGTTTCATCAAAACAATTTAAAAAACTAATTTGGCAGGCCATGTTGATCAATCATTCCGATTCTTGATATAAGACTAAACCTATAAGAGCTGTAGATCCTATGTTGAAAATCCTAATGACCATGAGAACATGATTGATTACCCAACTCACCACTATCCACCTACAAGGCTCACATATTGGGGAATCAAAGTAATCAATTAAATCCTCACTAGGACCCTAAGTCCTCTTAACATTGAAAATGCAACTACTAGACAATTAAACTCGACTTCTTAGATCCAGTCAATGTGTATACATGCACACACCTGCACGTGGGACAATATCTCACGGTAGAAACTCATCATATGCACAACAGTTACATCACATAGAGTGGCCCATGGATTAAGTTATTTCGAGTTATCTGTTGGCCATGATAATATTCTAGGTCTGTGAAGAACAAGACAACTTAGATTTCAATGTATTTCGTATCGAACGTATCCTACTTCATTCTATTGGGATACAGAGACCTCGATGAAGTCTCCCAACAAATGCATCCCATTCATATCCATTCCATGCATACACAATAACAATAAGGAATAAACAAAGCATTAATAAAGAAAATAAACATAATTCATTGGACTAGAAGGGCATACATTCCAATAGTTCATTCTTCCAAGAAAATGACCAATTGAATTTCCTCTTCTTCTTCTTCTTCTTCTTTTCTTCTTCTTCTCCTTTTTTTTATTTTTTTATGCAGTTTGTATTATTTGATTTAATTTTGTTCTTTTAATGTGTGTTGCAGTAGCTGAAAACGGAGAGAATTGGAGTATGGGTCAGCGGCAACTGGTCTGTTTAGGTCGGGTGCTACTGAAGAAAAGCAAGGTTTTAGTGCTCGATGAAGCAACAGCATCTGTGGATACTGTGGCCGACAACCTAATTCAGAGAACATTGAAGCAGCACTTCTCTAATTCTACAGTTATTACAATAGCACATCGAATATCATCTGTTCTTGATAGCGACAAGGTCTTGCTTCTTGATAATGGTTAGTATGAATAAATGGATTTGTTCTTTCATCCAAAAATCCTTTCTAGATGCTTGATTTTGAGTTGTGTTTTGTGTTCTATCAGGGATTATTGTTGAATATGACTCTCCTACTAGATTGTTAGAGAACAAGTTGTCCGCATTTGCAAAACTGGTCACAGCATACATCATGAGATAAATTTTTAGTTCCAAAAAGTTGACGGGTGTCTGAAAGAAGAATTCTTCGACCTCTCGATTTTCACTTCGACGAAAAAGATCCAATGGTGTCAATTGCATGAGAGATCGTGTTTTAAATGTACTGTACAAGTACGTAGTCCCACTATACATGTATGCATGCATGCATGTTCATATGTATGTATCATCATCTTCACATCATCATAACCTTTTCTTCTTCCTTTGAACTTGCAGGTCTCTTATTTGATGACGAGGAAGAGACTTTCTATCCAGCACTGAGGTGAAAACTTCCCTCATTAGTCTATGAATTGTGTAAAAGCTTGATTTGGAGAGGAGAAAAAACAGAAAAAATGTGATGATGGGGGCCGAATGTGACATCATGCATGAGTTTAAGTACAGAGCTGTTGTTAGCTCATCTGTTGTTTGGAGAAGAAATATCTATGAAATGATCAGTTCACCTACTTTTACATGGTCAAATGGTCCCACTCCAGCTATTCATGGGTGAGATGATTTGGGAATTGACCAAATTCATGGATAGACGTCCCACCAATGCTTTCAAGGACCTGCTGCTGATGAAATAAGACAAATTCAGATCCCAGAAATCAGATATCCAAGTTCTTTAATCAGATGGCTAAAATGGATGTGCCCAAGGAAGAGATTAGAATAGCTTCAAGGGCTTAATCCCTTCAATTTAATCACATAGGAGTGAGAACTTCATCCGAGACTGAGCTTAGGGTCTGATGTTCCAACCCCGTCACCACAAGCAGCAGCTCCTTCAATCGCCTTTGCTACACTATCCTATGGGCCTAAGTTTCACTTAAGAATTGGTGGGCTCCACCACAATATTGAAGTGAAATCCACCTTGATTGCTTGCTAAGGTGTGTCACCCCATTTTAGACGTAGGGCTCAAAAATTAGCCTGATATGTGATTTAGGTGGGCCATATGAAGGGAAACAATTGGGAGAGGGACAGCTTGTATTGTGTTTCCAATCATATGGTCCGCCTGAATGATGGACCATGCTGATTTTTGGGCTCTCCAGCTAAAATGGAATTACACACCTGGTAATCAGGGTAGATTTTACATAAACATCACGGTGGGCCACATGTGAGAATTTTTTGACTTTTGCATGAAAATGATCTAAATTGGACTTCAAGAATTAGTGCCAATCCACCTTGATCACCAGGTGAGTCATTCCATTTTAGCCTTAGAGCCTAAAAAATCAATCCGATCCATGATTCAAGTGGGCTATACTATTTCCAATTGTATGGTCCACTTGAATCACATAACTGGCTGATTTTTGGGCCCTAAAGCTAAAATGAGTGGCACACCAGATAATTGGGGGTGGATTTCACATCATCATTATAATGGATTATATGTGAGAATTCGTAGAATCCATGCCATATGCATGGAGGAATGTGTCGAACATAAATTTTGGATTCACATGAAATACCTCTTCATAGTGCCAAACACAAATGAGGATTGCAATTCACATGAATTATATGTTAATCGTGATTTGAATTCTAATTCACATTGAATCCATATGACCAAACAATTCCTAAATAGAATGTAAGTTGTGTAACTTGATGAAAACACAATTAAATAAAATTAAGAAATGTGAGAAAATTTTATAAAAGAAAACTCCTATAATAGAAAGGGCCAGATTTTCCAACTTGTTGATCCCCCATTATAAGTTCTCCTTGACCAAGGCCTACAGGAACCGGGTTATCTACAGCTTTTAACCTTGTTTGCATAGGTTCATGCACAGATTTATATTCAATAATCCCTAGGGCCTTCAAAGGCTTTTAACCTTGTTTGCATAGGTTCATGCACAGATTTATATTCAATAATCCCTAGGGCTTTCAAAGGCTTGGATAAGCTTTTCCTAAGGAGACGGTAATTTGGTCAAAATGAAAAAAGATAAGCAGAGAAGTACCTTTCCCTTGCATGCATGATGCATCCAAGAACATGCAGTTATAGGGTGTTCTAGCTTTTTGGGCCCACCATTATTGTTTGTGTATAACTCAAAAAAATGCATACTGTCAACCACCTCATGTTCACCATACGTCTCAAGAATCTTGTTGATCCAAATTTCTGTTGGGGCAAACTACACCTGAGATTTTCTACTGTAGGCGTTAACCTTCCACCATGTCTTTCATTGTTCCCTTTGGTATGGCCCACTCAAGCTATGGATGAGGCTAGATTTTGGATTGAAGGCCTAAAATGGTTGGTTGGATCCAACGTATACATCATTTAGCGGGCCCCATGTAGCTCAAACACACCTTAGCAACATGTTTGAAGGAGTGAGTTCTCTTCCTGAATTTCCAAAGAAGAGCTCGATGAGTATGTTGAAATTCTAGAACTCAACAAAGGCCCAATCTTTAACTAAGACCATGAAATCGATGGAGGTTGGATCTTTGACAAGGATGACAAGATTTAGAAAGGCCCGACTTGTAATTGTTTCAATTATCAACATCAATATTCAAGAGAACATCGACCAAGATGCGACTGAGTTATTGTGGAATATTCACTTCTTTGTGACTCCATCTATACTAGCATGTAAGATTGAAATTTTGACAAGATTGCAATAATGTCTTCCGAATGTTCGTGTGTTGTTTATTTCATTTTGATAGTAGAGGACCGTAATCATGAGCCATCCATCTCGCATGCCGTAATTTCACATTTGATACTATGCCATGCTTATAGGATAATTAGCAAAATGGTGCTATCCCACACCTCTTTATCTCCAATGCGGGGTGTTGCATTACCTCGATAGCTGGATTTGGAGATAAAAAAGTAGAATTCATCCATTTCAGTAAGGTCCGTTTTAGCACTGTCTTGTGTAGCCACACAAAGGGAGGTAACTTGCATGAGATCCACACCATACACCAGGTGCGTTGGTTCATGTTAGCCCTGGAGACCAAATAAGGTTGAACTCAAGTGGGTCACAACATAAGGAACAATTAGGAGGTCACGCCTGCCATTAATTGCGCGTGGTATGCCATTCAATCTATTCATTTGGGATAATTGAAAAATAAAGATATTCCAAAACTGTGGTATTGGGACTTTTAAAATGTAGTGGAAAATAAAAAGTTCTTAAAATAAGATTTTAAATTTTTATAGCTTTAAAGATCACCACCCAGATGTTCTCAAGTTTCTAAAAAAAGAAAAACACAAATCCGATATGTAGGATTACCTTTATCAATACAGCTAAAAAAACGGTTGTTTTACTATGTAATTCCTTGAACTAGAGACTCTCCCTCACCTATCCCAAATGTAGAAAAGGATGAGAGCCACATGTCACTCCTTGAAATAGGGCCAAGGGTGACAAAAAGAAGCATCCACACGGGTAGAATCCCCACATTCGGCATGTGTGATGAAGAAAAAGTGAGGAAGTATTCTCTCTCTCTCTCTCTCTCTCTCTCTCTAGAGTGAGGGACATCAAAGGCTCTCTCTTGTGTGCTCCTCTCCCTTTTAGATAGGATTCAAATATAAGAGATTAGGGATGCAGGGAAACCAATTATGGTACTCTACAATGTTTCATATGCCCCATTACATATGAATCTTGTAATCATGCCTTAACCCATGTATCCAAATTGATTTAATTATTCCACTATCACGGTCATCCACTATTGATCTAATACCCATGCAAATTAAGGGGTGGAACACACCAAATCTAAACTATTATATCATCATCAAGTGCAATTAAATTTTTTTTAACGATTAAAATAAAGTTTAGCAGTTGAAAACATGTAAAACATTTTAAATGCTAGGCCTAGTGGAAAAATCATTTGGTGAACATCTGAATTTCTAAGATTTAAGCCATAAGTTTGTAGGAAACCAATGAATCCCTTGTTGGATCATGCAGCTTCAATCGGACCTTGATACATGCACCAGCTGCACCTACTTCTGTTGGCCACATGATAACCATTAAAAGCAAGCCAAAGCACATGTACTCAAGACCTCGAACTCCTCACATATCATCAGGTTATGGATTAATCAAAGCTAATATATTCTCAAGCTCATCATAGTCCAAATGTAATGAGCATCTCAATTTAAAGACTTAAACTCGACCCATTAATATAAATGCTCAACAATTCCAAAATTAACAGCATATATCCATGGCACAGTCACACTCTTACATGGGATAGGGCTAAGTCACACTGACTAATTATCATGACCAATGATGGAGACCTTTCATCTTGACTCATTATCAGTCCGTTTCACATGAGATGACCATATAATAATACTAGCAATCACAAGTTTGTCCTATAACATGCCAGGTGGCCATGGCATAACAAGGTATCCATGGCTCATAACTCTCCCTAGTCAATGACCATTGTATCCACTCTCAACCTTCAAAGGATAAGCAGATGAATCTCTGCTTTAACCCATGTCCTACACATTCCAGGCACTCCACATATTAATCATGGCATTGTAACTCGTCTGTTGACCTACAATCGCCATGATCCATAGTCAAGATCATCAATATCACATCTAGATTGATTTTCAAGGCACAACTCCAATAGGTTAGATTGTGGTGAGATTAGAAGATAATTTAGTTAGTTTTATGTTTAATTAAAATATGGCTAGAATTAAAAATGAAACAAGGTTAGGATTATATTAGGATTTATTTACATTAAGAAATATTGCATTTTTTATATGAATAATTGATTGATTTTGATATCTTAAACCTCTGTTTGGTGCCGCTTAAAAATGAGTTCATCTCGTTTTAGTTAACAGCAATTATATACTGGAAGTTAAAATAAGGATAAAAGACAATCTTGATAACCAATAATTTATATAAACCATAAGCTCTAATATACAATTACTGCTAACTAAAAAAAATGAGTTCAATGAACTATGATCTCTAATACATAATTAATATTAACTAAAAATTGAGATGAACTCATCTTTTAATTGGCACCCAAATGGGCTCTAAAAGGTTTGGTCCCTAAATTTCCAAAAATAATGTGCCCAATTTCCTGGAGGTTTGTGCCTGATCCTGCAAAGCCACTCACAGATCTCTTGTAATTGGGTTTTCGTCAATTTCTCACTAAGATGCTGGCGGGATTGCAAAGCATGCTTATCCCCACATTGCCATATAAATGGCTTTAAATCAAACTTGAGATATCCCAATGGGAAATTGAAAAGAGCAAATCCTATCTGCCCTAAAAAATGTAAACACCCAAACAGGTCATAAGTTCATTAGCAAAGCCAAGAAATGATGTGCCCTTCACTCATAACTCAAAAAATTTATTGCTTTATTTAAGCACACCTAGTTCCTAGACATCCAAAACTCGGGTTACAGTATTATCGGAATCACAAAAAAACAGAACTCTGTGAGATTTTCTACAGAATTTGTGAATCACTCCTGCCATGTATTCTCAACCCATTGTTGAGATTAATCATGAGATCTGCAGAAAAAAATAAATAATAAAGCATAAGAAAAACATCAGATATGAGGACAGGCCCAGTGTGCATCCAATATCATTTACTAAACATTATCAACCTCCTAGCGAATAGAATAAGATAGACGAATCTGCAGCTCAATCAGAACCAAATGATGGCCCACCTTGTTGATGATACAATGGTAAAAAATTGCGCCAAGTGGCTGTTCTCTGACCATTCAATCTGTGGACATTCTTTTGGGTACCACGGGTTTGTCGGATTGATACCATTTAGTAAATGTTATTGTAGATACACAAAACAGGATTTTAAACCTTCAGTTAAATAGCAAAAGATGTTGCTGATGTACTTACAGCGCAAAAGAGAAGATGTCACGGACTCACACCCATTATCATCATGATCAATCAGGTTGTATATCAACTAATGGCAGCCCAAGTATTGCCAGCCATTCATAGATTCACTAAGTTTTCAAAACTAGAGTTTGACCTTACGGTATACTCGGCAACAAGTCTTGAGAATGAAGATGATTTGTTTTCCAACAGTTTTTTGGGAGAGTCGTATTCCACAATAAGGCCTGTTCAGTAAAAGGAAAAATAAAAAATAAAAAATCAAATGCTTTGAAAAGGATAAAAAAGATGGAAGAAGAAAGCTGGGTTGTAAGTTGCCAACCATTATCAAGAAGCAAGACCATGTCGCTATCTAGAACGGATGTTATCCGATGTGCAATCGTGATGACTGTACAGCCAAAGAACTGTTGCCTTAGTGTTTGCTGAATTAGGTTGTCGGTCGCAGTATCGACTGAAGCGGTTGCTTCGTCGAGTACCAAGACCTTGCTCTTCTTCAATATCACCCGTCCCAGACACACCAGCTGCCTCTGACCCATGCTCCAGTTCTCTCCATTTTCAACCACTGCCATTCACATCAGGCATTAGACTCTGTAACACATTGTAAATAGCAGATATAATCACTGCTATAGGTTTCAAAAGGCAACCCCCCCACCCCCACATAAAAAATAAAAAATAAAAAAACCTAGTGCGTATATATCATATTCTGAAAATTAGTGGGCCAGATGAAGTAAATATCAGCCAAACAAAAAGAAACTAAACCTGTAGAGTCAAGCTTTCCTTCCTTTCTCCTTACTTCGTCCCCTAGCTGGCACCGATCTAGAGCCTAAAATAGGAAAGAATTGCACGTCAACAAATCGCTGTGCTTTGGAATCCATGGAAAAGATATTGTAAATGTGTTAGCAATGCAGATAGTAAAACAAACACACCTCCCAAATCTGTTCATCCGTATACTCTTCAAGAGGGTCAAGGTTACTTCGCACAGTCCCTTCAAACATAGTCGGGTCTTGCGGGATGATGCTCAATCTGGATCGCAGATCATGCAGTCCTATAGTAGAAATGTCAAGGCCATCTATCAGAATCTTACCGGCAACTGGATCAACAATGCGGAAGAGTGTCTGTATGAGAGTGGATTTTCCACTGCCTGTCCTCCCAACGATACCAGTCTTCATCCCGGCTGGGAAAGTGCATGTAAGACCTCTCAAAACAAGAGGCATATGTGGGGCATAACGGACCTGTATCCAATATTTTCAAATAGATGTTATGAATTATTAAAAGAGAAGGAAGAAAATTGTGTGATTATATAAGAAGATACATAAAAGCAACTATGTAGAAAAAGAGGAACCGGCCACCCACAACCCATCCATTGTCATCATCATCATCATCTAAGCCTTATCCCAACTAATTAGGGGATTACCCATAATCCCTTGCATGCTAACAATGGTTGTAGGTTAAGTTAGCCTACAATCAATTGTAGGTGATCCATCATCTTTGGGAAAAAAAAAATTATTATTAAGAAAAAAAATATTCAAAACTAAATGAATATCCTTTAGCAGTTTCCATGCATCCAACAGAATGAATTTCTTAAAAGATAAGTGTTTGTGGTATCATCGATTACAAAGAACCTTTGACAGTAAGAGACTTGAGATTACCTGCAAATCATGAATATCAACTTCTCCTTCCGCTGGCCAGTTAGGGTCCGGCCTATTGGTTTCTATGACAAGAGGGGGTTCACTAGAAATGCTCATGTATTGAAATATTCTCTCAACAGATATGATTTTGTTCTCAAGATTGCACAGATTCCATACAACCCAAGCAGCGACCATGTTTAAATTAAGTCCGTACGTTACTGCTAAGCCCGCAATGCCTGAAAAAGAAGACAGAAAGAGTAAGATTCCATTTCCACATGCCTGTCATCAATGAGAAGTCAGAGGTCATTCCACAAATATATGGATAGAGGATCCTCAATCTGAGGGTGTGTATAGTACCCTCGGGTTCCAAGTTTATACAAGTGGGGCCCACGTTTCCACGATCCAGACCATTTGCATGATGAGCACACAGTGAATGAAACAGTCCAAATCTCTTCAATGGGACAATCCTAACCTTTCCATGGGTGGCCTAAAATAGACTGTTAGGAATAGAAACCATAATGCTCCATATCCAAATGAAAATAGGCTAAAGATTGAACAACTAGGATCTTCCAATCTGGCGGTTTTAGGCAAGGCCCACCTGATCAACAGGCTAGATCACTGTATCCTGGATGCTACATATATGAACTGAAAACATGAGGATGCTACCCTCAGGTTGAGGATCATGTCATATCATGTCATTCTTCTTGAATGAAGTTATACCTGGATCTATTATACCCTTTGGCATGGTTATCAAGAAAACCAAACAAAAGGCGAATGTGATGGATGATAACATATCCAAGCGGAAGCACAGCCACTCCATTGCACCAGCAGTATGAAACTTGGGTCTTGAATACCCATCGATCAGACACAGGTTCGTATCCATGAATCTTGATTCCTGATCGAAACTCCTGATTGTCATCGATCCTGACAAAGATTCAGCAAAGTGCTGTATGTTGGGAGCCTTGCAAACTCCAACAAGACGTGCTAACTCTCGTGCTGTCGGTATGTAATATTGCTGTGGAATGACAAACATAAGCAACATCAGAGGAAGTTACCTGAAGATTTATCATGTTACAGCATCATTCTACAATGGATTGAAGTGATCCATGATCAGCTTGTGTGTGTGTGTGTGTATCTTAGAAGATTAGCAAACATTAAAAATATTTTTAAAAACTAAAAATTAGGGAACAAAAAGAAATGTCTGAAGCTGTCTGTATTTTGTATCTAGTCCTTTATTTCTTTTTAAATTCAAGAAGAAGAAGAACCAGCTACAGGCATTACCTGATACCAAATGCAGGTTGCAATAACAGGGATGAAAACGATGAGAACCTGCCACGCAACCTGAGACATTACAGCAATGATTCCCAGCAGCTGAATGAATGAAAAGGCGGTTGACCCAATTTGAAAGGGAATGCTTGTATCTACTGCACTTTGATCAGTAGATGCCTGTAAAAGAAAAAGGCAGCTTACATAAAGAGATGCATAGCCATAGTGGCCTCAAAATACCAAATAAGTCCGGTCTCATGGCTTGAATCCTGAAAAGAAGTATATAGGTCTCTTACTCTATTGAGAATTCGTCCGCTTGGAGTGGAATCAAAGAATGACATGGGAGCTCGGAATATACACATATGCATCTTATTGAACAATTGAGTCGCCGTCTTATATCCAGCTGTAACGAGAAGCAACGATCTTACAAAGACACAAATGGAGCTTCCAATGGCCAAAGCAACATAGACAAGAATGAGAACCGAGCCTTCAACTGGAGCTCTCGTATCTTTTGAGACAGGAGCCGCCCAAGCCATCCAGTAATTGCTTCCAATCTGAAGACCCTGAAAGAGAATCTGGGCCAGCAATACGAATGGTACAAGAGCTCCTCCATAAGCCGTTGTAATGTATTTCCAATAGACTGATAGGCTAACCTTGCCCTTCTCCCTTTCTTCTTCTTGAACTAGCTGCCCCTTCTGCCCGATTATTTCATCCATTTTACCATTCTGATCCTCTCTCTTCTCTGTGTCTTTGTGTGGGGATTGTTTTCTGCTTCCAGCATCGCACGAACCATCTTCCACACTATTACTTGCTTGTGAGTCAGGCTCCGTCTCCACAGCATCAAGGGCTGACAAGGCTTGCTTATGCGCACCGACAAGTTCCATAAAATCTGTTCCCGAATTGAGAATGTCATTGTATTTTCCGGCTTGTGTAATCCTCCCATCTCTCATTACCTGCCACGCCAGAGAAAGGTTTTTTTTTCTTATGCATTGGTGATGCACTTATCCGGGGTTGTGGAACCAATGCAAAGTAAAGAAACAGAGAAGTGCTCACCAGGATAAGGTCAGCGGAAGGCAAAAATTCTACTTGATGGGTAACATAGATCACTGTCTTCGATCCTAAAATCCCGAGCAGACACTCCTGCCATTCAGAGGTTGGTTACATGTATTAAAGCTCTTCAAAAATGAAAATTACCCAAATGCTCAAAGAAGCAAAACAATAAGTAGGAGTCCTTTCGGTGGGATTTAAATTTGCAACTGTAGTTCCAAAAATCGACGATTTAACTAAAAACTCAGTCTGGTCGACTCAGCACAACTGAATTTTGAGGCGTGGCCACTTTTCCAACTCAGTTTTTAAATGGGGAAAACAGGGTTTATCCTGAAAACCTTTCATAGGTATAGAGGAATGCATGTTTATTTAAATACCCGGCCGAATCTTTGAGCCAACCCAACCAATATTTAAGCCATCCCGATTCATGTGCACAATAAACCAAATTGTGGTCTCCATATTCAGTTTTTTTTTAAATAATGTTCGCAACTACTGGCTAGTTGAATAGCTTACCATGTCGTTTGTGAGCTATGATCAAACAAAATCACCTGATATTACTACAAATGAGAAGAGTTTGTTCTAAAATATATTGGACTAGTTGTTAATTTCAGGTATGTAACATGTGAAAATATAACAAAACCCAGAGGAAAAAAATAAGACATACCTTAAATAGATGGGTTCCTGTATGAGCATCAACAGCACTAAAAGGATCGTCAAATAGATAAATGTCTGCATCCTGGTATAGAGCACGTGCGATCTGTATTCTTTGCTTCTGGCCACCACTCAAGTTGATTCCTCGCTCGCCAATGACAGTCTGATCGCCAAATGATAGAATCTCCAAGTCTTTCTTCAGAGAACACGCTTCAAGAACATGCTCATACTTCTCCCTATCCATTTCCTTACCAAACAATATATTCTCTTCGATTTTCCCGCTCTGTATCCAAGGTGATTGAGCAACATAGGCCTTGGTCCCACACAATTTAATGGTCCCAGATATCTTCGGCACTTCTCCTAAGATGCAAGAAAGCAAGCTTGACTTTCCCGACCCAACTGTTCCACAAACAGCCACCCTCATCCCATGCAAAACTCGGAAATTCAAATCTTTCAAAGTAGGATTCGCAGAAGAGAGATCCCAAGAGAAATTCCCATGGCTTATTTCAACTGCAACATCAGAAGTACCTTCCGGAAGCCTCTCTACAACATCAGGCTGAAGGTCTTCAAGGCGAAGGAACGATGAAATTCTATCAAGAGAAACCTTTGTCTGCGCAACCATGGAAATCGTATCGGGGAGATTATAAATGGGCTCCTGCAATATCCTGAATGTCGCCAGAGCAGATAGAATCTTTCCCGATTCTAGCGGTATCCCCATAAGCATACAAGCTCCAAACGTAATCACAGACACGAATGTGGGTGCACCATAGAAGACAAATGTCGTCATGGCCGAGGTGTAGACATATTTCTTCAACCAGCTTGTTTCATCTTTCCTTAGCTCAACTATCTTGGACAAGAACTTCATCTCCCACCCTTGGAGCTTGAGGATCCTCATGTTCCGAAGGATCTCAGACGTCGCCTTCATCCGTACATCTTTTGATTTCATCAACTTGCCCTGGTAATTCTCTTGCAACTTCCCCAACGGAACATTCATCAACATAACAACCACAGTTGCAACAAAAGCCGCAATTGAAGCCAGCCCAAGATTCTTGTACAAGATCAGCAAAGCCAGTATAACTTGCACAGGAACCATCCATAGATCATGCATATACCAACAGAAATCCCCCACCCTCTCCGCATCGACGCTCATGAAATTTATGATCTCTCCACTGGTATGGCCCTGCCTTGACTGGCTTGACAGTGACAGGCCCTTCTTATAAATCATTGCGACCAAAGCTGCTCGGCCCTGGATTCCAGCCTGCTGCAGCTTAAAGAACCAACGCCGCTGCGAAAGGCATTCAATAATCTTCGCAATGAAGAATGTGGAAACCAAAACATACCCTTCATTCGCGAATTCACTATGGCCATTGAGGTATTGAACAAAGGCATCGATAAGGTAGGGACCCACATAAGAAGACACTGTGTATATAAGCGCGAACAAAGCTGTCCACAGCACTTCTTTCCAAACAGTGAAGAACAACGCTTTCACCAATTTTAGCGTTCCTACTCCATTACTACTATCTTCTTCTAGCTTATTTTTGAAAACAGGGAAGACCCTATTAACGCTATCGTCATCAGCAAGCTGAGGAACATCATCAATGTCTAATGTCTTCTTATAACCGACTTTCAGCAACGGACTCATCCAAGAGAAAGTAAGAAGACTAAACAGACTAGCATTTGCATATGGAGTTACATTATCCTTCTTACTCTTCTTGCGAGACCCACCAACGCTATTCCCATTCAAAAGAGGCTCTTCAAGAAGGCGCGCCTCTTCTTCTCTGTTCTTCTTTCCATATAATCCAGAGTAACAAAGGAACAAACCGACCAGAACCGACCCAAAATCCAAAACCCACATATGTGTGGGCAGAATTCCGGGTTTCTGATAGTAAACCAGGTCCAGAACGACGAAAGAACAACACATGAAGAAGTATAAGAACCACCAAATCCTCAGAACGATTGGGAATTTCTCCTCTTCCGAACTGCGGAACTTGAAATGCAAGTAGGCTGAGATCATGAACCAAGCAAGAGTTCTAAGAGCCAAATCCAATTGGGTGGAGAGATTTTCATCAGACCAACCATATTGATACCAAACAAAGTAGTTGAGAATGCAAAGAACGAGATGAAACAGAGACAGACCCAAAGAAGAGAAAAGGGCGGGTTTGTAATATAAAAAGCTACCGTCTTTCAACCTCTCTTTTGAATGTCCATGGCCACCCATGTTACATCCCTTAATGACCCATGTCATAGATAGAAGAAGAATGAAAGCAAGATGGGTGGAGGCTGAAAAGCCATGTAGAAAGATGGGATTTTGGAGAAAAGTAATGGCTTTATGCATGTAGGGAGATGGGTGTGAGAAGAGCATGAATATGCCATCGTTTCGAGCAATGAAAGTAGCCATTGATGTGGGTTTTCTCTGAGATGGGTGGCCTTGGATTTGAATATAGGAGTGAAGATGGAAACTATGTATATAAGAGGAGAGAGAGTCAAAGGCAAAGGAGGCGGCTTTCTTGGAGGGTGCAGGATAACGTGGTGCGCAAGGGAGAGAAGGGAAGGAGAAGACAAAGGGTGCTGTGAAATACAAAGGAATAGAGAGAGAGAGAGAGAGAGAGAGAGAGAGAGAGAAAGAGAGAGGTGGCGCCTTTACGAGAAGGGTGGGATACGCATGAATGAGAGCGATATGGAGATTGAGAGTTTGTCGTTTTCGGCCCTGATTACTTGCGAAGAAAGAAAGGCCCTTTTTTGACCGCATAGAGGTGGGCCCCACGGAGAAAGAATGACCGCATATTTTTATCTGCTTTATTTTTGGGACCATCCTCTACAATAAGCTGACAAAATGTATAGACGGCGAGGATATACAATGCATACATCGTGGTGGGGCCCACGGTCAGGTACCCATTCGCAGCCAAGTCACGTCCACTTCCGAATTTCATATCCGCCCATTTCTTCGGACTCCAGGTTCTTGTAACCCCTTGTTGGATGGCTGTGTGGGGCCCACCCAGATGTCCATGGTTGCATCTATTCCGTTCATAAGTTACTATATAAGTTAGTATACAATCCCAAAAAATGAGGTAGATCCAAAAGTCAAGTGGGACACACCACGATAAATCCTCTACAGCACCTATTTTAGACAGCGATTGCAACACCTAAGTTTGTGAGGCCCACCATGAATGTAAAATCCACTCCGTCCATCAGTTTGTATTCTCGATTCTTGGACGTAGGGAAAAAAATCAGCTCTATACACAATTCATAAGGGTCACACCACAGGGAACAATGGGAATAGGATGTGTGGGGGCCAGCATGAAGTTTATCTTTAATCAAACCCGTTAATCAAGGTGTAACTCACCAGGTTGAAGTCGAGATACAAGTCAGGCTGATGCAGATATAGGAGGGCAACACCATGCGAACTTGGGAGCCGATTAGGTGCGCCCACCCTCACCAAAGATTTTGGGACCATTACCATGGGCCCACCTTGATGTATTTATTCTATATCCACTCCGTCCATCCGCTTTTCCATATCACTTTAGGGTAGGAGCCTAAAAGTGAAGGAGATCCAAGTCTCAAGTAGACGGGAGACACGGATTGCCTACTGGACAGTGCTCATTGTGCCCGCAATAATATCTTTGTTATATAAACCGTCCAGTTAGTTTGTTTTAGCTCATTGTAAGCCATGAGACCAAAAATGAGAGAGATCAAAATCTAAGGTGAACCGCACCACCTGAAACAGTGGTGATTAAACACCCACCATTAAAAACTTCATAGGACCACGAAAGTTTTGGATCAAGATGATATTTTTACTTTCCTTCATCCAGTTCTCTTTCACACAATCAGCGGGTTTAGATGATAAATAAACATTGCAATGAACCTAGAAAACCTAGAAAGTTTTTTGACGGTCGAAGTTCAATTACTACTATTTTCCTATGATTGCGCCCTGAAATACTGATCTAAAATGAATGAACGGCATAGATAAAATACATAATCATTGTGGAGCCCATAGAGTACTATCTAGTAGCGACACTATCAACCTTCGTATTGTTGATGTCAAGTTCGGTTAGCCCACCCTGATGTATATATACTTTACGGTAATTTTTTACTATAGACCCGACCTTTCATCCACTTTCCTTTTTTTGACTGGAGCAAAACCTACGTATCAATCTAGACCTACCCATATGGAGAACCCAATAAAGACGAAAATATTCCTTCTTTTTTCGCTGCTTTTACATGAAAATCAGTGGTATTTTTATTGAAAAATCTACTTTCGTAACATAAGTTTTCGGCCATTCAAAAAAAAAAAAAAAAAAAAAAACCATAAAAAGGAAGCGTTTACGGGGCTAATTTTTTCTATATTTTATGAAATCGGATTGCATACTAAGTTACTCTTATTGTACTGAGTAAACTCTTTTGGGCCTATTGTGATTTTATATAGTTTATCCACACCGTCCATCCATTTTTCTGGATCATTTCAGGGGTTGATTCTAAAATTAAATCTTATCCAAAGATCAAGTGGACCATACCGTAGGAAACAGTGGAAATAATGATTTCCACTGTTGAAACATTGTTAGGCCCCACAGTGATGTTTATTTGTCATCCAAACTTCTCATAAGATCACGCAAACATGGATGAATGAAAAAAAAAATATATAAGATTGATCCAAAACGTCTATGGCCCTCAAGAAATTTTCAACGGTAGACATTCAATTCACAATGTTTTCCGTGGTTTGGTACATTTTAGCTTTCTGTATGTTTCCATTTAGCGATAAGCCTAAAATCATTTGGTAAAATGTATGGACGGATTGGATAAAATACATAAATCATAGTGGACCCGACGGAGTTTACTCAGTACGCTTTTAGGGTGTGTTTGGTCGGACCGTTCCCATGGGATTAGGAGGGATGAAATGGTTTTTAAGGTAATGATGGTGGTGTCGATGTTTGTCCGTTGATCTTATGGGTTTGCAATAGCCCATGGGATATACAACGACGTGTTTGGACCGTCACAAATGGATAGGTTTGCATACTGCTTCTTGTGGTGTGCCCCACTCACTGTTTTAAATCTGCCTCAAAACAGGTTCATGGCTGAATGTAGGCTAGTGAAAATGATATAGGGAGTGCATATTTCATTGATATCTCGGTGGGCCCCATATAGCGGTGAAAACTTGCTTTCTGGGATTGGCAGAATCCGTCTCAGATACGGGTGGTGTTTACGAGGGCGCGGTGGATGAAATACATCCTGCCATCCCAAACAGCAGACGGGATGGGATGGCGGGATGGGATGGCGCACAATAACCCTCCTAATCCCACCTAATCTCATCCCTCTTTACTGTCCAAACGGGCCAGTAGCATACTGAGTTACTACTCAGTACACAATCCCGCACCAGATTTGATCCCCTCAGTCTATACATTTGACTATATCAAGCTGAATTGGACCGCAGCCTGGGAAGTCGTCGGAATAGGAAAGCGGTTACGTCCGACATCCACTCGGACAATAAGCCATCCGACCAGCACTCATATGGGGTCCACCATGATGTATCTGGTCATCCACGCTGTCCATTTATTTTCTCATATAATATTAAGATATGAGACTAAAAATGAGGTAGATCCAACTCTTAAGTAGACCACACCAAATAACAAGCTTAAGTTGCAAATGCAAGAATCATATTTGGTGTGCTCCAATTGAATTTTGGATACGCCTCAAATTTTAGCTCATTCTTTAAACTGATCTAAGAAAATGAATAAACGGAGTGGATAAATAAATACATCATAGTGGGCCCCACAAGAGTGCTAGTTGGACAGCTAATTGTATGAGCAAGGTCAGATGCAATCGGCATCGTGGGCATAATGATTCCCATGGTTGAAACCTCTGTGTGACCTATTACTTATATTTATTTACCATCCAATTTATAGATAAAATTAAAAAACTTAAATGACAGCAAAAAAATATAAAATAATAATTTAAAAAAAAAAAAAAACGATATCAAGTTAATCCCGCAGGCAACAATTTATATGTATTGTATCCATACTGTCCATTCATTTGGGGAGATTATTTTAAAGTATAGGATGGAAAACGAGATAAATTTAAAATTAGAGTGAATTCTAAATTTATTTATTTATTTAAAAAAAAAACAACAGTAGGAAGAGTGACTTCTACTATTGAAATTTTTTAAGGTCAACCAAAATGCTTATTTAAGATTTAACCTGTACATAAGTTAACAGGGATGTTAAAGAAATAAAACACTAATATCAACTTGATCAAAAATTTCCGTGACCTTTATAAGTTTTTAATAGTAGGCATTCAAACTCTTGCTTTTTATGGCTGAGTCCAGTCCAGCTTTAGATCTAACTCATTCTTTAAATCATGTTTTAAATTCGTCTCTCCAAATGCATAAACAGTGTCGATAGAACCCATATATTATAGCGTGAGTATGCACACATAAGATTTGGATCTGCCTGAATTTAACACAGGCACACACACTCCAACACATTCACACGATAGTGGGATTTCACCGCCTATGACTAAGAGGCTACCTCCGGAGCAAGAGTAAAGATCCTATTGCTTCCCAACCTACTCAGTTACCGAGAAACTGAAGACGTGGCATATAAGAACCTCAAACTTAACTGTCCAATTTATGTGTCCTATCTCAGATGTATCATAAATAAAAATTACATTCATCCAATCGTAAAACGATGATGTTGGTGAACATTTTAATTGAACGGTTGATATGAAACTAATTCCTCGTTCCCATTTAAGAAAAAAGGGGTCCATCAATCAGAGGTTAGTATCATCTAATCTGACTTTCGGATCGTAATCTGGCTACAGTTGTTTACACAATTTAAGAGGTTTCATTTGATTTATATATGCCACGTGTACAATTTCCGTCTACTCGCCTGCGTATTAAGTATCATGCGCTAAGTTGCCATAGGATCGCATAAATGCGTGGTGGAAAATGGGAGCGGATTAGGTGTGGCCCCGAACTCACTCAAGACGGTGCGGCCTTTACCGTGGGCCCACCTTAATATATGTAATCTATATCCACACCGTCCATCCGTTTTTTCATATCAGAAAATGATCTCTAAAACCAAGCAGATTCAAATCTCAGGTGGACCTATGTGATTGAATGCCTCACCAATAAAAACTTCTTTGGGCTCCCAGTAATGTTTTGTTAATGTTTATTTTTTCAAAAAAAAAAAAAAAAAACAAATATCAGCTTGATGCAAAACTGTTTCTGGTATGGTCCATCTGGTTTCATTTTTGAGCTTATACCTTAGCGTGATCTGGAAAAACGGATGGACGGTGTGGATATAGAATAACTACATCAAGGTGGGCCCCAGCGTAAGTACCGCAACGTGAAAATAGGATGAAAGGGATTGCCCGTCACCCCGGGTACAGTGATATCTCTGTTCCCGAGGCTTTGTGGATCCACAGATATGTCCCTGATAAATCTACTCCGTTCATCTGTTTTGAAAGACTACAATAGGACTGGATTACAAAAATCAGTCAGATCCAAAGCTGAAGTAGACCACAACAAATGAAATAGTGGGAACGGAAATGTCCACCGTTGAAACCTCCCTGGAGCTGAACATGATGTTTATATACCATCCAAACCGTTCATATGGTTATTAGCACCCAGATAAACTGTAGGCGAAAATATTGTCCTGATACAAAACTTCTGTCACCCCAGGCATTCAATCCCCACCATTTCTTGTGGTATGGCCCACATGAGTTTTGGATCTTCCTGATTTTTAAATTTTCATTCTATTGTATTCTTGTAAAACAGATGGACGGAGTGGATTTGTCACGGACATCTCTCTGGGCCTCACACAGAATATCACTAAGCTGCCCGTGGTCAAAGGCAATCCGCTTCCAAATACGACGAATGTGGTGGGCCATCTTGGAGGACTTTCATGGCATCATTTGCAGTCGATTGACTCGGGTTGGCTTGACTAAAAATTCTTCAGTGTATGTACGGATGATCCAATAATAGATTCGGACTGTGTGATGGTGGGCCCTTAATTTTCCCATGCCTTGAGTTTACTTTGTTTGGTTGTTCTCAACCGTCTGGATCAACGGATCGTTAGCTGATGCATGTAGACCCGCTTATTATTTCATCACCATCCGGTCCCCGGCTCTTGATCGGATGATCCAGACCACGCAATAGACGGATCTTCGGCGATCGTTGATCCTTGCCTATGTTTTGATCTCGATGGTCCACATGCGCGTGATACATAGAATCAGAATGAGAGAGATACTCGGTCCAGGCCACGTGATTCTCCAATATCCATCATTTAATGCATCGACATAGAGCAAATTCTGCGGTGGGGAATCACCGTCACAAATCTCGATCGGATGGGATTTCTTATATCTTGACCGTTTCGTAGCTAAGATAAAATTGATTAAAAAAGTATTATAAATTAATAATTTTTTTAAAATTTCGAATATTAGATCTGTGAAAAGCATGGAAAAAGAAATAGGTTTCTTGAAAACCTCGTTCCATCTCTTGTGATAGTTTAAAACATAGGAATGCGTGGGAAGGTGCATTTCCAACCCACTCTAAATTATTTTCTCACTTTTGGATTATTTCTCCTCACTAGGTGGACAACCTCTATAAAGTATGCCTTTTATGTTGCCATATATGTGTTGAGTCCACTATCATGTCTTTAAAAAATCCACTTAGTTCATGGTATGAACTCCTTTTTTTGGGCTTCGATTCAGACACCACCACACGTGTAGTAATTGACTAAGATAGCATTGGGTATGCCAAGTCATATATAATTCAAATTGAACTGAATACCTTGTAACTCTAGGCATCAAAATATTTAAATTAAGACCAAATATATGAAAATTGGCTTGATTAACCTGCCATCAAATGATTTGTTAAAAAAAAATAAGGGTTAGCTCTTCAGATGAGTTCTTTTACCTTTAAAACGCGGATATTTTATTACCAAAGTAATAGCTCATAGCATTTATTAACAAATTAAACTTAAAGAAGTGAGAAAAAAAAATACTAAGTGTCGATTTTATCACCTTTAATAAGAAAGTCTTACAAAATTAGAAAGTCTTAAAATTGACAAATGAGTAAATAAGGTACGCAATTACTGACAAAGCCAGTAAGTGAGTGCATATGGTTGACAGTTGTTTAAACTTGGATGGTCAAAAGACCTGTGATTTCACCGGCAAGTTGTAGCTTATGAAATCACTAGAGACTTGGGAATTTAGAATCCAATTCAAGGGCCGTGGACAAAGAATTAAACCAATTTCGACTTACTATAATGATACACTACACAAAATTGAGAAGACTAAACTAAAATTATGCTAATCGATTTGAACATATTACAACATTACACTTGATAGATTAGAGATGCTTAACTTGGCTAAGCTAAAATAAGATAAGTGTTCATGTGCAACAAAAGGATTTGATAGATAATGTTGATCTAAACAAAATTAAAGTTTGTGTGTTTGAATTGGCGAGGGCCAGAAGCTCTCCCGTCTATGCCTCTTTTATAAACTTGAAATGCAGTAGTGTTGCATATAGTCCCTCAGCTTTTGCAATCAGCTAATTGACAATTGGCAGCCTCTACGTAATATGCTTCTAATTCAAGATGAGGCCAGCCATATAGCATGTTAATGTACGTGTTAGCTTATATTTTTATTTTCAATCGGTTTTCTCAACTTCATACACTGCTATCAAGTTTTGTATGTCCATGGCCAATCATTTTTAGCCATATGTCACTATATATCACTGCCTTAACATTACACTGGGGTACATGCGCTCTTCTATGTATGTGTAGCCTATATCTACCTTCTGGCCATACGTCAATAGGAGAATGACCGCATCTAGGGTTTCAATTAAATATGTCTCTAGAGTTATAACACTTGTAGCATGATACTCATCTTTGGCAGAAGTGTCTTTAGATCTTTATGATTACTCTGCGCTCTGTCATGCCTTTTTTAAGTATTCTATATAAGTGTGTCAACACATGTTGATACTCTGTATAGGTGTGTGCCTTTTTTTGGGTATTTAATATAGGTGTGTCAACACGTGGCAGTATTTTCTATAGGTGTGTGCCTTTTTTTGGTATTCTACATAGGTGTGTCAACATGTGACAATACCTTATCCACCGGAGCTGGTTGTTATAAGTTGGGCGTAAACACACTAATCCTGACTAGGCTCATCATATGAATAGATTGAATGATTTATACAAAATACTATGGGCCCCACATACCATATGCATGGTTAATTTTAATGATGTGCATTCCTATGCCAATTATTCCTTATGGTGTGACTCACTTGTGTGTTGTATCAGTCTGATTTTTTGGAATAAGAGTGAACTTGAATGGCCACACCTTATAAATGGAGTAGATGTAGATGGACCCCACACACCTTATTGTAGTATAGCTACGTTTTACAATATTTGTTGAGGAAATGTATATATGCCCTAACACCATGGCCTCATGATGGGGCACAATTTAATTAGGGGATGCTTTTATATATATATATATATATATATATATATATATATATATATATATATATATATATATATATATATATATATATATATATATATATATATATATATATATATATATATATATATATATCACAACTGAATTGATTTAGTTGCATTTCTTTCAAGGGCGTATAGCCCATTCAGATCCCACGACATCGGGTAACTGCGCCATCCAGTCCTACGTATGGAGCGTTTGTTGGCATCATGAATTGGATGCTGCGTCACGGAAAATGAACATGCACAATAGTACTGAACCCCGTCATGAAAGATGCATGTACCATCCAATCCATATGTTAGGTGAGACATCATGCACGTTGGACGCCTAAAAAATTTAGTTGATCCAACCATTGATATTGAATTTAAAGGTTTTTGGATAATTGTACATTGTTTTCTATATATGATCAGGCTCACCTAATGACAGCATACATGGGCCTGATTTGTGGGGTATCCCATGACCATGAAGGGACTTTTATTACCCTATGCCCGATTAAGCATTCCTAGCCATCCAACTAATGGCCATCAAATGGATTGTTAATGGTAAAACAGTGAGTAGTTCAAAGGAAAAATTAGATAGGTAATACTAACTTGTGATTAATATTTTTAGGTTATGCGCCATCCACAGCTGATTCAGGTTTTTGGACCGTCCAGATTGCTGTACAGCTGTGGCATGCGCATGGTTGAAGAGCCCCCACCATTTTTTAAGGTGGGCAGAGCTACAAGTCTGCCCTTACATTGTATAACAGGTTATGTCCAACTAACGAGTCTGCCCTAGTGGATCACACAACACACGCCACAGGCAGATCTAAATCTCAGGTGGACCACCTCGGACATTGTACATGCAACATACACTATCTCAATTTAAACCGTACAATCGGTTTATCTTAATTTGATTAGATAACCGTATCTATCCAATCCGTGCATCAGTTATGTCATCTCATTTTATGGCATATGACAAACAATAAGGCAGATACGAATCTCAAGTAGGCCACACAACAGGGAACAGTGGAACAGAACACCAAGCGTTGAAATATCTTGGGCCATCGTGGGCTGACTTTGAGCCTTGGATCTGACTTAGTTTTGGGGCTATGCCTTAAAATGAGGTAGAAAATCCGTTGGACAGGGTGGATTTTCACAAACATTAAGGTGGGTCCCATCTACGGTCAGGCAACCATCACCATACTTTAATGTCCGACAACCCATCTGAATAGGTTCAGTTAGCGTTAATTGCCTGCAACCACCAATGTACTTAAATATCCAATGACCTCTCTGAAGACGTCAATTAATTACACACGCTCGTTGGTGCAACTCTCACCTGAACCGTAGATCAGGCCTAACATGATGTTTGTGGCAAATCCAACCGTTCATCTGTTTTATAAGCTCATTTTAAGACATGATCCCAAAATAAAAAGTAGATCCCAAGCTCAAGCGGACCACACTAAACCAAACAGTATGAAAAGACGGCCACCATTAAAATATCTTTGGGCCCACTTTGAGCCTTGTATCTGTCTCATTTTTGGGCCATGCCCTAAAATGAGCTGCCAAAAAATATAAACAAGGTGAATTTCTCATCGACATCAAGGTGTGCCACGTGTGGTACAGGTGAGAGTTGCACCACAATCAACTCTAATAAATGGTTTACTTGACTCTCAGGGGTTTCAACTCCCGGTCAAGGGTTCGAGCACCCATAGGTGGTGAAATTAGCTGGGGTGCGTGTGCGCGTGTTAAAAAAAAAAAAAAGCGCGGTCACGACGGACGCGGGTTAGATACTGATAAGTTCAGTAGTCAAATCGCTACTGAAGTGACGTCATCAAGCTCCGTGGACTCACCATGATGCATGTGTGGTATCCATGCTGTCCAACCACATGTGGAGATCGTTTTATGGCGTTAGAAAAAGAATGAGATAGATCTAAAGTTAAAATGGACCCACCACAAAAAACCATGAGAGCAGTCACACCCACCGTTGAAACATTTGTAGGCCCACCATGATGTATTTTTGAGATCCAACATGTTCATGAGTTAAGATAGATATATATGAAGTGAAAACAAAAATATCAGCTCGATCGAGAACTACTGTGGCCCCTAAGAAGTTTTGAACGGTGGATGTCACTATCCCCACTGTTTTCAATGGTGGGGTCCACATAAACTTTATATCTATCTCATTCTTGTTCTCATGACATAAAACGATTTCTCCGAATGGATGGACGGTACGGATACAACACACACATCATGGTGAGGTCTACGGAGCTTGCCGACAACACTTCATAGCCAGATGGCTACTGACCTTGTGAGTATCTAATCCAAGACCGAAAAGTAGCACTTATTTCTCTGATAGGTTCCCGTTGCTTCTCAAGCTCTGCTTGCAAAACAAGAATAATATTATATTGTTTATGCATTTAAAATAGATCTTATATGCACAATGACCGATGGTGCTTTGAACTATCAAGTAATTAATGGGTCTGATATTGTTGGGCATTGAACTGCTGTTGCGAAATCTGATTAGTTGGATATCAACTGTTTTCCCTTTGTAACTCATTTGCTTGGAGTTTTGTTAAAAAAATTTCTCTGTTTGGTTGTGCATTTACTTGGCCTGGGTTGTACCTAATCTGCTCCCGCCCCGAAGTCAGAGCTCAGATAGGCCACGCCGTCAGAAACTGTAAAATCATGCAATTCGTTAAATCATATAGTGTGGCTCACTTGAATTATGAAATTTCCTAATTTTCGAATTATTCCTTTATCCATATGAGACCCACATAATGAACAGTGGGGATGATGTCTAAACAACATAATGAACCCCTTGTAGAAACTAATGATGGGCATCTCCTCTCCATGGTGGTGCTGTTGTTGTTTTTTTTTTTTTTTTTTTTTAATTCCATGGCATACAATAATCAATAATGCTTTTTCCTCCCCGAGCCTTACCTATAAACAATGCATTTGTTGGTTGAATTTTGACCTTTAACATTTTCTCATTTTGATTATCCACTAGAAGTCCTCCAACAAGCCAGTTAAAAGATCAAATTAGTGTGTATAACTTTAAGTTTACGAACCATCTAAACTGGGATGCACACAATTTGACTGTCCAATTTTAATTACTTGTATGTTAGGTGTACAATTCCTTGGTGCTTGCGTATGAACCGTCCAACTCTGCTAGACTATTAAAGTCTTTCTCTACCAGTAGGGTGGCAACACTGGGAGAGGCCGGCGCACCACATGTGTAACGTTACAAGGGTTGCGGATTAGGTGGTGTTTCCGGTGTTTTGATGAGCTAGGTGTTGTAGGCCCAACGTGATTAATCTTTTTTATATCCACGCAGTCTATCCATTTTTTCATCTCATTTTAAGTCATGAACCAAAAAATAAAGCAGATCTAAAGTTCAAGTGGACCACACCACATGAAACAGTGGACATAATGACAACTAGTGATTGAAACCTTTCTAGGGGCATCGTAATGTTAATTTGTCATCAAACCACCTATTGACCTGTAATTGACAGAATTTGCATATTCCTTGAGTTGTTTGATTGAAACTTTTTATAGGGCCACCTGAGCTTTGAATCCGGCGTGGGAGCCGATTAGGTGCACCCTGGGTCGAGTATTTGCGTAGCCAAACGAAAGAAGATTTCTAACGGAGCTCCAACCAAAGGAGCATTTATTGCAAAGGGAAAGATGGTTGGTATCCAACCAATTAGGTTTCGCCACGTCTAATTCACGCCTGATATGGTTCAGTTATAACCTATCAAAACGGTCGTTCCACATTTAAATCTGGGGCAAGAGCTACCGATAGTAAGTGGGGCTCACCATGTTATTTGTGAGAAATCCATCTTGTCCATCAGATTTTTCGTATCATTAAGCCAAAAATGAAGTTGATACAGAGCTCATGTGAGCCACATGAATAAAAAATTTGGGGATTCAACGTCCACTGTTGAAACATTCATGGGGCCAAAGATTTTTTAAAATTTTTTTTTTTTTTGTGACAAATTAATCATGTCCATCTGTTAACTCAGCTCATTTTAAGGCATGGGCGAGAAAATGAGGTAGATCCAAAGCTCAAGTGGCCACATGACAAGAAATAGTGGGAAAGAACGTCCGCCATTGAAATATCTTGGAGTGATCATGGGCCCACTTTGAGTTGGTTCTACCTCATTTTTTGCTCATGCCATAAAATGAGATGAAAAAACAAATAAATGAGGTGAATTCCTCACAAACATCAATGTGGGCCCTACATATGGTTGGGGTATGGTTTGGTAGTTGGCACCGAAATGAATCTAGTGGAGATTGCGAGTAGAGCTGGGCATCGAGTCGAGTCGGATTGAGTTAGGGTTGACTCAACTCGATCTACTTTAGTTAGGCCTAACTCGAACTCGATCCAACTCGATACCGATTCCAGCATGCCTGACTCGATTCAAGTTCAGTCTGGCCTGGATTGATCCAGATCGATTCTGATCCGATCAGAAGTACCGAATCGGGTCAAGTTGGCACCGAGTTAGATTGAGAGATGAGGGAGGGAATGAGTGGAGAGGAGAGAGAGGAGGAGAGGAGGAGGGTGATGGTGGTAGGTGGTTGCTGGGCTTGGAAGAGGCAGAGGAGGAGGATGAGGGAGGGAGGGAGGGAGGGAGTGGAGAGGGGAGAGGAGGAGGGTGATGGTGGTGGGTGGTTGCCAGGCTTGGAAGAGGAGGAGGATGGGGGAGGGAGAGAGAGGTTGGGATCGGGTCGGGGTGGGGTTAGAGAGTCGAGTCGAGTCGAGTTTTGAATTGAGTTGAGTCTAACCGGATCGAGTTTCGGGTCGAGTTAATGGGTAACTCGAACTCGACTCAATTTGAGTTCGGACTGGGCAAAGCTTACTCGGTTCGAACTGAGTCACCCATTCGGTTCAAGTTGAGTCGGATCGGACTGAGTTGGACGAGTAGAGTTAGCCAGATTAGGTTGTCTCGTGCCCACTTCTAATTGCGAGTGCGGTAAACTAAGATAGTTTTGTCAATTCGAAAAAAAAAAAAAAATCCCATTTCTATGAATAACTAACAGCATCCAGCTTAATGGCCAACGGTGAAAACTTTAAGTGGGTTTTAGGAAATAATTTTAAAGCGGGAGGTTTTCAGTCCAAAAATAAAATGCAGCCCCCATATGAAAATCTTCCTATTTAAAACCGGTGTAGATTCTCCTGACGTACACGCTCATAGAGTACCTGTGGTGGTACCGGGCTGCCGTAGGTTCCTCATCATATATGCTTCTGATCCACACCGTCCATCGTGTTCTCTCCCTCAAGTTCACATTTGAAACAAAAAATAAAATAAAATAAAATTAGGCCAATCAAAAACTTGGTGGGCCATGACTAAGCAAACATGTAAAATCATGCCTAAGACATCTCATTCACATTGTGTCCCTTACCTGAGGAATGGCCTGATTTTTGGTGATCCCATCATTGTAGTGGGACAAACGTCTGATGAATGGACTAGAAACAACGCAGGTGGGTGTCTTCTCCTAAGTTTTCCTTGTGGAGTGGCTCACGTAAGTTTTGGGCCAGGATGCTTTTTGGCCCCACGGTCTAAATTTGAGTGAGTCTCGAGCGAGTTAGTAGGACTGAGTTCCAATCTTAAAAACCTTCTACATGACCAAGCGGCATGTGAGAGGATGAGTCACCGCACACTAACATAGACGTCCGGTCTTCTTCCATAAAGTCATCACCACGTGACCGCTTTATTGACTAAGTAACGTGGTCCTTATATCTACCCAACATATACTGGTGTGGTTCATAATTAGATAACACTTTATTCTGAATTCTGGTCGATGATGCCTGTTTGGATGCATTCTCTAATTGAATTGCAATGATTGGTTTCAAAAAGTGGAAATTATCAATATGTAATTACCTTCTTTACCATTGTTGTCAAAATGGAAATATCAAAATACAATCATCAAATTATTTGATTTGACGTTTGTTGCTATGTGTTTATTTTGTACTTATTAAACGCAGAACTATATATATATATATATATATATATATATATATATATATGAGTTCATGGCTGTCCTAGAAGCTATGTACCTGCAACCTATTAGTAGTTTCAATTATTCCGAAAAGGGGTGATTAACGCTTTAAAGATAATGTAATCACATGCTTTAGTTTATCTTTAATATTATAATTTTTGGTTTTCTATTTTCTTTTATTTTACAATAACTATAAATTTATAATTTGAGATTAGCAAGTTGCATCAGCGAGTTCAGTCATGTGTCCCCTTCATCTGAGTGTTGAGACCTTTTGACCTCACCAGGGGTATCATCGAGCTATGGTCGACCTATGGGGTGATGACTTCATTGAAAAAGACTTTACTCCAATACTAGTCTTCACAACTAAAAATGGTAGTGACTCATCCTCAAAATTTTAAAACTCCGACTCAGTTCAATTGATTTGATCAGGCCTAAATTTATCAGGGTGTTGAGACCTTTTGACCTCGCCAGGGGTATCGTCAAGCTATGGTCGACCTATGACCGAGCTATGGCCGATCTGTGACCGATTTATGATGGATCTGTGATTGATCTATGACCGAGTTATGACCAGTTTGTGATCGATCTGTGACTGATCTATGACCGAGATATGGTCGATCCGTAATCAACACGTGGTTGATTTATAGGTGATCCATAACCGTCCTTTAGCCGACCTATAAGTTAGGTCGATATTTCAGTAACTTCTGTGAGCTTGTTAGCTCTTTGTGTGTCTTAACAATTGCATTGACCTCCTCAGAGATTGCTCTGTTTCTGGACGTAGAGGCCTTGTCGGGCTCGGGTTTCCATGGGCCCGTGCTGGCTCAGTAGAGTTGGTCCATTCCATAAGCCGACCTATGGACTTGTAGATTTTTGGTCGAGTCGCGTTGTCATTAATGCCAGGTAGGGCGGCCAGCACGGTAGTTGAAGCGTTGTCAGTCCGTAATCATGACGTGTCGTCTCATGGCTCGAGGTCACATGGGGCGTCAAGCCATCTCTTCGATGATAGACTAACGAGGTCATGACGCATGGCTTCGTACTCGATATCAGAGTCAAGGAGCAAATCGGATCGCGCCACATGTCGAGTTGGGGTAGTCGATGGGGCATTGTACGACACAGTATTGATGAGGGCCTTAAATGGTTGCCACGTGGCTCAACTATTTAAGGAGAGCCCTAATGCTTAGGGCTTCTTTCTTACGCATATAGTCTTCTTCCCTTTCATCTTCTCATTCCTCTTTGGGCGATTTTCGATGTCCATTTTTTGTCGTAGCTCAGTCGTTCCGCAAATCTCCACTCCAGTGAACCTCCCTTTCCCCTCCTCCTTTAATTTTTCAATTCGATCATCATGTCTGGCTCCATGAGCTCATGGGAGGGGGTTTCTAGTGGTGATGGCGGATGCCGCTTTTCGGTATTCGTCGTAGAGAAGAGCGTTGGAGCGACCCCCAGCGCAGAGACTGACTCCCACTACTAGCGCACTGAATCCGTCTCCCAGGCGTGAGACAACGCCCAGAGCACGGGAAGTGAACATGTTCACTCCCCAAGTATAGGGTTGTAATGTAGTAATAAACTCGGTGAGACCGAGGTCGAATCCCAAGGGACTGAAACCTATACGTAATCTAAAACTAAGTAGAACTAGAACTAGATTAAGATGAAATTTAAATCGAATGAATTTGAGTAATAATGGTGAAATATTAATCTAAAATTTAGAGAAATCAAAGGTAAGAAACTAGGGATTCAGAAGATCCACTTGTAGAGATCAGGGAGATCTTGTGTCTGCTTCAAGAATTCAACTGGACTTAGAGTCCCATCTTCATCCAGTTGAAGGGTGTACCCCTGAAAATCAAAACTAAACTTTCTTTGATCAAGTTTTCAAGAGATGAAAGGTATAAGAATTAGAATGGATTCCGTCACCAGAATGGATTCCGTCACCAAACCATGCCCAGGAGACAAAGTAAACAACAAAATTAAACTAATTAACAACCAATCAGATGATATATGAAGGTTAGGAAGGGTTCCGTCATCCAACCATGCCCAGGAGACGATGGTGAACAATAGGGCTTCCTGATGTCATCATCATAAAAAGGAAAGGAACATGCTCAAAGCTATCGCAGACCTATTGTAATTTTAGTCACAACAGACCATTAAAAACTAAAAACATTCTCTTAATTAAACTAAAATCAACATCAGTTCAGTTTAAACAAAAAACATAAGCAAAAAGTCTCCCCATCATGCTACAAGCTTCACCTCTTAGCCCTAGCTAAGAGGTTTAGCCCGCCATGAAAGGGTAAATCTCAAAGTAGAAAAAATAATAAAATAGAAAAAAAACAGAAAAGAAAAAACCAAGAAAAAATCTCTCTCCTGCTTCACGTTCCCCGCCTTCAAATTGAATCCCCCTTCTCTCTCTTGTGCGTCCTCCTCTATAGGAATTCCAGTCGGTGACTGCGTGCGTGTGTAACTGCAAACTCCAGTCGGTGATTGCGTAAGGAATTACGCAGCTGGCAGCGTCCGCAGCACCTTTTGCAGCGAAAGGCAACACAACAAAGTCCTTTTCCCTACTTTCTTTCCAAAAGATTTTCAAAGGATTAACGTCCCTTGGGACGGTTTTCGATGGCCTACACGATGGACGGTCTGGATCGTCCATACGACCACAATTAGTGGCCCATAATGTCCGAAATTTTCGGATGTTCACGAAACAGGGACCGCGTAACTCTTACGCTAGATCTTAGTGGGTTCTAATGAGAAATTCACGCCGATTCCCAGCGAAAAACCAGGAAGGAAATGTGGGTTTGTTTCAAGTTTGGCGTGTCCCATTGTACCAGATCTTCTCACCATCCGTCTTGCTTTTGGACGATAAAAAACGGATCTCCAATGGCTTTTGAAATTTCGCCACCTTGGCCTGAGTTATAGGGTCATCTTGAATCTCATGGACGGTTTGGATTGTCCATATGGACAATGGGTGGGGCCCACTAGGTAAAAACGGACGGCCAGTGTCCGTCCGCTGCTTTTACACAGAGAGAGGCGGAAGGAGACGGGCGGGGGTCGATCAAAGCAGTTTGACCGATCCCGTGGATTGCGCGGGTGCGTGTACCCATGTACACGCACTGTACATTCGGGGTCCACTGTGATGTACATGTGGAATCCGTTCCGTCCATCCGCTTTGTCCCATCCGCTTTGTCACCTCATTTAAGGGGTTGAGACAAAATTTGAAGCACATACAGATATCAGGCGGGCCCCAAATTGAGAATTTATGGGCTGATCTATCTTTTGGGCCACTTCCACAAGGATCCAATAGTTGAAATTTGATGAGTACGGTTAATTTATGGTTATCAGGCCATATATAATGTTTCAAGCCAAACGGATGGTGGGAACCCTGTGATCTTGCATTTTGGACCAATTTTGGGCCAGTTGAGCTTCAGTTTCTCGATTTTCTCGGATCTCTGGCATATTAATCCATCGATATCGGTCCCCTGGGGTCCATCCCTTGCCATGGTGACTTCAGGGCACCAAATCCACACTTTTAGTACCTATAACGCCTCGAATTCCGAGGGTTGAGTAAAGGCTTAACTCCCGAGATCCGTCGCATCACTTATGCAATATAGATAATGATGATTAAATGTTTTCCGTATTAGTACATTAAACATGAATGAGATTACACTAAATCAGCATATCATACTCTAGAGATGATTAAATTAAGCAAGCGGAAGACTGTGATAGATATATAAAGTATATAAGTGGTTATAAACCCCTAGAGTATGATCATGTTACCAGGCTAAATACATACATGTTTATTCCAAAATATACAAAATAATAGAGTGTAATGTTTAACTAATTCGTATCCCTGTAATCCCGTCGATCAGTACATGGTCTACATAGACCCGCCTGATAGCTGCATATATGAGAACTCCTCCTCATTGTCATAGAAGTCAGGCTCCGCTTCGTAAGCCTCAACATCATTTGCAGCTAAAACAGAGTCTGGTTGGTGTTTTAAAACATTGTCCTAGAGTGGGTGTGAGTGATCAACTCAGTGGAGCTATAAGGAAAAGATTAACATGTTATCAATTCAGTCAAGTAGTAATGATAAAGCAGTATAACAATCATGTCCTAAGTACTCTTGTTAATGCAGGAATGATATGCTATAATGATGCATGCCCTCGCCTACACTCCCTTAGCGACACCATCTCACGGTCGCACATGCTACTCCCATTGTATCTTCATCGCCAAAGCACATGCAATGTGGTGCATGCACATGTTAACCGAGTTCTTGATTAGGCTTATTCATACAGCAGATTTAGGAAGCTAAGGTACCTCCCTTTATATCATTTACCCAGATGATGATCTATCTAGGGTCATCAATCCTAGTTAATCACATACAATAGGCAAGTAATAGGACAACATCACCCCTGATTTGAAAAGCAGTGGATAGGCAAGTTCAGGTCGCTACGGAAGGCTCATCGCCTTAGCGTAGGCCTATTTTATACTCGAGGTTACTACGGGAAGGCTCGTCACCTTAGCATAGGCCGACAACTCGAATACAGTGTCCCATACCACCATATTTGGCTCACGAGTTTGGGTTGCTCATTGGTCACTACGGAGAGGCTTGTCACCCCGGCGTAAGCCGACAGCTCGACCACGGTATCCCATACCACCATGCCCAGTTCATGAGTCTTAGCGGATCGTGATGCCAAGGTTGAAACGGGCTTTACATTGGTAAGTGGTACCTTAGATTCAAGCAGTAGCGTCCATACATGGTAAACATATAATAGGCCAATCGGGTAGTGACGAGTTTGACTGGTATGAGCGTACGTTGAATTGATCGACATAGAGCGCCTACACACTCCTTGTGGCCTAACCACTGTTGATAATCACCGTACGACTCGGATTCACCGAACGTATCCGTTGTGGCGAGACTAGTTCGGCCACTCGATCGGGATCCATTACCGATTGCTTGGACTACGTAGTAGTCCCAATCGCGCTCAATTGCAATAGGTAATCACATGTGATAGTTATAACAACATTTAACAAACAATCCAAATACAATAATCATTTGAGCATTTTATCAAACACATAAGGCATGCTACTATACATAGGCATTTTTATACATAAATCACGTATGTGAAATTAGGGTTACATGAAAGAATTTATACACATAGATAAGGTAGTCGAGAATCCTATCTCAATACCTTTAATAATTACAATTTAACAAACAATTACTCATTTAGATATTTTATCAAACACTTAGCCTACACATTAATACACACATGCCCTAACTTAGTTATAGCATATATTATAGCAAATCCTTTCGCAAAGGAGTTGTCATACATACATCAAACATGTATTATAGATTAATAGTTATGGCAAGTACAAATCATGATAGTAATTTCATTCAAACATTTCAATAAACACATGGAATGCATTATATATTCACATAGTTCATACACATGTATAGTCTATTGAATACATCGTAACTAAGATCATATAGTAGCAATCAAGTCAGAGATAAATCATTGCTGACATTGAAAGCCTTGAAAATCATAACCTAATGGTTTTAGGTCTTGCCGTTCGTATAGAAAGTGGTTTGATCTAATTCTCCAATTTATTTAGTTTAGTACTTAATTAGTCTTCGCCTAATTTTTACAGAATTTGATCCTTAGTGATTTCTGCCTGAGGTGATACTTGGGTCTTTGTATGAATTTTTTCGACACGTTACAATCTACCCCCCTTAAAAAAAAATTTCATCCTTGAAATTAGTACCTTTTCGTACTCCTCGAGAATCTGAGGGTAGTTCTTATGGACCTCGGCTTTTGTTTCCCAAGTAGTCTCTTCCTCAGTGTGGTGAGTCCACAGTACCTTTACAAGCAGGATAACTTTACTGCGCACCACCTATCCTTTCCTGTTTAGGATATGAGTCTGTCGCAGTACATAAGTAACATCTTCACTCAATTGTACCTGCTCCCATTTGACAATGTGAGAAGGATCAGCAACGTATTTCTTCAGCATCGATACATGAAATACGTTGTGGACGCTTACGAGTGGTGTAGGCAAGGCGCGACGGTATGCCACCACACCCACTCGGTTTAGTATCTGGAATGAGCCAATGAATCTCGGCATAAGCTTCCCCTTCTTGCCAAATAGAAGGACTCTCTTCATTGGGAAAACCTTCAGGAATACATGATCCCCAACCTCAAACTCTAGCTGTCGCTGCCTCGTATCGGCGTAGCTCTTCTGTCTGCTCTGTGCCATAAGAAATCGATGCCTGATAATGTCGATCTTTTCCGAGGTCGCCTGTACTAAATCTGGGCCAATCAGACTCTTCTCACCAACTTCTGCCCAACAATGCAATGCTCGACATGGACGCCCTTACAGTGCTTCGTAGGGAGCCATGCCAATGCTCGCTTGAAAGCTGTTGTTATAAGCAAATTCTACATAAGGAAGACAGTCATCCCAACTGTCTTTGAAATTGAGCACACATGCCTACAACATGTCTTTTAACACCTGATTTACCCATTCCGTCTGCCCATCATTCTGTGGGTGAAACGCGGTACTGAACTTCAGTTTCACAGCCATTGTTTCTTGGATACGAGTCCAAAAGATAGATATGAATCGTGTGTCTCGATCTGACACGATCTCCATAGGCACTCCATGCAGCCGTACGACCCCCTTAATGTACAGCCTGACCAAATCGTCTACTGAGTTTGAAACTCTAATCGGGAGGAAATGAGCCGATTTCGTCAATCAGTCCACAATCACCCAAATGGAGTCATGTCCCTTCCTCGTCTTTGGCAACCCTGAAATGAAATCCATAGAGATGAAATTCCATTTCCATTAAGTTATAAGCATGGGTTGAAGTAAACTAGGAGGTCGACGATTTTCAGCTTTGACCTGCTGGCACCTGAGACAACGGAACACAAAGTCTGCTATGTGGGCCTTCATGTTGTCCCACCAGTACGAACACTTCATATCCCGATACATCTTTGTACTACCAGGATGCATCGCCATCTTTGAATTGTGAGCAGCTTCGAGAACTTCCCTTCTCAAGTCATAAAGGTTTGGGATGCATAGGCGGCCCCATCCGAACCAACTCTCCATTCAGAGTTTGCCTTGTCGCTCGCTCATTTTCTCAACTCTACCAACCTTTCATCTTCCCTCTGAGCCACAATGATTCGGTCATCGATAAGTGGCTGCACATGAATATGTGCGACGCTCTCAAACGGCTCCTCTACTGTAAGCTTCTGCTCGAAGTCTCGCACAAATTCTAACATATTCCATTCCTCTTTCATCAGCGGAGCTGCAAATGCTATTGTCTTCTTGTGGCTCAACGTGTCTACCACAAGGTTGGCCTTGCCAGGGTGGTAGGAAACCTCAAACTTCAAGTCTTTTAAGGTTTCCATCCATCGTCGTTGCCTCATATTCAGGTCTCTTTGCGTGAATATGTACCTGAGGCTTTTGTGGTCGCAAAAGAGCTTGAACTCCTTTCCGTAGAGGTAATGTCTCCAGAACTTTAATGCAAAGATGATGACCGCTAACTCTAGGTCGTGCGTAGGGTAGTTTTCCTCGTGTTTCCTCAACTATCGCGAAGCATAAGCAATCACCCTGTCCTTCTGCATAAGAACACAACTCAGACCAACACGAGAGACGTCGGTGTATATGGTATATCTGACTCCTTGCTCTGGTAAGATTAGCACAGGGGTGGATGTCAGCTTGTCCTTTAGTTCCTGAGAGGCTGCTTCTGCCTTCTCATTACAGGCAAACTTAAGATCCAGCTGAGTGAGTTGAGACAACAGTTTGGCTATCTTGAAAAAGTCCTTAATAAATCGACGGTAGTAGCCAGCAAGTCCCATGAAGCTCCTCACTTCAATAACAGAACCGGGCTGCTCCCAGTCCTGAACTGCGGCCCGCTTAGCAAGGTCCACAGCTATCCTTCCTTGGACACCACATGTCCCAGGAACTTGACTTCTTCTTTCCAGAAGTCGCACTTTTTATACTAGGCAAACAACTGGTTCTTCCTGGGAGTATCAAAAACTACTCGCAAGTGCTCCTTGTGATCTTCCGACTCTTGGAGTATATCAGGATGTCATCTATAAATACGATGATGAATCGGTACAAATACGGCTAAAACACTCGGTTCATCAGGTCCATGAACACGACCGGTGCGTTTGTGAGTCCAAATGACATCACAAGGAACTCGTAGTGCCCAAAGCTGATTCTGAACACTGTTTTCTACACGTCCTCATCCCTGACGCACAACTGGTGATACCCTGACTGTAAGTCAATTTTAGTGAAGTATTGTGCCCCTTTCAACTAATCGAACAGATCATCTATCCTGGGCAAATGATATTTATTCTTCACTGTCACTTGGTTCAACCTGCGATAATCAATACACAATCGCAGCGATCTGTCCTTTTTTACAAACAACACGGGTGCTCCCCAAGGAGATACACTCGGTCGTATGAAGCTTGCATTTAACAAATCATCGATTTGTCTCCTCAATTCCTCTATCTCATACGGAGGCATGCGATACGTCGGTAGAGATATAGGTGTTGCACCTAGCACAAGGTCGATGGTAAAGTCGATCTCGCGTCGAGGAGGTAATCCATGTATCTTTCTAAACATGTCCGTGAAATCCTACACTACTGGCGCATTCCCAAGTGTCAAACCATAAACCCGGAAGGGGCAACTGACCTGAACTGGGAAAGTGGAAGTTATGCCCTCAAGCCTACGAGCTGTCACCAATCTGGTTTCACAATCGATCTCAGCCTTCATTCAGTGAGCCAATCCATGTCGAGGATGACGTCGTAATGGTATATCGTGGTGACAATTAGGTCAATGCATATCATTCTGCTCCCTAAATCTATCAAGCAATCCTCATACAACTTAGTGGCATCTGTAAAAGCTCCTACTGCTGCAATAACTCTCACCCCAACCATAGGGGTCATATTCAGCCCTAAGCGCTTGACTGTAGAACATGATATCATTGAAATAATGGACCCAGTGTCCACCAACAGAAATATGGGTGTACCTTGGATGTGGGCAGTGACCTCAAAGGCTAAAGGTACTATAGCTGCTGACTCAGACGCTTCAACTGCAAGCGCATGCACTCGCGCTTGCTGAGAATGATTCAGTTGTGGTGCCATAAGTCGTTGTGGCGGCCTAAATCGAGGTGCAAGTGGCCTGTAAGATGGCTGTGCCTGTGCAGGTGGTACTGATCGGGGTGGAGTTGAGATAGCTTGTGGCATCTGACGGTTGATTTTCTGAGGAGGCGCGAAGCCGTTGTCCCTCATCCTGGTAAAGCAGTAAGTGTCAGTATGGGCCGACATCTTGCAGTAGGTGCACCACACATTTGATCACCTCAGCTGGGTCAGCGAAGCCATAAGTCTGGGAGGCGAATCTGCACATGGCCTCTTGCCGAGGAATGGTCTGTTCGGCAAATCTGATCGATGCCTTGGGCCCATGGGCACATGCGTACGAGACAATCTGTGTCCATCCTGCTCAGCTCGCAGGGACATGCTCACTAGCTCAGCATAATTAGGAATGCTAGCGTAACACATCTTCATATGTATCTTGGGTCGCAGGCCCTCTGAAAATCGCCACATCTTCATCGGCTCGTTAGCTAGTATCAGAGGAGCATATCTGGCCAGCTCCGTGAATCTGTTCTCATACTTAGCAACGGTCATACCTCCCTGTCGGAGATGAAGAAACTCTCCCTCTTTTTCATTACGGTAAGTGAGGGGAAAGTACCTCCCATGGAAGCGGGCTTAAAAGCTTCTCACGTCCATACATACCCCACAGCCACTGTTTGTAGGATGCTGTCCCACCATAAACTAGCCTTCTTCTCGAACATGTACGTAACTAGCTCAACCTACTCTACCTTAGTGCAGTGCAGTGGCTTCAGCATCTTAGAGATGCGATCAAGCCAGTATTCGGCCTCCTCGGGTCTGTGAGTACCCGCAAAAGTGGGAGGTCGGAAGTGCTAGAATCGCTCAAATAAACCGCTGGCATTCATGTTTCCAACAGGGTTCATAGGTGATGCACGCAGGGCCAGTTCATGTTATGGGCAAAAGCCCCCGCAATGGTGGTCCAAAACTGCTACTGCTGCATAAGGAGCATCATCTGTTCCAACCTATCAGGAGGAGGAGCCTGATGTATGTGTGGCATCAATGAGGACACACGGATCTGTTCCGGAACCGGTGGTGCATTAGGTGTTGGCCCATTTGTCGGGCCAGTGGCCGGCTGAGAATCTGGCATAGTCTCGTGATTCGGCTCAAACCGGGGTCTGTATGGCTATTGCTTAGGGGAGGTGCCCTGTCACTCGATTCGCCAAGTGCAAGACGTGTCATACTCCGAGTGACCTTAGGTGGCATTCCCTATATACAACATAGGGTGCAACATGTGTAAGATTCAGAACAAGGTTACTCAATTTGCCAAAAATTTCACATAGTTTATAACAAAGGAAGCTTTATGCATTTCATTTAACCAAAATCGTCACAATACATGAGATGTAGTCTTACATGGATCATGACAGAAGATGCATGTGAGCTAATCTAAACAAAGCTTTAAATACTAAAACACCAACAACTCTACCATACTAATAAGCCTATCAAGGCTATAACATAGAAAGCAAGAAAATAAAGAAACCCAAAGACGACTACAACATATGACTAGTCGTCCGACTCTGGTGATAGAGGAGGAGCACCCTTGTCTTGCATGCAGCACAGGAAGGTCTTCAGAGTACGGGAGATCTTCTTGAACATCTGTTTCATATAGGCCATATTCTCCTCAAGCTCTTGTTTCACTTCGGCCTCGGTCTCTCTGACCTCCTGCCTCAGGGCGGCCTGGCTCTCCTCAATTTGAGCCAAGCGGGCTTCTAAGGCAGCCTGATCACGGTGTCGCTCATGTGTAGCAGGAGGAGGGCCCCTATCAGAGTCTTGGGCCTCCTCTTCTTCTTCTTCCTTCTCTTCCTCATTATCACTTCCCCCTTCATCTTCACTGCCTTCTCCCACACTTCCTTCTTCGCCTTCTTCATCTTCACTCCCCTCATCCTCTTTACTTTCTTCCTCTATCTCATCACCATACTCATCAAGAAGGGCTTAGTGTTATCGTGGTCCAATACCCATATTGTTAAGTGTGGCATCATTGATGAAATGGATCGGCGTAAGCTCATCAGCATTAAGTCTGTAGCCGAACTCACGAGCAATCTTACATACAAGTCGGCCAAATGAGAGTAAAATATGTGAAATATCTGTCCTAACAGCGCATGCAATCTGGACTATCTGAAGCAAGACATATGTAGGTAGACACAGCTTGTCTCCTTGCCCAGCTTTGTATAGGAAGTCCACCATTAAACGCGTGCATTCGCTTTGATTGCTCCACCTAGGATACACATTGTGTGTGAATATGTGGTGGAGTAAGCGGAAGTCACGAGTCATCTCGGTCACTGGGAGGCAATTGCCTCGCTTCCAGTGAACCAATCGGCCACAAAGAAATCGCGTGCGGCGATCTCTTTCATGCATACTCTTGAGATTCTTCTCGCTAGCATGTACCTCTTCACGTTGAATTTCCATAATCCGAGCCATCACGCCTACATCGACAATGGCCTTCCGCCTTCCCACGGGAATAGTGAACTGAAGAGGCTCCAGCAGTGGATCTCGTACTCAGGCGTAGAAGGTTCGGACAGTGTCCTCACTCGCACGTGACTTGCCCTCAAATATGGGACCCCACACAACGTCCAATAGGAGGTCCATCACCGGATAAAACCCAAATAATTTTTCATCCACGTGTGCTTCAAAGATAACTCTACGGCCTTGAAACCTTCTATGTCCGATGTCCAATGGTAGAGCCTTCTCGAATGGGATCTGGGGATCAAGATCCCGATTCGTCCTTTGCTCTCTCACGACGCTAGTGCTAGCCTCGGCATTTGTCCGCTTCTTTGGACGGGTAGGGCGGCTAGGCCCGGCTTCATCTGCGGGCACCCTCTTCTTTCCCTTGAGGGAAAGAAGTGTGGAGAGGGAGAAAATCGTGACAACTAGCTCGAAAAGAGCCATGGAGTTAAGAGAGCTTGTAAGATGAGATGGGTTGGAGGATTTTGAGATTTATGAGAGATAAAAGTGGGTTTGTGTACTCAAATGAGAAGAAATAAAGGGGATTAAGGGTAGTAGGAGATGGGTTTGAGAGAATGGTGGAGATGGGTGCAAGAAACGGAAGAAGATGAAGTTGATTTGAGAATAGAAGGAAGATTTGATAAGAAAAGTGGGATTTTTAGGGAAATGGAGAGCTTGAAGGGGATGAAATGGAGAGAAATAAGGCAAAGGGGGCAAAATAGAGGGCCCCACATGGATTTGCAAGGCCTCACACATGTTGGAGGGGTGGCGAGCCGCCGGACCCGCGAGCCCGCCGCGGGCCGCTTGACCCGACCGCGAGGCCTAATGGTAGGCGCGATGACATCGCGGTCTCCTGGACCTAAGGTGATGGCTCCACCCAGGGGGCGATGGCATCCCCCTCCCGGGGTGCCGAAAATGTACAAGGGCCACTTTGGTCCCCACCGTTTTGTGTCATTTGGACCCCTGAGTCCGTTTGAGGCATTTTCAGAGTCTATCTTGCGCATATTCACGCTTTTCGGGTCATTTGAGTGTGGAATACGCCGAATTATCATCTAAACCCATCGATTAATGATCTAGAAAGGAATTGGGATCATCTTACATGATCACGGATCCATACGGTCATATTTCAATGGTTAGTTTTGCCCGTCGGTGAAATTTGGAATCATACGATTATTTCTACGTTTTATCACCCCCTCATAAGTCTAAGTACGTCAGTGTGCGTCCTGTTACCATAACCCAGGTCTAGTTTAATCCAAATCATGCTCTGATACCAACTTATAACGCCTCGAATTTTGAGGGTCAAGCAAAGGCTCAACTCCCGAGATCCGTTGTAACACCCCGTACTTTCAGTACTCGGGTGTCACCACGTAGATCCAAATTTGCTTTCATATATGCATTTACCCACGTAATTTACCTTACACGTCACTATCCAACAACCCTCAATCTATCCATCTTAACCCTTAGATTTTAGACTATGACAACTTACAACATCATAATAAGATTTGGGATCAATCTATCTGTTTGACTATTAGGAGTTGAACTGTATTTAAATAAATGAAAATCTTATTTGTATAATCTTGAGCATGATGACATCTCGTCATACACCTATTTAGCACAATCGATCTGTATGAAACTAATGTAGGGATCAAAATCACAAGATTCACCATTCATCGGTCTACATTGCCCCGTAGAAAGATCCATCATATTCAACTCCCAAATTTCACCTAAAACATTCATTAGGACCCCTAAAGTTATCAATAATGAAATACTAGGCAATCCAATCGTTGGATTGGTTTATAATGGTCCTAACTCCTAATGACCTACAGTGTGGCCCACAACATGAATTATATATATATTGTGTAAATAATAGTAATAATAATACAAAAATGATATAAATACATATATACATATAACAAAATAAATGAAATAAAATAAAATCATTATTATTATATGGGTAGTAACAAGTCTTGAAGATGTGGACAACCCATAGGGCCACTTTAGTTGTTGATGATCGTTTGGGGTAAATCTGACGACCAGAACAATTATAATCATCCGTTAAGGGTCAAGATTTGGTTGGCATGACCCACCTGGGTCTCACCATCGACCCGAAATGGGCCAGGGTCCCTATGAAGGGTTCCCAATGCGAATGGACGGTATGGATTATGATACTGACATCTCAGCGGACCCCTACACGGTGCATGTGCACTAAGGACGCTGGTACACGAGCCACACTGGGACCAAGCCTTTTTACAAACAAGAAATATCTCCCGCCTCTCTCCCTGTTTGAAACCGACACTCTTCAAGCCCCTAAGTGACCCACCATGGTCGTTTTCCGGACCATCTGATCCGTTCAATTTCTCCGTGGGGCCCAGTTTAACAAAATGGTATAGCCGTTTGATCACTCGTAAACGGACGAAGGAGATTTAATGCCACCGTCTAATCCATGCCAAATATAGCCCGACCTGAGCCTGTGAAGGGAAGATAGAGAGAAACCGACTTCCCTTTTTAGGAAAGGCGAATCTCAGCCATCCACGGTGAGGACGATCACAACCGTCTGTCCCTCTCCCTCGATGGCTATAAAAGAGGGCACTGTAGCCCTAGGAAATTCATGCCAAGAGAAAAGAAAGAGAGAGAGAGTGAGGAAGAAGGCCAAGCCTCTGTTACAACTTGAGAGAAGGAGAAATCTACTGTTTTAAGTAAACCACTTGTTTTCCTTTCATTCCTTTGTAGTTCGGCTAGATAGAGGTAATATTTGCCCAGACAGAGACCAAGCAAGCCAATGGTTGGGTTCGGTCCAGCCACATTAGCGTCTGAACGAGCCAAATAATGGCCGTTTCAGACCTCTGTTCAGGCCTCATTTTGATGTTGTTTTCAGCTCTCCATAGAGCTTCGAACCAGCTCAGGAAACCAGCCAAACAATGGCTGAGGGACGGATTGAGGAGGTAGAAATGTCGGGTCCTTGTTTTGGGTCGGGACGGAGCCAACCCATGGCCCTATTCTGGGTTGAAATCCGACCGAACTGAAGTATCGATTTCGGGCCAATATCAGGCCAGTAACACTCACCTTCGTGGGTTGGAACCTGGCCAAGTAAATGCCTATGTTTCAGACCCAAACGAGGCTCAACAGTGGCTGGCCATTGGACCTTTCATCAGGCTTTGTTTAGAGCTGAAAACAGACCGTCCATCAGACCACCTCTGACCGTCCATCAGGCCACATGTTAGCTCCGTTTGGAGCTGAAAATGGACCATGTTAATGGCCGTGCATCAGGCCTGGAGAGGGTGGTGGAAGTCGATTGCAGTCGAGCTGAAATCGGTCGTCCGTCAAGCATCCAAATGGCCCTGTCATGGGTCCCTGTTAGACTGAAAAAGTGTGCTGATCGGAGCTCTCACACCGACCCTTGATCGGTTTCCATCCGGCCCCGAAGTGGGCTGTGAATGGGTCCCGAATCGAACCACCACCACAGCCAGGACACAGTTCAAATGCATGCAGCAGAGTTGCTGTTTTCACGAAGGCGTTGGGCAATCTGGCATTGGGCCTTACAATTTGCAGGTGGGCCCTGCCAATTACAACAAGGGCTGCCTCGTGTTGGGCCCCACCAAAAGATTAGTGGGCTGCACTGCGTGGACCCCCCCAGCTAAATCTCTGGCAGGTCACACCGTCAGACCAAGTGGGCCACCCTTCACATGAACCACAATGGGCCACCACCTACCAATGTGGGCCCTGAAAACTTCTGGTGGGCCTCACACGAGTTGCAGGTGGGCTTCACTACGTTGGGCCACACATTGAAGATTGGTGGGCCTGTACGAATGTTGTGGGCCACCCTACTGCATATCCACACTGTCCACTATCTTGCCGGGTTGAGAGAAACCCATCTGCACCGTCTAGAAGATCTAGACGGTGGTTGTTGGACGCTTCAGCGGTCCATAAATAAGTGTGTATATTATATAAAATATATGATATACATGATGTTATACTACATAGGGTATACGTATATATGATGCATCGGTGGATGTAAACGTGGTGGGCCCCACATGGGACCCACGCGTGCAGTAAATTGATGGTGCATACATGAACCATGGAGTGCAAACAGAATATATCAGTTCACGTAAGCTACTGCAAAATTTTAAGATCTCATCATGTCGGATGAGTCTGGAAAATCTAAATGGTCCACATGGAGCAGAGCCTCATGAAACCCCCTGGCTCAAATTTTTACTTTGAACCAAAACCTCGATGGGCCATGATCAATACAATCAGCTTCTTCCCTTGAACTGCATTTATCTTTTGCTATGGCCCACCGGAATCTTAGATCAGGGTGAAAATTCACCCCTTAAGGTTTCTTCGGATTCCACATCTTATGGACCGTTCGGATTCAACACTCATGCTCACGTGGGACCCACATACTTGCAAGACCACCTTATACTCATACACTGTTTAGGGGATGGACGTGATACACCTGGCCACTGGAATGTATATGCATGTTGTATATATGGATATGCTGTATATATTTGCTATATTATACATACTGTATAAGTTGGAAATGCTGGGAGATACACCCACAGTGTATATAGCGTATACATAAACACCGTATACATAATGTATACATACATATGATGTGTGATGTATAAATAATAGATATAGTGTGCTAGCCCATCCATATGGCGGTGGGTCACGTATGGGGGTCCCACCATGATATAAATGCCTATCTGCACGGTCTGTGCAAGGGACCCCACCAACTAAATAACAGTATATCGAGCCTGCTTATTGGGACAAGTATTGACGGGCCTGTACCCCTCTCAAATAAGCGCCAAACCATCATGATTTGGGCCATTCGACCAACATGGCATCCTAGAATCGTAGAACATATCAACTAATGCAAGGGATTTCTCTAGGAATCTGTTCAAGTGATGCAAGGACACTAGCTTCTCGAGAGGGCTCACACTAAAGGACACCCTACAACGTGTCTAGTGATGATTCTTTCCCCTTAAGCTTTCCACCCTTAACTAGACCAGAAATAGTAACTTTATTAGAGTAAATGGCTAGTTAGACTAATGATAAACTGTGTGTGGAAATAAACTATATTAACTTGATTTATCTGTTTAACATGATAATTCTCATGCTTACTATTGTTTAGATTCTTGATTTTCTCTAAACTGCTTAAGTGAATAATCTAGTCCTTTATGTCATGTAAATTCAGTTGTTGTATATTAATAGGAATACATGTGTCGTTCATATTGCAATATATGTTGCTATGACACACATACTGCTAAAATCTCTCCATGGGAAGTCCTAGTAAAGGAGAATTCATGCTTGGGGTGTAACTAGATTGGTTATGACATAAGTAGGCCCCTGACATGGAGGTTTTGGTTGGGGTACTTGACCATAGGGTTTACCATCCATGTGTGGTTTCACCTAACTGACTCGAGATGAACTCCATAACCCTTCCAAATACCGGTATTTACTCGTTTTTGAATCATTTATGCCGACATGCTTAAATCGCCACTTTTTTGTAACTTCAATATTTCACCCCTAGTTGGCATTGATGGTAGCCCTTTTATGTTGAATTGATTGACCACATGTTAGTGGGTGCTACACACACCCTAAGACGATAGTCTCATGGGCCGGGGATAGTGGTAATGGGACACTATGCCTGAGCTGTCGGCCTACGCTGGGCCATGTGCTCCCCGTAGTGACCGTGAGCTTACTTAAATTGGCTGGTTGCAAATGGACTAATAATGGGCTGACAAGTCATGCATACATGGCATATTTCAATGACTTGGATAACTCTGCCCTGCCATTACGCTGCGTGTTGCGCTTATGACCAGTCATTCGATTGTGATATTGACTTGATTTATCATGCCCTGTGATTACGCTGCGTGTTGCACTAATAACCAGTCTTATCCTTGGGTGACGACCCCAATGTCCGTCCAGATGTTTTTCCCGGGACATAGGCCGTCTGAATGTTTTACCCAGGCCAACGATTGCATTCATGCATTTAAAAAGACTGCATCTACTGTGTTTTGGATTATCTATATGCTTTTATGATATTCCTTGTTTAGAGCGGCGGTGTGTAATCTTAGCGGGAGATCACACTGAGTTGGCCACTCAATCATCAATATTCAACTGTACAGGTAGCACAGGAGGCTTGAGTGATTTTCAGGTTCAGACTGATGAGGAGCCGGGTACAAGTGCCAGGGATGCACAGCCGTATTGCCAAAAGGGTCGCGTGGTCTTGCGGCTTATATTTACATTCTTCTGTCACTTCTCATGTATCAAAATTATGTGAATTCTTGTATTTATATCGAGACATTGGTTTGTATAAGTCATTATGGGCAACCACTTGTATATTCTCAACGTAAATAAAAAATTTTCTTATGCTTACTTGTCCATTCTACGCTCATCAGCTTACTCTGATAAAACGAAAAATGTATACTTAAATTTGACCATCCTTTAAGGTTAACACTCGGATTTTTGGGAAACAGGTCGTGTACTCGGGTCCTGAAAACACAAGGCGTTACATCCGTCGCATCACTTATGCAATATAAATAATGATGATTAAATGTTGTCCGTATTAGTACATTAAACATGAATGGGATTACACTAAATCAGCATATCATACTCCAGAGAAGATTAAATTAAGCAAGCGAAGACTGTGATAGATATATAAAGTATATAAGTAGTTATAAACCCCCAGAGTATGATCATGTCACCAGGCTAAATACATACATGTTTGTTCCAAAATATACAAAATGACAGAGTGTAATGTTCAACTAATTCGTATCCCTGTAATCCCATCGATCAGCACATGGTCTACATAGACCCGCCTAATAGCTACATATAGGAGAACTCCTCATCGTCGTAGAAGTCAGGCTCCGCTTTGTAAGCCTCGGCATTATGCTAAAACAGAGTCTGGCTGGTATTTTAAAATACCGTCCCAGAGTGGGAGTGAGCGATCAACTCAGTGGAGCTATAAGGCAAAGGTTAACATGTTATCAATTCAGTCAAGCAGTAATAATAAAGCAGTACAACAATCATGTCCTAAGTACTCTTGTTAATGCAGGAATGATATGATATAATGATGCATGCCCTCGCCTACACTCCCTCAGTGACACCATCTCACGGTTGCACATGCTACTCCCACTGTCTTCATCGCCAAAGCACATGCAGTGCGATGCATGCACATGTTATCCGAGTTCTTGATTAGGCTTATTCATACAGCAAATTTGAGAAGTTAAGGTACCTCCATTTATATCATTTACCTAGACGATGATCTATTTAAGGTCGTCAATCCTAATTAATCACATACGATAGTCAAGTTATAGGGCAACATCACCCCTGATTTGAAAAGCAATGGATAGGCAAGTTCAGGTCGCTACGGAAGGCTCGTCACCTTAGCGTAGGCCTATTTTATACTCAAAGTCACTACGGGAAGGCTTATCACCTTAGCGTAGGCCGACAGCTCGAATACAATGTCTTATACCACCGTATTCGGCTCACGAGTTTGGGTTGCTCACTGGTCACTACGGGGAGGCTCGTCACCCCAGCATAGGCCGACAGCTCGACTACAGTGTCCCATACCACCATACCCAGCTCATGAGTCTTAGCGGATCGTGGTACCAAGGTTGAAACGGGCTTTACATTGGTAAGTGGTACCTTAGATTCAAGCAGTAGCGTCCATACATGGTAAACACACAATAGGCCAATCGGGTAATTGATGAGTTCGATTGTCATGAGCGTACATTGAATTGATCGACATATAGCGCCTACACACTCCCCATAGCCTAACCGCTGTCGATAATCACCGTACGACTCGAATTCACCAAATGTATCCGTTGTGGCGAGACTAGTTTGACCACTCGATCAGGATCCATTACCGATTGCCTGGACTACGTAGCAGTCCCAATCGCGCTCAATTGCAATAGGTAATCACATGCGATAGTCATAACAACATTTAACAAATAATTCAAATACAATAATCATTTGAGCAATTTATTAAACACATAAGACATGCTACTATACATAGGCATTTTTATACATAAATCACGTATGTGAATTTAGGGTTACATGAAAGAATTTATACACATAGATAAGGTAGTCGAGAATCCTATCTCAACACGCTTAATAATTACAATTCAATAAACAATTACTCATTCAGACATTTTATCAAACACTTAGCCTACACATTAATACATACATGCCCTAACTTAATTACAGTATATATTATAGCAAATCCTTTCGCAAAGGAGTTGTCATACATACATCAAATATGTATTCTAGATTAATAGTTATGGCAAGTACAAATCATGATAGTAATTTCATTCAAACATTTCAACAAACATATGGAATGCATTATATATTCACATAGTTCATACACATGTATAGTCTATCGAATACATCATAATTAAGATCATATGGCAGCAATCAAGTCAGAGATAAATCATTAATGACATTGAAAGCCTTGAAAATCATAACCTAAACGTTTATAGTCCGCACCTTTCGTCAGTACGCTCGTTACGAACTCGGTTCGTACACCACGTCTTTGTTATGGCACAACGGCTACCTAATCATTAAAATAGGTTAGCTATTTCACCGATTTCTCTATTTGGATTCCCAAATCAAGATTAGGGTTAGGATTTCTTACCCAAATCGTATCTGGAATCGATGGTGTAGCGATGGTGGGGTGGTGATTCAACACGAGGAGTAGTGGGAATGAATCCCAGTAACGATCTCCTGAACTCTCTCTCTTCTCCTCACTCTTTTCTCCTTTTTTCTCTCTTCTCTCTCCTAGGGTTAGGGAAATTCGTATGGAATGAGAGAGGGGTGGTTTAAAGGCATTATATAAGCCCAGAAGTGATGTCAATGGCCCTAGGGCCATGGTATACTTGGGTTATAGCCAAAAGGCGGCTGTTTCAGGCTAACAGAGCTCATATGGAGGTCCATCGCTCGCATATGGTCTGAAGAAAGTTCCCTGACAATGGATCTATGTCAGGTTAAGATTTTGGTCCGATCGGATTAGTAGATCGATCGTGGATGACCCATTTTAGTTCAACGGTCACCGTTACTCGATTAGGGCCCAAGTATACCAATGGGTGCAGGGAAATTTCTCTGATCCAAGGGTGTAGTTGGGTCAGAATCTGACAGTCTGAAACTTTAAATTTGACCTGCAAGCGAACGATCCAATTCACTTGAATCTGAGTTCATTTTCTAAAGATATTCGTGTTTCTCACACACTTCACTCCGGGCTCAAGTAGTGCATTTTTGGATACTATTTGGACTCGCTTCCCGTGACGGTTGTCAAGCCCAGTAGGGTGGTCATAACCTTATAGTTTCGTAATTATCGGCCTTTCGACGCATGGTCCGAGTCCGATACGAAGTTTCAATGTGCTCCCGAGAGCAATTGGGTTTTGAGACTGATTTTAGGTTTTTAGGTAATGTTGGGTTAGCGATTCTAATAGTTTTGGGTCTTGCCGTTCGTATAAAAAGTGGTTCGAGCTAATTCTCCAATTTATTTAATTTAGTACTTAATTAATCTTCGCCTAATTTCTACAGAATTCGATCCTTAGTGATTTTTGCCTAAGGTGATACTCGGGTTTTTATACGGATTTTTCCAAGACGTTACAGTACCATTTTTCAGTCCACACTCGTAAATTCACCTTGCAACACAAACACGGTTAAAATAAGGCATTAAACATTGTCATGTTCGTAAAAGCAGGTGATAAATGGGGTCTAATATGCAATATTTGATCCTCAACACAACCCCCAACCAGCATCTTGCTAGTCCCGAGCAAAGTATGTGAAATATAAGTTGAGACTTATATGAAAATTTCTGTAAACCCGATTGATTTTAAAAAAAAATAATCCACGCACTAAAATTCTAAGATTCATGAATGTTGGGCATTACTTCCTTTTGGACTCAAGCACATGGTAAATTTCATAATCAAATTCAAAATATTAACCCATCAATTAGAAAAATTCTAAACATTGAGTTCCATGGGTGTATAGTGTAATCTCGGCTTACCATCATTAAGAGATCCAATTGTCAATTTTCATGATACATTGATGATCGAATGAGCATTCAGGACAACCAAAACCTAAACCATAACTTGCCTTACAGTTCTTCTTCTTTTTTTTTTCCATTCTTCCAGCTTTTGATTTTTCCATCGAGGGGGAGGGGAATCGAATCCGCACCTATAGGGAGCAAACCTATGGTGAAGATCGTACACCTAACCCTTTCCTGATGACAACTGTTTTTTTAGCTGGGTATTCTTTTTCTTTCATTCTTTCTCTCTCTTTCTCTCTCTCTCTCTCTCTCTCTCTCTCTCTCTCTCTCTCTTTTCAAATTTTCTTTTTGAACATGATGGACAAATTCCTCAGGTTGGTTCCTTCCATGCTTAATGATCACCAAGTTACAATTCAATATCGAATTGAAACCTTAATGTGCAATGAGATGTGTCCTGTGAAATCATGACTAAATCAATGTTTACAACTTCTAATAATGGATTAACAATTCAAACTTAACTGTGAAATCTAATAGACAACTGAATCCAAGAGTCATAAATTACTAACATCACTTATCTTATAATTCTAAATCAAAGATAGTCGTCAAAATCACCTCAAATTCACAAGAAATTCTAAAAAAAAATTTAAAAATTTTTCACAAATTTCTACTCCAGACCAAGAAAACACTGATTAGGAAACCTAATCTCCCACCCCCAACCTAAAATCTACGTTGTCCTCAATGTAAAAGATATATGAGCATGCAATGCATATGGGACAACGAAAGTAAATGAGAAGTGATGGGAGGATAGTACCTGGATGAAGAAATCGATAAAGACATTTCCACAATGATCACAGCATGAAAGCCAGTCAGCACGAGAGTGAAGACACGAAAGCAAACTATCGAGAGTGAAGACACGAAAGCAAACTATCCTAAAATAATGCAAGAAGAAAACTAACCTAACGGCATAAAGCCGACTATCCTAGTCCTATGAAAGCAGGGGAAAAGCTACTCAGTCATGCCGCAAGGTTCCTCTTTCGGCTAATATCTTGATAAGTTTCTTAGTAAGTTCCTCAACAGGATCATCCAAAAGCCCTTTTTGCAATATGCTTGGATGCCTGGAGCATGACTTTCCAGAGAAACTTATGTACCTCATAAGAAATTTTTTGCTGAATTGCCTGAGGTATCCAGAGTATATACGATTCACCGAAGTGTCAGACTTCGGTTCCATTGTCAGCTCTTCCTCCTTTAATGGTAAACAGTGAGGATCTGGGGAGGAAGAGGCTTCAGAATAAGGGTTCTCTCAGTCCATGACAACTACCGAGATGTTATCTTGCAAGACATTCACTATGTCTCTTATCATAAGATCGTTTGATTCTGCAAAGTGTGCCAAATAATCATCCAAACATTAGGAAATTCGACTGAGAGTGACTTGTTTTCCACATAAGAGCTCGTGATGATCTACCCAAGGAATCCATCATCCTTGAAAGTGGATGGAGGTACGCTCTCTTACTTTAGTCCTACATAGACAGATTAAAAATTAATAGAGGAAGCATCGATGTAATCACTCTATTCATTGAAACTACTCAATCGAGGCGTTGAATTGTCAAATGTGTACAGCTCAGATGGTGGCCTCGATTGAGTGGTTTCAAATTCCAGGGTCGTAGCGAACAACTCGTCCTTCTCCCGAATCATATCATAATTCGATTCAGAGGAGTGATTCAAACATGTTTCACAAGAGTTAGAAGGGTCGATTGTAAGGGGCTCATCCTCCACTTTTAAATCAGATATGTCATGTGAGGGGAGTGGCTCATTATGACCGACCACTTCGTGTACGTCTTGATTATTGACCTGGACCAAACTTGAGATTGATTCTAAGGGAATTTGGGCAGCACGTTCATAATAGTCATCCTAATACGCATCATTGTCTAATTTCGTCCAGTAATGCACACTTGGAATGAGATCATTTTCCTCACATTCCATTCCTGAATTGGGTTGAGGTTCGAATAAATTAACCTTTACCTCATCATTGAAATCTTGTGTATCATGTGAGGAAAGTGTGTCATCATTATTGTATTTGAAAGATACCCATGTCTCTTGACCATTCCTTTGGACCGTCATCGAGATCGACTCATCGGAAAATTAAACCATATGCTCATTAATGGACTCCAACTCCTCATTTGTAATTCCAGAGTTCTTCAAAAGTGAGTTAGGATCACTTTTCTCGCATTGTATTTCTGGAATGAATTGTGGCTAGGATGACCGAGCCTCCTCTACCTTATCAAGGCGCGAATTAAGAGCTTCCAACGATTTTCTAATTTCCGCAAGACAGGCCATGTTACGCTGAAATGAATCATCTTGGATCGTTTCTAATTGGATCTCAAAGGTAGGGGATCCAAGAGAATAATCATTATAATATGTTGTTGGTTCATTTCCCCAATTTTGATGTTTCCACTAATTATAGTCATACGGATCATAGGTGGGAGAATTTGATGGTTGGTAATACATATTATCACTCATAATATAATCACACATTGTTTTCTTTTTATCAGATAGGTGATAATAATTCTCACTCCCATAATTATAATAACCCCAACACTCACGTACTGTTTTGTCAATCCGTGAGGTGTAATTGTTCTCCTGCATATGATCACGTAAGGACTTCTTAACCGGTGGATCTTTATATTCCGATCAGTTCTCAATGATAGTTTCAGAAAAGTTTTGAGATATAGGTTGATTTTTATCATAATCATCATCCCAATATATGTTATTCTTCTCAGCAGACGTTCTCACTCGTGCATATACATGCTAAAACCCTAACTCTGAATCTAATTCTAAAGGAAAAATCCTACAGCAATATAGAAAGTAAGTAGAGGAGAAGTTAGAAAGAAGTTACCAGATTGGAGTTCCTATGTTAAAATCCTGCAAAAGGAAATAAAAGAAATTAGTTTATACAAATAGAAATCCTAAAATTAGAAAGTTTCTTAAAATAATTAGGAAAGTTCTAAACCTAAAATTAAAAAGTATGTTAGTTTCTAAAAACAGAAGAAATCTTAGAATCAGAAAGTTACTAAAAATAGAAAAGTAAAGGAAAGATGAGTTAGTTTCTAAAAAAGGAAAAATTTCTAAAACTAAAACCCTAATTCTAAAAATAGAAAAAGTAGAGAATTTAGAAAGGGATTACCAATTAGACGTATAAGTCAGGATCCTACAAAACAAGAAAACAGGTTAGTTTCTATAAATCAAATAGAAAAATTCTAACCTAAAATTAGAAAAATCCTAATCTTAAACTAATCCTAAATCTAGTTAATCTCAGAAAAAAGTAACCATCATTCCCTGGCAACGGCGCCGAAAACTTGTTCACTCCCCAAGTATAGGGTTGTGATGTAGTAATAAACTCGGTGAGATCGAGGTCGAATCCCAAGGGATTGAAACCTGTATGTAATCTGAAACTAAGTAGAACTAGAACTAGACTAAGATGAAATCTAAATCGAATGAATTTGAGTAATAATGGTGAAATATTAATCTAAAATTTAGAGAAATCAAAGGTAAAAAACTAGGGATTCAGAGGATCCACTTGTAGAGATCAAGAAGATCTTATGCCTGCTTCAAGAATTCAACTGGACTTAGAGTCCCATCTTCATCCAGTTGAAGGGTATACCTATGAAAATCAAAACTGAACTTTCTTTGATCTAGTTTTTAAGAGATGAAAGGTATAAGAATTATAATGGATTCTGTCACCAAACCATGCTCATCCAGTTGAAGGGTGTACCTATGAAAATTAAAACTGAACTTTCTTTGATCTAGTTTTCAAGAGATGAAAGGTATAAGAATTATAATGGATTCCGTCACCAAACCATGCCCAGGAGACAAAGTAAACAACAGAATTAAACTAATTAACAACCAATCAAAGGATATATGAAGGTTAGGAAGGGTTCCGTCATCCAACCATGCCCCGGAGACGATGGTGAACAATAGGGCTTCCTGACATCATCATCATAAAAAGGAAAGGAACATTCTCAAAGCTATCGCAGACCCATTGTAATTTTAAGCTATCGCAGACCTATTGTAATTTTAGTCATAATAGACCATTAAAAACTAAAAACATTCCCTTAATTAAACTAAAATCAACATCAGTTCAATCTAAACAAAAAGCACAAGCAACAAGTCTCCCCATCATGCTACAAGCTTCACCTCTTAGCCCTAGCTAAGAGGTTTAGCCCGCCATGAATGGGTAAATCTCAAAGTAGAAAAATAATAAAACAGAATAAAAAATAAAAATAAAAATAAAAAACCAAGAAAAAATCTCTCTTATGCTTCATGTTCCCCACCTTCGAATTGAATCCCCCTTCTCTCTCTTGTGCGTCCTCCTTTACAGGAATACCAGTCGGTGGCTCCGTGCGTGCGTAACTTCAAACTCCAGTCGATGATTGCGTAAGGATTTACGTAGCTGGCAGCGTCCGCAACACCTTTCACAGCGAAAGGCAACACAACAAAGTCCTTTTCCCTACTTTCTTTCCAAAAGATTTCCAAAGGATTAATGTCCCTTGGGACGGTTTTCGATGTTCTACACGATGGACGGTCTGGATCGTCCATAAGACCAAGATCAGTGGCCCACAACGTCCGGAATTTTCGGACGTCCACGAAACAAGGACCGCGTAACTCTTACGCTAGATCTTACTGGGGTCCTCGATCGGCTTCTAATGAGAAATCCACGCCGTCCATTTTATTCCCAGCGAAAAACCAGTTAGTAAAGGTGGGTTTTTTTCAAGTTTGGCGTGGCGCATTGTACCAGATATTCTCACTGTCCATCTTGCTTTTGGACGATCAAAAATGGATATCCGATGCCTTTTGAAATTTATCCACCTAGGCCTGAGTTATAAGGTCTTCTTGAATCTCATGGACGGTTTGGATTGACCATATGAACAATGGGGGGGGCCCACTAGGCAAAAACGGACGGCCAGCGTCCGTCTACTGCTTTAACGCAGAGAGAGGCGGAAGGAGACGGGCGGGGGTCGGTCAAAGTAGTTTGACCAATCCCGTGGGTTGCGCGGGTGCGTGTACCCCATGTACACATACTGTACATGCGGGTCCACTGTGATGTACATGTGGAATCCGTTCCGTCCATCCACTTTGTCACCTCATTTAAGGGGTTGAGACAAAATTTAAAGCACAACAGATATCAGGCAGGCCCCAAATCGAGAATTTATGGGATGATCTATCTGTTGGGCCACTTTCACAAGGATCCAATGAATGAAATTTTATTCGTACGATTAATTTATGGTCATCAGGCCATAAATTTTTTAGCTGAACGGATGGTGAGAACCCTGTGATCTTGCATTCTGGACCAATTTCGGGCCACTTCAGCTTTAGTTTCTCGATTTTCTAAGATCTCTGGTGTATAAATCCATCGATCTCGATCTCTAGGATCTATCCCTTGCCTTGGTGACTTTAGAGTGCCAAAAGCATGCTTTTAGTACCATTTTTCAGTCCACACTCGTAAATTTACCTTGCAACACAAACACAGTTAAAATAAGGCATTAAACATTACCATGTATGTAAAAAAAGGTGATAACTGAGGTCTAATATGCAATATTTGACCCTCAATGGAACGCACCCTCGGTGACTGAGCAAGTCGCTAAAGCGCGTGACCCACCTGGTGGATACGAAGCAGGGGAACCCGAGGGCGAGGAGGATCCGAGTGGGCCTGTGCCCTCAACCTTATATGAGGAGGAGTTAGTCCGGACAGGCTCGGGTACCACATCCCTGAGTCTGTGATTCTCAGGCTCCCGTTGGCGGATGAACTTTCGGATCGACCTCCTGAAGGGGCAATAGCGATCTTTTAGGTCGCCCTGCAAGGCAGCCTACAATTCCCACTCCAGGGAATCATCCGGCGTCTTCTGTCCTGCTCGGCTTGGCCCCAGGACAATTGACTCCGAACAGGTGGAGGGACTTGTTCGGCTGTGTAATCTTATGGGCTAAGCTAGAGCAGCCCAAGCTATTAGTGGATGAGTTCCTCCACTTGTATAAGTAAAGTCGAACACCCTTCAGCCCGGCTAGTACTACTTCTCCGCATGGCGAAATATTGGCGGGGTCTTAATAACTGATCCCCCCTCCTCCAATAAGCACTGGAGGGACAAGTCGTTCTGGGCTTATGGATGCTGGGAGACGACCGACCCAGAATCGATTCAGTCTCTCATCCCTCGAGCTTTCTCCAAGCCTGGTTCGTGTTGTAACAGTTGTTCGTTTTTTCATTAATTAGCTTATACTGTCAGCGGACCTTGTTCACTGGTATCTTGTCACAGTTGTTGCCAAGCATCAACCTCTGCTTGACAACAGGTCGTTACCTCGAATTAGGGATCTGCGGCCCTTGACAAAGGTAGACGATCTTTGTAGAACCCATGTCATATGCACGGAGGAATGTGTCGACATAAAATCCCTCTTCATAGTGCCAAACACAAATGAGGATTGCAATTCACATGAATTATATGGTAATTGTGATTTGAATTCTAATTCATTTCGAATCCATATGGCCAAACAATTCCTAAATAGAATGTAAGTTGTGTAACTCGATGAAAACACAATTAAATAAAAGAAATGTCATAAAATTTTATAAAAGAAAACTCCTATAATAGAAGGGGCCAGATTTTCCAACTTGTCGATCCCCTATTATAAGTTCTCCTTGACCAAGGCCTACAAGAACCAGGTTATCTACAGCTTTTAACCTTGTTTGCATAGGTTCATGCACATATTTATATTCAATAATCCCTAGGGCTTTCAAAGGCTTGAACCAGGTTATCTACAGCTTTTAACCTCGTTTGCATACGTTCATGCACAGATTTATATTCAATAATCCCTAGGCCTTTCAAAGGCTTGGATAAGCTTTTCGTAAGGAGATGGTAATTTGGTCAAAATGAAAAAAGATGAGTAGAGAAGTACCTTTCCCTTGCATGCATGATGCATCCAAGAACATGTAGTTATAGGGTGTTCTAGCTTTTTGGACCCACCTTTATTGTTTGTGTAGAACTAAAATAAAATGCACTGTCAACCACCTCCTGTTCACCATACGTCTCAAGAATCTTGTTGATCCAAATTTCTGTTGGGGCAAACTACACCTGAGATTTTCTACTGTAGGCGTTGACCTTCCACCATGTCTTTCATTGCTCCCTTTGGTATGGCCCACTCAAGCTATGGATGAGGCTAGATTTTGGATTGAAGGCCTAAAATGGTTGGTTTGATCCAACGTATACATCATTTAGCGGGGCCCATGTAGCTCAAACACACCTTAGCAACATGTTTGGAGGAGTGAGTTCTCTTCCTGAATTTCCTAAGAAGAGCTCAATGAGTATGTTGAAATTCTAGATCTCAACAAAGGCCCATCTTTAACTAAGACCATGAAATCGATGGAGATTGGATCTTTGACAAGATTTAGAAAGACCCGACTTGTAATTGTTTCAATCATCAACATCAGCCCGAGTTTATTGTGGAATATTCACTTCTTTGTGACTCCATCTATACTAGCATGTAAGATTGAAATTTTAACATGATTGCAATAATCTCTTCTGAATGTTCATGTGTTGTTTGTTTCATTTTGATAGTAGAGGACCGTAATCATGAGCCATCCATCTCACATGCCGTAATTTCACATTTGATACTATGCCATGCTCATAGGATAATTAGCAAAATGGTGCTATCCCACACCTCTTTATCTCCAATGCGGGGTGATGCATTACATCGATAGCTGGATTTCGAGATTAAAAAAAATAAAATAGAATTCATCTATATCAATAAGATCTGTTTTAGCATTGCCTTGTGTAACCACACAAAGGGAGGTAACTTGCATGAGATCCACACCATACGCCTGGTGCGTTGGTTCATGTTAGCCCTGGAGACCAAATAAGGTTGAACTCAAGTGGGTCACAACATAGGGAACAATTGGGAGGTCACGCCTGCCAGTAATTGTGCATGGTATGCCATTCAATCTATTCATTTGCGATAATTGAAAAATAAAGATATTCCAAAACTGTGGTGTTGGGATTTTTAAAATGTAGTGGAAAATAAAAAAATTTTAAATTTTTATAGCTTTAAAGATCACCACTCAGATATTCTCAAATTTGTAAAAAAAAGAAAAACACAAATCCTATATGTAGGATTACCTTTATCAATGCAGCTAAAAAAAAAAACAGTTGTTTTACCATGCAATTCCTTGAACTAGAAAGTCTCTCCCTTGTCCATTCCCAATGTAGAAAAGGATGAGAGCCACGTGTCACTCCTTGAAATAGGGCCAAGGGTGACAAAAAGAAGCATCTACACCGGTAGAATCCCCACATTCCGCATGTGTGATGAAGAAAAGTGAGGGAGAAGTACTCTCTCTCTCTCTCTCTCTCTCTCTCTCTCTCTAGAGTGAGGGACATGGAAGACTCTCTCGTGTGCTCCTCTCCTTTTTATATAAGATTCAAATATAAGAGGTTAGGGTCGCAGGGAAACCAATTATGGTACATTTGAATCTTGTAATCATGTCTTGACCCATGTAGCCAAATTGATTTAATTATTCCACTATCATGGTCATCTACTATTGATCTAATACCTATGCAAATTAAGGGGTGGAACACATTGGATCTAAACCATTATATTATCATTAAGTGCAATTAAAATCTTTTTATAACAGTTGAAAAGATGTAAAACATTTTAAATGCTAGGCCTAGTGGAAAAATCATTTGGTGAACATCTGAATTTCTAATATTTAAACACTCTTAGGAAACCAATGAATCCCTTGTTGGATCATGCAGCTTCAATCAGACCTTAATACATGCACCAGCTGCACCTACTTCTGTTGGCCACATGATAAACATTAAAAGCAAGCCAAAGCACATGTACTCGAGACCTCGAACTCCTCACATATCATCGGGTTATGGATTAATCCAAGCTAATATATTCTCAAGTTGATCATAATCCAAACATAATGAGCATCTTGATTTAAAGACTTAACCCATTAATATAAATACTCAACAATTCCAAAATTAACAGCATATATCACACTCTTACAGATAGGGCTAAGTCACACTGACTAATTATCATGACCAATGATGGAGATCTTTCATCGTGACTCATTATCAGTCCCTTTCACATGAGATGACCATATAATAATACTAGCAATCAAAAGTTTGTCCCATAACATGCCAGGTGGCCATGGCATAACAAGGTATCCATGGCTCATAACTCTCTCTAGTCAATGACCATTGTATCCACTCTCAACTTTCTAAGGATAAGCGGATGAATCTCTCCTTTAACCCAAGTCCTATACATTCTAGGCACTCCACATATTAATCATGGCATTGTAACTCCTCTGTTGACCTACAATCGCCATGATCCATAGTCAAGATCATCAATATCATATCTAGATTGATTTTCAAGGCACAACTTCAATAGGTGGCCCCACCTTGCAAATTTAGATAGGCATGTTTCCATTGTTTTCTCTGGTTTTGGCCCACATCAGTTTGGATTAGTCTAATTTTTTGAGATTGTGGCCAAATATAGGTAGTTTTACTGTCAAACACTAGAGGCAAAGCTATTTTACACAATTGTATGATGCATGCCAAATGGACCATAGGAGACATTTTCTCCTGGTTTTTAGTTTTCTAGATAGGATTCAAATCTCTTACTAGTTACTACTATCACTTATCTTGTAACCTACTTTTCAGTTACCAAACAATAGGTTATCAAAAAATATCAAAACTATGTAAAATTAGTCCCATTTTAAAGCTTATTAAGTAACCTTTTCAACAAGCCTAGATTATATGATTTCGACGCCTTTTTAGTTAAGGTCAATTTACTAGAGTCATATAATATTGTGGCGAGATTAGAAGATAATTTAGTTAGTGTTATGTTTAATTAAAATATGGCTAGAATTAAAAATGAAACAAAGTTAGCATTATATTAGGATTTATTTACATTAAGAAATATTGCATTTTTTATATGAATAATTGATTGATTTTGATTTCTTAAACCTCTGTTTGGTGCCACTTAAAAATGAGTTCATCTCATTTTAGTTAACAGTAATTATATACTGGAAGTTACAATATGGATAAAAGACAATTTTGATAACCAATAATTTATTAGAACCATGAGCTCTAATACATAATTGCTGTTAACTTAAAAAATGAGATGAACTCATCTTTTAATTGGCACATGGGCTCTAAAAGGTTTTGTCCCTTAATTTCCAAAGATAATGTCCCCAATTTCCTAGAGGTTTGTGCCTGATCCTGCAAAGCCAGTCACAGATCTCTTGCATGTAATTGGGTTTTCGTCAATTTCTCACTAAGCCGCTGGCGGGATTGCAAAGCATGCTTATCTCCACATTGCCATATAAATGGCTTTAAGTCAGACTTGAGATATCCCAATGGGAAATTGAAAAGAGCAAATCCTATCTGCCCTAAAAAATGTAAACACCCAAACAGGTCATAAGCTCATTAGCAAAGCCAAGAAATGATGCGCCCATCACGCATAACTCAAAAATTGTATTGCTTTATTTAAGCACACCTAGTCCCTAGACATCCAAAACTCAGGTTACAGTATTATCGGAATCACACAAAAACAGAACTGTGTGAGATTTTCTACAGCATTTGTGAATCACTCCTGCCATGTATTCTCAACCTGTCGTTGAGACTAATCATGAGATCTGCAGGGGAAAAAAAAAAAGCATAAGAAAAACATCAGATACATATGACAGGCCCAGTGTGCATCCAATATCATTTTCGAAACATTATCAACCTCCTAGCGAATAGAATAAGATAACGAATCTGCAGCTCAATCAGAACCAAATGATGGCCCACCTTATTGATGATACGATGGTAAAAAATTGCACCAAGTGGCTGTTCCCTGACCATTCAATCTGTGGACATTCTTTTGGGTACCATGGGTTTGTCGGATTGATATCATTTAGTAAATGTTATTGTAGATACACAAAACAGGATTTTAAACCTTCAGTTAAATAGCAAAAGATGTTGCTGATGTACTTACAGCGCAAAAGAGAAGATGTCACGGACTCACACCCATTATCATTATAATCAATCAGGTTGTATATCAACTAATGGCAGCCCAAGTATTGCCAGCCATTCATAGATTCGCTAAGTTTTCAAAACTAGAGTTTGACCTTACAGTATACTCAGCAACAAGTCTTGAGAATGAAGATGATTTGTTTTCCAACAGTTTTTTGGGAGAGTCGTATTCCACAATAAGGCCTGTTCAGTAAAAGAGAGAAGAAAAATAATAATAATAATAATAAATCAAATGCTTTGAAAAGGATAAAAAAGATGGAAGAAGAAAGCAAGATTGGTAAGTTGCCAACCATTATCAAGAAGCAAGACCATGTCGCTATGTAGAACGGATGTTATCCGATGTGCAATCGTGATGACTGTACAGCCAAAGAACTGTTGCCTTAGTGTTTGCTGAATTAGGTTGTCGGTCGCAGTATCGACTGAAGCGGTTGCTTCATCGAGTACCAAGACCTTGCTCTTCTTCAGTATCACCCGTCCCAGACACACCAGCTGCCTCTGACCCATGCTCCAGTTCTCTCCATTTTCAACCACTGCCATTCACATCAGGCATTAGACTCTGTAATACATTGTAAATAGCAGATACAATCAATGCTATAGGTTTCAAAAGGCACACCCTCCCCCCCTCCGAAAAAAAAAAGAAGGAAAAAAGACCCTAGTGCGTATATATCATATTCTGAAAATTAGCAGGCAGATGAAGTAAATATCAGCTAAACAAAAAGAAACTAAACCTGCAGAGTCAAGCTTTCCTTCCTTTCTCCTTACTTCGTCCCCTAGCTGGCACCGATCTAGAGACTAAAATAGGAAAGAATTGCACGTCAGAAAATCGTTGTGCTTTGGAATCCATGGATAAAATATTGAAAATACGTTAGCAATGCAGATAGTAAAACAAACACACCTCCCAAATCTGTTCATCTGTATACTCTTCCAGAGGGTCAAGGTTACTACGCAAAGTCCCTTCAAACATAGTCGGGTCTTGAGGGATGATGCTCAATCTGGATCGCAGATCATGCAGTCCTATAGTAGAAATGTCAAGGCCATCTATCAGAATCTTACCCGCAACTGGATCAACAATGCGGAAGAGTGTCTGTATGAGAGTGGTTTTTCCACTGCCTGTCCTCCCAACGATACCAGTCTTCATCCCGGCTGGGAAAGTGCATGTAAGACCTCTCAAAACAAGAGGCATACGTGGGGCATAACGGACCTGTATCCAATATTTTCAAATAGATGTTATGAATTATTAAAAGAGAAGGAAGAAAATTGTATGATTATATAAGAAGATACAAAAAAGCAACTATGTAGAAAAAGAGGAACCGACCACCCACAACCCATAATCCCTTGCATGCTAACAATGGTTGTAGGTTAAGTTAGCCTAAAATCAATTGTAGGTGATCCATCATCTTTGGGAAAAAAAAAAAAAAAAATTCAAAACTAAATGCATATCCCGTAGCGGTTTCAATGCATCCAACAGGACGAATTTCTTAAAAGATGGGAGTTTGTGGTATCATCGATTACAAAGAAGCTTTGACAGTAAGAGACTTGAGATTACCTGCAAATCATGAATATCAACTTCTCCTTCTGCTGGCCAGTTAGGGTCTGGCCTATTAGTTTCTATGACAAGAAGGGGTTCACTAGAAATGCTCATGTATTGAAATATTCTCTCAACAGATATGATTTTGTTCTCAAGATTGCACAGATTCCATACAACCCAAGCCGCGATCATGTTTAAATTAAGTCCGTACGTTACTGCTAAGCCCGCAATGCCTGAAAAAGAAGTTAGAAAGAGTAAGATTCCATTTCCACATGCCTGTCATCAATGAGAAGTCAGAGGTCATTCCACAAATATATGGATAGAGGATACTCAATCTGAGGGTGTGTATAGTATCCTCGGGTTCTAAGTTTATACAAGTGGGGCCCACATTTCCACGATCCAGACCATTTGCATGATGAGCACACAGTGAATGAAACAGTCCAACACTCTTCAATGGGACAATCCTAACCTTTCCATGGGTGGCCTAAAATAGACTGTTAGGAATAGAAACCATAATGGTCCATATCCAAATGAAAATAGGCTAAAGATTGAACAGCTAGGATCTTCCAATCTGGAGGTTTTAGGCAAGGCCCATCTGATCAACAGGCTAGATCACTGCATCCTGGATGCTACCCTCAGGTTGAGGATCATGTCATATCATGTCATTCTTCTTGAATGAAGTTATACCTGGATCTATTATACCCTTTGGCATGGTTATCAAGAAAACCAAACAAAAGGCGAATGTGATGGATGATAACATATCCAAGCGGAAGCACAGCCACTCCATTGCGCCAGCAGTATGAAACTTGGGTCGTGAATAACCATCGATCAGACACAGGTTCGTATCCATGAATCTTGATTCCTGATCGAAACTCCTTATTGTCGTCGATCCTGATAAAGATTCAGCAAAGTGCTGTATGTTGGGAGCCTTGCAGACTCCAACAAGACGTGCTAACTCTCGTGCTGTCGGTATGTAATATTGCTGTGGAATGACAAACGTAAGAAAAATAAGAGGAAGTTACCTGAAGTTTATCGTGCTACAGCATCATTCTATTATGGATTGAAGTGATCCATGATCAGATTGTGTACATATATATCTTAGAAGATTAGCAAACATTAAAAATATTTTAAAAAACTAAAAATTAGGGAACAAAAAGAAATGTCTTAAGCTGTCTGCATTTTGTATCTAGTCCTTTAATTCTTTGTAAAGTCAAGGAGAAGAAGACCCAGCTACAGGCATTACCTGATACCAAATGCAGGTTGCAATAACAGGGATGAAAACGATGAGAACCTGCCACGCAACCTGAGACATTACAGCAATGATTCCCAGCAGATGAATGATTGCATTGGCATTTCCCCCAAATTGAAAGGGAATGCTTGTATCTACTGCACTTTGATCAGTCGATGCCTGTAAAAGAAAAGGGCAGCTTACATAAAGATATGCATAGCCATAGTGGCCTCAAAATATCAAATAAGTCCGGTCTCATGGCATGAATCCTGAAAAGAAGTATATAGGTCTCTTACTCTATTGAGGATTCGTCCGCTTGGAGTGGAATCAAAGAATGACATGGGAGCTCGGAATATACACATATGCATCTTATTGAACAATTGAGTCGCCGTCTTATATCCAGCTGTAACGAGAATCAACGATCTTACAAAGACACAAATGGAGCTTCCAATGGCCAAAGCAACATAGACGAGAATGAGAACCAAGCCTTCAACTGGAGCTCTCGTATCTTTTGAGACAGGAGCTGCCCAAGCCATCCAGTAATTGCTTCCAATCTGAAGACCCTGAAAGAGAATCTGGGCCAGCAATACAAATGGTACGAGAGCTCCTCCGTAAGCCGTTGTAATGTATTTCCAATAGACTGATAGGCCAACCTTGCCTTTCTCCCTTTCTTCTTCTTGAACCAGCTGCCCCTTCTGCCCGATTATTTCATCCATTTTACCATTCTGATCCTCTCTCTTCTCTGTGTCCTTGTGTGGGGATTGCTTTCTGCTTCCAGCATCACACGAACCATCTTCCACACTATTACTTGATTGTGAGTCAGGCTCCGTCTCCACAGCATCAAGGGCTGACAAGGCTTGCTTATGCGCACCGACAAGTTCCATAAAATCTGTTCCCGAATTTAGAATGTCATTGTATTTTCCGGCTTGTGTAATCCTCCCATCTCTCATTACCTGCCAAGCCAGAGAACGGTTTTTTCTTATGCATTGGTGATGCACTTATCCGGGGTTGTGGAACTAATGCAAAGTAAAGAAACAGAGAAGTGCTCACCAGGATAAGGTCAGCGGAAGGCAAAAACTCTACTTGATGGGTGACATAGATCACCGTCTTCGATCCTAAAATCCCGAGCAGACACTCCTGCCATTCAGAGGTTGGATACATGTGTTAAAGCTCTTCAAAAATGAAAATTACCCAAATGCTCAAAGAAGCAAAACAATAAGTAGGAGTCCTTTGGGTGGGGTTTAAATTTGCAACTGTAGTTCCAAAAATCAACGATTTAACTCAAAACTCAGTCTGGTCGACTCAACTTAACAGAATTTTGAGGCGTGGACACTTTTCCAACTCGGTGTTTAAATGGGGAAAGCAGGGTTTATCCTGAAAACCTTTCAAAGGGATAGCGGAATGCGTGTGTATTTAAATACCCAGCTGAATCTTTGAGGCAACCCAACCAATATTTAAGCCATCCCGATTCATGTGCACAATAAACCAAATCGAGGTCTCCATATTCAGTTTTTTAAACTAATGTTCGCAACTACTAGCTAGTTGAATAGCTTACCATGTTGTTTGTGAGCTGTGATAAAACAAAATCACCTGATATTACTACAAATGAGAAGAGTTTGTTCTCAAATATATTGGACTAATTGTTAATTTCAGGTATGTAACATGTGAAAATATAACAAAATCCAGAGGAAAAAAAATAGGACATACCTTAAATAAATGGGTTCCTGTATGAGCATCAACAGCACTAAAAGGATCGTCAAACAGATAAATGTCTGCATCCTGGTATAGAGCACGTGCGATCTGTATTCTTTGCTTCTGGCCACCACTCAAGTTGATTCCTCGCTCACCAATGACAGTCTGATCGCCAAATGATAGAATCTCCAAGTCTTTCTTCAGAGAACATGCTTCAAGAACGTGCTCATACTTCTCCCTATCCATTTCCTTACCAAACAATATATTTTCTTCGATTTTCCCGCTCTGTATCCAAGGTGATTGAGCAACATAGGCCTTGGTCCCACACAATTTAATGGTCCCAGATATCTTCGGCACTTCTCCTAAGATGCAAGAAAGCAAGCTTGACTTTCCCGACCCAACTGTTCCACAAACGGCCACCCTCATCCCATGCAAAACTCGGAAATTCAAATCTTTCAAAGTAGGATTCGCAGAAGAGAGATCCCAAGAGAAATTCCCATTGCTTATTTCAACTGCAACATCAGAACTACCTTCCGGAAGCCTCTCTACAACATCGGGCTGAAGGTCTTCAAGGCGAAGGAACGACGAAATTCTATCAAGAGAAACCTTTGTCTGCGCAACCATGGAAATCGTATCGGGGAGATTATAAATGGGCTCCTGCAATATCCTGAATGTCGCAAGAGCAGATAGAATCTTTCCCGATTCTAGCGGTATCCCCATAAGCATACAAGCTCCAAACGTGATCACAGACACGAATGTGGGTGCACCCCAGAAGACAAATGTGGTCATGGCTGAGGTGTAGACATATTTCTTCAACCAGCTTGTTTCATCTTTCCTTAGCTCGACTATCTTGGACAAGAACTTCATCTCCCACCCTTGGAGCTTGAGGATCCTCATGTTCCGAAGGATCTCAGACGTCGCCTTCATCCGTACGTCTTTAGATTTCATCAACTTGCCCTGGTAATTCTCTTGTAACTTCCCCAACGGGACATTCATCAACATAACAGCCACAGTAGCAACAAAAGCCGCAATTGAAGCCAGCCCAAGATTCTTGTACAAGATCAGCAAAGCCAGCATAACTTGCACAGGAACTATCCATAGCTCATGCATATACCAACTGAAATCCCCCACCCTCTCAGCATCGACGCTCATGAAATTTATGATCTCTCCACTGGTATGGCCCTGCCTTGACTGGCTTGACAATGACAGGCCCTTCTTATAAATCATTGCAACCAAAGCTGCTCGGCCCCGGATTCCAGCCTGCTGCAGCTTAAAGAACCAACGCCGCTGCGAAAGGCATTCAATAATCTTCGCAATGAAGAATGTGGAAACCAAAACATACCCTTCATTCGCGAATTCACTATGGCCATTGAGGTATTGAACAAAGGCATCGATAAGGTAGGGACCCACATAAGAAGACACTGTGTATACAAGCGCGAACAAAGCTGTCCACAGCACTTCTTTCCAAACAGTGAAAAACAACGCTTTCACCAATTTTAGTGTTCCTACTCCATTACTACTATCTTCTTCTAGCTTATTTTTGAAAACAGGGAAGACCCCATTAACGCTATCGTCATCAGCAAGCTGAGGAACATCATCGATGTCTAATGTCTTCTTATAACCGACTTTAAGCAACGGACTCATCCAAGAGAAAGTAAGAAGACTAAACAGACTAGCATTTGCATATGGAGTTACATTATCCTTCTTACTCTTCTTGCGAGACCCACCGACGCTATTTTCATTCAAAAGAGGCTCTTCAAGAAGGTGCGCCTCTTCTTCTCTGTTCTTCTTTCCGAATAATCCAGCGTAACAAAGGAACAAACCAACCAGAACCGACCCAAAATCCAAAACCCACATATGTGTGGGCAGAATTCGGGGTTTCTGATAGTAAACCAGGTCCAGAACGATGAAAGAACAACACATGAAGAAGTAGAAGAACCACCAAATCTTCAGAACAATTGGGAATTTCTCCTCTTCTGAACTGCGGAACTTGAAATGCAAGTAGGCTGAGATCATGAACCAAGCAAGAGTTCTAAAAGCCAAATCCAATTGGATGGAGAGATTTTCATCAGACCAACCATATTGATACCAAACAAAGTAGTTGAGAATGCAAAGAACGAGATGAAACAGAGACAGACCCAAAGAAGAGAAAAGGGCGGGTTTGTAATATAAAAAGCTACCGTCTTTCAACCTCTCTTTTGAATGTCCATGGCCACCCATGTTACATCCCTTAATGACCCATGTCATAGATAGAAGAAGAATGAAAGCAAAATGAGTGAAGGCTGAAAAGCCATGTAGAAAGATGGGATTTTGGAGAAAAGTAATGGCTTTATGCATGTAGGGAGATGGGTGTGAGAAGAGCATGAATATGCCATCGTTTCGAGCATTGAAAGTAGCCATTGATGTGGGTTTTCTCTGAGATGGGTGGCCTTGGATTTGAATATTGGAGTGAAGATGGAAACTATGTATATAAGAGGAGAGAGAGTCAAAGGCAAAGGAGGCGGCTTTCTCGGAGGGTGCAGGCTAACGTGGTGCGCAAGGGAGAGAAGGGAAGGAGAAGACAAAGGGTGCTGTGAAATACAGAGGAATAGAGAGTGAGAGAGAGAGAGAGAGAGAGAGGTGGCGCCTTTACGAGAAGGGTGCGATACGCATGAATGAGTGTGATATGGTGATAGAGAGTTTGTCGTTTACGGGCCTGATTACTTGCGGAGAAAGAAAGGCCCGATTTTGACCGCATAGAGGTGGGCCCCACGAGGGAAAGACTGACCTCTGGTGTGGTCCACCTGATATTTTTATCTGCTTTATTTTTGGGACCATCTTGTAAAATAAGCTGACAAAATGTATGGACGGCGAGGATATACGATGCATACATCGTGGTGGGGCCCACGGTCAGGTTCCTGCCTACATCCCTCGTTTTGGGTCGCAGCCAGGTGGGCCCGTTTCTTCGCACACCAGTTTCGTGTAACCCCTTGTCTATGTCCCAAAGCTGTGTGGGGCCCACCGAGATGTCCGTGTTAACATCTACTCCGTCCATAAGTTACTACTGATCGACTTAGTGTAAAAGCCCAAAAATAAGGTAGATACAAAATTCAAGTGGGACCATACGAAATGCTTCACGTATATTAGACAGCGATTGCAACACCCAAGTTTGTGAGGCCCACCATGTATGTAAAATCCACTCCGTGCATCAGATTTTATTCTCGATTCTTGGGCTTTGTTTAAAAATCAGCTCCATACACAACTCATAATGGTCACACCATAGGGAACAATGGGAATAGGATATGTAGGGTCCACCATGGAGTTTATCTTTCATCAAACCCGTTAATCAAGGTGTAACCCACGAGGTTGAAGTCAATATACAAGTCAGGCTGATAGAGATATAGGGTAACACCATGCGAACTTTGGAGCGGATTAGGTACGCCCCAGCCTCACCCAAGATTGTGGGACCATTACCAATGGCCCACCTTGATGCAGTTATTCTATATCCACTCCGTCCATACGTTTTTCCAGTTCACTTTAGGGAACCTGCCCCAAAATGAAGGAGATCCAAATCTCAGGTAGACCATATTATAAGAAACAATGGTGATTGAACACCCTATTATTAAAAACTTTTTAAGGCCCACTGTTTCCTACCGTATCATCCACGTCCACCGGATAATTGGATCTACTTCATTTTGGCTCATGACTTTAAATGGTTTATAAAAATAGATAGACATTATAGATATAAATACATACATCAAAGCTGGGCCTACACGGTAAGAGTTGTACAGTCCTTGGTAAGGCAAGGGTTGCACCGAATTCGCAACCCTAAACCTGGAAATCTTTCGCCCGGTTTGATTTTCCAAATTCACTCTAAATAACCAATTATTACAATTTTACCTGTTTGAAAATAGGTAAGTATTTATGCTTAAAAAAAGGTCCAAAATGATATGCTTAAAATTGTGGGCCCCACCGTGATGTATATTACATATCCACATCGTCCATCCATTTAAACAAAACATTTTGAGCATGAGCCAAAAAATTAGGTAGATCCAACATTCAAGTGACCCACGCTAGAGTAAACGGTGGCCCTAAGAAGTTTTCAACAGTGGGTGCTCGATTCCTTTTTTCTTGGGGTGTGGTCCACTTGAGTTTTGAACTTGTATCATTTTTTGGCTCATGCCCTAATTTTAGTTGGCATAACAGATGGATGGTGTGGATAATGTACGTACATCACAGTGGGCTCCACCTATATTTGGCAACATTCTCCATTTTAGCATTTTAAAAAAGTACGAGTCAAATTAACCAACTGAAAGAATAAATAATCATTACTTATTTTACCTGCATTTACATTTACTTTAGAAAATCTAATATGCCCTTAGAATAGTTTCTCATGGTTCACACTAGCGTGTCCTATCAGGGTTACCGGATAATAGAGATACAGTTTGCCTACTGGATAGTGCTCTTTGGGCCCGCAATAATATTTTTGTTATATCTATGCTGTCCATTTATTTATTTTAGCTCACGGTAAGCCATGAGACTAAAAATTTGTAAGCCATGGGACCAAAAATGAGAATGATCAAAGTCTAAGGTGAACCAAACAACAAGATGATTAAACACACACCGTTCAAAACTCCTCAGGATCACCAAAGTTTTGGATCAAGATGATACTTGTACTTTCCTTCATCCAGGTCTCTGTGGCACAATCAACAGGTTTAGATGATAAATTAACATCACAAAGAAAACTTAGGAAGTTTTTAATGGTGGACGTTCATTTACCATTGTTTTCCTGTGACGTGGTCTATGGATCCATCTCATTTTTAGGTTTAAGCCCTAAAATAATGATCTAAAATGAATGAACTGCATAGACAAAATACATAATCATTGTAGAGCCCACGGAGTATTGTCCAGTAGCGACACCACTAAGCTTGGTACTGTGTTGATGTCACCAAGTTGAGTTGGCCCACCGTGATGTATATATTTTTTATCCCTTCAGCCTGTCCATTTGACCATAAGGAGCTGAAGTGGACCGCAACCCGGGTAGTCGTGGGAATAGGAAGCTGGTTGCGTCCAACCACCACTCCACAATAAGCCGTTCGACCATCACTCCTATGAGACCCACCATGATTTATCTGTTCTTCCACCCCGTCCATTTATTTTCTCATATAATTTTAAAGTATGAGACCAAAAATGAGGTATATCCAATTCTTAAGTAGACCACACCAAATTAAGAGCTTATTTTGCATTAAATGCAAGAATCATATTTGGTGTGCTCCACTTGATTTTGGATATGCCTAAAATTTGGGCTCATTCTTTAAAAGATCTAAGAAAATGGATGAACTAAGTGGAAAAATAAATACATCACGGTGGGCTCACAAAAGTGCTGGTAGGATGGCTTATTGTACTAGCAAAGGTCAGACCCAGACGGCTTAAGTGGGAATAATGATACCCATTGTTGAAACCTTTGGTAACCTATTATTATACTTATTTACCCTCCAAATTTATAGATAAAGTTAAAAGAGTAATGCTCACACACAAATAGTTAGGACATTCCATTTTTGTCCGACTACCAATGCATTTAATAAGAAATTTTCTCCTTTATATAATACGTATGCTTACATTGAGAGATTTTAAAATACCTGTCATAGTGATGTAAAGTGACACACGTGTTAAAGATCTAAGCCATTTATCAGTTAAGACTCATTAAAGAGAAATTTGGGGGCATGGCATTGGGAAGGATTAGGTGGGATGGTATTCAAAAAACATAATTATTACCCATGGCAGGAATTGTTCCATGTTACCTGTTACCATGGGAGAAGCTTAACTCCTTGCTTTGTTTTTAATACGGTGGTACATTGAATGGATATACCCACCATCATTTGAAACTATTGAAAATAACACACATGTGTTATATATAAACCGTTAATTTGTTTTGTAACCTCATTTTATGGCATGGGCCTAAAAATGAGGCAGATCCAAAACTTTTGTAGCCCCAAAGAACTTTTCAACAGTAAGTATTCAATCCCAATTGCTTTCTATGGTGCGGTCCACTTGAGCTTTAGATCTACCTGATTTTTTGCCCATGCTTTAAAATGATCTCGAAAAATGCATGGACGGTGTGGATATAGCCCACACATCATGGTGGGACCTACACAACTAGCTAACATTGAGTGAAATTGCCATGGACCCAATGCAATTCCATCTAATCTACTTCCAAGCTTTTCCATTCTTCTCATACATGTTGTAGAATTAGCACAGGACTTGATGCAATTCCATCCCACCTAAGCCCATCTAATACCATGCGCCAAACGCCCCCTGAGAAACTACACGTGTAAGGAAAGAACAAGTGAAAGCGCGTATGCAGGTTAAATCTGGATCGTTGATGTAACGCCCTGAAAATCGGGGGTCGAGCAGGAGCTCAACTCCCGAGTTCCAACGCATCACTTATGCAACATAGATAATGATGATTAAATGTTGTCTATATTAGTGCATTAAATATGAGTGAGATTATACCAGAACAACATATCATACTCCAGAGACAGTTAATTTGTGCAAGCGGAGGACTGTGATACAGATATAAAGCATATAAATGATTTTTAAGTCCCCAGAGTACGAATGGATTACCAGGTTAAATAATTACATGTATAATTCTAAAATTTACAAAATGATAAGTGTAATGTTTGCTAATCCATATCCTTGTAGCCCCGATGCGCAACTCCAGGTCTACGTAGACCCGCCAGAGAGTTGCATATAGGAGAACTCTTTCTCGTTATCATAATAGTCAGGCTTTGCTTTGTAAGCATCGCCATCATCTGAAACTAAAACAGGGTCTGGTTGGTGTTTTAAAACACCGTTCCAAAACGTGGGAGTAAGTGATCAACTCAGTGGAGCTATAAGGCAAAGGTTAACATGTTATCAATTCAGTCGAGCAGTAATGATAAAGCAGTACAACACTCATGTCCTAAGTACTCTTGTTAATGCAAAGATGATATGCGATATGATGTATGCCCTCGCCTTCACTTCCTCTGCGACATTATCTCACGATCGCGGCATGCAACACTCCCACTGTGCTCAACTCCAACCCCAAAGGCACATGCAATGCGGTGCATGTGTGTGATTAACCAAGTTCTTAATTATACTTCTTCATACAGCAAGTTTGGGAAGTTAAGGTACCTCCCTTTATATCATTGATCCAAACAATGATCCATCTAAGGTCATCAATCCTAATTAATCATATACGATATGCAAGTTTGAGAGTTACACTTTAGGTCGCTACGAGAGACTCGTCACTGTCAACGTAGGCCTATTTTGTACTCGAGGTCACACCACCAACGCCCTACCAACTGGCAGTCTATTTTCGAAGGTTCGTCACCAACCCGACTGGGGATTACAGCCAGGCTGCGCCGGGGTGAGCCTATTTTGTACTTGAGGTCACTTCACTAACGTCCTACCAACTGGCAGTCTATTTTCGAAGGCTCGTCACCAACCTGACTGTGGATCACAGTCAGGCTCTGCCAGTGTAGGCCGACAGCTCGAATACAGTGTCTCATACGACTGTATTCGGTTCACAAGTTTGTGTTGCTCACTGGTCACTATGGGGAGGCTCGTCGCCCCAGCGTAGGCCGACAGCACGACCATAGTGTCCCATACCACCATGCCTAGCTCATGAGTCTTAGCGGATCGAGGTACCAAGGTTATACGGGTTTTGCACTAGTAAGTTTGTACCTTAGATTCAAATAGTAGCGTCCATACATGGTGAACACACAATAGGCCAATCGATTTATTAGACAAGTTCAACTGGTATGAGCGTACACTGAATTAATCAACAAGGTACCGCTATCGATGATCATCGTATGACTCGGATTCACCAAACGCATCAATTGTAGCGAAACTAATTCGGCCACTCAAACAGGAATTGTTATCGATTGCCTGGACTACGTAGTAGTCCCAATCATACTTCAAATACAATAGGTATTCATATATGCTAGTTAAAACAGCATGTAGCAACCATTTCAAACATAAATCTCATATAAGCATTTTATCGAACACATAGAGTACATGTTAACATACATAAGCATTCATCCATAAAACACGTAGTAGTAACATAGGTTACATGAAGGAAACTATACGTATAGATAAGTTAGTTGAGAATCCTACCTCAACACCCTTATTAACTGACATTCATCAAATAATTTCTCATCCAAACATCTTATCAACACATAAAACATATCATTATACATATGAGTTTTATACATAAATCACGTAGTAGCAAGATATATTACATGAAGAAAACTGTAACTACAGATATGGACATTGAGAATCCTATCTCAATGCCCTTATTAAGTACGTTTCAACAACTTCTCATTCAGACATTTTATCAAACACTTAGACTACACATATCGACATATATGTAGTATATTAGTTATAACGTATATTACAGCAAATCCTTTCATAAGGGAGTTGCCACGCGTACCATGATCATGTATTCTCAGCCAAACAATCATGACAAGCACAAATCATAATTCCATATTCATTCAAACATTTCAACAAACACTTGGAATGCATTAAAATCAACATTGTTACGTATATGTGTAATATACGGAAAACATCGTATCTAAGCATACGTGATAGCAATCAAGTCAGTCATAAATATTCATTAACTGACATTGAAAGCCTTGAAAACCATAACCTAAACGTTTATATTCTACACCTTTCGTCGGTATGCTCGTACCGAGCTCAGTTTGAATACTACGTCTTTGTCTATGGCACAACGGCTACCTATAACATGAAATAGGTTAGCTATTTCATCCCTCACTCTATTTGAATCCCCAAGACAGATTAGGGTTAGGATATCTTACCCAAGAACATGATCGGAATTGCCAGTATGGTGATACAGAAGCGGTGGTTAAGCACGTGGAGTGGTGGGATCGAATCCCAAGAACAGTCTCCCACCTTCTCGCTCACTTTCTCTCTCTTTCCTTCTCTCTTTGCTCTCTTCTCTCTCCTAGGGTTTGTAATTCGTATGGAATGAGAGATAGAGGGTTTAAGGCCCTTATATAGGCCCGGAACTAATGGAAATGGCCCCAAGGCCATGGTATACTTAGGTTATAGCCAAGGAGTGGCCGTTTCGATCCAACGGAGCACATGTGGAGGCCCCTTTTCTGCATGCGGTCGGACTTAAGTTCCCTGACATTAGATCTAGGTCAGGTTAAGATTTCGGCCCGATCGAATCAGTAGATTGGCCGCGGGGGACCTGTTTCAGTTCAACGGTCACCGATACTCGATCAGAGTCACAAGTACACTAACATGTGTCGAAAATTTTCCCTGATCCGAGGGTGTAATTGAGTCAGAATCTGACGGTTTGAATCCTTAGATTCGGCCTACAAGCGAACGACTCAATTCACTTAAATTTCATTTCATTTCCTAAAGATATTCGCGCTTCTCACACACTTCGCTCCGGGCTCAAGTTGTGCGTTTCTAGATACTTTTAGGGATTGATTTCCGAGATGGTTGTCAAGTCCAGCAAGGCGGTCATAACCGTATAGTTTTGGGGTAATTGGACTTTCGACGTGTGGTCCAGGTCCGATACGGAGTTTCATGATGCTCCCTAGAGCAACTAGGCTTTGAGATGGATCCTAAGTTTCTAGGTAACGTAGCATTAACGGTTCTACTCGTTTTGGGTCTTAAAGATCGTATTTAAAGTGGTTCAAGTTAATTCCACAGATAATTTAGTTTAGCACTTAGTTAATTCTCGTCTAATTCCTAAAGGATTTGGTCCTAAGTGATTTCTGCCTGAGGTGGTACTCGGGTCCTTGTACGGATTTTTTCGGGACGTTACAATCTACTGCCCTTAAAGAACAATTTCGTCCTCAAAATTGCCTAAGGGTAATAAGTAAAGATTTGATTATTCCTTTTGCCTAAGTTCTATTAATTTTAAATTTCTATGCGTGGTAGGGTGTATACGATCTATGCTAATCTGGTTCATTTTTGTCTACCCTCCTTAAAAAATTTTCTTTATCTCTTACCCTTATCTATTTGGAGTTTTGACGACGATTCTCATCTATTTAGGGGAAGATATTTGTTTTCAGTAATCGACCAACACGTAGAGACAGTTGTAGTGGGCTTGATCCCGATACATCAATCATCTACCTGATCAGGGTAGAAAGCTCATCGTATCCCTTCTTAGTCCTAGTGGATCCTGATCTTATGCTCGGTCAAGCAGTGAGTCCATTGTAAGTCGTCCAGGATTGAGAATTGGGTCAAGCCACGAATGCTTCGCAGTTGTATATTTCAGTAATTCCGTAGTCCGATTACTTTAAAAGCTTAGGGAATGCTCAGCTCGTAGAGACAGTTGTGATACCTATTAGTGCGCAAAGTTCTCAGCTAAAAATAGTAAGTGTCCTATTTGACTTCACCAAGCGTTCTCCTAATTATTCTATGTTCTTTTCATGTCAGGCATAAGTCCTAAAGCCCAACGAATGAAGAGTTATAATTGAACTAAATAGTAAAAACTAAATTAAATATGATAGAATTTTGCAAATTCTGCGCGTGGTCAATCCTACTTTCGCCATGTTGGTTGGCTAAAGTATCTCGTCGTACCACAAAATCATATGTTTTACGTCTGGTAACTCATTCCAGATTATGAGATACACCCGATCTAAGGTTTAATGGTTTGGATCACTTCTGTCATTGACTGGGCCTTTTCTGATCCATCTTAGCCATGAAATTGTCTGCGACCAGCTCTACATCGCGGCTCACTTTGAGCCTTCAATCTATCTCATTTTTGGGCCCTACCCTAAAATGAGCTGCCAAAAAACTATAAACGGGGCGAATATTTGACAAAACATCAAGGTGGGCCCCACGTATGGTCCACGTGAGAGTTGCACCACAATCAACTCTAATGAATGGTTTACTAGCAGCCAGCTGAAGCGACAGCTAGAAGCGCACGACAGTCTGCACTTATTTCTATGATTAGTTTACTTCTCTTTTCAAGCTCTATTTTAGATTTTAAAATAGATTTTATATCCACGAAGGACTAACCGTGCTTTTAACTATAAAGGAAGGGAAGTGGGGCTGATATTGTTTTGCAATAACATGTCAAAGTGGTCGTTACACATTTTAAGTTGGGGCAAGAGCTACCGACAGTAGGTGGGGCTCACTATGTTGTTTATGACAAATCCACTCCGTCCATGGGATTCTTCATGTCATTTCAAGGATGATGCCTAAAATTGAAGTTGATACAGAGTTCATGTGGGCCACCCAACATAAAAAAAATGGGGATTCAACGTCCACTGTTGAAACATTCATTGGCCCAAGGATTATTTGTCACAAATCCATCCGTACATGTGTTAACTCAGCTCATTTTAAGGCATAGGCAAGAAAATGAGGTAGATCCAAAGCTCAAATGAGCCACATGACAGAAAACAGTAAAGAACGTTCACCATTCAAATATCTTGGGGCGATCGTGGGCCCACTTTGAGTTGGTTCTGCCTTTTTTTTTTTCCATAACATTAAATGAGATGAAAAAACAAATGAACGGTGTGTACTTCTCACAAATATTAATGCGGGCCCCACATTCGGTGGTATGAGGTTTGGCACTGCAACGAATCCAGTGGAGATTGCAAGTGTGGTAAACCAGGATAGTTTTGTCAATACGAAAATAAAAGAAACTGTAAGCTGTTTTTAGGAAATAATTTACAATCAAGAGGTTTTCGGTTCAAAAGTGAAAAGGCAGCGGTCATACAAAAGTATTCCTATTTAAAAAATAAAATGGTCGGGGGTAAATCCTCTTAGGTGCGCTCATGGAGCACCTGTGGTGGTACCGGGCTGTTGTGAGGTCCTCATCATCTATGCCTCTGATCCACACCGTCCATCTAATTCTATCCCTCAAGTTTACAATTGAAAGATAAATTAAAATAAAATAAAATCAGGCCAATAAAAAAAATTAGGTGGGCCATGACTCAGCAAACTTATAAAATCACGCCATGACTGAGTTCGGGTCTTAAAAACCTCCTACATTACCAATCCATGTGAGAGGATGAGTCACCGCAGAACATAGACGTCGAGTCTTCTTACCTAAAGTCATCACCACGTGACTGCTTTATTGACTAGGTAACGTGGTCCTTGTGGCTACCCGACATATGCTGGTGTGGACGGTCCATAATTAGATAACACTATATTCTAAAATCTGCTGGATGATTCCTGTTTGGATGCATTATGGAATTGAATTGCAATGATTGATTTTGAAAATGTGGAAATTATCAAAATGAAATTACCTTCATCATTGTTGTCAAAATGAATGAACAAAATACAATCTTTGAATTATTTGATTTAAAATTTGCTGTTATTTGTATTGTAAAGAAAACCGTATAATCTATTAATAATTAAAATTTATATTTATTATATATTTGAAATAAACATTTTAATCTAACTGTTGGTAATTAGAGTTAGGCTAATGTCCCTCTTGTAGGTTATCAACCGAGAGACCATCCAAAACTTTCAATGCCCGTTCCATTAGAAAAGGTTGCGATGGAACACCCACCATTAATTTTGTATGGAGCTTGCTGCACTATTTGTAAGCCATCCATCCCATTCAACTCATAGACCTCATCAAAATAAAAGGTTACCCAAAAATTATAGTATTCCAAAAGTTGACTGAACCATACTTTGTAAATTTAAAGATTTTAGGAATAATTTTTTAAGGTCAATATGATTTTGCAGGCACAAGCTAGCCAGACGAGGAATGTTGTGTTGTTTAGCTCTACTCTCCACCGGAAGCTTATTTAAATCAGTCTAGATGAGGTAAGAAGTCGAAACCAAAATGCAGGAATAAGGTGCTTTGGACCCGTCTTGTCAAAAGTAACATGCCGGGAAATTAATATAGACTTTCCTGGTTTTTGGTTGGATCAAAGCATCTGTATCCTTTCTAGTTGTCACTATACTATCCAACGAGGGCTAGCTAGAGATGGATGGCCGTGTCAGGGGATTCGTGGGGCTCATTGTGATGTATATGTTTTATTCATGCTGTCCATTTATTTTGACATATCATTTTAGTGCATGAGCCCAAAAAGAAAGCAGATCCAGGCTTATGTATATCACACTACAGAAAGTAATTAGAATTGAAAGCTCGCCGTTGAAAACTTCTTGAAATCACAGAAATTTTGGATCGAGCTGAAATTTATGTTTTCCTTTCATACAAGTCTATGTGATCTTATAAATTGGTTGGATGGCAAATAAACATCACGGGCTCTTAAAAACGTTGTGCATGACAGTACTGCATGCATGTGAGAGGATGAATCACCACTGTTTTTTGTTGGGAAGATTAACATAGCAGTCCATTCTTCTTCCATGAAGTCGCCATTAACTGCTTTGTTGACTAAGTAAGGCTGTCCTTAAAGCTACCTGACGTGCTGGTGTGGTCCATAAGATAACACTATATTCTGAAATCTGCTCAGTAATGTTGGTTTCGATGCATTCTCAAATTGAATTGCAATTATCGATATCAAAATGTGGAAATGATCAAAATGCAATTTCCTTTTTCACCATTCTTGTCAAAATGGAATTATTGGAATTTGCTCCTATTTGAATTACAAGGAAAACCGTGTACTCTATTCCATTAATAATCCAGACTTATTCACATTTGTTGTGGCTTGAGGTGAACTTTGTCTAATGAGAAATACTATTTTCACTCACTTCTATATAAATAAGATTTTCACTTATTATCTAAATATACCACCTAGTTGGTAAGAACTGGGCTACCGTCTCTCTTGCATGAATCCAAAGCCATATGGGTGGAACTTCCATGAAAGCCAACCTATCAAGTGCAACCCTTCATTTTCAATCTAAAAACCAAGAGGTATGATCATCCAAAACTTACGTACTCATTTCATCAGAAAATCTCACTTTCAATTTGCGAATGATCTTTTTCTTTTCATTTACAAAGTTCTATCAGTCATTCCTTCATGCTTGTCGAATGCAAAACCATAGACCGGCTCATAATTTTTTGGAAGATATTTTCCTACAACCTGTCAACAGTTTCCGTTCCTTTGAGAGAGTGAATAAAGCCTTAAAAATAACAAGATCACACATTCTTCCTTTTGTCCTTAATATTATAGTTTTTGATTTCCTATTTCTTACTATTTTAGAGTAACTTCTATTTTACCTAATTATAAATCTATAATTTAATATTTTTATGTCTCAACGATGCAAGCTTTTTCTCTTCCCCAGCTCTGAGAATAGTTCACAGAAGATCAAAGTTACGTGGGCCCCACAATGATGTATTTATTATATCCACATCGTTGATCTATTTTTAGAGATCATTTTAGAGCATTACAAAAAAAAAAAAAAAAAAAAAAAAAAAAGAATCATATACAAAGCTCAAATGGACCACGCCAAAAATAGCAGCGATGATGATGATTTCCATCGTTAAAAAATTACTAGGGCCCACCATAACATTTATTTTCCATCCAATTTATTAATAAGGTCAAAAATACATGGATGAAGAGGAAAAACAAATTTCATATTGATCCGAAACTTCTGTGACCCCCAAAAGGGTTTCAATGGTAGAAATTCAATTCTCACTGCTTTTTGCAGTGTGGTCCAATTGATCTTTATATCTGTCTTATTTTTCGGCTCAAGCCTTAAAACGAACTCGCCAAATGGATGAACGGTTTGGATATAACACATACCACATGATGGGACCCACAAAACTTTCTAACTTATCTACACCATCTATATAGCTGGTGTGTACACCAGCCAAGCCGCTTCCCCAATCAGGTGGCTTTATATAGCTCCTTTACCATCTTTGCATCTTTCCCCTTTTATGTTTACGATAAGGGGATATCCTACACAGATGCTCCTTGACCAAGCTGCATTTGAGACGATGAGTCACCACCGTTTTTATTTGTGAAGACTAACATTGGAGACCAGACGATGAGTCACTACCGTTTTTATTTGTGAAGACTAACATTGGAGTCTCGTCTTTTTCCATGAAGTCGTCACCCCGTGACTGCTTTATATATTGACTAAGGGGTCCTTATTGCTACCTGATGTATACTGGTGTGGTCCATAAGATAACACTATATTCTGAAATATGGTTGATAATGTTGGTTCGTTGCTTTCTTAAATTCAATTGCAATTATTGATTTCAAAATGGAGATATTATTAAAATGCAATTTCTTTTTTCACCATCCTTTTAAAAATGAAATTATCAAAATATAATCTCTAATTTATTTGATTTGATGCTTCCTGCTATTTGAATGGTAAAGAAAACTATATACTTCATTAATAATTAAAATTTATTCACATTTATTATAGATTCGAAATAAATATTATTTAATGAGAAATGAGATTTTCATTAGGTTAGATAGAAATGACATTTTCACTTATTATCTAAATTTACCACCATGATAGTAAGAAATAGGGTTGTACACGAACTAAGTTAGCTCAATTAACTGGCTTAACTCAACTCGAAAAAGCTCGATTTAACTCAGTTCAAAATTGAGTTCGAGCCGAGTAAAGCTGATTTTTTGAGCTCGAAAAAATTTTGAACCGAGTTTGAGCTTGCCCGAGCTCGACTTGACTCAAATTGAACCCAACTCGATTCAAATCAGTTCAGTGATTTGGTTACTTTGATATTGATGTTGCTTGCCAAATGTTTGATGAAATGACTCAATGAAGTTTATATGACCGGTGGCAAGAAAGGTATGTATATGAAACAAATACCTTTTTTTTCTTCATTTTTATGTTGCTTATAAGGTATTTGATAAAATACCTGTAAAACCACTATTGTTGTTTTACATACAGTGAGATTTTGAAGGTACAGTCCATGTGTTTATGAAAATGTTGCACAAACGAACTCGGCTCGATCTTGACTCGAACTTGGCTCAAACTAGGGCTCCAGCCGCTAATTGAATCGAGCCGAGCTGGCCAATCAAACTCGAGGACCTAGCCGAGCCGAGTTCAAGCTATGCCCAGCTCGACTTGGTTCAACTCGTATACACTAGTAAGAACCAAGTCTATAGAGCAATGTGGGTGGAACCCACCCTATCTATCAATTAAACCACCTTGTTTGTAATCTAAAGCCAAGAGGCATGACTGCCATGGTTGAACCCACCCTATCTACCAATTAAACCACCTTGTTTGTAATCTAAAGCCAAAGAGGCATGACTGCCCAAAACTTAGGTACCCATGCCATCAGAAAAAGGTTGAGATGCAACACCCACCATTAATTTTGTTTGAGGCCTACTCAGTTGTTTGTATGCCATCCATCCCATTCAACTAAGGGGAGCCAATTAGTTGTTACCTACAGTGGGGCTCACATTGATTATGTATTGTATATCCACACTGTATATCTATTTTCCAATCCATTTTAGAATGTCATCTCAAAAATTAAGCAAATCCAAATCTCATGTGGACCACACCACAAGAAGCAGTGGTGATTGAATGCCCCACCATTAAAAACATTTTAGGGTCCATATAAAATTTTTGTAATGTTTATTTGCCATCCAACCTGTTGATAACGTCAACCAGACAAGGATGAAGGGAAAATACAAAGATCAGCCTGATCCAAAACATTCATGGACCACAAAAAGTTTTTAATGGTGATTCACCATTGTTTCCAAAAGTATGGTCCACCTGAAAATTGGATCTCCTTAAGTTTTGGGATTGCACCCTAAAATGAGATGGAAAAATAGATGAACAAACATAGCTATATAAACAACAAATACATCATGGTGGGCCTTACATGGTCAGGGTAATACTTCAAAAACACACATAATCCACTCCTAGCAGCCATGCCATGTGAATTTAGAGGTCTTAGTAATAATATTTTATAGTGGCTTATTTAAGGTTTGAATCAGCCAGATTTTTTTTTTATTGGGTAAAAGCTAAATAAGTAGCGGGGAATTTATATATAAGATAGTCAAAAGTTTTTATTTTTATTTTTAATTATTAATTTATTGGTGATTAGTATTAGAAAATATAATTATATAATTATCCATGTCATTGAATGATTTTGTGCATTCAAACACTTGCTTAGACAAGATAAACCAGCCGGACGCAGATTGGCTACTAACAGGTTGAGTAGCCATACTGCTACTGAAGTGATGTCCCCAAGTTCAATGAAGCCCACCATAATATATGTGTTGTATCCACGCCATCTATTCATTTTGAAGAGATCAATTTAAGAAATGAGACAAAGAATGAGTTAGATCTAGAACAGTAGTAGACCCCACCACAGAAAACAGTGGGGAGAGTGAGGCCCACCATTGAAACTTTCCTAAGGTCTACCATGATGTTTATTTGAGATCCAACTTGTTCATAAGTTATCACAAACATGAAAGAAAGGAAAACAAAAATATCAGCTTCATTGAAAATTTTTCTTGGCCCTTAGAAGTTTTTAATGGTGAGTGCCACTCTCCCCACCATTTTCCGTGGTGGGGTCCCCTGGAGCTTTGGATATGAATCATTCTTTGGATCGTGTCCTAGTATGATCTCTCCAAATGGATGGACAGCGTGGATATAACACATACATCATGGTGGGGCCCACAGAACTTGATGATGTCACTTCCATAGCTCAGTCCAACTACTCAACCTGTCAGTAGTGAGACTCCCTACTGAAGTGATGTCACCAACTTCTGTGCGCCCACCATGATGTATGTTTTGTATCCACACTGTCCATCCATTTGGAGAGATCATATTAGGTCATCATCCAAAGAATGAGTTAGATCCAATGTAACGTCCTGGATTTTCGCTATTTCGAATTCCCAAAAACCCTTAAAAATCTTTGATATAACTAACCTACATTGTGTTTTCCCTTCTTTCATACCTGCTTTAACACATGAATAAGCTGGATCTCAAATAAACATCATGGTAGACCTACAGAAGGTGTCAACGGTGGGTGTCACTCTCTCCACCATTTTCTGTGGTGGGATCCACTCCACCTTGGATCTGCCTTATCCTTTGTATAATGCTCTAAAATGATCTCTCAAAATGCATGGAGAGTATGGATACAAAACATACATCATGGGGTGCGGATTGGCTACTGACAAGTTGAGTAGCGAACTCACTTCTGAAGTGATGTCACCAAGTTCTGTGGGCCCCAGCATGATGTATGTTTTGTATTCATGTCATCCATCCATCTGGAGATCATTTTAGGGTAAGATCTAAAGAATGAGTCACATCCAAAACTCTAGTGAACCCCATTACAGAAAACAGTGGGGAGAGTGACACCACCATTAAAAACTTCAAAAGGCTACAAAAGTTTTCGATCAAGCTGATATTCACGTTTTCCCTTCTTTAATGTCTTTTTAAACTTTTGAATAGGATCGATTTCAAAAAAACATCATGGTTGGCCTTAGGTAGGTTTCACATGTGGTCATCAATATTCCTGCCGTTTTCTGTGGTCGGTCCGCTAAAGCTTTGGATTTGCCTCGTTCTCTGAATCATGCATTAAAATAATATAATATTTGCAAATAAATGGATGTTGTGGATACAACACATACATCATAGTGCGTCCACAGAACTTGGTGACGATTACTTCAGTAGCTATCTTGCTACTCAACCAGTCAGTATCTAATCCCTGTCCTACATCATGGTGGGCACGGATTGGCTAGTAACGGGTTCTACTGAAGTGACGTTACCAAGTTATGTGGGCTCCACCATGTTGTATGTTTTGTATCGACGTCATCCATTCACTTGGAGAGATCGTTATAGGGTAATATCCAAAGAATGAGTCACATATAATGCTTCAGTGGATCTCACCACAGAAAATAGTAGCGAGTCTCCCTACTCAACCTGTCAGTACCTAATCCGAATCCAATTCCCATCATGGCGGGGCTTACAAGGAAACATATTGGCTACTCCCCCCACACCATCCCGCTGCTGGTGGTCGGTGCTGTGTGGGCCCCACCATGATGTATATGTTTTATCCATTCCATTCATCCATTTTTAAAGATCATTTTAGGGATTTTTCTGAAAACTGAGAGGGATATAAATCTCAAGTGGACCACACCACAGGAAAACAATAGTGATTGGATATCCAACGTTTAAATCCTCCTAAGGCCCATTGTACTGTTTATTTGACATCCAATCTGTTGATTATGTCATAAAGACCCAGATGAAGGGGAAAATAAAGATCAACTTGTTTCAATACTTTTATGGCCTCTAAAAAGTTTTTAACGGCCGACGATCATTCAACACTGTTTCCTGTAATGTAGTCCACTTAATATTGGGATTTACCTCATTCTTTTTATAATACCATGAAATGTTCTAGAAAAATAGATGGACAGAATGGATGAAACACATACGTCATGGTGGGGACCACATAGCACCGACCATCAGCCATTGGCCGGTGGGAGGGGGAGTAGCCAATCCGTTTCCGGCTTACAAAGGTTGGTGGCGGGCGTCCGAGCTTTTTCTAATGTCATTGGTAGTTGAAAATGACTCGCTCTCACGCGGTTTCTAGCCAATGTCTATTTCATGCATGCTTTTTCTCGATCTCATTGGAAGTTGAAAACGATTTGCTCTTACGCGTTTTCCAGCCATCGGTTTCGGGACCATCTTGGATACTTCCAACCCATACGGCCGCCCAACAACTAGGATCCGTACACGTGGCACATGGACTACTCCAGTAAGTTTGGCTAAGGTTTTTTTTTTTTCTTTTTTCATCTATTTGTTTTGTAGATTGTGGCCTACCTGATGACCTTATGGACATCTTGGATCACGTACACACATCACATGTTGACACATGAGTGGACCTATACACACGTGTGGAGTCCCATTAGGAATGCAGTTTTTCCATCAATCTTTCTGATTGAAGATTGAAGTTATTAGAGAGTTGACTGACCTCAAGTTTTGGCCAGATGATCTATACATTAAGCCCCCACTCGATAGACGGTTCTGATGTCCTATATATATATATATATATATATATATATATATGCACATGCGTCTGTTATACAGTGAGCTCCTCGTATTGAGTCGTTTGCTGAATGTTGGAGTGAAGATGGAAGCTATGCATATGAGGAAGGAGAGAGAGAGGCCCAATCCGGGCAGCATAGAGGTGGGCCCCACAGAGAAAGAATGACTACTGTTTCAGGTGGACTGTGGTCCACCTGAAATTTTTGGGACATGCCTTAAAATAATCTGACAAAAAGGATGACAGAGAGGATATAAAATGCATTACAGCGGGCCTTAAGAATTTTTTAATGGTAAACGTTCAATTACCGCTTTTTTCCCATGGCGTGGTTCGCCTTAGATTTGGATCAACCTCATTTTTGGGTCGTAACCTAGAACAATGATCTAAAATGGATGGATGGCATGGATAAACGTATATATCATTGTGGGGCCAAAGAGTACCGTCCAGTAGCGATCATGAAGTGTCAGTACGCAATCCCGATTATGGAGATGCATAAAACGGACGCGGATTTATGTGTCCCAGATCAGATGTATCGTAAACAAAAATTACATTCATCCGATCATAAAACGATGAGGTTGGTGAACATTTTAATTGAACGGCTGATATGAAAATCTCCCTCTTTCCTCCATTTAAGCCATTCCGTTTGAATTTATGAATACCACGCGTACTATTTCCGTCGGGAACGGATTGGCTGCTCCCCCGGCCACCGGCCCCGTGGCTGATGGTCGGTACTTTGTGAGCCCCACCATGACGTATATGCTTCATCCATTCCGTTCATTCATTTTACATATCATTTTAGGGCTCGATGTATAAAATGATAAGAATGTAAATCTCAGGTGGACCACACCATACGAAAACAATAGTAACTGGATATCCGCCATTGAAATCCTCCTAAGGCCTACTGTACTGTTTATTTGACATCCAATATGTTGATTAAGTCATACATACCCAGATGAAGGGAAAAACAAAGATCAGCTTGATCCAAAACTTTTATGCCGCCCAAAAAGTTTTTAATGGTCGAAATTCATTCAACACTATTTCTGTAATGTGGTCCGCTTAAGATTGGGATGTACCTAATTTTTTTCTCTCATGCAATAAAATGATCTATAAAAATAGATAAACAGAATGGATGAGACACATACATCATGGTGGAACTCACAGAGCACCGACCACCAGCCATTGACAGGTGGCAGGGTGAGTAGCCAATAGAGGTGGGCATCAAGCTGATTCGAGTTGAGGTGGGCCAAGCTTGGCTTGGCTTGTCCATGTTGTACTCGAGTTCGAGCTCAAGCTCGAGCTTGAGCTTGGCCTCGAACTCAACATTGAAGCTTGGCTTGTTTGTTAAAGCTGTTGAGTCGAGTTCGAGTCGAGCTAGTGGTTCGAGTTGAGTTGAGTTTACCTTGAGTCGAGTTGAGTTTACCTCGAGTCGAGCTCGAGCTTGTTGGGTGAGAGAGTAATGGATTATGTTCTTGATCCTCCTCCATTGATAAAAAATTCAAAAATCTTAGGAAAATCAAAGTAAAACCCGATGAAAAAATCAAACAAAGCTTCGAATCGGATGAGGAAACCTGTAAGAACCGATATATTCTTGATCTTCTTCCACCAGTAGAAATCCAAGTACTAAAAAAGAAACAGAGCAGAACACAGATCAGAAATCCAAGTGAAGAACTCTAGCTAATCAGATCATTGGATTTCCTTGAAGCTCTAATAAATCTGAGAAGAACCCATCTCGAATTTCTTGGATTTCTCGCCCAATAAGTAAATCTCAAGAAATTGAAATCATAATATTGTGGAGCTGAAATGAAAACTGGTGGTGGTGGTCGAGTGGGCATGCGGCTGATAGCGAGTACAGAAAGAGAAGAAAGGGAAAAGGAAAGGAAAAGGGGGTGCGTGTGGTCGGGTAGAGACTGTAAGGTTTATTTTCTTCTTCTTCTTTTTTTTTTATATAAAAGAAGTTAAAACTCAAAACTTATATTAATATAATATATCTATATATATATATATTATATTTAATATATTTATTAATCAAGTCCAGTCGAGCTCGAGTTTGACCTTCGAGTCGACTCGAGTTGAAATGCCTCCTATTGAACTCGGCTTGAATCGGCCATTCAAGCTGAGTCAACCTAAGCTAACTCGAGCCGAGTCGATCGAGTTTTACGAGCTAGCTTAACTCGTGTACAGCCCTAGTAGCCGGTCTGTTTCCATTTCGGCATATGCGCCTGCCAATAAAGCGGACGCCGATTTCCTGCTATAGCCTTTTCGTAGGAAGATACCTCGTTCCAACACTTGTAAGATTAAATGCCATGTACAGAAGTAATAATTATTTTCCCATGCATTTACGATATACCTGGTTTGGTTGCTTACTTTTTGACACAACTATCGAGAATATTACAAAATATTTGTGGGTCCCCCTATAATGCATTTCGCTTCTCCGCACTGTTTATCCATTATTTCAGTTGAGTTCATAGCATGAGTAAGAAGTTGAGGCATATCAAAAGAAATCGAATACTTATTATTAAAAACTTTGCAGGGCCACTTTTTCTTTTGGCGTGGGCCACTTATATGTTGGATCTAGTTCATTTTTAGTCTTATGCTCTAAAATATTGTAATAAAACTGATAGATGGAATGGATATATCATATGCAGTACCTTACGGTTCAAAAATTAAAATTATTTCTTTTGAACCCATTCATAGGCACAAATTCCTATGAATTTTCAAACAGGATGAAATCCTAATAATTACTATTTACAGGGTATTTCCAGTTCTTTTGAAAAAACAAACAGGCTAGGTTGGGTTTGGGCGCGTAAGTTACGTGGATTATATGCGATGGAGTTACGAACATCTCATGCATGTATGACGCGCAGGGTATTGTGCGCGGATTGTGGTGTAAATTTGTATTCCATGCGCCACTAGGCCCTGTTTGGGTTTCGTGGGAACCATACCATGGGATTTCAAAAAAGCTTTTGTTTGAATACCCAGTCGGATTCTACTGCATATGGGATTCGGACGCCTCTCCAACTTACTTTACGGCTGATTTGTGGGACCAACAGTAAGATTTGTGTTCAATCAGCACCATTCATCCATTTTAGTAGATACATATATGTGTTCAATCAAAACTTGTAACACACCCAAAAGATCAAGTGGACCACACCACAGGATACAGTATCAATTAAACTCTGTGTGGAGTACGTTTTCTGGGGTACCCACATTTTTTATCAATCTGGTATTAGTTTTTTACCGTTCATCTACGTCTTCGAGAACTTGTGAAACGTTGGATGACAAATCTAATGCGTAGGTCCTGTCCTACGAAGAGTTCAATGGTGGGAATCATTATTCCCATTTTCTCTGGTACGGTCTGGTAGAGATTTCGAAATCCTACCAAGTCCATTCTCAATTCATTCAATCCGTCTTACCACGTGGAGAGACGGTGGCGTTCCAAACACGCTCTCGTTAGACATCATAGATCGACGAATCCCATCCACCGTATCACGTAACTCACGCGCCCAAACACAGCAGTCTGCCAGTTGAGGTATAGATCTGAGTGTAGAAAATGTTAAGATATGAAAATCTGTGACTATGGTTCCTTCGGCAGAATCTGCTTTCAATGCATTAAATGGTCGATATTGAAGAATCACGTGGCATTGACCGCTTATGTCTCTCATGCAGATTCTAAGTATCACGCGCATGTGAATGATCAAGATCAAAACATAGGCAAGGATCAACGATCGCCGAAGATCCGTTTATCGTGTGGTCTGGATCATCTGATCAAGAGCCTGCAAATGGATCGTGATGAAATAATAAGAGGGCCCACATGCATCAACTAATGATCCGTTGATCCGACGGTTGAGAACAACCAAACAAAGTAAACTTGAGATACGGGAAAACTAAAGGTCCACCATCACACGGTCCGAATCTATGATTGGATCATCCATACATATAGTAACGATGCTCAAGCCAACCAAAGTCAATCAACTGCAAATGATGCCATGAGAGTCCTCCGAGATCGCCTACTAGTTTCAAGGGAAGTATACGATCATTGGGCAGCGTATGATGCTTATATTGGGACGCGGATTTCCTGCGAACACAGGTGGGGCCCACTGTGATGTTTATGAGAAATCCACCCTGTTCATCCGTTTTGTGAGTTAATTTTAGGATATGAGGATAAAAATGAACCGGATCCAATGTTTAAGTGGGCCGATGACATGAGAATTGAACGTCCACAGTTGAAATATTCGTGGGGCCACATAAGTTTTTAATCATGCTGATATTTGTGTTTTCAGTTAATCCCAGTAGAAATGAGGTTATGTACGGTATAGATGGCATGTAAACATCACTGTAGACCCAGGGAGGTTTCAACGGTAGGAATTTTCCTAACCACCTTCTCCCATAGTACGGCCCACTTGAGTCTTGAATTCTGCTCGCTTATAATTTCATACCCGAAAACGAGCTCACGAAACGGATGGACAGAGTGGATTCCTCGGAAACGGATTGGCTACCAGGTGGTCATTGCTATGTGGGCCCATCATGATGTATGTGTTTCATCCATGCCGTTCATCTATTTTTGTAGATCATTTTATAGCATGAGACCAAAAATGAGATATATCCCAGTCTCAAGTGGACCACATTACAAGAAACAGTGTTGAATGAACATTGACCATTAAAAACTTTTTGGGGGCCATACAAGTTTTGGATCGATCTGATCTTTGTTTTTTCCCTTCATCCGAGTTTGTATGACCTAATCAACAGATTGGATGTCAGCTCGACTCAGCTCGAACTCGGTTCGAAATTTTTTCAAGCTCAAACTCAGCTCGAGCTCAATTTCAACCCCAGTTGAATCGTTCGTTTTCGAGTCGAGTCGAGTCAAGCAAGCTGACTGAGCTAACTGGGTTCATGTACAGCCCTAACCATGGTTATGACTTAGATGGGCAGATACGTGCCTGGCTACCATTTGAACCGCAAGTACGCATGCACGGTCTGATGGCATATAAAAATCACGGCAGGCCCCAATGTCATCAACGACTCCAATGTCTTCTCTGTCACTTTCTCTTCATTTCGACTCCCAAACCCAATGTCTTCTTCGTCACTTTCTCATCATTTTGACTCCCAAACCCAATGTCTTCTCCGTCACTCTCTCAGGGCGTGTTTGGACGGGCAATGGATATCGTCTTACGATGATATATGGCGGTTATCCCGACTCTTCCCATCCCACCAGTTGTTTGGTTAGTCCATGTACGGGCAATGGTGCCGCCCTCGTAAATGGTGTGTTGGATTTCGATCGGATTCGGCGAATCCATCCCCCTCTTTTCTCAATCCCACCAAATCCCATGGGATTCGCGATGAGATTGAAGAGTCTGCTTCAGACGACGGGCGCAGGCGACTCGGAAGGCTGATGGAAGAGGCGCGGCACTGCAACCGAACCAATGGTGCTCGTCCATATAAGGTTCATGGCCGATGAGGATAGGCAGAGGAGAAGCTTTAGGGTTTTGTCGTCCGACTCCCTCATCAGCGTTGAGGTGAGTTTTTTTCGATCATCTTCAACACTCACGTTATACAACCACGGTCGGACTACTTCGACCAACGGCATTACCAGCCACGGTGTACCCTGTCCCTGTTGCAAAAAGTGAGGTGAATCTTCTTCCCTGTCTTCATAACGCCACGAGTTCACGGTCATCGATTGCAGGTAGGTACCCGAACCCAAACGAAAATAATGGTGATTTCCCTAGTGGTGTGGTGTAAGGTGTTGCAATCCTCTGCTTCAATGTCTGTTTGAGTGTTTCTTCATTTCATGTACTGTGTATGAGATCTTCTTGTGCTTTCTTATGAGGGAAAGAGAAATGCACATGATTTGATGTTTGTTGTTGTTGTTGTTGTCCTAGATCCTGATGGAGTTGGGGGTTTTTTCTCCCCTCTTCTTTAAAATCTTTAAGATCATTGTAATAACAATTCATGGAACATGGAACTAATAGCTATAGAGAAATCACTGTCTGCATCGGGTGTGTGTGTGTGTGTTTTCCTTCTTTTATTTTTTCCATAATGGGTTGTTTGGGGAGTGTTTTTTCTTGGATTAAAATAGGTCCGCTCTATTTTTGGTTGATGGGTTTTGCATTTTTTAATTTCTTGGATCTTGAATGGATTTGGGTACTTGATTGTGAGGAGAAAAATATCATTTCCGATGATTAAGAACAACACTCGAAGAAAAACCAGTTTCTACATTGTGTCTGTGTTTTTTTCTTTTCTTTTCTTTTCTTTTTTTCCGCTTTAAAAATAATAATAATAATGTGTTGTTTGGGAGTGGTTTTTTCTTTGATTGAAATGGGAGAAATCTGTTTTTGGTTGATGGTTTTTAGTTTTTTGTTGGATCTTGCATGGATTTGGGGACTTGTTTCTTTCTTTTGTAGTGAAAGACCATTCCAAGGAGAAAAAGATCATTAAAAGGACTAAGAACTACAACTGAAGAAAATCCTGCTATCTGCATTGTGTGTGCCTCTGTGTGTGTGTTTGTTTCTCTTTTTCTTTTTTTTTTTAAAATATAAAAACAATAGGTTGTTTGCTTCGATGGAAATAGATAGGATATGGTGAGATATGCTTCATGCCCAAAACATTATCAGGAAGGAATTGCCGATAGTTGGTGGTGAGGAATGAATCGATACCAAATACATTTCAATACAACGGGCACAAAAAATGATCAGGAAGGAATTACCGTCCTATGTAGCTTTGGATGGTTCTCGGTGAGGGTTTGATGAAGCAGTGGTAGAGTGAAATCTTTGTTAAACATATGAAGATAACCTGAAAAATCATATTCACCCATTGTAACAATGTTAGTGGTGGTGGAGTTGAACCTGAATTGGCTGGAGTAGTTCATTGAGCTGATCTAGCCTAAAAAACTGGGAAGGAAAGCCGCTAATTTGTTTAGTAGCGTTGGAATTTAAACTCCAAAATTACTCCATGATGTCTGATTCTACCACACAAAGAGCTGTCTCCATAATGTTCCAATTAAATCATTACTTCTTTACCTGAGTCGAGATTTCTGTGGAGCAAAGTGGACGTACATAATAGTTCACTGCACGTCTTACCCTCAGCAAGGGCTACCATGATTGACATGTGCATTGGGCTTGAATTATATGTACTATTGACTGAATATCTGGCAATTCACTTCCTTTGATGTGTGTTGCATATTCAACCAGTTTATTAGTTTTGCCAACTTATGACAAGAGTACATTAGAAGGAAAAGGGAAAAAATAAAAAACCAAAATTGACAACTCCTCATTGCTGAACGCCAATCAAAACTCATAAATTCTTTGCTGGATTGTTGTTGAGAGTCGAGACTTCATCTTTACTACAAAAGAAAATAAGTGGTTGTTTCTCACCTTTCTAAAAAAAAAGAAAAAAATAGTTGTTTCTCACTTTTAATTTTGTTGATTTTGGTATTAAAAAGAAATTTATTTGGGTGTTGCTATTCTTAATCGAACAGTGAAGAAGATAGATGTAATCACCCACTTCAATCCACGTTCGGGTTAGATGTATCTTTGATTTCTCACGGGCTGTGAGAAAGTTTTAATTCGAGTGGTGGTTTAGATAATACCCATTTAATTCAACAGATCATACGTATTGGTGGAAATTAATTAGTTTAGACATGACCCGTTTGTTCGTGTTATTGAGAAATGACCTTTTCATGCTAAAAAACTCAAGGAAACTCATAAGTTTTCATGGATATGATGTCTGAATGTTATCAGTATGGTTGTAAGTGAGGTTGTTGTTCTTTTTAATGTTTTAATCTCTATTTCTTATTTGGGTTTTCTTGTTTTTGAGACATTGCGAGTAGAATCAAGTGGAGCTCGAGTTTCATCGAGTTTTCTTTTTCGAAGTTTTAGGATTGAACAAGTCTTGACTGAATTGTGACGAAAATGATATTTTCATTGTCCATCAAATCACAACTACATGCCGGCTTAATTTGCATCTACAAGGCAGTTGGGCATTGGTTGGATGGTTTGGGACAAAAATGGGGATGTCGATTTGGTTTTCTCAGTTTCAGTAGGCAAAGGAGATCACATCAAACTGTTAGCTATTTGTATGGGTATTAAGCTGGTGAGGGAAGCTTTCATGGATCACATGGGCTTCCATGTCGTACATGACCTCTTAAGAGAATATCTATTGTAAATGAGATTTAAGGCTGCGGCCTCCGCTAGGCAAACTTTTTTTAGAGTGGTTTTTAATAATTAACAGCTATCCATTACCTTCTTGTGCAATTGGTCTTTATTTTATTTTCTAATTTCTTATAATACCGTTTGTGTTCTGTCAAAAAAGAAGAAGAATCGGATCACTACGTTGTTCTAGCTGAAGACCCCATTTGTTATCATAGCTGGATGCATTTCTTCATCTTTTTTAGTTGCTCATGGGAGGGCATTTTTTTTTAATTTAGTGTAAGTTTGTTTGAGTGGTAGAGAAGAGAACAATAGATATTTCGTTTTGCAATTTTTTCTTATTCTCATTTGTTGTTGTCGTGCTTTGCTTCTCTCATCATATATGAGTAGTGTGTTTGAGGTTCTAAGTAAATACATCTTGCATTTGCAATCTGCAAAAAGAAGAAAAAAGAAAAAGCATTTTATTTTGTTTTCTTCATCTTGTGTTCTGCTCCTGTAATCTTTTTTAGAAAAGTGGAAGATTGCAGAATTCATTTCTGGGTTTTGATTATTGAAGTGGGTTTATGAGATTTTTGCTTTTCCTAAGAGCTTATAGTATTTTCCCTTTACAGATATTACTGTTTTTTTGTTGGATTTTTAGAAGGAGAGTTGGTTGAGCTTGAAATAGAAACCCAAAAATATAGCTTGTTTGATTCCTCTTTTTGTGAAAAACAGTATCATGGATTGCTTGTAATTCTAAAAAATCACTTTTATTAGGCAATTGCAATTTGCAACCATCCATCTATGGCTTGGAAAGAAGATAGCTACAAAAAATAAGGCCACCTAGAGGATGGATTGGATCATCCAATCAGTGTGATTTTGCATACGGTCCATGAAATGTGTTCTAGACTTAATGGACAATCCAGGTTGATCAGTTGGAGTGCCCAAGTTAACCAATGCAACTAGGAGCAGCACTAGAACAACTTAAGAGTTACCTCGGGTTTTCCTTGCACATTAATGCTACTCCATTTTCTTGGTCATTGATTGGATTATCACATGCATCTAATGCTACTCCAACTCTAATAAAATGACAAGCTAGATTGCATTTTGTATTATACTTGCCAAACACCCTACAAGACCAAATTACATTTTGTATTATACCTATCAAACAAAATAGAAGACTATATTGCAATTTGGACATGCGCGGACCAAATAAACAAATTTAGGTTGGTGGACAACTCCTTTCCTAATTTCATTGGGAAGGTCCTGACTTCCAATTCTTTTGAATCCACCCCAGGATAGCGTGGAATAATGGATATTTCGCACCTAGTGTAAACCAGATGAAAGGCGACAGTCATCGATATCTCCATTTACAGGATGGTGCTTAGAAGGGAGAGTCCTATGATGTGATGGAATTGCAAATATACGAAAATTTATTTTAGTTGCAAGTAACGGTATCAAATAACAATGCACATAGAAATAGAGTAGGAGTTGTGAAGATATTTATTAAACCATCGACGCTGTACATCTAGGTGTAGGTGACCCGGACAAATGGATAGCAAAGAGGAGGAGGATGAACGTAGGGTCATGGTCGTTCAAGCGGTGGCAGCTTGTGTGGCGGCGGTTGGAGAATACTGTCGAGCTTACATGTTTAAACAACCGGAACGTTATGGGGATGATGAGCAGGCAAGGTTCATCAACTTGATTATACGGGCCACTGATCGGGACTGTGTTACCCAACTCAAGATGAGTCGATAAGCATTTTTCTTGCTATGTTCTAAACTCCGCGAGAAGACACTTCTTCGTGATAGTCGAAATGTCCGTTTTGAAGAACAAGTCATTATTTTCCTTCACACGGTGGGTCATAACGTTCGCAATCGTGTCATAGGGCATCGTTTCATTCGCTCGGGTGAAACGGTCAGCCGGCATTTTCATTGCGTTCTTGATGCGGTAGTATCGTTGTACCCTGTTTACGTGAAACAGGCCGGACAAGAGCCACCCACCGACCTCCAAACAAATCAAAATTGGGCTTCATATTTTCAAGTATAAGTATTTTCGAAGGTCTCTTATCTACTGTATTGTTCATTTTCGTCCATCAATTCACAACTACACGCCCGTTTAATTTACATGTAACACATCATAGCACTATGTTGGTGCAATTGACGGTGCACATATTCCAGCACCCGATCATGCTAGCTTCCGTAACCGGAAAGGGATTTTGTCCCAAAATGTTCTTGTAGCTTGCTCATTTGATATGAAGATATTGTATCTGCTAGCCGGCTGGGAAGGTTCTTCATCAGACGCAAGGGTACTACACAATGTGTTGACTCGAACCGATGATCCTTTGACAGTCCCAAATGGTAGATCACTATAGTCGTTGCACTGGAATACATATTGATAATTAATGGTTCAATTTGATATGCTTAATGTAACATTAGTTTTAATGTGTAGAAAAATATTATGTTGTCGACGCTGGATATGCCCATTCGCCAGGATTTATGTCTCCTTACCGCGGTATTCGATACCATTTGCAAGAGTATCGAACTGGCAAAACACCGTCAAACATGAGGGAGTTGTTTAATTATCGTCATGCCCAGTTACGGAATGCAATTGAACGTTGTTTTGGCTTAGTGAAGGGTAGATTTTTGATACTGAAGACGGCGATCCAGTATCCATTTGAAACACAAGTGAAAGTTGTCATTGCTTGCTTTGTCTTACATAATTTCATTCGATCTGATATTGAGTGCGGTGAAGATCTACAGGTTGCTAGTATATCGGTAGGCGAGGTGGAGGGTAACCCTACACCCACCGAGGTCTCCACGCATGACGAGCAACAATGTTTATTTCGATCGAATCAAATGGAGAAAGAAGCGTGGATTAGGGCGCGAGATGCCATCGCAGAGCGAATGTGGGTAGATGAGCAATGTAATAGTAGGACAAGATATCACAGTATATAACTGTTATATTGTAATTTACATTTTGCAAGTTCTATCTTTACGTATGAAGTACATTAGACCAAATGTGTTGTAACTAAATGGAGCGGGCAAGGATTATTCTTGTCCTGTTAATCAACCGTATAATTTGCCTAAAGCACTCTGACATTCTTTACGCATTGAACTTGGGTGGTTTGATTATTTGAATAATAGGGCACATAATAGTTTATTTTCTGTGTAGGTGTAATGTTAGACAATCGTCTATCTGATACATCCACACTGATATAGTCGCCCGTTCGGTACCCTGCTTTACCTACGCGATATTCACCACGAGAAAAGACAGTCAAATCCCTTGCAGAACCCCTCTTCCGGGTAGCAAAGATTAAGTGGAGCTCTCCAATGGATGAGGTTCTATGTAACACGTTGTTGGAACAAATCGCACAGGGAAGGAAAGCCGACAACGGCTTCAAACGAGAAGCATTTCAAGTTGTGGCCGAGCAAGTGACAAGACAAACAGGGGTGCCTGTCACCTGGCAGAACGTAAAAAATAGACTCAGATATCACAAAAGAGAATACAATGATGTCAGGGACATGCTTGCAGCTAGTGGATTTGGCTGGGACAATGAGCGTATGGTGGTCACTACACTAGATGAAGTATGTGAAGAGTATCTCAAGGTACTATTAAATGTAGTTGTTTTATATCTGTCTATCGCATGTATTAGCTTTCAACCCAAACCTCTGATTATATAAATCTGACTACATGGAAATAATGCTAATTGTTTTGTTTCTGTAGTCACACCCACGCGCTGAGAGACTATGGGGCAAGAGGATCGAGAGAATGGATGACCTAAGGGTTATCATCGGCTCCGATCAAGCAATCGGATGTTATGTAAAGGGATCAAGGACAATGGCTGCATCGTCATCTAGGATTAATCGAGATCTGAACGAGACTTAGATGGAGTTAGATGACGATCTTGACGATCATGTTGACCTCTCCGAGGATACGTTAGGGGATTCTACAAGGACCATGTGCGGTCAATTTTCCTCGGACACACCGAGCATGCAAAATTGATGTTATCGCGGCACTCCCACTCACACATCTGATACAGATCATGGCCGCAGTGGGAGTGAAAGTAGTACCAAGAAACAATGGTGCCCACCTAGACCCTGTGATGTACTTGGTGTTTCTCTGAGGTCTGTTGCAGACACTATGCACGACTTTGGGCTCGGAAAGGAGGTCAACCAAACTAGCAAAGTTCTGGATGTCCTCGAAGAGGTGCAGGGCCTAACCAACTTTGAGTTCATTGAGCTCTTAAGCAGGGACAAGAAGATGACATCTTTCTTTTTCAGCCTACGCCCTAAGCGTTGGGTGGATTGGTTAAAACAAACCCTCCGAGATAAGTTTGGTGATGGTGCTAGTGGTTCCATTTGATGGGTTTTGTCCCCATGATGATACAATTTATGCTTCTGGAATTGTAATAACTAATATTTTTTTTCCTTTTTTTTTGACATGGTTGTGTGGATTGCTTTTTTTTTTTTTCTGGTTGGTTTGATCTTGGTAGGTTTACATTATGTGGATGACATTAAACTGCTGACAATCAATAATTATAATGTTTTCATATGATCATATCAAGTAGACATTCATGATATTAGCCAAATCTTAAATTCACAAATTTGAAATATGTAAGCTCTAATACAGGTCTTCGACAAAGGATCAAGGTACGTGTTAATATTCCTTTAAATACAATGCAATAGCCCCACCGAGGCAAGTGTAAATAATAAATTCATCTCACTTCCCTTTCTTCAATAGTAGATACAGACATTTGTATCTACTAATATCTTATTCTTATGCTATCTTCATTTCACATTGCGATCTCCTAAAATGATTGAGTGTTATTTGTTTTTACAAATGAAGAAGGAAAAATATTATGTTGTTCTAGTTGGTCGTCATGCAGGGATTTATCTATCCTGGGAAGAAGCTCGATTGGAAGTAGAAGGATTCAGCGGCAGTAGGTTCCGTGCCTTCAAAAACTAGAGAGAAGCTGCAGCTTATTGGGAGAGTTATCTTTCTTGCACCATTGCTCAGGCAAGTATAGTATCGCCGCACATCGAGGCACCTGCATCCCAGTATAGTAATAGGCTCGCCTCCCGGAGGACGTCATGGTCGTCATCCCAACAGACGACCTGAACAGTGGTTTCTCGAGCGACTTCAAGGGATGATGCCGACGTGTCAAGGGGCGAAACGTTAGCTGCATTGCTAACAGGTGTTGTAGTTGTGTTTTTTATTTTGTATATTGTCATCAAACTTTAGTCAATTGATTTTCCTAGTAAACAATTTCAATACTAATTAAGCATACCATGATACTATGTTACATGGAATGCAATTCCTGCTTTACCACATTTATTTGATATACTTATCTTAATTGATGCAGTTATCATTAAAGTGAATTGAATGGTAGTAATATGTCACCATGAAATAGATGGCGAGCAAAGTTAGCAAGTCCAGACCGACACCATGGAGCCTAGTTTTGGATAGCATGGAAATGGGCCCCACCCATCCTATAGTATAGCATGCTCGAACAAGCATGAGTTTTGGATATGAGTGGATTTTTTATTCATCTTCCCCTTCATCGTGAAGAGTCAGACCAGTGATCCAGATATGATAAAAGTGACAACATGGTAGCCCCACAGAAACATAAATGATTGGTGTTTCATCCTCAATGTTCCCTGTGGTGGGGCTCATATGGGTTATGCATCTGAATGATTCTTAGCCCCAAGGCCCGATTGAGGAGTATGTTTGATTGATAGAGTTGTGGATTTTGAAAGAGTTGATTAGACGTTTAAATCTCTTTATTTTGAACAAGAGATTCGTTATGCCCACGTGCTTGTTCAATAAACCTCATGTATGCACTACACATGGACCGGCATGGCATGATAAGTCTCTGGCCAAAATCTGCAAAGCAAATCTATGTCATCGAAACACATTGTTGAAGGTTTCTAACTCATTCCCTAGTTTCCAATATTGTGGCATACATGCATACTGGACCAGATTCTATTTTTTGGAAAACATGTAGAAGGTAGGACCATCCTTATGGACGGAGTAGAACTCCCGACGCCATCTCTCTTGTTTGGTCTCATTTTAGAAACAAAAAGAAAAAAACAAAGAAAAAGATCGAAGAAAAAAAGCTATACAATGCTATACCCCCACACCTCATCTGAGTTCCTGTGACCGTTCACCATCATTTAAAAAATGGCAATGCCTCTTCCACCGTACACTATCATAGTTGTACGGAAATCCGGACCGCCTAATTCTCCACCCAATGGATGGATCACAACTTCACAAAATCACCAAAGCACCACTACATAATAGTTTAGCTCCAACCATCCAATTTTTAACTATAATCTGGATGGTTAGGATTGCTTAACAAGTGCATTTTTCGACATATGCTCCATTAACAATGTGCCCCACGACCTGGACGGTCTGGATGTCCATACAAGAATTAACTTGGACAACTCAGTGTCACTCTTAGATGGTGATAAACTATCATAGGAGTCTAACCAGATTCAAAGAAACTAAGGGCCTGTTTGGCCAGGCAGATCCCACGGTATTCGGAGGGATGGGATCGGCAATATCCTGGGATGGGCACGACAAGCCAATCAGATCCGGTGAACTTGTCCTGGGATACGAGCAATCCCATGGATCTTAAGACAATCCACTGACATCACCATCATTACCTTAAAATTGATCCTATCCCTTGGTTGGATGGATTGGAAGGTAAAATCCCGGGATATGCAGGGCGTGCCAAATAGACCCAGTGAACTTGTCTCGGGATATAAGCAATCCCATGGATCTTAAGACAATCCACTAACACCACCATCATTACCTTAAAATTGATCCCATCCCTCCTAATACCATGGGATCTGCCCGGCCAAACAGGCCCTAAGGGTCGTTTGGCCGGGTGGATTGGAAGGGATTGAATGGTATTTGGGTGGATGCATGGATTTCTAGGTAATGATGGTGTTGTCAGTGGATTGTCTTGAGATCCATGGGATTGCTATATCCCTGGATTGCTATATTCCGTCTGTTTGGCACGCCCGGCTAATCTCGAATTAAACCTTCCCATCCCTTCCAATCCCTCAGACCAAACACGTCCCAGGCAAATTTGAACGGATTATGGTGGATTGGATGTGATTTAAAGGTAATGATGGTGTTGTCAGTGGATTGTCTTAAGACCCATGGGATTGGGATCAGATCACCGACTCTGTTTGGCACGCCCGGTTAATCCCGGGATTTAACTTCCAATCCCTTCCAATCCAACCGGCCAAACGAGCCCTAAAAATCTCTGGCCCACCATTCCCATCAGGATTCATCATCTAGAAGGCTCCTGAATATCTGGACCCGATTATCCGCTCGAACCTGGCTGTCATGTACATGAGCTCACCCTCGGACCCGGCTCCATTCCCCGGCAGCACGCCTGCACGGCTGTACCCATTGAAACGGGTCCCACTGCCTACAGTACCTTCCACTCAGGGGGCCCACCTCTCGCTTCATCGCTCACCCACATTTCTTCACGTTGCAATTAGTCCTCCACAGCGGCTCATCCAGCAACCTGACCCCTTTCTTCTCGACAATCCGATCACAGTCCAGCGCAATCCTCACTAGGCCCGACACCATCTCTCTGATCCAGTCTCATCCTATAAAATGATGTATAAAAATAGATGGACGGCATGGATGAGACACAAACATCATGGTGGGGCCCACATAGCACCGACCCAATCCGTTTCCCACGTAGTGAAGTGGGCGGGGGTTGGATACAGTAAAGGTCTAGTCCCATGGGATTGTTTCGGCCATCCCAAACACGCCCAACTGCAAATCGATGGTGTACACCGAATCCAACCGCCATCCAAAACACGCTGGCCATCCATCCCGGAAGTCGTTCCATCCCATGGATTAGCCGACATCCACTGGCACCAACATCAGTCCCTTAAAAACACTTCCATCCCTCCTAATCCCATGGGATTGCTTATATCCTGGGACAAGTTCACTGGGTCTGTTTGGTACGCCCCGCATATCCTGGGATTTTACCTTCCAATCCATCCAACCAAGGGATAGGATCAATTTTAAGGTAATGATGGTGATGTCAGTGGATTGTCTTAAGATCCATGGGATTGCTCATATCCCGGGACAAGTTCACCGAATCTGTTTGGCTCGTCATGCCTATCCCAGGATATTGCCGATCCCATCCCTCCTAATACCGTGGGATTTGCCTGGCCAAACAGGCCCTAAAAACACTTCCATCCCTCCTGATCCCATGGGATTGGTCCGGCCAAACACGCCCTCAGTCTCTCTCCCGTCCTTCGCCCTTTAATAAAGCAGCCGCCTCTCTCTCTCTCTCTCTCTCTCTCTCTCTCTCTCTCTCTCTCTCTCTCTCTCTCCTTCCTTATATACAGAGCTTCCATCTTCACTCCAACATTCAAATCTAAGGCCACCCATCTCAGGGAAAACCCACATCAATGGCTACTTTCAATGCTCGAAACGATGGGATGTTCATGCTCTTCTCACACCCAACTCCCCACATGCATAAAGCCATTGCTTTTCTACAAAATCCCATCTTTCTACATGGCTTGTCAGCCTCCACCCATCTTGCTTTCATGCTTCTTCTATCCATGACATGGGTCATCAAGGGATGTAACAAGGGTGGCCATGGGCATTCAAAAGAGAGGCTGAAAGACCGTAGCTTTTCGTATTACAAACCCGCCCTTTTCTCTTCTTTGGGTCTCTCTCTGTTCCATTTTGTTCTTTGCATTCTCAACTACTTTCTTTGGTATAAATATGGTTGGTCTGATGAAAATCTCTCCACCCAATTGGATTTAGCTCTCAGAACTCTGGTTGGTCTGAAAGACCGTAACATTTTCTACAGATAAAATAAAATTAAATATTAAAAAATTATTATAAATTAATAAATAATTTTAAAATATTTAAATGTGGGATGTTTGGATTTGAGGAAAGTGTGGAAAGAAAACAGGTTTTTGGAAACCCTCTTTCCCACGTTTGTGGTGGTCTAAACAATAATAATACTCAACCTTTATATCCTTGCTGTTATTTCTCATCACTGGATTAACATCTATAGAATAAGCTTTTTATGCAACCATGTGTGTGGGTCCACTATCTATAAAATCCACTTGGTACATTATGTGAACCCCCTCACTTCTTTGTGACTCCATCTATACTAGCATGTAAGATTGAAATTTTAACATGATTGCAATAATCTCTTCTGAATGTTCATGTGTTGTTTATTTCATTTTGATAGTAGAGGACCGTAATCATGAGCCATCCATCTTGCATGCCGTAATTTCACATTTGAAACTATGTCATGCTCATAGGACAATTAGCAAAATGGTGCTATCCCACACCTCTTAATCTCCAATGCGGCTGGGGAGTTGCATTATGTCGATAGCTGGATTTCGAGATAAAAAAAGTAGAATTCATCTATTTCAATAAGGTCTGTTTTAGCAATGCCTTGTGTAGCCACATAAAGGAAGGTAACTTGCATGAGATCCACACCATACACCAGGTGGTTTATTTCATGATAGCCCTGGAGACCAAATAAGGTTGAACTCAAGTGGGTCACAACATAGGGAACAATTGGGAGGTCACGCCTGCCATTAATTGTGCGTGGTATGCCATTCAATCTATTCATTTGGGATAATTGAAAAATAAAGATATTCCAAAACTGTGGTGTTGGGATTTTTAAAATGTAGTGGAAAATAAAAAGTTTTTAAAATAAGATTTTAATTTTTTATAGCTTTAAAGATCACCACTCAAATATTCACGAGTTTCTAAAAAAAGAAAAACACAAATCCTATATGTAGGATTACCTTTATCAATACTGCTAAAAAATAATTGTTTTACTATGCATTTCCTTGAGCTAGAAAGTCTCTCCCTCGTCTATCCCAAATATAGAAAAGGATGAGAGCCACATGTCACTCCTTGAATTAGGGCCAAGGGTGACAAAAAGAAGCATCCACACTGGTAGAATCTCCACATTCCACGTGCGATGAAGAAAAAGTGAGGGAGAAGTACTCTCTCTCTCTCTCTCTCTCTCTCTCTCTCTAGAGGGACATCGAAGGCTCTCTCTTGTGTGCCTCTCCCTTTTAGATAGGATTCAAATATAAGAGGTTAGGGTTGCAGGGAAACCAATTATGGTACTCTACCACCATACAATGTGTTATATGCCGCAGTACATTTGAATCTTGTCATTATGCCTTTACCCATGTATCCAAATTGATTTAATTATCCACTATCATGGTCATCTACTATTGATCTAATACCCATGCAAATTAAGGGGTGGAACACACCGGATCTAAACCATTATATTATCATCAAGTGCAATTAAAATCTTTTTAACGATTAAAATAAAGTTTAGCAGTTGAAAACATGTAAAACATTTTAAATGCTAGGCCTAGTGGAAAAATCATTTGGTGAACATATGAATTTCTAAGATTTAAACCATAAGTTCTTAGGAAACCAATGAATCCCTTGTTGGATCATGTAGCTTCAATCAGACCTTAATACATGCACCAGCTGCACCTACTTTTGTTGGCCACATGATAACCATTAAAAGCAAGCCAAAGCACATGTACTCAAAGACCTTGAACTCCTCACATATCATCAGGTTATGGATTAATCAAAGCTAATATATTCTCAAGTTGATCATAGTCCAAACGCAATGAGCATCTCGATTTAAAGACCTAAACTCAACCCATTAATATAAATGCTCAACAATTCCAAAATTAATAGCATATATCCATGGCACAGTCACACTGACTAATTATCATGACCAATGACGGAGACCTTTCACCTTGACTCATTATCAATCCCTTTCACATGAGATGACCATATAATAATACTAGCAATCACAAGTTTGTCCTATAACATGCCAGGTGGCCATGGCATAACAAGGTACTGAAATCCATGGCTTATAACTCTCCTTTGGTCAATGACCATTCTATCCACTCTCAACTTTCCAAGGACAAACAGATGAATCTCTCCTTTAACCCATGTCCTATACATTCCAAGCACTCCACATATTAATCATGGCATTGTAACCCGTCTGTTGACCTACAATCGCCATGATCCATAGTCAAGGTCATCAATATCACAACTAGATTGATTTTCAAGGCCCAACTCCAATAGGTGGCCCTACCATGCAAATTTCGATAGGCATGTTTCCATTGTTTTCTCTGGTTTTGGCCGGCCCACATCAGTTTTGATTAGTCTAATTTTTTGAGATTGTGGCCAAATATTGATAGTTTTACTGTCAAACACCAGAGGCAAAGCTATTTTACACAATTGTATGATGCAGGCCAAATGGACCATAAGGGACATTTTCTCCTAGTTTTTTAGTTTTCTAGATAGGATTCAAATCTCTTACTACTATCACTTTTCTTGTAACCTACTTTTCAGTTACCAAACAATAGGTTGTCAAAAAATATCAAAACTATGTAAAATTAGTCCCATTTTAAAGCTTATTACCTTTTCAACAAGCCTAGATTATTTGATTTCGATGCCTTTTGAGTTAAGGTCAATTTACTGGAGTTTTGCGGCGAGATTAGAAGATAGTTTTTTGTTTAATCACTACGCTAAATTTGCAAATTTGCGACGGACCAAATCCGTTGTAAAAAAAAAACGACGGATTTCGTCCGTGGCTGTTTACTGGGTCTTTTCTTTTGTGACGGATAAAATTCGTCGTTGAATCTGCTCCGTCGGTTATTAGCGACGGTTAAGATCCGTTGGAAAAAATAAAAATCCGTCACTAAAATTCGAAAAACCCACTCGTCGTCATTAAAAATATTAGCGACGGAGCTCAAATCCGTCGTTGATTTTTATCTTGAGAAATTAGCGACGGATTTGGTCCGTCGCTAAAATATCAGTGAAAATAATTACATTTCTTTTATTTATTTATTTTGGATCTTGCACCGAGTCATTCAAAAAATAATTCACACGATTGTTTAATAAGAATCCTATTCAAAAAATTGCGATGAATCTTGTTCTGCCATCCTCTATATAGCAAGGAAAATGATAATTACAAACACTATGCTACAGAACACCGTCTAAAGCAAGAGAAAATACCTTCTCTAAACATATATTCTTTTCTGAAAGCTGTGTACCTTTGTACAGCTCGTGCAGCTTAAGAACAAAGTCATACCACTTGAAGTACTGAAGAATCACGACCTGAAACATGCAGTATAATGCAAGATTGAAATCTAAAGGAAAAGCATTTCATGTGGAGATCAAACTGTGGACATCAAACTTCAGGAAACAAAAACATTACTGACCCTTGATCGTAAGTCCCAGTTTCTGTGTGACATAAAGGCCCTCAAAGCACCAATATGACAAGTTTCCAATCTTTTGTACCTAGAATCATAAATACCTGCCTTCGCACTCCTGCAAATTTCCGCATAACATAATAGTGAGACGCTCCAAATCAGCATTTGGTATTTGGTGATGTCAACTTGAAAAATCTCTAACTGAAGAGGACCTTAAAAGTGGATATAGCCAACATTTATGTAGTACTGTGGTTCTCCAAAGTGGCATGCATGTTTGAGAACCTTGCTGTTCATCAGGTATGCCTCACAGTGAATGCACCTGGTTCAGAAATAGGCTCCACTTAGTAGGTGGGCTACAAATGTATGTTGAATGTGGACTGTTGGCTGTCCTTTTCTAACTATCCACCTTTCACTTACATGTGGCCCACTGGCGGTTCCTTGATGAATGTGCACTTGTATGCCACTTTGGTATGGGTCACATTTGTTTGGCATTTGCAGCGGAATCTGCAAGTAGATGCATCTTCATATCTATTATGACTCTGTGAGACTGCCGAGCTGGTTTTAGTTTTAAATGAAGTTTTCCATCATGTTGCAGGAACACAAACTGTGTGGCTGTCAGATGGATGCCACTCAGTGCACATGACATCAGTAGCTGATATGGATGTTGCTACTGTTGGTGAGAGTGATAAAGATGAAAAAGAGGAAAAGTTAATGCAAATCTCAGGTTTTTCACATACTCATGTTATGATGATTAAATAAGATTTATAGATATATACATGATGAAATCTTAATTGTGAGTCATGGCCATTAGTCCTTGATCTGGATGGATCTTTGGGCGGCCTCCACTGTGGATGAGCCATCATGTGGACTCGATAATCATACTGCTGTCATTCAATTGGACCTTTACATTCAGTTATGTTCCACTGTCAGCGATATTCTTTTCTACTGTGCATTTGTGGGTCACTGGTTGGATGGTTAAAATCACATGGTTGAAGTTTTTGCTGTTGCGGATCCAATGCAGGACCTGGTCCGAACTATGGACTGTTGCTCTGTGTATCCAATTTGAGGGTCAATCCACATAAAAAGAAAAAAGGGTTTATCCATCAAATAATGACTCCGATTGACTGTACTGGGTGATTAATTAGGTGTTCCGTTTTTTATTTAAAAGAAGGCATGCTGCTTACAGGTTAATTACACCTATAAACATGTTTCATGTTAAAAATTGAAGGGAATAACCACTCTGATCCACAGTCCAAATCTTTAGATATTAAAACAACACCATGAAAAGTACATTACTTTATTCAACCAAACAATTTGTTTTGCTTGTGTTTGGTTGCACCCAAATATCTTGAAATCTAATGCAACTACCTGAATTTGGGTGCTATGATTTATTCTTATTTTCACTTACATTGGGAATTTCAGCAAAAAAAAAAAAAACGAGAAGAAGAAAAGAAATGAAAAGAAAAAAGAAAAGAGAGAATATTTTGGAAAGAACCAATGCATTAAATCTTGGACCAGACCTCCATACATTTTTGCCGGCATTTTCAGTCGGACAAAGTCCTGCTTGGCCCAAAAATCTGCTTCCTTTTGAAATAAAAGAAAATAGAAGGAATTGACTGTTAGGTTTCTGTTAAACTAGTAGCTGGTGCTTAGTTTTCAAGCAAAAGTTAATGGATGCAGTTGAATTTTTCATACAAAACAGTTGTCGGCGTAACCTACCAGATTTTAAGGTGACGTGGTCAGCTCTGGTCCAAACCGGTCTGACCACCTATTCCAGTCTGGGTGTATAAACATTAGGAAGAAACACTCATTTCTAGCCAATCCAGGCATTTCTTTCCTACCATCTGCTCTCTAACATGGAAACGAACATCTAAGAAGAATTATCTAAATGAGAAAATTTTAGGGCTTCATTTGAAAATAAGTTCATCTCATTTTAATTAATTGTAATTATTTGCTAGAGATCATATTTCTTTTTGGCGAGGTTTAGAAATAATCTAGATCATCAGCAACCATGATCTCTAATACATAATCACAAATAACTAAAATGAGATGAGCTTATTTTTAAATAGCACCTAAACAGACCCTTAACCTTCAAATAGATAACTAAGAAATTCAGCAACAGTCTACATCCTAATTTGAATACTGCTGTGTAGAGATTCAAGACACAAATAGCAGTTCATGTGAACTATGTACAAGATCTGAGACACCAACTACATGGGCCAAACTGTAAACATGTCCTAACCCAAAAATCAGGCTTTAACTATGGTCCAGGTTTTCGGGCACTTCAATTTAGAAGTGTACCTGAAAATGTTAACAAAAGTAGTGTTGCATGGGGAATCTTTGTTATGCAAAGAATTTGAATTGCCTTGCTTTTCTGGTTAGCAAGTTAGTTCAAGGATCAGTCTTCATGCTCTGTTTGGAAGCTCAGAGTCGATTTTTGGATTGTGATGGGTGAACTCTCAGGAAGCAGACACAATGCTCAGCTGAGAAGGAAGTTAATTGTCAGTATTGCTTTGGGGATGTGCCTCTGAGTCAATGCAAGCTGTTTATCATGCAGCATTGGTTTTTTTTTTTTTTTTTTTTTTTCATCTTTTTTGTTGGGGTATATGATACACGAAGCTCCTTTTAGGGCTTGAACCGAAAATTGAAGCATATCCAAGATGAAGATGCAATTGGACTACACCAAAGGAAACTGTCTGAATGTAACGCCTATGGCTGAAAATTGTTGAGTGGCTAAAGAAGTTTTGGATCGAGCCGATATTTGCGTTTTCCCTTCATCCATGTCCATGTGACCATATGAACAGTTGGATGCAATTGACCTCACTGTTTCCTGTGGTGTGGTCCAGTTAAGCCTTTGATATGCTTCAATTTTTCGCTCATGCCCTGAAATGAGCTGGAAAAATGGTGGACAGTGTAGATAAGACATACGTCCATAGTGGGCCCCACATAGTTTATATCCATATGTTTTTTGAGGTCATTTTAAAACATGGGATGAAAAATGAGGTAGATCCAAAACTCAAGTGGGCCACGCAGGAGAGAGTAGTTGAGATAAAAAAATTTAGCCACATACAAAAAATATTGGACCTAGTATTATCTACTACGTACTAGTAACATACAACCAACATTGGGGCACCATACCATATGCTACAAGAATTTCCCCTAAACAAGGTATCCTCCATTGATAATATATATATATATATATATATTATAAGTTCTTTATTTTCATTTACATTCGCAAATACATTCATCATCCATCCAACTATTAACAACATTTACAAAAAATAAAAGATATCCAACCAACTCTTAATAATAATTTGTAACTTAACCTACTGGGAACCATCATGCACCATACTGTCTTACGGCAGAGTGGGTTCTGAGGAGTTACAAGTTGCCCTGATGATAGCATATAAATGAAGCGATAAAGATATAAATAATTCAAGATTAATTAAAGATTTCGAGAACTTACAATTCCCTACAGATTTATATGTTCACCAAAGAAGAAGGAATTGGACTTGAACATAAACATGATTAAATATCATTTTGGGTGTGTTTGGATGCACAATGCATGAAACCAAAAGGAGTAAAATCAGGAGAAAAGGGAGAAGGAAAATTACCTTCGGACCATCTCCAGTCACACTGAAGTAATCTGAAACTGGTTTCCCAACATCCTCATTGTCCATTTCCACATATACAAAGATGAGCTGCAACAGAACCAGAAACCATCATAAATGACAGGGTTGGTGCTTATGGGTTCATTTTTGGAAAGTATGATGGCACTGACACAGATATATCCTATTAGATTTTCTCAAGGGCACTAAAAAGATACCATAAGCAATAAAAAAAACACAGCAATCCATTAGAACTCAGCCGACTTGTTGACTCAGTTTTCCGCGCGTCAAGCACCAATTCCTAGCTGCAAATTTATAGGATCAGGGTTCCATTGACCGGTCTGCAAATTTACATGTGCATGTAGACACATAAACACAGAAAATGAAAAGAACAAGAGTTCATTAGATGCATATGGAGAGTCATGTCAATGCACACACCCACACACACACACGCACAAAAACAGAGATTCAGATGATGTGTTAAAGAGATTTTCAAAATTTCCAAAGAAAATACTAGTTTCGAAGAGAAGAAAACATTGATGTGTCAAGTGGGAGATGGAAGAAAAATGGGAAAACAAATATAAACACGCAGCCGACTAGTACAATGAAGCAGAGTGATATAGCAATTAGCAATCAAAGAAATACAAGATGACTGTAGACAAATAACTAAAGCTGCATACCTTTAGCAAGCGCCATATATCAGTGAGTGAAAAAACAGCCAGCTTAACTTGAGTCAGAAAACTGAAAATGGTCTGAACTCTATTTTGGCCATCTCAAATCCATAATACACAGCAAGGAATTCATCATCATTATGAATTGAAAATGGTCTGAACTCCATTTTGGCCATCTCAAATCCAACCGAGCATCCAAACACACCTCAAGAAATTTCAGTGAAGCCCTCCTAAAATTTGATCATTGCAACTTATTGTAATTAACAATCGTGATATTGTTTTTAATAGGCTTTTTGTACAAAGCCACCTATTTGATTGGTCATTTACTATTAAAGTTTGAGCGAAAGTGTCCCATGCAGGACATGTCACGCCCCAAACTCGGAAACCGGGCTCACAAAATTACCGATCGCCGAATCCGGCGCCGACAACCTCCGCAGAACCCAATTCTCGGCTCCCAGCGCCCATTCGCCAGGTTCCGATCCTGGGATGCTACAAGGAAGATTTTCAACATCAGTTTGATTCGTAAGAAGCATAACTAAAGGCATAACCCACAAACAACAACCAAAAACTCCATCACATTTTCACTATGATCAAAAACTTTACAAGTACAATGAGCATAAAGGGAAATACAATGAAGATGAACAAAAACTTCAAAATGATCTGCCACGCGTCCAACGTCACCTGCACGCAACGGTCGTGCATAAGCTTGTAGAAAGCTTAGAGGGTGGTGAAAGTGTATGCTCAAGGTGGTAATACAGCTATGCAGTATCAGAGTAATGCGGAATATGCTGATGAATGCCAAGAATACCATTAGCCGTACCAAGGCCATGCGGTGCAAAGGATGATGTCGGCCATACCAAGGCCATTCCATGCGAAATGCAACTCAAGCATACAAATCTTCGTCTAAGTCCACATATCGATACGATTATGGTCTAGTACACTCCAAGCCAGATTGCTGCCCCATCGCGCGCAATAAGGTGAGTGAAAAAGACCTCACTATCCGCCTGCCAATATCGGGCTCGGCTCGTCAATAACGGACCCATTCCTCGAGCTGGTCAGACTCAGCCTAGCTTTGCCCCCTCCTCTCGGGCGGGTAAGGCCACACCCCCTTCCAACCGACCACGATATAGTGGAAAGCGCAACCGTCTAGTAATCGACACTCGGGGCTCTTGCACCCATTCGATTTAGACGTTGGAGCAACCTCTTGGTACCATAAGGGTTTAGGGACTTTCACCCAGAGATATCTATAGCACCCCATGTAGAATAGTATTTTTGGTATCCAATGGCGTACATTAACCATATCACACAATGCGTATGCATGAATCACACTATCCGGTCATACAGCAATCTGCGCGTATCGTGCGCTCATGTAGGGCAACATTGCCTATAATCTGCCCGAAGGCATATGCTATGATCGGTCATTTCTCATATCAAGCATACGTATGATGCATATGATCATGAATCATGGAACTAAACATGTTATATGGGATGGATGGTGTTCATAACAAAGATGGGCCTAGACGGCCTACACATTACACGCATGCGCCCTAGGAAAAGTCATAATGCGGACATTTAACCAACACTATACTTGCAATGGGGATGTCAAACCGCCATTGCTCAAAAGGTATAGCCCGTCGTAAACATCATTACATAACCCACGTTGGGATCGTACATTGCAATGGACCTTAGGTACATCCCATTGGGCCTTAAATACATCAAATGGGCCATATCATATGGGCCTTATATTCATCAAGTGGGCCACATCATTGGGCCGCACCAATGGGCCTTATGTTCATTGCAATGGGCCATAACCCGTGGGCCTTAGAATGCATCAAATGGGCCTAATCTTATGGGCCTTATATGTATCAAATGGGCCTCGCATATTGGGCCCCATATGTACATCAAATGGGCCTCAACCCATAGGCCCCAATACATTTTTAATGGCCTTAACCCATGGGCCCCTAATACATCAAATGGGCCTCGACCCATGGGCCTTACATATATATCAAAGTGGGCCTCAACTATGGGCCACAAGTAAACTGAGGTGGGCCTCCCACCACCAGTATATTATATATAATATAATATATAATTTATATACATAGTACATATAATATTATATATAATATAATATTATATATATATATATAAATATATATACACACACGAACACACCCACACACGCACGCACACGAACACAAATATCACAGTGGGCTCCACCGTCCGCCTGGATGGTGGAGGCAAAACATATACATCACTGTGGGCTCCATGTGGGGCCCACCATAATGTCTGCTTTCCATCCAACCCGTTGAGAAGGTCACGCAGACCTGGATTGACGTGGAAAAACAAATTTCATATTGATCCTAAACTTTTGTGGACCCAAAAGGGGTTTCAAAGGTAGAGGTTCAATCCCACTGTTTCCTACGGTGTGGGCCACCAGAGTGCTGTATGGGGTTCAAATTTGGAGGGGGCCCACTGCTGGGAGTGGCCTACCTCCTAAACGGATTGGATGGCAAATAAACATCAAGGTGGGGCCCACGGCTACAGCCGTGGGTGGCTGTACGTTCGCTTTTTTGATTTTTTTTGTTTTTCTGTGGATTTTACAGGTGGGGTCCACATCTTGCAAATCCACTCCGTCCAATGGCTTTCCATGGCTTAAAACAAGAAAAACAAGCCCAATATTGGGCATATTTCAGCGTATAAACAATCATGGAAGATTTCAATGGTGAAAACCACCATTTGATATGGTATGGCCCGCCAGGACCTCGGGTTGACACCATTTTTCGTTTCAACATCTAAAAGGTGGTTGGGAACGGAATGGACGGCGTGGATTGAAGACATTCATCAAGGTGGGGCCAAAATAAGTGGGCCACCCCAAATGCTTGTGAACAAGCTGATATTTGCACTTTTCCTTTTGTCCAGTGTCCAGAGACGCTGGACAGTTTGGTCTGGCACAAACAGTGAGGTGGGCCTTGCTTAGGTGGGCCACCAAGTGGGGTATGGTGTGGGTACAATACACACAAAGTGGGCCCCACTTGTAGATGGTTTGGATAGAATACATACCTCGTGGTGGGGTCCATTCAAGTGGGCCACATCAATGTTATGACCACATAAAAAAAAAATATGAAATAGAGAGGGAGAGAGATAGAGAGTGGGACCCGCGTAATGGAGGGACCCCGACACTATGGGCCCTCCCTTGCACTAAATCATACATCAAGTGGGTCCCATTACACAGGCCCATTAAATCAAAATCTAACGGTGGAGATCCATTCTCCACTAAATTAGACGGTCTAGATGACCCTAAATATGCAAGAAAATAAACATCATGATGGGTTCCATGGAGAATGGCCCCATCATGGAATGATCATGATGATCCAAGTGGGCCATCGGCCACATCTTAAGGTCCAAAGTGAGATCCAAACCATTGATCGGTTGGCCTCACTTGGCCCATCTTAAAAACATTAAAAACTACCCTATCAAAGCACCCACCGCTTGATCTTCTTGCTCCCTTGGCTTCCTTAGCTCCTTGTGCTTCTCTTTGATGGAGGAAGATGAGAAATGGATGGCTAGGATGGGAGATCTAGGGATGGAAAGATGGGCCACACTTGTAGCTTGGAAGAGTTGGAGAGCTCATACGTATGGAATTTTTTTCTTGCATTTGGAGAATTTGAAAATGAGAGAGAGACTTGTAAAGGGAGAGAGAGGGAGTGATGGGTGATGGAGTGATGGATGTGGTGGTGATGGGTGTAAGAGGCTTTTTGACTTTTGTGGCAAAAGTTGTAAGAGAAGGTATGGGTTGTAAGAAACTTTTTGACTTTTGGGGTTTGCTTGGGAAAGGGTGAAAGGTGATGTGTACTTGACATGATGGGATTGATGGGTTGATTGATTGATGTGACACCTCGTAGAGATTCTCTCGGAATTCGCACGCGCGATATTTTCCTCGCACTGAACACTGGCCCACATCTCTTGGCCAGAGCATCGCATCAGCGCGCGAGTCGCGGCATCGGGTTGACGGCATAAGAATCAGGGTCGCGCGCAAATACCGATTAAGGGTCGAAGGTTGCCGGAATTCGACCGAAAAGACCGCGGAAGTCTATGGAATGGTACAGTCTAGGATACGGGGCTTACAGGACATGCTCTGAAAACTAGTATACATTGCCTATACAGTTATCACTACAAGCACCCAAGCTGTGTTGTATTTGTGCATCTCAGCAAGGGTGGAAAACACAACATACCCAGGATCACTTATGATTGATCACGGGTCACCTTTCGCATTACCGGTCATCAACCAGATTCAAGCATTTGACCATTCAAATTAACTTTTTGATCAGGATTATATTTTCTTCTTGCCGCGCCTGCCGGTGTCGATATCACATAGCCTTGCTGAGGTCAAAGCAGGTGATGGAGTGGACAGGCCGACAGATTCTGGGATGTCAAGATTGACCTTTGTAGATGGGCCTGCAACAGCTCGCTTGATGTCAAGTTCATGCAGCCGTTTAACTTGGATCCCCGACTTGTCAATCTGCATGGATGAATAAAGTGTCAAAATACCAATAAAGCTGAGAATGGAAAAAAATTCTACAAGATGGCCCATGATCTGGATCAAGTAAATAGGCTATGCTTGTTAAATAGAGGCAGTTTCAGTAGCATCCCAATTGCTATAGCTTCACATCTTCTTGCTGAAAAGGCAGAAAGATTATAAACTCTGATGGATTGTAGTCAAATGCATATTTAAATGTTGTAGCAGTGTATATCATATACCCCCAATTGTATGCGGAACACCCTGCATATAGACATGCAAATCGAACATGAAATGCATGCAGGAACACAAAAGATGTGAAGAGAAGGATGATCATAGTCTTCTTAAGGTTTTTCTCATGGATCTTTGCATTGGAGTGCATCTACAAGACCACTAGATCAGTCTAAACCTCCAGATTTTCCACGAGGAACTTCTAATAAGTCTACAAGACCACTAGATCAGTATACAAGACCACTAGATCAGTCTAAACCTCCAGATCAGTCTACGTAAGGTATTTCTCATGGATCTTTGCGCTAATGATTGTCTCATGAATTCAAGTCATGGTGAAAATATTCTGATGAAAATCTGAGTCCGAAAAGAACGATCCTAATGTTCCTAATGTGTACAAAGAGGATAAGAACACAATTGGTCATGAACAGAATTTAGCTAAGTCTGACATGACCAATCTTGTGAAAGACTCTGATCTGGAAGTGAATGGAGGAGATGTTCCAAGGAAGAATGATGAAATTTTATTTATTTTTTTGAGAGAACTGAAATTTATTAGAAGGCCTGCCGAAAGGCAGGAAAAGAATACAAAACAGCACTGAGATCCCAAGAAAGAGTAAACAGAAGCAGCTTTAACTGCATTTACATGAGCCCAGCCCTTTACATGACTTTTAATTGTACATATCACTCCGTCGACCGACGGCACTCCATTTCTGAAGTAACACCTGCTCCTCTGCCTCCAAATAGCCCAAAAAATGGCCAAAAGGAGAAGTCTCCAAACAGTTTTCCCATCTTTCCCAAATCTGCCCACAGGCCACGTCCAAAGGAGATCCTCCATAGCTAGAGGGCCACCCTTTTATCCCTATCTTCAGCTGATAGAGCTACTGCCTCCTCCAAGAGGTCCCTCGTCAACAATTTGAACCATTTATCAATTGGGCCACCATAGATTGCTTATGATTCTAAAGGATCATTTCCATCAGAATACCCTCGTCACCCCATGCTCGGAGTATTACCTTTTTATCTTTATTCTTTTCTTGACATGCATGAAAGGAACCTTTTAAGGTACACCTTGTGCCCACACATGACGAGATTTATTTTGTTTCATTGAAGGCATGTGGTTCTCACTAGTTTCAAAAGGTAATGGAGATGTTTCCAAATCAGTTCCTGAGATTGCCTTAAGCATTGCATGTTTCTAACTGAAGCAATGTAATAGCTAACAAAGACAAGTTCCCCACACAGCATCAGATGAAATAATTCTGCATGTGGCAAAGATTTAAAAATAAAACCACATGATTTCATCAAAGCAAACATATACATACCTACAAGTAGCTACAAATACAATGGCAGAGCGAATACCCTCATCCTCCATTTTTGAGAGAATGTGAAAGAGATAAACATCCATCACATTTTTTGGAATAAAAGCATACTGTTGTTTGAGAGATTCAACAGTCTCGAAGCCCTCATATGCCTCATTAACAGTGAAAGAGTTCAAAATCTCTTTAAGACTAAGCGTTTATCTAAGCTATTGCTGGGCATGTACTCATAGATCACCAAAAAGGATTTACTAACAAAATGGATAAATAGACAATCTCTAGCCCATACTGCATCCACAGTAGTAAATCCATTCATGAACAGCAAGAAAAACAACAAAACTTATCTTAGGTCAATTCTAACCCACTCCCGCCAGACAGTCCCAATTACCATACATGTTTTTCATGTGTACAGTGATGAGGGAACTGCATATTGCTTCAATCATTCACTCACCATAATAGAATTCCTCAAGGACTCCAACATATCTAATGTAAACAGGAATTATATGATCCTCTGCCAGGAATTATATGATCCTAGCCATATGCATTGACAAATCCACTCTACAATCCCCAAATTCCTATTTTAGACAATCCACCCTAAAATCCCCAAATCCCTAAATCGCCATTGAGATTGAGAGAGATTGAGAGAGAGAGAGAGAGAGAGAGAGATACCTCAACCGAGCTTCAGAGAGAGAGAAGGCGTGCGTGGGTAGGGCTTCGGCAACAAGAGCGTAGGTGGAGAGAGAGAGAGAGAGAGAGAGAGAGAGAGAGAGAGAGAGAGAGAGATCGAGAGAGAGAGAGGAAGGAGAGATCCAGAGAGAGAGAGAGAGATGAGAGGGGAGGGGCGAGAGAGGGTTTTGGAGAGGGCCGAGAGATGGATCTGGTGTGTGGGTACGAGAGAGACGGAGAGAGGAGATAGGGCGAAGAATATTTCCTGCGGAAGCCTTGCGCAAGAAGTTCATGCGCTGGTATGCTAAGTGGGGCCCATCGTGATGTTTATGATAAATCCTCACCGTTCGTCCGTTTCAATAGATAATTCCAAGACATTCAACCAAAAATTAGGTGGATCCAAAACTCAAGTGGGCCGCAAAGGATGAAACAGTGGGGATTCAGTTACCACCGTTTAAAACATTCGTATGGCCACAATGTTTCATATCAGGCAAGGTTTCTGGTGTTTTCACTTCATCGCAGTGGGAATGACCTTATAAACGGTTTGGATGGCATATAAACGTCAAGGTGGAGCCTAGGAAGATTTCAACGATAAGAAAATCTTTCCACGGTTTTCCCTCTCGTATGGTCGACTTAAATTTTGGATCCACCTCATTTTTTGTCAAATGACCTAAAATTAGCTCTCAAAACTGATGGACGGTGTAGATATCTCACAGACATCACATTGGACCCCACCTAGCATTCCAGTGCAGGAAGGCTTCCGCAGGATATCCGCGTCCGGAAATCGGATTGCATATTGGGTTACTCAGTACGCTCTTATCTACTGAGTAAACTCGGTTGGGCCCACTTTGAATGTATGTGGTTTATCCATGTCGTCCATCCATTTTTTCATCTAATTTAAAGGGTTGAGCCCAAAATTGAAGCATATCAAATGATCAAGTGGATCCACAGGAAACAGTGGGGATAATGATTTCCTCCGTTGAAACCTTGTTAGGCCCCACAGTGATGTTTATTTGTCATTCAACCTGTTCATAAGATCATACGGAAATGGATGAAGGGAAAACACAAAAGTAAGCTTGATCCAAAACTTCGGTGGCCCCAAGAAATTTTCAATAGTAAACATTCAATTCAACCGTTACCTATGGTGTGGTCCATTTGAACACTGTATATGCTTCGTTTTTAGGCTCAAGTGATAAAATTATCCGGTAAAATGGATGGACGGAGCGGATAGAATACATAAATCATGGTGGAACTCACAGAGTTTACTCAGTACTAGGGGTGTACATCGGCCCGAACCGAGTCGAACTGGGCTCAACCCGACCCGGCCCGGTCACTAGCCAAACCAGCTCGAACCCGGCCCAGCCCAATCACCGCCCAACATGTCCAGCCCGAACTTGGCCCGGTCAGCAATCAGGCGAGTTCGGGCTAGTTTCGGACCCATGATTTGGACGGCCTTGATTTTTTGACTCTGCTCCATCTACTCCATGGGAAGAGCTTTGGCAAGTAACTTGAATGGCCTCGATTTTTGAGAAGGGCTTTTGTCATAGATTTTTGGGACTTTGCTCCATCTACAAAAGGACCCACGATTTGGACGGCCTGGATTACTGTAAATGGTTAGGGTAACTGGGTAAGAATTTAAGAACACACACACACACACACACACACACACACACACACACACAGAGGCCGAGTCGGGTCGAACTGAAACCTATCCGAACTCGGGTCGAACTGAAACCTATCCGAACTCGGCCCGAACTCAGTTTCGAGCCCAAGAAAATAGCCCGTCCCGACCCGAACTCAGTTCCGAGTCGAGCGAGTTAATCGGGCTAGCCCGGTTCATGTACAGCCCTACTCAGTACCATAAGCATAGTGAGTTACTTCGCAATCTGCTGAGCATCTGGCATGCATAGCTAGCCTCTAAGTATGTATAGGGTATGATTAACTTTGTGGGGTCCACTATGTATGCTTGGGTTTTATCTACTCCATCCATCTATTTTACCACAAAATTTTAGAGCATGAACCAAAATATGAGGCTGATCCAAAGTTCGAGTGGATCCCATGTGAGACCCGTATCCTAGTCCGTACTGTTCCGTCGACTCCCGCGATCCTTCTCGTCGAATTCCGGCAACCTGCGACGTATAATCGACGTTTGTGCGCGTCCCTACGTCATATTCTGTAGATTTGAGTTGGCTTAATCCAAGACTTGTACTATTGCGACTACATCGTCGCCGCGGTTCTAACACCGCATCTTATGCACCGATCCGATACCCTGACCAGAAGATGCAGGCCGGCGTTTATTTCGAAGAAACACCGCGCATTTGCAATCCCAAGAGAATCTCTATGACATGTCAAATCAATCCAATCAATCACCTCACATGTCAAGTACATGTCTCATCCCCAAAAGCAACCCCAAAGTCAACTCTCTCCCTCTCTCTCTCTTATACACCCATACATGTCAAGTACATGCCCATCACCTCATCGCTCACTTCCCATCACTTCATCACTCCATCACACATCACCTCTCTTACAACCACCCTCTCTCCCTCTCTCTCTTCACATTTTCCAAGCACCAAAATGAGCTCACGTCCAAGCCTTTCCCAAGAGAGAAAAGTGGTTTTGTGTGGCCCACTTCTCACCCCAAAATCCTTCATCTTAGCCATTCGCCTTTCATCACCTTCCATCAAAGTGAAGCACAAGGGGACCGGCGTTTTAATGGACTAAGAAGATCGAACGGTGGGTGCTTCTATAGGTTAGATTTTCATGTTTTTATGATGGGCCAAGTGAGGCCTATTGTTTGATGGTATGGATCTCACTTTGGACCCTAAGATATCGTCGATGGCCCACCTCGATCCTCATGATCATTCCATGATGAGGTCATTCTCCATGGACCCCATCATGATGTTTGTTTCCTTGTATGAATAGGGTCATCTAGACCATTGTATTTTGGTGGAAAAAGGATCTCCACCGTTGATTTTGATCGGTGGTCTCACATGTAATGGGACCCACTTGATGTATGTTGTAGATCATGGAAGGGAGGGCCCATAGTATCGGGGTCCCTCCATCATCACGTGTCCCTTTCTCTCTCTCTCCTTCTCTTTTTCATTTGTTTTGTGTGTGATGATGTGATTGTATGGCCCACCCGGATGTGCCCCACCTTGATGTATGTTTTATCCAAACCGTCCAAGTCATGTGGGCCCTACTTTATAGAAGTGGAAAACACAAATATCAAATTGATCTATGTGGGCCATGTCCCTGTGGGACCCACTTTAATTGTATGCAAACCGTCCAGCGTCCCTGGACGCTGGACGTGGTTGCAAAATGCAAAGTGAAATGTGAACAGATGGTGGGTGTACTGACTGCAGCAAAAAAAAAAGGGATTTTAAGGCTTTTGGGTGGACCACTCACACAAGCCCCCCCTCCCCCTCTGTTGCGTTGATCAAATCCACGCCATCTATTCTATTCCCCAGCTCATTTTAGGCATTGAGTCGAAAAATGGGGCCAATCCGAGTTTCTGGCGGGCCATAGCATAGCAAACAGTGGCTTTGTCGTTGGAATTCACCGTGAAGTTTCTGTACCCCAAAATATATTGAATATTGGGCTCGTTTGGCTTGTCTTGAGCTATGGGGATCAATGGCGGCGTCGGATTTCCTTGATGTGGGCCCCACTTGTGAAAAACCACAGGAAACAAGAAAAAAATTTTTAAAAAACAAAACATGCAGTAGCGGACACTGCTGCTGTCAGAGGCACAAGCAGCGCCTGCTGCGTTGGCGGGCGGGCGGACGAGCAGGGACCCATGGTCCCAGCCGTGGGCCCCACCCTCATGTGTGTTGTATATCCACTCCGTCCATTCTGTGGGCCTCTTAGGACTGTGGGCCATCCCCGAAAATCAGCCCTATCTGAGACTCAGGTGGCCCACATCATAGAAAACAATGAGGTTAAACAGCTGCCATTGAAACCCTTTTTCTGGGTTACAGGCGCTTTGGATCAAGATGAAACTTGTTTTCCCTTTTCATTCAGGTTCATGTGACCTTACCAATGGTTTGGATTGCAAATAAGCATTATGGTGGGCCTTACGTGGGACCCACAGTGATGTATGTGTTTCATTCACACCGTCCACTGACCGTGGACGGTGGCACCCACCCTGATTTATGTGTTCTATCTGCACCATCCACACTGGACGGTGGGACCCACCCCATGGGTGGGGCTGCAGTGTGTGTGTGTGTGTGTGTGTGTGTGTGTGTGTGTGTGTGTGTGTGTGTCTGTGTTAATATTGTATATATTATATATATTATATATAGATTATATATTACATTATATATAATATATACATGATGGTGGGCCTTTATGTGGACCCCCACCCTGATGCATGTGTTGCCTCCAATCTGTTCAACCATTTTGAAAACTTATTTTAGGGCTTGTGGCAAAAATAAGACAGATCTATAGTTCAAGTGGACCCTACCTTGGTATATATATGGCCCAAGTGATTAAGCCCATCTTGTCATATTTATGGCCCATTGTTGAGGCCCACCTTGATGTGTATAAGGCCGTTGTTGAGGCTCACCTTGATGTGAATGTAAGGCCTATGTTATGAGGCCCATTGTGATGTATTTGGAGCCCATGGGTTGGGGCCCCATGGGTAGAGGCCATTATGATATATTTCCGACCCATTTGGTAAGGCCCTTTGTGATGCATTCAAGGCTCGTTATTGAGGCACACCTTTAATATGTTTATGACCCATCTGTGAGGCACACCTTTGATATGATTTGTGGCCATTTGTGAGGCACACCTTGATGTACTTTGTGGTCATTCGTTAGACCCACTTTGATGTATTTTTGTGGCCCAATCGAGGGGCCCACTTTGATATACATATGACTCATCAGGATGTATCTTTAACCTATGAGTGGGGCCCACCTGTTGGGTGTTTTGGAGGCCCAGGTGCAGGGCCCACCTGTCATGTATTTAGGGCCCATGGGTTGAGGCTCATTGTGATGTATTTGGAGACCATGGGTGAAGGTCCATTGTGATGTATTAGGGCCCATGGGTTGAAGCCCATTGTGATGTATTTGGAGCCCATGGGTTAAGGCCCATTTGAGGAGGCCCACCTTGATGCATTTGTGGCTTGTTGTTGAGGCCCACCTTGATATTTATGAGGCCCATTTGATGTATTGGAGGCCCATGGGTCGATGCCCAATGGGATGTACATGAGGCCCATTGAATGTGATTCCACCATGGTTTATGTAATGATATTTATGGCGGGCTATGCCTTGGGATCAATGTTGGTTTGATGTTCACATTGTAAGAAAATGTTGGTTAAATGTCCGCATTATAACTCTCCCTAGGGCCCATTGATAAGCCCATACTTTGTGTAGGCCATCAAGGCCCATCTTCGTTATGAGAATAGTTCATCACCATATAAAATGCTTAGTATAACTCCATGATTCATACCCATACGCATCATATGTATGCTTGATATGAGGAATGTTTGATCATAGCATACGCCATTGGGCAGACTATTTACGGGACTCCTTATGAGATGGAGTGCCCACATTATCGCGCCGTATGCGCAGGGTTGTTGCATGACTGGATAGTGTGACTCATGCATCTCACATATATGTGACTTGATCATTGTACGCCCTAGCGACATCGGGGCCGTGACTTCCACAGACACATTGTGGATAACCAGATGGGACACCGGAAATGCTTGGTTCTAGCACTGTGGGCACGTAGGATGTCCGTGGGTAAAAATCCCAGAACCTCCTTGGTACCAGGAGATGCTCCAACGTTTAGACCAAGTGGAATATGAGCGTCAGTGCCTATACCATGAGGTCGTGTCTCCCACTGTGTCGTGGTCGGTTGGAAGGGGGTGTGGCCTTATCCGCCCGAGTGAGGGGGTTATAAGTTAGGCTGAGTATGACCAGCTCGTAAATGAGTTCGCTATCGACGAGCCGGGCCTGATATTGGCTAGCTGATAGTGAGGTCTCTTCCACTCACTGAGCTGTGCAGCTAGGGAGGAGGCAGTCGGAGTGGAGTGTAATAGACCCCGGTGATTTTCCCAGAGAGCAACCGCACTGATATGTGGACTTATTGAGCAAGAATAGCATATCCATTCATTCATTCATTCACTATCCACTTGGGCTGGTGGTGCGTAACTATTTGTCACGTGTACCTTTGCATGGCCAGGATTTCGATTGGGTGCACGACTAACCTGAGATCAGGAGTTCACCACATTGAGTCGGACTATCCAAATTTAGGTATGGGACTGGTTTGGATAGAAGTCCATTGTGATGGACCCCATAGCCTGCGATATTACGTACTTTCATCCCGACTTCACACTCCAGCATGGTCATTCCAGTCACACCACATATTACATTACATTTGTAGTATATGACATTTTGGGTTACTGTGTTTTTGCATTTATATAGTCTAGATACGTATTCGTGGACTCATCAGGATTTGCATATTGCATTGCATCATCGGCATCTGATGTTTAGCTTATTGTCTCCGCATTACATAGCTGATATACATTGCTTCATTACTATATGATATTGTTTTTACTATATTTTTGCATCGCATAGTCTGAATAAGGCTGATGGTATTTATGGGCCTATCGATATGTTTTCGCATTACTCTGATATTATATGAATTATGAGCTTGTCAATATTTCCGCTTACTCTGTTATCTTATGATTTATGATCTTACCAATTTTTCTGACATTGTATGATTTATGGGCTTTATTATATACTTGGCACTTACCTTACACACACTTTCACCACCTTCTAAGCTTTCTATAAGCTTATGCACAATAGATGCGTGCAGGTGGCGTTAAGTTGTAGCAGTGTTGAGCTTGGAGCGTGCAGTGGTCTTCTGGAGTTTTGATTTTCGACATATGTATTTTCCTTTCAGCATTATATTCAAATATTTATATTAGTGGATATATGATGATGATGTTGCCTTTGTGATTTAGGTAAACTTGTGTTTTTGCTCCATACAAAAAAAAATCATACTGAAAATCCTCCTTGTAGGATCCCAGGATCGGAATCTGGCATGAGAGTGCCGGAATCCGAGACTCGGATTCGGCAATCGAAAATTTTGTGAGCCCGGTTTTCGAGTTTGGGGCGTGACACCCCACCACAGAAAACAGTGAGGATTGTACACCTACCATTAAAAACTTCTTCGGGCCATGGAAGTTTTCGATTACTATCCCACTCTTTTCTATGGTGGGGTCCACTTGAACTTTAGATCTGTCCCATCAGTCAGATGTACCATTCCATGGTGAGCAATGGGCTTAAAAATAAAGTCAATCCAAGACTTAGGTGTGCCACACCACATACTATAGTTGGGAGGGGTTATCCTCCTAGTAAAACATTCATAATCATATATTGGGCCCACCTAGATGTGATTCACAGATCCAACCAATTCATTATGTGTTTCCCACTTAGATGAGGGGTCAAACCAAGTTTCGGCGGCATCCAAAACTCATGTGGGCCCCACCAAGTGCCTTTATATGTTTTAGGATGTCTTCACATAATTTTAAACGCTATGGCCCCCTTGAGTTTCATGTACGGCTGATTTTTGGGATATCCCATGACCTAAAGGGGACACATCAAATGCACGGTATTTATGTTCTACACACATCATGATGGAGCCTACTATAATGTTTATTTTAGACATGAGCCGGTTAAGTTAACAAATACATAGATAGAGTGTGTGTACTAACAAGCTAACCACCCCCCAAAAAAAAAAAAAAAAAAAACAAATACACAAGGGAAAACACAAATAAAACTTAAGCAGCCCATAAGAAATTCAATTTAAATTTATGATCCATTCACTCTACTATACTAATCAAGAGCTTCGATTTGACAAGTTACTCATCTCGATCAGGCTTTAGATGAGAATGATATTGGGCGAAAGATATTAGACAGACAAGATTGATCAACAAGATGATGGGCCATATCTTGCGATTTGACATCAGATTTTAGTGAAATGTAATCAAAACATCTGAAGTTATATTTACTCTTTAATTTGGATTGATCAGATTGTCCAAAATCAGTTTAAATCTAGACAAACTGATCATGCCCATTTAAAGAGTGTTGTAGATGGATCTAATTCATTTCAGGTCATATTGAGCTGATTTTCATTCTCTATCCTAATTAGCACATTTCAAACATATCTGACTGTTCAAATTAACCTTAGGATGACTCGATCATAGAATCCATCAATCTCATCATTACAAGTTAATCTTGCAATTATACTTCATTATATTTGGGCTATCATTTTTTCACAAGTGAATGTTTCTATAAACTGTTAGAGGTTCAATTAGCGGATGTCCCTGGTAATTTAGTAAAAAAATCTTATTTTTTCACAGATAAATATCAATTTCTTTTTTTAAAAAAAATCTCATTTTTTTCCTTCAAAATGTCCTTTTTTTTAATCTTAATTTTTTTTTCCAAAAAATTTAACAAAATCTCATTTTTATATCAAATTTTTCATTTTTTTTCTAAATACAAGTTCCGAATTTTTATTTTCAAAATCTCAAAATTTCCCAAAATCTAATTCTTTTTTTTTAAAAATAAAATAAATCAAACTATGCAATTTATTCAAACTTCTCAAAAATTTCAAGATGCCATTTTTTTTTTCAAAAGCACCATTTTGTTTTCAACTTTTCAATTTTCTTTTTCAAAATGATAATTTTTTGTAAAAATCTCAGTTTTTTTTTTTTTTTTTTTTTTTTTTTTTTTTTTTAATCTCTTTTTTTAATATGTCAATATTTCTAGAACATTTTTATTTTTATTTTTTTCAAATTCACAATTTTTTTAACTTCTCAATTTTCCTTTTCAAAATTTTAGTTTTTTGTCAAAATCTCAATTTTTAATCTCCTTTTTTATCTTCAAAATTTCTATTCTTTCATCTTCCCCATTTTCTTTTTAAAAATATTTTTTTTCGAAACTTCTCAATTTTTTTTTTTTCAAAACACAATTTCAATTTCTCTTTAAAATTTTTTTTTTTTTTCAAAGTTGTCAAATTTTTCACAAAATTTTTTAATCTTTTCAATTTTATTTTTTCAAAATATCATTTTTTTTTCAAAATTATCAATATTATTCAATTTTTTTTTTCAAAATCTTGATTTTTATTAAATCGCAATTTTTTTTTTTCAAAATTCAAATTTTCTCAAACATTGTTAATTGTTTTTTTTTTTTTTTTTTTTTTTTTTTAAATAAAATTCTCAATGAATGTTTTCAAAATCATAATTTTTTTAAACCTCACAATTTTCTTTTTCAAAATGTCAATTATATATCAAAATATTGATTCTTTTTAATCATAATTTTTTTCGAACTTTATTTCCTAAAATACAAAGGATGTATAGGGATTTTTTGAGTGATATTGCAAAGCATTTAAATATCATTTTTAAAGCAAATAATAATAATAATAATAATAATAATAGTTTCCATTCAATTGATTAAAAAAAAATTACATTCAATTAATTGATACAAAAATAATCTTAAATACAAATAAATACAATTAAGGCACTGAATTTCTATTAAAAATGATAGAATTTTTTAATGTATCATTTTAATGGTGAGAATGCTATAATGGTGAGAATCATTTTCCCATTGCAATTGTTTGTGTGGTCTAGTTGAGCTTAGGATATGAATCACTTTTGTGCTCATATCATAAAATGATCTCTAAAATCATTTTCAATTATTCCATGTCCGTATTAACTTATAACCGGTTGGATCTCAAATAAACATCGGGTGGGCCTTAAGAAGGTTTCATCGGTTGGTGTTACTATCCCACTCTTTTACATGGTGGGGTTCACTTGAAATTTAGATATGCCCCATCAATCAGATGCAACATTCCATGGTAGGCTACGAGATTAAAATATAAAGTCAATCCATGACTTGGGTGGGCTACACCACATACTATAGTTGAGAGGAATTACCCTCCCATTAAAACATTCATAATCATATATTGGGCACAGATCCAGCCCATTCATTAGTGTGTCCCACTTGGATGAGGGGTCAGACCAAGTTTCAGCCGCATCCAAAACTCATGTGGGCCCCACCAAGTGCTTTTATATTTTTTAGGATGTCTTCACATAGTTTTAGATGGTATGGCCCACCTGAGTTTCGTATACGGATGATTTTTGAGATATCTCATAAACTAAAGGGGACACATCAAATGCACAGTATTGATGTTCGACACACATCATGATGGGCCCACAAAACTTACTAACATCAATTCTTAGGTTTTTAGGATGTCAATAGGTTGGGTCACAATTTTGACCAGAATATTTGGCCCATTTTACATATCTGGTCCATTCACTCTATTTTACTGATCAATACCCTCAATTTGACTAGTAACTTGCCCCGATCAGACTACATATGAGGAAGATATTGGACATACAAGATTGATCAACAATTGGAGTGAAATTTGATTTAAACATCTGAAGTTATTTACTCTACAATCTGGACTGATTAGATTGTCACAAAATGGTTAAAGGTTCAATTAGTGGATGTGCCTAACAATTTAGTAAAAAATGTTTTTTTTTTTCATGGATAAATTTCAATTTCCATTTAAAAATTATAATTTTTTCAAAATGTATATTTTTTTACTCTTAATTTTTCTTTGAAAACTTTTAACAAAATATCATTTTTATTATCAAATATTTCAAAAAAATTAAAATACAAATTCTAAATTTTTATTTTCAAAATCTCAAATATTTTCTCAAATTGTATTTTTTTTTCTCAAAAATTTCAAAATACCAATTTTTTTCTTTTAAAGCACCATTTTATTTTCAACTTTTCGATTTTATTTTTTAAAATGATATATATATTTTTTTCAAAGTCTCAGTGTTTTTATAAATAACTTTTTCTTTTATTTCAATTTTCGAACATTTTCAATTATTTTTCAATATCTTAAAATTTTCAACTTCTTTATTTTTCCTTTTCAAAATGTCTGTTTTTTGTTAAAGTATCGATTTTTTAATATTGTTTTATCTTCAAATTTTCTATTCTTTCGAACTTCTCCATTTTTTTAAAGCATTTTTTTTCAAACTTGTCAATTTTTATCGAACTTCTCAATTTTATTTTATTTTTCAATATACATTCTCATTCTCTTTTTCAAAATATTTTCATTTTTCATTGTTAAAATTTTCACATTTTTTAAATCTTTTAATTTTCTTTTTTAGGATATTATTTTTTTATTGGAATCAAATTCTTTTTTTTTCAAAATTATCAACTTTAATCAATATTCTTTTTTCCCCCCCAAAAAAATAGATTTTTATTAAATCACGGTTTTTCTTTTCCACTCATTTGATATAAAAATAAAATAAAAAATTCTTTGCATTCAATCAATTGTTAAAAAATAATATTAGATACAAAGATGTACAATTAAGCAATTGAAATTCTATTAAAAAACAATTATTAGAGAACAAAAAAACATAATTTTCCACCATATTCTAAAAAAAAATGTTCCAAGGCAAAAGTCCTTTTATGATGGACCATGATCCATCGTAAAAGCAACTAAAAATAGCCGCTAATTGCTATTTTGGGCGGGAATTTGCAACTGATTGTTCCGTTGCAAATTCAAAACTTGTGATGAAATTAGTCCGTCACCATTTTACGACACACCACATCCGTTGTAAATCTGATTTTAGCGATGGACTTTAGTCTGTCGCAAAATTCCACGAACTATGGATTTTCGCAGGGATTGGCAATGGACCTTTTCCATTAGTGACGGATTAAATTCGTTGTTAAATCAAGCGATTTTTGTGATGGTCGTAGTCCGTCGCAAATCGACAACTTTGGCACACTACATTAAAATATGGCTAGAAATAAAAATGAAACAAGGTTAGTATTATATTAGAATTTATTTACATTAAGAAATATTGCATTTTTTATATGAATTATTGATTGATTTTGATTTCTTAAACCCCTGTTTAGTGCCGCTTAAAAATGAGTTCATCTCATTTTAATTAACAGTAATTATATACTGGGAAGTTACAATAAGGATAAAAGACAATCTTGATAACCAATAATTTATATGAACCATGAACTCTAATACATAATTACTAAGAACTAAAAAAAAATAAGTTCAATGAACTATGATCTCTAATACATAATTAATATTAACTAAAAATTGAGATGAACTCATCTTTTAATTGGCACCCAAATGGGCTCTAAAAGGTTTTGTCCCTAAATTTCCAAAAATAATGTGCCCAATTTCCTAGAGGTTTGTGCCTGATCCTGCAAAGCCACTCACAGATCTCTTGTAATTGGCTTTTCGTCAATTTCTCACTAAGACGCTGGCGGGATTGCAAAGCATGCTTATCCCCACATTTGCCATATAAATGGCTTTAAATCAGACTTGGGATATCCCAATGGGAAATTGAAAAGAGCAAATCCTATCTGCCCTAAAAAATGTAAACACCCAAACAGGTCATAAGCTCATTAGCAAAGCCAAGAAATGATGTGCCCTTCACTCATAACTCAAAAATTGTATTGCTTTATTTAAGCAAACCTAGTTCCTAGACATCCAGAACTCGGGTTACAGTATTATCAGAATCACACAAAAACAGAACTACGTGAGATTTTCTACAGCATCTGTGAATCACTCCTGCCATGTATTCTCAACCCGTCATTGAGATTAATCATGAGATCTGCAGAAGAAGAAAAAAAGCATAAGAAAAACATCAGATATATATATATATCTATATATAATATGAGGACATGACCAGTGTGCATCCAATATCATTTACTAAACATTATCAACCTCCTGGCGAATAGAATAAGAAAGACGAATCTGCAGCTCAATCAGAACCAAATGATGGCCCACCTTGTTGATGATACAATGGTAAAAAATTGCACCAAGTGGCTGTTCTCTGAACATTATCTGTGGACATTCTTTTGGGAACCACGGGTTTGTCGGATTGATACCATTTAGTAAATGTTATTGTAGATACACAAAACGGGATTTTCAACCTTCAGTTAAATAGCAAAAGATATTGCTGATGTACTTATAGCGCAAAAGAGAAGATGTCACAGACTCACACCCATTATCATCATAATCAATCAGGTTGTATATCAACTAATGGCAGCCCAAGTATTGCCAGCCATTCATAGATTCGCTAAGTTTTCAAAACTAGAGTTTGACCTTACGGTATACTCGGCAACAAGTCTTGAGAATGAACATGATTTGTTTGCCAACAGTTTTTTGGGTGAGTCGTATTCCACAATAAGGCCTGTTCAGTAAAAGAAAAATCAAATGCTTTGAAAAGGATAAAAAAGATTGAAGAAGAAAGGTGGATTGGTAAGTTGCCAACCATTATCAAGAAGCAAGACCATGTCGCTATCTAGAACGGATGTTATCCGATGTGCAATTGTGATGACTGTACAGCCAAAGAACTGTTGCCTTAGTGTTTGCTGAATTAAGTTGTCGGTCGCAGTATCGACTAAAGCGGTTGCTTCGTCGAGTACCAAGACCTTGCTCTTCTTCAATATCACCCATCCCAGACACACCAGCTGCCTCTGACCCATGCTCCAGTTCTCTCCATTTTCAACCACTGCCATTGATCACATCAGGCATTAGACTCTGTAATACATTGTAAATAGCAGATACAATCACTGCTATAGGTTTCAAAAGGCACCCCCCCACAAAAAAAAAAAAAAAAAAAAAAACCCTAGTGCGTATATATCATATTCTGAAAATTAGCGGGCCAGATGAAGCAAATATCAGCTAAACAAAAAGAAACTAAACCTGTAGAGTCAAGCTTTCCTTCCTTTCTCCGTACTTCGTCCCCTAGCTGGCACCGATCTAGAGCCTGAAATAGGAAAGAATTGCACGTCAGCAAATCGTTGTGCTTTGGAATCCATGGAAAAGATATTGTAAATACGTTAGCAATGCAGATAGTAAAACAAACACACCTCCCAAATCTGTTCATCTGTATACTCTTCAAGAGGGTCAAGGTTACTTCGCACAGTCCCTTCAAACATAGTCGGGTCTTGCGGGATGATGCTCAATCTGGATCGCAGATCATGCAGTCCTATAGTAGAAATGTCAAGGCCATCTATCAGAATCTTACTGGCAACTGGATCAACGATGCGGAAAAGTGTCTGTATGAGAGTGGATTTTCCACTGCCTGTCCTCCCAACGATACCAGTTTTCATCCCGGCTGGGAAAGTGCATGTAAGACCTCTCAAAACAAGAGGCACATGTGGGGCATAACGGACCTGTATCCAATATTTTCAAATAGATGTCATGAATTATTAGAAGAGAAGGAAGAAAATTGTGTGATTATATAAGAAGATACATAAAAGCAACTCTGTAGAATAAGAGGAACCGGCCACCCATCCATTGTCATCATCATCATCATCTAAGCCTTATCCCAACTAATTAGGGGATTACCCATAATCCCTTGCATGCTAACAACGGTTGTAGGTTAAGTTAGCCTACAATCAATTGTAGGTGATCCATCATCTTTGGGGAAAAAATTAATTATTATTAAGGAAAAAAATCAAAACTAAATGAATATCCTGTAGCGGTTTCAATGCATCCAACAGAACGAATTTCTTAAAAGATGGGAGTTTGTGGTATCATCGATTACAAAGAAGCTTTGGCAGTAAGAGACTTGAGATTACCTGCAAATCATGAATATCAACTTCTCCTTCCGCTGGCCAGTTAGGGTCCGGCCTATTGGTTTCTATGACCAGAGGGGGTTCACTAGAAATGCTCATGTATTGAAATATTCTCTCAACAGATATGATTTTGTTCTCAAGATTGCACAGATTCCATACTACCCAAGCAGCGATCATGTTTAAATTAAGTCCGTACATTACTGCTAAGCCCGCAATGCCTGAAAAAGAAGATAGAGTAAGATTCCACTTCCACATGCCTGTCATCAATGAGAAGTCAGAGGTCATTCCACAAATATATGGATAGAAGATCCTCATTCTGAGGGTGTGTATAGTACCCTCGGGTTCCAAGTTTATACAAGTGGGGCCCACGTTTCCACAATCCAGACCAGTTGCATGTTTAACCTTTCCATGGGTGGCCTAAAATAGACTGTTAGGAATAGAAACCATAATGGTCCATATCCAAATGAAAATAGGCTAAAGATTGAACAGCTAGGATCTTCCAATTTGGAGGTTTTAGGCAAGGCCCATCTGATCAACAGGCTAGATCACTGAATCCTGGATGCTACATATATGAACTGAAAACATGAGGATGCTACCCTCAGGTTGAGGATCAGGTCATATCATGTCATTCTTCTTGAATGAAGTTATACCTGGATCTATTATACCCTTTGGCATGGTCATCAAGAAAACCAAACAAAAGGCGAATGTGATGGATGATAACATATCCAAGCGGAAGCACAGCCACTCCATTGCGCCAGCAGTATGAAACTTGGGTCGTGAATACCCATCGATCAGACACAGGTTTGTATCCATGAATCTTGATTCCTGATCGAAACTCCTGATTTTCGTCGATCCTGATAAAGATTCAGCAAAGTGCTGTATGTTGGGAGCCTTGCAGACTCCAACAAGACGTGCTAACTCTCGTGCTGTCGGTATGTAATATTGCTGTGGAATGACAAACGTAAGAAAAATAAGAGGAAGTTACCTGAAATTTATCGTGCTACAGCATCATTCTATTATGGATTGAAGTGATCCATGATCAGATTGTGTACATATATATCTTAGAAGATTAGCAAACATTAAAAATATTTTAAAAAAACTAAAAATTAGAGAACAACAAGAAATGTCTTAAGCTGTCTGCATTTTGTATTTAGTCCTTTAATTCTTTGTAAATTCAAGGAGAAGAAGACCCAGCTACAGGCATTACCTGATACCAAATGCAGGTTGCAATAACAGGGATGAAAACGATGAGAACCTGCCACGCAACCTGAGACATTACAGCAATGATTCCCAGCAGCTGAATGATTGCATTGGCAGTTCCCCCAATTTGAAAGGGAATGCTTGTATCTACTGCACTTTGATCAGTCGATGCCTGTAAAAGAAAAAGGCAGCTTACATAAAGATGCATAGCCATAGTGGCCTCAAAATAACAAATAAGTCTGGTTCCATGGCTTGAATCCTGAAAAGAAGTATATAGGTCTCTTACTCTATTGAGGATTCGTCCGCTTGGAGTGGAATCAAAGAATGACGTGGGAGCTCGGAATATACACATATGCATCTTATTGAACAATTGAGTCGCCGTCTTATATCCAGCTGTAACAAGAAGCAACGATCTTACAAAGATACAAATGGAGCTTCCAATGGCCAAAGCAACATAGACGAGAATAAGAACCAAGCCTTCAACTGGAGCTCTCGTATCTTTCGAGACAGGAGCCGCCCAAGCCATCCAGTAATTGCTTCCAATCTGAAGACCCTGAAAGAGAATCTGGGCCAGCAATACGAATGGTACGAGAGCTCCTCCATATGCCGTTGTAATGTATTTCCAATAGACCGATAGGCTGACCTTGCCTTTCTCCCTTTCTTCTGCTTGAACTAGCTGCCCCTTTTGCCCGACGATTTCATCCATTTTACCATTCTGATCCTCTCTCTTCTCTGTGTCTTTGTGTTGGGATTGTTTTCTGTTTCCAGCATCACACAAACCATCTTCCGCACTATTACTTACCTGTGAGTCAGGCTCCGTCTCCACAGCATCAAGGGCTGACAAGGCTTGCTTATGGGCACCGACAAGTTCCATAAAATCTGTTCCTGAATTGAGAATGTCATTGTATTTTCTGGCTTGTGTAATCCTCCCATCTCTCATTACCTGCCAAGCCAGAGAAAGGTTTTTTCCTAATGCATTGGTGATGCACTTATCCGGGGTTGTGGAACCAATGCAAAGTAAAGAAACAGAGAAGTGCGCACCAGGATAAGGTCAGCGGAAGGCAAAAACTCTACTTGATGGGTAACATAGATCACCGTCTTCGATCCTAAAATCCCAAGCAGACACTCCTGTCATTCAGAGGTTGGTTCCATGTATTAAAGCTCTTCAAAAATGAAAATTACCCAAATGCTCAAAGAAGCAAAACAATAAGTAGGAGTCCTTTGGGTGGGGTTTAAATTTGCAACTGTAGTTCTAAAAACCGACGATTTAACTCAAAACTCAGTCTGGTCGACTCAATTGAGGAGTGGCCACTTTTCCAACTCAGTTTTTAAATGGGGAAAACAGGGTTTATCCTGAAAACCTTTCATAGGGATAGAGGAATGCGTGTTTATTTAAATACCCAGCTGAATCTTTGACCCAACCCAACCGATATTTAAACCATCCCGATTCATGTGCACAATAAACCAAATCGAGGTCTCCATATTCAGTTTTTTTTAACTAATGTTCGTAACTACTAGCTAGTTGAATAGCTTACCATGTCGTTTGTGAGCTGTGATCAAACAAAATCACTTGATATTACTACAAATGAGAAGAGTTTGTTCTCAAATATATTGGACTAGTTGTTAATTTCAGGGATGTAACATGTGAAAATATAACAAAATCCAGAGGAAAAAAATAAGACATACCTTAAATAGATGGGTTCCTGTATGAGCATCGACAGCACTATAAGGATCATCAAACAGATAAATGTCTGCATCCTGGTATAGAGCACGTGCGATCTGTATTCTTTGCTTCTGGCCACCACTCAAGTTGATTCCTCACTCGCCAATGACAGTCTGATCGCCAAATGATAGAATCTCCAAGTCTTTCTTCAGAGAACACGCTTCAAGAACATGCTCATACTTCTCCCCCATTTCCTTACCAAACAATATATTTTCTTCAATTTTCCCGCTCTGTATCCAAGGTGATTGAGCAACATAGGCCTTGGTCCCACACAATTTAATGGTCCCAGATATCTTCGGCACTTCTCCTAAGATGCAAGAAAGCAAGCTCGACTTTCCCGACCCAACTGTTCCACAAACAGCCACCCTCATCCCATGCAAAACTCGGAAATTCAAATCTTTCAAAGTAGGATTCGCAGAAGATAGATCCCAAGAGAAATTCCCATCGTTTATTTCAACTGCAACATCAGAACTACCTTCCAGAAGCCTCTCTACAACATCAGGCTGAAGGTCTTCCAGGCGAAGGAACGACGAAATTCTATCAAGAGAAACCTTTGTCTGCGCAACCATGGAAATCGTATCGGGGAGATTATAAATGGGCTTCTGCAATATCCTGAATGTCGCAAGAGCAGATAGAATCTCTCCCAATTCTAGTGGTATCTCCATAAGCATACAAGCTCCAAACGTAATCACCGACACGAATGTGGGTGCACTCCAGAAGACAAATGCTGTCATGACCGAGGTGTAGACATATTTCTTCAACCAGCTTGTTTCATCTTTCGTTAGCTCGACTATCTTACACAAGAACTTCGTCTCCCACCCTTGGAGCTTGAAGATCCTCATGTTTCGAAGGATCTCAGACGTCGCCTTCATCCGTACATCTTTAGATTTCATTAACTTGCCCTGGTAATTCTCTTGCAACTTCCCCAACGGGACATTCATCAGCATAACAACCACAGTTGCAACAAAAGCCGGTATTGAAGCCAGCCCAAGATTCTTGTACAAGATCAGCAAAGCCAGTGTAACTTGCACAGGAACCATCCATAGATCATGCATACACCAACTGAAATCCCCCACCCTTTCCGCATCAACGCTCATGAAATTTATGATCTCTCCACTGGTATGGCCCTGCCTTGACTGGCTTGACAGTGACAGACCCTTCTTATAAATCATTGCGACCAAAACTGCTCGGCCCCGGATTCCAGCCTGCTGCAGCTTAAAGGACCAACGCCGCTGCGAAAGGCATTCCATAATCTTCGCAATGAAGAATGTGGAAACCAAAACATACCCTTCATTCGCGAATTTACTACGGCCATTGAGGTATTGAACGAAGGCATCGATAAGGTAGGGACCCACATAAGAAGACACTGTGTATACAAGCGCGAACAAAGCTGTCCACAGCACTTCTTTCCAAACAGTGAAGAACAACGCTTTCACCAATTTTAGTGTTCCTACTCCATTACTACTATCTTCTTCTAGCTTATTTTTGAAAACAGGGAAGACCCCATTAACGCTATCGTCATCAGCAAGCTGAGGAACATCATCGATGTCTAATGTCTTCTTATAACCGACTTTAAGCAACGGACTCATCCAAGAGAAAGTAAGAAGACTAAACAGACTAGCATTTGCATATGGAGTTACATTATCCTTCTTGCTCTTCTTGCGAGACCCACCAATGCTATTCCCATCCAAAAGAGGCTCTTCAAGAAGGCGCTCCTCTTCTTCTCCGTTCTTCTTTCCGAATAATCCAGCGTAACAAAGGAACAAACCGACCAGAACCGACCCAAAATCCAAAACCCACATATGTGTGGGCAGAATTCTGGGTTTCTGATAGTAAACCAGGTCCAGAACGACGAAAGAACAACACATAAAGAAGTAGAAGAACCACCAAATCCTCAGAACGATTGGGAATTTCTCCTCTTCTGAACTGCGGAACTTGAAATGCAAGTAGGCTGAGATCATGAACCAAGCAAGAGTTCTAAGAGCCAAATCCAATTGGGTGGAGAGATTTTCATCAGACCAACCATATTGATACCAAACAAAGTAGTTGAGAATGCAAAGAACGAGATGAAACAGATACAGACCCAAAGAAGAGAAAAGGGCGGGTTTGTAATATGAAAAGCTACCGTCTTTCAGCCTTTCTTTTGAATGTCCATGGACACCCATGTTACATCCCTTAATGACCCATGTCATGGATAGAAGAAGAATGAAAGCAAGATGGGTGGAGGCTGAAAAGCCATGTAGAAAGATGAGATTTTGGAGAAAAGCAATGGCTTTATGCATGTAGGGAGATGGGTGTGAGAAGAGCATGAACATGCCATCGTTTCGAGCATTGAAAGTAGCCACTGATGTGGGTTATCTCTGAAATGGGTGGCCTTGGATTTGAAAATCGGAGTGAAGATGAAAGCTATGTATATAAGAGGAGAGAGAGTCAAAGGCAAAGGAGGCGGCTTTCTTGGAGGGTGCAGGATAACGTGGTGCGCATGGGAGAGAAGGGAAGGAGAAGACAAAGGGTGCTGTGAAAATACAAAGGAATATATATATGGAGAGAGAGAGAGAGAGAGAGAGAGAGAGAGAGAGAGAGAGAGAGAGGTGGCGCGTCTAGGGTGGGATACGCATGAATGAAACGAGGATTAGATACTGACGAGCAGCGAGATTCGCTACTGAAGTGACGTCACCAACTTATGTGACACCATCATGATGTATGTTTTGTATCCAACCCGTTCATCCATTTGGAGAGATCATATTAGTGCATGATACGAAGTATGAGTCGGATTCAAAGCTCTAGTTGACCCTACCATAGAAAACAGTGGGGAGAAAGACAAAGGGTGCTATGTAATACAAAGGAAGAGAGAGAGAGGTGGCGCCTTTACGAGAAGTCTGGGATATAGATACTTACGATAGCTCAGTGGACCCTACCACGATGCATGTATTGTATCCAATGCATTTGTTATATTCGTACTGTTCATCCATTTGGAGAGATCATTTTAAGGCACGAGAAAAAGAATAAGATAGATCTAAAGTTTAAATGGACCCATCGTATAAAACAGTAGGGACAGTGACATCCACACTTCAAAACTTCTTACGCGCCACAAAAGTTTCCGGTCAAGATGATATATATATATATATATATATATATATATATATATATATATATATATATATATATATATATATATATATGTTAACTTATAAATAGGTTGGATTTCAAAAGTACATCATGGTAGGCCCTATAAATGTTTCAACGGTGGGTGTTACTGCTCTCACCTGTGATGGGTCCACCTGGAACTTTAGATTTATTTCCTTTTTCCTGTGCCATAAAAATGATCTCTATAAATGGTTGGACGGTATGGATACTACACGTGCATCATGGTGTGGTCCACAGCTTAGTGACATCACTTCACTATCAATTTAGCTACTGACCTTGTCAGTATCTAATCCGCGTCCGGGACACGCATGGATGGCACGAGGATTAGACACTGACAAGTTGAGCAGCGAGATTTGCAACTGAAGTTACGTCAACAACTTCTGTGGGCCCTTCATGATGTGTGTTTTGTATCCACACGGATCATATTAAGGCATAATACAAAGATTGAGTGCGATCGAAAGCTCTAGTGGACCCTATCATAGAAAACAGCGGGGAGAGCAACGCCCACCATTAGAAAGTTCTAAGGGCCACAAAGGTTTTCGATCAATCTGATATTTGTGTGTTCCCTTCTTTCGCATCTTATTTAACACATAAACATGATCTCAAAGAAACATCATGGTGGCGCTTTGGAAGGACACAGCAGTGGGCGTCACTCTCTCTACAGTTTTCTGTGGTGGGGTCCAGTCCACCCTTGGATCAACCTCATTCTTGGTATCATGTCGTAAAATGATCTCTAAAAATGTATGGTTGGTGTGGATACAAAACATACATCATGATGGGGCCATTTAACTTGGTGACGTCCATTGGCTAGCTAGTCTTGCTGCTCAACCTGTCAGTGATACGGAGATTGAGAGTTTGTTGTTTACGGGCCTGATTACTTGCGGAGAAAGAAAGGGCCAATTTTGACCACATAGAGGTGGGCCCCATGGAGAAAGAATGACACTGTGGTGTGGTCCACCTGATATTTTTATCTGCTTTATTTTTGGGACCATCCTCTAAAATAAGCTGACAAAATATATGGACGGCTAGGATATACAATGCATACATCGTGGTTGTGACCACGGTCAGGTTCCCAACCACATCCCTGGTTTTGGGTCGCAGCCAAGTCGCGTTCTCCTCCAAATTTTAATATCCACCCGTTTCTTAGGACTCCAGGTTCGTGTAACCCCTTGTCTATGTCCCAAAGTTTGTGGGGCCCACCTAGATGTCCATGTTAACATCTACTCCGTTCATAAGTTACTACTGATTAAGTTAGAATATGAACCCAAAAATAAGGTAGATACAAAATTCAAGTGGAACACACCACACGAAATCCTCTACAGCACCTATTTTAGACAGCGATTGTAACACCCAAGTTTGTGAGGCCCACCATGTATGTAAAATCCACCCCGTCCATCAGATTTTATTCTCGATTCTTGGACATGGGAAAAAAATCAGCTCCATACACAACTCATAAGGGTCACACCACAGGGAACAATGGGAATAGGATGTGTGGGGTCCACCATGGAGTTTATCTTTCATCAAACCCGTTAATCAAGGTGTAACTCACCAGGTTGAAGTCAAAATACAAGTCAGGCTGATAGAGATATAGGAGGGCAACACCATGCGGACTTGGGAGCGGGTTAGTTACGCCCCACCTCACCCAAGACTTGGGACCACTACCAATGGCCCACCTTGATGTAGTTATTCTATATCCACTCCGTCCATGCGTTTTTCCAGATCATTTTTAGGGAACTAGCCCAAAAGTGAAGGAGATACAAATATCAAGTAGACCATATATATTATAAGAAACAGTGGTGATTGAACATCCTATTATTAAAAACTTCTTAAGGACCACGGATTCATACGGTATCATCCACATCTACCCGAGAATTGGATCTAATTTTGGCTCATGACTTAAAATGGTTTTAAAAAATAGATGAACAGTATAAATATAAATACATACATCAAAGTGGGCCTACACGGTAAGAGTCGCAGAGTCTTTGGTAAGCCTAGGGCTGCACCGAATCCGCAACCCTACACCGAAATCCTACGGCCGGTTCCAAACTCACTCTAAATAACCATTTATTACAATTTCACTTTGAAAATAGGTAAGTATTTATGCTTCAAAAAAAGGGTCCAAACTGATATGCTTAAAATTGTGGGCCCCACTGTGATGTATATTATATATCTGCATTGTCCATTCATTTTACCAGAACATTTTGAGGCATGAGCGCAAAATATTAGATAGATTCAACAATCAAGTGACCCATGCTAAAGTAAACGCTGGCCCTAAGAAGTTTTCAACAGTGTGCTCGATTCCCTTTCTCTTGGGGTGTGGTTCACTTGAGCTTTGAATCTACCTTATTTTTTTGGCTCATGCCCTAAATTTAATTGGCATAAAGGATGGATAGTGTGAATAATCCACATACATCACAATGGGCCCCACATATATTTGGCAACATCATCCGTTTTTAGCATTGAAAAAAGTAAGGGTCCCTTTGATTTTTCAACGCAAGTGTAAATACCGGTAATTACTACACTTTCACCCATTTGGAAAATTTTGAAAACTCTTGCCCGGCAAAACAGTTTAACAGTGCTAGTTAAAATTTTTGGACCTCACGGTGATATATATAAAATATCTATTCTGTTCATCTGTTTTACCACAACATTTTGAGACATGAGCTAAAAAATTATGTAGATCCAACACTTAATTGGCCCACACCAAAAGAAACAGTGGCCCTTAGAAGTTTGTAACGGTAAGTGTTTTATTCACTTTTTTCTGTAGCATGGTCCACTAGAGCTTTGTATATTCCTCATTTTTTGGCTCATGACATTAATTTAGTAGGCATAATGGATGAACGGTTTGGATAAATGACATACATCACAGTGGGACTCACAATTATTTTGCAAGTCTTTTTCATTTTTGCATCCAGAAAGTTTGCGGTCAAAATAAAAAACAGGAAAGAGTGAGGTAAATAATCATTTAGTCATTTACAGTGCATTTACCACCTCATTGGAAAATTCAAACACGCCGAGTTAAATCAATAAGCTAAAGAGTAAATAATTATTACTCATTTACCGTGCATTTACATTTACTTCAGGAAATCAAACATGTCTTTTAGAGTAGTTTCTCATTGCCCACGTTAGCGTGTCCTATCAAAGTTACCGGATAATAGAGATGCAGATTGCCTACTGGACAGTGCTCTTTGGGCTGCAATAATATTTTTGTTATATCTACAATGTGCATTTATTTTATTTTTTAGCTTATGGTAAGCCATGAGACCAAAAATGAGAAAGATCAAAGTCTAAAGTGAACCATAAAACAGGATGATTAATCACACAACTTTAAAAACTACTTAGGACCACAAAAGTTTTGGATCAAGATGATACTTGTACTTTCCTTAATCCGGGTCTCTATCACACAATCAATAAGTTTAGATGATAAATAAACATAACAATGAACCTAACTTAGGAAGTTTTTAATGGTGGACATTCAATTACCACTGTTTTCCTATGACGTGGTTTATGTATCAATCTCATTTTTTAGGTTTATGCCTTAAAATAATGATCTAAAATAAATGGATAACATGTTGTTAAAAACATATGTCTTAAATCTGTCTGGTCCATGTTGCTCAACCAGTCGAGGGCCTGTTTCGACTAGTTGAAGGTCCTTCGACTAGTTGAAGCCCATTTGACTCGAATTCTAGCAACAATCTATTTGGATTTTCAGATTGCTCAACCAGTCGATGGACAAGCTCGATCAATTGAAGGGTCACTTAACCAGTTGAAGCCCTGGTTCGACTAGTCGAAGGTTATGCAGACTGCGCGCGGATTGTGTAAATTTAAGGCGATTTCTGAACTTTTCTAAAGTCGGTGCGTAAGTGGAGTTTCCTAAACTATAAATATAGTTCCTTAGGACCTTTCTAATGTATTCTAAGACTTCTTAAAAGTATTCCAAAGGTTTCTAAAAAAGTTCTAGGATTATCAAAGGGTGTAGCAACGGTAAGATTCGATGTTGTTCGAATCGGGTAAGTTCTCTTTCTTTGTAATTTATATTTTCATAGTGAATTTCTTTTGCTTTGTGCTATGATTTTTTTTCCGAAAAGGTTTTTCCAGTTAAATTTTTGTGTTTCTCTTGTGATTACTTGACGCTCTTGGATTGCTATCCTAGATTTATATTTGTGTAATTCTGTAGCACAAGTCCCAACACGGCATAGATAAAATACATAATCATTTTGGAGCCCACGGAGTACTATCCAGTAGTGACGCCATTAACCTTGGTACTGCATTGATGTCACCAAGTTGGGCACCATGGTGTATATATTTTTTATCCCTTCAGTCAGTCCATTTGACTATAATGAGCTGAAGTGGACCCGAACCGTGTAGTCTTCGGAATAGGAAGCTGATTGTGTCAGCTGGCTGACCAGCACTCGTATGAGGGCCACCATGGTATATCTGTTCATCCAGCCAATCGAACTCTTAAGTAGACCACACCAAATAACGAGTTACATTAAATGCAAGAATTGTATTTGGTGGGCTCCACTTGAGTTTTGGATATGACTCAAATTTGAGCTCATTCTTTAAACTGATCTAAGAAAATGAATGGACAGCGTGGATAAATAAACACATCACGGTTGGCCCCACAAGAGTGGGGGTTGTACGGCTTACTATACTAGCAAAGGTCAGATGCAATCGGCTTCAGTGGGCACTGGGCACAATGATTCCCATTGTCGGAACCTTTGCCTGACCTATTACTATATTTATTTACCATCCAATTTATAGATAAAGTAAAAAAAAAAAAACCAAAATGACAGGAACAAATAAAAAATAAATAATAATAATAATAATAAACAATATCAATTTATTTATTTATTATTTTATTTTTTTTACACACGCACCTGCCACACACTCACATACGCCATAGTGGGATTTCACCACCTAGGGCTTCGAACCCAAGACCTTGTGTTGAACTCCACGGGGTCTTCCACTCGGACGAGGACTGGAACCCAACAATATCAAATTCATCCAGCAGGCATTACGGTTTAGATACAGGTATATGACACATACCTCATGGTAGACTCGTAGAACTTGGTAACCTCAGCGCACCAGCCAAACTGCTTTCCGTTATAGTGCCCCATTAAATGGGTATGGGCATGACAGGTTGAGGAGCAAAAGGCTCCGCTATGTGAGCACCAACAATTTATAGGCATTGTATCCATGTTGTCCATTCATTTTGGAAGATTATTTAAAGGCATGAGATGAAAATTGAGATAAATTTAAAGCTAGAGTAAATTTTATTGAATTTTTTAAAAGGTTAACTGTAATGCTTATTTAAGATTTAACCTATACATAAGTTAACATGGACATGAAAGAAAGAAACACAAATATCAACTTGATCAAAAATTTATATGACCATGACCTTTACAAGTTTTTAATAGTAGGCATTCAAACTCCTGCTTTTTATGGCAGGGTCCACTCGAGCTTTAGATCTTACTCATTCTTTAGATCATGTCTTAAATTGATTTGGATCTAACTCATTCTTTAGATCATGCTTTAAATTGGTCTCTCGGAATGGATGAACAGTGTGGATATAACCCATATAATATTACAATGGGGTCATAGAAATTGGTGACGTCTCTTAAGTAAGCGAGTGACTTTATTCAACCTGTTGGAAGTAGAGGTGGGTACCAGATGACTTGATGCGGCTAACTCGACTCATCCGACTCGTTTCAATCCGACTCGATTCAAATTGAATGGGTGAGTCGATTTGAACCGAGTACGCTTCGCCAAATCCGAACTCAAACCGAGTCAAGTTCATGTTACCTAATAACTTTACCCAACTTGACCTAAAACTCAATCCGGTTAGACCCGACTCGATCCGAAACCCAACTCTCTAACCCTACCCGCCGCATCCCACCCTGACCCGATCCCAAAATCTCTCTCTCCCTCCTTCATCCTCCTCATCTTCCAAGCCCGACAACCACCCACCACCTTCACCCTCCTCTTCTCTCTCCTCTCCACTTTCTTAGCCTCTCCGTCCCTCCTGTCTCTCCTCTCCACTCTCTTCGTCTCTCTCTCCCTCATCTCTCAATACGACTTGGAGCCAACTCGACCCGACTTAGTACTTCCGACCAAATCAGACTCGGTCCGGATCAGTCCAGGCCAGGCTGGACTCGGATCGAGTCGGGCATGCTGGACTCGGTATCGAGTCGAATCAAGTTCAGGTCGCACCTATTTCAAAATCGAATCGAATGATCTCAAAAACCAAGCAGATTCAAATCTCAAGTGGACCTAGGTGATTGAATGCCTCACCGATAAAAACTTCCTAGGGTTCACAGTAATGTTTTATTAATGTTTATTAAAAAAAAAAAAAAAAAAAACAAATATCAGCTTTATCCAAAACTGTTTCCTATGGTATGGTCCACATTAGATTTGGATCTGGTTTCATTTTTGAGATTATAGCTTAGCGTAATCTGAAAAAACGGATGGACGGTGTGGATATAGAATAAATACATCACGGTGGGCCCCACGGTAAGTACATACTGTCTTGGGTGAGGCCGGGGCTGCACGTGATCCGCTCCCTGTGGAAAATACGACGAAAGGGATTGCCTGTCACCGCGGGCACAGTGATATCCCTGCACCCGAGGCTTTGTGGGATCCAAAGATATGTCCTTGATAAATCTACTCCGTTCATCTGTTTGGAAAGACTACAATAGTACAGGATTCTAAAATCCAGGCAGATCAAAACTAAAGTTGACCACGACAAACTAAACAGTTGGAACGGAAACTTCCACCGTTGAAACATTCCTGGAGCTGAACATGATGTTTATATGCAATCCAAACCGTTCATATGGTTATTAGAACCCATATAAACTGTAGGCGAAAATATTGTCCTGATACAAAAGTTCTGTCACCCTTGGAGTTCAATCCCCACTGTTTCTTGTGGGATGGTCCACGTGAGTTTTGTATCTGCCTGATTTTTAAATTTGTGTTCTATTGTGTTCTTACAAGACAGATGGACGGAGTCGATTTGTCACAGACATCTTTCTGGGCCCCACACAGCCCTGGCACAGCAATATCACTGCACTCACTAGGGTCAAAGGCAAGGCAATCCGCTTCCAAATACGACGAATGTGGTGGGCCATCTTGGAGGACTTTTCATGCCATCATTTGCAGTTGATTGACTCAGGTTGGCTTGACTAAAATTTCTTCAGTGTATGTACGGATGATCCAATCATAGATTTGGACCGTGTGATGGTGGGCCCTTAATTTGCCCATGCCTTAAGTTTACTTTGTTTGGTTGTTCTCAACGGTCTGGATCAACGGATTTTTAGTTGATGCATGTAGACCCTCTTATTATTTCATCACCATCTGGTCCCAGGCTCTTGATTGGATGATCCAGACCACCCAATAGACGGATCTTCCGCGATCGTTGATCCTTTGCCTATGTTTTGATCTCGATGGTCCACATGCGCGTGATGCATAGAATCAGCATGAGAGAGATACGTGATTCTCCAATATTCATCATTTAATGCATCGAGAGCAAATTCTGCGGTGGGGAATCACCATCACAAATGTCGATCTGATGGCAGTGTTTATATCTTGACCTTTTCATGGCTAAAATAAAAAATGTTTTAAAAAGTATTATAAATTAATAAAAAAATTAAAATTTTGAATATTGAATTTGCGGAAAACCTAGAAAAAGAAATAGGTTTCTTGAAAACCTCATTCCATCTCTTGTGATAGTTTAAAACACAATAAAGTGTGGGAATGTGCATTTCCAACCCACTCTAAATTATTTTCTCACTTTTGGATTATTTCTAATCACTTGTCGGACAACCTCTACGAAGTAAGCCTTTTATGTAGCCATATTGTGTGTCAAGTCCACTATCATGTCTTTAAAAGTTCATCTTATGAACTTCTTTTGTTGAGCTTCCATTTAGAGAACACTCTACCACGTGTAGGAGAGTGTTGTCCGAATGGAAGCTCAACAAAAGGAGTTCATGCAATTGCATGTCTGTCGGTATGTACCAAGTGTGCTAGAGTCATATATAACTTGAATTGATTCGAACACCTCGTGACTCTATGCACCAAAATAACTACATTAATACTAAATCTATGAAGATTGGCTTAATTACCCCACCATCAGGTGATTTGTAAAGGAAATGGTACTTGGCTCTTCAGATGAGTTATTTTACCTTGAAACAAGAATATTTTATTACCATGGTGATAGCTTGTAGCATTTATCAACAAATTAAACTCAAAGAACTAAGAGATTAAATACTAAGTGTCGATTTTATTGTCTTGATTAAGAAAGTATTACAATTGACAAACAAGTAAATAAGACAAGCAATTATTGACAACAATTCGAGTAAGTGACTACAGATGGTTGACAATTGTCTAAACTTAGATGGTCGAGAGACATGTGGTTTCACCAACAAGTTGTAGCTTATGAAATCACCAAGGACTTGGGAATTTAGAATCCAATGGCAGGGTCGTGGACAATGAAACAAACCAATTCTGACTTGTTACAACGATACACTAGACAAAAGTGAGAAGACTAAAATAAAGCTATGCTAATTGATTTGAACAGGTTACAACATTACACTCGACAAAATTGGAGAGGCTAAACTAGGCTAAGTTAAACTAAGATAAGTGTCCATGTGCTACGAAAGGATTTGACAGATGATGTTGAGCTTAACAAAAAGTTTGTGTTTTTGAATTTGTAAGGGCCAGAAGCTCTTCAGTCTATGCTTATTTTATAAATTTGAATTGCAGTAGCCTTGCGTATGGTCCTTAGCTTTTGAGATTGACTAATTGACAAATAGCAGCATCGGCCTAATATTCTTTTAAATCAAGATGAGGCTAGCCATCTAGTGTGTTATTGTGTTTGCTTATATTTCTATTTTTAGGTAATTTTCTCTACTTAACACATCGTTGACAAGTTTTGCATGTTCCTAGCCAATCATTTTTAGCCATATGTCACTATATATCACTGCCGTAGCGTTACACTAAGTTATGTGTACTCTTCTACGTATGTGCGGCTTACAACTTCTGCCCATATGTCACTAGGAGGATGATTGCCTCTAGGGTTTCAATTATATATACATCTCTGGGGGTATAACACTTCCAGCGTAATACTCATATTCGGCGGACGTGTCTTTCAGATCTTCATGATCTCTCTGCGCTCCGGGGATGTCTTTTTTTGGTGTTTCATTAAGGCATGTTAACACGTGGCGACATCTTATTTATTGGAGCTAACTGTTACAGGTTGAGTGTAAACACACTAGTCCTGGCTAGGCTCGTCATATGAATAGATTGAATGATTTATACAAAATACTATGGGCCCCACATACAATATGCATGGTAGATTCTAATGCTGTGCATTCCCATTCCAATTGTTCCTTATGGTGTGACTCACCTATATGCTGTATCAGTCTGATTTTTTGGAATAAGGGTGAATTTGAAGGGCCACACCTTATGAATGGAGTAGATGTAGGCCCTCCATCATGTTGGACCCCACACACCTTATTGTAGTATAAATACGTTTTACAATATTTGTAGAGGAACTGGCCTCTTTCTTTGGAAGATGTATATATACCCTGACCGGGTGTGGTGCGATTTAAGCTGTCATGTATGTACTCTACCAAACAACTTTCAAACTTGCTTTGTGTGAGCCGCATTTATTCCAATGGCACTTGGCCCATTCAGATCCCATGGCATTGGGTAACCATACATTAATCGTGTGGCATCATGAATTAGATGCTCCAATGGCACGTGGCCCATTCAGTCCTACATATGCAGCGTGTGTTGGAATCATGAATTAGATGCTCCATCATGGAAGATGTACATGCTCAATGCTACTGAACCCCATCATGAAAGATGCAAGTACCATATGCTACTGAACCCCATCATGAAAGATGCAAGTACCATCCAACTTATACATTAGGTGAGACATCATGAAAGTCGGACGCCTAAAAAATTAAGTTGATCCAACTATCATATAGTCACTGCATGAATTTAGAGGTTTTTGAATAGTTGTACATTGTTTTCTATGACAATGCTCGGATAGTTTATATGGGCCTTTGTGGGGTATCCCATGACCATGAACGGGATTTTACTATGCATGGGTTGGATGCCATATACACAACATGGTTGATCCCCACCCAAGAACTTAGGCCGGCTTTAGCTGTGGGTTGGGTTCTCTTGAGATCAGGCCAATCCTAGGTTGAACCTAACCCCGCCGGTGCGCCCAAGTTTCTCTGTTCTCCTTACATGAACAAGACTCATGAATTCAAAAGATGAAAATGGGCCAAGTAATCTGCATATGGTTAGAAGATCTGGCAACTAGGATCTAAGGGCCAAATAATCTACACCGACTTTTATTAGTCATATGATGACGTCATAAACTGCTCCAATTAAAGCACATGTAATTAAGACCTTGATTTTTTATTTTTTATTTGTATACATCTTCATATCTAAGGGTTAATCAGATTGATGTATTTTTAAGTCAATCATAGTCAAGGCATAATGAGTCTCTTGGTTGAGAAATTTAATGTCGATTCATTAACACAAATGTGGTGTACTCGTCATTAATCCCCTTACATAAGATAACCACATATGTTTATCTTGTAACTTGATACGTGGTGATGGTATAACATGGTACCAAAATACATGGACCATATTGTGGTGTACTCTCCCTTAGCTAGTGACCATTGTATCTTCTCTCAAGCTTCTATGGACCACCGCTCCCCCCTTAAAAGGGGTTTTTCTACTACCGCTTACCTTTTTATCTATGGACCATAAATCTCTTGCTTTTAACCTACTTTTCAAAATCCATCTATCCATTTCACATACATCCTGCAGGCTGCCTACACCAGCGCTTGCTTAGCTGGTTGGGCCATTAACAGCAGAAAAGTGAGTTTTACCTTTGGTTGGCTGTATACGTTGGGAGCAGTCTAGCTGTTACGCAGTGAGTGTTACCCTTCTTAATGTATTTTATATATATATCCAGGTTGTCCATCTATTTTTTCATCTCATATTAAAATGTGATCCCGAACCTTAAGAATATCCAAATCTCAGGTAGACCATACCTCTAGAAACAGTGATGAATGACTATTGAAAACTTTTGAGGCCATGGAAGATTTGGAACAAGTTGATCTTTTTATTTTCCCTTTATCCAGATCATTTTGACATTATCAATGGCTTGGATTGCAAATAAATATTACAAAAATCTTAGGATGGGTCCTTTGGAATTTTTAATGGTAGGACACTCAATCACCATTGATTTTTATGCCAAATGAGGGGAAGCGGATTGCGTACTAAGTAACTCATTACGATAAGCGTATTGAGTAAACTATGTGAGGTCCACCATGACTTATGTATTTTATCCACTCCGTCCATCCATTTTACCAGATAATTTTAGGGCTTGAGCCTAAAAATTAAGTATATCCAAACCTCAAGTGGTCCACACCATAGTAAACAGTGTGAATTGAACATCTACCGTTGAAAATTTCTTGGGGGTCACAGAAGTTTTGGATCAAGCTTGTATTTGTGTTTTCCCTTAATCAATGTCTGTGTGATCTTATTAACAGGTTGGATGAGAAATAAACATAACTGTGGGCCTTAGAAAGGTTAAAATGGTGGAAGTCATTATTCCAACTGTTTCCTATGGTATGATCCACTTAATATTTGGATATGCTTAAATGTTGGTCTCAACCCCTAAAATAAGATGGAAAAATGGATGGACAACGTGGATAGACCAGATATATTCACGGTGGGCCCAATAGAGTTTACTCTATACGATAAGAGCGTACCAGGACACTGCGCATGGGGGGTGGGGGGGGTCCACCGGAGCGGCAGCGGATTGCATGGTGTATCACACACCACCAACTTGGTTGGTATGTGTACGTGGCTTGTGAGGGGGAGAGTGTCGGGTCCTGAAGCCAGGAATATAGATCAGAGTTAAGTGGGCCCCACAATGATGTATTTATTATATCTACATTGTCAATCCATTTGTGGCAATATTCATTTCAGAGCATTCCCCAAAAATGAGTCATATTAAAAGCTCAGGTGAACGGCACAAGAAATAGCAGTGGGAGAATAAAGCATTACCTAAAAATGAGCCGTATTCAAAGCTCAAGTGGACCACACTAAAAATAGCATTGGGACAATGATTCCTACCGTTAAAACATTCATAGGGCCTACCATGATATTTATCTAGCTTCCATCCAATTTGCTCATGAGGTCACACGGACTTTGATGAAGGGAAAAAACAAATATCAGGTTGTTCTAAAACTTTTGAAAGGTTTCAATGGCAGACGGCCAATCCCCATGCTTTATGCAGCATGGTTCACTTGATATTTGGATATATTGTGATGAGTACGCTTGAAGATACTAGGGGTCCACAAGATTGGCTCGACATCAAACCAACACATGCTGTATACTGACGTTGCCAGTCTTGATGGTGCTCTGTTGGCCTATCATAATGCATATGTTTTATTCACACTGGCCATCCATTTTTTCAGCTCATTTTAGATCATTCAAAAAATGAGACAGACCTGAATCCAAAGTGGACCACACTACAATAAACATTAATGATTAAATGCCCACAATTAAAAACTTCTTGGGTGCTACGAAAGTTTTGGGTCAAGCCGATATTTATGTCTCACTTCATCTAAGTCCAAATGACCTAAACAATTAGCTAGATGGCAAATAAATATTACAGCATGTTGTAGGAAGTTTTCAATGGTAGGCTTTTTTTTTTTGGGTTGGCTTGTTAGTACACACCCATGTCAGTACACACACTCCATGTTAGCCACCCCAACCAGGGATCGATACCAAGACCTCAAGTGTTGAAATGAGGTATCTCCACTCAATCTGCCACTTTTCAATGAGGTTTCCTATGGTATGGTCCAGTTAAGATTTCAATCCGCTTCATTCCTGGTCTCATGCCTTAAAATAATTATCTAAACTAGATGAACATCACGTGTAAAACATATACATTTGGGATAATGTATACCACATGCAGAATTTCCTGCATATCAATGTCACACGCTGCTGCCTAGGTATGATTATATGAGTCTTCGTAACTCATGGCCTGTGTTATACTCTTCCATTAGTTTTTTCACATTTTAAAAGTTGGAAATGACTTATCATCCTCACACATGGCACTGATGTGCTGCAATTACAATGGGTCAAAATGTGGTGCCATTGTGGATGAATGACATCCCTCAAATCACTCTGATTAAGCATTTATAGCCATTCAATTAATGGCGGATTGTTAAGGGAGTGAGTAGTTCAAAGGGAAAATTTAAAAGGTAATACTAACTTGTGATTATGATTTTTAGGTTGATTATGCTCCATCCATAGCTGAGTCTAGTTTGATTATGCTCCATCCATGGCTGAGTCTAGTTTTTAGACCGTCTAAATTGCTTTATAGCTATGTCATGCGCATGGTTGCAGTCTTGCAGAGCCTCCACCATTTTTTAGGGTGCCCAGAGCTACTAGTCTGCTCCTACATTGTACAAGAGGTTATGTCCAACTAACGAGTCTGCGCCAGTAGATCACACAGCACGGGTCAGATCGGAAGCGGATTGCGTTCTGAGTAAACTCTGTGGGGTCCATCGTAATTTAAATATTTTATCTACTCCATCCATCCATTTTAACATATAATTTTCAATTGGACATACGGCTTGAGCCCAAAAACGAAGTATGTCTAATTCTCAATTGGACCTCACCGAGGGAAAAAGTATGAATTGAAATTATACCGTTGAAAATATCTTGAGGGCCACAGAAGTTTTGAATTAAGCTGATATTCGTGTTTTCTCTTCATCCATGTCTCTGTGATCTTATGAATATGTTGGATGACAAATAAACATCAATATGGGCTTTAGAATGGTTTCAACAGTGGAAGTAATTATTCCAATAGTTTTCTGTGTAGTCCACTTGGGCTTTGGACATACTTATATTTTGGACTTAACCATAGATGGGCAGCGTGGATAACCCGTACATTCACTGTAGGCCCAATTGAATTTACTCGGTACTATAACAGGAGAGTTGGGCATCAGATCCAGTCGGATCAGATTGGGTCCAACTCGGTTCGGTCCGAAAACTAGACAGTCTAATCCGAACTCGGTCCGTTCTACGGCCGAGTCTGGAACGGCTGACCCGAACCGATCCGACACGCAGTTGGCCTAACCCGAACCGAGTCCGACTCGGTCAAGGAAACCGAGTTAGATCGGGTTGGGTAGGATTAATGGTGAAAATCATTATCCTCGCTGCTATTTTCGGTGTGGTCCATTTGAGCTTTAAATGTAATTCAAAATTTTCTTAATACTCTAAGATAATCACCAAAAAATGGATAAACGGTGTGGATATAATAAATACATCATTGTGGGGCCCACGTAACGTTGATCTTATTTGAGTCCTTTGTACAACTCGGAGCTGGAGGCGCTACTGTATTGATGTGCAGCAGCTGTAACGTGCTGTGCAACAAAGAGTTGCTATTGACGTTGGCAAATTATATAGGTCAGATCATAGGGTATGTGTTATATCCAAACCGTCCATCCATTTGGCAAGCTCATTTTAAGGCTTGAGACGAAAAATAAGATAGATCTAACTATAAAGTGGACCATACTGAAAAAAGCAGTGAGGATTGAACTTCTACCATTCAAACCCTTTTTGGCGTCACAGTCTCACAGAATTTTGGGATCAATATGAAATTTGTTTTGCCTCTTAATTTAGGTCTTTGTGACCTTATGAACAGATTGGATGGAAAATAAACATTATGGTGGGCCCTACGAATTGTTTAACAGTGAAAATCATTCTCAGCTGCTATTTATGGTGTGGTCTAGAAGATCTTTGGATATGATTCATTTTTTGGACAATGTTCTACAATAATCTTTATAAATATATGAACGGTGTAAATATAATAAATAAATCACTGTGGGCTCATATAACTTTGATCTCCTTTGAACCGTTCGTAGAACTCAAAGAGCTCGAGGAGCGTAGTGCTCGTCTTGGCACGAACACGTTCCTACAGCTGCAAAAGCCTTACAAATGCCATATAGTTGTGTATGATACACTAGTAAATCCTTTCTTATTATATATATTAAACTCTATTGAGGCCCACCGTGAATACATGTGGTTTATCCACGCCGTCCATTCATTTTTCCAGATCATTTTAGTCGTTGAACCAAAAATTGATGCATATCCAAAGCTCAAGTGGGCCATATCACAGGAAAAACTAAAATAATTGATAAGAACCACTTCGAATTGGGTCGGTCTGGATCCATTCGAATTGGGTTTTCGGATCGGATCAGTCCGGATTGACCACGACCCGATCTGGATCCGAAAAATATCGGATCTGAATGATCATACCCGATTTGCACTGATCTAGGCCATCGGTTCGGTTCGGAACGGGTCTGATCGTGTCGAATCCACCAAATCGAGTCTGATATACCCAGCTCTACTCAATACGTAGTCCAATCCCAGGCAGATCTAAATCTCATGTGGACCACGGACGCGAATTAGCTACTCACTGGTTGAGTAGCAATATTCTCGCTACCGAAGTGACATCATTAGATTTTTTGGGCCCCACCATGATGTATGTGTAGTATCCACACCGTCTATCCATTTCGAGAGACCATTTTAGAGCATGATGCAAAGACAGAGGCAGATCCAAAGCTCAAGTGGACCCCACCACAGAAAACAGTGGGGATTGAAAGTCTACCATTAAAAATTTCTCGGGGCCAAAAAGTTTTTCGATCAAGCAGATATTTGTGTTTTCCTTCATCCATGTCTATATTGACTCATAGACAAGTTTTACATCAAATAAACATATGGTGGGCCTAAGAATGAATTAACGGTAGGCACCACTATCTCCACTGTTTTTTATAGTGGGGTTCACTTGAGCTTTGGATCTGTTTCGATTTTTAATTCATGCCTTAAAAGGATCTCTCCAAATGAATGGACGGTGTGGATACAACACATACATCATAGTGGGGCCTACAAAAACTGGTGGCGTCACTTCTGTAGCTAGATTGGCTACTGAACCAGTCAGTATCTAATCCGCGTCCGTGGGCCACCAAGGACATCATACATGCAACATACACTGTCTAAAATTAAACCGTCTAACCAGTTTATCTTAATTTGATTAGATAACTGTAGCTATCGGATCCGTCCATCTGTTTTTTCGTATCATTTTACTGCACAGGACAAAAAATGAATTAAAATATCTTGGGGCCATCCTTAGATTTTCACACGGTGGGTTCATATACGGTCAGGCAACCGGCACCATACTTTAATGTCCGACAATCTCTCTGAACAAGTTCAGTTAGCGTGAATTGCGTGCAACCACCCCTCTACTTAAGTGTCCAATGACCTGTCTCACCTAGACCTCACGTCGGGCCCAACATGATGTTTGTGATAAATCCACCCTGTTCATCTGATTTTCCATATCATTTTAGGGCATGATCCTGGAAAAAAAGAAAAGTATCAGTAGAGTTGACCACACTACAAGAAACAGTGTAAAAGGACAGTAGTAGCCATTGAAATATCTTCAAGCCAGCCGGGATGACTACTTCAAATCCCTGGAGCGTCTCTGGACTCCTTAGAGAGATTTCTCGAATCCACGGGAAAAGAAAGCAAGAAAATAAAAAAAAATTCTAATAAATTCGAAATATCAGGTAATAAAAGAGAAATCAGAAGCAAACTACAACTAAAACTCCTAGAATTTGCAACTTACTATAAATAGTAAACTTATTATTTATAGATAGCCATGCGCAAGGTTTTCGGATAAAATTTGTAAGTGTCCTATTTGGCTTTACCAAGCTGTTCTCTTAATTATTCAAAGCACTTTTTTACGTTGGGTGTAACTCCGAAGCCCAATGGATGAAGAGTTATAATCAAACTAAAACTTACTATTTGTATTTGTAGTAACTTACTATTTGTAGTAAAAACGGAATTAAATATGGAATTCGACCATCGAGATGATGGAATTTCACAAATTCTGTGTGAGGGCAACCCGGCCTATGCTGTGTTGGTTGGCTAAAGTAGCTCGTCCCACCCCAAAATCATATATTTTACGCCTGATAACTCATTTTGGATGGTAAGATATGCCTGCTCTAAAGTCCGGTGGTTTGGACCACCTCTGTTATTGATTGAGTCTTTTTTGATCTATCTTAGTCTTGAAACTATTTGCAACCCGCTCTACATCACAGGCCTACTTTGAGCCTTGGATCTATCTCATTTTTGGGCCCATGCCCTAAAATAAACTGCCAAAAAACTATAAACAGGGTGAATATCTCACAAACATCAAGGTGGGCCCCACGTATGGTCCCGATGAGAGTTGCACCACAATCAACTCTAACAAATGTTTTACTAGCAGCCAGCTGAAGCGACAACTACAAGCGACAGTTAGTACTTATATCTCTGAAAGGTTTGCTTCTCTTTTCAAGCACTACTTTCGTTTTTAAAATAGATTTTATGTGCACGAGGACTAACGGTCCTTTTAACTATCAAGGAAGGGAAGTGTGGCAAGAGCCACCGGCAGTAGGTGGGGCTCACTATGTTGTTTTTGAAAAATCCACTCCGTCTATCAGATTCTTCGTATCATTTTAAGGTTGATGTCCAAAATTGAAGTTGATACAGAGATCAAGTGGGCCACCGAACAAAAAATTGGGATTCAACGTCCACTATTGAAACATTCACTGGGCAAAAGATTTTTTGTGACGAATCCATCCGTACATCTGTTAACTCAGCTTATTTGAAGGCATGGGCAAGAAAATGAGGTAGATCCAAAGCTCCAGTGAGCCACATGACAGGAAACAGTAAAGAACGTTCACCATTCAAATATCTTGGGGCGATTCGTAGGCCCACTTTGAGTTGGTTCTTACTACTATTTTTTCCTAATGACATTAAATGAGATGGAAAACAAATGAACGGGGTGGATTTCTAACAAATATTAATGTGGGCCCCACATACGGTGGTGTGAGGCTTGGCACTGCAACGAATCCAGTGGAGATTGCAAGTGTGGTAAACTAGTATAGTTTCGTCAAAACGAAAAAAAAAAAAAAAAAACCATTCCTATATATAACTAACAGCAGCCGGTTTAATGGCTAACGGCAAAAACTGTAAGCGGGTTTTAGGAAATAATTTAATCAGGAGGTTTTCGGTCCAAAAATGAAAAGGCAGCGGTCATACGAAATTATTCTTATTTGAGTATTAAAAGAGAAATTTACGACTGTGGATCCCACCTTGTATCCAGTGGTTTTTTTGAATCAAAATAGATGGACGGTTTGGATGTAACACATACCTCATAATGGGACCCACAAAATGCCGTGGGGATTACAACAGAAAAAAGAAGAAGAAGCCAGTGAGTTAGGGTCGTGGGATCCTATAGCTACGGATTATAACCGTACGATTACCGCAGCCACTGCTTTTCCATATATCCTTCGACATGGATAGGTCTTTCCATATTAACGTAGAAGTCCAGAACTGTCCAGCGAGGTTGCGTTAAAAATCCTCCAATCTCCTATAGCTACGGTTTATAACCGTAGCTAAATCTTAATAGACCAGGCAGGGACAGTTTCGTCCTCAAATTCGCTGTCCGTACGTACAGGTCTAAGTTCGCCAATAAGGTTTGTTTTGTTTCCAAAAAACCACTAGATAAAAGGTGGGGTACACAGCCGTAAATTTCTCATATTAAAACGGGTGTAAATCATCTTAGGTGCGTTCATGGAGCACCTGTGGTGGTACTGGGCTGCTGTGAGGTCCTCATCATCTATGCCTCTGATCCACACCGTCCATCGTGTTCTATCCCTCAAGTTCACATTAGATAAATAAAGTAAAATAAAATAAAATCAGGCCAATAAAAAACTTAGGTGGGCCATGACTCAGCAAACATATAAAATCACACCATGACTGAGTTCGAGTCTTAAAAACCTTCTACATTACCGAGCTACCGAGCTGTATGTGAGAGGATGAGTCACCATGGACTAAAACAGAAGTCGGGTCTTCTTCCATGAAGTCATCACCACTCGCGTGACTGCTTTATTGACTAAGTAATGCGGTCCTTATAGCTACCCGACATATGCTGGTGTGGTCTATAATTAGATAACACTATATTCTGAAATCTGCTCGATGATGCATGTTTGGATGCATTCTCGAATTGAATTGCAATGATTGATTTTGAAAATGTGGAAATTATCAAAATGCAATTACCTTAACAAAATACATTCTTTAAATTAATTGATTTGATGTTTGCTGTTATTTGAATCGTAAAGAAAACCCTATATTCTATTAATAATCAAGATTTATATTTATTATATATTTGAGATGAGCATTTTAATCTAAATGTACTGTTGTTGGTAATTAGAGCTAGGCTAATGTCTCTCTTGTAGGTCACGAACCCAAAGCCATGTGGGTGAAACTTCCTTGGGAGCCAACCTATCAAGTGAACCACCTCATTTTCAATCTAAAACCCAAGAGGCATAAGAGACATGACCATCCAAAACTTTCAATGCCCATTTCATTAAAAAAGGTTGAGATGGAACACCGACCATTACTTTTGTATGGAGCCTGCTCAGCTATTTCTAAGCCATCCATCCCATTCAACTCATAGACCTCATCAACATAAAAGTTTACCTAAAAATCATAGTATTCCAATAGTTGAGTGAACCATACTATGTAAATTTATAGGTTTTAGGAATAATTTTTTTTAAGTGGCTTACGTGAGTGCCAAGTCATTATGATTTTGCAAGTAAAAGCTAGCCAGATAAGGAATGTTGTACCTGAGGGCCTATTTGGATGCATGTAAGTTATTTTAAGTTGTAAGTAACTTACAGGTGAAAGTCACTTATAGGGAAGTGACTTTTTACCTCCATCCCCCAGTAGTTTTTTAGTAGATTTGCTTGTAAGTGATTTATAGGTTATAAGTTACTTATAGGTGAATTTTCTCTCCTAAACACCACCTATAAGTGACTCTCCTGTAAGTCACTTCCCACTTACCCAACTTAATTACAGGCATCCAAACAGGCCCTAATGGAGGGAGTGGGTAATGTTAAGTCATTTCCCTGTGTTAGAAAAAGTAACCCTAATAAGTTTATACGTAGTCAAAATTGTTTATTCTTTTTTATTATTGATTCATTGGTGGATAGTATTAGAAAATATGATCATTATAATTCTTTGCCGAATGGTTTTGTGCATCTCAACATTTGCTTGGCCAAGGCAAGCCAGCCAGTCTAAGTTTTGGGTGTACTCTCTCAAGTGTTCCTTGCGATGTGGCTATGTGGATTGGGATGATTTTTGTCATAATGGCCTAAACAATAGGCGTGGTGTATCAGATGAACCGTTGACGTGGCCCCATTGCAGCCCAGTACCATCGCAAGTTGTGGTGGGACAAGTACCATATGAGCACACTCCTTTAAATTGTCCCCATGCGGATTGGGTACTATCCCACGAGGGCTAGCTAGAGATGGATGGTCGTGTCAGGGGATTTGTGGGGCTCATTGTGATGTATATGTTTTATTCATGACATCTATTCATTTTGACATATCATTTTAGTGCATGAGCTCAAAAAGAAAGCAGACCGAGGCTTATGTATATCACAGTACAGAAAGTAGTGGGAACTGAAAGCTTACCATTGAAAACTTCCCGGAATCACAGAAATTTTGGATCTATCTGAAATTTATGTTTTCCTTTCGTACAAGTCTGTGATTTTATAAATAGGTTGGATGGAAAATAATCATCACCGAGTCTTAAAAACATTGTGCATGACCGTGCTGCATGTGAGAGGACAAATCACCACTGTTTTTTGTTGGGAAGATTAACATAGCAATCTATTCTTCTTCCATGAAGTCGCCATTAACTGCTTTGTTGACTAAGGCTGTCTTTATAGCTACCTGACGTGCTGGTGTGGTCCATAAGATAACACTATATTCTGAAATCTGCTCAGTAATGTTGGTTTCGATGCATTCTCAAATTGGAATGCAATTATTGATTTCAAAATGTGGAAATTATCAAAATGCAATTTCCTTTTTCACCATTAATTCTTGTCAAAATGGAATTATTGAAATTTGCTCTTATTTGAATAACAAAGAAAACCATGTACTCCATTCCATTAATAATCTAGACCTATTCACATTTGTACTGACTTGAGGTGAACTTTGTATAATGAGAAATACTATTTTCACTCATTTGAATAAAAATGAGATTTTCACTTGTTATATGAATATACCACCTAGTTGGTAAGAACTGGGCTAATGTCTCTCTTGTAGGTTAACTTTCATGAATCCAAAGCCATATGGATGGCACTTCCATGAGAGCCACCCTATCAAGTGAAAAGCTTTTTCAATCTAAAAACCAAGAGGCGTGATCATCCAAAAACTCCGGCACTCATTTCATCTTAAAATCTCACTTTGGATTTGAGAATTTTCTTTTTCTTTTCATTTATCAGAAAAACTGTTTTTACAAAGTTCTATCAGTGATTCATTCCTGCTTGTTGAATACAAAACCATACACTGGCTCATCGTATTCTGGAAGATATTTGCCTACAACCTGTCAACAGTTTCCTTTAATAACGCCTTAAAAATAACATCATTAGACATTCATCAGTTTGTCCTTAAGATTATAGTTTTTGATTTCCCATTTCTTACTATTTTAGAGTAACTTCTATTTTACCTAGTTATAAATCTATAATTTAATATTGTCATATCTTAACAATGCAAGCTTTTCCCTTCTCGAGCTCGTGAACAGTTTAATGGAGATCAAAATTACATGGGCCCTACAATGATGTATTTATTATATATATCCACATTGTTCATCTATTTTTAGAGATCATTTTAGAGCATTACAAAAAAAAAAAAAAAAAATGAATTGTGTAAAGCTTAAATGGACCACACCAAAAATAGCAATGAGGATAATGATTTCCATCATTAAAAAATTAGTAGGGCCCACCATAACGTTTATTTTCCATCCAATCTATTAATAAGGTCAAAAATACATGGATGAAGAGGAAAAACAAATTTCATATTGATCCGAAACTTCTGTGACCCCCAAAAGGGTTTCAATGGTAGACGTTTAATCCCCACTGCTTTTTGCAGTGTGGTCCAATTGATCTTTATATTTGTCTTATGTTTCGGCTCAAGCTTTAAGACGAACTCGCCAAATGGATGGACGGTTTGGATATAACACATACCTCATGATTGGACCCACAAAACTTGCTGACTTATCTGCACCAGCTATATAGCTGGTGTGTGGTACACCAGCCAATCCGCTTCCCCGATCAGGTGGCTTTATATAACTCCTTTACCATCTGTGCATCTTTCTCCTTTTATGTTTACGAGAAGGGGATATCCTACACAGATGCTCCTTGACCAAGCTGCATTTGAGACGATGAGTCACAACCGTTTTTATTTGTGAAGACTAAAATTGGAGTCCGGTCTTTTGCCAGGAAGTCGCCACCCCGTGACTGATTTATATATTGTCTAAGGGGTCCTTATTGCTACCTGATGTATATTGGTGTGGTCCATAAGATAACACTATATTCTGAAACACGGTTGATAATGTGGGTTCGATGCTTTCTCAAATTCAAATTCAATTATTTATTTCAAAATGTAGATATTATTAAAATGCAATTTCCTTCTTCACCATCCTTGTCAAAATGAAATTATCAAAATCCAATCTCCAAATGATTTGATTTGATGCTTTCTGCTGTTTGAATTGTAAAAAAAAAACTATATACTTCATTAATAATTAAATTTTATTCACATTTATTACAGATTTGAAATAAATATTATTTAATGAGAAATGAGATTTTCATACGTTTAGATAGAAATGACATTTTCACTTATTATCTAAATTTACCACCATGTTAGTAAGAACTAGGGTTGTACACGAACTGAGTTAGCTTGGTTAGCTCGCTCAACTCCACTTCAAAAGGCTTGATTTAACTCGATTCAAAACTGAGTTTTGAGCCAAGTAAAGTTGATTTTTTGAACTTAAAAAAATTTTGAATCGCAAGTTCGAGCTTACCTAAGCTTGACTCGACTCGTATCGAACCCAACTCGAATCGAACTAGTTTGGTGACTTGGTTGCTTTGATATTGATGTTGCTCGCCAAATGTTTGATGAAATGACTCAACAAAGTGTGGTTGGTGGCAAGGAAGGTATGTATATGAAACAAATGCCCATTCTTTTCTTGATTTTTATGTTGCTTAGAAGGTATATGATGAAATACCTGTAAAACCATTGCTGTTATTTTACGTACAGTGAGATTTTAAAGGTGCAGTCCATGTGTTTATGAAAATGTTGCACAAGGAAACTCGACTCAATCTTGGCTCGAATCGGCTTGAGCTGCTGACCAAACCAAGCCGAGTTGAGTTCAAGCTGGGTCAGCACATGGCCGAGCCGAGTCGAGCTATGCCTAGCTCGACTCGGTTCGACTGTTGAGGGTCAAATATTGCATATTAGACCCCAGTTACTACCGGATTTTATGAGCATGATTACATTTAACGCCCTATTTTAATCATGTTTGTGATGCAAGGTGACTTTAGGAGCCTGAACTGGAAAATGGTACTAAAAGTATGAATTTAACGCTCACAAATCACCAAGGCAAGGGTAGGACTCCAGGTGACCAAGATCGGTGAATTCACACACCAGAGATCCGGAAAAATCAAGCCACTCAGGGCCTGAAAATCGTCCAGAGTGCAAGATCCCACCATCTCTTCGACTCGAAACTTTATATTTGGCCTGAGGACCATAAATTAACAATACACGTCAATTTTCAGCCATTGGATCCCTCTAGAAGTGACCCGACAGACAGATCAGACCCTAAAATCCTGAATTGGGCCCCACCTGATGTATGGATATGCTTTAAGTTTGGCTTCATCACCTAAAATGAGATGGAGAAGCAGATAGATGGTGTGAATTTATTGTAAACATCATGCCATGCACCCAAACAAGGAGACGGGTTATCGGACGCTGACCCGTCCTCTTCCTCTCTCGTGCAGGAAGTCCAGCAAGCGAACGTGGGTCCCGCTGGCACGTGTTGTGGGCCACCATCAGGGCTCGTACAACAGATCGAGATCGTCCAAAGTGTCAAAGGGTGGAGCGTGACTATAGTCATGTTGTCTTTTTGCCACCATGCAAGCTGTTCCCGGCCGTTAAACGCAAGATGGACGACCAAGTAGAAGATCTTGCAGGCCACACTGAATTCAATCCAAAAACCACCATACCTAAATGTTTTTTTCAAGTAGATTCAAATGTACGGAATGGATTTCCTGCCCAACATCAATCATGGGTCAACAGACCACCACAACGCGAATGCGCAGGCTCTGTTTCGCAAACAGAGCCTGTTGACAAATCTTTATATCTGGCATGAGGACGATAAACATGCCAGAGAGATCCGAAAAAATCAAGCCACTCACAGGAAATGGGCCCAAAAATCATCCAGAGTACAAGTCATAGGTTTAGGTTTCCCACCATCTGTTCATCTCTCGAAACTATATATCTGGCATGAGGACCATAAATTAACCATACACTTCAATTTTCAGTCATTGGATCCCTTTGGAAGTGACCCAACGGACAGATCAGACCCTAAAATCCTGATTTGGGGCCCACTTGATGTATGGATATGCTTTAAGTTTGGTTCCAACGTTCAAATGAGATGGAGAAGAAGATAGATGGTGTGGATTTATCATAAACATCACGCCGTGCACCCAAATAGGGAGACGGGTCAGCGGACCCTCTTCCTCTCTCGCGCAGGAAGTCCAGCGAGCGGACGTGGGTCCAGCTGGCACATGTTATGGGCCACCATCAGGGCTCGTACGACATATCAGGACCATCCAAAGTGTCAAGGGGTGGAGCGTGATTATAGCCATATTGTCTTTTTGCTACCATGCAAGCGTCCACACGTTCTCAGCCGTTAAACGCAGGATGGATGACCGAGTAGAAGATCTTGTGGGCTACACCGAATTCAATCCAAAAACCACCATACCCAAATGTTTTTTCGAGTAGATTCTAATGTACGGAATGGATTTCCTGCCCAACATCAATCATGGGTCCACCGACCACCACTGCGCATTCGCGCTGGCTCTGTTTCGCAAACAGAGCCTGCGGAGGAATCTTGTGGGCCACCACTGTGCTTCATCGGTCTGATCTGGACCGTTCATCAAAAGCCCATGCTCCCTCTCATCCAAGCCTAAATGACGGAATTGCAGGAAGCAATGAAGATCAATTTTCAACCATCTAAAAGGAAGACGAATGGTGCAACAAAAAGTTACGTGGGCCACACCAAATCCGAACAAAATCAATCCATATCTAACTGAAATTTTGACATGAATCCACTGGACGGAGTGGATTTTCTTTCTAGCATTGATTATGGGCTCATCAATCATCACAGATGCATGAAGAGCTTTCCAAGAATCTCTGCCGCGTAAACAAAGTCACCGACCCTTTATGCTTATAAAAGGAAAATAAAGAGAGAGAAGGTGCCATCAGTTTTTGGGCAGCCATGGAGGCGAGATTCTTGTATACGTGGAGATGGGAAAGAAAGAAAGAGAGGAGGGCAGTGCTTCAAGAGTTTTTTTTCTATCCTTTTCTCAATTGCTATTAGCTTATAGTTTTTTTCTAAGAGTTTTTAGTTTGGTCATGCCTATGATTGGCTAAACCTCTTAGCTAGGGCTAAAAGGTGAAGCTTGTATCGTGCTTAGGATAGTTGTTTTGCTTTAATTCATGTTTTATGGGTTCTCGTGGATTTTAGCTTGATTATGAAAGTATCCTTTTAGTTTTTAATGGTTTGTTATGACTTAAATTACAATGGATCTGTGATAACTTTAAGTATGTTTTCCATTATTGAGATTGTGAAATTAGTAAGACCCGTTGTTTGCCATCGTCATTTGGGCATGATAGGGTGACAGAATCCTTCTTAACTTTCGCAATTCTCTTCTGATTGGCTGTGAGATTGGTAAATTGTTATTGTTTACCATCGTCTCCTAGGCATGGTTAGGTGACGGAATCCTTCCAAATCTTCACCATTCTTATTTATTGATGATTAGATCCATAAGACGTTCAGAGATCTGACAAATCTCTTCTTACTAACTGGATAAGATAGGACTCCGATTCCAGTTGTCCTTGAATTATGCAAGGTAGCTTCTCAATTGCTACAAGTGGATCCTTGGCACCCTAATTTCCCACATTTAAATTTTACAAGTTTTAATTTAAGATTTCACCATTATTCCTTCATATTCAATTGATTTAGATTTCATTTTCTTCTAGTTCTAGTTCTGGTTAGTTTCAGATTACGTACAGGTTTCAGTCCCTGTGGATTCAACCTCAGTCTTACCGAGTTTATTACTACATCATAACCCTATACTTGGGGTGTGAATAAGTTTTTGACGCCATTGCCGGGGATTGACAATTACGTTCTTCTGAGATTAAGTAGTTTTAGAATTAGGTTAAGATTAGGGTTTTTCTATATTTAGGTTTTTCTATTTGATTTCTAGAAACTAACTTAATTTTTTCTGTTTTATAGCACCCTAACATAAACTTTCTAAATTGGTAATCTCTTTCTGATTTTCTAGTTTTTCTAACTTTTTATTTCTAGATTTTATATTTTTAGGAATTTTCCTGATTTGTTTTCTTTCCTTTTTTCTATTTTTAATAACTTTCTAATTCTGGATTTCTTCTGTTTTTAGAAACTAACATACTTTCCAATTTTAGGTTTAGAACTTTCCTAGTTGTTTTAGAAACGTTCCAATTCTAGGATTTCTTTTGTTTTTAAAAACTAATTTCTTTTATTTCCTTTTGCAGGATTTTAATGTAGGAACCCCAATCTGGTAACTTTTTTCTAACTTCTCTTCTACTTACTTTCTATATTGTTGTAGAATCTTTTTCCTTTAGGATTAGATTCAAAGTTAGGGTTTCACCATGTATATGCAAGAGTGGAATGTCAGTTTGCTGAGAAGAATAATATATATTGGGATGATGATTATGATAGAAATCAACCTATGTCTCAAAACTTTTCTAAAACCATCATCGAGAACCGACTGCAATATAATGCTCCACTGGTTAAGAAGCCCTTACGTGATCATATGCAGGAGAACAATTACACCCCACGGATTAACAAAACAGTACGTGAGTGTTGGGGTTATTATAATTATGGGAGTGAAGACTATTATCACCCATCAGATAAGAAGAAAACAATGCGTGATTATATTATGGGTGATAATATGCATTATCAACCATCAGATTCTCCCACCTATGATCCGTATGACTATAATCAGTGGAAACATCAATGTTGGGAAGATGAACCAGCAATACACCCTAGTGAACATCTTCTTGGGTCTTCTACCTTTGAAACTCAATCAGAAACGATCCAAGAGGAGACACTTCAGGGTGACATAAATGATTTTTCGAGCCTTAGAAAAACAATAAAAGCACTCGCATTGCACATTGATCAGACATTGGAGGCTCGTTCGTCCCAGGTACAACTCAATCTAGAAACATAATGCGAGGAAAGTGATCTTAACTCGCTTGTGGAAGAAACTAAAATTACGAATGAAGAGTTGGAGTCAATTAATGATCATATGGTTCAATTTCTTGAGGAGTCGATCTCGATGACGGTCCAAAGGAATGGTCAAGAGACGTGGGTGTCTTTCAAATATAATGATAGTGACATACTGCACTCACATGACACACAGGATTTCAATGATGAGGTAGATGTTAGTTTATTCGAACCTCAACCAAACCTAGGAACAGAATGTGAGGAATGTGATCCCATCCCAAGTGTATACTGCACTAAATTGGACGATGATGAGTATTAGGATTCAATCTCAAGTTTGGCACATAACAATGATCAAGAGGTTCAGGAGGTTGTTAACTATAGTGATTTACTCCACCAATCTAACATGACCAATTTAAACGTGAAGAATGAACCGCTTCCACTTAAACCTTCAAACCTTTGTGATGCATGTTTAGACCACTCCCTTAAATTGAATGATGATATAATTTGGGAGATGGACGAGTCACCCGATATGACTTTAGGAATTGAAACCATTCAGTTAAGGCCACTAGTTGAGTTGTCAATTCTTGACAATACAATGCTTTTACTGGGTGGTACCGATGAACAGAGTTCTCACATCAATGCGTCACTAATTGATCCTCAAGTTATCTGTGCAGGGTAAGAGCAAGAGAGCATATCTTCATCTCCTTCTAAGGACAATGGAGTCCTTGAGAATTTTCTTACAGATGTCGATGTGGAAAATAAGTCACTCTCAGCCAAATTTTCCGACTCTTTAGACGATTGCTTGACACACTTTCCATATTCAAATGATCCTATGATTAAAGAAATAGTGGATGCCTCGCAAGAGAATATCTCGGTAGTCGTTTCTAACCGAGAGAACCCTTACTCTGAAGCCCCTTTTTTCACAGATCCTGACTGTTTACCATTAAGGGAGGCGGGGCTGAAAATTGAACCGAAGTCTGAAACTTTGGAATGTGTCGAGACTACATCACTTTCTGAGAAGTTTTTTGAGTTTTATTTACTTGTAGTCTCTGATTCACCATGAGATACTAACTTTGAAACTTTTTCTGTCACAAGTGAATTATATATACTTTGGATACCTCAGGCGAATCAACGACAAATTTTTGATAAGGTCCATAAATTCCTCTGAAACTTCATGCTTCAAGGCATCCAAGCCTATTGCAAAAAGGGCTTTTGGATGATCTTATTGAGAAACCTATTTAGAAATTTATTCAGATATTGGCTGGAAGAGGAACTTTGCAACATGATTGAGTAGTTTTTTTCCTGCTTTCATAGGAATAGGGTAGTTTGCTTTATGTTGTTCTAAGTTAGTTTGCTTTCTAAGTTGTTTTAGGATAGGTTGCTTTCGTTGGTTTTACTCTTGTACCAACTCGCACTCACGCTAATATCTTTGAAAAGCCTCTTGATTCTTTTATCCAGGTACTATCTTTCCATTACTCCTCTTTCACTTTCGTTGTCCATGTGCATTGCGTGCATATTTCTTTTACATTGAAGAAATGTAGATTTTAGGTTAAGAGTGGGTGATTAGGTCACCTAATCAGTATTTTCTTAGTCTTGAGAAAAAATTGTGAAAATTTTTAAAAATTTTCTGGACTTTCTTGTGAATTCGAAGTAATTTTGAAGGATAGTCGTGATTTGAGAAGTATAAGATACGAAATGTTGGTAATTTACGACTCTTGGATTTAGTTATCTGTTAGATTTCACAGTTACGTTCGAATTATTAATCCATGAATATTAGAAGTTTTAAACATTGATTAAATCATGATTTCACATGTCACATCCCGCTTACACATTGAGGTTTCAATTTGATATTGAAGAATTAACTTGGTAATCACTAAGCATGAAAGGAACCAGCCAGAGAAATTTTACCATCAGCTTATAAAGAAGAATTGAAAGAGTTGGGCGAATGGGCTTCACCATAGGTTTGCTCCCTATAGGTGAAGGTTTGATTCCCCAAGGTTGACATTTGGAAGGAGTTGGGCGAATGGTCTTTACCATAGGTTTGCTCCCTATAAGTGAAGATTTGATTCCCCTCTTTAGCTTTATTTTTAATGGAAAAATCAAAGGTTGGTAGAATAAAAAGATGATCTATAAGGCAAGTTTTAGTTTAGGTTTTGGGTGTCCTAAATGCTCTTGTTGGTTACGAATGATTACATTAAGCCGAGATTTCACTAAACACCCGTGGAACTCAATATTTAGAATTTTTCTAATTGATGGATTAATGCTTAGAACTTAATTATGAGGTTTGCCATGCACTTGAGTCCAGAAGAAAGAATGCCCAATATTCATGATTCTTATATTTCTCGTATCTAGATCGTTTTTCGAAATAACACTCGGTTTCATAGATATTATCCTGTAATTCTCAATTTATTTTTCGCATACTTTATTCGGGACTAGCAAAATGCTAGTTGGGAGTTGTGTTGAGGGTCAAATATTACATATTAGACCCTAGTTATTACCGAATTTTACGAACATGATACCGTTTAATGCCCTATTTTAATCATGTTTGTGATGCAATGTGACTTTAGGAGCCTGGACTGGAAAAGGGTACTAAAAGTATGAATTTAACACTTACACATCACCAAGGCAAGCGAAGGACTCCAGGAGACCAAGATCGATGAATTTATATGTCAAAGATCTGGGAAAATCAAGCCACTCACGTTAAATGGGCCCGAAAATTGTCAAGAGTGCAAGATTATAGGGTTCCCACCATCTATTTGACTCAAAACTTTATATCTGTCCTGAGGACCATAAATTAACCGTACACGTCAATTTTCAGCCATCAGATCCCTCTGGAAGTGACCCAGTGGACAGATCAGACCCTAAAATCCTGATTTGGGGCCCACCTGATGTATGGATATGCTTCAAGTTTGGTTTCAACGCTTAAAATGAGATGGAGAAGCAGATGGACGGTGTGGATTGATCATAAACATCACGCTGTGCACCCAAATAGGGAGACGGGTCAGCGGACGCTGACCCGTCCCTCTTCCTCTCTCGCGTAGGAAGTCCAGCGAGCGGACGTGGGTCCCGCTGGCACGTGTTGTGGGCCACCATCAGGGTCCATACGACAGATCGGGACTGTCCAAAGTGTCAAGGGGTGGGGCATGACTATAGCCATGGTGTCTTTTTGCCACCATGCAAGCGTCCACACGTTCCCAGTCGTTAAACGCAGGATGGACGACCGAGTAGAAGATCTCGTGGGCTACACCAAATTCAATCCAAAAATCACCATACCCAAATGTTTTTTCGAGTAGATTCTAATGTACGGAATGGATTTCCTTACCAACATCAATCATGGGTCCATCGACCACCACAGGGCGAATGCGCAGGCTCAGTTTCACAAACAGAGCCTGTGGACGAATCTTGTGGGCCACCACCGTGCTTCATCGGTTTGATCTGAACCGTCCATCAGAAGCCCACACTCCCTCTCATCCAAGCCTAGATGATGGAATTGCAGGAAGTAGTGAAGATCAATTTTCAACTGTCTAAATGGAAGACGAATGGTGTAGCGAAAAGTTACATGGGCCACACCAAATCCGAGCCAAATCAATCCATATCTGACCGAAATTCTGACATGAATCCACTGGATGAAGTGGATTTTCTTTCCAGCATTGATTATGGGCTCACCAATCATCACAGATGCGTAAAGAACTTTCCAGGAATCTCTGCTGCGTAAACAAAGTCACCGACCTTTATGCTTATAAAAGGAAAATAAAGAGAGAGGAGGTGCCATCAGTTTTTGGGCAGCCGTGGAGGCGAGATTCTTGTATACATGGAGATGGGAAAGAAAGAAAGAGAGGAGGGCAGTGCTTCAAGAGTTTTTTTCTATCCTTTCTCAATTGCTGTTAATTTATGTTTTTTTCCTCAGAGTTTTTAGTTTGGTCATGCCTATGATTGGCTAAACCTCTTAGTTAGGGGTAAGAGGTGAAGCTTGTAGTATGCTTAGGATGGTTACTTTACTTTAATTCATGTTTTATAGGTTCTCGTGGATTTTAGTTTGATTATGAAAGTATACTTTTAGTTTTTAATAGTTTGTTGTAACTTAAATTACAATGGATCTGCGATAGCTTTAAGTGTATTTTCCATTATTGAGATTGTGAAATTAGTAAGACCTGTTGTTCGTCATCGTCCCTTGGGCATGGTAGGGTGACAAAATCCTTCCTAACTTTCACAATTCACTTATAATTGGCTGTGAGATTGGTAAATTGTTGTTGTTTATCATCGTCTCCTGGGCATGGTTAGGTGACGGAATCACTTCCAAATCTTCACTATTCTTATTTATTGATGATTAGATCCATGAGAAGTTCAAAAATCTGACAATTCTCTTCTTATCAACTGGATAAGATAGGACTTCGATTCCAGTTGTGTCCTTGAATTATGCAAGGTAGCTTCTCAATTGCTACAAGTGGATTCTTGGCACCCTAGTTTTCCACTTTTAAATTTTACAAGTTATAGTTTAAGATTTCACCATTATTCCCTCATATTCAATCGATTTAGATTTCATCTTCTTCTAGTTCTAGTTCTGGTTAATTTCAGATTACATGCAGGTTTCAGTCCCTTTGAATTCGACCTCGGTCTTACCAAATTTATTACTACATCACAACCTTATACTTGGGGTGTGAACATTGGCTCTTGTACACCTCTAGTAAGAACCATTTCTATAAAGCAATGTGGGTGGAACCCAACCTATCTATCAATTAAACCACCTTGTTTGTAATATAAAGCCAAGAGGCATGACTGCCATGGGTGGAACCCACCCTATCTACCAATTAAACCACCTTGTTTGTAATCTAAAGCCAAGAGGCATGACTGCCCGAAACTTATGTACCCATACCATCAGAAAAGGGTTGAGATGGAACACCCACCATTAATTTTGTTTGAGGCCTACTGAGTTGTTTGTAAGCCATCCATCCCATTCAACTCAGGGGAGCCAATTAGTTGTTACCTACTGTGGGGCTCACATTGATCATGTATTGTATATCCACACTGTCTATCTATTTTCTAATCCATTTTAGAATGTCATCTCAAAAATTAAGCAAATCCAAATCTCATGTCGACCACACCACAAGAAGAAGTGGTGATTGAATGCCCCACCATTAGAAACATTTTAGGATCCATATAAAGTTTTTGTAATGTTTGTTTTCCATCCAACCTGTTGATAACGTCAACCAGACATGGATGAGGTGAGAATACAAAGATCAGCTTGATCCAAAACATTCGTGGACCACAAAAAGTTTTTAATGGTGATTCACCACTGTTTCCAAAAGTATGGTCCACCTGAAATTTGGATCTCCTTAAGTTTTGGGATTGCACCCTAAAATGAGATGGAAAAATAGATGAACAAACATAGTTATATATACAACAAATACATCATGGTGGGCCTTCCATGGTCAGGGTAATACCTGAAAAATACCTAATCCACTCCTCATGAGCCATACCATGTGAATTTAGAGGTCTTGGTAATAATATTTCATAGTGGCTTACTTAAGGTTTGAATCAGCCAGATTTTTTATTTTTTATTGGATAACAGCTAAATAAGGAGCGGGGAATTTATATATAAGATAGTCAAAAGTTTTTATTTTTATTTTTAATTATTAATTTATCAGTGATTAGTATTAGAAAATATAATCATTATAATTATCCATGTCATTGAATGATTTTGTGCATTCAAACACTTGCTTAGAGAAGATAAGCCAGCCAAAATCTATTTCATGCATGCTTTTTCTCAATCTCATTGGAAGTTGAAAACGATTTGCTCTTACGCGTTTTCTACCCATTGCTTTCGGGACCATCTTGACCTCTCTTGCTCTCTGGACCCATGATACTTCCACCCCCCCACAGCCGCCCGACAACTAGGCTCCATACACGTGGCACATGGACTGCTCCAGTAAGTTTTGGCTAAGGGTTTTTTTTTTTTTTCATCTATTTGTTTTGTAGAATGTGGCCTACCAGATGATAGGATGGTCCACCTTATGTACATCCTGGATCATGCACACGCATCACATGTTGACACATGGGTGTACCTATACACACGTGTGGAGTCCCATTAGGAATACAATGCATTACAGTGGGCCTTAGGAATTTTTTAATGGTGAACGTTCAATCACCCCTGTTTTACGATGGTGTGGTTCGCCTGAGAATTGGATCGACCTCTAATGACAAGCAGATGAATCTCTCCTTTAACCCATGCGTCCTATACATTCCAGGCACTCCACATATTAATCATGGCATTGTAACCCGTCTGTTGAGCTACAATCGCCATGATCCATAGTCAAGAACATCAATATCACATCTAGATTGATTTTCAAGGCACAACTCTAATAGGTGGCCCCACCATGCAAATTTAGATAGGCATGTTTCCATTGTTTTCTCTGGTTTAGTCTAATTTTTTGAGATTGTGACCAAATATAGATAGTTTTACTGTCAAACACCAGAGGCAAAGCTATTTTACACAATTGTATGATGCAGGCCAAATGGACCATAGGAGACATTTTCTCCTAGTTTTTAGTTTTCTAGATAGGATTCAAATCTCTTACTACTATAACTTATCTTGTAACCTACTTTTCAGTTACCAAACAATAGGCTATCAAAAAATATCAAAACTACGTAAAATTAGTCCCATTTTAAAGCTCATTAAGTTACCTTTTCAACAAGCCTAGATTATATGATTTCGGCGCCTTTTGAGTTAAGGTCAATTTACTAGAGTCATATAATATTGTGGCCAGATTAGAAGATAATTTAGTTAGTTTTATGTTTCATTAAAATATGGCTAGAATTAAAAATGAAACAAGGTTAGGATTATATTAGGATTTATTTACATTAAGAAATATTGCATTTTTTATACGAATAATTGATTGATTTTGATTTCTTAAACCTCTATTTGGTGCCGCTTAAAAATGAGTTAATCTCATTTTAGTTAACAGTAATTATATACTGGAAGTTACAATAAGGATAAAAGACAATATTGATAACCAATAATTTATTAGAACCATGAGCTCTAATACATAATTTCTGTTAACTAAAAAAATGAGATGAACTCATCTTTTAATTGGCACATGGGCTCTAAAAGTTTGTCCCTTAATTTCCAAAAATAATGTCACCAATTTCCTAGAGGTTTGTGCCTGATCCTGCAAAGCCAGTCACAGATCTCTTGCATGTAATTGGGTTTTCGTCAATTTCTCACTAAGCCGCTGGGGGGATTGCAAAGCATGCTTATCTCCACATTGCCATATAAATCGCTTTAAGTCAGACTTGAGATATCCCAATGGGAAATTGAAAAGAGCAAATCCTATCTGCCCTAAAAAATGTAAACACCCAAACAGGTCATAAGCTCATTAGCAAAGCCAAGAAATGATGCGCCCATCACACATAACTCAAAAATTGTATTGCTTTATTTAAGCACACCTAGTTCCTAGACATCCAAAACTCAGGTTACAGTATTATCGGAATCACACAAAAACAGAACTGGGTGAGATTTTCTACAGCATTTGTGAATCACTCCTGCCATGTATTCTCAACCTGTCGTTGAGACTACTCATGAGATCTGCAGGGGAAAAAAAAAAGCATAAGAAAAACATCAGATATATATGACAGGCCCAGTGTGCATCCAATATCATTTTCGAAACATTATCAACCTCCTAGCGAATAGAATAAGATAAACAAATCTGCAGCTCAATCAGAACCAAATGATGGCCCACCTTATTGATGATACGATGGTAAAAAATTGAACCAAGTGGCTGTTCTCTGACCATTCAATCTGTGGACATTCTTTTGGGTACCACGGGTTTGTCGGATTGATATCATTTAGTAAATGTTATTGTAGATACACAAAACAGGATTTCAAACCTTCAGTTGAATAGCAAAAGATGTTGCTGATGTACTTACAGCGCAAAAGAGAAGATGTCACGGACTCACACCCATTATCATCATAATCAATCAGGTTGTATATCAACTAATGGCAGCCCAAGTATTGCCAGCCATTCATAGATTCACTAAGTTTTCAAAACTAGAGTTTGACCTTACAGTATACTCGGCAACAAGTCTTGAGAATGAAGATGATTTGTTTTCCAACAGTTTTTTGGGAGAGTCGTATTCCACAATAAGGCCTGTTCAGTAAAAGAGAGAAGAAAAAAAAAATAATAATAATAATAATAAATCAAATGCTTTGAAAAGGATAAAAAAGATGGAAGAAGAAAGCAAGATTGGGAAGTTGCCAACCATTATCAAGAAGCAAGACCATGTCGCTATGTAGAACGGATGTTATCCGATGTGCAATCGTGATGACTGTACAGCCAAAGAACTGTTGCCTTAGTGTTTGCTGAATTAGGTTGTCAGTCGCAGTATCAACTGAAGCGGTTGCTTCGTCGAGTACCAAGACCTTGCTCTTCTTCAGTATCACCCGTCCCAGACACACCAGCTGCCTCTGACCCATGCTCCAGTTCTCTCCATTTTCAACCACTGCCATTCACATCAGGCATTAGACTCTGTAATACATTGTAAATAGCAGATACAATCACTGCTATAGGTTTCAAAAGGCACACCCTCCCCCCCTCCAAAAAAAAAAAGAAGGAAAAAAGACCCTAGTGCGTATATATCATATTCTGAAAATTAGCAGGCAGATGAAGTAAATATCAGCTAAACAAAAAGAAACTAAACCTGCAGAGTCAAGCTTTCCTTCCTTTCTCCGTACTTCGTCCCCTAGCTGGCACCGATCTAGAGCCTAAAATAGGAAAGAATTGCACGTCAGCAAATCGTTGTGCTTTGGAATCCATGGAAAAGATATTGTAAATACGTTAGCAATGCAGATAGTAAAACAAACACACCTCCCAAATCTGTTCATCTGTATACTCTTCAAGAGGGTCAAGGTTACTACGCACAGTCCCTTCAAACATAGTCGGGTCTTGCGGGATGATGCTCAATCTGGATCGCAGATCATGCAGTCCTATAGTAGAAATGTCAAGGCCATCTATCAGAATCTTACCCGCAACTGGATCAACAATGCGGAAGAGTGTCTGTATGAGAGTGGTTTTTCCACTGCCTGTCCTCCCAACGATACCAGTCTTCATCCCGGCTGGGAAAGTGCATGTAAGACCTCTCAAAACAAGAGGCATATGTGGGGCATAACGGACCTGTATCCAATATTTTCAAATAGATGTTATGAATTATTAAAATAGAAGGAAGAAAATTGTATGATTATATAAGAAGATACAAAAAAGCAACTATGTAGAAAAAGAGGAACCGACCACCCACAACCCATAATCCCTTGCATGCTAACAATGGTTGTAGGTTAAGTTAGCCTACAATCAATTGTAGGTGATCCATCATCTTTGGGAAAAAAAAAAAATAATTATTAAGAAAAAAAATTCAAAACTAAATGCATATCCCGTAGTGGTCTCAATGCATCCAACAGGACGGATTTCTTAAAAGATGGGAGTTTGTGGTATCATCGATTACAAAGAAGCTTTGACAGTAAGAGACTTGAGATTACCTGCAAATCATGAATATCAACTTTTCCTTCTGCTGGCCAGTTAGGGTCTGGCCTATTAGTTTCTATGACAAGAAGGGGCTCACTAGAAATGCTAATGTATTGAAATATTCTCTCAACAGATATGATTTTGTTCTCAAGATTGCACAGATTCCATACAACCCAACCTGCGATCATGTTTAAATTAAGTCCGTACGTTACTGCTAAGCCCGCAATGCCTGAAAAAGAAGATAGAAAGAGTAAGATTCCATTTCCACATGCCTGTCATCAATGAGAAGTCAGAGGTCATTCCACAAATATATGGATAGAGGATACTCAATCTGAGGGTGTGTATAGTATCCTCGGGTTCTAAGTTTATACAAGTGGGGCCCACATTTCCACGATCCAGACCATTTGCATGATGAGCACACAGTGAATGAAACAGTCCAACTCTCTTCAATGGGACAATCCTAACCTTTCCATGGGTAGACTGTTAGGAATAGAAACCATAATGGTCCATATCCAAATGAAAATAGGCTAAAGATTGAACAGCTAGGATCTTCCAATCTGGAGGTTTTAGGCAAGGCCCATCTGATCAACAGGCTAGATCACTGCATCCTGGATGCTACCCTCAGGTTGAGGATCATGTCATATCATGTCATTCTTCTTGAATGAAGTTATACCTGGATCTATTATACCCTTTGGCATGGTTATCAAGAAAACCAAACAAAAGGCGAATGTGATGGATGATAACATATCCAAGCGGAAGCACAGCCACTCCATTGCGCCAGCAGTATGAAACTTGGGTCGTGAATACCCATCGATCAGACACAGGTTCGTATCCATGAATCTTGATTCCTGATCGAAACTCCTGATTGTCGTCGATCCTGATAAAGATTCAGCAAAGTGCTGTATGTTGGGAGCCTTGCAGACTCCAACAAGACGTGCTAACTCTCGTGCTGTTGGTATGTAATATTGCTGTGGAATGACAAACGTAAGAAAAATCAGAGGAAGTTACCTGAAGTTTATCATGCTACAGCATCATTCTATTATGGATTGAAGTGATCCACGATCAGATTGTGTACATATATATCTTAGAAGATTAGCAAACATTAAAAATATTTTAAAAAACTAAAAATTAGGGAACAAAAAGAAATGTCTGAAGCTGTCTGCATTTTGTATCTAGTCCTTTAATTCTTTGTAAATTCAAGGAGAAGAAGACCCAGCTACAGGCATTACCTGATACCAAATGCAGGTTGCAATAACAGGGATGAAAACGATGAGAACCTGCCACGCAACCTGAGACATTACAGCAATGATTCCCAGCAGCTGAATGATTGCATTGGCAGTTCCCCCAAATTGAAAGGGAATGCTTGTATCTACTGCACTTTGATCAGTCGATGCCTGTAAAAGAAAAAGGCAGCTTACATAAAGAGATGCATAGCCATAGTGGCCTCAAAATATCAAATAAGTCCGGTCTCATGGCTTGAATCCTGAAAAGAAGTATATAGGTCTCTTACTCTATTGAGGATTCGTCCGCTTGGAGTGGAATCAAAGAATGACATGGGAGCTCGGAATATACACATATGCATCTTATTGAACAATTGAGTCGCCGTCTTATATCCAGCTGTAACGAGAATCAACGATCTTACAAAGACACAAATGGAGCTTCCAATGGCCAAAGCAACATAGACGAGAATGAGAACCAAGCCTTCAACTGGAGCTCTCGTATCTTTTGAGACAGGAGCCGCCCAAGCCATCCAGTAATTGCTTCCAATCTGAAGACCCTGAAAGAGAATCTGGGCCAGCAATACGAATGGTACGAGAGCTCCTCCGTAAGCCGTTGTAATGTATTTCCAATAGACTGATAGGCCAACCTTGCCTTTCTCCCTTTCTTCTTCTTGAACTAGCTGCCCCTTCTGCCCGATTATTTCACCCATTTTACCATTCTGATCCTCTCTCTTCTCTGTGTCCTTGTGTGGGGATTGTTTTCTGCTTCCAGCATCACACGAACCATCTTCCACACTATTACTTGCTTGTGAGTCAGGCTCTGTCTCCACAGCATCAAGGGCTGACAAGGCTTGCTTATGCGCACCGACAAGTTCCATAAAATCTGTTCCCGAATTGAGAATGTCATTGTATTTTCCGGCTTGTGTAATCCTCCCATCTCTCATTACCTGCCAAGCCAGAGAACGGTTTTTTTCTTATGCATTGGTGATGCACTTATCCGGGGTTGTGGAACTAATGCAAAGTAAAGAAACAGAGAAGTGCTCACCAGGATAAGGTCAGCGGAAGGCAAAAACTCTACTTGATGGGTAACATAGATCACCGTCTTCGATCCTAAAATCCCGAGCAGACACTCCTGCCATTCAGAGGTTGGATACATGTATTAAAGCTCTTCAAAAATGAAAATTACCCAAATGCTCAAAGAAGCAAAACAATAAGTAGGAGTCCTTTGGGTGGGGTTTAAATTTGCAACTGTAGTTCCAAAAATCAACGATTTAAGTCAAAACTCAGTCTGGTCAACTCAACTCAACAGAATTTTGAGGCGTGGACACTTTTCCAACTCAGTTTTTAAATGGGGAAAACAGGGTTTATCCTGAAAACCTTTCAAAGGGATAGAGGAATGCGTGTTTATTTAAATACCCAGCTGAATCTTTGAGGCAACCCAACCAATATTTAAGCCATCCCGATTCATGTGCACAATAAACCAAATCGAGGTCTCCATATTCAGTTTTTTAAACTAATGTTCGCAACTACTAGCTAGTTGAATAGCTTACCATGTCGTTTGTGAGCTGTGATAAAACAAAATCACCTGATATTACTACAAATGAGAAGAGTTTGTTCTCAAATATATTGGACTAATTGTTAATTTCAGGTATGTAACATGTGAAAATATAACAAAATCCAGAGGAAAAAAATAAGACATACCTTAAATAAATGGGTTCCTGTATGAGCATCAACAGCACTAAAAGGATCGTCAAACAGATAAATGTCTGCATCCTGGTATAGAGCACGTGCGATCTGTATTCTTTGCTTCTGGCCACCACTCAAGTTGATTCCTCGCTCGCCAATGACAGTCTGATCGCCAAATGATAGAATCTCCAAGTCTTTCTTCAGAGAACACGCTTCAAGAACGTGCTCATACTTCTCCCTATCCATTTCCTTACCAAACAATATATTTTCTTCGATTTTCCCGCTCTGTATCCAAGGTGATTGAGCAACATAGGCCTTGGTCCCACACAATTTAATGGTCCCAGATATCTTCGGCACTTCTCCTAAGATGCAAGAAAGCAAGCTCGACTTTCCCGACCCAACTGTTCCACAAACGGCCACCCTCATCCCATGCAAAACTCGGAAATTCAAATCTTTCAAAGTAGGATTCGCAGAAGAGAGATCCCAAGAGAAATTCCCATTGCTTATTTCAACTGCAACATCAGAACTACCTTCCGGAAGCCTCTCTACAACATCGGGCTGAAGGTCTTCAAGGCGAAGGAACGACGAAATTCTATCAAGAGAAACCTTTGTCTGCGCAACCATGGAAATCGTATCGGGGAGATTATAAATGGGCTCCTGCAATATCCTGAATGTCGCAAGAGCAGATAGAATCTTTCCCGATTCTAGCGGTATCCCCATAAGCATACAAGCTCCAAACGTGATCACAGACACGAATGTGGGTGCACCCCAGAAAACAAATGTGGTCATGGCTGAGGTGTACACATATTTCTTCAACCAGCTTGTTTCATCTTTCCTTAGCTCAACTATCTTGGACAAGAACTTCATCTCCCACCCTTGGAGCTTGAGGATCCTCATGTTCCGAAGGATCTCAGACGTCGCCTTCATCCGTACGTCTTTAGATTTCATCAACTTGCCCTGGTAATTCTCTTGTAACTTCCCCAACGGGACATTCATCAACATAACAACCACAGTTGCAACAAAAGCCGCAATTGAAGCCAGCCCAAGATTCTTGTACAAGATCAGCAAAGCCAGTATAACTTGCACAGGAACTATCCATAGCTCATGCATATACCAACTGAAATCCCCCACCCTCTCAGCATCGACGCTCATGAAATTTATGATCTCTCCACTGGTATGGCCCTGCCTTGACTGGCTTGACAGTGACAGGCCCTTCTTATAAATCATTGCAACCAAAGCTGCTCGGGCCCGGATTCCAGCCTGCTGCAGCTTAAAGAACCAACGCCGCTGCGAAAGGCATTCAATAATCTTCGCAATGAAGAATGTGGAAACCAAAACATACCCTTCATTCGCGAATTCACTATGGCCATTGAGGTATTGAACAAAGGCATCGATAAGGTAGGGACCCACATAAGAAGACACTGTGTATACAAGCGCGAACAAAGCTGTCCACAGCACTTCTTTCCAAACAGTGAAAAACAACGCTTTCACCAATTTTAGTGTTCCTACTCCATTACTACTATCTTCTTCTAGCTTATTTTTGAAAACAGGGAAGACCCCATTAACGCTATCGTCATCAGCAAGCTGAGGAACATCATCGATGTCTAATGTCTTCTTATAACCGACTTTAAGCAACGGACTCATCCAAGAGAAAGTAAGAAGACTAAACAGACTAGCATTTGCATATGGAGTTACATTATCCTTCTTACTCTTCTTGCGAGACCCACCGACGCTATTTTCATTCAAAAGAGGCTCTTCAAGAAGGTGCGCCTCTTCTTCTCTGTTCTTCTTTCCGAATAATCCAGCGTAACAAAGGAACAAACCAACCAGAACCGACCCAAAATCCAAAACCCACATATGTGTGGGCAGAATTCCGGGTTTCTGATAGTAAACCAGGTCCAGAACGATGAAAGAACAACACATGAAGAAGTAGAAGAACCACCAAATCTTCAGAACAATTGGGAATTTCTCCTCTTCTGAACTGCGGAACTTGAAATGCAAGTAGGCTGAGATCATGAACCAAGCAAGAGTTCTAAGAGCCAAATCCAATTGGGTGGAGAGATTTTCATCACACCAACCATATTGATACCAAACAAAGTAGTTGAGAATGCAAAGAACGAGATGAAACAGAGACAGACCCAAAGAAGAGAAAAGGGCGGGTTTGTAAAATAAAAAGCTACCGTCTTTCAACCTCTCTTTTGAATGTCCATGGCCACCCATGTTACATCCCTTAATGACCCATGTCATAGATAGAAGAAGAATGAAAGCAAAATGGGTGAAGGCTGAAAAGCCATGTAGAAAGATGGGATTTTGGAGAAAAGTAAGGGCTTTATGCATGTAGGGAGATGGGTGTGAGAAGAGCATGAATATGCCATCGTTTCGAGCATTGAAAGTAGCCATTGATGTGGGTTTTCTCTGAGATGGGTGGCCTTGGATTTGAATATTGGAGTGAAGATGGAAACTATGTATATAAGAGGAGAGAGAGTCAAAGGCAAAGGAGGCGGCTTTCTCGGAGGGTGCAGGCTAACGTGGTGCGCAAGGGAGAGAAGGGAAGGAGAAGACAAAGGGTGCTGTGAAATACAGAGGAATAGAGAGTGAGAGAGAGAGAGAGAGAGAGAGAGAGGTGGCGCCTTTACGAGAAGGGTGCGATACGCATGAATGAGTGTGATATGGTGATAGAGAGTTTGTCGTTTACGGGCCTGATTACTTGCGGAGAAAGAAAGGCCCGATTTTGACCGCATAGAGGTGGGCCCCACGAGGGAAAGACTGACCTCTGGTGTGGTCCACCTGATATTTTTATCTGCTTTATTTTTGGGACCATCTTGTAAAATAAGCTGACAAAATGTATGGACGGCGAGGATATACGATGCATACATCGTGGTGGGGCCCACGGTCAGGTTCCTGCCTACATCCCTCGTTTTGGGTCGCAGCCAGGTGGGCCCGTTTCTTCGCACACCAGTTTCGTGTAACCCCTTGTCTATGTCCCAAAGCTGTGTGGGGCCCACCGAGATGTCCGTGTTAACATCTACTCCGTCCATAAGTTACTACTGATCGACTTAGTGTAAAAGCCCAAAAATAAGGTAGATACAAAATTCAAGTGGGACCATACGAAATGCTTCACGTATATTAGACAGCGATTGCAACACCCAAGTTTGTGAGGCCCACCATGTATGTAAAATCCACTCCGTGCATCAGATTTTATTCTCGATTCTTGGGCTTTGTTTAAAAATCAGCTCCATACACAACTCATAATGGTCACACCATAGGGAACAATGGGAATAGGATATGTAGGGTCCACCATGGAGTTTATCTTTCATCAAACCCGTTAATCAAGGTGTAACCCACGAGGTTGAAGTCAATATACAAGTCAGGCTGATAGAGATATAGGGTAACACCATGCGAACTTTGGAGCGGATTAGGTACGCCCCAGCCTCACCCAAGATTGTGGGACCATTACCAATGGCCCACCTTGATGCAGTTATTCTATATCCACTCCGTCCATACGTTTTTCCAGTTCACTTTAGGGAACCTGCCCCAAAATGAAGGAGATCCAAATCTCAGGTAGACCATATTATAAGAAACAATGGTGATTGAACACCCTATTATTAAAAACTTTTTAAGGCCCACTGTTTCCTACCGTATCATCCACGTCCACCTGAGAATTGGATCTACTTCATTTTGGCTCATGACTTTAAATGGTTTATAAAAATAGATAGACATTATAGATATAAATACATACATCAAAGCTGGGCCTACACGGTAAGAGTTGTACAGTCCTTGGTAAGGCAAGGGTTGCACCGAATTCGCAACCCTAAACCTGGAAATCTTTCGCCCGGTTTGATTTTCCAAATTCACTCTAAATAACCAATTATTACAATTTTACCTGTTTGAAAATAGGTAAGTATTTATGCTTAAAAAAAGGTCCAAAATGATATGCTTAAAATTGTGGGCCCCACCGTGATGTATATTACATATCCACATCGTCCATCCATTTAAACAAAACATTTTGAGCATGAGCCAAAAAATTAGGTAGATCCAACATTCAAGTGACCCACGCTAGAGTAAACGGTGGCCCTAAGAAGTTTTCAACAGTGGGTGCTCGATTCCTTTTTTCTTGGGGTGTGGTCCACTTGAGTTTTGAACTTGTATCATTTTTTGGCTCATGCCCTAATTTTAGTTGGCATAACAGATGGATGGTGTGGATAATGTACGTACATCACAGTGGGCTCCACCTATATTTGGCAACATTCTCCATTTTAGCATTTTAAAAAAGTACGAGTCAAATTAACCAACTGAAAGAATAAATAATCATTACTTATTTTACCTGCATTTACATTTACTTTAGAAAATCTAATATGCCCTTAGAATAGTTTCTCATGGTTCACACTAGCGTGTCCTATCAGGGTTACCGGATAATAGAGATACAGTTTGCCTACTGGATAGTGCTCTTTGGGCCCGCAATAATATTTTTGTTATATCTATGCTGTCCATTTATTTATTTTAGCTCACGGTAAGCCATGAGACTAAAAATTTGTAAGCCATGGGACCAAAAATGAGAATGATCAAAGTCTAAGGTGAACCAAACAACAAGATGATTAAACACACACCGTTCAAAACTCCTCAGGATCACCAAAGTTTTGGATCAAGATGATACTTGTACTTTCCTTCATCCAGGTCTCTGTGGCACAATCAACAGGTTTAGATGATAAATTAACATCACAAAGAATCTAACTTAGGAAGTTTTTAATGGTGGACGTTCATTTACCATTGTTTTCCTGTGACGTGGTCTATGGATCCATCTCATTTTTAGGTTTAAGCCCTAAAATAATGATCTAAAATGAATGAACTGCATAGACAAAATACATAATCATTGTAGAGCCCACGGAGTATTGTCCAGTAGCGACACCACTAAGCTTGGTACTGTGTTGATGTCACCAAGTTGAGTTGGCCCACCGTGATGTATATATTTTTTATCCCTTCAGCCTGTCCATTTGACCATAAGGAGCTGAAGTGGACCGCAACCCGGGTAGTCGTGGGAATAGGAAGCTGGTTGCGTCCAACCACCACTCCACAATAAGCCGTTCGACCATCACTCCTATGAGACCCACCATGATTTATCTGTTCTTCCACCCCGTCCATTTATTTTCTCATATAATTTTAAAGTATGAGACCAAAAATGAGGTATATCCAATTCTTAAGTAGACCACACCAAATTAAGAGCTTATTTTGCATTAAATGCAAGAATCATATTTGGTGTGCTCCACTTGAGTTTTGGATATATCTAAAATTTGGGTTCATTCTTTAAAAGATCTAAGAAAATGGATGAACTAAGTGGAAAAATAAATACATCACGGTGGGCTCACAAAAGTGCGGGTAGGATGGCTTATTGTACTAGCAAAGGTCACACCCGGACGGCTTCAGTGGGAATAATGATACCCATTGTTGAAACCTTTGGTAACCTATTATTATATTTATTTACCCTCCAAATTTATAGATAAAGTTAAAAGAGTAATGCTCACACACAAATGGTTCGTGACATTCCATTTTTGTCCGACTACCAATGCATTTAATAAGATAATTTTCTCTTTTATACAATACATATGCTTATATTGAGGGATTTTAAAATACCTATCATAATCATGTAAAGTGACACACGTGTTAAAGATCTAAGCCATTTATCAGTTAAGACTCATTAAAGAGAAATTTTGGGGCATGGCATTGGGAAGGATTAGGTGGGATGGTATTAAAAAACATAAACCCACGGCAGGAATTGTTCCCTGTTACCCTGGGAGAAGCTTAACTCCTTGCTTTGTTTTTAATACGGTGGTACATTGAATGGATATACCCACCATCATTTGAAACTATTGAAAATAACACACGTATTATATATAAACCGTTAATTTGTTTTGTAACCTCATTTTATGGCATGGGCCTAAAAATGAGGCAGATCCAAAACTTTTGTAGCACCAGAGAACTTTTCAATGGTAAGTATTCAATCCCCATTGCTTTCTATGATGGGGTCCACTTGAGCTTTAGATGTACCTGATTTTTAGCCCATGCTTTAAAATGATCTCGAAAAATGTGTGGACGGTGTGGATATAGCCCACACATCATGGTGGGACCTACACAACTTGCTAACATTGAGTGAAATTTCCATGGACCCAATGCAATTCCATCTAATCTACTTCCGAGCTTTTCCATTCTTCCCATACATGTTGTGGAATTGGCACAGGACCTGATGCAATTCCATCCCACCTTAGCCCATCTAATACCATGAGCCAAACGCCCCCTAAGAAACTACACTTGTAAGGAAAGAACAAGTGAAAGCACATATGCAGGTTAAATCTGAATTGTTGGTGTAACGCCCTGAAAATCGAGAGTCGAGCAGGAGCTCAACTCCCGAGTTCCAACGCATCACTTATGCAATATAGATAATGATGATTAAATGTTGTCCATATTAGTGCATTAAATATGAGTGGGATTATACCAAAACAACGTATCATACTCCAGAAACAGTTAATTTGTGCAAGCAGATGACTGTGATACAGATATAGAGCATATAAATAATTTTTAAGTCCCTAGAGTACGAACGGATTACCAGGTTAAATAATTACATGTATAATTCTAAAATTTACAAAATAATAAGTGTAATGTTTGCTAATCCATATCTCTGTAGCCCCGATGGGCAACTCTAGGTCTATGTAGACCCGCCAGATAGTTGCATATAGGAGAACTCCTCCTCATTATCATAATAGTCAGGCTCTGCTTCGTAAGCATCGCCATCATTTGAAACTAAAATAGGGTCTGGTTGGTGTTTTAAAACACCGTCTCAAAACGTGGGAGTGATCAACTCAGTGGAGCTATAAGGCAAAGGTTAACATGTTATTAATTCAGTCAAGCAGTAATGATAAAGCAGTACAACACTCATGTCCTAAGTACTCTTGTTAATGCAAAGATGATATGCGATAATGATGTATGCCTTCACCTGCACTTCCTCTGCGACATTATCTCACGATCGCGGCATGCAACATCCCGCTGTGCTCAACTCCAACCCCAAAGGCACATGCAATGCGGTGCATGTGCGTGATTAACCAAGTTCTTAATTATACTTCTTCATACAGCAGTTTTGAGAAGTTAAGGTACCTTCCTTTATATCATTGACCCAAACAATGATCCATTTAGGGTCGTCAATCCTAATTAATTACATACGATAGGCAAGTTTGAGAGTTATACTCTAGGTCGCTATGAGAGACTCGTCACTATCAACATAGGCCTATTTTGTACTCGAGGTCACACCACCAACGCCCTACCAATTGGCAGTCTATTTTTGAAGGCTCGTCACCAACCCGATTGGGGACCACAGCCAGGTTGCGCCGGGGTGGGCCTATTTTGTACTCGAGGTCACTTCACTAACGCTCTACCAACTGACAATCTATTTTCGAAGGCTCATCACCAACCCGACTGCGGACCACAGTCAGGCTGCGCCAGTGTAAGCCGACAGCTCGAATACAGTGTCTCATAAGACCGTATTCGGCTCATGAGTTTGGGTTGCTCACTGGTCACTATGCGGAGGCTCGTTACCCCAGCGTAGGCCGACAGCACGACCACGATGTCCCATACCACTATGCCCAGCTTATGAGTCTTAGCGGATCGAGGTACCAAGGTTATACGGGCTTTGCACTAGTAAGTTCGTACCTTAGATTCAAACAGTAGCTTCCATACATGGTGAACACACAATAGGCCAATCGGTTTATTAGACAAGTTCGACTGGTACGAGCGTACGCTGAATTAATCGACAAGGTGCCGCTGTCGACGATCATCGTATGACTCGGATTCACCAAACGCATCAATTGTGGTGAGACTAATTTGGCCACTCAAACAGGAATTGTTACCGATTGCCTGGACTACGTAGTAGTCCCAATCATACTTCAAATACAATAGGCATTTATATATGCTAGTTAAAATAGCATGTAACAACCATCTCAAACATAAATCTCATATAAGCATTTTATCGAACACAGAGTACATGTTAACATACATAAGCATTCATCCATAAAACACGTAGTAGTAACATAGGTTACATGAAGGAAACTATACGTATAGATAAGTTAGTTGAGAATTCTACCTCAACACCCTTATTAACTGACATTCATCAAATAATTTCTCGTTCAAACATCTTATCAACACATAAAACATATTATTATACATATGAGTTTTATACATAAATCACGTAGTAGCGAGATATGTTACATGAAGGAAGCTGTAACTACAGATACGGACATTGAGAATCCTATCTCAACGCCCTTATTAAGTACGTTTCAACAAGTAACTTCTCATTCAAACATTTTATCAACACTTAGACTACACATATCAACATATATGTAGTATATTAGTTATAACGTATATTACAGCAAATCCTTTCATAAGGGAGTTGCCACACGTACCATGATCATGTATTCTCAGCCAAACAATCATGGCAAGCACAACCCATAATTCCATATTCATTCAAACATTTCAACAAACACTTGGAATGCATTAAAATCAACATAGTTACGTATATGTGTAATATACGGAAAACATTGTATCTAAGCATACGTGATAGCAATCAAGTCAGTCATAAATATTCATTAACTGACATTGAAAGCCTTGAAAACCATAACATAAACGTTTATAGTTCGCACCTTTCGTCGGTATGCTCGTACCGAGTTCAGTTTGAACACTACGTCTTTGTCTACGGCACAACGGCTACCTATAACATGAAATAGGTTAACTATTTCATCCCTCACTTTATTTGAATCCCCAAGACATATTAGGGTTAGGATATCTTACCCAAGAACAGGATTGGAATCACCAGTATGGCGATACGGAAGCGGTGGTTAAGCACGTGGAGTGGTGGGATCGAATCCCAAGAACAGTCTCTCACCATCTCGCTCACTTTCTCTCTCTTTCCTTCTCTCTTTACTCTCTTCTCTCTCCTAGGGTTTGTAATTCGTATAGAATGAGAGACAGAGGGTTTAAGGCCCTTATATAGGCCCAGAACTGATGGAAATGGCCCCAAGGCCATGGTATACTTAGGTTATAGCCAAGGAGTGGCCGTTTCGATCCAACGGAGCACATCTGGAGGCTCCTTTTCTACATGCGGTTGGACTTAAGTTCCCTGACATTGGATCTAGGTCAGGTTAAGATCTCAGCCAGATCGGATCAATGGATCGGCCGCGGGGGACCTGTTTCAGTTCAACGGTCACCGATACTCGATCAGGGTTACAAGTACACTGACCTGTGTGGGAAATTTTTCCTGATCCGAGGGTGTAATTGAGTCAGAATCTGACGGTCTGAATCCTTAGATTCGGCCTGCAAGCGAACGACTCAATTCACTTAAGTTTCATTTCATTTCCTAAAGATATTCGCGTTTCTCACACACTTCGCTCCGGGCTCAAGTTGTGCGTTTCTGGATACTTTAAGGACTTGATTTTCGAGATAGTTGTCAAGTCCAATAAGGTGGTCATAACCGTATAGTTTTGGGGTAATCGGACTTTCGACATGCGGTCCAGGTCCGATACGGAGTTTCATGATGCTCCCGAGAGCAACTGGGCTTTGAGATGGATCCTAGGTTTCTAGGTAGCGTAGCATAAACGGTTCTACTCGTTTTGGGTCTTACAAATCGTATATAAAGTAGTTCAAGCTAATTCCACAGATAATTTAGTTTAACACTTAGTTAATTCTCGTCTAATTCCTAAAGGATTTGGTCCTGAGTGATTTCTGCCTGAGATGGTGCTCGAGTCCTTGTACGGATTTTTCCGGGACGTAACAATCTACCCCCCTTAAAGAACAATTTCGTCCCCGAAATTGCCTATGAGTAATAAGTAAAGATTTGATTATTCCTTTTGCCTATGTTCTATTGATTTTAAGTTTCTGTGCGTGGTAGGGTGTATACGATTTATGCTAGTCTGGTTCATTTTTGTTTACCCTCCTTAAAATTTTTTCTTTATCTCTTACCCTTATTTATTTGGAGTTTTGACGATGATTTTCATCAATTTAGAGTAAGATATTTGTTTTCAGTAATCGACCAACACGGAGAGACAGTTGTAGTGAGCTTGATCCCGATACATCGATCATCTACCTGACCAGGGTAGAAAGCTCATCGTATCCCTTCTTAGTCCTGGTGGATCATAGTCTTCTGCTCGGTCAAGCAGTGATTCCATTGGTAGTAGCCCAGGATTGAGAATTGGGTCAAGCCACGAATGCTTCGCAGTTGTATATTTCAGTAACTCCGTAGTCCGATCACTTTAAAAGCTTAGGGAATGCTCAGCTCGTAGAGACAGTTGTGATGCCTATTAGTGCGCAAAGTTCTCAGCTAAAAATAGTAAGTGTCCTATTTGACTGTAACACCCCGAACTTTTCAATACCCGAGTATTGAAAGTCCTCGAGTGTTACCATAAATTTAACTTAGTATATATACGTGTACGATATCAGTCTAATCAACCTAACCCTACATCCATCCTCCAACTTGAATCTGATCGATTATGAATGATATTCATCCATAAATCTAGTTGTTCGACCATTGCTCATTTAGTTTGATACATGTACCTTCCTTTAACTAAATCAGTGACTAAGTCTTTATTTATAATGATTTAAATATAAGTCTTTTTGTAAGAATTGTTTAGAAGATGATATATAATCATCTAGAACCATTAGATTCCACAAAACTCTTAGATCAGCAATAATTACGAAAATGCCATCAACCTATATCCTGAATTCCAACTCACAAGGTTCTCATGATCTGTTTCGTGCGAAACTTTATATCAGGCCTAATTATTATAAATTAACCATACACCTTAAATTTCAGCACTTAGATCACATTAATTTAGCAACTTGATCCCTACATCCGTCCATGCACTTATCAGACCAAGATTCTGATCCGTTCATCTTATTCATACCATATGAATATGCTTAGCCCACCGTTAGAATCAGAATCTGAGAAACTTTCATGTATAAGAAAGTCACTCGAATCTAACGTTATATAAGTCATACCCCTAATCACTCTGAAAACCCACTTTGTGCTTACCTATTCACAAAACTGACCATACATCCACCCATATGCATGGTTAGAGTGCTAACCATAAAACTTCCTTATTCTTAACAAGTCACCTGACCGTCCATCAGGTTTGGATCCGTCAAATGAGCCATCCGAATATCAGGATGAATCGGTCATTGTGAAGATCTTCGGGTTTAAGTCCCAACTACCTGGTAACTTGTCAATTAGAGGTGTACAAATATTATTTTGAATTACGGAGTGTGCAAGCCACTAAAGGAGCATCTTGGACATCCTTGGGAGATCGGGGTCCAAATTGGGCTAAGAGAAAGAGCACAAAAATTAAAGAATACCTGCCAAAATTCAAGAAATTCGGACGGCGCACTCCGACGTAATGGACGTCGGAAAGTGGTTGAGAAATGAATGGCAAGATAGTAAATATTCATGAATGTAATTAGATATTACCGTTGAAGCTAAAACATACCGTGCGGCCCACCCGATCAACAAATCTGCCCCATTTTTGGACCTTAATCCTAATAGAGCATGTTAAAAAACAATGAACAGAGCGGATCGTACAACTACAGGTAGTAAAGTGGACTTTTCGAAAAATATCTCAATTCATTCAAATTCTACGTGCATGGGATTTCACGGTAAATACCATTTAATGCATTATCAGATCGTGCGGCCCACCTGAAGTTTGGATTTATTTCAAATTTTGGACCATGGGTTAGCACGGTGTGCCAAAGGTGGTGGACGGAGTGGATTTCTTAACAAGCATCACTGTGGGCCCCACTTGATTTTTTTTCCTAGCCCTGCATGCAAGTCTAAATGAATTCCTGGTTCAACGTGAACACGGTCCCGCGGTGATTAAAGGGTGGCCCACTTGAGTTACATATCGACCCCTATAACACACCCGAACACACCTTAGGATCATTAGAATCCTTTTGACCATCGATGTTAAATTTCGAGGTGATCCAACCATCAAACTAACTATTTTCAATTAGAGTTAAAAACAAATGAAAATTTGGTGTATAGCCCACCTAGACCTTAGATCAGTCTGATCAATGACCAAGGTCCGTTAGTGGAGCTTCTAGAACTCAATGGATGAAGTAGATTTGGCAAGGAGTTGGTGGACCCTACCTCTAGATTTAGAGTGTGCACACAGCACGTGTGCACCAGCAGCACACCGAATGGCATGCATGGTCAGACCAGACTCTGACCCGCCATTTCCCGAAAATGGGAATCCTCCCGCTGCGCTGCCATTTAAAACGCGGTTCGTGGTGTTTTTCCCTCCCCCATTTGATTAAGAAATGGTCCACCATGAGGGGCCATATCAATAATCCAAACCGTCCATTTGATCAAGGAGGTAGATCTGACCAAAACCCAACTAACAGAACTGAATTTTAGGCATGTGTGGGCACACGAGAACCAGCGAAAAACAGCCCAAAAACACAAAAATACCGAAAATGGAACTGTCCACTCCAGCTGGCACGATCCGCGTGCGCTCCTCACCCTCAATCTCGGACGTTCAATCCCAAGCAATCCCAGCCATTGAAAGTCCCTCTCCCTGCCTATAAATGGGGAGGTCCAGCCCTCTCAAATCTCACACAGATAGAGTGGTGAGGAAGGAAGGAAATAGAGAGAACAGAGAGAGAAAAAGAAGGAAGGTGAGCCTAGCACTCACTGTCCCGACTCAGTCCGTGAGAAATGGACCGAGCCGAGTCAGTGTGAGCCCACGGCCACACCACTTGAGTGAGGGAGAAGAAAGAAAAGTGGGGAAAAAGGAAAAGAGATGGGTGTGTGCGTGTCAACCCGAGCTCGGGTCGGAGCCGACTGAAACAGGTAAAACTTTCTTTCTATTTTGAGGCTCTAAAATGAATATAAACTAAGCTCCGCCATGCCCCACCCGCACCTCAAACAAACCGCCAGACGGGACCCGGATCATAGTTGAAAATAACCACTAACAGAACCATGCATAGAACCGAGAACAGGCTCTGTTTGAAGAAAGAGATGGCTTGCGTCCAAGCACTGTTTCAAGGCCAAAACCGGCCTGAGTATGGCCCTGTTCTGGGACCAAGCAGTAGCGTGTAAATGGCCCCAGATAGTAGCTGAAACTGGGTTCTAGGACAGCTTACAAGTCAGGCCCTGTCGAGCTGCTGCACACCTCAAAATCGGGCTGAAAACGACCCAAGAGTCAGGGCGAAAACGTCCCTGCTCAGACCGTCCTTGGGCTGAGGGTAACGCTTGCCGCCATGCTACTACTAGGCGCCGATGCAGGTCGAAAAATGACCCTGAAGAGAGCCTCGTTTGAGCTAAAATCGGGGCCGGAAAGTGGCCTCCAAAACAGCTACAACAAGGCTGTTTCACGTCAGCAAAGCTCGTTGCTAATGCAGGTGGGCTGCATGTAGGTTTCACCAAAATGCTGGTGGGCCCTGCACAAATGCAGGTGGGCCTCACCCAAAACCGATGGGCTGCCCTAGTTCTGGGCCCGTATAAGTGCAGGTGGACCCCACCCTACCACAGTTAGTAGGCCCCGTAAGTGGACCCCACCTTGGTGAGGTGTTTCATCTTGGCCGTCCATCAATGGGCAGGCAGTGCTGGACGGCTGTTGTACAGGTTTAAAGAAAAAGGTATGTGTGTAATATTAAATAATACAATGCTATATGTGGTGGGCCCCATGGGACCCACGTTGAGTTAATATACACATACATTGTGTATATATATGATGAAAGGCCCATGTGGGACCCACGTGATATGATATCAGATGCATATGAGATGTAATAATTAAATATGTATTGCATGTGACGTTAATATACTTAAATATGTACCAGATACAATAATATGTATAGTAGCAGCATTTGGCACTGATATAACATATAAGATGCATGTGGGGGGCCCGTGTGGGACCCATGTTGACACATCTGCACCGTCCCTTTGGACCGTGTTTGGAAAAATCACCAAATGCATGGTCAGCGTGCCCCACCTCACTGCATACCCCACACTAGTATATGTGCTATACAAATGACCTTTGATCCCTGGCCTACTATCATGGGTGTCTCCAAACTGTCCATTTGTGGACGATCCGGCACTGGGTCCAAACACCTAGATCCATAGTTGCACTGACACTGATAGACTGAGTGAAGGCACCTCGTTTCAACACCTGAAGTTTGGGTGTCGACTTCTAGCGGGGTGGCTAGCATGGAGTGTGTGTACGGTCATGGGTGGCGCCAGTGCCATCTAAACCATCTGTTAGATACACCCCCATGATTGGGCAGCAATGGCCGAGATATCAAACTACCTTCTGACCATTTAAAACTTCTGTAGGCCATATCTGTGGACTCCACCCTACTATACATGATTCATCCAAACTGCCCACCTCACGATGTGTAGCCCCATCCATGAGACTTCACTACGATACATCTGTTAATCCAAGACATAAGAATACCTGACAAGCGTAAACTGAAATTTTTAGGAGATTCTTTGAGTGACCTCGGGCCTCAAGAAGAACTCAGGCCGAATTCGAGAACACTACCATTCAGGTGATGATTCTTCCCCTTGAGCTTTCCATCTTCTCATTAGCTTAAGTTATAGTTTTTATTTAAATTTATATTTGATATCTCTCTCTTATAATCACATGTGTTAGCTGGTGGAAATTGAATTGCTACATTGCCTGTTTAATGTTCATCCTATATATTTGTTCATGAATTATTTATGGATTACTCATGGAACTTGAATTGGTACACCAGTGGGAAACCCCCACCTATATGTGTACACCCATACTTGGGATGTAACCCGACTGATTGTAATAGTAATGGACCTTCGGCTTAGTGGTTATTAAATGGTGGTTTAAATTAACCAGTGATGTGGACCTACCATCCAGGGTTGTTGTGTCCAACGATTTTCAAGGATGGTCTTTTATCGCATGATTTTGATACTCGCCCTATGTGGCTTATTTTGATATTTGTCTTGCTTTGATATCACCGTATCTGTCCTTGTCCTGGTATTTTCCCTATATGGGCTCGATTTTTTTATACTGTGCAACCATGCGATGGCAAGCCTCATATGTTATAATATGATTGACCACTAGTCGACGGTTTTCCATTAAACATCCTAAGGTGGTAGCCTCATGGGCCGGGGATGGTGGTAATAGGACACTATGCCCGAGCTGTCGGCCTACGCTGGGCTCCAAGCTCCCCGTAGTGACCTTGAGCTTACCTAACTTGGCTGATTGTAACTGGACTAATAACCGTTTGGCTAATCATGCATCCATAGCATGTTGGCGATGACGGGTGGCTAATCTGGATGCTGTAGCACGTGCCCTTAGGATCTTCGGGGTATTGTTTCGCTAGCTCCCAGACCACCGACTATCGACCCCTGTCCGACTGGATGATTTTCCCAGGTCGATGATTTGCATGGGTGACGAGCCCAAGTCCGGCTGGATGTGCATCCCCAGGCCGATGTGCATTCATGCATCCATGCATTTAAAAAGATTGCATCATGTATTGTTTTGATTGCCTTGTTGTTTTATAACTATGCTTACCTAATGCGGCGGTGTGTAATCTTGAGGGGAATTCACACTGAGCTGGCCACTCATCCATCAAATATACAACCGTACAGGTAGTGCAGGTGGCCCCGTATATTGGTGAGGAGCAGGCTATGGTTGACAAGGGTGCATGATTCTATTTGCTAAGGGTTGCTACAGGATTTCACAGTACAAGATTGTTGCAGTTTACCTTGTTTCACATGTAATAATATTTCATTTTGTATTCGTGAGGATGGGGACATTGGTTTGTATAAGTCATTATGGGCAACCACTTGTATATTCTAAATGAAAATTTAAACTTCCCTTTTAGCTTACTTGTCCATTCTACGCTCATCTGCTTACTCTGATAAGGAGAAAAAAAAAATATACGTGAATTTGACCATCCTTTAAAGATAACACTCGGGTTTTTGGGAAACGAGTCATATACTCGGGTCCTAAAAACACGGGGTGTTACATTGACTTCACCAAGCGTTCTCCTAATCATTCTACGTTCTTTTCACGTCAGGCATAAGTCCTAAAGCCCAACTGATGAAGAGTTATAATTGAACTAAATAGTAAAAACTAAATTAAATATGATGGAATTTTGCAAATTCTGCGTGTGGTCAATCCTACTTTCGCCATGTTAGTTGGCTAAAGTATCTCGTCGTACCACAAAATCATATGTTTTACGTCTGGTAACTCATTCCGGATTATGAGATACACCCGATCTAAGGTTCGATGGTCTGGATCACTTCTGTCATTGACTGGGCCTTTTCTGATCCATCTTAGCCATGAAATTGTCCGCGACCAACTCTACATTGCGGCCCACTTTGAGCCTTCGATCTAACTCATTTTTGGGCCCATACCCTAAAATGAGCTGCCAAAAAACTATAAACCGGGTGAATATTTGACAAAACATCAAGGTAGGCCCCACGTATGGTCCACGTGAGAGTTGCACCACAATCAACTCTAATGAATGGTTTACTAGCAGCCAGCTGAAGCGACAACTACAAGCGCACGACAGTCTGCACTTATTTCTATGATACGTTTACTTCTCTTTTCAAGCTCTATTTTAGATTTTAAAATAGATTTTATATCCACGAAGGACTAACCGTGCTTTTAACTATCAAGGAAGGGAAGTGGGGCTGATATTGTTTTGCAATAACATGTCAAAGTGGTCGTTACACATTTTAAGTTGGGGCAAGACTCAAGAGCTACCGACGGTAGGTGGGGCTCGCTATGTTGTTTATGACAAATTCACTCCATCCATCGGATTCTTCGTGTCATTTCAAGGATGATGCCTAAAATTGAAGTTGATACAGAGTTCACGTGGGCCACCCAACATTAAAAAAGAAGAAGAAGGGGATTCAACGTCCACTGTTGAAACATTCATTGGGCCAAGGATTTTTTGTCACAAATCCATCTGTACATGTGTTAACTCAGCTCATTTTAAGGCATAGGCAAGAAAATGAGGTAGATCCAAAGCTCAAGTGAGCCACATGACAGGAAAGAGTAAAGAACGTTCACCATTCAAATATCTTGGGGCGATCGTGGGCCCACTTTGAGTTGGTTCTGCCTTTTTTTTTTTTTCCCATAACATTAAATGAGATGAAAAAACAAATGAACGGTGTGTACTTCTCACAAATATTACTGCGGGCCCCACATTCGGTGGTGTGAGGTTTGGCACTGCAACGAATCCCGTGGAGATTGCAAGTGTGGTAAACCAGGATAGTTTTGTCAATTGGAAAATAAAAAAACTTTAAGCGGTTTTTAGGAAATAATTTAAAAGCAGGAGGTTTTCGGTTCAAAAATGAAAAAGGCAGCGGCCATACAAAAGTATTCCCATTTAAACATGAAAATGGTCGTGTGTAAATCCTCTTAGGTGCGCTCATGGAGCACCTGTGGTGGTACCGGGCTGTTGTGAGGTCCTCATCATCTATGCCTCTGATCCACACCGTCCATCTAATTCTATCCCTCAAGTTTACAGTTGAAAGATAAAATAAAATAAAATCAGGCCAATAAAAAAATTAGGTGGGCCATGACTCAGCAAACTTATAAAATCACGCCATGACTGAGTTCGGGTCTCAAAAACCTCCTACATTACCAATCTATGTGAGAGGATGAGTCACCGCAGAACATAGACGTCGAGTCTTCTTACATAAAGTCATCACCACGTGACTGCTTTATTGACTAAGTAACGTGGTCCCTGTAGCTACCCGACATATGCTGGTGTGGTCGGTCTAACACTATATTCTAAAATCTGCTGGATGATTCCTGTTTGGATGCATTATGGAATTGAATTACAATGATTGATTTTGAAAATGTGGAAATTATCAAAATGCAATTACCTTCATCGTTGTTGTCAAAATGAATGAACAAAATACAATCTTTAAATTATTTGATTTAACATTTGCTGCTATTTGTATTGTAAAGAAAACCGTATAATTTATTAATAATTAAAATTTATATTTATTATATATTTGAAATAAACATTTTAATCTAAATGTACCCCGTTGGTAATTAGAGCTAGGCTAATGTCTCTCCTGTAGGTCATCAACCGAGAGACCATCCAAAACTTTCAATGCCCGTTCCATTAGAAAAGGTTGTGATGGAACACCCATCATTAATTTTGTATGGAGCTTGCTGCACTATTTGTAAGCCATCCATCCCATTCAACTCATAGACCTCATCAAAATAAAAGGTTACCCAAAAATTATAGTATTCCAAAAGTTGACTGAACCATACTTTGTAAATTTAAAGATTTTAGGAATAAATTTTTAAGGTGATTTACTTGAGTGTTGAGTCAATATGATTTTGCAGGCACAAGCTAGCCAGATGAGGAATGTTGTGTTGTTTACCTGTACTCTCCACCGGAAGCTTATTTAAATCAGTCTAGTTGAGGTAAGAAGCCGAAACCAAAATGCAGGAATAAGGTGCTTTGGACCCGTCTTGTCAAAAGTAACATGCTGGGAAATAAATATAGACTTTCCTGGTTTTTGGTTGGATCAAAGCATCTGTATCCTTTCTGATAGTCACTATACTATCCCACGAGGGCTAGCTAGAGATGGATGGCCGTGTTAGGGGATTCGTGGGGCTCATTGTGATGTATATGTTTTATTCATGTTGTCCATTCATTTTAACATATCAAAAAGAAAGCAGATATCATTTTAGTGCATGAGCCCAAAAAGAAAGCAGACCAAGGCTTATGTATATCACGCTACAGAAAGTAATTAGAATTGAAAGCTCGCCGTTGAAAACCTCTTGAAATCACAGAAATTTTGGATCGAGCTGAAATTTATGTTTTCCTTTCATACAAGTCTATGTGATCTTATAAATTGGTTGGATGGCAAATAAACATCACTGGGTCTTAAAAACATTGTGCATGACGGTACTGCATGCATGTGAGAGGATGAATCACCACTGTTTTTTGTTGGGAAGATTAACATAGCAGTCCATTCTTCTTCCATGAAGTCGCCATTAACTGCTTTGTTGACCAAGTAAGGCTGTCCTTAAAGCTACCTGGCGTGCTGGTGTAGTCCATAAGATAACACTATATTCTGAAATCTGCTCAGTAATGTTGGTTTCGATGCATTCTCAAATTGAATTGCAATTATCAATTTCAAAATGTGGAAATGGTCAAAATGCAATTTCCTTTTTCGCCATTCTTGTCAAAATGGAATTATTGAAATTTGCTCCTATTTGAATTACAAGGAAAACCGTGTACTCTATTTCATTAATAATCTAGACTTATTCACATTTGTTGTGACTTGAGGTGAACTTTGTCTAATGAGAAATACTATTTTCACTCACTTCAATATAAATAAGATTTTCACTTATTATCTAAATATACCACCTAGTTGGTAAGAACTAGGCTACCGTCTCTCTTGCATGAATCCAAAGCCATATGGGTGGAACTTCCATGAGAGCCAACCTATCAAGTGCAACCCTTCATTTTCAATCTAAAAACCAAGAGGTATGATCATCCAAAACTTAGGTACTCATTTCATCAGAAAATCTCACTTTCAAATTGCGAATGTTCTTTTTCTTTTCATTTATCAAAAAAACTGTGTTTACAAAGTTCCATCAGTCATTCATTTATGCTTGTCGAATGCAAAACCATACACTGGCTCATAATTTTTTGGAAGATATTTGCCTACAACCTGTCAACAGTCTCCGTTCCTTTGAGAGAGGGTGAATAACGCCTTAAAAATAACATGATCACACATTCTTCCTTTTGTCCTTAATATTATAGTTTTTGATTTCCTATTTCTTACTATTTTAGAGTAACTTCTATTTTACCTAATTATAAATCTATAATTTAATATTGTCATGTCTCAACAATGCAAGCTTTTTCTCTTCCCCAGCTCTGAGAATGGTTCACAGAAGATCAAAGTTACGTGGACCCCACAATGATGTATTTATTATATCCACATCGTTGATCTATTTTTAGAGATCATTTTAGAGCATTACAAAAAAAAAAAAAAAATCATATACAAAGCTCAAATGGACCACGCCAAAAATAGCAGCGATGATAATGATTTCCATCGTTAAAAAATTAGTAGGGCCCACCATAACATTTATTTTCCATCCAATTTATTAATAAGGTCAAAAATACATGGATGAAGAGGAAAAACAAATTTCATTTTGATCCGAAACTTCTGTGACCCCCAAAAGGGTTTTAATGGTAGAAATTCAATTCTCATTGCTTTTTGCAGTGTGGTCCAATTGATCTTTATATCTGTCTTATTTTACGGCTCAAGCCTTAAAACGAACTCGCCAAATGGATGAACAGTTTGGATATAACACATACCACATGATGGGACCCACAAAACTTTCCAACTTATCTACACCATCTATATAGCTGGTGTGTGGTACACCAGCCAAGCCGCTTCCCCAATCAGGTGGCTTTATATGGCTCCTTTACCATCTTTGCATCTTTCCCCTTTTATGTTTACGATAAGGGGATATCCTACACAGATGCTCCTTGACCAAGCCGCATTTGAGACGATGAGTCACCACCGTTTTTATTTGTGAAGACTAACATTGGAGACCAGCGATGACTCACTACCGTTTTTATTTGTGAAGACTAACATTGGAGTCTGGTCTTTTTCCATGAAGTCGTCCCCCCGTGACTGCTTTATATATTGACTAAGGGGTCCTTATTGCTACCTGATGTATACTGGTGTGGTCCATAGGATAACACTATATTCTGAAATATGGTTGATAACGTTGGTTCGTTGCTTTCTCAAATTCAAATGCAATTATTGATTTCAAAATGGAGATATTATTAAAATGCAATTTCTTTTTTCACCATCCTTTTAAAAATGAAATTATCAAAATATAATCTCTAATTTATTTGATTTGATGCTTCCTGCTATTTGAATGGTAAAGAAAACTATATACTTCATTAATAATTAAAATATATTCACATTTATTATAGATTCGAAATAAATATTATTTAATGAGAAATGCGATTTTCATTAGGTTAGATAGAAATGACACTTTCACTTATTATCTAAATTTACCACCACGTTAGTAAGAAATAGGGTTGTACACGAACTAAGTTAGCTTAGTAAACTGGCTTAACTCAACTCGAAAAAGCTCGATTTAACTCAGTTCAAAATTGAGTTCGAGCCAAGTAAAGCTGATTTTTTGAGCTCGAAAAAATTTCAAACCGAGTTTGAGCCTGCCCGAGCTCGACTTGACTCAAATTGAACCCAACTCGATTCGAATCAATTCGGTGATTTGGTTACTTTGATATTGATGTTGCTCGCCAAATGTTTAATGAAATGACTCAATGAAGTTTATATGGCTGGTGGCAAGAAAGGTATGTATATGAAGCAAATACCTTTTTTTTCTTCATTTTTATGTTGCTTATAAGGTATTTGATGAAATACCTGTAAAACCACTGTTGTTGTTTTACATACAGTGAGATTTTGAAAGTGCAGTCCATGTGTTTATGAAAATGTTGCACAAGCGAACTCGGCTCGATCTTGATTCGAACTTGGCTCAAACTAGGGCTCTAGCCGCTAATTAAACCAAGCTGAGCTGGCCAGTCAAACTCGAGGACCTAGCCGAGCGGAGTTCAAGCTGTGCCCAGCTCGACTTGGTTCAACTTGTATACACTAGTAAGAACCAAGTCTATAAAGCAATGTGGGTGGAACCCACCCTATCTATCAATTAAACCACCTTGTTTGTAATCTAAAGCCAAGAGGCATGACTGCCATGGTTGAACCCACCCTATCTACCAATTAAACCACCTTGTTTGTAATCTAAAGCCAAGAGGCATGACTGCCCAAAACTTAGGTACCCATACCATCAGAAAAAGGTTGAGATGCAACACCCACCATTAATTTTGTTTGAGGCCTACTGAGTTGCTTGTAAGCCATCCATCCCATTCAACTAAGGGGAGCCAATTAGTTGTTACCTACGGTGGGGCTCACATTGATTATGTATTGTATATTCACACTGTATATCTATTTTCCAATCCATTTTAGAATGTCATCTCAAAAATTAAGCAAATCCAAATCTCATGTGGACCACACCACAAGAAGCAGTGGTGATTGAATGCCCCACCATTAAAAACATTTTAGGGTCCATATAAAATTTTTGTAATGTTTATTTGCCATCCAACCTGTTGATAATGTCAACCAGACAAGGATGAAGGGAAAATACAAAGATCAGCCTAATCCAAAGCATTCGTGGACCACAAAAAGTTTTTAATGGTGATTCACCATTGTTTCCAAAAGTATGGTCCACCTGAAAATTGGATCTCCTTAAGTTTTGGGATTGCACCCTAAAATGAGATGGAAAAATAGATGAACAAACATAGCTATATAAACAACAAATACATCATGGTGGGCCTTACATGGTCATGGTAATACTTCAAAAACACACATAATCCACTCCTAGCGAGCCATACCATGTGAATTTAGAGGTCTTAGTAATAATATTTTATAGTGGCTTACTTAAGGTTTGAATCAGCGAGATTTTTTTTTTTATTGGATAAAAGCTAAATAAGGAGCGGGGAATTTATATATAAGATAGTCAAAAGTTTTTATTTTTATTTTTAATTATTAATTTATTGGTGATTAGTATTAGAAAATATAATTATTATAATTATCCATGTCATTGAATGATTTTGTGCATTCAAACACTTGCTTAGACAAGATAAACCAGCCGAACGCAGATTGGCTACTAACAGGTTGAGTAGCCATACTGCTACTGAAGTGATGTCCCCAAGTTCAATGAAGCCCACCATAATATATGTTGTATCCACGCCATCTATTCATTTTGAAGAGATCATTTTAAGAAATGAGACAAAGAATGAGTCAGATCTAGAGCAGTAGTGGACCCCACCACAAAAAACAGTGGGGAGAGTGAGGCCCACCATTGAAACTTTCCTAAGGTCTACCATGATGTTTATTTGAGATCCAACTTGTTCATAAGTTATCACAAACTTGAATGAAAGAAAGGAAAACAAAAATATCAGCTTCATTGAAAACTTTCATGGCCCTTAGAAGTTTTTAATGGTGAGTGCCACTCTCCCCACCATTTTCCGTGGCGGGGTCCCCTGGAGCTTTGGATATGAATCATTCTTTGGATCGTGCCCTAGTATGATCTCTCCAAATGGATGGACAACGTGGATACAACACATACATCATGGTGGGGCCCACAGAACTTGATGACATCACTTCCATAGCTCAGTCCAACTACTCAACCTGTCAGTAGTGAGACTCCCTACTGAAGTGATGTCACCAACTTCTGTGCACCCACCATGATGTATGTTTTGTATCCACACTGTCCATCCATTTGGAGAGATCATATTAGGTCATCATCCAAAGAATGAGTCAGATCCAAAGCTCGAGTGGACCCCACCACAGAAAGCAATGGGGAGAGTGACACCCACCATTAAAAATATCTAAGGGCCAAGCTGATATTTGTGTTTTCCCTTCTTTCATACCTGCTTTAACACATGAATAAGCTGGATCTCAAATAAACATCATGGTAGACCTATAGAAGGTGTCAACGGTGGGTGTCACTCTCTCCACTATTTTCTGTGGTGGGATCCACTCCACCTTGGATCTGCCTTATCCTTTGTATAATGCTCTAAAATGATCTCTCAAAATGCATGGAGAGTATGGATACAAAACATACATCATGGGGTGTGGATTGGCTACTGACAAGTTGAGTAGCCAACTCGCTACTGAAGTGATGTCACCAAGTTCTGTGGGCCCCAGCATGATGTATGTTTTGTATTCATGTCATCCATCCATCTGGAGATCATTTTAGGGTAAGATCTAAAGAATGAGTCACATCCAAAGCTCTAGTGAACCCCATTACAGAAAACAGTGGAGAGAGTGACACCACCATTAAAAACTTCTAAAGGCTACAAAAGTTTTCGATCAAGCTGGTATTCACGTTTTCCCTTCTTTAGTGTCTTTTTAAACTTTTGAATAGGATCAATTTCAAAAAAACATCTTGGCCTTAGGTAGGTTTCAACTGTGGTCATCAATATTCCCGCCGTTTTCTGTGGTCAGTCAGCTAAAGCTTTGGATCTGCCTCGCTCTCTGAATCATGCATTAAAATAATATAATATCTGCAAATGAATGGATGTCGTGGATACAACACATACATCATAGTGGGGTCCACTGAACTTGGTGACGTCACTTCAGTAGCTGGTCTCGCTACTCAACCTGTCAGTATCTAATCCCTGTCCTACATCATGGTGGGCACGGATTGGCTAGTGACGGCTTCTACTGAAGTGACGTTACCAAGTTATGTTGGGCTCCACCATGTTGTATGTTTTGTATCGACGTCATCCATTCACTTGGAGAGATCATTATAAGGTAATATCCAAGGAATGAGTCACATATAATGCTTCAGTGGATCTCACCACGGAAAATAGTAGCGAGTCTCCCCCTCAACCTGTCAGTATCTAATCCGAATCTAATTCCCATCATGGTGGGGCTTACAAGGAAACATATTGGCTACTCCCCCCACACCATCCCGCGGCTGGTGGTCGGTGCTGTGTGGGCCCCACCATGATGTATATGTTTTATATATTCCGTTCATCCATTTTTAAAGATCATTTTAGGAATTTATCTCAAAACTGAGAGGGATATAAATCTCAAGTGGACCACACCACAGGAAAACAATAGTGATTGGATATCCATCATTTAAATCCTCCTAAGGCCCATTGTACTGTTTATTTGACATCCAATCTGTTGATTATGTCATAAAGACCCAGATGAAGGGAAAAATAAAGATCAACTTGATCCAATACTTTTATGGCCCCTAAAAAGTTTTTAACTGTCGACGTTCATTCAACACTGTTTCCTGTAATGTGGTCCTCTTAATATTGGGATTTACCTCATTCTTTTTATAATACCATGAAATGATCTAGAAAAATAGATGGACAGAATGGATGAAACACATACATCATGGTGGGGGCCACATAGCACCGACCATCAGCCATTGGCTGGTGGGAGGGGGAGTAGCCAATCCGTTTCCGGCTTACAAAGGTTGGTGACGGGCGTCCGAGCTTTTTCTAATGTCATTGGAAGTTGAAAATGACTCGCTCTCACGCGTTTTCTAGCCAAAGTCTATTTCATGCATGCTTTTTCTCGATCTCATTGGAAGTTGAAAACGATTTGCTCTTGCGCGTTTTCCAGCCATCGGTTTCGTGACCATCTTGGATACTTCCACCCCATACGGCCGCCCAACAACTATGATCCATACACGTGGCACATGGACTGCTCCAGTAAGTTTGGCTAAGGATTTTTTTTTCTTTTCATCTATTTGTTTTGTAGATTGTGGCCTACCTGATGATCGGATGGTCCACCTTATGGACATCTTGGATCACGTCCACACATCACATGTTGACACATGAGTGGACCTATACACACGTGTGGAGTCCCATTAGGAATGCAGTTTTTCCATCAATCTTTCTGATTGAAGATTGAAGTTATTAGAGAGTTGACTGACCTCAAGTTTTGGCCAGATGATCTATACATTAAGCCCCCACTCGATAGACGGTTCTGATGTCCTATATATATATATATATATATATATATATATATATATATATATATATATATATATATATATATATATGCACATGCGTCTGTTATACAGTGAGCTCCTCGTATTGAGTCGTTTGCTGAATGTTGGAGTGGAGGTGGAAGCTATGCATATGAGGAAGGAGAGAGAGAGGCCCAATCTGGGCAGCATAGAGGTGGGCCCCACAGAGAAAGAATGACTACTGTTTCATGTGGTGTGGTTCACCTGAAATTTTTGGGACATGCCTTAGAATAAGCCGACAAAAAGGATGACAGAGAGGATATAAAATGCATTACAGCGGGCCTTAAGAATTTTTTAATGGTAAACGTTCAATTACCGCTTTTTTCCGACCGCGTGGTTCGCCTTAGATTCGGATCAACCTTATTTTTGGGCTCATACTCTAAAATAATGATCTAAAATGGATGGATGGCATGGATAAACGTATAAAATGGATGGATGGCATGGATAAACGTATATATCATTGTGGGGCCAAAGAGTACCGTCCAGTAGCGATCATGAAGTGTCAGTACGCAATCCCGATTATGGAGATGCATAAAACGGACGTGGATTTATGTGTCCCAGATCAGATGTATCGTAAACAAAAATTACATTCATCCGATCATAAAACGATGAGGTTGGTGAACATTTTAATTGAACGGCTGATATGAAAATCTCCCTCTTTCCTCCATTTAAACTATTCCATTTGAATTTATAAATGCCACGCGTACTATTTCCGTCGGGAACGGATTGGCTGCTCCCCCGGCCACCGCCCCGTGGCTGATGGTCGGTACTTTGTGGGCCCCACCATGACGTATATGCTTCATCCATTCCGTTCATTGATTTTACATATCATTTTAGGGCTCGATGTATAAAATGATAAGAATGTAAATCTCAGGTGGACCACACCATACGAAAACAATAGTATCTGGATATCCGCCATTGAAATCCACCTTAGGCCCACTGTATTGTTTATTTGACATCCAATATGTTGATTAAGTCATACATACCCAGACGAAGGGAAAAAACAAAGATCAGCTTGATCCAAAACTTTTATGCCCCCCAAAAAGTTTTTAATGGTCGAAATTCATTTAACACTGTTTCCTGTAATGTGGTCCACTTAAGTTTGGGATATACCTAATTTTTTATCTCTCCTTCAATAAAATGATCTATAAAAATAGATGGATAAAATGGATGAGACACATACATCATGGTGGAGCCCATAGAGTACCGATTGGCTGGTGGTAGGGGGAGTAGCTAATAGAGGTGGGCATCAAGCCGAGTCCAGTCGAGGTGGGCTAAGCTTGGCTTGACTTGTCCATGTTGTACTCGGGTTCGAGCTTGAGCTTGGCTTCGAGCTCAACATTGAAGCTTGGCTTGTTTGTCAAAGCTGTCGAGTCAAGTTCAAGTCGAGCTAGTGGTTCGAGTTGAGTTGAGTTTACCTCGAGTCGAGCTCAAGTTTGTTGGCTGAAAGAGTAATGGATTATGTTCTTGATCCTCCTCTATTGATGAAAAATTCAAAAATCTTAAGAGAATCAAAGTAAAATCCGATGAAAAAACCAAACAAAGCTTCGAATCGGATAAAGAAATCTGTAAGAACCGATATGTTCTTGATCTTCTTCCACCAGTAGTAATCTAAGTACTAAAAAAGAAACAGAGCAGAACACAGATCAAAAATCCAAGTAAAGAGTTTTAGCTAATCAGATTATTGGATTTCCTCGAAGCTTTAACAAATCTGAGAATAATCCATCTCGAATTTCTTGAGTTTCTCGCCCAATAAATAAATCTCAAGAAATTAAAATATACTATTATAGAGCTAAAATGAAAACTGGTGGTGGTGGCCAGGTAGGCATGCGGCTAATAGTAGATACAGAAAGAGAAGAAAGAGAAAAGGAAAGAAAAAGGAAGTGCATGCGGTCAAATAAAGACTCTAGGATTTATTTTATATATATATATATATATATATATATATATAAAGTATTTAATATATTTATTAATTGAGTCGAGTCGAGCTCAAGTTGAAATGCTTCCTGGTTGAACTTGGCTCAAACTCAACTCAAGTTTTAAATAATTAGCTTGACTTGGCTCGCCATTTGAGCCAAGACAACCCAAGCTAACTCGATCCGTGTCGATCCAGTTTTCCGAGCTAGCTTAACTCGTAAACAGCCCTAGTAGCCGGTCTATTTCCATTTCGGTACACGCACCTGCCAATTAAGCGGACGCCGATTTCCTGGGATAGCCTTTTCGCAGGAAGTTTCCTCGACCTAACACGTGTTTGACTGATAAATGCCGTGTACAAAAGTAATAACTATTTCCCCTTGAATGTACAAGAATATTACAAACTATCTGTGACTCCCTACATGTGATGCATTTCGCTTATCCATGTCGTTCTTCCATTATTCCACTTGAATAAGTGGCCCCTCTGTGATGCATTTCGCTTATCCCTCTCTGATGCATTTTGCATATCCAATACCCAAGTGGACCACGTCATACTAAAAAAGAATCGAATACTAATCGTTTAAAACTGTGGGGACACTTTTTCTTTTGGCGTGAGCCACCTGTGTGTTGGATCTGCTTCATTTTTTGTCTTATGCTCCAAAATATTGTAACAAAACTGATAGACGGAATGGATATATCATATACATTAGCTTACGATTCCTATGAATTTTCAATAAGGATGAAATCGTAATAATTACTATTTACGGGGTATTTCCCGTTGTTTTGACAAAACAAACAGTCTAGGCGGTGTTTGGGCGCGTAAGCTATGCGGATTATATGCGATGGAGTTACGAACACCTCGTGCATTTATGGCAGGGTACTGTCCGCGGATTGTGGCGTAAATCTGTATTCCATGCGCCGCCAGGCCCTGTTTGGTTTTTTTGGGATTGCCACCATCATTGGATTTCAAAAAATACTTGTTTAAATACCCGATGGGATTCAACTGCATATGGGATTCGGACGCCTCTCCAACTTACTTTACGGCTGATATGTGGGACCAATAGTAAAGTTTGTGTTCAATCAGCACCATCCATCCATTTTAGTAAATACATATATGTGTTCAATCAAAACTCGTAGCACACCCAAAAGATCAAGTGGACCACACAACAGGATACAGTATCAATTGAACTCCTGTGTGGAGTACGTTTTCTGAGGTACCTATATTTTTTCATCAATCTGATATTGGTTGTTTTTCCTTCATCTACGTCTTCGAGAACTTAGGAAAACGTCGGATGACAAATAAATCTCTTGCGTGGGACCTACGAAGAAACCAACGGTGGGAATCATTATTCCCATTTCCTCTGGTACGGTCCAGTAGAGATTTCGAAATCCTACCAACTACATTCCCAACTCTCAGTGCATTCAATCGGTCTTACCACGTGGAGAGACGGTGGCGTTCCAAACACGCTCTCGTTAATCACATCATAGATCGACGAATCCCATCCACCGTATCACGTGTCAACTCCCCGTAACTCGGACGCGGATTTCCTGCGAAAGCCTTTCGCAGGAAGTTCCTGCGCAAGGATTCTGGATGGGGCCCACTGTGAAGCTTGTTAGAAATCCAACCCGTCCATCCGTTTTTTGAACTCATTTTAGGACATGAGACCGAAAATTATTAGGATCCAAAACTCAAGTAGGCCATACTAAATGAAACAGTGTGGAAAGGAATTCCTACCGTTGAAACCTTCCCAGGATCCACCTTGATGTTTATATTCCATCCAAACCGTTTATAAGGTCATTTTCACTGAGATGAAGTGAAAAAGCCAAGAAATTAAACCGATACAGAACTTTTGTGGCCATATAAGTGCTTCAACGGTGGTCACTAAATCCCTACAGTTTCCTCTCGTGTGGCCCAATTGAGTCTCTGATCCTCCTCAATTTTGGTCGCATGTCCTGAAATGAAGTCTAAAAACGGATGGACCGAGTGGATTTCTCAAAAACGTCGTAGTGGGCCCCACACAAAATCTTGCGCAGGAACTTCCTGCGAAAGGCTTTCGCAGGAAATCCGCGTCCCCGTAACTCACGCGTCCAAACACAGCAGTCTGCCAGTTGAGGTACGGATCTGAGTGTAAAAAATGTTAAGATATGAAAATCTGACTGCGGTTCCTTCCGCAGAAGCTGCTTTCAGCGCATTAAATGGTCGATATTGTAGAATCACGTGGCATTGACCGCATATGTCTCCCATGCCGATTCTAAGTGTCACGCGCATGTGAATGATCAAGATCAAAACATAGGCAAGGATCAACGATCGCCAAAGATCCGTTTATCGTGTGGTCTGGATCATCTGATCAAGAGCCTGCAAATGGATCGTGATGAAATAATAAGAGGGCCCACATGCATCAACTAATGATCCGTTGATCCGACGGTTGAGAAAAACCAAACAAAGTAAACTTGAGATACGGGCAAACTAAAGGCCCACCATCACACGGTCCAAATCTATGATTGGATCATCCATACATATAGTAACGATGCTATATCCGCGTCGAAATCGGATTGCATACTGATTTACCGGTACGCTCTTATCTACCAGTAAACTCGGTTGGGCCTTTGAATGTATGTGGTTTATAAATGTCGTCGGTAGGTACCAAATCTAATTTAAAGGGTTAAGGCAAAAAATTGAGCGTATCAAATGATTAAATTGGATCGGAAATAGTGGGGATAATGATTTCCTCATTGAAACCTTGTTAGGCCCGGTGAGAGTGTTTATTTGTCATTGACTTTGTTAAATAAGATCATACGGAAATGGATGAAGGGAAAACACAAAAGTAAGCTTGATCCAAAACTTCGGTGGCCCCAAGAAATTTTCAATAGTAAACATTCAATTCAACTGTTACCTGTGGTGTGGTCCATTTGAACACTGTATATGCTTCATTTTTGGGCTCAAGGGATAAAATTATCCGGTAAAATGGATGGACAGAGCAGATAGAATACATAAATCATGGTGGAACTCACATTACTCAATACTAGGGGTGTACATCGGCCCGAACCGAGTCGAACTGGGCTCAACCCGGCCCGGCCCGGTCACCAGCCAAACCAGCCCGAACCCGGCCCAGCCCGGTCACCGCCCAACATGTCCAGCCCGAACCCGGCCCGGTCAGCAATCAGGCGAGTTCGGGCCAGTTTCAGACCCATGATTTGGACGGCCTTGATTTTTTGACTCTGCTCCAACTACTCCATGGGAAGAGCTTTGGCAAGTAACTTGAACGGCCTGGATTACTGTAAATGGTTAGCGCAACTGGGTAAGAATTTAGGAATACACACACACACACACACACACACACACACACACACACACACAGGCCGAGTCGAGCCGAACTGAAACCTATCCGAACTCGGCCCGAACTCAATTTCGAGCCGAAGAAAATTGCCCGTCCCGACCCCACTCAGTACCATAAGCATAGTGAGTTACTTCGCAATCTGCTGAGCATCTGGCATGCGTAGCCAGCCTCTAAGTATGCATAGGGTATGATTAACTTTGTGGGGTCCACTATGTATGCTCGGGTTTTATCCACTCCATCCATCTATTTTACCACAAAATTTTAGAGCATGAACCAAAATATGAGGCTGATCCAAAGTTCAAGTGGACCCCACCACAGAAAACAGTGAGGATTGTACACCTACCATTAAAAACTTCTTCAGGCCATGGAAGTTTTCGATTACTATCCCACTCCCTGTAGATTTGAGTTGGCTTAATCCAAGACTTATACCATTCCGACCGCACTGTCGCCGCAATTCCAACATCGCATCTTATGCACCGATCTGATACCCTGACCAGAAGATGCGGGCCGACGTTTATTTCGAAGAAACACCGCGCGTTTGCAATCCCAAGAGAATCTCTATGACATGTCAAATCAATCCAATCAATCACCTCACATGTCAAGTACATGTCTCATCCCCAAAAGCAACCCCAAAGTCAACTCTCTCCCTCTCTCTCTTATACACCCATACATGTCAAGTACATGCCCATCACCCCATCGCTCACTTCCCATCACTCCATCACACATCACCTCTCTTACAACCACCCTCTCTCCCTCTCTCTCTTCACATTTTCCAAGCACCAAAATGAGCTCACGTCCAAGCCTTTCTTAAGAGAGAAAAGTGGTTTTGTGTGGCCCACTTCTCACCCTAAAATCCTTCATCTTAGCCATTCACCTTTCATCACCTTCCATCAAAGTGAAGCACAAGGGGACCGGCGTTCCAATGGACTAAGAAGATCGAATGGTGGGTGCTTCTATAGGCTAGATTTTCATGTTTTTATGATGGGCTAAGTGAGGCCTATCGTTTGATGGTATGGATCTCACTTTGGACCCTAAGATATGATCGATGGCCCACCTCGATCCTTATGATCATTCCATGATGAGGCCATTCTCCATAGACCCCATCATGATATTTGTTTCCTTACATGAATAGGTCATCCTGACCATTGCATTTTGGTGGAGAAAGGATCTCCACCGTTGATTTTAATCGGTGGTCCCACATGTAATGGGACCCACTTGATGTATATTGTAGATCATGGAAGGGAGGGCCCATAGTACCGGGGTCCCTCCATCATCACATGTCCCTCTCTCTCTCTCTCTCCCTCTCTTTTTCATTTGTTTTGTGTGTGATGATGTGATTGTATGGCCCACCCGGATGTGCCCCACCTTGATGTATGTTTTATCCAAACCGTCCAAGTCATGTGGGCCCTACCATATAAGAGTGGAAAAGACAAATATCAAATTGATCTAAGTGGGCCACGTCCCTATGGGACCCACTTTAATTGTATGCAAACCGTTCAGCGTCCCTGGACATTGGACGTGGTTGCAAAATGCAAAGTGAAAATGTGAACAGATGGTGGGTGTACTGACTGCAGCAAAAAAAAAGAAAAAGAAAAGGGATTTTAAGGCTTTTAGGTGGACTGCTCACACAGCCCCCCCCCCCCCCCTTGTTGCGTTGATCAAATCCACGCCGTCTATTCTGTTCCCCAGCTCATTTTAGGCGTTGAGTCGAAAAATGGGGCCAATCTGAGTTTCTGGCGGGCCATAGCATAGCAAACAGTGGCATGACCTTTGGAATTCACCGTGACGTTTCTGTACCCCAAAATATATTGAATATTGGGCTCGTTTGGCTTGTCTTGAGCTATGGGGATCAAAAACGAGATTAGATTTCCCTGATGTGGGCCCCACCTATGAAAAACCACAGGAAACAAGAAAAATAAATTAAAAATAAAACATGCAGCAGCTAACGTTGCTGCTGTCAGAGGCGCAGGCAGCACCTGCTGCGCTGGCGGGTGGGCGGACGAGCAGGGACCCACGGTCCCAGCCGTGGGCCCCACCCTTATGTGTGTTGTATATCCACTCCGTCCATTCTGTGGGCCTCTTAGGACTGTGGGCCATCCCCAAAAATCAGCCCTATCTGAGACTCAGGTGGCCCACATCATAGGAAACAATGAGATTAAACGGCTGCCATTGAAACCCTTTTTCTGGGTTACAGGAGCTTTGGATCAAGATGAAACTTATTTTCCCTTTTCATTTAGGTTCATGTGACCTTACCAATGGTTTGGATTGCAAATAAGCATTATAGTGGGCCTCACGTGGGACCCACAGCGATGTATGTGTTTCATTCACACCGTCCACTGACCGTGGACAGTGGCACCCACCCTGATTTATGTGTTTTATCCGCACCGTCCACACTGGACGGTGGGACCCACCCCACGGGTGGGGCTGCAATGTGTGTGTATACACACACACACACACACACACACACACACACATATATATTATAATATTATATATATTATATATAGATTATATATTACATTATATATAATATATACATGATGGTGGGCCTTTATGTGGACCCCCACCCTAATGCATGTGTTGCCTCCAATCTGTTCAACCATTTTGAAAACTTATTTTAAGGCTTGTGGTAAAAATAAGACAGATCTATAGTTTAAGTAGACCCTACCTTGGTATATATAAGGCCCAAGTGATTAAGCCCATCTTGTCATATTTATGGCCCATTGTTGAGGCCCACCTTGATGTGAATGTAAGGCCCATGTTATAAGGCCCATTGTGATGTATTTGGGGCCCATGGGTTAAGGCCCATTGTGATGTATTTGGAGCCCATGGGTAGAGGCCATTGTGATATATTTTCGGCCCATTTAGTAAGGCCCTTTTATAATGTATTCAAGGCTCGTTATTGAGGCACACCTTTGATTTGTTTATGGCCCATCTGTGAGGCACACCTTTGATATGATTTATGGCCATCTGTGAGGCCCACCTTGATGTACTTTGTGGTCATTCGTCAGGCCCACTTTAATGTATTTTTGTGGCCCAATCGAGAGGCCCACTTTGATATACATGTGACTCATCAGGATGTATCTTTGACCCTACCTGTTGCGTGTTTTGGAGGCCCAGGTGCAGGGCCCACCTGTCATGTATTTAGGGCCCATGGGTTGAGGCTTATTGTGATGTATTTCCAACCCATTTGGCAAAACCCATTGTAATGTATTTGGAGACCATGGGTGAAGGCCCATTGTGATGTATTAGGGCTCATGGGTTGAAGCCCATTGTGATGTATTTGGAGCCCATGGGTTAAGGCCCATTTGAGGAGGCCCACCTTGATGTATTTGTGGCTTGTTGTTGAGGCCCACCTTGATATTTATGAGGCCCATTTGATGTATTGGAGGCCCATGGGTCGAGGCCCAATGGGATATACATGAGGCCCATTGAATATGATTCCACCATGGTTTATGTAATGATATTTATGGCGGGCTATGCCTTGGGAGCAATGTTGGTTTGATGTCCACATTGTAAGAAAATGTTGGTTAAATGTTCGTATTATAACTCTCCCTAGGGGCTATTGATAAACTCATACTTGTGTGTAGGCCATCAAGGCCCATCTTCGTTGTGAGGATAGTTCATCACCATATAAAATGCTTAGTATAACTCCATGATTCATGCCCATCCGCATCATATGTATGCCTGATATGAGAAATGTTTGATCATAGCATACGTCATTGGGCAGACTATTTACGGGACTCCTTATGAGATGGAGTGCCCACATTATCGCGTCGTATGCGCAGGGTTGTTGCATAACTGGATAATGTGACTCATGCATCTCACATATATGTGACTTGATCATTGTACGCCCTAGTGACATCAGGGCCGTGACCTCCACAGACACATTGTGGATGGCCAGATGGGACACCGAAAATGCTTGGTTCTAGCACTATGGGCACGTAGGATGTCCGTAGGTGAAAATCTCAGAACCTCCTTGGTACCAAGAGATGCTCCAACGTTTAGACCGAGTGGAATATGTGCGTCGGTGCCTATACCATGAGGTCGTGTCTCCCACTGTGTCGTGGTTGGTTGGAAGGGGGTGTGGCCTTATCCACCCGAGTGAGGGGGCTATAAGCTAGGCTGAATATGACTAGCTCGTAAATGGGTCCGCTATCGACGAGCCGGGCCTGATATTGGCGGGCTGATAGTGAGGTCTCTTCCACTCACTGGGCTGTGCAGCTAGGGAGGAGGCAATCGGAGTGGAGTGTAATAGACCCCGGTGATTTCCCCAGAGAGCAACCGCACTAATATGTGGACTTATTGAGCAGGAATAACATATCCATTCATTCATTCATTCACTATCCACTCGGGCTGGTGGTGCGTAACTATTTGTCACGTGTACCTTCGAATGGCCAGGATTTCGGTTGGGCGCGCAACTAACCTGAGATCAGGAGTTCACCACATTGAGTCGGACTATCCAAATTTAGGTATGGGACTGGTTTGGATAGAAGTCCCTTGTGAAGGACCCCATAGCCTGCGATACTACATACTATCATCCCGACTTCATACTCCAGCATGATCATTCCAATCACACTGCATATTACATTACTTCGTAACATATGGCATTTTGGGTTACTGTGTTTTTGCATTTATATGGTCTAGATACGACTGACGGTATTCGTGGACTCATCAGGATTTGCATATTGCATTGCATTATCGGCATCTGATGTTTAGCTTACTGTCTCCGCATTGCATAGCTGATATACATTCCTTCATTACTATATGATATTGTTTTTACTATATTTCTGCATCGCATAGTCCGAATAAGGCTGATGGTATTTATGGGCCTATTAATATGTTTTCGCATTACTCTGATATTATATGAATTATGAGCTTGTGAATATTTCCGCTTACTCTGTTATCGTATGATTCATGATCTTGTCAATATTTCTGACATTGTATGATTTATGGGCTTTATTATATACTTGGCACTTACCTTACACACACTTTCACCACCCTCTAAGCTTTCTATAAGCTTATGCATAATAGATGCGTGCAGGTGGCGTTAAGTTGTTGCAGCGTTGAGTTTGGAGCGTGTAGTGGTCTTCTGGAGTTTTGATTTTTGACATATGTATTTCCCTTTCAACATTGTATTCAAATATTTATATTAGTGGATATATGATGATGATGTTGCCTTTGTGATTTAGGTAAACTTGTGGTTATGCTCCATACAAAAAAAAATCATACTGAAAATCCTCCTTGTAGGATCCCAGGATCGGAATCTGGCGCATGCGTGCTGGGAGCCGAGAATGGGGTACTACGGAGGCTGTCAGCATTGGATTCGGTAATCGGGAATTTTGTGAGCCCGGTTTCCGAGTTTGGGGCGTGACACCCCACCAGAAAACAGTGAGGATTGTACACCTACCATTAAAAACTTCTTCGGGCCATGGAAGTTTTCGATTACTATCCCACTCTTTTCTATGGTGGGGTCCCCTTGAACTTTAGATCTGTCCCATCAGTCAGATGTACCATTCCATGGTGAGCAATGGGCTTAAAAATAGAGTCAATCCAAGACTTAGGTGTGCCACACCACATACTATAGTTGGGAGGGGTTATCCTCCTAGTAAAACATTCATAATCATATATTGGGCCCACCTAGATGTGATTCACAGATCCAACCAATTCATTATGTGTTTCCCACTTAGATGCGGGGTCAAACCAAGTTTCGGCCGCATCCAAAACTCATGTGGGCCCCACCAAGTGCCTTTATATGTTTTAGGATGTCTTCACATAATTTTAAACGCTATGGCCCACTTGAGTTTCATGTACGGTTGATTTTTGGGATATCCCATAACCTAAAGGGGACACATCAAATGCACGGTATTTATGTTCTACACACATCATGATGGAGCCTATTATAATGTTTATTTTAGACATGAGCTGGTTAAGTTAACAAATACATAGATAGAGTGTGTGTACTAACAAGCTAACCACCCCCCCCTCCCCCCCCCCCCCCCATAAAAAAAAAAAAAAACCAAACAAACAAATACACAAGGGAAAACACAAATAAAACTTAAGCAGCCCATAAGAAATTCAATTTAAAATTATGATCCATTCACTCTACTATACTAATCAAACCCCCCAAAAAAAAAAAAAAAAAACAAACAAATACACAAGGGAAAACACAAATAAAACTTAAGCAGCCCATAAGAAATTCAATTTAAAATTATGATCCATTCACTCTACTATACTAATCAAGAGCTTCGATTTGACAAGTTACTCATCTCGGTCAAGCTTTAGATGAGAATGATATTGGGCGAAAGATACTAGACAGACAAGATTGATCAACAAGATGATGGGCCATATCTTGCGATCTGACATTAGATTTTAGTGAAATGTAATCAAAACATCTAAAGTTATATTTACTCTTTAATTTGGATTGATCAGATTGTCCAAAATCAGTTTAAATCTAGACAAACTGATCATGCCCATTTAAAGAGTGTTTTAGATGGATCTAATTCATTTAAGGTCATATTGAGCTGATTTTCATTCTCTATCTTAATTAGCACATTTCAAACATATCTGACCGTTGAAATTAACCTTAGGATGACTCGATCTTAGAATCCATCAATCTCATCATTACAAGTTAATCTTGCAATTATACTTCATTATATTTGGGCTATCATTTTTTCACAAGTGAATGTTTCTATAAATTGTTAGAGGTTCAATTAGCGGATGTCCCTGGTAATTTAGTAAAAAAATCTTATTTTTTCACAGATAAATATCAATTTCTTTTTTCTTTTTTCTTTTTTTAAATCTCATTTTTTTCCTTCAAAATGTCCTTTTTTTTAATCTTAAGTTTTTTTCCAAAAAATTTAACAAAATCTCATTTTTATATCAAATTTTTCATTTTTTTTTTTCTAAATACAAGTTCCGAATTTTTATTTTCAAAATCTCAAAATTTCCCAAAATCTTGTTCTTTTTATAAAAAAAATAATAATAAATCAAACTATACAATTTATTCAAACTTCTCAAAAATTTCAAGATGCCATTTTTTTTTTCAAAAGCACCATTTTGTTTTCAAGTTTTCAATTTTCTTTTTCAAAATGATAATTTTTTATAAAAATCTTAGTGTTTTTTTTTTTTTTTTTTTTTTAAAAAAAATCTCTTTTTTTAACATGTCAATATTTCTAGAACATTTTTATTATTATTTTTTTCAAATTCACAATTTTTTTAACTTCTCAAATTTCCTTTTCAAAATTTCAGTTTTTGGTCAAAATCTCAATTTTTTAATCTCATTTTTTATCTTCAAAATTTCTATTCTTTTAGCTTCCCCATTTTCTTTTTAAAAATATTTTTTTTCCGAAACTTCTCAATTTTTTTTTTCAAAACACAATTTCAATTTCTTTTTCAAAATATATTTTTTTTCAAAGTTGTCAAATTTTTCACAAATTTTTTAATCTTTTCAATTTTATTTTTTCAAAATTATTCAATTTTCTTAATTTTTTTTCAAAATCTTGATTTTTATTAAATCACAGTTTTCTCAAACATTGTTAATTTTTATTTATTTATTATTATTATTATTATTTAATTTCTCAATGAATGTTTTCAAAATCATAATTTTTTTAAACCTCACAATTTTCTTTTTCAAAATGTCAATTATATATCAAAATATTGATTTATTTTAATCATAATTTTTTTCGAACTTTATTTCCTAAAATACAAAGGATGTATAGGGATTTTTTGAGTAATATTGCAAAGCATTTAAATATCATTTTTAAAGCAAAATAATAATAATAATAATAATAATAATAATAGTTTCCATTCAATTGATTAAAAAAAAAAACATTACATTCAATTAATTGATACAAAAATAATCTTAAATACAAATAAATACAATTAAGGCACTGAATTTCTATTAAAAATGAAAGAATTTTTGAATGTAACATTTTAATGGTGAGAATGCTATAATGGTGAGAATCATTTTCCCATTGCAATTGTTTGTGTGGTCTAGTTGAGCTTAGGATATGAATCACTTTTGTGCTCATATTATAAAATGATCTCTAAAATCATTTTCAATTATTCCATGTCCGTATTAACTTATAACTAGTTGGATCTCAAATAAACATCAGGTGGGCCTTAAGAAGGTTTCATCGGTTGGTGTTACTATCCCATTCTTTTACATGGTGGGGTTCACTTGAAATTTAGATCTGCCCCATCAATCAGATGCAACATTCCATGGTGGGCTACGAGATTAAAATATAAAGTCAATCCATGACTTGGGTGGGCTACACCACATACTATAGTTGAGAGGGATTACCCTCCCATTAAAACATTCATAATCATATATTGGGCACAGATCCAGCCCATTCATTAGTGTGTCCCACTTGGATGAGGGGTCAGACCAAGTTTCAGCCGCATCCAAAACTCATGTGGGCCCCACCAAGTGCTTTTATATTTTTTAGGATGTCTTCACATAGCTTTAGATGGTATGGCCCACCTGAGTTTCGTATACGGATGATTTTTGAGATATCTCATAAACTAAAGGGGACACATCAAATGCACGGTGTTGATGTTTGACACACATCATGATGGCCTCACAAAACTTACTAACATCAATTCTTAAGTTTTCACGATGTCAATAAGTTGGGTCACAATTTTGACCAGAATATTTGGCCCATTTTACATATCTGGTCCATTCACTCTATTTTACTGATAAATACCCTCAATTTGACTAGTAACTTGCCCCGATCAGACTACATATGAGAAAGATATTGGACATACAAGATTGATCAACAATTTGAGTGAAATTTGATTTAAACATCTGAAGTTATTTACTCTACAATCTGGACTGATTAGATTGTCAAAAAATGGTTAAAGGTTCAATTAGTGGATGTGCCTAATAATTTAGTAAAAAATGTTTTTTTTTTTTTTTTTCACGGATAAATTTCAATTTCCATTTAAAAATTATAATTTTTTCAAAATGTATATTTTTTCTCTTAATTTTTCTTTGAAAACTTTTAACAAAATATCATTTTTATTATCAAATATTTCAAAAAAAATTAAAATACAAATTTTGAATTTTTATTTTCAAAATCTCAAATATTTTCTCAAATTATTGTTTTTTCTCAAAAATTTCAAAATACCAATTTTTTTCTTTTAAAGCACCATTTTATTTTCAACTTTTCGATTTTATTTTTTAAAATGATTTATTTTATTTTTTTTCAAAATCTCAGTGTTTTTATAAATAACTTTTTCTTTTATTTCAATTTTTGAACATTTTCAATTATTTTTCAATATCTTAAAACTTTCAACTTCTTTATTTTTCCTTTTCAAAATGTTTGTTTTTTGTTAAAGTATCAATTTTTTAATATTGTTTTATCTTCAAATTTTCTCTTCTTTCGAACTTCTCCATTTTTTTAAAGCATTTTTTTTCAAACTTGTCAATTTTTATCGAACTTCTCAATTTTATTTTATTTTTCAATATACATTCTCATTCTCTTTTTCAAAATATTTTCATTTTTCATTGTCAAACTTTTCACATTTTTTTAATCTTTTAATTTTCTTTTTCAGGATATTATTTTTTTCTCGGAATCAATTTTTTTTTTTCAAAATTATCAACTTTAATCAATATTCTTTTTTTTTCCCCCAAAAAATAGATTTTTATTAAATCACGGTTTTTCTTTTCCACTCATTTGATATAAAAATAAAATAAAAAATTCTTTGCATTCAATCAATTGTTATAAAATAATATTAGATACAAAGATGTACAATTAAGCCATTGAAATTCTATTAAAAAACAATTATTAGACAACAAAAAAACAATTTTCCACCATATTCTAAAAAAAAATGGAAAAAAAAAATGTTCCAAGGCGAAAGTCCTTTTACAATGGACCATGATCCGTCCTAAAAGCAACTAAAAATAGTTGCTAATTGCTATTTTGGACGGGAATTTGCAACTGATTGTTCCGTTGCAAATTCAAAACTTGTGACGAATATAGTCCGTCGCCATTTTACGACGGACCACATCCGTCGTAAATCTGATTTTAGCGATGGATTTTGATCTGTCGCAAAATTCCACGAACTACAGATTTTCGCAGGGATTGGCAATGGACCTCTTCCATTAGTGACGGATTAATTCGTTGTTAAATTAGGCAATTTTTGCGATGGTCATATTCCGTCGCAAATCCACAACTTTGGCATACTAAATTAAAATATGGCTAGAATTATGAAACAAGGTTAGTATTATATTAGAATTTATTTACATTAAGAAATATTGCATTTTTTATATGAATTATTGATTGATTTTGATTTCTTAAACCTCTGTTTAGTGCCGCTTAAAAATGAGTTCATCTCATTTTAATTAACAGTAATTATATACTGGAAGTTACAAATAAGGATAAAAGACAATCTTGATAACCAATAATTTATATGAACCATGAACTCTAACACATAATTACTAAGAACTAAAAAAAATAAGTTCAATGAACTATGATCTCTAATACATAATTAATATTAACTAAAAATTGAGATGAACTCATCTTCTAATTGGCACCCAAATGGGCTCTAAAAGGTTTTGTCCCTAAATTTCCAAAAATAATGTGCCCAATTTCCTAGAGGTTTGTGGCTGATCCTGCAAAGCCACTCACAGATCTCTTGTAATTGGGTTTTCGTCAATTTCTCACTAAGACGCTGGCGGGATTGCAAAGCATGCTTATCCCCACATCTGCCATATAAATGGCTTTAAATCAGACTTGAGATATCCCAATGGGAAATTGAAAAGAGCAAATCCTATCTGCCCTAAAAAAATTTAAACACCCAAACAGGTCATAAGCTCATTAGCAAAGCCAAGAAATGATTTGCCCTTCACTCATAACTCAAAAATTGTATTGCTTTATTTAAGCAAACCTAGTTCCTAGACATCCAAAACTTGGGTTACAGTATTATCAGAATCACACAAAAACAGAACTACGTGAGATTTTCTACAGCATTTGTGAATCACTCCTGCCATGTATTCTCAACCCGTCATTGAGATTAATCATGAGATCTGCAGAAGAAGAAAAAACGCATAAGAAAAACATCAGATATATATATATATATATATATATATATATATATATAAATAATATGAGGACATGACCAGTGTGCATCCAATATCATTTACTAAACATTATCAACCTCCTGGCGCATAGAATAAGATAGACGAATCTGCAGCTCAACCAGAACCAAATGATGGCCCACCTTGTTGATGATACAATGGTAAAAAAATTGCACCAAGTGGCTGTTCTCTGACCATTATCTGTGGACATTCTTTTGGGAACCACGGGTTTGTCGGATTGATACCATTTAGTAAATGTTATTGTAGATACACAAAACGGGATTTTCAACCTTCAGTTAAATAGCAAAAGATATTGCTGATGTACTTACAGCGCAAAAGAGAAGATGTCACAGACTCACACCCATTATCATCATAATCAATCAGGTTGTATATCAACTAATGGCAGCCCAAGTATTGCCAGCCATTCATAGATTCGCTAAGTTTTCAAAACTAGAGTTTGACCTTACGGTATACTCGGCAACAAGTCTTGAGAATGAAGATGATTTGTTTGCCAACAGTTTTTTGGGTGAGTCGTATTCCACAATAAGGCCTGTTCAGTAAAAGAAAAATAAAAATAAATAATCAAATGCTTTGAAAAGGATAAAAAAGATGGAAGAAGACAGGTGGATTGGTAAGTTGCCAACCATTATCAAGAAGCAAGACCATGTTGCTATCTAGAACGGATGTTATCCGATGTGCAATTGTGATGACTGTACAGCCAAAGAACTGTTGCCTTAGTGTTTGCTGAATTAGGTTGTCGGTCGCAGTATCGACTGAAGCGGTTGCTTCGTCGAGTACCAAGACCTTGCTCTTCTTCAATATCACCCGTCCCAGACACACCAGCTGCCTCTGACCCATGCTCCAGTTCTCTCCATTTTCAACCACTGCCATTCACATCAGGCATTAGACTCCGTAATACATTGTAAATAGCAGATACAATATAGGTTTCAAAAGGAACCCCCCCACCAAAAAAAAAAAAAAAAACCCTAGTGCGTATATATCATATTCTGAAAATTAGTGGGCCAGATGAAGCAAATATCGGCTAAACAAAAAGAAACTAAACCTGTAGAGTCAAGCTTTCCTTCCTTTCTCCGTACTTCGTCCCCTAGCTGGCACTGATCTAGAGCCTAAAATAGGAAAGAATTGCACGTCAGCAAATCGTTGTGCTTTGGAATCCATGGAAAAGATATTGTAAATACGTTAGCAATGCAGATAGTAAAACAAACACACCTCCCAAATCTGTTCATCTGTATACTCTTCAAGAGGGTCAAGGTTACTTCGCACAGTCCCTTCAAACATAGTCGGGTCTTGCGGGATGATGCTCAATCTGGATCGCAGATCATGCAGTCCTATAGTAGAAATGTCAAGGCCATCTATCAGAATCTTACCGGCAACTGGATCAACGATGCGGAAAAGTGTCTGTATGAGAGTGGATTTTCCACTGCCTGTCCTCCCAACGATACCAGTTTTCATCCCGGCTGGGAAAGTGCATGTAAGACCTCTCAAAACAAGAGGCATATGTGGGGCATAACGGACCTGTATCCAATATTTTCAAATAGATGTCATGAATTATTAAAAGAGAAGGAAGAAAATTGTGTGATTATATAAGAAGATACATAAAAGCAACTATGTAGAAAAAGAGGAACCGGCCACCCATCCAATGTCATCATCATCATCATCTAAGCCTTATACCAACTAATTAGGGGATTACCCATAATCCCTTGCATGCTAACAACAGTTGTAGGTTAAGTTAGCCTACAATCAATTGTAGGTGATCCATCATCTTTGGGGAAAAAATTAATAATTATTAAGGAAAAAAAATCAAAACTAAATGAATATCCTGTAGCGGTTTCAATGCATCCAACAGAACGAATTTCTTAAAAGATGGGAGTTTGTGGTATCATCGATTACAAAGAAGCTTTGACAGTAAGAGACTTGAGATTACCTGCAAATCATGAATATCAACTTCTCCTTCCGCTGGCCAGTTAGGGTCCAGCCTATTGGTTTCTATGACAAGAGGGGGTTCACTAGAAATGCTCATGTATTGAAATATTCTCTCAACAGATATGATTTTGTTCTCAAGATTGCACAGATTCCATACAACCCAAGCAGCGATCATGTTTAAATTAAGTCCGTACATTACTGCTAAGCCCGCAATGCCTGAAAAAGAAGATAAGAGTAAGATTCCACTTCCACATGCCTGTCATCAATGAGAAGTCAGAGGTCATTCCACAAATATATGGATAGAAGATCCTCATTCTGAGGGTGTGTATAGTACCCTCGGGTTCCAAGTTTATACAAGTGGGGCCCACGTTTCCACGATCCAGACCAGTTGCATGTTTAACCTTTCCATGGGTGGCCTAAAATAGACTGTTAGGAATAGAAACCATAATGGTCCATATCCAAATGAAAATAGGCTAAAGATTGAACAGCTAGGATCTTCCAATCTGGAGGTTTTAGGCAAGGCCCATCTGATCAACAGGCTAGATCACTGAATCCTGGATGCTACATATATGAACTGAAAACATGAGGATGCTACCCTCAGGTTGAGGATCATGTCATATCATGTCATTCTTCTTGAATGAAGTTATACCTGGATCTATTACACCCTTTGGCATGGTTATCAAGAAAACCAAACAAAAGGCGAATGTGATGGATGATAACATATCCAAGCGGAAGCACAGCCACTCCATTGCGCCAGCAGTATGAAACTTGGGTCGTGAATACCCATCGATCAGACACAGGTTCGTATCCATGAATCTTGATTCCTGATCGAAACTCCTGATTGTCGTCGATCCTGATAAAGATTCAGCAAAGTGCTGTATGTTGGGAGCCTTGCAGACTCCAACAAGACGTGCTAACTCTCGTGCTGTCGGTATGTAATATTGCTGTGGAATGACAAACGTAAGAAAAATAAGAGGAAGTTACCTGAAGTTTATCGTGCTACAGCATCATTCTATTATGGATTGAAGTGATCCATGATCAGATTGTGTACATATGTATCTTAGAAGATTAGCAAACTTTAAAAATATTTTAAAAAACTAAAAATTAGAGAACAAAAAGAAATGTCTTAAGCTGTCTGCATTTTGTATCTAGTCCTTTAATTCTTTGTAAATTCAAGGAGAAGAAGACCCAGCTACAGGCATTACCTGATACCAAATGCAGGTTGCAATAACAGGGATGAAAACGATGAGAACCTGCCACGCAACCTGAGACATTACAGCAATGATTCCCAGCAGCTGAATGATTGCATTGGCAGTTCCCCCAATTTGAAAGGGAATGCTTGTATCTACTGCACTTTGATCAGTCGATGCCTGTAAAAGAAAAAGGCAGCTTACATAAAGATGCATAGCCATAGTGGCCTCAAAATAACAAATAAGTCTGGTCCCATGGCTTGAATCCTGAAAAGAAGTATATAGGTCTCTTACTCTATTGAGGATTCGTCCGCTTGGAGTGGAATCAAGGAATGACATGGGAGCTCGGAATATACACATATGCATCTTATTGAACAATTGAGTCGCCGTCTTATATCCAGCTGTAACGAGAAGCAACGATCTTACAAAGATACAAATGGAGCTTCCAATGGCCAAAGCAACATAGACGAGAATAAGAACCAAGCCTTCAACTGGAGCTCTCGTATCTTTCGAGACAGGAGCCGCCCAAGCCATCCAGTAATTGCTTCCAATCTGAAGACCCTGAAAGAGAATCTGGGCCAGCAATACAAATGGTACGAGAGCTCCTCCATAAGCCGTTGTAATGTATTTCCAATAGACCGATAGGCTGACCTTGCCTTTCTCCCTTTCTTCTTCTTGAACTAGCTGCCCCTTTTGCCCGACGATTTCATCCATTTTACCATTCTGATCCTCTCTCTTCTCTGTGTCTCTGTGTTGGGATTGTTTTCTGTTTCCAGCATCACACAAACCATCTTCCGCACTATTACTTACCTGTGAGTCAGGCTCCGTCTCCACAGAATCAAGGGCTGACAAGGCTTGCTTATGTGCACCGACAAGTTCCATAAAATCTGTTCCTGAATTAAGAATGTCATTGTATTTTCCAGCTTGTGTAATCCTCCCATCTCTCATTACCTGCCAAGCCAGAGAAAGGTTTTTTCCTTATGCATTGGTGATGCACTTATCCGGGGTTGTGGAACCAATGCAAAGTAAAGAAACAGAGAAGTGCTCACCAGGATAAGGTCAGCGGAAGGCAAAAAATCGACTTGATGGGTAACATAGATCACCGTCTTCGATCCTAAAATCCTGAGCAGACACTCCTGTCATTCAGAGGTTGGTTACATGTATTAAAGCTCTTCAAAAATGAAAATTACCCAAATGCTCAAAGAAGCAAAACAATAAGTAGGAGTCCTTTGGGTGGGGTTTAAATTTGCAACTGTAGTTCCAAAAACCGACGATTTAACTCAAAACTCAGTCTGGTCGACTCAACTCAGCTGAATTTTGAGGAGTGGCCACTTTTCCAACTCAGTTTTTAAATGGGGAAAACAGGGTTTATCCTGAAAACCTTTCATAGGGATAGAGGAATGCGTGTTTATTTAAATACCCAGCTGAATCTTTGAGCCAACCCAACCGATATTTAAGCCATCCCGATTCATGTGCACAATAAACCAAATCGAGGTCTCCATATTCAGTTTTTTTAAACTAATGTTCGTAACTACTAGCTATGTGAATAGCTTACCATGTCGTTTGTGAGCTGTGATCAAACAAAATCACTTGATATTACTACAAATGAGAACAGTTTGTTCTCAAATATATTGGACTAGTTGTTAATTTCAGGGATGTAACATGTGAAAATATAACAAAATCCAGAGGAAAAAAATAAGACATACCTTAAATAGATGGGTTCCTGTATGAGCATCGACAGCACTATAAGGATCATCAAACAGATAAATGTCTGCATCCTGGTATAGAGCACGTGCGATCTGTATTCTTTGCTTCTGGCCACCACTCAAGTTGATTCCTCGCTCGCCAATGACAGTCTGATCGCCAAATGATAGAATCTCCAAGTCTTTCTTCAGAGAACACGCTTCAAGAACATGCTCATACTTCTCCCTATCCATTTCCTTACCAAACAATATATTTTCTTCGATTTTCCCACTCTGTATCCAAGGTGATTGAGCAACATAGGCCTTGGTCCCACACAATTTAATGGTCCCAGATATCTTCGGCACTTCTCCTAAGATGCAAGAAAGCAAGCTCGACTTTCCCGACCCAACTGTTCCACAAACAGCCACCCTCATCCCATGCAAAACTCGGAAATTCAAATCTTTCAAAGTAGGATTCGCAGAAGAGAGATCCCAAGAGAAATTCCCATCGCTTATTTCAACTGCAACTTCAGAACTACCTTCCAGAAGCCTCTCTACAACATCGGGCTGAAGGTCTTCCAGGCGAAGGAACGACGAAATTCTATCAAGAGAAACCTTTGTCTGCGCAACCATGGAAATCGTATCGGGGAGATTATAAATGGGCTTCTGCAATATCCTGAATGTCGCAAGAGCAGATAGAATCTTTCCCGATTCTAGTGGTATCTCCATAAGCATACAAGCTCCAAACGTAATCACCGACACGAATGTGGGTGCACTCCAGAAGACAAATGCTGTCATGGCCGAGGTGTAGACATATTTCTTCAACCAGCTTGTTTCATCTTTCCTTAGCTCGACTATCTTAGACAAGAACTTCATCTCCCACCCTTGGAGCTTGAAGATCCTCATGTTTCGAAGGATCTCAGACGTCACCTTCATCCGTACATCTTTAGATTTCATTAACTTGCCCTGGTAATTCTCTTGCAACTTCCCCAACGGGACATTCATCAACATAACAACCACAGTTGCAACAAAAGCCGGTATTGAAGCCAGCCCAAGATTCTTGTACAAGATCAGCAAAGCCAGTGTAACTTGCACAGGAACCATCCATAGATCATGCATACACCAACTGAAATCCCCCACCCTTTCGGCATCAACGCTCATGAAATTTATGATCTCTCCACTGGTATGGCCCTGCCTTGGCTGGCTTGACAGTGACAGACCCTTCCTATAAATCATTGCGACCAAAACTGCTCGGCCCCGGATTCCAGCCTGCTGCAGCTTAAAGGACCAACGCCGCTGCGAAAGGCATTCGATAATCTTCGCAATGAAGAATGTGGAAACCAAAACATACCCTTCATTCGCGAATTTACTACGGCCATTGAGGTATTGAACAAAGGCATCGATAAGGTAGGGACCCACATAAGAAGACACTGTGTATACAAGCGCGAACAAAGCTGTCCACAGCACTTCTTTCCAAACAGTGAAGAACAACGCTTTCACCAATTTTAGTGTTCCTACTCCATTACTATTATCTTCTTCTAGCTTATTTTTGAAAACAGGCAAGAGCCCATTAACGCTATCGTCATCAGCAAGCTGAGGAACATCATCGATGTCTAATGTCTTCTTATAACCGACTTTAAGCAATGGACTCATCCAAGAGAAAGTAAGAAGACTAAACAGACTAGCATTTGCATATGGAGTTACATTATCCTTTTTACTCTTCTTGCGAGACCCACCAATGCTATTCCCATCCAAAAGAGGCTCTTCAAGAAGGCGCGCCTCTTCTTCTCCGTTCTTCTTTCCGAATAATCCAGCGTAACAAAGGAACAAACCGACCAGAACCGACCCAAAATCCAAAACCCACATATGTGTGGGCAGAATTCCGGGTTTCTGATAGTAAACCAGGTCCAGAACAACGAAAGAACAACACATAAAGAAGTTGAAGAACCACCAAATCCTCAGAACGATTGGGAATTTCTCCTCTTCTGAACTGCGGAACTCGAAATGCAAGTAGGCTGAGATCATGAACCAAGCAAGAGTTCTAAGAGCCAAATCCAATTGGGTGGAGAGATTTTCATCAGACCAACCATATTGATACCAAACAAAGTAGTTGAGAATGCAAATAACGAGATGAAACAGAGACAGACCCAAAGAAGAGAAAAGGGCAGGTTTGTAATATGAAAAGCTACCGTCTTTCAGCCTCTCTTTTGAATGTCCATGGACACCCATGTAACATCCCTTAATGACCCATGTCATGGATAGAAGAAGAATGAAAGCAAGATGGGTGGAGGCTGAAAAGCCATGTTGAAAGATGGGATTTTGGAGAAAAGCAATGGCTTTATGCATGTAGGGGGATGGGTGTGAGAAGAGCATGAACATGCCATCGTTTCAAGCATTGAAAGTAGCCATTGATGTGGGTTTTCTCTGAAATGGGTGGCCTTGGATTTGAAAATCGGAATGAAGATGAAAGCTATGTATATAAGAGGAGAGAGAGTCAAAGGCAAAGGAGGCGGCTTTCTTGGAGGGTGCAGGATAACGTGGTGCGCATGGGAGAGAAGGGAAGGAGAAGACAAAGGGTGCTGTGAAAATACAAAGGAATATATATATGGAGAAAGAGAGAGAGAGGTGGCACGTCTAGGGTGAGATTCGCTACTGAAGTGACGTCACCAACTTATGTGACACCATCATGATGTATGTTTTGTATCCAACCCGTTCATCCATTTGGAGAGATCATATTAATGCATGATACAAAGTATGAGTCGGATCCTGCATGATACAAAGTATGAGTCGGATCCAAAGCTCTAGTCGACCCTACCACAGAAAACAGTGGGGAGAAAGACAAAGGGTGCTATGAAATACAAAGGAAGAGAGAGAGAGGTAGCGCCTTTACGAGAAGTCTGGTATATAGATACTTACGATAGCTCAGTGGACCCTACCACGATGCATGTATTATATCCAATGCATTTGTTACATTCAGACTGTTCATCCATGTGGAGAGATCGTTTTATGGCACGAGAAAAGAATAAGATAGATCTAAAGTTTAAATGGACCCATTGTGTATAACAGTAGGGACAGTGACATCCACACTTCAAAACTTCTTACGCGCCACAAAAGTTTCCGGTCAAGATGATATATATATATATATGTTAACTTATAAATAGGTTGGATTTCAAAAATACATCATGGTAGGCCCTATAAATGTTTCAACGGTGGGTGTTACTGCTCTCACCTGTGATGGGTCCACTTGGAACTTTAGATTTATTTCCTTTTTCCTGTGCCGTAAAAATGATCTCTATAAATGGTTGGACGGTATGGATACTACACCTGCATCATGGTGTGGTCCACAGCTTAGTGACGTCACTTCACTATCAATTTAGCTACTGACCTTGTCAGTATCTAATCCGCGTCCGGGACACGCATGGATGGCACGAGGATTAGATACTGACAAGTTGAGCAGCGAGATTTGCAACTGAAGTTACGTCACCAACTTCTGTGGGCCCATCATGTCGTAAAATGATCTCTAAAAATGTATGGTTGGTGTGGATACAAAACATACATCATGATGGGGCCACATAACTTGGTGACGTCCATTGGCTAGCTAGTCTTGCTGCTCGACCTGCCAGTGATACGGAGATTGAGAGTTTGTCGTTTACGGGCCTGATTACTTGCGGAGAAAGAAAGGCCCAATTTTGACCGCATAGAGGTGGGCCCACGGAGAAAGAATGACACTGTGGTGTGGTCCACCTGATATTTTTATTTGCTTTATTTTTGGGACCATCCTCTAAAATAAGCTGACAAAATATATGGACGGCTAGGATATACAATGCATACATCGTGGTTGCGCCCACGGTCAGGTTCCCACCCACATCGCTGGTTTTGGGTCGCAGCCAAGTCGCGTTCTCCTCCCAATTTTAACATCCACCCGTTTCTTAGGACTCCAGTTTCGTGTAACCCCTTGTATATGTCCCAAAGTTTGTGGGGCCCACCTAGATGTCCATGTTAACATCTACTCCGTTCATAAGTTACTACTGATTAAGTTAGAATATGAGCCCAAAAATAAGGTAGATACAAAATTCAAGTGGGACATACCACACGAAATCCTCTACAGCACCTATTTTAAGCGGCAATTGCAACACCCAAGTTTGTGAGGCCCACCATGTATGTAAAATCCACTCCGTCCATCAGATTTTATTCTCAATTCTTGGACAGAGGAAAAAAATCAGCTCCATACACAACTCATAAGGGTCACACCACAGGGAACAATGGGAATAGGATGTGTGGGGTCCACCATGGAGTTTATCTTTCATCAAACCCGTTAATCAAGGTGTAACTCACCAGGTTGACGATCAAAATACAAGTCAGGCTGATAGAGATATAGGAGGGCAACACCATGCGAACTTGGGAGCGGGTTAGTTACGCCCCAGCCTCACCAGTCACCCAAGACTTGGGACCACTACCAATGGCCCACCTTGATGTAGTTATTCTATATCCAATCTGTCCATACGTTTTTCCAGATCACTTTAGGGAACTAGCCCAAAAGTGAAGGAGATCCAAATCTCCAGTAGACCATATTATAAGAAACAGTGGTGATTGAACATCCTATTATTAAAAACTTTTTAAGGCCCACTGTTTCCCACGTTATCATCCACATCCACCCGAGAATTGGATCTAATTTTGGCTCATGACTTAAAATGGTTTTAAAAAATAGATAAACAGTATAGATATAAATACATACATCAAAGTGGGCCTACATGGTAAGAGTCGCACAGACTTTGGTAAGCCTAGGGCTGCACCGAATCCGCAACCCTACACCGAAATCCTACGGTTCCAAACTCACTCTAAATAACCAATTATTACAATTTCACTTTGAAAATAGGTAAGTATTTATGCTTCAAAAAAAGGTCCAAAACGATATGCTTAAAATTGTGGGCTCCACCGTGATGTATATTACATATCCACATTGTCCATCTATTTTACCATAACATTTTGAGGCATGAGCACGAAAAATTAGATAGATCCAACAATCAAGTGACCCATGCTGAAGTAAACAGTGGCCCTAAGAAGTTTTCAACACTGTTTGCTCGATTCCCTTTTTCTTGGGGTGTGGTTCACCGGAGCTTTGAATCTACCTCCTTTTTTGGCTCATGCCCTAAATTTAGTTGGCATAAAGGATGGATAGTGTGGATAATCCACATACATCACAGTGGTCCCCACATATATTTGGCAACATCATCCGTTTTTAGCATTGAAAACAGTAAGGGTCCTTTGATTTTTCAATGCAAGCGTAAGTACCGGTAATTACCGCACTTTCACGCATTTGGAAAATTTTGAAAATTCTTGCCCGACAAACCGGTTCAAAAGTGCTAGTTAAAATTTTTGGACCTCACGGTGATATATATGAAATATCTACTCTGTTCATCCGTTTTACCACAACGTTTTGAGACATTAGCTAAAAAATTATGTAGATCCAACACTTAAGTGGCCCACACCAAAAGAAACAGTGGCCCTTAGAAGTTTTTAACAGTAAGTGTTTTATTCGCTTTTTTCTGTAGCATGGTCCACTAAAGCTTTGTATATGCCTCATTTTTTTTGGCTCATACCATTAATTTAGCAGGCATAATGGATGAACGGTTTGGATAAATGACATGCATCACAGTGGGACTCACAATTATTTTGCAAGTCTTTTTCATTTTTGCATCCAAAAATTTAGCGGTCAAAATAAAATACAGGGAAGAGTGCGGTAAATAATCATTTAGTCATTTACAGTGCATTTACCACCTCATTGGAAAATCAAACAAGCCGAGTTAAATCAATCAGCGAAAGGGTAAATAATTATTACTCATATACCGTGCATTTACATTTACTTCAGGAAATCAAACATGCCTTTTAGTGTAGTTTCTCATTGCCCACGTTAGCGTGTCCTATCAAAGTTATCCGATAATAGAGATGCAGATTGCCTGCTGGACAGTGCCCTTTGGGCTGCAATAATATTTTTGTTATATCTACAATGTGCATTTATTTTAATTTTTAACTTATGGTAAGCCATGAGACCAAAAAATGAGAAAGATCAAAGTCTAAAGTAAACTATGGATGATTAAACACAACTTTAAAAACTTCTTAGGACCACAAAAGTTTTGGATCAAGTTGATACTTGTACTTTCCTTCATCCAGGTCTCTGTCACACAATCAACAGGTTTAGATGATAAATAAACATTACAATGAACCTAACTTAGGAAGTTTTTAATGGTTGACGTTCAATTACCACTGTTTTCCTATGACGTGGTTTATGTATCAATCTCATTTTTTAGGTTTATGCCCTAAAATAATGATCTAAAATGAATGGACAGCATGTTGTTAAAAACATGTCTTAAATTTGTCTAGTCCATGTTGCTCGACCGGTCGAGGGACTGACTCGACTAGTCGAAGGTCCCTTTGACTGGTCGAAGCCCGTTTGACTCGAATTCCAGCAACAATCTATTTGGATTTTCGGATCGCTCAACCAGTCGATGGACAAGTTTGATCAATTGAAGGGTCATTTGACCAGTTGAAGCCTTGGCTCAACTAACTGCGCGCGGATTGCGTAAATTTAAGGCGATTTCTGAACTTTTCTAAGGTCGGTGCGTAAGTGGAGTTTCCTAAACTATAAATAGAGGTCTTTAGGACCTTTCTAATGTATTTTAAGACTTTCTAAAAGTATTTCAAAGATTTCTAAAAAAGTTTTAGGATTATCAAAGGGTGTAGCAATGGTAAGATTCGATGTTGTTTGAATCGGGTAAGTCCTCTTTCTTTGTAATTTATATTTTCATAGTGAATTTTTATCGCTTTGTGCCATGATTTTTTTCCCGAAAGGGTTTTCCACATTAAATCTTTGTGTTTCTCTTGTGATTGCTTGACGCTCTTGGATTGCTATCCTAGATTCATATCTGTGTGATACCGCAACACAAGTCCTAACACGGCATAGATAAAATACATAATAATTATGGAGTCCGCGGAGTACTATCCAGTAGCGACACCATTAACCTTGGTACTGCGTTGATGTCACCAAGTTGGGCACAATGATGTATATACTTTTTATCCCTTCAGTCAGTCCATTTGACTATAAGGAGCTGAAGTGGACCGTAACCCATGTAGTCTTGGGAATAGGAAGCTAATTGTGTCCGACCTCCACTTGACAATAAACCGGCCGACCAGCACTCCTATGAGGGCCACCATGGTATATCTGTTCATCCAGGTCATCCAACTCTTAAGTAGACCACACCAAATAACAAGTTACATTAAATGCAAGAATCTAATTTGGTGGGCTCCACTTGAGTTTTGGATATGACTCAAATTTGAGCTCATTCTTTAAACTGATCTAAGAAAATAAATGAACAGCGTAGATAAATAAACACATCACGGTTGGCCCCACAAGAGTGGGGGTTGTACGGCTTATTGTACTAGCAAAGGTCAGATGCAATCGGCTTCAGTGGGCACTGGGCACAATGATTCCCATTGTTGAAACCTTTGCCTGACCTATTACTATATTTATTTACCATCCAATTTATAGATAAAGTAAAAAAAAAAAAACCAAAATGACAGGAACAAATAAAATAATAATAATAAACAATATCAATTTATTTATTTTATTTTTTTTACACACGCACCCGCCACACACTCACGCACGCCATAGTGGGATTTCACCACCTATGGGTTTTGAACCGAAGACCTTGTGTTGAAACTCCTCGGAGTCTTCCACTCGGACAAGGATTGGAACCCAACAATATCAAATTGATCCAGCGGGCAATACAGTTTAGATACAGGTATATAACATACACCTCATGATAGACTCATAGAACTTGATAACCTCAACACACCAGCCAAACTGCTTTCCATTATAGTACCCCATTAAATGGGTATGGGCATGACAGGTTGAGGAGCAAAAGGCTCCGCTATGTGAGCACCAACAATTTATATGTATTGTGTCCATGTTGTCCATTCATTTTGGAAGATTATTTGAAGGCATGAGATGAAAATTGAGATAAATTTAAAGCTAGAGTAAATTTGATTGAATTTTTTAAAAGGTTAACCGTAATGCTTATTTAAGATTTAACCTATACATAAGTTAACACGGACATGAAAGAAAGAAACACAAATATCAACTTGATCAAAAATTTATATGACCATGACCTGTACAAGTTTTTAATGGTAGGCATTCAAACTCCTGCTTTTTATGGCAGGGTCCACTCGAGCTTTAGATCTTACTCATTCTTTAGATCATGTCTTAAATTGATTTGGATCTAACTCATTCTTTAGATCATGCTTTAAATTGGTCTCTCCGAATGGATGAATAGTGTGGATATAACCCATATATTACAATGGGGTCATAGAAATTGGTGACGTCTCTTAAGTAAGCGAGTGACTTTATTCAACCTATTGGAAGTAGAGGTGGGTACCGGACAACTTGATGCGGCTAACTCGACTCGTCCGACTCGATTCAAACCGAATGGGTGAGTCGATTTGAACCGAGTACGCTTCGCCAAATCCGAACTCAAACTGAGTCAAGTTCATGTTACCTAGTAACTTTACCCGACTTAACCCGAAACTCAATCCGGTTAGACCCGACTCGATCCGAAACCCAACTCTCTAACCCTACCCGCCGCATCCCACCCTGACCCGATCCCAAAATCTCTCTCCCTCCTTCATCCTCCTCATCTTCCAAGCCCGACAACCACCCACCACCTTCACCCTCCTCTTCTCTCTCCTCTCCACTCTCTCAGCCTCGACCTTCCTCTTCTCTCTCTTCTCCACTCTCTCGGTCTCTCTCTCCCTCATCTCTCAGTCCGGCTCAGAGCCAACTCGACCGGACTTGGTACTTCCGACCAAATCAGACTCGGTCCGGATCAGTCCAGGCCAGGCTGGACTCGATATCGAGTCCGGACCTATTTCAAAATCGAATCGAATGATATCAAAAACCAAGCAGATTCAAATCTCGGGTGGACCTAGGTGATTGAATGCCTCACCGATAAAAACTTCCTAGGGTTTACAGTAATGTTTTATTAATGTTTATTAAAAAAAAAACAAATATCAGCTTTATCCAAAACTGTTTCCTATGGTATGGTCCACCTTAGATTTGGATCTGGTTTCATTTTTGAGATTATAGCTTAGCGTAATCTGAAAAACGGATGGACGGTGTGGATACAGAATAAATACATCACGGTGGGCCCCACGGTAAGTACGTACTGTCTGGGGTGAGGCCGGGGCTGCACGTAATCCGCTCCCTGTGGAAAATACGACGAAAGGGATTACCTGTCACAGCGGGCACAGTGATATCCCTGCACCCGAGGCGAAACAGTTGGAACGGAAACTTCCACCGTTGAAACATTCCTGGAGCTGAACATGATGTTTATATGCAATCCAAACCGTTCATATGGTTATTAGAACGCATATAAACTGTAGGCGAAAATATTGTCCTGATACAAAAGTTCTGTCACCCCTGGAGTTCAATCCCCACTGTTTCTTGTGGGATGGTCCACGTGAGTTTTGTCGCTGCCTGATTTTTAAATTTATGTTCTATTGTGTTCTTACAAGACAGATGGACGGAGTCGATTTGTCACAGACATCCTTCTGGGCCCCACACAGCCCTGGCACAGCAATATTATCACTGCACTCACTGGGGTCAAAGGCAAGGCAATCCGCTTCCAAATACGACGAATGTGGTGGGCCATCTTGGAGGATTTTTCATGCCATCATTTGCAGTTGATTGACTCAGGTTGGCTTGACTAAAATTTCTTCAGTGTATGTACGGATGATCCAATCATAGATTTGGACCGTGTGATGGTGGGCCCTTAATTTACTCTGTTTGGTTGTTCTCAACGGTCTGGATCAACGGATTTTTAGTTGATGCATGTAGAACCTCTTATTATTTCATCACCATCTGTTCCCAGGCTCTTGATCGGATGATCCAGACCACCCAATAGACGGATCTTCCGCGATCGTTGATCCTTTGCCTATGTTTTGATCTCGATGGTCCACATGCGCGTGATGCATAGAATCAGCATGAGAGAGATACTCGGTCCAGGCCATGTGATTCTCCAATATTCATCATTTAATGCATCGAGAGCAAATTCTGCGGTGGGGAATCACCATCACAAATGTCGATCTGATGGCAGTGTTTATATCTTGACCTTTTCATGGCTAAAATAAAAAATGTTTTAAAAAGTATTATAAATTAATAAAATTTTTAAATATTTGAATATTGAATTTGTGGAAAACCTAGAAAAAGAAATAGGTTTCTTGAAAACCTCATTCCATCTCTTGTGATAGTTTAAAACACAACAAAGTGTGGGAACGTGCATTTCCAAACCACTCTAAATTATTTTCTCACTTTTGGATTATTTCTAATCACTTGTTGGACAACCTCTACAAAGTAAGCCTTTTATGTAGCCATATTGTGTGTCAAGTCCACTATCATGTCTTTAAAAGTTCATCTTATGAACTCCTTTTGTTGAGCTTCCATTTAAAGAACACTCTACCACGTGTAGTAGAGTGTTGTCAAAATGGAAGCTCAACAAAAGGAGTTCATAAAATTTCGTGTTTGTCGGTATGTACCAAGTGTGCTAGAGTCATATATAACTTGAATTGAACTGAACACCTCGTGACTCTAGGCACCAAAATAACTAGATTAATACTAAATCTAAGAAGATTGGCTTAATTACCCCGCCATTGTGATTTGTAAAGGAAATGGTACTTAGCTCTTCAGATGAGTTATTTTACCTTGAAACAAGAATATTTTATTACCATGGTGATAGCTTGTAGCATTTATCAACAAATTAAACTCAAAGAACTAAGAAATTAAATACTAAGTGTCGATTTTATTATCTTGAACAAGAAAGTATTACAATTGACAAACAAGTAAATAAGACAAGCAATTATTGACAACAATTCGAGTAAGTGACTACAGATGGTTGACAATTGTCTAAACTTAGATGGTCCAGAGACATGTGGTTTCAACAACAAGTTATAGCTTATGAAATCACTAAGGACTTGGGAATTTAGAATCCAATGGCAGGGTCGTGGACAATGAAACAAACCAATTCTGACTTGTTACAACGATACGTTAGACAAAAGTGAGAAGACTAAAATAAAGCTATGCTAATTGATTTGAACAAGTTACAACATTACACTCGACAAAATTGGAGAGGCTAAACTAGGCTAAGTTAAACTAAGATAAGTGTCCACGTGCAATGAAAGGATTTGATAGATGATGTTGAGCTTAACAAAAAGTTTGTGTTTTTGAATTTGTAAGGGCCAGAAGCTCTTCAGTCTATGCTTATTTTATAAATTTGAATTGCAGTGGCCTTGCGTATGCTCCCTTAGCTTTTGAGATTGACTAATTGACAGATAGCAGCATCGGCCTAATATTCTTTTAAATCAAGATGAGGCTAGCCATCTAGTGTATTATTGTGTTTGCTTATATTTCTATTTTTTGGGTATTTTCTCTACTTAACACATCGTTAACAAGTTTTGCATGTCCCTAGCCAATCATTTTTAGCCATATGTCACTATATATCACTGCCTTAGCGTTACACTAAGTTATGTGTACTCTTCTACGGATGTGTGGCTTACATCTTCTGCCCATAAGTCACTAGAAGGATGATTGCCTCTAGGGTTTCAATTATATATACATCTCTGGAGCTATAACACTTTTAGCGTAATACTCATATTCGGCAGAGGTGTCTTTCAGATCTTCATGATCTCTCTGCGCTCCGTGGATGTCTTTTTTTGGTGTTTCATACAGGCATGTTAACACGTGGCGACATCTTATTTATTGGAGCTAACTGCTACAGGTTGAGTGTAAACACACTAGTCCTGGCTAGGCTCGTCGTATGAATAGATTGAATGATTTATACAAAATACTATGGGCCCCACATACAATATGCATGGTAGATTCTAATGATGTGCATTCCCATTCCAATTGTTCCTTATGGTGTGACTCACCTATATGTTGTATCAGTCTGATTTTTTGGAATAAGGTGAATTTGAAAGGCCACACCTTATGAATGGAGTAGATGTAGGCCCTCCATCATGTTGGACCCCACACACCGTATTGTAGTATAAATACGTTTTACAATATTTGTAGAGGAACTGGCCTCTTTCTTTGGAAGAAGTATATATACCCTGCCCCGATGTGGTGCGATTTAAACTGTCATGTATGTACTCTACCAACACAACTTTCAAACTTGCTTTGTGTGAGCCGCATTTATTCCAATGGCACGTGGCCCATTCAGATCCCATGGCATCGGGTAACCATACATTAATCGTGTGGCATCATGAATTAGATGCTCCATCATGAATTAGATGCATGAATTAGATGCTCCATCATGAATTAGATGCTCCAATGGCACGTGGCCCATTCAGTCCTACATATGCAGCGTGTGTTGGAATCATGAATTAGATGCTCCATCATGGAAGATGTACATGCTCAATACTACTGAACCCCATCATGAAAGATGCAAGCACTATCCAACTTGTACATTAGGTGAGACATCATGAAAGTCGGACGCCTAAATAATTAAGTTGATCCAACTATCATATAGCCACTGCATGAATTTAGACGTTTTTGAATAGTTGTACATTGTTTTCTATGACAATGCTCAGATAGTTTATATGGGCCTTTGTTGGGTATCCCATGACCATGAACGGGATTTTATTATGCATGGGTTGGATGCCATATACACAACATGGTTGATCCCCACCCAAGAACTTAGGCCGGCTTTAGCTGTGGGTTGGGTTCTCTTGAGATCAGGCCATCCCAGGTTGAACCTCAACCCAGCCGTGCGCCCAAGTTTCTCTGTTCTCCTTACATGAACAAGACTCATGAATTCAAAAGATGAAAATGGGCCAAGTAATCTGCATATGGTTAGAAGATCTGGCAACTAGGATCTAAGGGCCAAGTAATCTACACCTACTTTTATTAGTCATATGATGATGTCATAAACTGCTTCAAAGCACATGTAATTAAGACCTTGATTTTTTATTTTTTATTTGTATACATCTTCATATCTAAGGGTTAATCAGATTGATGTATTTTTAAGTCAATCATAGTCAAGGCATAATGAGTCTCTTGGTTGAGAAATTTAACGTCGATCCATTAACGCAAATGTGGTGTACTCGTCATTAATCCCCTTACATAAGATAACCACATATGTTTATCTTGTAACTTGATACGTGGTGAGGGTATAACATGGTACCAAAATACATGGACCATATTGTGGTGTACTCTCCCTTAGCTAGTGACCATTGTATCTTCTCTCAAGCTTCTATGGACCACCGCTCCCCCCTTAAAAGGGGTTTTTCTACTACCGCTTACCTTTTTATCTATGGACCATGAATCTCTTGCTTTTAACCTACTTTTCAAAATCCATCTATCCATTTCACATACATCCTGCAGGCTGCCTACACCAGCGCTTGCTTAGCTGGTTGGGCCATTAACAGCAGAAAAGTCAGTTTTACCTTTGGTTGGCTGTATACATTGGGAGCAGTTTAGCTGTTACTCGGTGAGTGTTACCCTCCTTGATGTATTTTATTTTATTTTTTTTTTATTTTTTAAAATTTTATATCCAGATCGTCCATCTATTTTTTCATCTCATATTAAAAAGTGATCCCGAACCTTAAGAATATCCAAATCTCAGGTAGACCATACCTCTAGAAACAGTGATGAATGACTATTAAAAACTTTTGAGGCCACATAAGATTTGGATCAAGTTGATCTTTTTATTTTCCCTTTATCCAGATCATTTTGACATTATCAATGGCTTGGATTGCAAATAAATATTGCAGAAATCTTAGGATGGGTCCTTTGGAATTTTTAATGGTAGGACACTCAATCACCATTGATTTTTATGCCAAATGAGGGGAAGCGGATTGCGTACTAAGTAACTCATTACGATGAGCGTATTGAGTAAACTATGTGAGGTCCACCATGACTTATGTATTTTATCCACTCCGTCCATCCATTTTACCAGATAATTTTAGGGCTTGAGCCTAAAAATTAAGTATATCCAAACCTCAAGTGGTCCACACCATAGTAAACAGTGTGAATTGAACATCTACCGTTGAAAATTTCTTGGGGGTCACAGAAGTTTTGATCAAGCTTGTATTTGTGTTTTCCCTTAATCCATGTCTGTGTGATCTTATTAACAGGTTGGATGAGAAATAAACATAACTGTGGGCCTTAGAAATGTTAAAATGGTGGAAGTCATTATTCTAACTGTTTCCTATGGTATAATCCACTTGATCTTTGGGTATGCTTAAATGTTGGTCTCAACCCTTAAAATAAGATGGAAAAACGGATGGATGGCGTGGATAGACCAGATACATTCACGGTGGGCCCAACAGAATTTACTTAGTACGATGAGAGCGATACTGGGACACTGCCCTCTCATTTTGCCATTTTGCCACTGTTTCAGGCCAAGCACCATGAGGACGCATGGAGGGGTCCACCGGAGCGGAAGCGGATTGCATGGTGTGTCACACACTACCAACTTGGTTAGTGTGTGTACGTGGCTTGCGAGGGGGAGAGTGTCGGGATATAGATCAAAGTTAAGTGGGCCCCACAATGATATATTTATTATATCTACATTGTCAATCCATTTGCGGCATTACTCATTTCAGAGCTTTCCCCAAAAATGAGTTATATTAAAAGCTCAGGTGAACGGCACAAAAAATAGCAGTAGGACAATAAAGCATTACCTAAAAATGAGTCATATTCAAAGCTCAAGTGGACCACACTAAAAATAGCATTGGGAAAATGATTCTTACCGTTAAAACATTCATAGGGCCTACTATTATATTTATCTTCCATCCAATTTGCTCATGAGGTCACACATGAAAAGAAAAAACAAATATCAAGTTGTTCTAAAACTTTTGAAAGGTTTCAATGGCAGACGTCCAATCCCCATGCTTTATGCAGCATGGTTCACTTGATATTTGGATCTATTGTGATGAGTACGCTTGAAGATACGAGGGGTCCACAAGATCGTCTCAGCATCGAACACATACTGTATACTGATGTTGCCAGTCTGAATGGTGCTCTGTGGGCCTATCATAATGCATATGTTTTATTCACATTGTCCATCCATTTTTTCAGCTCATTTTAGATCATTCAAAAAATGAGACAGACCTAAATCCAAAGTGGACCACACAACAATAAACATTAATGATTAAATGCCCACAATTAAAAACTTCTTGGGCGCTACGAAAGTTTTGGGCCAAGCTGATATTTATATCTCACTTCATCTAGGTCCGAATGACCTAAACAATAAGCTGGATGGCAAATAAATATTACAGCATGTTGTAGGAAGTTTTCAATGGTAGGCTAGCTTTTTTTTTTTTTTTTTTTTATGGGTTAGCTTGTTAGTACACACCAATGTCAGGACACACACTCCATGCTAGCCGCCCCCACTAGGGATCGATACCAAGACCTCAAGTGTTGAAATGAGGTATCTCCACTCGGTCGGCCAGTTGTCAATGGTAGGCTTTCAATCACCACTGTTTCCTATGGTATGGTTCACTTAAGATTTCAATCCGCTTCATTCGTTGTCTCATGCCTTAAAATAATTATCTAAACTAGATGAACATCACATGTAAAACATACACATTTGGGATAATGTATGCCACATGCAGAATTTCCTGCATATCAAGGTCACACGCTGCTGCCTAGGTATGATTATATAAGTCTTCATAACTCATGGCCTGTGTTATACTCTTCCATTAGTGTTTTCACATTTTAAAAGTTGGAAATGACTTATCATCCTCATACATGGCACTGATGTGCTGCAATTACAATGGGTCAAAATGTGGTGCCATTGTGGATGAATGACATCCCTAAAATCACTCTGATTAAGCATTTATAGCCATTCAATTAATGGCGGATTGTTAAGGGTAAAACAGTGAGTAGTTCAAAGGGAAAATTAAAAAGGTAATACTAACTTGTGATTGATTTTTAGGTTGATTATGCTCAATCCATAGCTGAGTCTAGTTTTTGGACCGTCTATTTATAGCTATGCCATGCGCATGGTTGCAGTCTTGCAGAGCCTCCACCATTTTTTAAGGTGCCCAGAGCTACTAGTCTGCTCCTACATTGTATAACAGGTTATGTCCAACTAACGAATCCGCCCCAGTAGATCACACAGCACACGCCACAGGCAGATCGGAAGCGGATTGCGCACTGAGTAAACTCTGTGGGGTCCATCGTAATTTAAATATTTTATCTACTCCGTCCATCCATTTTAACATATAACTTCAGGGCTTGAGCCCAAAAACGAAGTATGTCTAATTTTCAAATGGACCTCACCGAGGGAAAGAGTATGAATTGAAATTATACCGTTGAAAATATCTTGAGGGCCACAGAAGTTTTGAATTAAGCTGACATCCATATTGTCCCTTCATCCATGTCTCTGTGATCTTATGAATAGGTTGGATGACAAATAAACATCAATATGTGCTTTAGAAAGGTTTCAACGGTGAAGTCATTATTCCATTTGTTTTCTGTGGTGTGGTCCACTTGGGCATTGGACATACTTCTATTTTGGACTTAACCACTAAAATGATCTGAAAAAAATATATGGATGACGTGGATAACCCACATACATTCACTGTAGGGCCAACTGAATTTACTCAGTAACATAACAGCTACCCAGTACGCAGTCCAATTTCAGGCAGATCTAAATCTCATGTGGACCACGGACGCGGATTAGCTACTCACTGGTTGAGTAGCAATCTCGCTACTGAAGTGACGTCATCAGATTTTTTGGGCCCCACCATGATGTATGGTAGTATCCACACCGTCTATCCATTTCGAGAGACCATTTTAGATCATGATTCAAAGACAGAGGCAGATCCGAAGCTCAAGTGGACCCCACCACAGAAAACAGTGGGGATTGAAAGTCTACGATTAAAAATTTCTCGGGGGCAAAAAGTTTTTCGATCAAGTCGATATTTGTGTTTTCCCTTCAACCATGTCTGTATTAACTCATAGACAGGTTTTACATCAAATAAACATCATGGTGAGCCTAAGAATGAATTAACGGTAGGCACCACTATCTCCACTGTTTTTTATAGGGGGGTTCACTTGAGCTTTGGATCTGTTTCGATTTTTAATTCATGCCATAAAAGGATCTCTCCAAATGAATGGACGGTGTGGATACAACACATACATCATAATGGGGCCTACAAAAACTGGTGGCATCACTTCGGTAGCTAGATTGGCTACTGAACTAGTCAGTATCTAATCCGCGGCTGTGGACCACTAAAGACATCGTACATGCAACATACACCGTCTAAAATTAAACCGTCTAACTAGGGCGGTGCACGAGCCAAGCTAGCTTGAAAAGCTTGCTCGGCTTGGCTCGATTTACCTCGACTTGACTTGACTTGAATAATGAATCAAGCGAGCTAAGCTTTATATGACTCAGCTCGTTTTGAAAACAAGCCAAGTTCAAACATAGGTAGTGAAATTTCACCAACATGATTGTGTGGGGTGTGTGTGCATGTGTTAAAAAAATTAAAAATTAAAAAACATAGTGTAGGGTTTTGCTCGACTCGACTCGAACTCGACTTGGCTCGAAGCTCGAGCTCGAGCTCGGCTCGACTCAAATATATTATTATTATTATTAATGTATATTATATTATATTTAAAATTTTTAAAAATTAAAACATAAACCCTATCATACTCGTCCGTCTCTCTTATACCATTTCCTTTCCTTACCTAACCCGCCACTCTCTCTCTCTCTCTCTCTCTCTCTCTCTCTCTCGCTTGAGCTTGACTCAACGTCTACCCGGCTTGTCTCAGCCGTACAGCCTACACTCACTTAAGCTCTCTTCTCTCTCTTTCTCTCCCTCTCAGTATCAACAACAAAGTACCATTTATGGTTTTATCTAATATTATATATGTGTGTGTGTTATTATTAATTAAATATTTGATTTGGGGGTTGGGTCGGTTGGGTCGGGTTGCTGAGTTAAGTCAGGTGCAGGTTATGGGTTGGGTCAGGTTGGGAGCAAGCTCGACTCAACTTGAGGTAAGCTCGCCTCGACTCAATCCATTAGCTCGCCTCGAGCTCAACTCGAAATTTTTAGCAAACAAGCCAAGCTTCAATAGTAAGCTCGAGGCCAAGCTCAAGCTTCAGCTCAAACTCGAGAAGATCACGACAAGCCAAGCCAAGCTTGGCCCACCTCGACTCGACTCGGCTCGATGCATAGCTGAGTGTCTAACCGGTTTAATTATCTTAATTTGATTAGATAACTGTAGCTATCGGATCCTTCCATCTGTTTTTTCATATCATTTTACAGCACAGGACAAAAAATGAATTAAAATATCCTGGGGCCATCCTTGGATTTTCACAGACATCACGGTGGGTCCCATATACGGTCAGGCAACCGTCACCATACTTTAATGTCCGACAATCCCTTGAACAGGTTCAGTTAGCGTGAATTGCGTGCAACCACCCCTCTACTTAAGGACGCGGATTGCGTCCTACCCCCGCCTGGACGGCAATCCGTCTGGGCAGGGCTCTGTGGGGTCCACAGTTATGTAAGTGTTTTATCCATGCCGTTAATATCTTTTTACAGATCATTTTAATATTTTATCCACGCCGTTAATCTCTTTTTATAGATCTATGCCTCTGATCCACACCGTCCATCGTGTTCTATCCCTCAAGTTCACATTAGATAAATAAAGTAAAATAAAATAAAATCATGCCAATAAAAAACTTAGGTGGGCCATGACTCAGCAAACATAAAATCACACCATGACTGAGTTCGAGTCTTAAAAACCTTCTACATTACCGAGCTGTATGTGAGAGGACGAGTCACCATAGACTAAAACAGAAGTCGGGTCTTCTTCCACGAAGTCATCACCACTCGCGTGACTGCTTTATTGACTAAATAACGCGGTCCTTATAGCTACCCGACATATGCTGGTGTGGTCTATAATTAGATATAACACTATATTCTGAAATCTGCTCGATGTTGCATGTTTGGATGCATTCTCGAATTGAATTGCAATGATTGATTTTGAACATGTGGAAATTATCAAAATGCAATTACCTTAACAAAATACAATCTTTAAATTAATTGATTTGACGTTTGCTGTTATTTGAATCGTAAAGAAAACCCTATATTCTATTAATAATCAAGATTTATATTTATTATATATTTGAGATGAACATTTTAATCTAAATGTACTGTTGTTGGTAATTAGAGCTAGGCTAATGTCTCTCCTGTAGGTCTCACGAACCCAAAGCCATGTGGGTGAAACTTCCTTGGGAGCCAACCTATCAAGTGAACCACCTCATTTTCAATCTAAAAACCAAGACGCATGAGAGACATGACCATCCAAAACTTTCAATGCCCATTTCATTAAAAAAGGTTGAGATGGAACACCGACCATTACTTTTGTATGGAGCCTGCTCGGCTATTTGTAAGCCATCCATCCCATTCAACTCATAGACCTCATCAACATAAAAGGTTACCCAAAAATCATAGTATTCCAATGGTTGAGCGAACCATACTATGTAAATTTAAAGGTTTTAGGAATAATTTTTTTAAAAGTGGCTGACGTGAGTGCTGAGTCACTATGATTTTGCAAGTAAAAGCTAGCCAGATAAGGAATGTTGTACCTGAGGGCCTGTTTGGGTACATGTAAGTTATTTTAAGTTGTAAGTTACTTACAGGTGAAAGTCACTTACAGGGAAGTGACTTCTTACCCCCATTCCCCAGTAGTTTTTTAGTAGATTTGCTTGTATGTGATTTATAGGTTGTAAGTTACTTATAGGTGAATTTTCTCCCCCAAACATCACCTGTAAGTCACTTCCCACTTACCCAACTTACAGGCATCCAAACATGCCCTATGTTCACTCCCCAAGTATAAGGTTGTGATGTAGTAATAAACTCGGTGAGACCGAGGTCGAATCCCAAGGGACTAAAACTTGTACGTAATCTGAAATTAAGTAGAACTAGAACTAGACTAAGATGAAATCTAAATCGACTGTAATTTGAAGAAATAATGGTGAAATAGGAAACTAAAATTTGTAAAATTCAAAGGTAGGAAACTAGGGTGCCAAGGATCCACTTGTAGTAATTGAGAAGTTACCTTACACTGATTCATGGACACAACTGGAATCAGAGTCTTATCTTATCCAGTTGGTAACAAGAGATTTGTCAGATCTTTGAACTTCTCATGAATCTAATCATCAACAGATAAGATTAGTGAAGATTTGAAAGTGATTCTGTCACCTAACCATCACCTAACCATGCCTAGGAAACTATGGCAAACAACAGGGCCTCCTAAGTTCACAATCTCATAATGAAAAGAACATACTCAAAACTATTACAAATCTATTGTAATTTGAGTCACAATAAACTATTAAAAACTAAAAGTATTCCTTAATAATCAAACTAGAATCCATAAGAGTTCAATAACCATGAATCAAAGCAAAACTAACACCCCAATCACGCTACAAGCTTCACCTCTTAGCCCTATCTGAGAGGTTTAGCCTAGCAACATGATTAGGCTAAATCCCTTAAACAAAAAATAAAATAAACAAAAGAAAAATAAAAAGAAAAAGAAACAACTCTACTCTCTCTCCAACCCTTCTGTGCTTCACGTCCAAGCCAAGATAAGATCCTTCTCACGCTCTCTCTCTCTCTCTCTCTCTCTCTCTCTCTCTCTCTCTCTCTCTCTGTTTTATAGGTGTCAGGGGTAGTGGAATCAGTTATGCAGCAAGAGTCGGTAGAACCGACACTATTTCCGCAGTTTGCAGCGGAACCGAACTGCGCACGCAGCGAAAACGCATGGACAGTTGCGTTGGCCTGATTTTTAGGACAGTGCACGGCTTCACATTGTAGCCTAGCTCCATGACTAGGGTTGTTTCTTGCTTAAGCTTCATTTGGATGGTCCGGATTGGCCATCCAATCAACGGTGGTGGTCCACTACTTCCCGGATCGTCCGGAACTTGCGGACGCGCTCCGTGCGCACAGCAGCTGCGCGGAAGGAAAATGGAAACTTCTGTTTCCATGGATGAGGTCAGTGGGGTCCACTTAGACTAACTTTATAGTGCGTTAAATCTAGTATTCGAGCTTCTGTATTCATGCCTGATCACGGGCTCAAATTTGGAGTGAATCTGTGATTCAGATGGACCACACCATCAATAGACGCAGCAGTGTTTTCCTTACTACTGCAGTCTTGAACGTGTGCATAGAAGCCTGGAATCGCTCAAGTTGCGGTCGAATTTATCTTCTGAGTGCATTGGATGGTTCGGATCATCCGTCCAGGGGATGAAGATGGGCCACACATCCCAGCAGGATGACTTGCGGACGGACGAACGGCAGAGAGAGAAATCCTCTCTCGCTTTTGGAAAGTCGGTCAAATCGACTTTGACCACATGGTTTAGCCTAATGCACGTTGAGTGCACTTGAGCACTGTGCACTGGCACCGCCAGTTGGGTCCGCTTGCGATGTTTTGGAGAAATCCGCTCCGACCATATGTTGTGTCACCTCATATAAGGGGTTAAAACCAAATTTGAAGCATATCCAGATCTCAGGTGGGCCCTAGTTTAGAGATTTATGGGCTGATATGCCTGTTGGGCTACTTCTACACGGATCCAATGGATGAAATTCGATATATATGGTTAATTTATAGTCCTCAGGTTATGTATGAAGTTTTGAACCGAACGGATGGTGAAGACCCCGTGATCTCGCATTCTAGACGATTTTCAGGCCACTTGAGCTTCAGTTTATCGATTTTCTCAGATCTCTGGCGTGTAAATCCATCTATCTTGCTCCCCTGGAGTCCGTCCCTTGCCTTGGCTTCATCAAAGTGTTAATTTCATGCTTTTAGCACCCTTTTGTAGTCCAGACTCCTAAATACACCCTGCATCACAAACATGATTAAAACAGGACATTAAACAGTATCATACTCGTAAATCTAGATAATAAATGGGGTCTAATATGCAATATTTGACCCTCAACACCCTAATAGAGGGAGTGGGTAATGTTAAGTCATTTCCCTGTGTTAGAAAAAGTAACTCTAATAAGTTTATACGTATTCAAAAGTGTTTATTCTTTATTATTATTGATTCATTAGTGAATAGTATTAGAAAATATAATCATTATAATTGTTTGCCGAATGGTTTTGTGCATCTCAACACTTGCTTGGCCAAGGCAAGCCAGCCAGTCTAAGTTTTGGGTGTACTCTCTCAAGTGTTCCTTGCGATGCGGCTTTATGGATTGGGATGATTTTTGTCTCGATGGCCTAAACAATAGGTGTGGTGTATTAGATGAACCGTTGACATGGCCCCATTGTAGCCCAGTACCATCGCGAGTTGTGGTGGGACAAGTACCATATGAGCACGCTCCTTTAAATTTTCCCCATGCAGATTGGGTACTATCCCACGAGGGCTACCTAAAGATGGATGGTCGTGTCAGGGGATTTGTGGGGGTCATTGTGATCTATATATTTTATTCATGACGTCCATTCATTTTGACATATCATTTTAGTGCATGAGCTCAAAAAGAAAGCAAATCGAGGCTTATGTATATCACACTAGGGAAAGTAGTGAGAATTGAAAGCTTACCATTGAAAACTTCTTGGAATCACAGAAATTTTGGTTCCAGCCGAAATTTATGCTTTCCTTTCAGGCAAGTCTATGTGATTTTATAAATAGGTTGGATGGCATAAAAACATTGTGCGTGACCGGGCTGCATGTGAGAGGATGAATCACCACTGTTTTTTGTTGGGAAGATTAACATAGCAGTCTCTTCTTCTTCCAAGAAAGTCGCCATCAACTGCTTTGTTGACTAAGTAAGGCTGTCTTTATAGCTACCTGACGTGCTGGTGTGGTCCATAAGATAACACTATATTCCGAAATCTGCTCAGTAATGTTGGTTTCGATGCATTCTCAAATTGAAATGCAATTTTCGATTTCAAAATGTGGAAATTATCAAAATGTAATTTCCTTTTTCACCATTCTTGTCAAAATGAAATTATTGAAATTTGCTCCTTGAATTACAAAGAAAACTGTGTACTCCATTCCATTAATAATCTAGACCTATTCACACTTGTACGGACTCGAGGTGAACTTTGTCTAATGAGAAATACTATTTTCACTCATTTGAATAAAAATGAGATTTTCACTTGTTATATGAATATACCACCTAGTTGGTAAGAACTGGGCTAATGTCTCTCTTGCAGGTTAACTTTCATGAATCCAAAGCCATATGGATGAAGGGAGAATACAAAGATCAGCTTGATCCAAAATATTCGTGGACCACAAAAAGTTTTTAATGGTGATTCACCACTGTTTCCAAAAGTATGGTCCACCTAAAATTTGGATCTCCTTAAGTTTTGGGATTGCGCCCTGAAATGAGATGGAAAAATAGATGAACAAACATAGTTACATATACAACAAATTCATCATGGTGGGCCTTGCATGGTTGGGGTAATACCTGAAAAATACCTAATCCACTCCTCATGAGCCATACCACGTGAATTTAGAGATCTCAGTAATAATATTTTATAGTGGCTTACTTAAGGTTTGAATCAGCCAGATTTTTTATTTTTTATTAGGTAGAAGCTAAATAAAGAGCAGGGAATTTATATATAAGATAGTCAAAAGTTTTTATTTTTATTTTTAATTATTAATTTATCAGTGATTAGTATTAGAAAATATAATCATTATAATTATCCATGTCATTGAATGATTTTGTGCATCCGTACACTTGCTTAGACAAGGTAAGCCAGCCAGACACGGATTAGCTACTGACAGGTTGAATAGCCATATTGCTATCCTAGTGACGTCGGCAAGTCTTGTGAAGCTGACCATGATATATATATTCATATATATATCCCGAGTAGTAGTGAACCGCACCGTAAAAAAACAGCTGTGAGAGTGAAACCCATCATTGTAACTTTCCTAAGGTCCACCATGATCGTTATTTGAAATCCAACTTGTTCATAAGTTATAACAGGCATAAAATCAGCTTGATCAAAAACTTTTGTGGCCCTTAACCTACTGTTTTCCGTGGTGGGGTCTACTGGAGTTTTGGATATGAATCATTCTTTGGATCGTGCCCTGGTATTATCTCTCCAAATGGATGGACAGTGTGGATACAAAACGTACATCGTGGCGGGGCCCACGGAACTTGGTGACGTCACTTCATCAGCGACTCTCGCTACTCAACCTGTCAGCAGCTAATCCGCGCCCTTGGAATTGAGATTGGAGCGAACTTTTTTCTAATGTCATTGGAAGTTGAAAATGACTGGCTCTCACGCGGTTTCCAGCCAAAATCTATTTCATGCATGCTTTTTCTCAATCTCATTGGAAGTTGAAAACGATTTGCTCTTACGCGTTTTCTACCCATTGCTTTCGGGACCATCTCGACCTCTCTCGCTCTCTGGACCCATGATACTTCCACCCCCCTACAGCCGCCCGACAACTACGCGTTTTCTTCCCATTGCTTTTCGGGACCATCTTGACCTCTCTCGCTCTCTGGACCCATGATACTTCCACCCCCCTACAGCCGCCCGACAACTAGGCTCCATACACGTGGCACATGGACTGCTCCAGTAAGTTTTGGCCAAGGGTTTTTTTTTTTTCATCTATTTGTTTTGTAGATTGTGGCCTACCAGATGATAGGATGGTCCACCTTATGTACATCCTGGATCATGCACACGCATCACATGTTGACACATGGGTGGACCTATACACACGTGTGGAGTTCCATTAGGAATACAATGCATTACAGTGGGCCTTAGGAATTTTTTAATGGTGAACGTTCAATCACCCCTGTTTTCCGATGGTGTGGTTCGCCTGAGAATTGGATCGACCTCTAATGACAAGCAGATGAATCTCTCCTTTAACCCATGCGTCCTATACATTCCAGGCACTCCACATATTAATCATGGCATTGTAACCCGTCTGTTGACCTACAATCGCCATGATCCATAGTCAAGATCATCAATATCACATCTAGATTGATTTTCAAGGCACAACTCCAATAGGTGGCCCCACCATGCAAATTTAGATAGGCATGTTTCCATTGTTTTCTCTGGTTTGGTCTAATTTTTTGAGATTGTGGCCAAATATAGGTAGTTTTACTGTCAAACACCAGAGGCAAAGCTATTTTACACAATTGTATGATGCAGGCCAAATGGACCATAGGAGACATTTTCTCCTAGTTTTTAGTTTTCTAGATAGGATTCAAATCTCTTACTACTATCACTTATCTTGTAACCTACTTTTCAGTTACCAAACAATAGGTTTGTAAAATTAGTCCCATTTTAAAGCTTATTAAGTTACCTTTTCAACAAGCCTAGATTATATGATTTCGACGCCTTTTTAGTTAAGGTCAATTTACTAGAGTCATATAATAATGTGGCCAGATTAGAAGATAATTTAGTTAGTTTTATGTTTAATTAAAATATGGCTAGAATTAAAAATGAAACAAGGTTAGGATTATATTAGGATTTATTTACATTAAGAAATACTGCATTTTTTATACGAATAATTGATTGATTTGATTTCTTAAACCTTTGTTTGGTGCCGCTTAAAAATGAGTTAATCTCATTTTAGTTAACAGTAATTATATATTGGAAGTTACAATAAGGATAAAAGACAATATTGATAACCAATAATTTATTAGAACCATGAGCTCTAATACATAATTACTGTTAACTAAAAAAATGAGATGAACTCATCTTTTAATTGGCACCCAAATGGGCTCTAAAAGGTTTTGTCCCTTAATTTCCAAAAATAATGTCCCCAATTTCCTAGAGGTTTGTGCCTGATCCTGCAAAGCCAGTCACAGACCTCTTGCATGCAATTGGGTTTTCGTCAATTTCTCACTAAGCCGCTGGCGGGATTGCAAAGCATGCTTATCTCCACATTGCCATATAAATGGCTTTAAGTCAGACTTGAGATATACCAATGGGAAATTGAAAAGAGCAAATCCTATCTGCCCTAAAAAATGTAAACACCCAAACAGGTCATAAGCTCATTAACAAAGCCAAGAAATGATGTGCCCTGAACGCATAACTCAAAAATTGTATTGCTTTATTTAAGCACACCTAGTTCCTAGACATCCAAAACTCAGGTTACAGTATTATTGGAATCACACAAAAACAGAACTGTGTGAGATTTTCTACAGCATTTGTGAATCACTTCTGCCTTGCATTCTCAACCCGCCTTTGAGACTAATAATATCTGCAGGAAAAAAAAAAAGCATAAGAAAAACATCAGATATATATGACAGACCCAGAGTGCATCCAATATCATTTACGAAACATTATCAACCTCCTAGCGAATAGAATAAGATAGACGAATCTGCAGCTCAATCAGAACCAAATGATGGCCCACTAGTTGATGATACAATGGTAAAAAATTGCACCAAGTGGCTGTTCTCTGACCATTCAATCTGTGGACATTCTTTTGGGTACCACGGGTTTGTCGGATTGATACCATTTAGTAAATGTTCTTGTAGATACACAAAACAGGATTTTAAACCTTCAGTTCAATAGCAAATGATGCTGCTGATGTACTTACAGCGCAAAAGAGAAGATGTCACGGACTCACACCCATTATCATCATAATCAATCAGGTTGTATATCAACTAATGGCAGCCCAAGTATTGCCAGCCATTCATAGATTCGCTAAGTTTTCAAAACCAGAGTTTGACCTTATGGTATACTCAGCAACAAGTCTTGAGAATGAAGATGATTTGTTTTCCAACAGTTTTTTGGGAGAGTCGTATTCCACAATAAGGCCTGTTCAGTAAAAGAAAAAAATAAAAATAAAAAATCAAATGCTTTGACAAGGATAAAAAAGATGGAAGAAGAAAGGTGGATTGGTAAGTTGCCAACCATTATCAAGAAGCAAAACTATGTCGCTATCTAGAGCGGATGTTATCCGATGCGCAATCATGATGACTGTACAGCCAAAGAACTGTTGCCTTAGTGTTTGCTGAATTAGGTTGTCGGTCGCAGTATCGACTGAAGCGGTTGCTTCGTCGAGTACCAAGACCTTGCTCTTCTTCAATATCACCCGTACCAGACACACCAGCTGCCTCTGACCCATACTCCAGTTCTCTCCATTTTCAACCACTGCCATTCACATCAGGCATTAGACTCTGTACTACATTGTAAATAGCAGATACAATCACTGCTATAGGTCTCAAAAGGCACCAACCCCCCCTCCAAAAAAAAAAAAACCTAGTGCGTTTATATCATATTCTGAAAATTAGCAGGCCAGATGAAGTAAATATCAGCTAAACAAAAAGAAACTAAACCTGTAGAGTCAAGCTTTCCTTCCTTTCTCCTTACTTCATCCCCTAGCTGGCACCGATCTAGAGCCTAAAATAGGAAAGAATCGCATGTCAGCAAATCGTTGTGCTTTGGAATCCAAGAATAAAATATTGAACATACGTTAGCAATGCAGATAGTAAAACAAACACACCTCCCAAATCTGTTCATCTGTATACTCTTCAAGAGGGTCAAGGTTACTTCGCAGAGTCCCTTGAAACATAGTTGGGTCTTGCGGGATGATGCTCAATCTGGATCGCAGATCATGCAGTCCTATAGTAGAAATGTCAAGGCCATCTATCAGAATCTTACCGGCAACTGGATCAACGATGCGGAAGAGTGTCTGTATGAGGGTGGATTTTCCACTGCCTGTCCTCCCAACGATACCAGTCTTCATCCCGGCTGGGAAAGTGCATGTAAGACCTCTCAAAACAAGAGGCATATGTGGGGCATAACGGACCTGTATCCAATATTTTCAAATAGATGTTATGAATTATTAAAAGAGAAGTAAGAAACTTGTGTGATTATATAAGAAGATACAAAAAAGCAACTATGTAGAAAAAGAGGAACCAACCACCCACAACCCATAATCCCTTGCATGCTAACAATGGTTGAACGTTAAGTTAGCCTACAATCAATTGTAGGTGATCCATCATCTTTGGGAAAAAAAAAAACTAATTGTTAAGAAAAAAAATTTCAAAACTAAATGAATATCCCATAGCGGTTTCAATGCATCAAACAGAACAAATTTCTTAAAAGATGGGAGTTTGTGGTATCATCGATTACAAAGAAGCTTTGGCAGTAAGAGACTTGAGATTACCTGCAAATCATGAATATCAAGTTCTCCTTCTGCTGGCCAGTTAGGGTCCGGCCTATTAGTTTCTATGACAAGAGGGGGTTCACTAGAAAGGCTCATGTATTGAAATATTCTCTCAACAGATATGATTTTGTTCTCAAGATTGCACAGATTCCATACAACCCAAAATGCCGCCATGTTTAAATTAAGTCCGTACGTTACTGCTAAGCCCGCAATGCCTGAAAAAGAAGATAGAGTAAGATTCCATTTCCACAAATATATGGATAGAGGATCCTCAATCTGAGGGTATGTATAGTACCCTCGGGTTCTAAGTTTATACAAGTGAGGCCCACATTTCCACGATCCAGACCATTTGCATTATGAGCACACAGTGAATGAAACAGTCCAAATCTCTTCAATGGGACAATCCTAACCTTTCCATGGGTGGCCTAAAATAGACTTTTAGGAATAGAAACCATAATGGTCCATATCCAAATGAAAATAGGCTAATGATTGAACAGCTAGGATCTTCCAATTTGGAGGTTTTAGGCAAGGCCCATCTGATCAACAGACTAGATCACTGAATCCTGGATGCTACATATATGAACTGAAAACATGAGGATGCTATGAATATCCTCAGGTTGAGGATCATGTCATATCATGCCATTCCTCTTGAATGAAGTTATACCTGGATCTATTACACCCTTTGGCATGGTTATCAAGAAAACCAAACAAAAGGCGAATGTGATGGATGATAACATATCCAAGCGGAAGCACAGCCACTCCATTGCGCCAGCAGTATGAAACTTGGGTCGTGAATACCCATCGATCAGAGACATGTTCATATCCATGAATCTTGATTCCTGATCGAAACTCCTGATTGTCGTTGATCCTGATAAAGATTCAGCAAAGTGCTGTATGTTGGGAGCCTTGCAAACTCCAACAAGACGTGCTAACTCTCGTGCAGTTGGTATGTAATATTGCTGTGGAATGACAAACGTAAGCAACGTCGGAGGAAGTTACCTGAAGATTTATCATGTTACAGCATCATTCTACTATGGATTGAAGTGATCCATGATCAGATTGTGTACATATATATCTTAGAAGATTAGCAAACATTACAAATATTTTTAAATCTAAAAATTAGGGAACAAAAAAGAAATGTCTGAAGCTGTCTGTATTTCGTATCTAGTCCTTTAATTATTTGTAAATTCAAGAAGAAGAAGAACCAGCTACAGGCATTACCTGATACCAAATGCAGGTTGCAATAACAGGGATGAAAACGATGAGAACCTGCCATGCAACCTGAGACATTACAGCAATGATTCCCAGCAGCCCAATGATTGCATTGGCAGTTGACCCCATTTGAAAGGGAATGCTTGTATCTACTGCACTTTGATCAGTCGATGCCTGTAAAAGAAAAAGGCAGCTTACATAAAGAGATGCATAGCCATAGTGGCCTCAAAATACCAAATAAGTCCGGTCCCATGGCTTGAATCCTGAAAAGAAGTATATAGGTCTCTTACTCTATTGAGGATTTGTCCGCTTGGAGTGGAATCAAAGAATGACATGGGAGCTCGGAATATACACACATGCATCTTATTGAACAATTGAGTCGCCGTCTTATATCCAGCTGTAACGAGAAGCAACGATCTTACAAAGACACAAATGGAGCTTCCAATGGCCAAAGCAACGTAGACGAGAATGAGAACCAAGCCTTCAACTGGAGCTCTCGTATCTTTTGAGACAGGAGCTGCCCAAGCCATCCAGTAATTGCTTCCAATCTGAAGACCCTGAAAGAGAATCTGGGCCAGCAATACAAATGGTACGAGGGCTCCTCCGGAAGCCATTGTAATGTATTTCCAATAGACTGATAGGCCAACCTTGCCTTTCTCCCTTTCTTCTTCTTGAACTAGCTGCCCCTTCTGCCCGATTATTTCATCCATTTTACCATTCTGATCCTCTCTCTTCTCTGCGTCTTTGTGTGGAGATTGTTTTCTGCTTCCAGCATCACACGAACCATCTTCCACACTATTACTTGCTTGTGAGTCAGGCTCTGTCTCCACAGCATCAAGGGCTGACAAGGCTTGCTTATGCGCACCGACAAGTTCCATAAAATCTGTTCCCGAATTGAGAATGTCATTGTATTTTCCGGCTTGTGTAATCCTCCCATCTCTCATTACCTGCCAAGCCAGAGAAAGGTTTTTTTTTTCTTATGCATTGGTGATGCACTTATCCGGGGTTGTGGAACCAATGCAAAGTAAAGAAACAGAGAAGTGCACACCAGGATAAGGTCAGCAGAAGGCAAAAACTCTACTTGATGGGTAACATAGATCACCATCTTTGATCCTAAAATCCCGAGCAGACACTCCTGCCATTCAGAGGTTGGATACATGCATTAAAGCTCTTCAAAAATGAAAATTACCCAAATGCTCAAAGAAGCAAAACAATAAGTAGGAGTCCTTTGGGTGGGGTTTAAATTTGCAACTGTAGTCCCAAAAATCGATGATTTAACTCAAAACTCAGTCTGGTCGACTCAACTCAGCTGAATTTGAGGCGTGGCCACTTTTCCAACTCAGTTTTTAAATAGGGAAAACAGGGTTTATCCTGAAAACCTTTCATAGGGATAGAGGAATGCGTGTTTATTTAAATACCCAGCTGAATCTTTGAACCAACCCAACTGATATTTAAGCCATCCCGATTCGTGTGCACAATAAACCAAATCGAAGTCTCCATATTCAGTTTTTTAAACTAATGTTCGCAGCTACTAGCTAGTTGAATAGCTTACCATGTCGTTTGTGAGCTGTGATCAAAGAAAATCACTTGATATTACTACAAATGAGAAGAGTTTGTTCTCAAATATATTGGACTAGTTGTTAATTTCAGGGATGTAACATGTGAAAATATAACAAAATCCAGAGGAAAAAAAATAAGAAATACCTTAAATAGATGGGTTCCTGTATGAGCATCAACAGCACTAAAAGGATCATCAAACAGATAAATGTCTGCATCCTGGTATAGAGCACGTGCAATCTGTATTCTTTGCTTCTGGCCACCACTCAAGTTGATTCCTCGCTCGCCAATGACAGTCTGATCACCAAATGATAGAATCTCCAAGTCTTTCTTCAGAGAACACGCTTCAAGAACATGCTCATACTTCTCCCTATCCATTTCCTTACCAAACAATATATTTTCTTCGATTTTCCCACTCTGTATCCAAGGTGATTGAGCAACATAGGCCTTGGTCCCACACAATTTAATGGTCCCAGATATCTTCGGCACTTCTCCTAAGATGCAAGAAAGCAAGCTCGACTTTCCCGACCCAACTGTTCCACAAACAGCCACCCTCATCCCATGCAAAACTCGGAAATTCAAATCTTTCAAAGTAGGATTCGCAGAAGAGAGATCCCAAGAGAAATTCCCATCGCTTATTTCAACTGCAACATCAGAACTACCTTCCGGAAGCCTCTCTACAACATCGGGCTGAAGGTCTTCAAGGCGAAGGAACGACGAAATTCTATCAAGAGAAACCTTTGTCTGCGCAACCATGGAAATCGTATCAGGGAGAACATAAATGGGCTCCTGCAACTTCCTGAATGTCGCAAGAGCAGATAGAATCTTTCCCGATTCTAGCGGTATCCCCATAAGTATACAAGCTCCAAACGTAATCACAGACACGAATGTGGGTGCACCCCAGAAGACAAATGTCGTCATGGCCGAGGTGTAGACATATTTCTTCAACCAGCTTGTTTCATCTTTCCTTAGCTCGACTATCTTGGACAAGAACTTCATCTCCCACCCTTGGAGCTTGAGGATCCTCATGTTCCGAAGGATCTCAGACGTCGCCTTCATCCGTACGTCTTTCGATTTCATCAACTTGCCCTGGTAATTCTCTTGCAACTTCCCTAATGGGACATTCATCAACATAACAACCATAGTTGCAACTAGAGCTGTACACGAGTCGAGTCGAGTCGAGTATCGCCCTACTCGTACTCGGCTCTTAACGCCCGAGTGCTGCTCGTACTCGGCTCTACTCGGCCAACGAGCATGGACTCCCTGCTCGTACTCTACTCGCCCGAGTACGAGCCGAGTACGAGTATTAAACGAGTCGAGTCGAGTCCGAGTTTTCGAGGCGAGTTCGAGTACGAGTAGAAATCGAGTCGAGTAGAGTGCGAGTTTTTGAGGCGAGTTCGAGTCAATTGGAATTCGAAGTTAAACTAAACAATAAAAGATATAAAATGCACATAATTTATGATTAAAAAACTTTGATAATTACATTAACATATTTACATTACATTGTTCACTTTAAAATGACAATTTATAACTAATAACCTCCATAAAAGGAGTGTCTTCCTGTATTGTCATCTGATCCATCGGAACTGCTATCTATTTTTTCATATACAAATTGGTTCACTTCCTCTGAGTCAGAAGGTGAAGAGATTTTTCCTTCGTGCTCTTTTACACTTTGAACTAGATTTTTTAAACTTACTTTATGTGAAGAATTGTATGTAGTACCCAATGCCCTATAAAATTCACCGAGACGAGTCAGGAATTTGAATTTGTTACTCTTTTTTTTCTTCTTGTTTGTCGTACTCGAGTAACTCGACCCTGCTTCAACATCATGTTGTCTTTGACTCGAATATCGCTGAAGTCTAGAAACATCTTCCATACTGCGTTTTAAGGCAAGTTGGAATTGTTCTTCCTCCAAGCCTTTTAATCTGGCTTCCTCCTCTGCATCTTCTGTGGATGTCATTCGTGTACTAGATCCAGAAGCAGAAAGTTTGGATGGAGTAAAAGGTTTTCTATTCGAATCTAACAGAGCTTGAAAAAGAATTTGGACATCCTTAGGGGCATTGGGGCATGGTTTTGCATCACCACCTCGACATGACAAGTGTAAGCGAAAGTGATTAGTCTTGTTTACAAACTTTGCGCCACACAAACCACACTTAATCTTTATTTTTCCAGACCTTGGTGGTGATTCAACTAGAGAAGCATAGTCCCAAATGTTTGTCGATGGCTCAGATGATGACATATCTACATTCAATTTTTAATTTAAAAATCAGAATATTGATAAATAAATTGAACTTGATATAGGAACAAAAGAAAGCAATATAAATGTATCAAAAGTAAAAAATAAAAGCAAATGAACAAGCATATGTAAATAAATATCAAAGATTAAAAGTTTTCCAAACCACATTCCAAAAGGACCAACACTTTCGTGTTTGCAATTACAGTGAAATAATATTACAGATCATTCAACATTCAACCAAAAAAAATTACAAAACCGAAAATAATTACTGATCTGTAGGTAGAGACTCGTCACGAATCTCAATCTCCTCGTCTTCATCATCATCATCATTCATATCTCCTCCCCATATTAGGCGCAACCAATCTTGCGTACAAATCAACGCCTCAACTGTATTTGGCGAAAGTGAGCTTCGATACTTGCTCACAACCCTGCTCCCTGTGCTGAATGCGGATTCTGATGCCACTGTTGAAATTGGTGTAGATAATATGTCCCGTGCCATCACAGATAATGTAGGGTATTTTGATTCACTAACCCTCATCTTCCACCATTCCAACACATCAAATTCGGATCGCACTACGATTGGCTCCTTGAGGTACATTTCTAACTCTGATTCTTTAGTATCAACTCCCATTCGTGCTTGTGCCAAGTATGATATGTATTCATTTAGCACATCCGGATTACCAGGTACAAAAATATCCGCATCTCTAATTTCTTCAACACCCGCTGCAAGTAAAGTATTAACATACGATTTGTACAAATCTTCAAGAGCTTGACGAACCTTAGACGTCTCTGCTGCCGCTCTTTCAGTAGGATAAAGCTTCATGAAAATAAAGCTAACCAACCCCATATTACAACGAGGATCAAGAACAACTGCCAAGGACATCAACAGATGACATTCGTCCCAGTATTTATCGAACTTCGTCTTCATACCAACTGTCATCTGGCATATGAAATCTGGACCCGCACTGGCATTTTTCTGTAGAGCATCCTTAATCTTCCAAAGAGACGGAAGAAACAGATTCGCGGTTGGAAACTGATTCCCAGAAAAAATCTTCGTGCAATCGTAGAAAACTTTGAGAAATGTGTGAACTTGTTGTGCTTTGGCCCAATCATCTGTGCTCGGCAACCAAGAATACATTCTGTCACGTGCCGCGTATTCAGGAAATGCAAGCTGTAATTCCATTGCCGCATCTAACATTTCATAGGTCGAGTTCCAACGTGTACAGATATCCAACTTCAACGTTTTTTTAGATGGCACATTCAAACGTTGGATGATGTCATTCCATCACTCAGTCTCGATGGTGACCCCCTTATATATTTCACACTTTCTCTTATGTTCTCTATAGTGTTGTCAATTGCTTTCAGCCCTTCTTGTACAATCAAATTTACAATATAGGCACAACATCTGACCTGGAATATTTTTCCTTCAAAAAATAAATTTCCTGTAGCCTTGAACTGGTTACGTAAGCATGAAATGACACTGTCATTTGCTGAAGCATTGTCTAAAGTTATTGCTGAAATTTACTTCTCAATGCCCCAGCCTTCTAGACAACTGTAGATGCAATCTGAAATAAGTAAACCAGTATGTGGAGGAGGAAGGTGTTTGAAGTTCAAAATTCTCTTGCATAGTTTCCAATCTTTATCAACATAGTGAGCGGTTAATGAAATGTATCCTTTTCTTTGATTGGACGCCGTCCATAAATCAGAAGTCAAAGCTATTCTAGTCACTGAAACCAAAACTTCTTTCAGTTTCATCTCTCCTTTGCGTACATCTTCATGCTTTCTCTCTGCACTGTGACGCGGGAAACATTCTCGGCCCGAGGATTAAGGAATTGACAGAAAGCCCTAAATCCTTTACTTTCAATCATTCTGAAAGGTTTTTTTTTCCAAAATCACTAATCTAGCAAACCACTCATTCAACTTCTCCTTGTCAAACTTATGAGTGGACACTATGCCTTGGGAGTCGTCCCCTTCTGACTTCGTAAATGACAGTATCTGTTGGCCGGGAGGAGGAAGTCTTGCTTTCTTAGGACACGTCTTCAAATGTCTAATCAGATGTGTCGTAGATCCTCCTGGAATCTTGCTGAATAACCCTTTGCAGTGATTACACTTTATCTTCTGTACACCGTTAACTGTCACATCTTCGAAATCATCCCACACTGCTGATCTCTTCTTCTTCCCTTTGCATGCGATTGACGTGTCTGTGTCACCCTCTACTATTAGAGGAGATGTGGCCGATGCACCCATTCCAGGGGTATTTGGGCTTTCGTCTTGACTAGCCATTTATAAAATAAAGTTCTCGATATGTTATACGGCTATACCTAGGGGCTAGGGTCCTAGATGGCTAGACCAACCGCTAGACGGGCATAATTACTTAACTGTCTAAATCAGTCACCCATTCAAAGTTAGATAGATTATAATGCTTCATTTTTCAATTTAAATGCTATGCCGAAATTCCGGCAGCATCTCCCCTTATCTCTCCAGAATATATTAATCTTGTATTTGATTCCCATGTCAATCATCAACACAAAGTGTGGACATTTGACGACGGAAATAAATACATGAAATATATCCAGAGAGAAAAAGAAGAAACGAAACCAGAACAGGCATATGCATTTAAATTGGAATAAATGAAGACATTACAATCTATCTAACCCTGAATTGTCCAAAAAGGGACAATTTGAGAATTTCTATGCATCCAAGAACACACTGAATCTATGTCTGGCAACATAGAAATCCTCAAATGGGCAACCGATTATCTTATACTACAAGTCTACAACTAAAACAATACAAATAATTCATATCTATGCAAACAATGGAGCATGCTGAAATTGACATTTATCATCTAGCTAACTAATAACAAAATGTCAAATAAAAAACCAAAGGCATCTTAAAGTGGTAGCATTCAACACTAACAGTTTCATTAATTGTTAGCCCTATCCACTTATTAAGTGGATCACATTTAAAGATCTTTATAAACAAAAGCTACTCTGACTTTGATAGGCCCACCATGATATTAATTGAAGACCCACGATAGGCTTAAAAATAAACAAACAAACAAAATGATGACTTGTAAGTTGTAATTGAGGTGGGCCACACACTAAAGTAAATAATTAGGAGTGAGATGTTCACCTTTGATTAAAAAATTTCTATATTAACAATTTCTAACATATGTTAAACAATTTCTATATTAACATATCAGGTTAATCCCAAAACTATATTTTGACCATACAGGATCAAATTGAATATTTTGACCTGGGCCCACATGGCCAATTTGAGACCGAGGGCAGGCTAGGAATTTTGATGGCCAACTTGGTTTGACTCATATACAATTTTAATTCTACCTAATGAAATTCAATACCATTTAATCTGCATTCCTATCAGTATGGATCCGGACTGTCCTGGGTTTGCACTCTCACATACATCAAGTGATAGGACTGTAATTTACCTTTTCAAATCCACAGCCCTGCCCTGTGTACAATGATGAACGGTGATAATCAAGAGTGGGCTACCGCCTACCGCGATGAACTGGGGTTGTTGCAATATATTTCGTACCATAGAAAACCAAGTACATGTAATGTAAATTATAGTTGGAGAAAAGGAAAATCAACAATGAGACCAATACAGTCAATGATACAACATGTATGCATGAACTCTACGTGCATCGTTGTCTGAGCTTTTGGAGTGAGTCCCACGTTCATGATTCAGACAATTGATCTAATGGCTAAAACATGAATGGTGGATGCACAAGCATCTTCTATCGTGGAAAATCCTAACCCTTAGATCTGTGATCCATTTTCAGTCAATTTAAAATGCCCCACTTTTATATTTGTACGCTAGAGCTGTACGTGAACTGAGTTAGCTTGGTTAATTCGGTCAACTCGACTCGGCTTAGAACTTAACTCGAACTTGAGTAGGCTTAGAACTTGACTCAAACTTGACTCGATTCAAATCAGTTCAACTCGGATCACATTCACTTAATATAAATATTTACAAAATATTTACATTCACTCAATGATACAACATGTATGCAAATGGAAACTGAACTTAGCAATTCACCATGATATCAAGAGAAAACACAAATATCAGGTTAATTTCAAACTATATTAACAATTTCTAACATATATTAGCAATTAAAAATTAAAAAAATAAACCCCATACGGCCACACCTTACCGGGCGAGCAGAAGAGGGACGACCGGCAGCTGCGTGCAGGGCAGGGCGATGACGGACGACGGGACGAGTGGCAGGGACGAGCTCCGTCACCGGACAGGGGCACCGGATAGGCCACAGGGACGAGCGGCACCGCCAGATAGGGGATAGGGGCGAGTGAGAGAGAGAGAGCGAAGAAGAGGGACCGCCGGCCGGGCGTTGGGAGAGGGAGAGGAGAGAGAGAGAGAGTTTTTTTCGAACCAAGCACCGCCGGACAGGGGATAGGGGCGACTGGCGAGTGAGAGAGAGAGAGAGAGAGGGAAGAAGAGGGACGGCCGGACGGGCGCTGGCCGCTGGGAGAGGGAGAGGAGAGAGAGAGAGAGAGAGAGAGAGAGATTTTTTTTAACGCTGGCTGGGAGGGAAGGGTTTAGGGCGCTGCTTGAAAAGGACGGGTGGGGCCGTGGGGCGGTGGGGGTAGGGTTTGGGCGCTGTGGAAAATGACGGGCGGGTAGGGCTTTTTTTTTCTTCGGGCGGAGTTTTATACACAGGTACCGAGTCGAGTACCGAGTCGAGTACTTCTAGACTCGTAATCTAAACGAGTCGTGGAAACCCCGTTCGTACTCGGCTCTAACTCAGACGAGTCGAGTATTCCGAGTCGAGTCGGGCGAGTACTCGAGCCTTAGTCTGCTCGTGTACAGCTCTAGTTGCAACAAAGGCCGCGATCGAAGCCAGCCCAAGATTCTTGTACAAGATCAGCAAAGCCAGTATAACTTGCACGGGAATCGTCCATAGTTCATGCATACACCAACTGAAATCCCCCACCCTCTCCGCATCGATGCTCATGAAATTTATGATCTCTCCACTGGTATGGCCCTGCCTTGACTGGCTTGACAGTGACAGGCCCTTTTTATAAATCTTTGCGACCAAAGCTGCTCGGCCCCGGATTCCAGCCTGCTGCAGCTTAAAGAACCAACCCCGCTGCGAAAGGCATTCGATAATCTTCGCAATGAAGAATGTGGAAACCAAAAAATACCCTTCATTCGCAAATTCACTATGGCCATTGAGGTATTGAACAAAGGCATCGATAAGGTATGGACCCACATAAGAAGAAACTGAGTATAGGAGCGCAAACAAAGCTGTCCACAGCACTTCTTTCCAAACAGTGAAGAACAATGCTTTCACCAATTTTAGTGTTCCTACTCCATTACTACTATCTTCTTCTAGCTTATTTTTGAAAACAGGGAAGACCCCATTAACGCTATCGTCATCAGCAAGCTGAGGAACATCATCGATGTCTAATGTCTTCTTATAACCGACTTTAAGCAACGGACTCATCCAAGAGAAAGTAAGAAGACTAAACAGACTAGCATTTGCATATGGAGTTACATTATCCTTCTTACTCTTCTTGCGAGACCCACCAACGGTATTCCCATTCAAAAGAGGCTCTTCAAGAAGGCGCGCCTCTTCTTCTCTGTTCTTCTTTCCGAATAATCCAGCGTAACAAAGGGACAAACCGACCAGAACCGACCCAAAATCCAAAACCCACATATGTGTGGGCAGAATTCCGGGTTTCTGATAGTAAACCAGGTCCAGAACGACGAAAGAACAACACATGAAGAAGTAGAATAACCACCAAATCCTCAGAACGATTGGGAATTTCTCCTCTTCTGAACTGCGGAACTTGAAATGCAAGTAGGCTGAGCTCATGAACCAGGCAAGAGTTCTAAGAGTCAAATCCAATTGGGTGGAGAGATTTTCATCAGACCAACCATATTGATACCAAACAAAGTAGTTGAGAATGCAAAGAACGAGATGAAACAGAGACAGACCCAAAGAAGAGAAAAGGGCGGGTTTGTAATATAAAAAGCTACCGTCTTTCAACCTCTCTTTTGAATGTCCATGGCCACCCATGTTACATCCCTTAAAGACCCATGTCATGGATAGAAGAAGAATGAAAGCAAGATGGGTGGAGGCTGAAAAGCCATGTAGAAAGATGGGATTTTGGAGAAAAGCTATGGCTTTATGCATGTAGGGAGATGGGTGTGAGAAGAGCATGAATATGCCATCGTTTCGAGCATTGAAAGTAGCCATTGATGTGGGTTTTCTCTGAGATGGGTGGCCTTGGATTTAAATATTGGAGTGAAGATGGAAACTATGTATATAAGAGGACAGAAAGTCAAAGGCAAGCAGGATAACGTGGTGCTAAAGGGAGAGAAGGGAAGGAGAAGAAAAAGGGTGCAGTGAAATAAAGGGAATAGAGAGGGAGGTGGCGCCTTTACGAGAAGGGTGGGATACGCATGAATGAGAGTGATACGGAGATTGAGAGTTTGTCGTTTACGGGCCTGATTACATGCGTAGAAAGAAAGGCCCGATTTTGACAGCATAGAGGTGGGCCCCAGGGAGAAAGAATGACACTGTGGTGTGGTCCACCTGATATTTTTATCTGCTTTATTTTTGGGACCATCCTCTAAAATAAGCTGACAAAATGTATGGACGGCGAGGATATACAAGGCATACATCGTGGTGGGGCCCACGGTCAGGTTCCCTCCCACATCCCTGGTTTTGCGTCGCAGCCAAGTCGCGTTCTCTTCCGAATTTTCATATCCGCCCATTTCTTCGGACTCCAGTTTCGTGTAACCCCTTGTCCATGTCCCAAAGCTGTGTGGGGCCCACCGAGATGTCCGTGTTAACATCTACTCTGCCCATAAGTTACTACTGCTCAAATTAGTACGTAAGCCCAAAAATAAGGTAGATACAAAATTCAAGTGGGACACACCACATGAAATCCTCTACAGCACCTATTTTAGGCAGCAATTGCAACACCCAAGTTTGTGAGGCCCACCATGTATGTAAAATCCACTCCGTCCATCAGATTTTATTCTCAATTCTTGGACATAAAAAAATTAAAAAAAAATAAATAAATGTAAAAAAAAAAAAAAATCAGCTCTATACATAACTCATAAGGGTCACACCACAGGGAACAATGAGAATTGGATGTGTGGGGTCCACCATGGAGTTTATCTTTAATCAAACCCGTTAATCAAGGTGTAACTCACCAGGTTGAAGTCAAAATACGAGCCAGGCTGACAGAGAAATAGGCGGGCAACACCATGCGAACTTGGGAGCGGATTAGGTACGCCCCAGCCTCACCCAAGATTGTGGGACCATTACCAATGGCCCACCTTGATGTAGTTATTCTATATCCACTCCGTCCATACGTTTTTCCAGATCACTTTAGGGAACCTGCCCCAAAGTGAAGGAGATCCAAACCTCAAGTAGACCATATTACAAGAAAAAATGGTGATTGAACACCCTATTATTAAAAACTTTTTTAAGGCCCAATGTTTCCTATCGTATCATCCATGTCCACCTGAGAATTGGCTCATACTTTTAAATGGTTTAAAAAAATAGATTGACATTATAGATATAAAATACATCCATCAAAACGGGGCCTACACGGTAAGAGTTGTACGGTCTTTGGCTAGGTGATGGCTGCACCGAATCAGCAACCCTAATCTCGGAAATCTTACGGCCGGTTTGATTATCCAAATTCACTTTAAATAACCAATTATTACAATTTCAACTTGTTTGAAAGTAGGTGAGTATTTATTCTTCAAAAAAGGGTCTTAAATGATGTGCTTAAATTTTTGGACCCCACCATGATGTATATCATGTATCCGCCTCGTCCATCCATTTTATCGCTATTTTATCGAAACATTTTAAGGCATAAGCAGAAAAATTAGGTAGATCCAACATTCAAGTCACCCATGCTAAAGTAAACAATACCCCAAGAAGTTTTCAACGGTGGGTGCTCGATTCACTTTTTCTTGGAGTGTGGTCCACTTGAGCTTTGAATCTGCTTCATTTTTTGGATCATATCCTAAATTTAGTTGGTATAACGGATGAATGGTGCAGATAATCTACCTACATAACAGTGGGCTCCACATATATTTCACAACATCCTTCGTTTTAGCATTGAAAAAAGTAAGAATCGAACCGTCGGCAGTCATCATTTGGATTTCACGCGTTTGAAAAATTGGCAAAAAGTGAGAAATTGCAATTCCGCAATGGCCAGAGTGGGAACGGACTGGCTACTACCCCTGACACCAGCCATTGGCTGGTGCACGGTGATCTGTGGGGCCCACTATGATGTATGTGTGTCATCCATGCCGTCCATCTATTTTTATATATCATTTTATAATATGAGAAAAAAATGAAGTATATCTCAATATCAAGTGGATCACATTACAGGAATCAGTGTTGAATGAATTTTGACCATTAAAAACGTATTGGGGGCTATTAGAGTTTTGGATCAAGCTGATATTTATTGTTTCCCTTCATCTGTCTTTATGACCAAATCAACAGATTGGATTTCCAATAAACCGTACAGTAGGCCTCAAGGAGGATTTTCACGGTCAATATTCATTCATTATTTTTTTCCTGTGGTGTGGCACACCTAAGACTTATATCCCTATCATTTTTTGTATCAAGCCTTAAAATGATACGTGAAAATGGATGAAACACGTACATCTGGAGCCCACAGAGCACCGACCATCAGCCACGGGGCTGGTGGCAGGGGAAGTAGTCAATACGCCTCCGGTCAGAGTGACGACTGACACGTTTACGTTACCAAGCTCCGTCGACCCGCCATGATGTGTGAGAAAAATTCACCTGTCCATTTGTTTCCAAGCTATCTTACATGATCTTAAAGATGAGCAAAAACAGTCGGAAACTGACCCTGTGGCCACCATGATGTTTATATGCTATCTAGACTGTTCATATGAGGCCATTCTAACTAGGATGAGTGGGATGGATGGCACTCACACATTACGGTGGGCCGTACACATGCCTGACAAATCTATTAGTTGGCATACCGAGCGATCAGGAAAAGGAGAATGTTTACAGTATATCAATTACCATGCCTGCTGTATGGGCCCACCTGTGATACATGTGTACAATCCAAACCGTCAATCTTGAAGGACTTCTCATATTCATCGTAGAACTGACATCTTGGTGGGTCCACATAGCTCGAATGTATAGAGATAACCACACGTTCATACCTATTTGATCAGTTACCCTAGATTCAGTATAAACTGGGCCATGCGCTTGCCAAATCTCTACCGTGGACGTGTAGTGATGAAGCTCATCACCCCACGCAAAGATAATGCTCCAAAATAGATGACCATCCTTATTCAGAAAGTATGTGTCTGCAAATTAGAGGTTAATATCGTTCAACCAAACTGAAATTGATGTTACCAACTACAACATTACCCCACCACGATTGGCTGATGTACCGCAAATCAGAGGACCACTCTCCCTTCCGTCCTGTCTGCGAGACGTGAAGCAAATCTTGCCCGGAACGCCGATATTTCCCAGCGAATCCCCGGACTATGTAACGTGAATTCGCCCCTGCTATCTGCACGCCGCCCTTCTATTAGTCAAACGCGCGAAATGATAATTATTACTATTTTACAGTGATTTCACCCAACCTGCAAAAACAAACACGCCCTTGGAGTAGTTTATCATTGCCACGTTAGCATGTCCTAACTGAGTTACCGGATAAGATGCAGATTGCCTATGGACGCAATAATATTTTTGTTATATTTACACTGTCCATTTATTTTTTTAGCTTATGGTGAGCCATGAGACTAAAAATGAGAAAGATAAAACTCTAAGGTGAATCATACAACACGATGATTAAACACAAACTGTTAAAAACTTATGTGGACCACAAAAGTTTTGGATCAAGATGATACTTGTACTTTCCTTCATCCAGGTCTCTGTCACACAAGTTACAGGTTTAGATGATAAATAAACATTACAATGAACCTAACTTTGAAAGTTTTTAATGGTGGACGTTCAATTACTAGTGTTTTCTTGCGAAGTGGTCTATCGATCAATCTCATTTTTAGGTTTATGCCCTAAAATAATGATCTAAAATGAATGGACGGCATAGATAAAATACATAATCATTGCGGAGCCCACGGCGTACTGTCCTGTAGCGACACCATTAACCTTGATACTGTGTTGATGTCACCAAGTTGGGTTGGCCCACCGTGATGTATATATTTTCTACCCCTTCAGTCTGTCCATTTGACTATAAGGAGCTGAAGTGGACCGCAACCCTGGTAGTCGTGGGAGTAGGAAGCTGATTGCGTCCGACCTCCATAAGATGTCTAACCAGCACTCCTATGAGTCCCACCATGATATAACTATTCATCCAACCCATCCATTTATTTTCTCATCTAATTTTAAGGTATGAGATCAAAAATAAGGCAGATCCAATCTTAAGTAGACCACACCAAATAATGAGCTTAGGTTACATTAAATGCAAAAATCGTATTTGGTGGGCTCCCCTTGAGTTTTGAATATGACTCAAATTTGAGCTCATTTTTTAAACTGATCTAAGAAAATAAATGAACGGTGTGGATAAATAAGCACATCACGGTGGGCCCCACAAGAGTGGGGGTTGGACGGCTTATTGTACTAGCAAAGGTCAGACGCAATCGGCTTCAGTGGGCATAATGATTCCCCTTGTTGAAACCTTTGCCTGACCTATTATTATATTTATTTACCATTGATAAAGTTTTTTTTAAAAAAAAAATAATAAATAAATAAATGACAGAAAAAATAATAAATAATACCTCGTGATAGACTCATGAAACCTGGTGACCTCGACACACCAGCCAAACTGCTTTCCATTACAGAGCTGCATTAAATAGGAATGGGCATGACAGGTTGAGGAGCAAAAGTCACTGCTATGTGAGCACCAACAATTTGTATATATGTATCAATGCTGTCCATTCGCTTTGAAAGATTATTTTAAGGCATGAGATGAAAATTGAGATAAATTTAAAGCTAAAGTAGATTTTATTGAATTTTTTTAAAGGTTAACTGTAACTCGTATTTAAGATTTAACCGGTACATGAGTTAACACAAACATGAAAGAAAGATACACAAGTGATCAAAATTTTATATGACCATGACCTTTAAAAGCTTTTAATGGTAAGCATTCAAACTCCTGCTTTTTATGGCAGGGTCCACTCGAGCTTTAGATCTGACTCATTCTTTAGATCATGTCTTAAATTGATTTGGATCTAACTCATTCTTTAGATCATACTTTAAATTGGTCTCTCCAAATGGATGAACAGTGTGGACATAACCCATATATTATAATGGGGTCATAGAACTTGGTGACGTCTCTTAAGTAAGTGAGCGACTTTATTCAACCTGTTGGAAGTAGAGGTGGGTACCGGACAACTTGATCCGGCTAACTCGACTCATCCAACTCGTTCCAATTCAACTCAATTCAAACCGAATGGGTGAGTCAATTTGAACCGAGTAGGCTTCACACAATCCGAACTCAAACCGAGTCGAGTTCATGTTATCTAGTAGCTTGACCCGACTCGACCCGAAACTTAATCCGGTTAGACCCGACTCCATCCAAAACCCAACTCTCTAACCCTACCCGCCCCACCCCACTCCGATCGGATCCCAAAATCTCTCTCTCCCTCCCTCATCCTCCTCATCTTCCAAGTCCGACAACCACCCACCACCTTCACCCTCCTCCTCTTCTCTCTCCTCTCCACTCTCTTAGTCTCTCCCTCTCTTGTCTCTCTCCTCTCCACTCTCTTAATCTCTCCTTCCCTCATCTGTCGATCTGACTTGGAGCCAACTCGACCCAACTTGGTACTTCTGATCGAATCAGACTTGGTCCGAATTAGTCTAGGCTAGATTGAACTCGAATCAGGCATGCTGGACTCGGTATTGAGTTGAATCGAGTTCAGGTCAAACCTATTTCAAAACCGAATCAAGTCGAGTCAGCCCTAACTCGGTCCAACTTGACTCGATGCCCAACTCTAGTTGAAAGCGAATTGGGTGGTGTACCACACACAGCCATATAGCTTGTGTATTGACATCAACTGGTTGTGAGTCCCATCATGAGGTATGTGTTATATCCAAACCGTCTATACATTTTTCGAGCGGTTAGTAAGGCTTGAGACTAAAACTAAGACATATCTAACGATGAAGTGGAGCAAACTGCAAAAAGCAAGGGGGGATTAAAAGTCTGCCATTGAAACCCTTTTGGGGGTCACAGAAGTTTTAGATCAATATGAAATTTATTTTTCCTCTTCATCCAGGTTTCCGTGACTTTATGAATAGAGTGGATGGAAAACAAACGTTATGGTAGGCCCTATGAATTTTTTAACGGTGAAATCATTATCTCCGATGCTATTTGTGGTGTGGTCCATTTGATCTTTAGATATGATTTATTTTTTGTATAATGCTCTAAAATGATCTCGAGAAACGTATAAACGGTGTGGATATAATAAATACATCAACGTGGGACCCATATAACTTTGATCTCCTTTGAACCGTTCGTACAACTTGGAGCTCGAGTATTGGCTTGGCTCACCACCCAATGCGTGGATCTGCACACATGGGCTTTGGATCTGTCTGTTTTTTGGCTGTGGTCTTGAAAAACTGATAGGAGTGGTCATGTCACGTGGGCCCCACACATCTTACTACTACAGGAACTTCGTGTGACCGAGGGCATAGGCAATCGGCTTCCTGATGAGACGATATCGGCAATCGAGCGTCCCATGCCATTGGAATATTGCTTCCCAACCTACTCAGTCACTGAGAAATTGAACATGTGGCATATAAGAACCTCAATCTCAACTATTCAATTTATGTGTCCTATCTCAGATGTATCATAAACAAAAATTGCATTTATCCGATCATTAAATGATGAGGTTGGTGAACATTTTAATTTAACGGTTGATATGAAACTAATTCCTCGTTCCCATTTAAATAAAAAGGGTCCATCAATCAGAGGTTAGTATCAACTAATCTGACTTTCGGATCGTAATCTGGCTATAGTTGTTTACACTATTTAAGCCGTTTCATTTGATTTATCTATGCCATGTGTACAATTTCCCTGTACTCACCTGCGTATTAAGCATCATACACTACGCTGCCAGAGGATCGCGTACTTTCGCTGAAACGTGGGAAACGGATTGGCTAGTCGCCTACTCCCCTGCCATCAGCCAATGGCTGATGGTCGGTGCCCTGTGGGCCCCACCATAATGTATGTGTTTCATCCATATCGTCCATATATTTTTTTTTAGATCATTTAATGGTATGAGACAAAAACTGAGGTATATCCAAATTTCAAGTAGACCACATTACATGAAACAGTGTTGAATGAGAGTTGACTATTAAAAACTTTTTAGAGGCCATAAAAGTTTTGGATCAAGCCAATCTTTGTTTTTTCCCTTCATCTGGGTCCGTATGACCTAATCAACAGATTGAATGTCAAATAAACAGTACAGTGGGCTTTAGGAGGATTTTAATGGTGGATATCCAATAGCTATTGTTTTCCTGTGGTGTAGTCCACCTGAGATTTTTATCCCTCTCATTTTTTTGGATCAAGCCTAAAATAATTTATAAAAATAGATGAACAAAATGGATGAAATACATACATCATGATGAGTCCACGGAGAGCACTGACACCAGCCACCAGGCTAGTTCCAGGGGGAGTAGCCAATCCGTTTGGTGGAAAATGGGAGCCTATTAGGTGCGGCCCTAGGCTCACACAAGACGGTGCAGCCCTTACCGTGGGCCCACCTTGATATCTGTATTCTATATCCACACCGTCCATCCTTTTTTCCAGATCAGAAAATGATTCAAAAACCAAGCAGATTCAAATCTCAGGTGGACCCTGGTGATTGAATGCCTCACCGATAAAAACTTCCTAGGGTTCACAGTAATGTTTTATTAATGTTTATTTATAAAAAAAAAAAAAAAACAAATATCAGCTTTATACAAAACTGTTTCCTATGGCATGGTCCATCTTAGATTTGGATCTGGTTTCATTTTTGAGACTATACCTTAGCGTAATCTGGAAAAACGGATGGACGGTGTGGATATAGAATAAATACATCATTGTGGGCCCCACGGTAAGTACGCACTGTCTTGGGTGAGGCCGGGGCTGTACGTAATCCGCTCCCTGTGGAAAATACGACGAAAGGGATTGCCTGTCACCACGGGCACAGTAATAGACTAATATCCCTGCACCCGAGGCTTTGTGGGATCCAAAGATATGTCATTGATAAATCTACTCCGTTCATCTGTTTTGAAAGACTACATTAGTAGAGGATCCTAAAAATCAGTCATATCAAAAACTGAATGGACCACAACAAACGAAACAGTTTGAACGGAAGCTTCCACCGTTGAAACATTCCTGGAGCTAAACATGATGTTTATATGCAATCCAAACCATTCATATGGTTATTAGAACCAAGATAAACTGTAGGCGAAAATATTGTCCAGATACAAAACTTATTTCACCCCAGGAGTTCAATCCCCACTGTTTCTTGTGGTATGGTCCACATGAATTTTGGATCTGCCTGATTTTTAAATTTCTGTTCTACTGTGTCCTTACAAAACAGATGGACGGAGTGGATTTGTCACAGACATCCTTCTAGACCCCACGCAGCCCTGGCACGGGAATATCACTAAGCTGCCTGGGTCAAACTTCAAAAAAATCCGCTTCCAAATACGACGCCTGTGGTGGGCCATCTTGGAGGACTTTTCATGCCATCATTTGCAGTTGATTGACTTGGGTTGGCTTGACTAAAATTTCTTCAGTGTATGCACGGATGATCCAATCATAGATTCGGACCGTGTGATGGTGGGCCTTAATTAGCCCATACCTTAAGTTTACTTTGTTTGGTTATTCTCAACCGTCTGGATCAACCGATCGTTAGCTGATGCATGTAGACCCTCTTATTATTTCATCACCATCCGGTCCCAGGCTCTTGATCGGATGATCCAGACCACCCAATAGACTGATCTTCACCGATCGTTGATCCTTGCCTATGTTTTAATATCGATGGTCCACATACGCGTGATACATAGAATCAGCATGAGAGAGATACTCGGTCCAGGCCACGTGATTCTCCAGTATCAATCATTTAATGCATCCAGATTCGAGAGTAGATTCTGCTGTGGGGAATCACCGTCACAAATCTCGATCGGACGGGAGTTTTTATATCTTGACCTTTTCTTGACTAAAATAAAAATGTTTAAAGAGTATTATAAATTAATAAAAATTTTAAAATTTTGAATGCTGGATTTGTGGAAAGCCTGGGGAAAGAAATAGGTTTCTTGAAAACCTCATTCCATTTATTATGATAGTTTAAAACGTAAGAAGGTGTGGGAATGTGCATTTCCAATCTAATTTAAATTATTTTCTCACTTTTGGATTATTTCTAATCACTTGTTGGACAACCTTTATAAAATAAGCCTTTTATATAGCCATCTATGTCAAGTCCACTATCATGTCTTTAAAAAATCCACTCAGTTCATCATATGAAATCCTTTTGTTGTGCTTCTGTTTAGACAGCACTCTACCACACGTGTAATAATCGATCGAGATACAATTGCATGTTTGTTTGTATGTACCAAGTGTACTAGAGTCATATATAACTCAAATCGAACCAAACGCCTTATAACTCTAGGCACCAAAATAGTTAGATTAATACTAAATCTCTGAAGATTGGCTTGATTACCCCACCATCAGGTGATTTGTAAAGAAATGGTTAGCTCTTCGGCTGAGTTATTTTGCCATGAAAACAAGAATATTTTGTTACCACAGTGATGGCTTGTAGCATTAATCAACAAATTAACTCAAGTAAGTAAGAAATTAAATACGAAGTGTTGATTTTATTATCTTAAATAAGAAAGTATTACATTTGACAAACAAGTATATAAGGCAGGCAATTATCGACAACAATTCGAGTAAGTGACTAGGGATGGTTGACAATTGTCTAAACTTGAATGGTCAAGAGTCTTGTGGTTTCGCCAATAAGTTGTAGCTTATGAAATCACCAAGGACTTGGGAATTTAGAATTCAATGGTAGGGTTGTGGACAAAGAAATAAACCAATTCCGACTTGCTACAACGATGCACCAGACAAAAGTGAGAAGACTAAATTAAAGCTATGCTAATCAATCTGAACAGGTTACAATATTACACTCGACAGTATTGGAGAGGCTAAACTAGACTAAGTTAAATTAAGATAAGTGTCCATGTGCAACAAAAGTATATGATAAACGATGTTGAGTTGAACAAAAAGTTTGTGTGTTTGAATTTATGAGGGCCAGAAGCTCTTCAGTCTGTGCTTCTTTTAGGAACTTGAATTGTAATAGCCTTGCATATAGTCCTTTAGCTTTGGAGATTGACTAATTGCCAAATAGCAGCATCGGCCTAATATGCTTTTAATTCAAGATGAGGCCAGCCATCTAGTGTGTTATTGTGTTTGCTTATATTTCTATTTTCATATGGTTTTCTCTACTTAACACACCGTTGACATGTTTTGTATGACCCTGGCCAATCATTTTTAGCCATATGTCACTATATATCACCGCCTTAGCGTTACACTAAGTTATGTGTGCTCTCCTACATATGTGCGGCTTATACCTTCTGGCCATATGTCACGGGAAGGATGATTGCCTCTATGGTTACAATTATATATACATCTCCAGAGCAATAACACTTCTAGCATAATACTCATATTTGGCAGAGGTGTCTTTCAGATCTTTTTGATCTCTCCGCGTTCCGTGGACATCTTTTTTTGGTGTTTCATGGACGGATTTCCTGCGAAAGCCTTTCTCTGGAAGTTCCTGCACAAGATTCTGTGTGGGGCTCACTACGATGTTTGTGAGAAAGCCACTCTGTCCATCCGTTTTTCGAGTTCATTTCAGGACATGCGATCAAAAATGGGGATGATCAAAAACTCAAGTGAGCCACACGAGAGGAAATAATGGAAATTTAGTGACCACCGTTGAAACATTTATATGGCTACAAAAGTTTGTATCGGTTTAATTTCTTAGCTTTTTCACTTCATCTCAGTGAAAATGACCTTATAAACGGTTTGGATGGAATATAAACATCAAGGTGGATCCTGGGAAGGTTTCAACGGTAGGAAATCCTTTCCCCACTGTTTCATCTGGTATGGCCCACTTGAGTTTTGGAGCCTAATCATTTTAGGTCTCATGTCCTAAAATGATCTCAAAAACCGGATGGATGGGTTAGATTTCTAAAAAACATCACAATGGGCCCCATCCAGAATCCTTCCGCCGGAACTTCCTGCCAAAGGCTTTCGCAGGAAATCCGCGTCCGTGTTTCATACAGGTGTGTTAAAACGTGGCAGCATCTTATTCATTGGAGCTAACTGTTACAGGTTAAGCTTAAACACACTAATCCTGGTTAGGCTCATCATATGAATAGATTGAATGATTTATACAAGTTACCATGGCCCCACATACAATATGCATGGTTGATTCTTTTTTATTATTTTTATTATTTTTATTTTGTCAGCTTGTTAGCACACCCGACTGTCAGTTGACACTTCAGTGTTAGCCACCCCACTAGGGATCGTACCGAGACCTCAGTTTTGAAAACAAGGTATCTTCCACGCAGTCTACCACTTGAGATATGGATCAGGGTGTGCATCGTAGATTCTAATGATGCGCATTCCCATTCCAGTTGTTCCTTATGGTGTGACTCACCTATACGTTGTATCAGTCTGATTTTTTGTAAAAGGGTGAACTTTAAGGGACACACCTTATGAATGGAGTAGATGGAGGCCCTCCATCATGTTGGACACAACACACCTTACTGTAGTATAAATACGTTTTACCATATTTGTAGAGGAATTGGCCTCTTTCTTTGGAAGATGTATATATACCCTGACCCCACCAGCCTTCTGATGTGGTGCCAGTTAAGGGATGCTTTGCTGTCAAAGATGAACTTAGTCACGTAATAACTCTACCAAACAACTTTCAAACTTGCGTTGTGTGAGCCGCATTTATTCCAATGGCACGTGGCCCATTCAGATCCTATGGCATCGGGTAATTATACAATCGTGAGGCATCATGAATTAGATGCTCCAACGGCACGTGGCCCATTCAGTCCTACATATGCAGCGTGTGTTGGCATCATGAATTAGATGCTCCATCATGGAAGATGTACATGCTCAATACTACTGAACCCCATCATGAAAGATGCAAGTACCATCCAACTCATACAATAATTAAGTTGATCCAACCATCATACGGCCACAGCATGAATTTAGAGGTTTTTGAATAGTTGTACATTATTTTTTATGATAGTGCTCACCTAATGATAGTATATATGGGCCTTTATGGGGTATCCCATGACCATGAAGGGGATTTTATTATGCATGGGTTGGATGCCATATACACAACATGGTTGATCCCCGCCCAAGAACTTAGGCTTGCTTTAGCTGTGGGTTGGGTTCTCTTGAGATCAGGCCAATCCTAGGTTGAACCTCAACCTGGTGTTGAAATATTTGGTTGAATTAAATAGGCTATTAAAATCGAGAATCAAAAAAGAAAATAAAATTTTTGAGAAAGAGAACTTATTGAATTGAGTCGAGGCGTAACTGAGTTACTCGGCTTGAAATCGAATTTGCTCTCCTTGGACAATACAATGATTATAACCCGGTCCCAGCAGTGCACTCACTGTGCACGGGCTCGAACCACTTACAGTTTAATCCGAAAGTGTTGAGTTGATTCAGCGATGAACTCAGTAATCAAAATGCTTAAAACTGAATATCAGCGAGCGTTTTATAAGAGAACGATTTTTTGTATTTTCAAACATAAATCGGAAGTCTTTATATAGACTCCGAAGTGGTGCATAAGCACCCTTTACAAAGGGTTAGGTCCGTTGGGTTTAAACCCAATAGGTGCGACTAATCAAAACGGAAACACCTCTCTGGTTTAAAACGAAAAAGCGCAAGTGCGAGTACACTCTCGCAAATAAAATCCCGCGAGTACCCATATACACAAACCCACGCGAGTACACTCACACCGCACCCGCACCCGCGCCCACGATCAACCCAGCCCAACCCGTCCTGTCTCGTCTCGCACACAGACACGAACACGGACTCAGACACGGACACGAACACGGACTCGGACACGGCACGGCTCGGCTCGGTGCGCATGTGTGGTCAATGACTTATATTAGAGCTATTGGCATAGCCTCCCACAGGACCAAATTCACATGCCCCAGCCTATCTTATATACAAGATATTGTCCTTTGTCAAATCTGATGTGGGACAAAACCCACACCTCAAAAACACCAAAATTTAAAGTGGAGGGAAACCACTGAAAATTTGAAAATTAAATTTTAATATTATTTTAAAACAAAATACAACACCCGGCCCGTGCGCCCAAGTTTCTCTGTTCTCCTTACATGAACAAGACTGAATTCAAAAGATGAAACTGGGCCAAGGGTTAGAAGATCTGGCGACTCGGATCTAAGGGCCAAGAAATCTACACCTACTTTTATTAGTCACATGATGACGTCATGAACTGCATCAAAGCACATGTAATTAAGACCTTCATTTTTTTTTTTTTTTTGTATACATATGCATATCTAAGGGTTATTTAGATTGATGTACTTTTAAGTCAATCATAATCTAGGCATAATGAGTTTCTTGGTTTAGAAATTTAACCTTGATCCATTAATGCAAATGTGGTGTACTCATCATTAATCGCCTTACATAAGATAACCACATATGTTTATCTTGTAACTTGATACATAGTCATGGTATAACACGGTACCAAAATAGATGGTCCATAACTCTCCCTTAGCCAGTGAACATTGTATCTTCTCTCAAGCTTCTAAGGACAACCTCTCCCCAGGGGTTTTTCCACTACCGCATACCTTTTTATCTATGGATCGATCATAAATCTCTTGCTTTCAACCTATTTTTCAAAACCCATCTACGTACCCATTTCACATACATCCTGCAGCTGCCTACACCAGCGCTTGCGTAGCTGGTTGGGCCATTAACAGGATAAAAGTCAGTTCTACCTTTGGTTGGCTGTATATACTGGGAGCAGTTTAGCTGTTACATAGTGAGTGTTACCTTTTTTTTTTTTTGTTAGCTCGTCAGTACACCCATTGTCAGTTCAAGACCTCAGTTGAAATGGGGTATCTTTCACTCAATGTTACCCTAACGGTGTGGGGCTTACCTTGATATTATATATATATATATATATATATATATATATATATATATATATATATATATCCAGGTCGTCATATTAAAATGTGATTCCGAACCTTAAGAATATCCAAATCTCAGGTAGACCATACCTCTAGAAACAGTGATGAATGGCTATTAAAAACTTTTGAGGCCACAAAAGATTTGAATTAATCTGATCTTTTTAATTTCCATTTATTCAGATCATTTTGACATTATCAACAGTTTGGATTGCAAATAAACATTACGAAAATCTTAGGATGGGTCCTTTGGAATTTTTAATGGTAAGACACACAATCACCATTGATTTTTATGCCAAATGAGGGAAAGCGGATTGCGTACCGAGTAACTCAATGCCATAAGCATACTGAGTAAACTATGTGGGGTCCACCGTGATTTATGTATTTTATCCACTCCGTCCATCCACTCTATCGGATAATTTTAGGGCTTGAGCCTAAAAAGGAAGTATATCCAAACCTCAAGTGGTCCACACCAAAGGAAACAATGTGAATTGAACATCTACCATTGAAAATTTCTTAGGGGTCACAGAAGTTTTGGATCAAGCTCATATTTGTGTTTTCCCTTAATCCATGTCTGTGTGACCTTATTAACAGGTAGGATGAGAAATAAACATCACTGTGGGCCCCAAAAAGGTTAAAACGGTGGAAGTTTTATTCCAACCGTTTCCTGTGGTACGATCCACTTGATCTTTGGGTATGCTTAAATGTTGGTCTCAATCCGTAAAATAAGACAGAAAAATGGATGGATGGCAAAGATAGACCAAATACATTCATGGTGGGCCTAACAAAGTTTACTCAGCATGATAAGAGCGTACTGAGTAACTCAGTACGCAATCCATCTCCAAAATGGGGACACTGCCCTCTCATTTTGCCGTTTTGCCACTGTTTCAGCCACTTCATGCACAAGCACCGTGAGGACACATGGAGGAGTCCACCAGAACGGAAGCGGATTGCATGGTGTATCACACACCACCAACTTGGTTGGTGTGTGTACGTGGCTTGCGAGGGGGAGAGTGTCAGGTCCTCGAGCCAGGAATATAGATCAAAGCTAAGCGAGCCCCACAATGATGTATTTATGATATCCACGTTGCCATTCCATTGGCAATATTCATTTCAGAGCATTCCCAAAAAATGAGTCATATTAAAAGCTAAAGTGGACGGCACCAAAAATAGCAGTGGGATGATAAAGCATTACGCTAAAATGAGTTATATTCAAAGCTTAAGTAGACCACACCAAAAATAACATTGGGACAATAATTCCTACCTTAAAATATCGTAGGGCCCACCATGATATTTATCTTTCAGCGCATCTGCTCATGAGGCTGCACGGACTTTAATGAAAGGAAAAAACAAATATCAGGTTGATCTGAAACTTCTGAAAGGTTTCAATGGCAGACGATCCAATCCCCATGCTTTCTGCAGTGTGGTTCACTTGAGATTTGGATCTACCATGCTGAGTACGCTTGAAGATATGAGGGGTCCACAAGATCGTCTCAGCATCGAACACATGCTGCATACGGGCCTATCATAATTAGTGTATATGTTTTATTCACACCGTCCATTCATTTTTTAAGCTCATTTTAGATCATTAAAAAAAATGAGACAGACGTAAATCCGTAGTGGGCCACACCACAATAAACATTAATGATTAAATGCCCACAATTAAAAACTTCTTAGGCACTACGAAAGTTTTTAATGGTAGGCCTCCAATCACCACCGTTTTCCCATGGTGTGGGCCACTTAAGATTTCAATCCACTTCATTCGTGGTCTCATGCCACTTAGATGAACATCACGTGTAAAACATATATACACTTGGGATAAGGTATACCACATGCGGAAATAACTGCATATCAAGGGCACACGCTGCTGCCTGGTTATGATTATATAAGTCTTCATAACTCATGGCCTGCGTTATACTCTTCCATTAGGTTTTTTTCACATTTTAAAAGTTGGAAATGACTTATCATCCTCACACGTGGCACTGATGTGCTGCAATTACAATGGGTCAAAATGTGGTGCCATGGTGGATGGATGACATCTGTCAAATCACTCTGATTAAGCAAATAGTGAGTAGTTCAAACAGAAAATTAGAAAGATAAGCAACTTGATTGATTGATTCCACTTAATAAACTCTCGGGAAAGGATATTAAGAGATAACGAGGGTAGAAAGAGAAATAGTGGTATATAGACATTTATCCATTTATTTTGTCTTTGAGACAATCTAAGCCATATATCGTAATTCGAGGTCATATATACTGTAGAATCAAATGAGTAATTAGACCCATCTACTCTAGCAGTAGATAGGCAAACCACTGGATCTGGACTATTCATCTTCGGCTCTGTAAAAATTACATATCATGTAGACTTTCAAATCTTGAGGGCTGACATTTCCGCATACTATCAATACTAACTTTTGATTAAGATTTTTAGGTTATGCTCCATCCATAGCTGAGTCTAGTTTTTGGACCGTCTAGATTGCTTCATAGCTATGCCATGCGCATAGTTGCAGCGCCTTCATTTTTTAAGGTGCCCAGAGCTTCAAGTCTACTCCTACAATGCATAACAGGTTATGTCCAACTGACGAGTCTGCCACGCCTCAGGTAGATCGGAAGTGGATTGCGTATGGAGTAAACTCTGTGGGGTCCATCATAATTTAAATATTTTATCTACTCCGTCCATCCATTTTAACATACAATTTTAAGGCTTGAGCCCAAAAACAAAGTATATCTAATTCTCAATTGGACCTCACCGTGGGAAACAGTGTGAATTGAAATTATACCGTTGAAACTATCTTGAGGGCCACAGAAGTTTTGAATTAAGCTGATATTTGTATTTTACCTTCATCCATGTTTTCTATGGTGTGGTCCACTTGGGCTTTGGACATACTTATATTTTGCACTTAACTAATAAAATGATCTAAAAAAAACAAATGGATGGCACGGATAACCCACCTACATTCACTGTAGGCCCAACTGAATTTACTCAGTACGATGAAATCATACTAAGTAACCAATCCAATTCCTGGCAGATTTAAATCTCAAGTGGACCACCAAGGACATCGTACATGCGACATACACCGTCTAAAATTAAAATGTCTGACCGGTTTATCTTAATTTGATTAGATAACTGTATTTTTTTGTTTTTTAAGTTAAGCTTGTTAGTACACCCCCACTGTAAGTTCACACTTCACTGTTAGCTACCCCGCTAGGGATTGATACTAAGGCCTCCTTGTTCAAATGAGGCATCTTTCACTCAGTCTATCACTTGAGCCAGGATCAGGGTGTTAACTGTAACTATCCAATCCGTCCATCCGCGTATCATTTTAGAGAATAGGACACAAAATGAATTAAAATATATTGGGCTATCCTTGGATTTTCACAAACATCACGGTGGGTCCCATCACCATACTTCTAATGTCCGACAACCTATCTGAACAAATTCAGTTAGCATTAATTGCGTGCAACCACCTCTCTACTTAATTAAACAAGCTGATCGGGTCCTTACTCTTGCTCCGGTGGTAGACTCTTTACGAGTTTCAACACCTAGTCAGGGGTTCGAGTTTTTTCTCTTCTCGAGCTCGGAGAACGGTTCAAAGGAGATTAAAGTTATGTAGCCCCAACAATGATGTATTTATTATATCCACATCATTTATCTATTTTTAGAGATCATTGTAAAGCATTACATAAAAAATGAATCACATACAAAGCTCAAATGGACTACACCAAAACATAGCAGTGAGGATAATGATTTCCACATAGGGCTCACCTAATCTATTAATGAAAAGGAAAAACAAATTTCATATTCATCCGAAACTTCTATGACCCCAAAAGGGTTTCAATGGTAGACATTCAATCCCCACTTCTTTTTGCAATGTGGTCCAATTGATCTTTACATTTATCTTATTTTTTGGCTCACGCGTCAAGACAAACTCGTCAAATGGATGGACGGTTTAGATATAACACACACCTCATGATGGGACCCACAAAGCTTGCTGACATACTACACCAGCTAAATAGCTGGTGCGTGGTACACCAGCCAATCCGCTTCCCCAATCAGGTGGCTTTATATAGCTCCTTTACCATCAGTGAATCTTTTCCCTCTTATGTTTACGATAAGCAGATATCCTACGCATGCTCCTTGACCAAGGGAAACGGATTGGCTACTCCCCTGTCACCAACCAATGGCTGGTGGTTGGTTCTCTGGGCCCACCATGATGTATGTGTTTCATCCATGCCATTCATCTATTTTTATAGATCATTTTATGGTATGAGACCAAAACTAAGGTATATTCCAATCTCAAGTGGATCACATTACAGAAAATAGTGTTGAATGAACTTCGACCATTAAAAACTTTTTGGGGGCATAAAAGTTTTGGATCAAGCTGATCTTTGTTTTTTCCCTTCATCTGGGTCTGTATGACCTAATCAACAGATTGGATGTCAAACAAACAGTACAGTGGGCCTTAGGAGAATTTTAATGGTGGATATCGAATCACTATTATTTTCCTGTGGTGTGGTCCACCTGAGATTTATACTCCTATTAATTTTAACATTAAGCCTAAAATGATCTTTAAAAATGGATGAATGGAATGGATGAAGCACATACGTCATGGTGAGGCCCACAGAGCACCGATCACCAACCGGGGGGGAGGGGGAGGGAGTAGCGAATCCGTTCACTTGACCAAGCTGCATTTGAGACCATGAGTCACTACCGTTTTTATTTGTGAAGACTAACATTGGAGTCTGGTCTTTTTCCATGAAGTCGTCGCCCCGTGACTGCTTTATATATTGACTAAGGGGTCCTTATTGCTACCTGATGTATACTGGTGTGGTCCATAAGATAATACTATATTCTGAAATATGCTTGATAATGTTGGTTCGATGCTTTCTCAAATTCAATTGCAATTATTGATTTCAAAATGTAGAATTTATTAAAATGCAATTTCCTTCTTCACCATCCGTTTCAAAATGAAATTATCAAAGTACAATCTCCAATTTATTTGATTTGATGTTTTCTAGTGTTTGAATGGTAAAGAAAACTATATACTTCATTAATAAATAAAATTTATTCACATTTATCACAGATTCGAAATAAAAATTATTTAATGAGAAATGAGATTTTCATTCGTTTACATAGAAATGACATTTTCACTTATTATCTAAATTTACCACCACGTTGGTAAGAACTAGGATTGTACACGAACTGAGTTAGCTTGGTTAGCTTGCTCAACTCAACTCGAAAAAGTTCGATTTGACTCGGTTCAAAACTGAGTTCAAGCTGAGTAGAGCTGATTTTTTGAGCTCGAAAGAGTTCGAGCTTGCCCAAGCTTGACTCGGCTCGGATCGAACCCAACTCGAATCGAGCCAGTTCGATGACTTGGTTACTTTGATATTGATGTTGCTCACCAAATGTTTGATGAAATGACTCAATGAAGGGTTGCTGATGACAAGAAAGGTATGTATATGAAACAAGTACCCTTTTTTTCTTCCTTAATTTTTATGTTGCTTATAAGGTATTTGATGAAATACCTCGAAAGCCACTGCTGCTGTTTTACATGTAGTGAGATTTTGAAGGTACAGTCCATGTGTTTATGAAAATGCTGCACAGGCGAACTAGTCTTGATCTTGACTCGAACTCAGCTCGAACTGGCTCGAGCCGTTGACTGAATCGAGCCAAGCTGGCAGGTTAGACTCAAGGACTGAGCCGAGCCGAGCCGAGTTCAAGCTATGCCCAGCTCAACCCGGTTCGACTCGTGTACATCTCTAGTAAGAACCAAGTCTATAAAGCAATGTGGGTGGAACCCATACTATCTATCAATTAAACCACCTTGTTTGTAATCTAAAGCCAAGAGGCATGACTGCCATAGTTGAACCCACCCTATCTACCAATTAAACCACCATGTTTGTAATCTAAAGCCAAGAGGCATGACGGCCCAAAATTTAGGTACCCATGCCATCAGAAAAAGGTTGAGATGGAACACCCACCATTATTTTTGTTTGAGGCCTACTGAGTTGTTTGTAAGCCATCCATCCCATTCAACTCAGGGGAGCCAATTAGTTGTTACCTACCGTGGTGCTCACATTGATTATGTATTGTATATCCACACTGTCTATCTATTTTCTAATCTATTTTAGAATGTCATCTCAAAACTTAAGCAAATCCAAATCTCATGTAGACCACACCACAAGAAGCAGTGGTGATTGAATGCCTCACCATTATTAGGGTCCATATAAAGTTTTCGTAATGTTTATTTGTCATCTAACTTGTTGATAACTTCAATCAGACATGGATGAAAGGAAAATATAAAGATAAGCTTGATCCAAAACATTTGTTGACAACAAAAAGTTTTTAATGGTGATTCACAACTGTTTCCAAAAGTATGGTCCACTTGAAATTTGGATCTCCTTAAGTTTTGGGATTGCACCCTAAAATGAGATGGAAAAATAGATGAACAAACATAGTTATATGTACAACAAATACATCATGGTAGGCCTTACATGGTCAAGGTAATACCTGAAAAACACCTAATCCACTCCCCTTGAGCTATACCATGTGAATTTAGAGGTCCTAGTAATAATATTTTATAGTGGCTTACTTAAGATTTGAATCAGCCAGAATTTTTAAAAAAAATTTTAAATTTTTATTTTTATTTTTTGATAAAAGCTAAATAAGGAGCAGGGAATTTATATATCAGATAGTCAAAAGTTTTTATTTTTCTTTTTTAATTAATTTATTTGTGAATAGTATTAGAAATTATAATCATTATAATTATCCATGTCATTGAATGATTTTATGCATCCGAACACTTGCTTAGACAAGGTAAGCCAGCCCGATGCAGATTAGCTACTGACCAGGTTGAGTAGCCATACTGCTACCGAAGTGACGTCACCAAGTTCCGTGAAGCCCACCATGATATATGTGTTGTATCCACACCATCTATCCATTTGGAGAGATCATTTTAGGATACGAGACAAAGAAGGAGTCAGATCCAGAGCAGTAGTGGACCCCATCACAGAAAACAGTGGGCAGAGTGACGCCCACCATTGAAACTTTCCTAAGGTTCACCATGATGTTTATTTGAGATCTAACTTTTTCAAAAGTTATCATAGATATGAAAGAAAGGAAAACAAAAATATGAGCTTGATCGTAAACTTTCATGGCCCTTAGAAGTTTTTAACGGTGAGCATCACTTTCCCCACTGTTTTCTATCATGGGTCCATTGGAGCTTTGGATATGAATCATTTTTTGGGATTGCTCCCTAGTAGAGTTGGGCATTGGACCGAGTCGGATCAGATTGGGCCCAACTCAACTCGATCGGTTCGAAATCTATATGGCCTAACCCGAGCTTGATCTGATCTAGAACCAAGTCCGAGACATCTAACTTGAACCGATCTGATGCACGGCTGGCCTAATCTGATCCGAGTCCGACTTGGTCAGGAAAACCGAGTCGGATCGGGATGGGCACAATTCGGATTGGTCCATAAGACCTTCTTCTCCAAGCTTTTCTGCCATTAGAGGAATGAAAACCTCGAAAGCTACCAAATTTTTTGCCATTTTTTATCACCCCTTCTACACTCATCCTCACCTCCATCATCATCCTGTTCCTCTTCTTCGTCATCCTCATCATCATCCTTGTTTTCAGGAGCAGCAACTATGGGTTTGCTTCTGCCGATGACAGCTAGAACATCTTCTCGTTTAAGTCAGCTGCTCTTGGCAAAACAACCATTTGCTTTGACAGCAAGCCCATCGCCAAGAGCAGCAAAACCAAAGATTTCCCAGCAACAATCAAAACAACTTCTGCTACAACATATTCCATTGCAGAGTAGAGCATACTCTCCAAAGCAACCAAATCCTTGCTGTCATCTGACTTATGTGTTGTGCATGTATCTATTCGGATCGGGTCGAATCAGATCAGATCGGACCGAATTGACCACAATCCGATCTCGATCCAAAAAAACTGTCGGATCTGGATGACCTTACTTGTTCCACACCGATCCAGGCCTTCGATTAGGTTCGGATCAAGTCAGATCCACCAGATTGGGTCAAACATGCCCAGTTCTTCTCCCTAGTATGATCTCTCCAAAAGGATGAAAAGTGTGGATACAAAACATACATAATGGTGGGGCCCACTAAACTTGGTGATATCACCTCAACCTGTCACTAGCTAATCCACTTCCAAGCCAGCTAGTCTAACGAGGACGCGGATTAGATACCGACAGGTTGAGTGGCCAGATTCCCTACCGAAGTCACATCACCAAGTTATGTGGGCCCCACGGTAAAGTATGTTTTGTATTGGTCCATTTGGAGAGATCATATTAGGAAATAATTCAAAGAATGAGTCAGATCCAAAGCTCTAGTGGACCCCACCACATAAAATAGTGGGGAGAGTGACGCCCACAGTTAAAAAGCTCTAAGGGCCACATTGAGCCCCACTCGATAGACGGTTCTGATGTCCTATATATATATGTGCCAGGTTGGCACATGCGTTTGTTAGAGAGTGAGCTCATCGTATTGAGTCGTTTATTGAATTTTGGAGTGAAGATAGAAGTTAATATAAGGAGACAGAGAGGCCCAATCCTGGCAGCATAGAGGTGGGCCCCACGGAGAAAGAATGACTACTGTTTCATGTGGTGTATTCCACCTGAAATTTTTATCTGCTTCATTTTTGGGACATGCCTTAAAATAAGCTGACAAAACGGATGACCGAGAGGATATACCATTACAGTGGGCCTTGGGAATTTTTTAATGGTGAACGTTCAATCACCGCTGTTTTCCTATGGTGTGGTTCGTCTGAGATTTGGATCAACCTCATTTTTGGGCTCATGTCCTAAAATAATGATCTAAAATGGATGGATGGCATGGATAAATACATATATATCATTGTGGAGCCAAAGAGTACCGTCCAGTAGCGATTATGGAGATGCATAAAACGGACGCGGATTTATGTGTCCCAGATCAGATGTATCGTAAACAAAAATTACATTTATCCGATCATAAAACGATGAGGTTTGATGAACGAACGGTTGATATGAAAATCTCCCTCTTTCCAATTTAAGATAAAAAGGGTCCACCAATCAAAGGTTAGTATCAACTAATGTTAGGATGATCCAATCATAGATTGGGACCGTGTGATGGTGGGCCTTTAGTTTGCCCGTGTCTCAACTTTACTTTGTTTGGTTGTTCTCAACCGTCGGATCAACGGATCATTAGTTGATGCATGTGGGCCCTCTTATTATTTCATCACGATCCATTTGCAGGCTCGTGATCAGATGATCCAGACCACACGATAAACGGATCTTCAGCGATCGTTGATCCTTGCCTATGTTTTGATCTTGATCATCCACATGCGCGTGATACTTAGAATCTGCGTGAGAGACAAACGCGGTCAATGCCACGTGATTCTTCGATATCGACCATTTAACGCATTGAAAGCAGATTCTGCGGTAGGAACCACAGGCACACATTTCGTTGGGGTGGGAGATTTTCATGTCTTAACATTTTCTACAGATAAAATAAAATTAAATATTAAAAAATTATTATAAATTAATAAATAATTTTAAAATATTTAAATATGGGATGTTTGGATTCGAGGAAAGTGTGGAAAGAAAACAGGTTATTGGAAACCCTCTTTCCCACGTTTGTGGTGGTCTAAACAATAATAATTCTCAACCTTTATATCCTTACTGTTATTTCTCATCACTTGCTTAACATCTATAGAATAAGCTCTTTATGCAACCATGTGTGTGGGTCCACTATCTATGAAATCCACTTGGTACATTATGTGAACCCCCTCACTTCTTTGTGACTCCATCTATACTAGCATGTAAGATTGAAATTTTAACATGATTGCAATAATCTCATCTGAATGTTCATGTGTTGTTTATTTCATTTTGATAGTAGAGGACCGTAATCATGAGCTATCCATCTCGCATGCCGTAATTTCACATTTGATGCTATGCCATGCTCATAGGATAATTAGCAAAATGGTACTATCCCACACCTCTTTATCTCCAATGTGGGGTGTTGCATTACGTTGATAACTGGATTTCGAGATTAAAAAAAAGAGTAGAGGTCATCTATTTCAATAAGGTTTGCTTTAGCATTGCCTTGTTGATTGCTTACCTTCAAGTGCAGAGGTTTGTAAGTAATATCTCATGAATACAGGGTCAATCCCACATGGAGATGAATTGTAAGAATGAGAATATCAAATGCAAAACAAATTAAGAAATTAAAAAAAAAAAAAAAAAACTAAACTAATAATTTGATTTTAGGAGTTTTGAATGGATGTAATTCGATTGAATTAAAATAACACCCAAGCTTTAAAGTTCCACACATAGGTTAATGTTCCAAAATCATGATGACTTGGATAACACAACTAGGATCTGAGCACTATGGTCGGCCTAATCGAAAAATAAAATTATTTTAATATTTTAATAAATGATATAAAAAATTAGAAAATCATATATTTGCACCATTGATATATATTCTCAAGCGCCAGTAATTTTAAGAATTCAATATTAATGAGATAATGAAAATCAAAGAAATATAACAGGTTGAGAACCTCTCATATTTAGGAAATCTAATTGATGTAAGATAAGCCTATCCATCAATGTGGATCTCATATGATAGAAACATATGGATCTCACATTAGGATAAAAAAATAAAACTTAAACAATATATCACATACATACATCATTCTTCTCATTATTAAAATAATCAATCATCATATCTTAAAGAATTATTAAATTCATGTGCTTCTCTTCTAGCTTGGGATAGAGGGAACTTAGAAAAACATAATTAAATTGCAGAAATAAAAAGCAATAAGAAAGAAATAAATGCAAATAGAAAAGACCTAAAATAAAAAAATAATTTATAAAACTTTAATAAAATTAAAAACTCTTTAAAAACCCTAAATCTTATTTTGGGATGTCTTGAATGATGCTTAAGAATGCTCTGGAAAGCCATATTTATAAGTGGGGAACTCCAATTTTTGTACAAAGTTGGAAAACTCAGAAACCGCTTCAAATTTACACAATTTTTTAAAATAAACTTCTCGCTGCATAGTTTCGTTAAAGTAGTCTTCACGCTGCGCAGTTTCTTAAAATAGACTTCAAAGTTTTAGAATATACTTTTTCAGAACGATTTTAGGATTCTTCACTTCAAATCTTCGATTCTCTTCATTACTCACTTGGTTTTCTTGGATTATTGGCATGTGAATTCTTCAATCTTGGTCTCCTAAGATCTATCCCTTGCCTTGGTAATTCTTGAGCATTAAATTCATACTTTTAGCACCCTTTTTCAATCCAAGCTCTTAAATTCACCTTGCAACATATACATGAGTAAAATAGAATATTAAGTTGATTCATGTTCATAAAACCAAGATATAAATGGGAGAAATTATGTAATATTTGAGTCTCAACACACCTCCCAACCAGCATTTTGCTAGTCCCGAGCAAAAAAAGTGAAGAAAAATAAAAATTAATTTTAGAAACAAAATTAAAACGAAAAAAATTCTAACTACACCACTTTCACAGATAATTTCGATTGCATTTAGCATATGCAACAAGCCTTTAAACTCCTAGGTTTCTCTTAGTAGACAAGTTATAGTCTCGTGACGGTTTCCCGAAATGTTACCCCACAAACATTGAAAACATGAAAAATAGTTCTACACTCAGAAATTTATACAATTATCCCTTCATTCATCATATGAATTCCAAAACAAAACAATACTTACCCCAAGCCTGAAGTTGGTTAGACTCTCAATTTCCTGATCCATTACATCCTTGAATTCAGAGACCTAATCAAAATTTAGAATAGTTATGATCTAATATACTTAGGTGCTCCATGACACTAGTCTATAACTTTGAGAAATATGCATGTTCCCTATCCTAACTCCTTTCAATCATCCCAAGAATATGAAATCTCTAGTTATCTCATTTTTTTCATGACATTTTTTCTTTTATCATCATATCCTCATTATTATAGACCACCCTTAGATGAAGATTCTCACCAGGTTTGCTTCATAACATAAGGTATCGTACTTGTAATGGTAACAGCAATGGATACTTAAGTATCCTTACTCCGAATTACTAACACGATTGTTATGGTCATTGCATTCATTCTCTATAATAAAATTTTCTTTTTTCATCACTTTTTTTTCCATCAATATCCTCTCTTTTAAGCATATATCAATGGTACTAGTTCATTCAACCTTGTTAGAATCAAAAGTTGTTATTCTAGTTCACATATCATATTCCTCACTTAGTTAGCTAAGGTGTATTGTGAATTCAGTACATCGAATTATAACTCACTTTAAACTAGTGATTAGATAATTGAACTCAAGTCGATAATTTTCAGTTATCAGAATTTTGACTACTATCGACTTAGACTAGGTATTAACTTTGCCTTTGGAATTCGCATAATATCATGTTCACATTCTTGTATATATTATTTTGAAAATGTTTTAAAAATTTTCCCATAAACCTTAAAATAAAATTTTTATTTTATTTTAAAAAAAAAAAACTGAAACCTAAAAAAAAACCCTTACATGGATGACTATCCACACCCCCCAACCTAAAATGTACATTGCCCCCAATGTAATGATAATGTAATGCAGAATACAATAAAAATAAAAGAAATGGTGGATAGTACCTACCATGAAGAACTCACCTGCTAGGTGATGCTAAAAAAAATTGAATATGATAAAGATCCTACATAAATGCTCCGTCAGACTAGGACCATCAATCTTAATAATCAGGCTCATGAAGAGGGATGGACTCCTCTCCCAAATGAAAGTTTTTCACATAAGGCTTCAATCTCTGACCATTAACCTTGTACACATTGCCATTACGTGGATTCTCAATTTCAACAGCCCCATGAGTATAAACATTCTTCACAATGAAGGGGCCTGTCCATCTTGATCTTAACTTTCCCAAAAAGAACTAGATACGGTAATTGTACAATAGGACCTTTTGCTGAGGTTCAAAATTCTTCCTTAGGATGTTTTTGTTATGAAAAGCTTTGGTCCTCTCTTTGTATTTTTTAGAATTTTTATAGGAGTCTCTCATTAGCTCCTCTAATTCATTCAACTCTAATTTCCTTTGTCCACTTACTTGGTCCATATCAAAGTTTAATTTCTTTATTGCCTAGTAGGCTCTATGTTCCAATTCTACTAGCAAGTGACAAGCCTTTCCATACACCAATTTATATGGAGACATTTCAATTGAGGTCTTATAAGCAGTCCTATAAGCCCATAAAGTGTCGGATAGTCCGAGGGACCAATCCTTCCTATTTGGCCTTATAGTTTTCTCTAAAATGTGTTTAATTTTCCAATTAGAAACCTCAGCTTACCCACTTGTTTGTGGGTGGTATGGGGTGCTCACTTTATGCTTTATGTCATATTTCTTAATCAAAGCCTCAAATGTCCTATTCAAAGGTGAGACCCACCATCACTGATGATGGCCTTTGGAGTTCCAAATCTAAAAAAGTATTTTTCTTGAGGAATCGTATGACCATTTTGTTGTCATTGGTCCTACTTGGAACTGCCTCAATCTACTTTGAAACATAGTCCACACCAACCAATATATAAAGAAATCCAAAAGAAGATGGAAATGGGCCTATAAAATTAATACCCCAACAATCAATATCTTTAATAGTAAAATTGGAGATAAAGGCATCATGTTGCGCCAGGACACTCTTCCCAATCTTTAACATCTATCATAAGCAACATAGAAAGCATGGATGTCTTTAAATATGGTAGGCCAATAAAAACCACATTACAGGATTTTTACAGTGGTTTTCTTAGCAAAAAAATGGCCACCACATGCTTGCATGTGGCAAAAAGAAATAACACTCTGAACTTCATCCTCTGAGACAACATCTAAAAATTTGATCAGTCACATATTTATATAAATACGGGTCATCCCAGAAGAAGTTCCTAACCTTGGTTTTGAAAACGCTTCCTATCTTGTGACTTCCAATGATTTAACTTTTTTTCGTTACAAGATAATTCACTTTATCCGCATACCAAGGCAATTTAGAGATCGCAAATAATTGTTCATCAGGAAAAGTATCCTGCATATGCATCTCCTTAGTGGAATCATCTAACACTAATCTAGAAAGGTGATCGGCCACTACGTTTTCTACTCATTTCTTATCTTTTATTTCTAAGTTAAATTCTTGGAATAGGAGGATCTATCTCAAAAGTCTAGGCTTTGCATCATTCTTAGATAATAAATATTTCAAAGTCGAGTGGTCCGTGAAAATGACCAATTTGGATCCCATCAAGTAGGACCTAAACTTATTTAAAGCAAAAACTACTACAAGTAACTCTTTTTCAGTTGTTAAGTAGTTCACTTGAGCCGAGTTTAGAATTCTACTCGCATAGTGAATAACGCGGGGCCGTTTATCTTTCCTTTGCCCCAAAACAGTCCCCATAGCATAATCACTTACATCGCACATTAGTTCAAAAGGAAGTGTCCAATCTAGTGGACGCATGATAGGTGCAGTGGTAAGGGATGATTTAATTTTATTAAAGACATTTACACACTCATCTGTCCACTTAAATGGAACATCCTTTTGAAGAAGATTAGTCAAGGGTCTAGTAATGGCACTAAAGTCCTTCATGAATCTTCTATAAAAACCAGTATGCCCTAGAAGTGATCTAATATCTCTAACAGTTCGGGGGATATGTAAATTTGCAATAATGTCAAGTTTTGAGCGATCTACCTCAATTCCATTTTTGGAGATAACATTGCCCAAAATAATTCTTTTTTGAACCATGAAATGACATTTCTCTCAATTTAAGACAATGTGCTTCTCTTCACACCTAGATAACACAAGAGATAAATTGTTGAGACATTCCTCAAGACTACTCTAAAAAAAAAGAGAAGTCTTCCATGAAATCCTCAAGAAACTTTCCAACCATATTTGAAAAAATACTTAACATATACCGTTGAAACGTTGCTGGGGCATTACACAATCCAAATGACATCCATTTGAAAGCAAACGTGACAAATGGACAAGTGAACGTAGTTTTCTCTTAGTCCTCCAAGGTTATTTCTATTTGGTTATATCCGGAATATCCATCAAGAAAACTATAGAATGAGTGACCTGCTACCCTCTCTAAAACTTGATCAATGAATGGTAGAGGGAAATTGTCTTTTTTTGTGACCTAGTTCAATTTTCTATAGTCAATGCAAACACGCCAACCAGTGGTGACACGTGTTGGTATGAGTTCATTATTAGAATTCTGCACAATAGTTATTCCAGATTTCTTTGAGACTACTTGAGTTGGACTCACCCAAACACTATCGAATATTGAGTAGATGATTCCCACATCCAATAATTTGATCAGCTCATTTTTTACAACTTCCATCATGTTTAGATTGAGACGCCTTTGAGGTTGTTTAATTGGTTTGGCGTCCTCATCGAGGTGGATCCGATGGGTGCATATGGAAGGACTTATACCCTTGATGTCAGAAATGGTCTAGCCCAATGCTCCTTTATGGTCCCTTAGAGCATTCAACAATTTAATCTTTTGATCCTTGTCTAAAAATAAAGAGATCACCACAGGATAAGTTTTATTTTCACCTAAGTATACATACTTAAGCTCATTTGGTAGTGATTTTAAATCAAGCTTTAAAACATTAGTTGGTGATGGCAGAGGTTACGAGTCCTCGATAAATAAAATTTGAGTGCGCGGTCTCTATTGGTACATATCAATGTCCTAGGTGGTAGTGCTCTCATCATCATCACAAATTTCAGCAAGTACTTTTTCTAAATCAAAATTTTTCAAGTCTCCAAAGACTTGAATCAATTCCTTAGTCAGATTAGGTTCCAATTCCTCTTTTTTTATCAAACACTTTATGAAATTCAGCTCATAGATTTCATTATTATCAATGGGCTGCTTACATAGATTGAAAATATTTAGCTCTAGAGTCATGTTACCAAATGACAAGTTTATCATTCCATTCCTACAATTTATGATTGCATTTGAAGTTGCTAGGAATGGGCGGCCTAAAATGATGGGAACCTGAGCGCTAACGTTTACACATGATTCAGTGTCTAGTACAATAAAATCCACGGGGCAGTGGAGTTTCTCCACTTAGACTAGCACGCCTTCTAAAATTTTCCTTGGTACCTTAATGGAGCGACCAGTGAGTTGGAGTGTAATCGTGGTTAGTTTAATCTCGCCTAACCCCATTTGTTTGTAAACCGAATAAGGTACTAAGTTGACACTTACACCCAAATCTAGCAAAGCATGTTCAATTTAGAAATTCCCAATAATATAACGAATAGTGGGACTTCCCGGGTCTTTATATTTGGGTATGACCCTTTGTTGAATGATAACGCTCACATTCTCAGTAAGGAAGGCCATTTTGTGCACATTTAATTTCCTCTTTATAGTGCACAAGTCCTTGAGATTTTAGCATATGATGGAATTTGTCTAATGCGATCAAGCAGAGGAATATTAACAGTAACATTTTGGAGCACATCCAACACCTCTTGATATTTCATGGAGACAGTTAGATTCCGAAGTTTAGATGGGAACGGAACTGGAGGCTCATATGACTTAGTCTCTTTATCCTTTTATTGTTGCAGCTCTTGAACTATAGTCGGTTCATCATTCTCTTGAAATAGTGGCTGGCTTTAGCTTGTTCATGATGTAGCTCACTTGGATTTGAGTCTCCAATAAAATGTGTATTTCTAGGGTTTAACACAGGTTGAGAAGGGTGCCTTTTTTTCTAGCATTTGGTTGAGTCTCAATCCTAGCCACGGCCGTTTTCAATTCCTGATTTGATTGGATTAGAGACTGATTCATTTGAGCTTGAGAGTTCATGAATGCGGTCAATGCATCTTCCACAGATGATCGCTTTGGCGAGGGCAACTATGATGCATTGTTAGGTGCCCCAAAGAAGTTGTTTTATAGAGGCATTTGAGGTGCATTGGGCGTATTAATTTGTGGTCCATTCCTCCAACTAAGATTAGGATGGTTACGCCAATTTGGATTGTACGTGTTTCCCATTGGTTGCATAACTGACTTTTGGTAGTTATTTATAGCATTTGCTTGCTCATACTCATACGTGATATTTTGTACAACTGAGATTATTAGACAATCCTTTGTGTTATAGTCTATACCACCACAAATGCTACAAAAATTACCTAAGGAAATGTTTGCTTTAATCATATCAACCTTCCTAATTTCCAAGGCTTTGACCTTTCTAGCCAATGCAGCAAATTTTGCATTAAGGTCGCCTTCCTCTCTTAGGACATACATCCCCGCTTTCTGTCTAGGAATGGGTCTAGTTTGGTCTGATTTAGCAGAGACATCTCATGTCTACGTATTCTCTGCTAACATATCTAGAAAATTTCGAGCATCATTATGATCCTTGTCAAGAAGGGTTCCACCACACATCATCTCTATGAACTGACGGGTATCCATGGTGAGCCCCTTTCGGAACGCATCAATCACGTGCCATGGTTCATAACCATGATGTGGACAAGTAATTAAAAGGTCTTTGAAGCGCTCTCAAGCTTAAAAAAATAGTTCATTCCCCTTTTGGGAGAATGACATGATTTCTTGTTTTAGTGCATTTGTTTTATGCTTGGGAAAGAACTTTTTCAAAAACTCTCTACTTAAGGCTTGTCATGTAGTGATGGTATCAGGTCTTAGAGAGTTGAGCCATATTTTTGCCCGATCATTTAGAGAAAATGAGAATAACCTAAGCTTAAGTACATCCCTATTGTTATTGTTTATTTGTAATGTTGCAATTACTTTCTCAAAGTCCTTGAGGTGTAAGTAAGGGCTTTTATAATCTAAGCCATGAAATTTAGAATCAATTGAATCACACCTGATTTAAAATTAATGTACCCTGTGTGAGTAGGGAACACTATGCAAGATGGTAAAGTTTATCTCTCAGGGTGTAGATGTTCACGTAAAGTCCGTAGTTGGTTTAATACATTCTTATGAACTTCATTTTCATCCTTAAGAGGAGGATTAGGTTAATTTTCTCTGTTTTGATTTATAGTTGGATCTGGCATATTTGGATTTGGATTATCAACTGGTCTGTCATGGAATCCAAGTGATGTTGAATGCCTCTTCTAAGTGAATGATCAAGGCTTAGAACTAGTCCGCCTTCGGAGGAGAGTCGATTGTTTTGATCCTTACTCCAACAAGACATAAACCATCCACACCATACAATAAATACCACTAATTCAAATAGCAAGTATGATACTTAAACTAAAATTAAAAACTTAACCAACAACCCAGGCGGCAGGGCCGACCATGAGGGTTTAATCCACAAAGCAAAAATAAATCAACAACCCAAGTAGTAGGGCCGACCATAAGGGTTCAGTCCACAAAGGAAAAATAAATCAACAACCGAGGCCGCAGGGCCGACCATAAGGGTTCAGTCCACAAAGCAAAAATAAATAAACAACCCAGGTGGTAGGGTCGACCATGAAGGTTCAATCCACAAAGCAAAAATAAATCAACAGCCCAAACGGTAGGGCCAACAATGAAGGTTCAATCCACAAAGCAAAATAAAAAATAAATCAATAAAAATAAAACTAATGCAGAAATTAAACTATACTAATCTGGAAAATAAATTCAGCAGATGATCTTTATGATCAAACAGCAACTGTAGGACAACCATAGCACTTGGGTGATAAAATCCCAAGCAGGGCAACCTTATGTCATAGTTAGTGCTTGAAAGACGCAATTGAATTTACTTTTAAAGAAGAAAAAGAAAATCTACAGAAAATTTGAAGGGTTTAGAAGAAAACTTACCTTAGCTATCTTGCATAGATCTAATCTATCTCAGTATCTCCCCGGCAATGGCACCAAAAACTTGATTGCTTGCCTGCAAGTGCAAAGGTTCGTAAGTAGTATCTTGTGAATACATGGCCGATCCCTTAGGGAAATGAATTGTGAGAATGAGAAAATCAAATGCAAAACAAACTAAGTAATTAAAAAAAAAACTAAACTGATGATTTGATTTTAGGAGTTTTGAATGGATGTAATTCAACTGAATTAAAACAACACCCAAGCTTTAAAGTTTCACACATAGGTTAATGTTCCAAAATCATGATAACTTGGATAACACAACTAGGATCTGAGCACTATGGTCAGCCTAATCAGAAAATAAAACAGTTTAAATATTTTAATAAATGATATAAAAGATTAGAAAATCATGGATTTGCACCATTGATATATATTCTCAAGCGTCAGTGATTTTAAGAATTCAATATCAATGAGATAATGAAAATCAAAGAAATATAACAAGTTGAGAGCCTCTCATATATAGGAAATCTAATTGATCTAGGGTAAGCCTATCCATCAATGTAAATCTCATATGATGAAAACGGATTTCACATTAGGATAAAAAACTAAACCTAAACAATAAATAACATGCATACATCATTCTTCTCATCATTAAAATAATCAATCATCATATCTTAAAGAATTATTAAATTCATGTGCTTCCCTTCTAACTTGGGTTAGAGGAAACTTAGAAAAACATAATTAAATTACAGAAATAAAAAGCAACAAGAAAGAAATAAATACAACTAGAACAGATCTAAAATTAAAAAAAAATAACTTATAAAACTTTAATAAAATTAAAAACTCTTTAAAAACCCTAAATCTTGCTTTGGGATGCCTCGAATGATGCTTAGGAATGTCCTGAGAAGCCCTATTTATAAGTGAAAAACTTCAATTTCGTACAAAATTGGAAAACTCTAGAAACCACTTCAAATTTACGCAGTTTTTCAAAATAGACTTCTCGCTGCACGATTTCGTTAAAATAGTTTTCACACTACGTAGTTTTTCAAAATAGACTTTAAAGTTTAAAATACACTTTTTTAAGACGATTTCAGGATTCTTTACTTCAAATTTTCGATTCTCTTCATTCTTCACATGGTTTTCTTAGATCATTGGCATGTGAATTCTTCAATCTTGGTCTCCTAAGATCCATCGCTTACCTTGGTAATTCTTGAGCATCAAATCCATGCTTTTAACACCCTTTTTCAATCCAAGCTCTTAAATTCACCTTGCAATACGTATATGAGTAAAATGGAACATTAAGTTAATTCATGTTCATAAAACCAAGATATAAATGGAGAAAATTATACAATATTTGAGTCTCAACACGTGTAGCTACACAAAGGGAGCTAACTTGCATGAGATCCACACCATACACTAGGTGCTTTGGTTCATGTTAGCCCTGGAGACCAAATAAGGTTGAACTCAAGTGGGTCACAACATAGGGAGCAATTGGGAGGTCACGCTTGCCATTAATTGTGCATGGTATATGCCATTCAATCTATTCATTTGGGATAATTGAAAAATAAAGATATTCCAAAACTGTGGTGTTGGGATTTTTAAAATGTAGTGGAAAATAAAAAGTTTTTAAAATAAGATTTTAAATTTTTATAGCTTTAAAGATCACAACTCAGATATTCTCAAGTTTCTAAAAAAAGAAAAACACCAATCCTATATGTAGGATTAATACCTTTATCAATACAGCTAAAAAACAGTTGTTTTACTATGCATTTCCTTGAACTAGAAAGTCTCTCCCTCGTCCATCCCAAATATAGAAAAGGATGAGAACCACATGTCACTCCTTGAATTAGGGCCAAGGGTGACAAAAAGAAGCATTCACACCGGTAGAATCCCCACATTCCACATGTGTGATGAAGAAAAAGTGAGGGAGAAGTATTCTCTCTCTCTCTCTCTACTTCTTTCTCTCTTCTTTTTTTCCCCCTCTAGAGTGAGGGACATCGAAGGCTCTCTCTTGTGTGCTCCTCTCCCTTTTAGATAGGATTCAAATATAAGAGGTTAGGGTTGCAGGGAAACCAATTATGGTACTCTACCACCCTACAATGTGTCATATGCTACATTACATTTGAATCTTGTAATCATGCCTTAACCCAAGTATCCAAATTGATTTAATTATTCCACTATCATGGTCATCTACTATTGATCTAATACCCATGCAAATTAAGGGGTGGAACACACCGGATCTAAACCATTATATTATCATCAAGTGCAATTAAAATCTTTTTAACGATTAAAATAAAGTTTAGCAATTAAAAATATGTAAAACATTTTAAATGCTAGGCCCAGTGGAAAAATCATTTGGTGAACATCTGAATTTCAAAGATTTAAACCATAAGTTCTTAGGAAACCAATGAATCCCTTGTTGGATCATGCAGCTTCAATCGGACCTTAATACATGTACCAGCTGCACCTACTTCTGTTGGCCACATGATAACCATTAAAAGCAAGCCAAAGCACATGTACTCAATACCTCAAACTCCTCACATATCATCAGGTTATGGATTAATCGAAGCTAATATATTCTCAAGTTGATCATAGTCCAAACATAATGAGCATCTCGATTTAAAGACTTAAACTCAACCCATTAATATAAATGCTCAACAATTCCAAAATTAACAGCATATATCCATGGCACAGTCACACTCTTACGTGGGATAGGGCTAAGTCACACTGACTAATTATCATGACCAATGACGGAGACCTTTCATCTTGACTCATTATCAGTCCCTTTCACATGAGATGACCATATAATAATACTAGCAATCACAAGTGTGTCCTATAACATGCCAGGTGGCCACGGCATAACAAGGTACTTAAATCCATGGCTCATAACTCTCCTTTGGTCAATGACCATTGTATCCACTCTCAACTTTCCAAGGACAAGCATATGAATCTCTCCTTTAACCCATGTCCTATACATTCCAGGCACTCCACATATTAATCATGGCATTGTAACCCGTCTGTTGACCTACAATGGCCATGACCCATAGTCAAGATCATCAATATCACATCTAGATTGATTTCCAAGGCACAACTCCAATAGGTGGCCCCACCATGCAAATTCAGATAGGCATGTTTACATTGTTTTCTCTGGTTTTGGCCCACATCAGTTTGGATTAGTCTAATTTTTTGAGATTGTAGCCAAATATAGGTAGTTTTACTGTCAAACACCAGAGGCAAAGCTATTTTACACAATTGTATGATGCAGGCCAAATGGACCATAGGAGACATTTTCTCCTAGTTTTTAGTTTTCTAGATAGGATTCAAATCTCTTACTACTATCACTTATCTTGTAACCTACTTTTCAGTTACCAAACAATAGGTTATCAAAAATATCAAAACTATGTAAAATTAGTCCCATTTTAAAGCTTATTAAGTTACCTTTTCAACAAGCCTAGATTATATGATTTTGATGCCTTTTGAGTTAAGGTCAATTTACTGGAGTCATATAATATTGTGGCGAGATTAGAAGATAATTTAGTTAGTTTTATTTTTAATTAAAATATGGCTAGAATTAAAAATGAAACAAGGTTAGGATTATATTAGGATTTATTTACATTAAGAAATATTGCATTTTTTATATGAATAATTGATTGATTTTGATTTCTTAAACCTCTGTTTGGTGCCGCTTAAAAATGAGTTCATCTCATTTTAATTAACAGTAATTATATACTGGAAGTTACAATAAGGATAAAAGACAATCTTGATAACCAATAATTTATATGAACCATGAGCTCTAACACATAATTACTGATAACTAAAAAAATAAGTTCAATGAACTATGATCTCTAATACATAATTAATATTAACTAAAAATTGAGATGAACTCATCTTTTAATTGGCACCCAAATGGGCTCTAAAAGGTTTTGTCCCTAAATTTCCAAAAATAATGTGCCCAATTTCCTAGAGGTTTCAGGTTTGTGCCTGGTCCTGCAAAGCCACTCACAGATCTCTTGTAATTGGGTTTTCGTCAATTTCTCACTAAGCCGCTGGCGGGATTGCAAAGCAAGCTTATCCCCGCATTGCCATATAAATGGCTTTAAGTCGGACTTGAGATATCCCAATGGGAAATTGAAAAGAGCAAATCCCATCTGCCCTAAAAAATGTAAACACCCAAACGGGTCATAAGCTCATTAGCAAAGCCAAGAAATGATGTGCTCTTCACTCATAACTTAAAAATTTTATTGCTTTATTTAAGCACACCTAGTTCCTAGACATCCAAAACTCGGGTTACAGGATTATCAGAATCACACAAAAACAGAACTGTGTGAGATTTTCTGCAGCATTTGTGAATCACTCCTGCCATGTATTCTCAACCCGTCATTGAGATTAATCATGAGATCTGCAGGACAAAAAAAAAAAAGCATAAGAAAAACATCAGATATACATGAGGACAGGCCCAGTGTGCATCCAATATCATTTACTAAACATTATCAACCTCCTAGCGAATAGAAGAAGATAGACGAATCTGCAGTTCAATCAGAACCAAATGATGGCCCACCTTGTTGATGATACAATGGTGAAAATTTGCACCAAGTGGCTGTTCTCTGACCATTCAATCTGTGGACATTCTTTTGGGTACCATGGGTTTGTTGGATTGATACCATTTAGTAAATGTTATTGTAGATCCACAAACCAGAATTTTAAACCTTCAGTTAAATAGCAAAAGATGTTGCTGATGTACTTACAGCGCAAAAGAGAAGACGTCACGGACTCACACCCATTATCATCATAATCAATCAGGTTGTATATCAACTAATGGCAGCCCAAGTATTGCCAGCCATTCATAGATTCGCTAAGTTTTCAAAACTAGAGTTTGACCTTACGGTATACTCGGCAACAAGTCTTGAGAATGAAGATGATTTGTTTTCCAACAGTTTTTTGGGAGAGTCGTATTCCACAATAAGGCCTGTTCAGTAAATAAAAAATAAAAAAATCAAATGCTTTGAGAAGGATAAAAAAGATGGAAGAAGAAAGCTGGATTGGTAAGTTGCCAACCATTATCAAGAAGCAAGACCATGTCGCTATCTAGAACAGATGTTATCCGATGTGCAATTGTGATGACTGTACAGCCAAAGAACTGTTGCCTTAGTGTTTGCTGAATTAGGTTGTCGGTTGCAGTATCGACTGAAGCGGTTGCTTCGTCGAGTACCAAGACCTTGCTCTTCTTCAATATCACCCGTCCCAGACACACCAGCTGCCTCTGACCCATGCTCCAGTTCTCTCCATTTTCAACCACTGCCATTCACATCAGGCATTAGACTCTGTAATACATTGTAAATAGCAGATACAAAATAAAAATAAAATAAAATAAAATCATATTCTGAAAATTAGCGGGCCAGATGAAGTAAATATCAGCTAAACAAAAAGAAACTAAACCTATAGAGTCAAGCTTTCCTTCCTTTCTCCTTACTTCGTCCCCTAGCTGGCACCGATCTAGAGCCTAAAATAGGAAAGAATTGCACGTCAGCAAATCACTGTGCTTTGGAATCCATGGATAAAATATTGAAAATACGTTAGCAATGCAGATAGTAAAACAAACACACCTCCCAAATCTGTTCATCCGTATACTCTTCAAGAGGGTCAAGGTTACTTCGCACAGTCCCTTCAAACATAGTTGGGTCTTGTGGGATGATGCTCAATCTGGATCGCAGATCATGCAGTCCTATAGTAGAAATGTCAAGGCCATCTATCAGAATCTTACCAGCAACTGGATCAATGATGCGGAAGAGTGTCTGTATGAGAGTGGATTTTCCACTGCCTGTCCTCCCAACGATACCAGTTTTCATCCCGGCTGGGAAAGTGCATGTAAGACCTCTCAAAACAAGAGGCATATGTGGGGCATAACGGACCTGTATCCAATATTTTCAAATAGATGTTATGAATTATTAAAATAGAAGGAAGCAAATTGTGTGATTATATAAGAAGATACATAAAGCAACTATGTAGAAAAAGAGGAACCGACCACCCCATAACCCATCCATTGTCATCATCATCTAAGCCTTATCCCAACTAATTAGGGGATTACCCATAATCCCTTGCATGCTAACAATGGTTGTAGGTTCAGTTAGCCTACAATCAATTGTCGGTGATCCATCATCTTTGGGAGAAAAAACTACTTATTATTAAGAAAAAAAATTAAAACTAAATGAATATCCCATAGCGGTTTCAATGCATCCAACAGAACGAATTTCTTAAAAGATGGGAGTTTGTGGTATCATCGATTACAAAGAAGCTTTGACAGTAAGAGACTTGAGATTACCTGCAAATCATGAATATCAACTTCTCCTTCCGCTGGCCAGTTAGGGTCCGGCCTATTAGTTTCTATGACAAGAGGGGGTTCACTAGAAATGCTCATGTATTGAAATATTCTCTCAACAGATATGATATTGTTCTCAAGATTGCACAGATTCCATACAACTGAAGCTGTGAGCATGTTTAAATTAAGTCCGTACGTTACTGCTAAGCCCGCAATGCCTGAAAAAGAAGATAAGAGTAAGATTCCATTTCCACATGCCTGTCATCAATGAGAAGTCAGAGGTCAATCCACAAATATATGGATAGAGGATCCTCAATCTGAGGGTATGTATAGTACCCTCGGGTTCTAAGTTTATACAAGTGGGGCCCACGTTTCCACGATCCAGACCATTTGCATTATGAGCACACAGTGAATGAAACAGTCCAAATCTCTTCAATGGGACAATCCTAACCTTTCCATGGGTGGCCTAAAATAGACTGTTAGGAATAGAAACCATAATGGTCCATATCCAAATGAAAATAGGCTAAAGATTGAACATCTAGGATCTTCCAATTTGGAGGTTTTAGGCAAGGACCATTTGATCAACGGACTAGATCACTGAATCCTGGATGCTACATGTATGAACTGAAAACATGAGGATGCTATGAATACCCTCAGGTTGAGGATCATGTCATATCATGCCATTCCTCTTGAATGAAGTTATACCTGGATCTATTACACCCTTTGGCATGGTTATCAAGAAAACCAAACAAAAGGCGAATGAGATGGATGATAACATATCCAAGCGGAAGCATAGCCACTCCATTGCGCCAGCATTATGAAACTTGGGTCGTGAATACCCATCGATCAGAGACAGGTTCGTATCCATGAATCTTGATTCCTGATCGAAACTCCTGATTGTCGTCAATCCTGATAAAGTTTCAGCAAAGTGCTGTATGTTGGGAGCCTTGAAAATTCCAACAAGACGTGCCAACTCTCGTGCTGTTGGTATGTAATATTGCTGTGGAATGACAAACGTAAGCAACATCAGAGGAAGTTACCTGAAGATTTATCATGTTACAGTATCATTCTATTATGGATTGAAGTGATCCATGATCAGATTGTGTACATATATATCTTAGAAGATTAGCAAACATTAAAAAAAAATAAATAAATAATAAATAATTTTTTTTAAAAAAAATTAAAAACTAAAAATTAGGGAACAAAAAGAAATGTCTGAAGCTGTCTGCATTTTGTATCTAGTCCTTTAATTCTTTGTAAATTCAAGAAGAAGAAGAACCAGCTACGGGCATTACCTGATACCAAATGCAGGTTGCAATAACAGGGATGAAAATGATGAGAACCTGCCACGCAACCTGAGACATTACAGCAATGATTCCCAGCAGCCGAATGATTGCAAAGGCAGTTGACCCAATTTGAAAGGGAATGCTTGTATCTACTGCACTTTGATCAGTCGATGCCTGTAAAAGAAAAAGACAGCTTACATAAAGAGATGCATAGCCATAGTGGCCTCAAAATACCAAATAAGTCCGGTCCCATGGCTTGAATCCTGAAAATAAGTATATAGGTCTCTTACTCTATTGAGGATTCGTCCGCTTGGAGTGGAATCAAAGAATGACATGGGAGCTCGGAATATACACACATGCATCTTATTGAACAATTGAGTCGCCGTCTTATATCCAGCTGTAACGAGAAGCAACGATCTTACAAAGATACAAATGGAGCTTCCAATGGCCAAAGCAACATAGACGAGAATGAGAACCAAGCCTTCAACTGGAGCTCTCATTTCTTTTGAGACAGGAGCTGCCCAAGCCATCCAGTAATTGCTTCCAATCTGAAGACCCTGAAAGAGAATCTGGGCCAGCAATATGAATGGTACGAGAGCTCCTCCGTAAGCCATTGTAATGTATTTCCAATAGACTGATAGGCCAACCTTGCCTTTCTCCCTTTCTTCTTCTTGAACTAGCTGCCCCTTCTGCCCGATTATTTCATCCATTTTACCATTCTGATCCTCTCTCTTCTCTGTGTCTTTGTGTGGGGATTGTTTTCTGCTTCCAGCATTACACGAACCATCTTCCACACTATTACTTGCTTGTGAGTCAGGCTCCATCTCCACCGCATCAAGGGCTGACAAGGCTTGCTTATGCGCACCGACAAGTTCCATAAAATCTGTTCCTGAATTGAGAATGTCATTGTATTTTCCGGCTTGTGTAATCCTCCCATCTCTCATTACCTGCCAAGCCAGAGAAAGGTTTTTTTCTTATGAATTGGTGATGTGAAGAGTTGATCACGACGAGTAAATGTAATTATATTTATTACAAATACTTGTATACAAGGGTACACTTTACAGCACTCACAAACTATCACTCTTTAATGACAACTCTCACACACAAGGAAAAACTCTTTTGAACTCTTAATACTTGGACACCTTTCTTTCACTCTTGAACTCACCCTTTTGTTGTTTATATGTATTTACATAATGAGACACTTCCTATGTTTATAGAGGGCTATGGAAGATTCTAGAATTAGTAGAGTTCTATAAAGTTCCAAATATCCTATAAGGTTCTATTATATTCCGAAACATTCTAAGAGAATCCGGAAGGTTCTAGCATTGTCCGGAACATTCTGAAAGAGTTAAGAAAACTCTATCAAACTCTAGAAGTTTCCGGAAGATTCTAGAAATTTCCAGAAATGTCTGAAAGTTTCCGGAAGACTCCGGAATATTCAAGAGAGGTGGTGATGACATTTAACACTCCCCCTCAACACCAACTCTCACAATTCTGCTTTGCTCATCATTCCAAGTTGCTTTCTGAATTCGGTGAACTTAGCATTGCTAAGTCCTTTTGTGAATATGTCTGCAACTTGGTCGTCAGTCTTCACAAGACTCATCTCAATTTCTCCTTGAAGTACCTTCTCTCTCACAAAGTGATAGTGTACCTCCACATGCTTGATCCTGGCATAAAACACTGGATTCTCAGCCAAGCAGATTGCTGATTGATTGTTGTAGCGCAATATCATTGGATAATCATCTGGTTGATGAAGATCCCTCATTAACTGCATAAGCCATGTGCTTTCTTGTGCTGCCAATGCCATTGCTCTATATTCAGCCTCCGTGGTTGATAAAGATATTGTAGGTTATCTCTTGCTACGCCAAGAGATTGCTCCTGAGCCAAGGTTGAATATGTATCTAGTAGTTGATCGTTGTGTGTCATGATCACCACCATAGTCAGCATCGCAGTACCCAACTATCTTGCATGCTCCACCTTTCTTATACAATAAACCAAGGTCTATCGTACCCTTCACATACCCCAGTATTCGACGTACTGCTTCAAGATGCGGCTTCTTTGGTGTTTACATGAACCAGCTAACCACACCAACTGCGTAAGCTATATCTGATCGCGATAATGTAAGGTAGATTAGACTACTAACTATTTGTCGGTACATAATTGCATCTTTCAAGTCTTTTCCTTCTTTCGAGCATAGCCTGGCGTTAGCCTGCATAGGTGTGGCAATTGGCTTGCATTCAAGCATCCCATATTTCTTTAATAGGTCTTTGACGTACTTCTACTGACAGAGGAATATGCCTTTGTTGCTTCGGTCAATCTCCAGCCCAAGAAAGTGCTTCAGTTCTCCAAGTTCCTTCATTTGGAATCGCACAGACAAGTTCTCTCTTGTCCTTTGAATCTCACCGTCATCATCTCCAGTGATGATCAAGTCATCCACGTACACTAGCACTATTACTAGTTTACCTTCCTGGAATTTTACAAAGAGACTAGAGTCTGCAGGTGCCACCGAGAACCCGCTTTGCACTAGGAATTCCCCTATCTTGCCGTACCATGCCCTCGGTGCTTGTTTAAGCCCATACAAGGCCTTCTTTAGTTTACAGACATAATCCTAATGCTTTTTACTCTGGAAACCACTTGACTGCTTCATGTAGATATCTCAATCAATTTCTCCATATAGAAAGGCATTCTTCACATCCATCTGCCACAGCTTCCAAGATTTGCTGCTGCAAGTGCTAGTAGTACTCACACCGTTGTAATTTTTTCTACTGGGCTAAAAGTCTCATCATAGTCCAACCATATTCTTGTGAGAATCCTCTAACCACTAGTCGAGCTTTGTACCTTTCTATTGATCCATCGAGGCGAGTCTTGACTTTGTACACCCATTTGCATGATATCGGCTTCACATCCTTGGGTTTTAGAACTAGTTCCCAAGTCTGATTTTGGTTCAATGCCTTAATCTCTTCTTTCATCGCCTTTTGTCATTCTATGTCTCGGGATGCTTCTTCAAATGTCGTTGGCTCTTTCACGGTCTCTTCTTCTGCTAAGACAGCATCCACATATCTTGGGTTAGGCTTTCTCTGTCTAGTCGACCTCCTAAGTAGTGGGTTGTCTACCGCAACCTCCAGTTAACTCGGGCAAAGCTCTTCTGGACTACTTTGATGTACTCCAGTTTGCCATGGACTCATCGATTTATCTGGTGTTCCAGACAGATTAGGCACTTGCTCACCATCTCGTGCTGTAGACGTCAACTCCTTAGTTGAACTAGGAGATTCTTGTCCTTCCCTTGTCTCCCCCATCTTCTCATGCAGTTCATCTTCTAAGTCTTGAGAGTTTGGCAGCTCCTCCTTCAGTGGTGACCACCATGATGAGGCTTCATCAAAGACAACATTTTTAGATATGTAGCACCGACCAGTTGCAGGGTTGCAACATTTCCACCCTTTCTTTTCACTGCTATAGCCCAAAAAGATGGAACGAATCGCCTTCTTATCGAACTTGCTACGCAAGTGATCAGGCACAAACACATAGCATACACATCCGAAGACTCGGAAGTAACTCACCTTGGGCTTTATGTTCCATAGCTTCTCGAAGGGTGAGACAAAGCCTAGTTTTGCCTGTGGTAGTCTATTGATCACATAAGCTGCCGTTTGTATGCACTCTGCCCAGAATCGGCTGGGCACATTCTTAGCATGTATCATGCTTCAACATATCTCTGCAAGGTGACGATTTTTTCTTTCAGTAACGCCATTTTGTTGTGGAGTGCCCGAACAAGTTAATTATCGTCGAATTCTACACTCCTTTAGATATTTTGAGAACTCTTTTGACATATACTCTCCACAATTATCCGTTCACAAGCATCGGATCCTTCTATCGAACTCTCGACCTTCTCCCGAAATTCTTTAAATTTTAATAAAGTTTCTGGCTTCTCTTTCATGAAGTAAACCCAAACGTACCTTTAGAAGTCGTCAATAAAGGTCACCATATAACGCATGCCACTAACCGATGCCTGTTTTACCCGTCCGAACACGTCTGAGTGGATAAGCTCCAACGGTTCTTTAGCTCTAAACTTTGATTCTTCATATGGCAATTGGTGTGCTTTGCCGTGTTGACACCCTGCACAAATTATATCTTCTCGAACATCCAGCTGGGGAAGACCTTTGAGCATAGCCTTCTTCATGATTATCTTCAGTTTATGATAACTCACGTGCCCTAAACGTGCATGCCAGAGATCTGCAGTCTCATTTTTCCGAGTCTTATCTACATAAGCTGATTCAGCTGACATTACGTAGATTGACTCCAAGCGTCATCCTTCTATGATAGGTGTACCTAATGGTTTAAGGTTTCGGTATACCTTAACATCCTCCGGTCTAAATACCACATAATTACCAGAAGATGTCAGTTGTGATACTGACAACAGGTTTTTCTTCATCTCTGGCACGTGATAAACATCTTGCAACTTTACTTGATTAGGGCTAAATCGAGGTGTGATAGTAGTCATGCCTACGTGAGTTATCGGCAACCTTGAATTATTAGCTGTTACCACTACTCGATCTCCTTTGTAGGCAGATAAACTTGATAGTTTCTTCTTATCACCTGTCATGTGATTTGAGCACCCTGAATCAACGATCTAATTATCACTGTAGTTGATAGCTCCTTGATTGGAAACTGCGGCAAGGGCTATTTCACCGTCTCTGTTACTATTGAGGAAGCAGTTACTTCGTCAGTGACTGTGTTAGACTGCTTGAGTGGTTCATCAAAATCTATCTCCTTCTCTGAACAATCTCCTTGAGTGGTGGACATTAACTCATTCTCCAAATATTGAAGTCGAGCATCATTTGTTTTTGAAAACAATGATGCAAAGGTGTCCCATGCCATCCTGGGTGTGTCGTCATCCTTGATTCGCCCGAGCAACTCATCCTCAATGGTTGACTTGAGCACGTACATTGCCTTCCCGACCTTAATCTTTCACTTTCGGAGTGCTTCAGCACTTTTCTTAGGAGGTGGGGTAATCTCATTCCCATTAACAACCTCCCACAAGTCCTGCCCTTCAAGGTAGGACATAATGTGACTCCTCCAACTTTGATAGTCGTGGTTGTTAAGCCTTGTAGCTCCACTCGTTATGTTCACAAGATCCGCCATCGTGACTTGGTGTGATTATCACTCTCTTTACCAAGCAAGCCAACAAACTTCACAGTCTCCAAACTGTGCACGATCACCTTAGAAAACGGATCTCGACCAAACTTCGCTTTGATACCAAATTGAAGAGTTGAACACGACAAGTAAATGTAATTATATTTATTACAAATACTTGTACACAACAAGGGTACACTTTACAACACTCACAAACTATCACTCTTGAATGACACCTCTGACATACAAGGAAAAACTCTTTTGAACTCTTAATACTTGGACATCTTTCTTTCACTCTTAAACTCACTCTTTTGTTTTTGATATGTATTTACATAATGAGACACTTCCTATATTTATAAAGGGCTATGGAAGATTCTAGAATCAGTAGAGTTCTAGAAACTTCCAAATATCCTATAAGGTTCTATTATATTCTGGAACATTCTAAGAGAATTCGGAAAGTTCTAGCATTGTCCAGAACATTCCGGAAGAGTCAAGAAAACTCTATCAAACTCTAAAAGTTTCCGGAAGATTCTAGAGAATTCTAGAAATTTTCAAAAATGTCTAGAAGTTTTCGAAAGACTCCGGAATATTCAAGAGAGGTGGTGATGACATTTAACAAAATGCACTTATCCAGGGTTGTGGAACCAATGCAAAGTAAAGAAACAGAGAAGTGCTCACCAGAATAAGGTCAGCGGAAGGCAAAAACTCTACTTGATGGGTAACATAGATCACCGTCTTCGATCCTAAAATCCCGAGCAGACACTCCTGCCATTCAGAGGTTGGATACATGTATTAAAGCTCTTCAAAAATCAAAATTACCCAAATGCTTAAAGAAGCAAAACAATAAGTAGGAGTCCTTTGGGTGGGGTTTAAATTTGCAACTGTAGTTCCAAAAATCCACGATTTAACTCAAAACTCAGTCTGGTCGACTCAACTCAGCTGAATTTTGAGGCGTGGCCACTTTTCCAACTCAGTTTTTAAATGGGGAAAACAGGGTTTATCCTGAAAACCTTTCATAGGTATAGAGGAATGTGTGTTTATTTAAATACCCAGCTGAATCTTTGACCCAACCCAACCGATATTTAAGCCATCCCGATTTATGTGCAGAATAAACCAAATCGAGGTCTCCATATTCAGTTTTTTTTTTCCTTTTAACTAATGTTCGCAACTACTAGCTAATTGAATAGCTTACCATGTCGTTTGTGCGCTGTGATCAAACAAAATCACCTGATATTACTACAAATGAGAAGAGTTTGTTCTCAAATATATTGAACTAGTTGTTAATTTCAGGGATGTAACATGTGAAAATATAACAAAATCCAGAGCAAAAAAATAAGACATACCTTAAATAGATGGGTTCCCGTATGAGCATCGACAGCACTAAAAGGATCGTCAAACAGATAAATGTCTGCATCCTGGTATAGAGCACGTGCGATCTGTATTCTTTGCTTCTGGCCACCACTCAAGTTGATTCCTCGCTCGCCAATGACCGTCTGATCGCCAAATGATAGAATCTCCAAGTCTTTCTTCAGAGAACACGCTTCAAGAACATGCTCATACTTCTCCCTATCCATTTCCTTACCAAACAATATATTTTCTTCGATTTTCCCGCTCTGTATCCAAGGTGATTGAGCAACATAGGCCTTGGTCCCACACAATTTAATGGTCCCAGATATCTTCGGCACTTCTCCTAAGATGCAAGAAAGCAAGCTCGACTTTCCCGACCCAACTGTTCCACAAACAGCCACCCTCATCCCATGCAAAGCTCGGAAATTCAAATCTTTCAAAGTAGGATTCGCAGAAGAGAGATCCCAAGAGAAATTCCCATCGCTTATTTCAACTGCAACATCAGAACTACCTTCCGGAAGCCTCTCTACAACATCAGGCTGAAGGTCTTCAAGGCGAAGGAACGATGAAATTCTATCAAGAGAAACCTTTGTCTGCACAACCGTGGAAATCGTATCAGGGAGAGCATAAATGGGCTCCTGCAATATCCTGAATGTCGCAAGAGCAGATAGAATCTTTCCCGATTCTAGCGGTATCCCCATAAGCATACAAGCTCCAAACGTAATCACAGACACGAATGTGGGTGCACCCCAGAAAACAAATGTCGTCATGGCCGAGGTGTAGACATATTTCTTCAACCAGCTTGTTTCATCTTTCCTTAGCTCGACTATCTTGGACAAGAACTTCATCTCCCACCCTTGGAGCTTGAGGATCCTCATGTTCCGAAGGATCTCAGACATTGCCTTCATCCGTACATCTTTTGATTTCATCAACTTGCCCTGGTAATTCTCTTGCAACTTCCCCAACGGGACATTCATCAACATAACAACCACAGTTGCAACAAAAGCCGCAATTGAAGCCAGCCCAAGATTCTTGTACAAGATCAGCAAAGCCAGTGTAACTTGCACAGGAACCATCCATAGAGCATGCATACAACAACTGAAATACCCCACCCTCTCCGCATCGACGCTCATGAAATTTATGATCTCTCCACTGGTATGGCCCTGCCTTGACTGGCTTGACAGTGACAGGCCCTTCTTATAAATCATTGCGACCAAAGCTGCTCGGCCCCGGATTCCAGCCTGCCTCAGCTTAAAGTAACAACACTGCTCCGAAAGGCATTCGATGATCTTCGCAATGAAAAATGTGGAAACCAAAACATACCCTTCATTCGCAAATTCACTATGGCCATTGAGGTATTGAACAAAGGCATTGATAAGGTAGGGACCCACATAAGAAGACACTGTGTATAGGAGCACGAACAAAGCAGTCCACAGCACTTCTTTCCAAACAGTGAAGAACAATGCTTTCAGCAATTTTAGTGTTCCTACTCCATTACTACTATCTTCTTCTAGCTTATTACTGAAAACAGGGAAGACCCCATTAACGCTGTCGTCATCAGCAAGCTGAGGAACATCATCAATGTCTAATGTCTTCTTATAACCGACTTTAAGCAACGGACTCATCCAAGAGAAAGTAAGAAGACTAAACAGACTAGCATTTGCATATGGAGTTACATTATCCTTCTTACTCTTCTTGTGAGACCCACCAACGCTATTCCCATTCAAAAGAGGCTCTTCAAGAAGGCGCGCCTCTTCTTCTCTGTTCTTCTTTCCGAATAATCCAGCGTAACAAAGGAACAAACCAAACAGAACCGACCCAAAATCCAAAACCCACGTATGTGTGGGCAGAATTCCGGGTTTCTGATAGTAAACCAGGTCCAGAACGACGAAAGAACAACACATGAAGAAGTAGAAGAACCACCAAATCCTCAGAACGATTGGGAATTTCTCCTCTTCTGAACTGCGGAACTTGAAATGCAAGTAGGCTGAGATCATGAACCAAGCAAGAGTTCTAAGAGCCAAATCCAATTGGGTGGAGAGATTTTCATCAGACCAACCATATTGATACCAAACAAAGTAGTTGAGAATGCAAAGAACAAGATGAAACAGAGACAGACCCAAAGAAGAGAAAAGGGCGGGTTTATAATATAAAAAGCTACCGTCTTTCAGCCTCTCTTTTGAATGTCCATCGCCACCCATGTTACATCCCTTGATGACCCATGTCATGGATAGAAGAAGAATGAAAGCAAGATGGGTGGAGGCTGAAAAGCCATGTAGAAAGATGGGATTTTGGAGAAAAGTAATGGCTTTATGCATGTAGGGAGATGGGTGTGAGAAGAGCATGAACATGCCATCGTTTCGAGCATTGAAAGTAGCCATTGATGTGGGTTTTCTCTGAAATGGGTGGCCTTGGATTTGAATGTTGGAGTGAAGATGAAAGCTATGTATATAAGAGGAGAGAGAGTCAAAGGCAAAGGAGGCGGCTTTCTTGGAGGGTGCAGGATAACGTGGTGCGCAGGGGAGAGAAAGTAAGGAGAAGACAAAGGATGCTGTGAAATACAAAGGAAGAGAGAGAGAGAGAGAGAGATGGCGACTTTAGGAGAAGAATGGGATACGCATGAATGAGAGTGATACGGAGATAGAGAGTTTGTCGTTTACGGGCCTGATTACTTGCGGAGAAAGAAAGGCCCATTTTCGACCGCATAGAGGAAGGCCCAACGGAGAGAGAATGACCACTGCGGTGTGGTCCACTTGATATTTTTATCTGCTTTATTTTTGGGACCATCCTTTAAAATAAGCTCACAAAATGTAGGATATACAATGCATACATCATGGTGGGTCCCACGGTCAGGTTCCCACCCACATCCCCCGTTTGGGTCGCAGCCAAGTCGCGTTCTCTTCCGAATTTTCATATCCGCCCGTTTCTTCGGACTCCAGTTTTGTGTAACCCCTTGTCTATGTCCCAAAGCTGTGTGGGCCCACCGAGATGTCCGTGTTAACATCTACTCCGTCCATGAGTTACCACTGATCAAGTTAGTATTTGGGCCCAAAAATAAGATAGATCCAGTACTCAAGTGGGACACACCACACGAAATCCTCTACAGCACCTATTTTATACAGCAATTGCAACACTTAGGTTTATGCGGCCACCATGTATGCAAAATCCACTCCGTCCATCAGATTTTATTCTCGATTCTTGGCCATAGGAAAAAAATCAGCTCCATACACAACTCATAAGGGTCACACCTCAGGGAACAATGGGAATGGGATGTGTGGGGTCCACCATGGAGTTTATCTTTCATCAAACCCGTTAATCAGGGTGTAACTCACCAGGTTGAAGTAAAAATACAAGTCAGGCTGATAGAGATATAGGAGTGCAATACCATGCGAACTTGGGAGCGGATTAGGTGCGCCCCAGCCTCACCCAAGATTGTGCGACCATTACCACGGGCCCACCTTGATGTAGTTATTCTATATCCACTCCGTCCATACGCTTTTCCATGTCACTTTAGGGTAGGTGTCCAAAAGTGAAAGAGATCCACGTCTCAAGTAGACCATATTATAAGAAACAGTGGTGATTGAACACCCTATCATTAAAAACTTCTTAAGGCCCACTGTTTTTCATTATATCGTACACCTGAGAATTGGATCTACATCATTTTTAGGCTCATACCTTGAAATAGTTTGCAAAAATAGATGGACGGTATAGATATAGAATACATACATCAAAGTGGGGCCTACACGGTAAGAGTTGCACCGTCTTCGGTAAGGCGAGGGCTGCACCGAATCCGCGGCCCTGAACCCGGGGATCTCAGAGCAGTTTCTCATTACTCACATTGGCGTGTCCCATCAGAGTTACCAGATAATAGAGAGGCCAATTGCCTACTGCACAGTGCTCTTTGGGCCGGCAATAATATTTTTGTTATGTCTACACCGTCCATTTATTTTTTTAGCTCATGATAAGCCATGACACCAAAAATGAGAAAGATCAAAGTCTAAGGTGAACCACACAGCTCCAAACATTGGTGATTAAACACCCACCGTTAGAAACTTCATAGTACCACAAAATTTTTAGATCAAGATGATACTTTTACTTTCCACACAATCAACAGTATTAGATGATAAGCAAACATTGTGATGAACATAGGAAGTTTTTAACGGTGGACGCTCAATCACCACTATTTCCTGTGACGTGGTCTATGGATCCATCTCATTTTCAGGCTCATGCCCTAAAATAATGATCTAAAATGAATGGTCGGCATAGATAAAATAGATAATCATTGTGGAGCCCACAGAGTACTGTCCAGTAGCGACACCATTAACCTTGGTACTGTGTTGATGTCACCAAGCTGGGTTGGCCCACCATGATGTATATATTATATGGGCGCGGATTAGATACTGACACGGTCAGTAGACAAATTGCTACTGAAGTGACGTCACCAAGCTCTGTAGACCCACGGTGATGCATGTGTTGTATTCATAATGTCCGACTATTTATAGAGATCGTTTTACGGCATGAGAAAAAAAAATGAGATAGATCTAAAATTCAAGTGGACTCACCACAGAAAACCGTGCGATCAGTCACACCCGCCGTTGAAACATTTATGGGGCCTATCATGATATATTTTTTAGATCCAACCTATTTATAAGTTAACATAGAGGTGGATGAAGTGAAAACAAAAATATAAGCTTTATCGGAAACTTCCATGGCCCTCTAAGAAGTTTTGAACGGTGGATGTCACTGTCCCCACTGTTTTTTATGATGGGGTCCACCTGAACCTTAGATCTATCTTATTGTTTTTCTCATGCCATAAAACGATCTCTCCAAATGGATGGACGGTATGGATACAACACATTCATCATGGTAGGGTCCACAGAGCTTGGTGACGTCACTTCAGTAGCTATTTGGCTACTGACCTTGTCAGTATCTAATCCACGCCCATACTATATCCCTTTAGTCGGTCCATTTTACCATACGGAGCTGAAGCGGACCGCAACCCGGGAAGTCGTGGTAATAGGAAGCTGATTGCGTCCGACAACCACACGACAATAAGCCGTCCGACCAGCAGTCCTATGATGTCCACCATGATTTATCTGTTCTTCCACGCCGTCCATTGATTTTCTCATATAATTTTAGGGTATGAGACCAAAAATGAGATATATCCAACTCTTAAATAGACCACACCAAATAATGAGCTTAGTTTGCATTAAATGCAAGAATCATATTTGGTGTGCTCCACTTGAGTCTTGGATATGCCTAAAATTTAGGCTCATTCTTTAAAATGATCTAAGAAAATGGATGAACGGAGTGAAAAATTAAATACATCACGGTGGGCCCTACAAGAGTGCTGGTTAGACGGCTTATGTACTAGCAAAGGTCAGACGCAACCGACTTCAGTAGGCATGACGGGAAAAGGTATATTTTTGTTAGCTGGTTAGTACAACCACTTTCAGTTGACGCTCATAACACGGTGGGCCCACAAGAGTGCTGGTTGGGCGGCTTTTTGTACTAGCAAAGACCCCACTAGGGCAACTAGTTGGACATTGCATTTTCGTCCGACTAACTAGGTATTTGATGAGAAAATTTTCCTTTTATATAATACATATGCTTACATTGAGGGATTTAAGAATGCCTGTCATAGTTAAGTAGAGTGACACACGTGTCAAGGATCTAAGTCATTCATCAGTTAAGACTCATTAAAGAGAAATTATGTACCAAAAACTAAGAAACTACACTCGTAAGGAAAGAACAAGTGAAAGCACGCATGTTAAATCTGGATAATTGGACTGTTTTATTAACAACCAACACCTTTCGTAAGTATTTGACATAATTGATCATAAGATCATTAATATTTTTTTACCCTTGGCATGTTGACGTGTAATCTATCTAATGCATGGGTCTAATTTTGAGTTGGATGGTTCAAATCTATAATAGCATATAGCCCATCCTACATTTACTCTCCATTTACATGTCTCCTCTTCCCAAATATTAGTATAAAGTTTGCATGGCCTTTCTAAGCGTAAGGGGACATTGCTTTCGCAGACCTAGAAAGAAAGAATTCATGTGGAGTAGATCCATCCCGTCCATCATGTGGGCCACCTCATGTTTGGACAAGGGCTTAAAACTAAGGTAGATTCAATACTCAACTGGGCTACAACATGGTAAATAGTTAAGATGGAAATTTCCACCATTAAAATTAACCAAATTGTGTTTAGCCTACTAGCTTCTATATAGATTTGGGCACCGGACCAAGTCAGATCGGATTGAGTCTAACTTAATTCGGTTCGAAATCTACGTGGGATAACCCGAAGTCGATCTAATCCGGGATCAAGTCCAGGACATCTAATTCGAACCGATCCGATGCACGGTTGGCCTGACCTAAATCGAGTTGGATCGGTTTAGGTACAATTCGAATCGAATTTTTTAACGGTGAAAATCATTATCCTCACTACTATTTTCAGTGTAATCTTTTTGAGCTTTAGATATAATTCATTTTTTTTCAAATGCTCTAAAATGATCACGAAAAATGGATAAACGGTGTGGATATAATAAATACATTATTGTGGGGCCCATGTAATTTTGATCTCATTTGAGCCGTTCGCACAACTTGGAGCTGGAGGCACGTCTCCGCTCGTCTTTGCACGAAGTAACGTCACCAAGTTCTGTGGGCCCCATTATGATGTATGTGTTGTATCCACACCGTCCATCCATTTTGAGATATCATTTTAGGGCATGAGCCAAAGAATGATGCAGATAAAAAGCTGTAGTAGACCCCACCATAAAAAATAGTGGAGAGAGTGATTCCTACCATTAAAACTATCCTACGGCCCACCGTAATGTTTATTTGAAATCCAACCTGTTCAAAAGTTAAAAAAGACATGAACTAAGGGAAAACACAACAAACCAATGGTCTGGATTATCGAAATATAGGTACCACTTGTCAAAACTGAGAACCCGTGACTAGCATGATATCATATGTACACGGTCCCTTGAGATATGAGAAGCATTGAGATTGGGAAATGGATTGGCTACTCCTCCTGACACCAGCCAATAGCTGGTGGTCGGTGCTTTGTGGGCCCTACCATGATGTAAGTGTTTCATCCATGCCATCCATATATTTCTACAGATCATTTTATGATATTATACCAAAAATGAGGTATATCACAATCTTAAGTGGACCACATTACAGGAAAAAGTGTTATGTCGACCATTAAAAAACATTTTGAGGCCATAAAAGTTTTGGATCGAGTTGGTTTTTGTTTTTTCCCTTCATCTGGGACAGTATGACCTAATAAACCTATTGGATGTCAAATAAATAGTACAATGGGCCTAAGGAGGATTTTAATGATGGATATCCAATCACTATTGTTTTCATGTGGTGTGGTCCACCTGAGATTTATATACCTCTCATTTTTGGATTAAGAAATAAATGATCTGTAAATATGGATGAACGGAAATGATGAAACAAATACATCATGGTGGGGCCCACAAAGCACCGACCACCAGCCACGGGGCTGGTGTGAGGGGGAGTAGCCAATCCGTTTCCTTGAGATTGCGAGCGGATTAGGTGGGGCCCCGGCCTTACCCCAAATGGTGCGGCCCTTACCGTGGGGCCTACACTGATATATTTATTTTATATCCACTCCATCCATCCGTTTCTAAAGATAATTTTATACTGGTGTATAAAAAATCCTAAGCAGATACAAATCTTGAGTTGACTATACCATAGGAAACGGTGGTGATTGAATGCTTCACCACTAACAAATTCCCAGGCCCACTATAATTTTTTTCGTAATGTTTATTTTCCATCCCAACTGTTGATAAGGTAAAAAAGAAAAAAATAAAAAAGAAAAAAAGAAAAAAAACACCTGTAATAAGGGAAAAAAATATTATATTGATTTAAAAATTTTGTGGCCCACAATAAGTTTTTAATGGTCATTCATCACTTTTTCCTATGGTATGGTCCACATGAGTTTTTTATATTTCAATTTTATAATAATACCATAAAATGATCTTTTAAAATTAATGGACGGAGTAGATAAATAATAAATGCATCCAGGTGGGCCCCACGATAAGGGTCGTACCATCTCAGGTAAGGCCAGGGCCGCACCTAATCCGCCTCCTTTTATATTAATGTAAAAGACTAAAGACAACCCTTTGCCTCGGCCCTCGGGTATGGGTTATCCAGATAACATCCACGTGTACAGCTTTGCCCATCCACACGCAATCACATGGGCCTACATCATGCAACCGTTCGAGATCCAAACATTCCATCAGGTGGGCCACACTGTCTAGATATTCCAACCTAAAATTCATCCAGTTTCGATCCTCAGAAAAGCCACAGTGTAGAAAACAAATGGACGGCTTTGAATAACTGTTGTACCCGTCCATTTAATTGAACATCATGGCCCACCAGAAGAGAGTAAAACAACCTGACTTTTTAGTAAGGAGACCTAATCGGTGTGGGCTACCATTTGAATGCACGTGTGCAATGCAATGTGACACGTGCATATTCATGTAAATGGGCAACTGACATCCATACACGTGTGCATACAAAACCTCGTGGAATGATATGTTTAAGATAAATAAATGTGATAAACTATTCATGAAATGATACATGTGTGCATAAACTCCGGATCCGATCAGATGGGTCCGGATCCATTTGGTTCGGATCGGTCTGGATTGACTACGATCCGAACTTAATTTGAAAAACTATCGGATTTGAATGACCTAACTTGATCCGTATTGATCCAGACCGTTGGTTCAGTTTGAATCCGATCGAATTGGGTTGGACGAGCCGGATCGTGTCAAAGATGCCCAGCTGTACTTATATATATGGTTGTTGTGGTGTTTAACATAAAGCAATGCTTGTAATGGACCAACCTATTAGATGGGTTGGATGTCATATTTACATAAAGGTTGGATGATACGTGCTGGTTGGACGTTAAACGGTTCTCCAACTTGTACTTTTATTAGAAAAAAGAATTTCAGTGGATGCTCTATCTTGATATTTTATGGCACTCACCTTGATGTGTATGTGTGATCCACTCCAACCATTAGATGTGTAATATTTTGTAGGGTATATAACCTAAAAATTAGGCTACCTGTGGTTCAGGTGGACCACACCGATGAAAATAGTTGAAATAGAGACATCCACCCTTGATTTTTACAGGGCCCACCATAGAGATTATATCAAATCTACTCCAATCATTAGATGAACGTAGGTCTAGGGTGCAAAATTCAAGACCATCTATCTTTCAAGTAGGCCAGACAAATGTAAATAGTTCGGAGCGTGAGCTTTTCTTTATCAACTATTTCCAGCTACGTGGTTCACCTGAAACAAGGATGTACCTGCTTTTTAAAACCTTAGCTGTAAGGTGAGGTCACCAACCCGATGTTCGGGGTAGATTTCAAATTAACACCATGGTAGGCTGACCCGAACGAGCCACTCTTTTCTAACGTTAGTTTAAATCACTTCTCTACCGGCATTACGAGAATTAATTACCGAAATAACACCGCCCAGCATTATGAGCATTAATTTTCATCTTAAATTACGCCAAGTGGTAGTGTGTTGGGAACAGCCGAACAGTTACCACAGGGTCTCCACATCTGATTTTCTATGGGCCCACTCTGACATGTATGTGAGATCTACTCCGACCATTATATGTATAATTCAGTTATAGACATAGAGCCAAGAAATTACGCTAACCCATGATTTAGATGGCCACACCAATGGAGGAGGGAGACATCCACCCTCTATTTTTATAGGGCCCATCATGATGAAACTGTGAAATCCATTCCATCCATTAAATGTCACACCAAAACTAAGCCTTGGTTCCACAAATGAGGTCCGTACATGATTTATGTGAGCCACACCAAAGGAAATAGTTTAGTGGGTGAACCTTTCCATGTACAATGTTTCCAATCGTGTGGTTGACCTGAACTAAGGATGGAGATGAAATCTGAGACGTTGATATAATTTGGGGTGACATAATTGATGATCGGGGTTGATTTTAGATTAACATAATGATGGGGTCCACCCAAGCCGTGGCCCCTTTTCCATGCCAAAATAAAATTGGTATGGCGGTGGAAGCATTTACTTTCATTAATTAAGAGTGATTGCTTTCATTAAATGCATGGCTAGTTGGACGAAAATGCAAAATCCAACTAATTGTGTGTGAGCATTGCTCAAGTTAAAAAAACTTAAATGACAGCAAAATAATAAATAAATAAATAATAATAATAATATAAAAAATATATATCGAATTAATCCAGCAGGCAACAGAGTTTAGATACAGGTATGTAACATACCTAGTGATGAGACTCACGGGACTTGGTGACCTCAACACACCAGACAAGCCAGTAGTGTGGTACACCAGCCAAACTGCTTTCCATCATAGAGAGGCATTAAATAGGTATGGGTACGATAGGTTGAGGAGCAAAAGTTTTACTATGTGAGCACCAATAATTTATAAGTATTGTATCCATACCGTTAATTCATTTTGAGATATTATTCCAAGGCATGGGATGAAAATTCAGATAAATTTAAAGCTATAGTGAATTTCAAAAAAAAAAAAAAAAAAAACAAAATGGTTGAAATTTTTACTAACGTTAACCATGATGCTTATTCAAGATCTAACATGTACATGAGGTAACAAAGACATGAAAAAAAGAAAATACAATCATCAGTTTGGTCAAAAACTTATGTGAAATTTAGAAGTTTTTAATGATAGGTATGTGAACGTTGGGAGATCAGCGCACACGTTGGTTTGGTGATTTTATTATGGCAGGGGGATGATCAGGCTGACTTGGATTGTTGATGTGATAATGTTGGAGTCGCCATTAGCCACTTAACTCAAAATTTTGCAGTCGGCTAAAACCTGTAGAACATGTAAAGCTAGAGAATCTGAAGACTTCCTTACTTTAAATTGACTCATAATATGCGATTTTAAAGATTCTGAGTAAGAGACCTCGATTACAAAGAGGGAAAGTGTTAGGCACCCTCCCTACTTGTACAGATGTACAGTCTCTACTTCGTGTGATAAAATAGTCTTTAAGGGATAGGATGATGAGATTGAAATAGGACTAGACAAACTTGGATTTATGATGTGGAAAGATCCAAAATTCCTGCAAGCCGCAGAACATACTTCCAAGGAATGTCTAGAAGAGCTTTGAATAAATACGGTAATGATGAATGTTATTGAAAATGGACTAGGCCACCATGAGTTTCTGATGTAACAGGATCCAGAGTTTTGACAAGTCACAGAGCATACATTCAATGGAAACCTAAAGAAACAGGGGGGTTGAGAAGGGAAATAATGATGCGATGAATGCTAGTAGTGATAGTATAATTTTTGGCTTACACTTGAAATAGCTAAAATATTGGATGCACTATGGTTGGGATTGATTGACCCGAGCGGGATTATAAGAGCTGAGGATGGCTTGGAAGAGGCTAGGGGGGAGGTTAAAAGATGGGGCTTGAGAACTCAAGTGTTCCCTCTCACTCTCTTGCTTTCTCTCACTCTCACTCTCCTCTTGGTGTTAGTGTATTTCTTGGGTGTGTCTTAGTGTGTGAAATGAAGAGAGGTGAAGGCTATTTATAACCTTTTGGGATGACATTTTAGTAATTCTAGAGTTTATGGATGATAAATGCTGATATGACAGCTTGTAATTGGTTGAGGGGAGGGTAATGTCACGTGGTACCTTCTTATTGATTTTTAAGTTTTGGTAGGATGGTAAATAAGGTGGAACTTAGGGATAATTTTGTAGAAAAGTTGACTTTTGGAGGGGAGATAGCTGTATGCTTAGAGGGTACACCTGTCGAGAGAGGGCGGTAATCCGATTACCGCCGGCGGTAGTCAGACTACCACCTGGGTACGGTTGCTCTCATGGCTTGGCTGGTGGGCCTATTTCGGGCCCTAATGTCGGTCCAAAGCCGTTTTTTTGGATATTTGGCTCAAAATTGGCTTGGAAGTAGCTTGAAAATGGTTCGAGAAATGGATCACCTTTTAGGCATGCACTGGCTTGGATGATGGCTCGAGTTAGGGTTTATGGTAATGTAATGGCTTAGGTTCGATTAGGGTTTGGATCAGGTTTGGGAAATGGTTGTGGTTGAGGTTTAGGTTCAGTTCATAAGGGTTATCCACGCCTTATCAAGTTGCTAGCTTGAGTGGGGTGTCTACAGATGCCCCTCTTTGGCAAAGGTTGTGAGCAACCGAATGCCAAAGCGAGTGAACACCCCACCCTTCTAGTCAGAAAAGATTGTGATTCAGATCCATTGTCTGTCATAATATCATAGTCAGCTTATTGTTTGGAAAAGAGATGACTCGCACATATCGTGAGTGTTTGAGGAAAACGTTGTGGTTGTCTCTGCGCTTTCTGCGGCATTACGGGCCACGAATCACAACCTTTTCACGTCAAATTGATAATAGCATTGGAGGATAAGTCTGAAAAGTAGGGCCCCTATGCGTTTTGTGGTTTTACGAGGATTCTCATACTGTTTGGATCTTGTTGTTCCTTTGCTACGTAATCACCTTATGAGTACTTGTTCCGTTTGATCGTCAAAGTGGTTAGCTGCCATGCGCGTTCTGCGGTCTTATGGGGAACTCACTATGCCGACTTGGACTCGATCAAACTTTTCAAGTGTCCCGGACTATGTATGTGCAGGTGACATTTTTCCATATAGTCCTCTGATTTTAACATTTTGGTTACAACGAATTTTCTCCACTCTGAATTGGTTATTCTTGTCAGAGATAGATCAAATCATCACTTGCATTCTATTTGTACGACTATCTCGATATTGAAAATTAGGCTAATCGTATTTGTATCGCATATGGATTCGATTATCCTCCGAGGGAACCGGAAGGGGTTGAATCTTATTTTATTATTTGCACTAGATGCTACCGAGGAATATGAGAGATTTCTCAGTATATTGCGTGCCAAATGCTATGTTTTTTGAAATTTTTGTTTGAAAACTATCCTCCGTGGAGCTATACTCCTTGGGGATCTTATTACAAATATTTTTTTGAGATTTTCGAAAAGATCCGTTCGATCTTGCGGGAGGGTGTCGTCGTTTGGTTTTTATTGCGTTTTTTGGAATAAGTCTAGATAGTCGTATTGCCTCCATTAGTGAATTAATAGGGCTGATTAACAATCCTAGCTTTGTTTTTGTTTATTTTTATATTTTTTGATTTTTTTTTTTTTATATTTTCCTAAAATCTTCTTCATTTTCTCAAGATTCTCAATTTCTTGCGAGATATTCATTTTCCTGAAAAATCTATCTTCTCCTTTATTCTTCCTCTTTGTCCCTTGGACAAAGTCATTTTTGAGACTCTCACATCCCATCAGCAAGGGGTAGCGCGCAAGGCCGTGAGTTTGGCCAGTGGGCGGCAGTCCGACTACTACGGGTGGTAGTCGGATTACCGCCCGACACCCATTTACCCATTGGGTCGAAGTGGGGCGCTGGTCAGGGATTAGCTTCTGCTCCCCTATTTCTTCTCCTAGGTTTTTCTTCTAGAGACACCATTGTTGTCTCTTGCAAACTTCGTCTTTCCCTTGGTGCTTGTTCTTTACCTTCTTGTTTCTTCTTTACTTCTTTTTCGTGATTTTTTTCCAGGTGGTTACTTCTCCCTCATGCAATGATTTTTCTATTTTTGATGGATTCTAGTATCCATCTCTATGAAGCTTTTAAGGTTTACCTTATCTATGACCATGGACCCCCTTTTGGACAGGAGAGACCCAAAAACCTAGGATTTGGAATGTTTGCCTGGAATTCCAGCGCTTGGATCTTGCTGGAAAATCTCCCTTTTGCCATGAAAATGATGTCTTTCTTTTTGTTTTTGATTAAGTGGGGTGTGATAAGAAGAGTGCCCCACTTTTATTTTGTGCATGGACATATTTTTTGTGTTTTTCATATATTTTCTTTTTCTTCTTCTTTTTTTTTGGGAAAAAAGTTCACATCATGAAATGGTGATCCTTTGATGGGCCGGATTGATGATTCGTGGCCCACTTGGATCTTCCATTTTTGTGGGTTTTGAAGGTGGGCCATTATTTTGGAGTGGGACCCACCTTTTCCTTTGGCATTTTTTTGTCCCAAGTGTGGATTTTGGATTTTCTAGGTGAGTTTGGATCATGGGCCTTGGAAAGGGTTTGGGATAATGGGCTCTTGGAATCGACTTAGATCATGGGCTATAGGATGATGGGCCTTAGACAATGGCTTTTGGATAATGGGCTCTTAGATCATGTGTAACGCCCTGAAATTCGGGGGTCGAGCATAACTCAGCTCCCGAGTTCCAAAACATCACTTATGCAACATAATTAATGAATGATGTATGTTGACTGTATTAGCACATAAACACGGGATAGATTAAGCCAAAACGCAGATATGATTCAGGGGTAAGTGAATAAAGCAAGCGGAAGACTTATAGTAAAATATGTGTACAAGTGTAAGTCCCTGAATTACATATACAACCAGATCGTGTAAAAGTGTTATTTATCAAAATTTATAAGTACAAGTTACATCATTTCAGTTCCCAAAAATAGTAATCCCATAGATCCCGCGCAACAGACCGAGGCTCGCAAGAACCCGCAAAACTGCATATAGGAGAAGGCGGCCTCGTCGTCATCCAGCTCCCTCTGCCTCAGACGTCACATCCACATCTGCAACATCGGGGCCTAAGACAGTCTGGTGGGTGTGAAACACCGCCCGAAACGTGGGAGTGAGTGATCAACTCAGTGGAACAATAAGGCACTGGTTAACATGCTATCAGTTCAATCAAACAGTAATGATAAAGCAGGACAATTAAATAAATCCTAAGTACTCTTGTTAATGCAAGTATGAATGCAATATGATGCGTGCCCTCACGCGTACACCCTCAGCGTCTTCCTCTTACGTTACGCATGACATCGCCTCAAAGTGCGCCACATCTACAAAGCACATGCAAATGCGGTGCATGGATATGATTACCAAGTTGTTATTAGTCCAATTCATACAGCAGGATTGGGAAGCTAAGATACCTTCCTCATATCATCATCCAAACAGTGATCCATCCTAGGGTCGTCAATCCTAGACATCTCATACGATCATATAGTTGAGGTCGTAGCAAAGGGCTCGTCACCAATCAATGCACGCCTTTCATGCCCTTACTACCACAGATCGGCTCGTCACCTCCTTGTGGTATCCAGGTATGCTCGAGGTCACTACAAAGGGCTCGTCACCAATCAATGTAGGCCGACAAAGACGAATATAGTGTCCCATACCACCATAATCGGCTCACGAGTTTAGTTGCTCACTTTGGTCACTACGGGGAGGCTCGTCACCCCAGCGTAGGCCGACAGCTCGACCACGGTGTCCCATACCACCATGTCAGGCTCATGAGTCTTAGCGGATCAGGTACCATGGTTATTAGGATTTCACTGGTAAGTTCGGTACCCTAGATTCAAGCAGTAGCGTCCATACATGGTTAACATACACTGGACAATCGGGTTAGTTGACGAACTCGACTAGCACGAGCGCACGTTGAATTGAACGACATAGAGTGCGCAAACACTCCGCGTGGCCAAACCACTGCCGCCAACTCTAATACGACTCGGGTTCGTCTAATGCGTCTCACGTGGCGAAAGCAATCTCAACCACGACCAAAGGGTCAATTACCGATTTCCTGGACTAAGGCATAGTCCCAAACATCCTACACTACGACAGATATTCATATGGAATGTAAAACAGTAATGGAACAATAACTCAAATCATGTTACATACACATCTGAATAATATCAACTTAACATAAATGTAAGCATAGGAATGCTTGAATTTAAATAACTTGGAATGTAAATGCATAAGGGAATCATGCGCATCCATAGGAGTATTGAGAATCACTTCTCAACGCCCACACTTAGTGTAATCATTTACACTTAGGTCATTCATGCATTTCTACAAACACTTAGCATACAAGGAATAACATACATGACGTATGTTGGAATACATGCACTTAGACAATTCCCTTTACCAAGGAGTTGTCATACATGCATCTAGCATACATACATGACCAATAATCATGGCAAGCACAAGTGCGTATTTTATACGTATACGGTACTTTATAAATACACATAGAATACACAAATCTCAATATAGCACATGCATATCGGAAAGCAATGCAAACATAACATTTGACATGTGAAATCTCATCCATAACAAGAATAAATCACTAACTGCCATTGAAAGCCTTGAAAACCATAACCTATACACTTAAAGTCGCACCTTAAGCAAAGAAAGAACCACCGAACTGATTTAGACGAGTTGTCTTCGTCAACGGCGCAAGAATACCCTAAAATAAGGATAGAAATGAGATACAACAACACCAAGTCTAATCTAAGCTCTAACACAGGTTAGGGTTAGGTTAACTTACCCCAAAGGAACTCAGAATCGTCAGAGGAACGATTCAAAGTGAAGATTCAAAGGTGAAGAAGAACAAGGAAGAATCAAGATGATTCACCAACCAATCTCTCTCACTAACTCTCTCTTTTCCACTCTCTCCAAGCTAGGGTTAGAGAAAATTCGTATGGAAATGAGAGCTAGGGTTTAAGGACTATATATAGGCCTTAAAATGATGGAAATAACCCGGGTCAAGGTATACTTAGGTAATAACCAAAGACGCCTTTCTCGATCCAACGAAGCACTTCGGTGGGCCTATAACCACGAAAGGTCGGACTTAAGCTCAGGACCATGGATCTAGGTCGGTGAGTTTTCGTACCGGCTCTTTAATCGGCCGTGGCGGACCACACTCAATTCAACGGTCACGGAAACTCGATCATGTCAACAAGCACTCGGATATGCCGGGGCCAACCATCCTGATCAGAGGGTGAAATTGGGTCGAGAATCCAACGGTCGGATAGCTTAAAATCGTCGCGCAAGGGCGACTCAATTTCATAAAAGCTTATTAAATTCCAACCGTTCTCACACTCTTCCTCCGAACTCAATCAAATCGACCCCGAACATCGGATCGACTTGATTTTTGAGGTGAAGACCAAGCCCAACTCGGTGACCTGCAGCTTAAGATCATCGCCATCGGACTTTCGATGCGCGAGGTCCGATCCGGATCTTCCAAAAATTCCCCAGCTGGATTTAGCGATGGATCCCGGATTTTAACGTAGCCCTCACTAATCTACACGTTTAGAGCCATGCGGATACAATTTAAAGTGATTGATGCGAATTTCACAAGCAATCAAGTAAAGCGCTAATTACCCCAAAAACAACTACTTAAGGAAAGATTAGCACAAAATTCCAAGGTCGTTACAATCTACCCCCTTAAAGAAAATTTCGTCCTCGAAATTCATACCTTCATATAAGCCTCAAGGATCAGAGGGTATCTTCCTGACCTCAGCTTCAGATTCCCCAGTAGCCTCTTCTACGCCATGATGCGACCATAACACCTTCACGAGAGGGATAACCTTGCGCACCTGCTCCTTTCTATCGAGAATACGCGTCGGTCGCGGTACATAAGTGGCATCCTCACTTAAGTGCACTTGTCCCAACCGATAATATGCGAAGGATCAGAACGTACTTCTTCAGCTAGAAAAATGAAATACGTTATGCACGCCCGCAAGAAGGTGTGGGCAAAGCAAGGCGGTAAGCTACCGCTCCCACTCGATCCGAACTTGAAATGGACCAATAAATCTCGGCGTCGGCTTCCCCTCTTACCGAACCGCAAAACTCCCTTCATAGGAGAGACCTTGAGAAAAACATGATCTCCCACTACGAACTCAAGCGGTCGCGCCTCGTATCGGCATAACTCTTCTGCCTGCTCTGCGTTGCTAGAAGTCGACGTCGAATGATGTCGACCTTCTCTGAAGTCACTGCACCAATTCGGGCCAAGCAAACTACGCTCACCAATTTCGGCCCAACAATGTGGTGCTCCGCACGGGCGACCATACAACGCCTCGAAGGGAGCCATACCGATACTTGCCGAAACTATTATTATACGCGAACTCGCATACGAAGACAATCATCCCAAGTCTTTGAAATCCAAAACACAAGCTCGCAACATATCTTCCAGGACTTGATTCACGCGCTCCTCCGCCCATCTGTTTGCGGATGAAACGCAGTGTTGAACTTGAGTTTCACACCCATTGCTTCCGGATACGAGTCCGGAAGATAGATGTAAAACATGTGTCTCTATCAGACACAATCTCGGGAACTCCATGCACACGCACTATCTCCTTGATATACAACCTAGCCAACTCGTCTGCGAGTAAGTGACTCGATCGGTAAGAAATGCGCCGACTTCGTTAATCGATCGACGATCACCCAAATAGAGTCAAATCCCTTTCTCGTCCCCAAGAAATAAAATCCATAGAGATGAAATCCCACTTCCATTGGCTATGGGCATGGGTCGCAACAGCCCAGAGGGTCGCGATGCTCGCCTTGACCTGGCCGGGCACGTGAGACAACGAGAAACAAATTCAACAACTGGACCTTCATATTGTCCCACCAATAAGACCTCTTCATATCCCGATACATCTTCGTGCTACTGGATGCATCGCCTTAGAACTATGGGCTAACTCGAGAACCTCACGTCTCAAGTCAGGGATGTGGGGAACACATAACCGGCCACCGTAGGCCCCCATCGGAACTAACACTCCAGTCGGAGTTCCCATCAGTACCAAACCGCTGCCTCATCTTCACCAAGAGCTCATCATCTACCTGCGGCAACGATCCTCTCGTCGATCAGGGCAAATGTGTGCGATAACCTCATACGGCTCAACCACCGTAAGCCCCAAAATCGCGCACGAACTCCAACATCTCCCACTCTGCTATCATCGGCGGAAACTTCAAAGCCTTCTTGCGACTCAACGCCTCTGCCAAGGTTGGCCTTAAGGATGGTAAGAAACATCGAACTTGAAGTCCTTCAATGTTTCCATCCATCTTGCCGCCTCATATTCAAATCACGCTGCGTGAAAATATACTTAAGGCTCTTGTGGTCGCAAAAGAGCTCGAACTCCTCACCATAAAGGTAATGTCTCCAAAGCTTTAATGCGAAGATGACAGCTGCCAATTCCAGGTCGTGCGTAGGGTAATTCTGTTCGTGTTTCCTCAACTGCGGCGAAGCATAAGCAATCACCCTGTCCTTCTGCATAAGGACACAACCCAGGCCAACGCGAGAGGCGTCATTATATATAATATACTTAACCCCTTGCTCCGGCAATACTAGCACAGGGGCGGACGTCAACTTGTCCTTCACCTCCTAACTCCGCCCGCTCACTCCAAGCAAACTTCAAATCCTTCCGTGTCACCTGCGACAACGGTCCGGCAATCTTCGAGAAGTCCGAATAAAGCGTCGATAATACCCTCGCAAGGCCAAGAAAACTCCTCACCTCGAAAATCGAACCAGGCTGCTTCCAGTCTGCACTGAAGGTCGACGGCTATACCTTCCTTGGACACCACATGTCCCGGGAACTTGACTTCCTCTTTCCAAATCACACTTCTTGAACTTGTGCTAAGCTGATGCTCCCTAAGAGTACCCAAAACCGCTCTTAAGTGCTCCTCGTGCTCGTCCGCGGAATAAATCAAGATGTCATCAATAAATACAATGACGAATCGAAACAGAAACGGCCGAATACCCTGTTCATCGGATCCATGAACACGGCCGGTGCGCTCTCGAAACGACATCACAAGGAACTCATAATGGCCGGAACTAGTCCTGAATGCGGTCTTCTGCACGTCCTCATTCCTGACGCGCAACTGATGATACCCTGACTATAGATCAACCTTCGAAAAGTACCGTGCCCCCTTCAACTGATCAAACAGATCATCAATCCCGGGCAAGGGGTACTTATTCTTCACAGTTACCAAATTCAACCTGCGATAATCAATACACAATCGCAAGGATCCTTCTTCTTCACAAACAGAACAGGTGCTCCCCAAGGAGACACATTGGGCCGAATAAAACCCAATTCTAGCAAACCATCTATCTGCTTCCTCAACTCCTCCATTTCACTCGGAGGCATCCAAGGTGGGTAAAGAAATGGGCGCCCCAGCATAAGATCGATAGCAAAATCAATCTCACGGGAGGAGGTAATCCAGAATCGACTCAAACACATCTTCAAATTCCCGAACTACCGGCGTATTAACCAACGCCGACTCGGCCGAACTCTCCAAAAAAAGAATAAAAATCAATACGAATAGGGTAATTGACCTGAACCGGGAAAGTAACAATCTCGCCCTCAGTCCATGGATCGTCACCGATCTCGCTTCACAATCAATCTCACCGCATCCTCGTGAGCCAATCCATACCCATAATAACATCGTAGTGATAAAGCGGTGCGACTAGCAAATCAACACGGATCGATCCACTTCCCGGATCGACCAAACAATCCATACAACGCTTGCCCAAGGCGGAGGACATCCCCGTAGCGGTAGTAAGCGTCACCCTTATAGGAACAGATCTCAAACCCAAACGCCTAAGCCGCATAAGAAATAAGAGAAGTAGTGGACCCTGTATCCACTTGCACAAACGGGAATACCTTCCATATGCGCTGTCACCTCAAAGGACCTCGGCACCAAGTCAGACATATTCAGCTCAAAGCGCATGAACACGAGCCTGCGGCCGGCGATTGGGAGGAACCATGGGCCCCGAGGTGGCCCAAGCCGAAGGCTGCAGTCCAAGGATGGATGGTGGCGCCGATCGAAGAGGAGGAGGAGAAATAACCGGAGGCATCGGACGGCTAACCCTCGCGGTGGAGTAAAACCACCTGCTCGCATACGGGAAAAGCCGAAACGGTCCAAGTGCCCAACCTTCCCACAATAAGAACATCTCAGATCAGCTCTCATCTGCTGAGGGGCGGCTTAACGCCAAGGAGGAGAATCAACACGCGGCCTCTTGCCCAGGAAAGGTGCACCCTAAAATCCGGTCGCGGCCTAGGAGGCATCGGTGCTCGCATGCGGGACGCTCTATCTCCGTCCTACTCTGCTCGCAAGGACATGCTCACTAGCTCCGCATATGAAGAAATGCCAGCACAGCAAATCTTCGGATCTCAGGTCGCAGCCCCTCGGAAAAACGCCGCATCCTCATGGGTGATCACCCAGGATCAAAGGAACATACCGCCCCAACTCGGAAACCGGTTCTCATACTCCGGCACCGACCCTCTCGGAGGCGAAGGAACTCACTCTCCTTCTCATGTCGACACAACCGGAAATACTTCTCGTGGAAGGCGCCTCAAACGCCGCCACGACCACACGGTCCTCCTCGGCGGCGGCACAACTGTCCCCCACCCGGCCCCTTCTCAAACATGAAGGTGGCAAGCTCAACCCACTCAACCTCTACGGCCTCTGCATCTTTGAGATGCGGTCAATCCATTACTCGGCCTCCGCGGGTCTGTGAGCACCCGCAATAGTAGGTGGTCTCTAGCGCTGGAATCGCTCGAATGTGGCGCTGGCACTCTCGCACTGGCACTCCCGGATGGAGGCATAGGTGAAACAGTTGGAGTCGCCCCACCGACTGAGCAAAGATGCCGGCCATGGAGGAGAGGAACTCCTCCTGCTGCCTGCTGCTGCTGGATTTACTGCTACTTGATCAACAACATCATCTGCCAAACCTATCAACAGGTGAAGCGGAAGAAGGTGCATGGCTCGGCTCAGAAACCGAGGGTGTGACCGGAGGAGCCATAGGTGTCGACCCAACACCGGCACGAGATGACCCGCCTGCGGATCTGACTGGCTTTCGCTCAAGGGAGGAACCCCGGCAAGCGACTCGCCGAGACGGGCCGAAGCCTTTGAACCCTTAGGAGGCATCCCTACATTAAATCAAAGGATGCAACCTGTCGATTCTAAGTCACATAATCCATCCACACAACAACAACACAACAACACCAAAACAAACCACATGCATTCCATTAATCAAAATCGTCGCAATACAAGTAGTGCAGAATACATGAATCACGACTAGGAAAGCATGAAAACAACAACATCTAACACTACAAACAACCACAACTACTACAACCACTAAACTACCACACTACAACAACTCCAACTACAAGCCAACAACGGCTACACACAAAAAGAAACACCAAACAAAGCAAAGACGGCCACGACGATGCTACTCGTCGGAGTCAGGAGACGGAGGCGGAGCACCCTATCCTGCAAGCAACACAGGATAGACTTCAAAGTCCGGGACATCTTCTTGAACTTGTGCTTAACCAAGCCTCGAAGATCCACCATCTCCTGGCGTAAAGCGGCTTGCCCTTCTTGGCCGTGTAAGACGGGCATCTCGGGCAACCTGCTCTCTGCTCTGGCACCACGGGAGGAGAGCGATCACTCGAATCCCGTGCCCCCCTCTTCCTCGTCTTGCTCGCTTCTTCCTCGAGACTCGCACCACCTTCAAAGATAACTCTCATCATCACTCTCAGACCCGGCCTCACCCTCGGAGGCAACCGACCAGAACCAACCTCCATCGGCTTAAGGGTCCTCAAGTTGAGATAGCGAAGGGACCGGCTTCTCGGCTCCAAGCCTATAGCCAAACTCATGTGCAACTTGCAAATGAGGCGGCCAAAGGGAAGAGACTCGGTCCGTCTACTCGAACGAGCGATGAGAATAATCCGGGGGCGTACGTCGGCACACACAACTTCGCCTCCCCACCCGATATAGAAAATCTACCATCGGGCGCGTACACTCACTGCGGTTGCCCTCGGATAAACATTGAACGTAAAGATGTGGTGAAGCAAACGGAAGTCGTCCGTCATGTGAGAAGCCAAAAGACTCCTATTCGGCTGCCAACCAACCAGACGACCACACAATCCTTCTCGCCACACTGTCCACATTCTTCTCGCTGGCATGCACTTCCCCAAGTGGCACCTTCAAGAGTCGGGATATCAAAGCAACATTGACAATTCCAACTCGACCGCTACCACAGGGAATCTTGAACTGCAGAGGATCCAGCGAAGGCTCCAGAATGTTGGCATAGAAGGCCCGAACAGTGCTAGCATTCGCGCGATACTCGCCTTCGAACAAGGGACCCCAACCAGCCCCTTCTAGGCGCTCCAACAAGAAGAACTCACCAAAGAGCCGCGGATAAACATGAGCCTCAAAAAGGACTCTACGCCCCTCATAGACTCCATGGATCAAGGTCCCACTAACAGGAGCTCGAGGATCAAGGTCCAGCTCCATCTGGAACTCGCGCGTGGCGGACGTGCTAGCGGCGGCACCTCTCGGCCTCCGTGCACGGGTTGGGCGGCTCGGCCCGGCTTCATCCACGGGCGCTCTCTTCTTCCCCATCAAGGAAAGAAGGGAAGAAATGGAAAAGAGGGCCATGAGAAATGAGAGAAAGAGAGAAATAGGAAGATGGTGAAGCTTCCACACAACTATTAGCCAAATAGGGAATGAAAGGGCTCAAATGAGAAGGGAAAGATGGAGAAATCAGCAATGGAATGGAAGATTTGAGAATGGGGTGATGGGTTTGCACGAAAATGGAAGGAAGATGAAGATTTGGGAGAGATTTGAGAGAGTTTGGAGAGGTTGTTGAAGAAAAGGAGAGCTTGGAAGAGGGTGTTGTGAAGAAAATAGATGAAAGGAAGGGTTTTAAAATGAAAACCGTGGAGGGGTGGGCCACACAAGCCTCATGGACGATCGGCCCGCGTCGGCCCGGCCCGCCTGGCTCGGCGATGGCATCGCCGGTTCTCTGGACATATCGGCGATGCCTCGCCGATTTGGCGAGGTCCTCCTGGTCCTCCTTGGTCCAAATGATGTGGTCCCCCCTGGGTCCCACAGAAAAATGCCCCGATTGGCCCCTTGTGTAATTTGAAGCTTATCGGGTCATTCTGACAGAAATCAAACCGGCGATTTCTGGAAGGTTTAAAACTGAATAATGGGAGGGTAGACCATCTACACTCATTTATAGAGGGGTTTTGGGTCGCTGTGTGTGATCGGGTAAGAGTACAGACTCGATCTCGGTAAAGGTTTTCGAAACTTTCGCCGATAGAAACTACGAAGCACAAACACAAAGCGATGATAGACCCGCACCACTTACACTATAGTGGTGACAACGTGCGGTGTGTGACCATAACCGGTCCGGTTTAATCCAGATCATGCTCGGATACCAATGTAACGCCCCGAAATTTGGGGGTCGAGCATAACTCACCTCCCGAGTTCCAAAACATCACTTATGCAACATAATTAATGAATGATGTATGTTGATTGTATTAGCACATAAACAGGGATAGATTAAGCCAAAACGCAGATATGATTCAGGGGTAAGTGAATAAAGCAAGCGGAAGACTTATAGTAAAATATGTGTACAAGTGTAAGTCGCTGAATTACATATACAACCTGATCGTGTAAAAGTGTTATTTATCAAAATTTATAAGTACAAGTTACATCATTTGATTCCCAAAAATAGTAATCCCATAGATCCCGCGCAAGGCCGAGGCTCGCTAGAACCCGTTTAAAACTGCATATAGGAGAAGGCGGCCTCGTCGTCATCCAGCTCCGCTCTGCCTCAGACGTCACATCCACATCTGCAACATCGGGGCCTAAGACAGAGTCTGGTGGGTTAAAATACCGTCCCGTAACGTGGGGAGTGAGTGATCAACTCGGTGGAACAATAAGGCCTTTTAACATGCTATCGATTCAATCAAACAAGAAATGATAAAGCGGGACAATTAAATAAATCCTAAGTACTCTTGTTAATGCAAGTATGAATGCAATATGATGCGTGCCCCCAGGTACCCCTCCGCGTCTTCCTCTTACGTTACGCATGACCTCGCCTCAAAGTGCGCCACATCTACAAAGCACATGCAAATGCGGTGCATGGATATGATTACCAAGTTGTTATTAGTCCAATTCATACAAGTCCAATTCATACAGCAGGATTGCCTCATATCATCATCCAAACAGTGGTCCATCCTAGGGTCGTCAATCCTAGACATCTCATACGATGTTAGAGTTAAGGTCGGAGCAAAGGGCTCGTCACCAATCAATGCACGCCTTTCGTGCCCTTACTACCACGATCGGCTCGTCACCTCCTTGCGGTATCCAGGGATGCTCGAGGTCACTACAAAGGGCTCGTCACCACTAAATGTAGGCCGACAAAACGAATATAGTGTCCCAGGCCACCATAATCGGCTCACGAGTTTAGTTGCTCAGTGGTCACTACAGGGAGGCTTGTCACTGTCCCATACCACCATGTCGGCTCATGAGTCTTAGCGGATCGTACCATGGTTATTAGGATTTCACGGTAAGTTCGGTACCCTAGATTCAAGCGATCGGCCATACATGGTTAACATACACACAATCGGGTTATTGACGAACTCGACTAGCACGAGCGCACGTTTTGAAACGACATAGAGTGCGCAAACACTCCGCGTGGCCAAACCCCTGCGCCAACTCTAATACGACTCGGGTTCGTCTAATCGTCTCACGTGGCGAAAGCAATCTCAACCCGACCAATGGGTCAATTACCGATTTCCTGGACTAAGGCATAGTCCCAAACATCCTACACTACGACAGATATTCATATGGAATGTAAAACAGTAATGGAACAATAACTCAAATCATGTTACATACACATCTGAATAATATCAACTTAACATAAATGTAAGCATAGGAATGCTTGAATTTAAATAACTTGGAATGTAAATGCATAAGGGAAATCATGCGCATCCATAGGAGTATTGAGAATCACTTCTCAACGCCCACATTTAGTGTAATCAGTTACACTTAGGTCATTCATGCATTTCTACAAACACTTAGCATACAAGGAATAACATACATGACGTATGTTGGAATACATGCACTTAGACAATTCCCTTTACCAAGGAGTTGTCATACATGCATCTAGCATACATACATGACCAATAATCATGGCAAGCACAAGTGCGTATTTTATACGTATACGGTACTTTATAAATACACATAGAATACACAAATCTCAATATAGCACATGCATATCAGGAAAGCAATGCAAACATAACATTTGACATGTGAAATCTCATCCATAACAAGAATAAATCACTAACTGGGATTGAAAGCCTTGAAAACCATAACCTATACACTTAAAGTCCGCACCTTAAGCAAAGAAAGAACCGCCGAACTGATTTAGACGAGTTGTCTTCGTCAACGGCGCAAGAATACCCTAAAATAAGGATAGAAATGAGATACAACAACACCAAGTCTAATCTAAGCTCTAACACAGGTTAGGGTTAGGTTAACTTACCCCAAAGGAACTCAGAATCGTCAGAGGAACGATTCAAAGTGAAGATTCAAAGGTGAAGAAGAACAAGGAAGAATCAAGATGATTCACCAACCAATCTCTCTCACTAACTCTCTCTTTTCCACTCTCTCTCCAAGCTAGGGTTAGAGAAAATTCGTATGGAAATGAGAGCTAGGGTTTAAGGACTATATATAGGCCTTAAAATGATGGAAATAACCCGGGTCAAGGTATACTTAGGTAATAACCAAAGTACGCCTTTCTCGATCCAACGAAGCACTTGGTGGGCCTATAACCACGAAAGGTCGGACTTAAGCTCACCGACCATGGATCTAGGTCAGCCGAGTTTTCGTACCGACCGGCTCTTGAGATCGGCCGTGGCGGACCACACTCAATTCAACGGTCACGGAAACTCGATCAGTCCACAAGCACTAGGATATGCCGGGCCAACCATCCTGATCGGAGGGTGAAATTGGGTCAAGAATCCAACGGTCGATAGCTTAAAATCGTCGCGCGACACGACTCAATTTCATAAAAGCTTATTAAATTCCAACCGTTCTCACACTCTTCACTCGAACTCAATCAAATCGACCCAACATCGGATCGACTTGATTTTGAGGTGAAGACCAAGCCCAACTCAGTGAACTGACTAAGATCATCGCCATCGGACTTTCGATGCGCGGTCTAGGTCCGATCCAGATCTTCCAAAAAATCCCCAGAACGACTGGATTTAGCGATGGATCCCAGATTTCAGAGTGATGTAGCGCTCACTAATCTACACGTTTAGAGCCATGCAGATACAATTTAAAGTGATTGATGCGAATTTCACAAGCAATCAAGTAGAGCGCTAATTACCCCAAAAACAACTACTTAAGGAAAGATTAGCACAAAAATTCCAAGGTCGTTACATCATGGGCCTTAGACAATGGCTTTTGGATAATGGGCTCTTAGATCATGGGCCTTATGATGATGGGCCTTGGACAATGGCTTTTGGATAATGGGCCTGGGACTGTGGGCTTAAATCATGGGCCTTGGATCATAGGCCTTGGAATGTGGGCCCGGATCATGTCAGTGATTATTGGTGGACCATTCATGATGTGCCTTCCTTCTTTAGAAAGTTTGAGCTATTCAAGAAGGTAAGGGTGGATACTTACCTATGAATGTTGATCTTGCAGCATGCCTCGTCGTGGTAGGAGTGAGGCTGGACATTCTCGCCAATTAGTCGATCCTTATTATGTTCCTCAAGAGGATCAGCATCTTTCAAATGTGGCTCGGGAAGGAGGGGCTCCTGCTGTCTTGCGGGGTCGTGGGGTTCTCACCCATTGGTCAGATTGGTTCAAGGATCCTCAGCCACTGTTTTTCCAGGTGTTGGAGCATACTTCACTCTTCGGTTTGTTTAAAGTTCGTTTGAGCAAGATGAATATGGCACTCTTGTCTGTGCTGACCGAGAGTGGGGGATCACCCCCTATTACATTTTCATTCAACTGGGCCTTCAATACAAGGGGGATCCATTCCCTTTGAGGAGGACCTCCCTATTCCTACTGAGGATGATTGGACGAGTCTTTTAGGGATGGTTCCTCATTCTTCGGACTTCTCAGGGCCTCGATTTAAATTGCTCTAGCTATCGACGAATTTTTCCCCGCGCATTTTGCAGACCGAGGGCGAAGCTATTGTGAAAGCTCGTGCCTTGATTTTATACACTTTGGGAGCCATGATCTTCGGTCATGGAAATAAGTTAATGCGCTCTCATCTGCCGACACTCATGGCAAACATCACTTTTCCTACGCCGTATAACTGGAATGCGACGCTCCTGGCCCACTTGTATGAAGGGTTGGACAAGGCCAGTCATTGCAGCAGCAAATCGATAACTGGCTTTTATCCAGTTATCGAGGTGTGTATCGAAACCTTTTGTCTTGCATTTTTCTCATGAACGTGCCTTTTGATGATTGATTCTTGTGTAGGTCTGCTTTTTTTTACCATTTTCCATGCCTGGGGCTTACCTTAATAAACCACACCCCTCCTTTCCCTCGCATGATACTGTGGTACAAGGATAATCATAGTCGTACCTGCCAGTTTTCCAATCTCGTTGGAGATCGAATGTTGATGCCCTGATTCCTGATGATGTGAGTAATTGTCTTTTCCTGCCCTTTTTCTTTTTGTTTGTACCTTTATGCTGAGCCCATTTTGTTTTCACTAGTTTCGCACTGGGCCTTACTTTCGCTCGGCCACCTCTCTTACTCCTGAGGCCTAGGAAGCTTTTCAGGCCTCACGCCATCGTCGCATTCTAGAGGATCCTCGAGTGATGAAATGATACTTGGGAGAGAGACTTTTTTGGCAGTTGACTGGTAGTCCCCTTGTACCCTTTAGTCCTCCTTCCAAGCAAACGAACTAGAGGGCAGTCCCCGAGCGTGAGTTGGCAGCTGCTCTAGAAGGATATGAAGTCAGTGCTTTTGTTGATCCGTCGAGAGAGTACAGCTCTTGGTGCGAGCAATACGGCATAGGCCCGATTTTGAGTAGTGTCTATGCTCCTAGTGGTGGTGCACGCTTTGCTGAAGGGGGCCTTTGGGGACCTGAAGTCTTTCCGAAGGATACATATGATTATGTACCTAACGAGTAGTGTCTATTTACCTTTTCTACCCATGTATCTTGTGTGTACTTTCTTCTGTATATATCAGATTTTGCTTATCCCGTGTCACCCTTCGCATTGCTTTTCGAGCCCTTCCGTTGATCTGATTGTACAACATGTAGGTTCTTTGGCTTCCCTGACTTCTGTCCGTTTATTTGGAGCTGGCAGGCTACTGCAGCAGAGGGCGCATGCGTGGTGGTAATCTGATTACCTCCCCTGTTCATCTTTTCTTCCAGCAGCAGGAGCTTCCTCTCTGTTCATCCGAGGTTGCTGTCCTTGATATTCTTCTCTGCTCTTGCAACTCGAATCTTCTTTTTGTCTTCTTTTTCCTTCCTTTTGTCCCCTCTTTTATCCTTTCTCTCTCCTGTCTTCTTCTTGGTGTCATTTTTCAATTGCTGGAAATGGAGGAAACCTTGGTGGGTCCAACAATGGTGGGAGAATGGGTCCACTTGAGGTAAATGATGCACCTCTTTTCCCTTTTTATAATGAGATGGTGGGTGAGAGCTCATTTATGGATAAATTTGATGATGGGTTGGTGGATGTTAATGGTGGTTTGGTAGGGCCACATGGAGAGGTTAATGCTATTTATGGTGTGGCTCCAACCACCATTAATGGTGGGATGGGTTTTGATGATGTGGTAGGAGAAAGTTTGGAAGATTGATGGTTGCTTGATGGTTTGGATGGGCCTACATTTGGTGGTCCATTGGGTAGTGAGGATGAAGGATTTAGTGGATTGGTTTTTGGGGGTTTGGATATGGGCATACCATTGAATGGTGTGGATGGGACCATGATGATGGTGGATGGTCCGGATTTCACCATGATTGATGGCATGGGTTTTGGTGATGGAGATGATGGCTTGATTGGGATGGATGGTTTGGATGGGGCGGATCATAGGGTTATGATGGATGGTGGGCCCCACATTGATGGTTTGGGCATGATGGATGGATTGGATGTGATAGATTGTGGAGATGGTTTGTTGGACGGTGGGTCCCACGTTGATGGTTTGGGTATGATTTTTAACGCGGGTTACGAGGCTGTGATGGGTGGTATAACTGTTGGTCAGGATGATGGAGATCTGGGTGGTGGTATTGATAGTTCTTTGTACTGGGGTGACCCTGGTATCGCGACGCCTGGGTTGGGTACTGTTCTGACAGTTCCGAATGTGATGATTGTGGGTGACTCATGTCCGCATGTTGCTGCTTTTCATGAAATGCTTTGCGGGGCTATGAGAGCGTCAGGCTTCTTTCGTCACCCACGAGATTGATTGTTTGGATGAGGGGATGCCTATTTTTAACGACTCATCAGCTAGTCCCGACTTCCAGATCATTGAGGGTGTGTCAGTTCGTGTAACGCCCCAGTTTTAAGAACCCGAGTATATGACTCGAATTCCAAGAACCCAAGAGTTAGTTAAGGATAATGGTAATCAATGTATAAATCAAAGTGCAGATAGTAGGAAAAGGGACATAATATATATCCGAACCAACATACGAACAATATTCTGGCCCACTCAGCTGGGGGCCGATTACAAAACCTCAAATTCCTAAATAAACTGAAATGATAATAAGCAAATAATCTACTGATTTAATCCAAAATAAGTAGCCGCCTCCTGCTACGGCTCCTCGTCATAGAGTTCCTCCTCGACTGCCACATCCTCCGGGTCTGTCGCATACTCATCAGCTCCTGAACCTATATTTTCCGTACGGTTGAACATTGATGAATGAGTGGCCAACTCAGTGTGATCTCCCCTCAGATTACACACCGCCGCCTTAAACAAGAAATAACAAAACATACAGGTAATCCAAAACACAGTGGATGCAATCTTATTAGGTGCATGGATGTATAAAATGCAATCATCACCCCGGGGATGCTCATCTGTGCGGACAGTGGGCTCATCACCCATGCAATCATCGAACCTAGGACACATCATCCAGTTGAAACAATACGTACATCATGTACGATAGTAATAGATGCTGGTCTGTGCCATGTATGCATGATTAGCCAGTCCATTGTTAATCCGATTACACTTAACCATTTTGAATAAGCTCACGGTCACTACGGGGAGTGCATGGCCTAGCGTAGGTTGACGGCTCGGGCATAACATCCCATTACCACTATCCCTGGCCCATGAGGCTACCGTCTTAGGGTGTATGTAGTACCCACCAACATGTGGTCAATAATTCAATGTGAGGGGTCCACCACCAATGCTGATTAGGGATGAAGGGTTGAACTCACAAAGTGTGGCGATGAAAGCAGTACGGCATGGATGGTTCAAGGTTGGGTAAACGGCGGTGTCGGAAAAGTCATGAAATTCACCCCAAATCAGTTAGGTGAAACCACACATGGATGGTAAGCCATATGGTCAAATATCAACAACCAAAACATCTATGTTAGGGGCTACTCATATCACAACTAGTCCGACTACACCCAAAGCACGGACTCTCCGTTGCTTAGAATTTCCCATGGAGAGATTTTAATAGTACGTGTGTCATATTATCATAATAACAGACATGAATTTTATCATAAATAGGGAATAGGAAACAACATATACACTCCTATCAAAACATATTACTGAGTTAACGTAAAATACATATCATGAATGGTTGAATTATCTACTTAAGCAGTTCAGAGTATATAACAAAGAGTCTAGTCAATAGTAAGCACGGAAATCATTTTGTGAATATGGTCCATTTGTATTCACAATTGTTATCAGTTTAACTAGCCATTTAAAACCTACAAAACTACTATTTTTGGCCTAGTTAGGGATGAAAAGCTTAAGGGGAAAGAAATCATCACCTAAAGGGGTTGTATCTCCTTGGTTTAGTTTTCCGTGGCTAATTAGCGGTCCAATTCCAATTAAGGGGCTTCTTGAAATAATTTCCAAGACACGAGTTGCATCCATAAGTCGACAGTTTGATGACAAATCTTCCTATACATGGCTTTGGGCCAAACTTGGCCCAATTAGTCAAGGCCTGGACTGGGCCTTACCCTAGCCTGACCTAGCAGTCCATTTTGTAATTAATCTGGGCCCAATCGGGACCCACCTTACTGAGATGCGTTCGATTCGTACAAGTGTGTCCAGATCCAAACCACGCAGACACGGAATAATAGTAATAATGATAAAAGCCTTCCAGATTGGAAGATCCTAGCCATCAAGGTGTCTGGTCTTTTACTGTGAACCGTTACCACAATTTTTACTAGCTATGCCACTCATCAATCGTTTTAAATAATACTAACACATGGATGAATAATGAAAATATTTGTACATTTGAGGAACCTCTAGTCAGAAGTACGAATCAACGGTCCAAATGACCTAATGATTGGCCCCATTGTGCACGATTACACACGAATGTGGGAGATCGGCCAACGCCCATCCACATTCGATCAAACGTCAAAATATCGAACACATATGGAACCTTTTGACGTGGCCCGCCTGATCATCAGACCAGCCCTAAATCTCTTTTTAGGCCTTTAGGACGAGCTCGCCTATTGGGTGGATGGTTTGGATAAACCATAGGCATCAAGGTGGGGTCCACAGAATTGCTGACGTCACACGGCTGGTGGACTCACAGAACCTCACTAGTGAGTACAACAGCTGTCCCCTGGCATGAGGTATTCCGGCTAAACCAACCTCCCCACCGCGGATAGTGAGGGCACAATACATCCATCATGGCACGCTCTACACGTGTACAACATGCAGGGTGGGCCCCACTCCGCTGACAAAAACAGGTGGACGGCGTGGATACGCATCAAGGTGGACCGCGTCCAGACTTTGGACGGTCTATATTTAACACACGTATAACGTGGTTTCACACATACGTGGGTCCCACATGGGCCATCATATACATGATATATATATATATATATATATATATATATATATATATATCAATGTGGGTCCATATGGAGCCCACCACTGTTGCAGGGTGCGGCCCACCTGTAATTTGGTGGAGCCCAGCGTCAGACAGCCCACCTGCATTTGTGCGGGGCCCAACGCCAGATGGAGCAGCCCACCTACATTTACGTCCTGCACGGCCCATCTGCTACATATGAAAAAGAAAGAAAGAAACGGCCCAACTGAGGCACGTTTCCAACTGTTTGCGGCCAGGTTCTGGGTTATCTTTCCAGTCATGGATTGGCGTGGTTTTGACCCAAACTCCCGCCATTGCTCCCGAGCCAGGTCACCTTCATGCAGGGCCGTCGTTTGGCCACTGTTTTAGCTCATAACAGAGCCTGACGAAGGCCTGATTCCCGGTTCTAATCACAACCATTAAAAGAAACTGGTGCAGGTGTTCTTAGGCCCGGTTTTAGCTTAGAACCATGGCCATTGTTTGGCCCATATTCAGCTCAAAACAGAGCTTCGGTTTGGCTTCGATCCTAGCCACTATCATGGCCTTGACTTAACCATTTATTAGCTTGGCCAAGGTCTGAAACAGGGCCATAGTTGGGTCTGTTTTCAGTTCAGCATAGAGCCATTGATTGGCTCATCTTTGTTCCGAAACAGGGACCCAGCCTAACGGATTTCTCAGCCCACCACGCTGCCATTAATTGGCTCGGGTATGGACTGAAACAGAGTCTCTCTTCTAGCCTGATTTGACCATGTTGGGGACAAAACATACAAGTCCGCAGACTCGGACTAAATGCCTCGGGCCACCAAAGGATGTGTCAAATCCGAGGAGTTATTCGCTAGACCGAGGCAAAGGTTGAGTCGGCCCCGACGGGTCGGTAGGGTCGTCAGTGTCTCGGGCATGCTTCGGGCGGACCTCTTTATCGGATCGACCGTCACAAGATGAAGCCGCACTCCGGATGTCTTGGGATAAGATTCCCGATCCCGAAGCTCACGGGATCGGATGAAGGCATGAGACGGGCACGATCCTGTTTCCGTGATCCCAGGAGAAGATCTCGCGCACAATACCAGGAAGAGAATCCTCGTACGATTAAATGCCCCAGCAGCTATAAAAGAAGGGGGGGCCCTCACCTTGAGAGGTACGAAAACAAATTCCTCCAAAAGACTTTTCAATACTTTAAGACCCCGAGTCCAGGCCTGACTTTGGCATCGGAGGGTCCCCTGCGCTAGCCAGGGTCTCCTTTGTCCTTTTTCTGTGCAGGCATACAAGGGTCCAGGAGGACGAACCAGATAATTGCATCAACAGTTTGGCGCCGTCTGTGGGAACGTGCAAAAAGCCATCCCGTACCTCTATATTGAGTCCAATGGTGATGACTAGAAGGACGGTCCCAGAAGAAGATTTGAATGAGAACGCACCTAACAACCGCCGACGAGGGGCGACCGGAACAAGCAACAATCAGCGGGGTCGCGACGATGGGCGGTTGGACAAGGAGGTTCAAGAAATCCGTTCTGATATGAATACGATGAAACAGATGCTGGAACGAATGTATCAGCAGCAAATGCAGCCACTCCCGCATCCTCAAGGGGAGACGGCGCGCGTACCGACGGCGGCGGTTGATCCTCAACCTTCTGCGCCGCAGTCTTTCCGGCCGAGCCAACCCCAAGGCGGGTCAGAACCATCTCCAGCGCAGTCAGCCAACGCCTCCCTCCCCCCGACTGATCTTCGGCACGAAATAGAACGAAGAAGGCGCAATCGCCCTTCCATGGAAGGCACGGCATGAACCTTGGAAAGCCGACATTCAAAATTTCAAAAGAGAGCGGGAAGAGATGGCAAAAGAGATGGCGGACATAAAGCACGGAATGTATATTCAACCGGGTCGAAGCGAAAGCGTCCCCCTTTGTGGACTCGGTAATGAAAGCCCGATTGCGAGAGGTTTCGATTACCTCAAATCACTCCTTTCACCGGCACGACCGAGCATGCTTCAGAACCTATATGGAACTCCATGATGCCTCGGATGCGGTAATGTGTCGGGCCTTTTCTCTTACATTGGCCGATGTAGCTCGACTGTGGTTCAAACAGTTGAAAAAAATCCATCAGTTCATTCGTTGAGCTAAGCAACGCCTTCCTCACCAACTTCATCGGCGGAAAGAAAAAATTAAAGCCCCCTGCACATCTGAATAACCTAGTTCAGAAGCAGGGATATTGAAAGATTACATCAAGCGTTTTAATTTCGAATCCCTTCAAGTTCGGAAACATTCGGAAGAAACGGCCCTCAATGCACTCATGCAAGGAGTTAGGGATAAGCCATTCTTGGCATCTCTAGACAAAACTCCGCCCGATACTCTGGCAGAGTTTATGGCACGATCCGATAAATATGCCAACGCCGAGGAAGCGCGAATCCTGCGTGAAACCAAAACCTCGGCCAAAGAGTCGGCCCGAAAAGAAGCCGACTCGGCCGGGGGAAGGAAACGCAAGCACGTGACGAGCGAAGGTCAGGAAAACGGCCGGATCGAAAATTTTCCACATATACTCCCCTGAATAAAACTCGGGAAGAGGTACTGATGGAAATAAAAAACGAAGGCTTTGTTAGCTGGCCCAGTAAGCTCAGGAGTATAATCGGCGGGATAAGGATAAGTACTGTCATTATCATCGCGATCACGGGCATAACACAAGTGATTGCCGTCACTTAAAAGAAGAGATCGAAAGACTCATAAAAGACGGCCGACTCAGAGAACATATGGTCAAAGCTGGGGCATCTGAGGCGCGCCCGACCGAGAGTCAGCCTATGGAAGAAATCCGGACGATTATCGGCGGTCCACAATGTGGGGGCGACTCAAACAACGCGCGAAGGAATCACGCACGAAAACTTAGTCAGCCTCAGTCCGAGCTCATGATTATAGATCGGCCATCAAAGGAAAAGAAAAGAGAAAGATATTGCATATCGTTCACTGAAGAAGACGCCCGAGGTATCCATCACCCCCACGATGATGCGTTGATCGTCTCCTTGGCGATCGCTAACCGAAAAGTGTTTCGGATACTCGTCGATACGGGGTCATCTGCAGACGTGATATTTACCCAGGCGTTCGACAAAATGGGGATCGAACGATCCACACTGCGCCCAGTTCGGACCCCGTTGATCGGTTTTTCCGGAGGACAGGTACTGCCTGAAGGGATTGTCTCGTTACCGCTCACTGCCGGCAATGCCCCACATCAGACGACGATGATGGTTGACTTCCTGGTCGTCGATCAACCCTCGGTATACAACGCGATACTCGGCCGACCTTCATTGAGTCTCCTCCAGGCTGTGGTATCCACATACCATCTTACAATAAAATTCTCGACCGAGTCAGGAGTCGGAATTGTCAAAGGAGACCAGCAAGACGCGAGGCGATGTTATACGATAGCTGTAAAAGGAGCCGCCAACAAGAATCCGACCAACATTTTAACAATCGAATCATTGGACCCTCGGAGCGAGAATTATGAACGAGGACAGCCGGTCGAAGATCTTGTCTCGATCCCCTTAGTCGAAACAGATGGATCCAAGACAGTACGAATTGGCTCATCTCTGCAGTCCCCTTTGAGAGAAAAGCTGATCGCCTTGCTCCGAGAGTACGCCGACGTATTCGCTTGGAATCATGAAGATATGCAAGGGATCGACCCCTCCGTGGTGACTCACCGGCTTAACGTCGATCCGTCATATCGACCGATCCGACAGAAGCGACGACAGCTCGGCCCTGATCGAGAAAGAAGTCAACAAACTACTACAGGCTAATTTCATAGAAGAAATACACTATCCAGAGTGGGTCGCGAATGTCGTGCTTGTGAAGAAGTCCAACGGGAAATGGCGAGTCTGTATTGATTATACCGACTTGAATAAAGCCTGCCCCAAAGATAGCTTTCCGCTTCCGAGGATAGACCAGCTAGTAGATAGTACAGCCGGACATGAGCTCCTTAGCTTCATGGATGCTTATTCAGGATATAATCAAATTATAATGCATCAAACAGATAAATCAAAAACTACCTTTGTCACTGACAAAGGCCTTTATTGTTACCGAGTGATGCCATTTGGTCTGAAGAATGCCGGTGCAACTTATCAAAGGTTAGTTAACAAAATCTTTGCTCGACTTATAGGCCGAACCATGGAGGTATACATCGACGACATGCTTGTCAAGAGCATACACGCGGCGGATCATGTGAATGATTTGGAAGAAATGTTTCTAATCCTACGGAAGTTCCGGATGAAGCTGAATCCAAGTAAATGTGCTTTTGGAGTAGGCTCCGGAAAATTCCTCGGTTTCTTAGTCAGTCAGCGAGGAATAGAGGCAAACCCTGAGAAGATAAAGGCTCTGATTGATATGGAATCCCCCAAAACCATTAAGGACGTCCAAAGATTGACCGGACGAGTCGCAGCACTTAATCGATTCCTGTCCAGAGCTACGGATAAATGTCTCCCTTTCTTCAATCAATTGAAAGGAGACAAGCGATGGGTTGGACGGAAGAGTGTGAAGCGGCATTCCAGCAATTAAAATCATATCTCGGTTATGCACCTCTCTTATCGAAACCCGAACCGGAAGTCGTTGCTCCTCTACCTAGCCGTGTCCAAGCGGTTAGCTCGGCTTTGATACGAGAATCAGAAGGAAAGCAACTGCCGGTTTACTATGTCAGCAAAGCATGACGGCAGAAACAAGATACCCAAGCTTGGAGAAAGTTGCCTTGGCTTTAATAACTTCATCTCGGCGGCTTAGGCCGTATTTCCATGCCCACACCATCATTGTAATGACCGACCTTCCGCTTCGCCAGGTACTGCAAAAACCAGAAGCTTCCGGCCGACTCACCAAATGGGCTATCGAGCTGAGTGAGTTTGATATTCAATACCGACCAAAGGCAGCAATCAAAGGGCAAGCCGTAGCTGATTTTATCGCCGAAGGAACACCTTCAACCGAACTCTCAGTGAACGATACGCCGAAGGTCGATGCAGTGCCCGCCTCGACCGCTTCCCCTTGCCCTATTCCATGGAATCTGTATGTCGACGGTTCTTCCAACTCGAAGGCCAGTGCGGCTCGGCTGTTGCTCGAAACCCCCGATCACACCTATATACAGTATGCCTTACGACTTGGATTTCAAGCGTCGAACAATACGGCGGAATATGAAGCGTTGCTACTCGGCCTCCGACTCGCCGCTAGCATGGAGGTCACGCACCTAAGCGTTTTCAGCGACTCTCAGTTGGTTGTTAAACAAGTTACCAGACACGGAAAGACCGGCTAAGGGCTTACATGGAGAAAGCGAAAGAACTTATCAACAGATTTCAATTCTGTCGTGTAACTCGGATACCTCGTGCGGAAAACAGCAAAGCCGATTTGCTAGCAAAGCTCGCCTCGGCCGAAGAAGACGATATACCCAGGTCCGTCCCTGTCGAATACGTCGATAAACCAAGTATAGACGAGCCAATTAGCGAGGCCGTCAATACAATCGACCCGGAACCATCCTGGATTGATCCAATCCGCCAATTCCTTGACGAAGGAAAGTTGCCAGAAGATCGCACCGAGGCCCGACGAATTAGGATCCGAGCTTCCCGTTACACCATACTCAACGGGACCCTTTATAAGAAAGGATACTACGCCCCGTTGCTGCGGTGCCTCAAACCCAGCGAGGCAAACTATGTGTTACGGGAAATTCATGAAGGAATCTGCGGAAACCACTCTGGAGGGCGATCCCTCGCCTACAAGGTCTTACGACAGGGATACTACTGGCCCACTATCCAACACGACGCTCGTGAGCTCGTTCAAAAATGCGACAGATGCCAACGGTTTGCGGCAATTCCGAGGCAAGCACCCGAGGCACGACGCCGATGACTGGTCCCTGGCCTTTCGCACAATGGGGCATCGACCTCATAGGACCGCTCCCTATGGGAAAAGGCAGACCAAGTTTGCTGTGGTAGCAGTGGACTATTTTACGAAGTGGGCCGAGGCAGACAAAAATAACCGAGCAGAAGATCACCGAGTTTGTATGGAAAAACATTATCTGCCGATTCGGAGTACCCCGTACCATTGTCACAGACAATGGAAGGCAATTTGATAATAGGAGCTTTCGTGAGATGTGCAAGAACCTCGGGATCAGGAATATTTATTCATCACCGCATCACCCTCAAACCAACGGACAAGTCGAGGCAGTTAACAAGATTATCAAGCAACATCTTCGGACCAAGCTTGGCCGGGCCAAAGGAGCATGGGCCGAAGAGCTCCCGAAAATTCTTTGGGCTTACCGAACTACAACCCGAACGGCCACAGGAGAAACCCCGTTTTCACTCGCTTACGGCTCGGAAGCAGTCACTCCCGTCGAAATCGGATTACCTTCGGCTCGAATCACCTTATTCAATGCGGAAGAGAATGAAGAACTCCTTGCACTCGGACTCGACCTTCTGGACGAACAAAGGGAAAGGGCGAGGCTGCGCACGGAGGCTCGACAACGACAAGTGACTCGGTTCTACAATACCCGAGTTAAGATTAGAAGATTCCGAAGGGGAGATATGGTTCTTCGGAAAGTGTTTTCCAACACTAAGGAGTTTGGGTCGGGTACACTGGGACCCAATTGGGAAGGACCCTATATCGTCTCGGGCACCATTAGACCAGGAACATATCGGCTGGAAGACCTGAACGGACAGTCATTGCCTCATCCATGGAACGCTGAACACCTCAAGGTCTACTATCCTTAGCTTACTATTTGATGTTTAAAGACATGCTTTTTCATTCGTCCGAATACGTGTAAGTACAAAAGCAACCGAATACATCGGAGCAAAAAAAAATATTTACATATAAAAAAAAAAAAAAAAAACCAAAGTCTTCATGCGTCGGCCCCGTCCCCGGCAGTTGTGTCTTCAGCGGCGGCGTCCGGATTCTCGGATTCTGAGGCTGCCCCGCCTTCGATTTCTGAAAGGTCAAGGTCAGGAAAAGACTTCTTTATATCCTTGACGCATTCCAGATATCCGCTCTGGAACAGGCGATCCCTCTCGTCCTCAAACTCGGCCGACTCAAGGAATGCTTGGACGGCCTGGTCCCTAGCCGTCTCGGCCTCCGAGTCTTCTCGTTGGCCTGCTGAATGTGCCGCCGCCTCAAGCTTAGCCCGAGCTAAGTCATCCGCGCACGAAGCATGGTCTGACTCGCTGATTCTCCTCTTCGGCTTTGGAGAGTCGAACCAGTGCCTGAGCGACCTCGCTTCGTCCAGGGCCCTTCTGGAAGAAGCCGCCTCTGCCCTCGCGTCTTGGCGGCTTTCGAGCGAGACGCCTCGCTGTCGGGGCCAGGCCGGATCTCGGCCTCGAGGCGAGAAGAGCACATGGCCGATGAGTTGAGATAGCTCCTTGCGGCCTTGATTAAGCAAGGAGCGAGTTAAAAAAAGAGCTGACGGTCTGCGATGACGGGGCGTTGTACAGTTTCACGAACTCTCTTTCACACCCATGGGCCAGGGCCCAAGGAACCATCCCCGACACCACTTGTTGCAGGATTGACGGCCCCTCCTGGTTCGTCTCTTCCCCTCGGGAGGACGCAGTCCTCGTCTCTTCCTCCCCCCTTGAGGTCGTGGCCCCGGTCTCTCCTTCCCGACTCGGCACCGTCGTCTCAACGCGTGCCGAGTCAGGTGCCGCCTGAGGATCCGAAGCAGCAATCGCCGTCTCTTCCGCCCTTTCGTCCAGGTCGGGAATCACGACGACCGGAGGGGCAGAAGAGCTCGCTGGCTCTTTCTCCTTCCGCGGCACCCTTTGCCTCTTCGGTGGCCGAGGCTCTGAAAGAAGAACTGACCGTGGAGGAGCCTTCAACTTCGTGACTGGTCTAAGGGCAGGACGAGCTCCAGTCATCTCCGGTTCGGGGACAATCCTTAGGTTGGGACGAGCTTCGGGCAGATCTGCAAAAACAAAAAAAAAGGAGGGGGAGAGCAAGGCGAAGTAAGTCGGCGGAAATTTGAAAAGTTCAGAAGATTCGTTCTTAATTACCTGTAACTTCCGAGTCCAGACCTGCAAGGTGAAGGCGCTCCGGCTGAAGAAGCACCTTCCAAGACCTGTCCCTCGGATCCAACGACTTCAACTCTTTGATCCGAGCCGAGGCAGTGCTGCCGAGCTTCGGCTTCTTCGGAATATCTGCCAAACACAAGTCCGTCAGACAAAAATAAAAAAAATGAAAAAGGGCGAGGAGAGAAGACCCAAGTCACTTGCTCTCTGAAATGTCCGAGGGACACGAGCCTCGCAAGACCCGGACTCGTCCGTCTCCCATCGACCACATGCCCGAACCAACGCTCTTTCCAATGTTTGTTGGAAGTGGGAGGATCGGTTATCAGAGAACCGCCTCCGCCTCGCCAAGCAGCAAAGACGTAGAAGCCGGGGTAGTTCGGATTTACCCGCACTTGTACAGTGGAGAAACTCGTCGGCCGTGAGCGGTGGGTTCCATCTCGACCACAACACCGCACATCCGAGTAAGTTCCTCCACCCATTCGGGACTATCTGCCCGGGAATCCGTATGCGAGATAAAACTCCCGGACGATGGTCGAAGGGGCGACGCAAGCCGCACCGCATCGATACTTGGTAAATTCGGCGCCCCGGAGGGTGATCTGGCGAGTCATTCGGGCGAGGAAGATACGTGATGACCGACTCGGGGATATGATACCCGACTCACTCGAACCAAGTCCGCCTCGATCAAGGCCAAGGAACCGGACGCTTAAATCTTCCCCGATTCTTCCCCTTCGGACTCGGCTGCGCCGATTCATCGCAGAAGCTGGTCGGGGTTCCTCCGTGATTAAAATTTCATCTTCTTCCTCTTCATCTTCCTCCATGTCCCTTGGTAAGTTGGGCCTCCCGGCGGGTTAATAAGGATGACCCGCCACGGGAAGGAACGACGGAAGCGCTCCGCTTGATCGTCGGTGACTCTCTCAGGCATACAAGCGGCGTTGGCATCCATTGCTATCTCCGTTAGTAAAGAGGGCGATTCCGGTTCCAAAAGCGTTGCGCTTCGCCTTCGTCTCGGGAAGCTCCCCCCTGGGGAGAACCCCTATCCGCCATTATTATCTAATAAAGAGGAAGGAGAAACTCACCGGAGAGAAAGGAACAGTGGCGGAAAGAAGTGCCGACGATAAAGAGAGAAGAAAGGAAGGAGATGAAAGGCTACGCAAATCCCAGAGAACACGCAGAGCGAGAATGGCAAGAGCAGTAAAAGTTCGAAGTGCGGGACCCCTGACGTTTTATAAGGTCGCCCTACGGCGGAGACATTAATGGGAAAATGATTCGACGCCTGCATCGATTCCCCCACTCGACACGTGGAGCACGCCGACTAGCAACAATAATAGCTTTACTACGTGTCCAATCCTCATTGGCGGGACCTGCGATTTGATAGCTGACGGCGCATACGATGTCAGAAGCTGAACCGTCCCCATCAAAGGTCTCAATGAATGCGCTTAACGACTACTTCTCGTCTCGGACTAAGTTATGAACCGACTCAGCACTCGCTACTCCTCAGTGTCATATGAAAACACTCGGAGTAAGGGGGCTTACTGTTGGGGACAAAACATACAAGTCCGCAGACTCGGACTAAATGCCTCGGGCCACCAAAGGATGTGTCAAATCCGAGGAGTTATTCGCTAGACCGAGGCAAAGGTTGAGTCGGCCCCGACGGGTCGGTAGGGTCGTCAATGTCTCGGGCATGCTTCGGGCGGACCTCTTTATCGGATCGACCGTCACAAGATGAAGCCGCACTCCGGATGTCTTGGGATAAGATTCCCGATCCCGAAGCTCACGGGATCGGATGAAGGCATGAGACGGGCACGATCCTGTTTCCGTGATCCCAGGAGAAGATCTCGCGCACAATACCAGGAAGAGAATCCTCGTACGATTAAATGCCCCAGCAGCTATAAAAGAAGGGGGGGCCCTCACCTTGAGAGGTACGAAAACAAATTCCTCCAAAAGACTTTTCAATACTTTAAGACCCCGAGTCCAGGCCTGACTTTGGCATCGGAGGGTCCCCTGCGCTAGCCAGGGTCTCCTTTGTCCTTTTTCTGTGCAGGCATACAAGGATCCAGGAGGACGAACCAGATAATTGCATCAACAGACCACGTTTGGCTTGCACCCTGAGCTGGTCTTGAACTCTACAAAGAGCTCAAAAACACAGCTCAAATGGGGCCTGAATTAGTGTCTCGGCCTGACTGGTTTCAGTTTGAAACGAAGCCATTGCTTGGCTCATCCCAACCTTACTGCGGCTGAACTGAACCCAGTCATTGTTTGGCTTGGTTTCGGTCCAGGCAAACATCATCTGAAGCCACAAAGAAACATGAAAACAACAGCAGGGAGGTGGTTTACCTGGGACAGTCGCTACCAACCTCACTTACGATGGAACAGGGGGTCGGTTTCCCTGTTATCTCTCTCTTTCCTCTCCCACTCTTTCTCTTCTCTCTTCTACTATCTCTCTCTCTTAACTGGACTCGACCGGACTGCATTGACTCGTCTCAACCTGCATGGGTTGGGTCGACGCAGTGCAGCACCGGGTCTGTCCTTCTCACGCTCTCAGCTCTCAGTTCTCTGTTTCTCCCTCCCTACACTCTCTTTCCTCCTCTCTTTCTCTTTCTCTTGGCGTCAATCCCAAGGGATACAGTGCCCTTTTATAGCTGAGGGAGAGAGAGCAGGAACGACTGAGATTGCTTCCACAGCGGACGGCTGGGATTCCTCCTTCCCAAAGAGGAAGGTCGGCTCTCTCTCTCTTTCCTCCCACAGGCCTTGGTCGGGCTGTTTTTGGCAAAGAAAGGGCGTGCGTTCGATGGGAAGATGGACGGATGGGATCACATGATTGGACCGACCGTGATCCGCCCAATTGACCTCATTATGGTCCCCACTCTCGGATGCCTCCCACGTGTAATGTATTTGATGGTGGTAGCCATCTTCTTCATCCGTTTACAAGGGGTTAAATGGCTATAGGGTTCTATTAAGATGGGCCCCATGGAGACTTTGAATGGACCGGATGGTTCGGAAAGTGATCATGGTGGGCCACTTAGGGGCTCAAAAATTGGTTGCTCGGACCTCTGTTTTGGCGGGAGGGAAAACCATTTCAAATGGTTGAGAGGAGCTCGGTCAAAGCCAATTTGACCAAGCCCATTGCTTTGGTGCACGTCGTGCACATGTATATGGGGTGCACACACGCACCGCATGGGGCCCGCTACGACGTTAGTACCATAATCCACTCCGTCCATTCACATTTGGAGACCCTACACAGGAATCCCAGCCCATTTCGAGCTGATGGTGAGGCCCAGGTGGGCCGTTACACCCTTCTTTGGTCTATCATTGGCCCATATGATGTGACCTGTCAATCCCGTGGGTCTGATACTTATTTTCAACGATTAATATAAGGTACTGGTTATGATGAAGGTTTGATTTGTCACTAACAAATCTTAAGATGTTTGTAGCAATATTCATTAACATAAATGCTTTAATTTAGAGTGTTCAGGTAACCATACCCTCTTGAATGTTGTAGGGCATGTTCTGGCTATTGGAGACCCTGATGGATGACTTTAATGTCTACTTGAATCCCCATCCTGCGTATGTCGAGTTCAAGGTTCTGATTAACCCAATTTGTTTTATGTTAGTGTGGGTTTAAAAGGTAACACCCGTGTACTAAAGGTACAGGGTGTTATAGTTCGTATCGGTCGCCTGCAGCTACGCAATACCTGTTCAAGGAGATTGTGCGTCTGGATTGGTAGTCTAACCATCTCTAAGAGTCACGAGCTGCATCTTGTGGGATTTAGAGAGGTCCTACACCTCTGTCGAGTTCGCCTGGATTAGCGATTGCTGAGTGCTGCTCCTTACGACTGGGTTCCGGCGTTGAACCTGTTCTTCTTCAATGACCTAGAGTTAGGTCCTTCTCTAGAGGAGCTGTCTCGTCTGACTAGCCTCCTTTTCTCCCAGGAGCCTTATCTTCTTTTATCTCATCGGATGCAGTCTTCAGATTTCAAGCCTTGGTTCGGATTTTCAGCAGCTCTACCCATAGTTGATGGTAGTACCAGTGAGTTCTCTCTTAAGCTCTTGTATGATTGATGTTCGTCTGCTCGAGGAGGCGATGGATCTGCTCGTCAGCTTCAGTGCTTGAATGCACTTGATATTTTGTGTTTTGGCTTAACTGCTTTTCTCGAGATGGCGGCAATCATCTTTAAAAGTTTTTTTTTTTACGCTTTTTGCCGTATCCTCTCTCGCTAGAGTATCGTCCCAGTGGTGCTGGCGGAGCTTTTCCTAGGTTTGTCTGAGTATTCGCTTGGGCTGACCCGCATCCTCAGGGGATGCTGCTCTTTCCTCCAAATACTTCTCGTTCCATCACCTTCTCTCTCCCCCATTTTTTTTGTTTGGTTCTATGTATGATTTTTTTTTTTCTTTCTTTAGGTATGGTTATGGAAGTACTTGTTTATGACACCTACTCAATCACTGAGAATTTGAACACGTGGTATATAAGAACCTCAAACTCAACTGTCCAATTTATGTGTCCTATCTCAGATGTACCATAAACAAAAATTGCATTTATATGATCATTAAATGATGAGGTTGGCGAACATTTTAATTTAACGGTTGATATGAAACTAATTCCTTGTTCCCATTTAAGAAAAAAAGGGTACACCAATCAGAGGTTAGTATCAACTAATCTGACTTTCGGATCGTAATCTGGCTACAGTTGTTTACACAATTTAAGTGGTTTCATTTGATTTATCTATGCCACGTGTACAATTTCCGTGTACTTCCTGCGGATTAAGCATCAGACACTACGCTGCCAGAGGATCGCATACTTTCTCTGAAACGTGGGAAACGGATTGGCTACTCCCCAGCCATCAGCCAATGGATGATCGTCGGTGATCTGTGGGCCCCACCATGATGTATGTGTTTCATCCATTCCATCCATATATTTTTATAGATCATTTAATGGTATGATACAAAAAATGAGGTATATCCCAATCTCAATTGGGCCACATTACAGGAAACAGTTTTGAATGAGCGTTGACCATTAAAAACTTTTTGGGCTCCATAAAAGTTTTGGATCAAGCCGATCTTTGTTTTTTCCCTACATCTGGGTCTGTATGACCTAATCATCCAAGTCACTAAATCAACTATGGTGGAGCATGACTAAGCATACGTGTCAGCCTCCAAACACATGGTGTTCAAGTATCAAACTCTTTACACTATCCATGCATGCTTCTACAAATAGGTAGTTTCACTGTCAAACACTAACATCATTATAATCATCGTAAAATAACCTTACTTAGGAAAAGCTATCTACACATCCGTGTGATGCACACAAAACAAACCCATAGAGACAATATCTCCTAGCTCTCAGTTTTCTAGATACAATTCAAATTCCTTACAATTACTGTCACTTATCTTGCAACCTACTTGTTGCTTACCAAACAATATCAAGACAATGTGAAATCAATCTCATTTTAAAGCTTATCGGGTTACCTTTCCAACAAGCTTAAGATTATATGATTTTGATTCCCTTTTGAGTTAAGGTCGCAATTTACTGGAATCATGTATTATTGTGGTGAGATTAGGAGATAGATAGTTTTATGTTTCATTGAAACAGATGGCTCGAATTTAAAATGATAGATGGTTATGATTATTTTAGGATTTATTTTAAGGATTTATTTACAATAACAAATATGGTTATGTATAAAGACTTTTTTATGACTGGTTGATTGATTTTGATTTCTAAAAAGCTCTTTTTGGTGCCACTTAAAAAATGAGTTCATCTCCTTGTAGGTAACAGTAATTGTATACCAAAGATTACATTAAGGATAAAAGATAATCTTGATAACCAATAATTTAAATGGACTATGATCACTAATACATAATCATTTTTAACTAAAAAAAATGAGTTTGATGAACTATGATCTCTAATACATGTTACTGTTAACTAAAAAATGAGATAAACTTATTTTTAATTGGCACGCAATAGGCCCTAAAAGGTCGAGTTTTCTCCTTAAATTTCCAACATTAACGTGCCTGATTTCCTAGAGCTTTGTGCTTGATCCGGCTGAGCCACTCGCTGGTCAATTGTAATTGGGTTTTCATCAATTCTCACCGAGCCACCTAGTCAGGGAAAATGGGGTGGGCTTAAGCGGGTAAAAGGGTCATAAATGGGTCGTACAGTGGTAAATTTCTCCGCTTTCACAGCGGAAAAAATGGGAAACGGTTTGGCTACTCCACTGCCACCAGCCAATGGCTGATGGTCGGTGCTCCGTGGGTGCTACTATGATGTATGTGTTTCATCCATGCCTTCCATCTATTTTTTAAGATCATTTTAGGTTATGAGACTAAAAATTAAGTATATCCCAATCTTAAGTGGACCACATTTTGGGAAGCAGTGTTGAATGAACGTCGACCGTTAAAAACTTTTTGGGGCCATAAGAGTTTTGTATCAAGCTTCTCTTTGTTTCTACCTTCATCTAGGTCTGTATGACCTAATCAACAGATTGGATGTCAAATAAACAGTGCAGTGTGTCAAGGAGGATTTTAATGGTGGATATCCAATCCTTATTGTTTTCCTGTGGTGTGGTCCACGTGAGATTTATATCCGTTTTCTTTTTTTGATCAAACTCTAAAATGATCTCTAAAAATGGATGAACGGAATGGATGAAACACACACATCATGGTGGGTCTCACAGATCACCGACCACCAGTCACCGGGCTGGTGGCAAGGGGAGTAGCCAATCCGTTTCCGAAAAAATGGAACATTGCGATCAAACCCTACCGTTCTGGGAGGAGTAGAGAGGGAGGGCGGTCGTTAGACAGAGAGAGATTGCAGAGAGGGAGGGTGGTCGTTGCAGACAGAGAGAGATAGCAGAGAGGGGGAGAGAGAGAGATTGCAGAGAGGGAGGGCGGTCGTTGCAGACAGAGAGAGATAGCAGAGAGGGGGAGAGAGAGAGATTGCAGAGAGGGAGAGTGCGTTTCTCCCTCTTTCCCTCTTTTTAAAAATCCGACCGTTGAGCCTGTAAGTGGCTTACAGGGAAGTGACTTCTCACCCCCATCGCCCTGCAGTTTTTTGGTAGATTTGCCTGTAAGTGACTTACAGGTGAATTTTCTCCCCCAAACACCACCTGTAAGCTGTAAGTGATTTCCCTGTAAGTCACTTCCCACATACCCAACTTACAGGCATCCAAACAGGCTCTAAAGCATGGAAGCAACGCCATCACCTGAGCTACCAGCCAGTCAAATCCCGGCCACCTCGTGTCAGATTCCGCTAATCCCTTCAAATCTCCTCCAAACATTTCTCTCCTCCACTAATTCGAAAACCCTAGACGAAGCTCTCCAATCCTTTTTAGAAGCTTCTAGAACCTCTGAAGGCCGCTCCCATCTCGCCTCTATAAAATCCCTCCTTCCATCCCTTCTCTCTCTCCTCTCTCACTCCCTGTATCCAATATCTCTCCCTCTTAAAATACTACGGAACCTCTGTGCTGGAGAGATCTTGAACCAGACGTCATTCGTTGAATTGGATGGCATCAATGTTGTTGCAGCCGCTTTCAAATCTCAGCCTCGGGATCTCGATGTGGCTCGGTTTGGTCTGCAGCTCCTGGGGAATGTTTCATTAGCAGGAGAAATGCACAGGTCTGCAGTTTGGGATCGGTTCTTTCCAGAAGGGTTCGAGGAGATTGCGCAGGTCCGGATATCTGATGTTGTGGATCCGCTGTGTATGGTTCTTTGCACATGCTGTGAAGGCAGCAGTCGAAGATTAGAAGAGATTCATGGAGATCAAGGGCTGAGGATTGTTGCAGAGATTCTCACAACAGCATCAGCAGGTATTTTATTGTAACACCTTCCTTTCTTTGCTCTTAGTGTTATCTTTTAAAGACTCAGATTGAAAATTGTGATAAAGAGAAACTGGAGAATTTGAGTTGACTCAGCTGATTCCTGAGTCAGGTTGGAAGTTCTCCTAACCAGAATATATCACATCGCATTAGGAATGTAACACAATGAATTCCTGTAATACAATAGAAATGCCCATATTGTATTACCATTATGTATTGAAAAATGGCATTTGTATCGATTTTCATCATCAATGCATCCTGATAAAAATGTATACAAGTGTAATATGTTGTTGTCACATTCCTCACCATAATATTTCAATGGAATTCGATATCATACCAATGTCGATCATCATATCAAGAAAGTATTGTGGTGAAGTCATAGAATACTACAATAAGTACAAAAGATGCTTTGCAACTTGTTTCCAACCTTTACCTGATATGAGATATATCAACAATGGTATGCCTGCTCTAGTGGTTACTGGTTAAAAGAAAAAGAAAAAGAAAATAAAAAATAAAAGAAGCACGGTCGACATCAAGACCACAATCTTTCATTTCCTTTCCAATTATCGATGATTTCTCAGTGAAATATCATGTGTTGTTGATATTATCAAATATCGATAGATATTTGGATGGAAGGTTGTATGGATGGGATAGTTGGATGGATGGGATTGTTGGATTGGTTTCTTACGACAACACATACTTAGGCCCCCATTAAATGAAAACTTATTATGTATGCATTCTTTTTTGCAATTTTTTTAATTCCTAAATATGCAAATATGTGTATTTTAGCATCTCCTGAAGTTTCATTGAAAAACTCCATTGTTTCCTTCCGGTTACCAATGATATTATCAGTGATATCGACATTGTTTTCGTATCCCTAGCCAACGAAACTTGTAGCGATATTGATACTTTGAACACCGCAACAATACCACCAAATATACTTATTTAGTTCAGCATAGCCAAACCCTATCCTCTATTGCCACATATAGATTAAAGAAATGACACATTCAACACTTGAAGCTTTGTCTCCTTTCTTTCTTTTTTCTTCTTCTCTCCTTTTTTTTTTGGGGGGGGGGGGGTGTGTGTGGGTGGGTTTGGTGGGTAATTCCTGGGTTGTTAAGGGATATATTTTCCTCTTGGTGGACATGCTTCATGTCACCCATTGTCTCTTGCTTTGGAAGTCTCCTACTCATGTGGTCTGCTGATGAATATGGCTGGAAAGGAATACTAGAAAAATTTCCAGGTACATATCCAATGCGGATAAGTCATGTGATAAAATCCAACCAAACACTAGGCATTCAATCTGTCAACAGAGGCGGACCCAATACAACTCACCAAGGCCCATGCCCTCTCCTCCACCTCTTCGAATCTCCCTTATTCTTTGCCTTTAGAAGAACCTTTCATGTATCCTGCTTCTTTGCATGTGGGTGATTAGAGTTTGTCGGGGGGCTAGATGGTCCACCTGATGCCTAATGTGGCTCCTCCCTACTAGCCCACCTTGTCTCACTATCTATATCAAATAGGATACATGTCATGCTTTCTTCAAATGTAACCCCAACTTCTCCCGGACATAAATACCATTCAGATGTTAAATCAAACTCATTCCACCAATCATCATCCTTTTCGCCATTCAAATAATCATTGTCCTTCTCGCCATTCAGATTTTGCTACTTGTCTGACTATGGACCACCAGATTTTATGCCCCATCCTCCTTCACACCTTGCTTCCTCATGCCAACATTCGTCGGGTAGCTCTGTACTACCGGTTGGGATTGACTTTGCCCCCTATCTTTCGACAACTTGTCACCACCACCATTTCTGGCCAACATCCACTAGGGACTAGCTTCTACCTTGTCAGATGCCATAACTTCTTGTTCCAACTTGCAAAATGCTGCACGTCCACCGTTACAGAAACATTCTCCATCCATACTTCACCTGCTTTCTACCTTCCCAGCCTTGTGATTCCTTAATTTTTACCTTGGAGAATTCAATGCACTCCATCGAGATGGACCGTGAATCTACCTCTAGCACTCACCTCACGCATTCTTCTATGGTGGCTACAGAGTAATAAAAGGGCATTTTCTTGGGCTATGAGATAAATTGATTTGCCATGCTCTATCAGTTCGAGCTTTTAGAGCAAGTGGTTAGTTGTCCTACGTCAAAAGTGGGATCAGAGTGGGAGGTTCTGTGTTCGAGACTCCTCACCGAGGGTAATTAATGCATGGGTATTTTCACACCAGGATCAAGTGGGGTGGCCTATGGGATGCGGGGGCACGCTCGGGGTGGGCAGCCCATGTGAGGTGAGACCCATGTGATGTGGGCCTGTGTGAAGTGGGGCTCACAAGGGGGGTTTGACTGAGGACCTAACTCATGTGAAGTGGGGCTTGGGCTGTGAGATGAAGGGATTAATTCGCCACGCTGTATCAGTTCGAGCTTTTAGAGCAAGTGGTTAGTTGTCCTGTGTCACATAGTCCACAGAGCTAGTAATCAGCGGAAGGTTATAGATTATTACCCATTTACCCTCCTTTCATCGAATCTTACCACCTTACAAGACTTCGCACTGGGGCGTCGTTTGGCATCTCCGTCAGGCTTCCCATTATCACCATTGTCTCCTTATAGCTTACAAGGTAGGTCTACACCCTTCCGTTCCTCATTCTTCTTACCCCGGTCACCAGCTGGCCAACTAGGTTGTTTCTTCGACTTTGTTGCAACCCCCCCCCCCCCAAAAAAAAAAAAAAAAGAAAAAAAAAGAAAAAGAAAAAGAAGAAGAAGAAGAAGAAGAAGGCTTTCCTCCTTGGCTTCATATTCTTTGCTTTGATTCCATTGCTTTCATCTAAGGGCTTGTTTGATTTTTCAGCTCAACTGTAATTACCATGTAAATGGGTAATAATTATTTAGCAAGGTAATTACCACATCTTTCCAATGCAAATGTGACAACTTACTTTTTTAACACTTAAATCGAGAAATTTACAAAATCAATGTGAGGCCCATTGTGTGGTATATGACTTATCCACACCGCTCATTTGCTATTCCAGCTGAATTTTGAGCACGAGCAAAAAAATGAGGAATATCCAAAGCTCAAATGGACCACCCCACAGGAAATTGTGGAAATCGAACACATACCATTAAAAACTTCTTAGGGCCCTTAAAAGTTTTTGATCAAGCTGATATTTGTGGTTTCCCCTTATCCATGTTTGTGTGACCCTATGAACGGGTTAGATGATGAAAAAACCTCAATATGGGCCCCATGAAAGAAACAACTTTCAATGGTGGACGAATGAAGACCACTGTTTCCTTTCCTGTGGGCCATTTGAATGTTGAATCTGTCTCATTTTTCAGTTCATGCCCCAAATTGTTCTAATAAATTAGATGGACGGTGCGGATGTATCATATACATTACGATGGGGTCCACAGATTTAAGTCAACATTTTTGTATCGATTTTCGAGGTGGAATTACTCTCACATTTTCAAACCAAGTGAAAAAGTAATAATTACTTATTTACCACGATTTACCTATATCATGGAAAATCAAACAGGCCCAAAAGCTCTAGTGGCATCCTCCTCTGCGGGCATGCGCACAAAGCCAATTTTGTGCTTCTACCAGATTCTTTCTCCTTTCGGATGACAACCCCCCCGAACCCACCATTTCGAAAATATCCTCCAATTTTTCCAGGGTTGGATTCGAAGGAAGATTAGACACAATGTTACCTATCCCTCTCATGCGGTGATCCTTATTTCATCCCCCTTTCCCACCGTTCTCCATTCCCCTTCCTCTTCGTCACCATTAGCTTGTGAGTAATTTATCAGCTAGATTTTAAAGCCCTATTAACAAATGGGCCTGGCCTGAGCCTAGGTTTTACAAAATATTCTGTTATGGCCTGACCTGTTACCGAGGACAAGGATGGTTGTGATGCTGAAGGGTGGGGTTTGAGCCTGAAATCATAGGCCAACTACTAAAAGGGACAGTCTTGAGCTTAATTTTTTGGCCTGATTAATACTTGGACTGCGCTTGGGCTGATCTTCACCTGTCCCTTGCTACCTCTAGTTCAGAGGCTAGATATTGGGTGGTGTGCGGATAATTGCATTTGGGTCCCATGAATGGATAAGCATTAGTAAGGCCAGAGATGCTTCAAATGTGGTGTAGTTACTTTCTCTAGCGCAGCATATTTTAAAATCAATGTTCATGAAAATGTTGCCTTTGGGAGGAATTATGGATTGGGGACTTTACTTTAGCTTCTCACCTCTTTCTAGCTGCATTGCCTAGTTTTGATGAAGGATATTTTAGTCAATGATTGCTTTGAAATGTTAGGAGGAAAGAGTAGACTTGAACAAAGTTTTCAGAGGCGAGAGGCCTTTAGGACTTTCAAAAATGCCAATATCGGAGCTCTTAAAAATTAGGGAAGGCAAAAGTTCCTTGGTAAAGATTAGGCGAAAGGATTGGGCTCCTTTAGTTAATGATGTGTTCTTCACAAGATCCTTCTTCGAGGCTTTATTTTTGTTGAGAGGTGCAGTGCCAAGGTTTGGAAATCATCAATTTCATCTCAAGTCGCAATTTGTGGGACGGCCACAACCAACGTAATTAATTGTTGATGACCACACCACCTTAAATAACTTCTTAATTCCAAACATTTCTTGCATGTGTTGGAAGGAGCTACTGGATGATTGCATCTTCACTCCTTACTGACGAGTTTACAAGCATTGTTTAATCTTTCTTTTGGAAGTGTTTTGGCATTGAAGGTTGTTGCCTTGCTCAACTAATTTGGTTTACTTTCGCCATTATGGGATCCATTGGAGGAGAGAAATAGCCATATATTATGGCTTCTCAAAATCATGGGGCTATGTTCTTTTGTGCCATATTGTATTTGATCTGCAACTGCTTTCTAGTTGTTGTATCTAGTTGAATGAGTTTGTTGTCCCTAAGTGCTCGACCTGGAAAGATAATGGATTACTAGAATATAGTCGAGTAGTGATCCTCCCAAAATATGTGCAGTGGAAACAACCGGATCTTGCTCTACAGGACCTCAATGTGCATGGATAATTTGAGAGGAAATTTGGTTAGTCTTTGATTTGCAGGATTATTAAGGACAGCAAGGTTTTTTTCCGCCCTCCCCTTTTCCTTTCTTTTGATGAATGAGATAATTAGGCAATATTAAGTTGGCTTTTTCTGGACATGAGTTGAAGAGTACTCAAATGAAGTGGAAGTTCGGCCTTTTCTAACTGGAGTCAAATTATTTAAGAGTCATTTTCTCACTGTGCAGTAGAGGGTGGCTCAAGGGATGCTATCTCTTGGACTTTTGGTAAAAGGCAGAACCATGAAAATGATAATCAAGTTGGGTAGTAGCGCTCATCATTTATTTAATCGACAAGTGACCTGGAAAATTTAGGGTACTTTGTAAATCTTGTCATGCGAATTTCATTTTCCAGTTCAAGTTAGGTAATGTTATGTGAAGTTGGGATGGGGGCTTATTGAGAGCTAGAGGAAGGACTATTTGGCAAATGCCTCCTTGGACTCTGTTGGGAGGTGTGGAAGGAAAGACATAATTGGATCTTTGATGATAAAGTATTTGCTATTAAAAGTGGCAGAAGGAAACAAAACTCGCTTTTTAATATCGTTTTTAAGACCCAAGTTCTAGAGATCACCACTTCCAAATTTCCTATGTGATCGGTCGGTTGTTTTATTTTTCTTTTTCTTTTTATGAATTCATGATAATTTATTAAAAGAAGAAAAGAGCAAGGCGAAGGTGAGAGAGATCAACTCATGAAGATTACAAAGATCTAGATAAAAAGGGTGAACAGAATCAAAAGACCGGTTTAAAAATGGCTAGAGGATCTAAGCCCGAGAAATCACATCTAGATTAGCCCTCCTGAACACCTTTCAAGGACTACTGAATGATTACAAAAGCATCTATTACTGTGCTCCACACAAATCGACCAAATACCTGCTGAAAGAGAGAGCCCACACAAAATTTTCCTTTTATGGCCAACTTCGTCCCCTTGCCACAAAAATAAGAATTAACAGTCAATGCTGGTATCACCTAGCAGCACTATAAAAGATCAAGGAATTTGTCCCACATTGCGCTTGCGGTAAGAAAAATCGTCCATGGATTTGGCATCTTGAAGGCACATTGGTGATAATTGTTTGCCTCTTTCAGAAATTGGCATCTTGAAGGCACATTGGCAATAATCATTTCCTTCTTTCAGAAATTATCAACTGCTAGCACTTTGTTTTTGCCCACTAACAGAGAAATGGCAATGACTCTAGGAAGGCCTTGGTATGACTAAATATGCAATAATCATTTCCTTCTTTCAGAAATTATCAACTGCTAGCACTTTGTTTTTGCCCACTAACAGAGAAAAGGCAATGACTCTAGGAAGGCCTTGGTATGACCAAATATGCTCTACCACAGAGTGAGAAGCCTGGGAAAAAGGAGGGTGGGACACTGCATAGAAGTATCTAACAGAGACGGTACCCATCATCTCTAGTCTCCAAACCAACTTGTCTTTGTCAAACATTGATGGGGCCTAATTCCCCAACAGGTCCAGAAGTCTCACCATATCGTCCAATTCAACATCCCGTGGGTTTCTGTGGCACAGAGCAGCTGAAACCACTTAACCTCTTAGAATTAAGAAGCAACAGGAAATGTGCATCTCCTTCTCTGACGCAATGCTGTGCAGGCAGGGGAAGGCCATAATAAAGAGGAGTATCGACATACCAAATTTCCTCCCAAAACTGAACGAGTCCCATTGCCAACTGTGAAAACGTCTTTCATCTTGAAGTGGTTGACTATTTTGAAGATGGCCTTTGCCCTTGATGCTCTATACACAAAAGGACTTGGTGAGCCAACCCCACGCCACCCAATGTTTGTTAGCTATCACCTATTTCCATAAATCCTCTTTTTCCACCCCAAGTCTCCATAGCTGTTTCCCTAATCCCTAATACCAATGCCTTCTTTCCAATAGTCTTGGTGGGCCCATGAAACCAAACCCCCAGGGCCCAACTTTTACTTTGATCCAAAACTTTGGTGGGCCATGAAAAAAGAAAACAGTTTCCTCCCTTGATTTGCATCTCCCTTTGCTAAGGCCCACCAGAGTTTTAGATCAGGGTGAAGATTGGTCCCTTGGTGTTTCATGGGATGCCGCATCACATGGACTGTTCGGATTAGATGCCCATGACACGTGCGCCGGTGAGCATGTGTGTGCGTGTGTGTGTGTGTGTATTCTCAATCACTCTAAACCTATAACCTATAACACCCTTATATTTACATGGGTGTAGTCATTTATAACCTAAACCTATAACCTAACCTATAATATAACCTATTTATATAACCTAAACTTGACCGTCTCATATCACAAGGTTTGGGTTATATAACCTATACTATTGTTAATAAACGTAATAGTTATATAGGTTATATATACTACTTAATGTTATGATTTATAACTAAACCTATAACCTAAACCTAAACTTAAACCTAAACCTAAACCTATATAAACCTAAACATCACATAAATGATGTTTAGGCTATATAAGTTTAGGTTTAGAATAGGTTTACGCTATAGGTTTACTTATAAATCATAACATTGAGTAGTATATATAACTTATATAACTATTAGGTTTATTAACAGTTATATAAACCTAAACCTAACCTATAACCTACACGTAAACTATAACCTATAACCTAAACCTAAACCTATAATATCCGTCAACCTAATCAACTCAACCTTCCATCATTAATAATTATATTAGGACGAATCTACATATGCTATTAGATTTCATTTTATAACCAGAATATGTGAATAGGTTTAGGTTTAGGTGTATAGGTTATAGTTATAGGTTTAGGTGTAGGTTTAGGTTTGGGTTATAGATTATAGGTTATAGGTTTAAGTTATATGTTTAGGTTACCTATAACCTAAACCTAAACCTACACCTAAACCTATTATAAGCTAAACCTAAACCTAAACCTAAACCTATTTAGGTTATAGTATATATTAATGTTTAGGTTTAGGTTATAGGTTTAGGTTTAGGTTTAGGTTATAGTATTTATAGGTTATAGGTTATATAATATTAAACCTAAACCTATAAGTTTAATCACATCTATAATATTATCTAAAGCTAAACCTATAACCTATAACTTAAACCTAAGTCTAGTAATACTAGGACAATATATCATATCCTAAACCATAGACCCTTTGTAAGGTTATAGGTTTAGGTTATAGGTTAGGAGTCGTTCATAAAAGAGGTCCGGGCATGAATAGGTTTATTGGATAATAAGTTGGAAATAAAAACATTTGATTATTTAGGTTATATAGGGATACGATTATAAACCTAAAGCTAAACCTAAACCTATAACCTATAACCTAAACCTAAACCTATAACCTATAACCTAATAATTGTTAAACCTAATCATCTAATATATAGGTTATAGGTGGAAATAAAAACATTTGATTATTTAGGTTATATAGGAATACGATTATAAACCTAAACCTAAACCTATAACCTATAACCTAAACCTATAACCTATAACCTAATAATTGTTAAACCTAATCATCTAATATATAGGTTATAGGTTATAGGTTTAGGTTTAAGTTTTAGGTTATAGGTTTAGGATTAGGTGTGAGTACACACCTACATGACCTAAATTGTATAGGTTTAGGTTTAGGTGTAGGTTATAATATCACTATCATTTAGTTTATAGGTGTAGGTTATAGGTTTAGGTTTAGGTTATTATCGATAGTATATACTATATTATAGGTTATAGGTTTAGGTTATGGCTATTATAAAATTTATGATATCACAACCTATAACCTATATGATTGGATGTTATAGGTCATAGACAACTAATGAGTATATACCTATCAACATATTATGTTATAGGTTTAGGTTATAAAAGTAAACCTAAACCTATAACCTAATTTAGGTTATAAGGTTAGGGTTATAGTTTTAGGTTATTAATAATTGGTTTAGATTATTAATAAGATAATCTAGTTTTAAATATAGGTTATAACCTAAATTTGTTAATAGGTTACCTAAACCCTAACCTAAACCTATAGCCTATAACCTAAACCTAAAACTATAAACCTAAACCTAAACCTATAACCTAAACCTATCACTAAACCTATAACCTATACCTAAACCTAACCTCAACCTATAAGTAAGTTATAACTTATTATAGGTTTTAGGTGTAGGTTATAGGCTTAGGGGTGAGTGTATGTTGATATTATAGGTTGAGGTTAGGTTTAGGTATAGGTGTAGGTTATAGGTTTAGGTTATAGGTTAGGTGTAGGTTTAGATTATAGGTTTAGGTTATGATCATATAGGTTTATGTTATATAAATCCCAACCTATAACCTATAAGAGTCATTACGAACCTATAACCTATAATTTATAACTGATGATCGATATACTAAACGTATAACCTAATTCACTATAGGTTATAGGTATAGGTTTAGGTTGTACACCGAATCAATTTATAGACAATTTAAAGAATTGATATAACATAACCCTATAACCTATTTTGATATGATAATTAGTTATAGGTTATAGGTTTAGGTGTAGGTTATAGGTTATATTATATAGTTATATAATATAACTATATGATTATATTACTTTAAACCTAAACCTATAACATAAAATCACAATATTATAGTTTAGTTACTATAGGTTATAGGTTTAGGTTATAGGTTATAGGTTTAGGTTATTATTAGGTTATAGGTTTAAGTTTAGGTGTAGGTTATAGGTTTAGGTTAGGTTTAGGTTATACGTTATAAGTTTAATAGGTTTAGGTTATAGGTTATAGGTTCAGGTTTAGGTTATAGGTTATAATATTATAAGTTATAAGTTATAGGTTATAGGTTATATGTTTAGGTTAAGTTATTTAATATATTTTATTATCATTATAGGTTATACGTGACTTATAATGATAATAAAATATATTAAATAACTTTACCTAAACATATAACCTATAACCTAAACCTAACCTAAACCTATAACCTTAACCTATAATACTATAACCTATAACCTAACCATATAACCTAAACCTAAACCTATAACCTATAACCTAAATCTATAACCTAAACCTATATATATAACCTAAACCCAAACCCAAACCTAAACCTATAACCTATAACCTAAACCTATATTCTAAACCTAAACGTAAACCTAAACCTATAACCTATAACCTAAACCTAAACCTAAACCGAACCTAAAATTATAATAAGCTAAACTTAAATCTATAACTAAATATCATAATAAAATAATGACAATCCAAGATATACAACCGATTATTTATTTAGATTTAGGTTTAGGTTTATATATAAATAATTTGTGGTACACCATATGAGTTATATGTTTAGGTTTAGGTTATAGGTAAATTATATAGGTTTAGGTGTAGGTTATAGGTTATAGGTTTAGGTTTAGGTTTAAGTTTAAGTTAGGTTATAGGTTTAGGTTATAGGTTTAGGTTTAGGTTTAGGTTAGAGGTTTAGGTTTAGGTTATAGGTTTGGATTATATATTATTAGGTTTAGGTTTAGGTTATAGGTTATAAGTATAACCTATAACCTAAACCTATAGTTATATGATTATAGGTTTAGGTTTAGATCTTTTATTATAGATTAACAATAAAAGATCTAAACCTAAATTACCATAACCTATAACCTAATTATAGGTTTAGGTTTAGGTTTAGGTAGTATAACCTATAACCTATAACCTATAACCTATATCTAAACCTATAACCTAAACCTAAACCTATAACTTACACCTAAACCTATTAAAATTTAAACCTAAACCTATATTATAGTGTTATATTATCTAACCTCCAACCTAAAGTATAACCTATAACCTATCACTAAACCTAAACCTACACCTATAACCATATATTATAACCTAAACCTATTAGTTATAAACCTATAATTACCATATTAAAATTATAGTATTTAAATAAACTTATAACCTAAACCTATAACCTATAAACTATAAACCTAAACCTAAAATGGAGTGTATCACCTAAATAATGTATAACCTAAACATATAGGTTTATACCATATAGGTTTAGGATATATAATCTATAACCTAAACCTATAACTGTTATTTAACCTATATTGTGGCCCTTATATTTTTGAATGTTATAGGTTTGATTTAATGATAGCGATGGGTTATTAGGTTATAGGTTTAGGTTATAGGTTATAGGTTAAGGTTAAGGTTTAGGTGTAGGTTATAGGTTTATATTTAGGTTATAACATATAGGTTTAGGTTTATGTGTAGGTTATAGGTTTATATTTAGGTTATAACATATAGGTTTAGGTTTAGGTTTAGATATTATAGGTTAGTTATAGGCTTAGGTGTAGGTTATAGGTTTAGGTTTAGGTGTAGGTTATAGGTTATAGGTTTTTATCATTATAGGTAGGAAACTACTGGAAATGTTATAGGTTTAGGTTTAGGTTATATGTTATAGGTTATAACATATAGGTTTAGGTTTAGGTTTAGATGTTATAGGTTAGTTATAGGTTTAGGTGTAGGTTATAGGTTTAGGTTTAGGTGTAGGTTATAGGTTATAGGTTCAGGTTACAGGTTTTTATCATTATAGGTAGGAAACTACTGGAAAGGTTATAGGTTTGGGTTTAAGGTTTAGGTTATATGTTATAGGTGTAGGTTATAGGTTACAGATATGACCTAAACCCAAACCTATAACATTAAGATGACATACGTTATATTAACCTTATAATAACTATAAGGTTAATATAATGTATTAACCTATCACATATTTAAATTGTTAATACGTTATGGGTTTAGGTTATAGGTTTATAAACTAAACCTATAACCTATAATACACCTATATCCTATAACCTAAACCTAAACCTAAACTACCTTATGACCTCACTGAATTAGGTTATAGAGTTAATAAGTGATGCTCATACTTATAACCTATATGTAACTTTCCAGAAAATCTTCATTATACTAATGGTATAATTTGATCACAACCTATAAAAACATTTAGGTGTAGGTTGTAGGTTATAGTCATTAACTCAACCTATTGTATAACTAAACCTATAACTTATAATAAACCAAACCTAAACATAAACCGGTTTAAGTTATAACCTAAATAATGAGTATAAATGATAACGATCATTGTTATAGGTTATAGGTTTAGGTTATATAATAATTGGTTAGGTTTTAAGATAATTTCATTAATAACCTATAACCTATAACCTAAACCTGTAACCTATATTTAGTAGTTTGATCTGATAACCTAAACCTGGTGTAGGTTATAGGTTATGAATTATAACCTATAATTATAACTTTTAAACCTATATAAAATATAGGTTATTTTTTTTATGAGGTTATAGGTTTAAGTTATAGATTATAGGTTTACATAAATATTATAGGTTCAGGTTTAGGTTATAGGTTATATAACTTTAGGTTTAGGTTTATAGATAATTTGTATATATATTTGACGAACAAATTTTATGTATAACCTATAATATATATATAACCTATAACATATTTAGGTTTAGGTTTAGTTATAGGTTTATGTTATAGGTTACAATTGGAAGGTTTATACCATATCACAAAAAAGAAATGTGTGATTAGCCAATATAATAGTATAGTTTATAGGTTTATATTCACTATAAAATAAACCTATATACATTATTGTTTGAAATAATTCATATTATTTACTTTAACCTATAACTTAAACCTATAACCTATAACCTAAACCTAAACCTAAACCTATTACCTAAACCTAAATTAATTATAGGTTTAGGTTATAGGTGTAGGTCCTAAACCTATAGCCTAAACCTAAACCTATAACCTCCTAAACCTATAACCTATAACTTAAACATATTTACTTAATCTGTTATCATAACACAACCTATAACCTATAACCTATAACCTACACCTAAACCTAAACCTATAACCTGTAACCTGTAACCTAAACCTATAACCTACTCATAATAACCTAAACCTATAATCGAGAAAAGTATAACCTAAACCTAAACCTAAACCTATAACCTATAACCTATAACGTACACCTAAACCTAAACCTAAACCTAAACCTATGAGATGGTCAGTAAAATAAAAATATTACATAAACATATAACCTAAATTTATAACATAACCTATACCTATAATTTTGGTTATAGGTTATAGGTTTAGGTTTAATATTATATAAGCTATTTTAATAATTTATAACGTATAACCTAAACCTAAAATATAACCTATACCTATAATAATCCCTACATATAACCTAAACCTATCACTAAACCTAACCTATAGGGTGTAAAGGAACCTATAACCTGAACCTAAAACCTAAACAATATAGGTTATAGGTTCCTTTAAACCTATTATTAATAATTATAATAACCTAAACCTAAAACTATAGCCAAGTGAATTTAGGTTATATATATATATATATATAGGAAAGGCACATGAAAGGGACAAAGGTATATTGGAAACGTCCATGATAATAAGTGATTCGTCCTCTAGGCAACAAGGTGCCCTTCTGACTAGCGTGCTTCCTCTTGATTCTCTCACCTTTTCCCATAGATTTTAGTAGGCTTCCTCATATACAACAGGTGCTCCAGATAAAGAGGACGGGAGCTGCCTGCTCCCAAATACCCTGGGAGGCCTTTAACTTGGGAGCCAATCTGATACCCAAGATTTCACTTTTACGACTACTGCTGCTGCCACTAACCAGTGTTTTAAAGAGCGAATAGTGTAGTTGAGTTGGGTAGATTTGGAGAAGAAAATTAAAGAAAGAGAGAACAGAGGAGAGAGGAGAGAGGAATTTGGGAGAGAATCCTCATGTGTTAGGGCACTTACGACCTAACACACCTTTTATTGTATTGTAAATAAAAAGAGACACATACTCCACTTTTCACTTTTCCTATAAGCGTTCACTCCTATGAAGCGTAAGGTATAAGCTACACACTACTTCTAGATTTTTAATTAAGGTTGTGCTTGGTTGTTCCAAATATCATGAAATTTCAAGAAAGTTTTAGCCAAATTAGTCTGATTAATAATGAAATTTAATGATATTTGGTGCAACCAAACAGCCTAAAATAATAGGAAAAATAGGCTAAGATTAAGTATAAAGGTAAGGAAAGAGTAACATAGCTGATTTAATACTGTTTCTTATAATATGTTACTAAAATCATTCAAAAGATTAACTAACTTATATTGAAAATTGAAAAATGTAACAAAGCATTGAAAACATTAATTGATTTTAATGTTTTAACGAAAAATCATTTGTGGTGTAAGCTACATAAAATGTACCATAGGCTATGTAGAATTTGCAAATTAGCATGTAATGTAGGCTACATCTGACTTAAGCTATTTTCATTAGCTACATAATGTTAAGCGTGAGCTTCATGCTACGTAGAGAAGCTATTTAAAACATTGCTACTGACTACTATTACTACTACTACTACTACCCTTGGCACATTCTTGAATCAACCTCCATTTATCACCACAGAAAATGATAAAGCATATAATCTAGATACTTCCAGATGACGTGGTCATGAACCTTCTCAATGTCAATCTTGCATATGACACCAACGGCCCCCCTACTAGTGCAGGATCTGCTTGACATGGATGAAAGCCCCTTCCATCGTAGAAATGACACCTCCCCATAACTTTACAAAATCTGGTGGTAAGAACCTTTCCAGGATCTTATACGGACTTCAATCAAGCCAATCAACCTGAAATAGCTTGGGCATCCAGCCCTCTCCTTGGGGATAAAATCCTATATCATGTGTTTAAAGAAGAGACCTCTTTCATTGTAGACTTGCTGTTTGTTCTATTCTTTTGTTAGGCATATGACCAGTGGGAATTTTTTGATGGAATTTTTTGTCATCACATACTTTTTTTGCCTTATATTCATGAGTGGTTATAATTTGGTTTTACTAGTAGGGTTTCGAGAAGATTGGTTGCCAGCTCTTGCAACAAGAATTTGCTTCAAAGAATCGTACTTACATCATTTGTTTTTGGAGTTAAGCTCCACCAAAAATAGCAGTGGCCTGAAGTGTCTGGAAGCCCCATTTACAGTGGAACAAGCATTTCTGCTGAATTTGCTTTCAGAGACCATAAATCAGCAAATAGACAGAATTAATGTTTCCAATGATTTTGCTCTGTCGGTTCTTGAAATTCTCAAGAATGCTTCTACAGTTGTTGATTCTATCTCCAGAGGCCAGTCAGCTCTGCCAACGGGTTCTCCTACAATCAATGTCCTCGGATACTCTCTTAGCATTTTGAGAGATCTATGTGCCCGTGAGGATCCAAATGAGTCGTCATCAATGCTCTCTACGGGAGGCTCCGAGACAGAAGGTTCAATGCTTGTTGTTGATTCACTGTTACGTTCAGGCCTACTTACTTTGTTGTTATGTTTGCTTCATGAGCTGGAGCCCCCGGAATTCATTAGAAAATCCAGGGCACAGGAAGAGAATCAAGGAAAGGTCTGCCCTTACATAGGCTACCGTAGAGATATAGTTGCTGTCATTGGGAATTGCACTTTCAGAAGGAAGCTAGTGCAAGATGAAATTAGACAGCAGAACGGGATTCTGTTGCTAATGCAACAGTGCGTCATCGACATGGATAATCCATTTCTGAGAGAATGGGGCATATGGGCAGTGAGGAATCTACTCGAGGGAAATATAGACAACCAGCGACAGGTAGCTGAAATTGAGCTTCAAGGGTCCGTTGACACCCCTGAAATATCTGGATTGGGATTACGAGTGGAGGTAGACCAGAAGACCCAACGTGCAAAGCTAGTCAACATCTCTTGATGCAAGATTCCAAGCCTGAGTAGAATTTTGATCACAATGCATTCCTGGATTGGGACTATGAGTGGAGGTAGACGAGAAGACCTGATGTGCAAAGCTAGTCAACATCTCAAGATTCCAAGCCTGAGAAGAATTTTGAGCACAATGCATTCCTTTTACGTAAGTTTCTTAATCATTTGTATTTAGGAAGCCTGCCTGCGGGCATGCTTTTGCAATCACCAAATCCAGATGCCCCCCACCCTCCCCCAAGAGTTGTGCTGAACCTCGGCTGTTCATCGGGTGGGACGCTTTTCCGTATGTGAGTTGGAAAAACAATGTGGAGCAGTCAATGTCTTTAACTGCCCTCTTTTGCATTTGTGTGCGGGCTCACCTATGAGTGGACTAGCTTGCTGGGGTCATTGCACGATAGCTGTGGGGTGCAGCCCTTATCTCACATATGCCGCCATGGTGGCACTTATGGGAAATCTGGGTTTGGCAGCTGCAGATGTGTCTGCAGGTTGCATTCCTCATTTGCATTTCTTATTTCCCAAGAAGCATGTCTTGTATGCGTGTTTCTGTATTTCCTACATTATCCTTTGTATGGTAAATTTTTTTTTTCCTTGAAAAACTAACAAATTATCTGTTCAACGGCCCTTTGGTCTTATCCCGAAATGAGTTTGATTCCTACTTTCTCAACTCTTCCTCCCTCCCTATGGGTTCAAGCTCCACAAGAACCAGTTTTCCGGTTTCTAGCATGACACAACCTGTTTTGGTAGCTGGTCCCAGTCCAAACTGGCCTGGTTCAGTCCTTGGTTTTAAAACATTGCTCTCCCTCTCTCTCTCTCTCTCTCTCTCTCTCTCTCTCTCTCTCTCTCTCTCGCTCCTCTCTCTCTCTCTCTACTTGTGTGTCTATATATGTGTGTGTGTGTGTGTGTGTGTGTTGGATCAAATTATCTATTGGAATTATTTTGTGTAAATAATCATGACCGTCGATATTAAAGCCCATTGATCAATGGTTAATTTTTATCAGATTGATGAAATGTTTGCATGGTAGGCCATAAAATATCCTTTGACCTAATAAACGGTCTGGATCTATGGATTGGACTAAGTGTCCCAATACATACAATTGTACCATAAAAGACATAACTTAGGCCCATATTAAATGGGCCTGTGAAGCCCAGTAGCCATTCAACTACTTGCACTCCTACTTTCTACCACTTGCATGCAGGTGTGGCCCACCTTATGAGCGAACATGGACTTTTGAAGCAGCTTGCTTTTAGTGTCAGTAGATTCTCTCCTTCACATTCAAAATCAAAGGCACCACTCCAGAGAAGGAAATTAGAACTTGCGGCAATGGATGTCTTGTATGGAGCAAGGAATGGTATGTCCATGTACTTATTACAACCATATGTACACATGCATACGAGCAGTTCTTTTCTTCTACAACCCAATTTCCTACATGGGTTTTCATTCTCTTCCCATCTTGTTTTCATGCTTGTATTGTCCATTACATGGTCCATCAAAAGATGCAAGATGGGTGGCCATCAACATTCAAAAGAGAGGCTGAAAAACAGCAACTTTTTGTATTACAAGCCAACCCTTTTCTCTTCTTTATGCCTCTCTTTGTTTTATCTCATTCTATACAATTTCAACTGCTCTGTTTGGAATGGACATTGTTGGTCTCATGAGAAGCTTCCCATACAACTGGATTTAGTCCTTAGAACTTTTGTTTGGTTCTCGATCTCCATGTATTTGCGTGTTGAGTTCTATCACTCAAAGGAGAAGAAATTCCCTATGTTTCTAAGGGTTTGGTGGAATTTATACTTCTTCATGTGCTGTTCTTTCATTATTATAGACCTTGTTTGTTATAGAAAACTTAGAATTCTACCAACCCATTTGTGGGTTTTGGATTTCGGGTCAGTTCTTATTGGTTCATTCCTTTGTTATGCCGGATTCTTTGGAAACAGGGATGAAGAAGAGACCCCTCTTCTCGAAGAGCCTCTTTTGAATGGGGGAGCTTGCAAGAAGAGTGCCGAGGACGATGCAAGTCCTTGTTCAAATGCCAGCTTTCTTAGCATCCTTACATTCTCTTGGGCGGGCCATATAATTTTTGCCGGTAACAAGAAAACATTGGATTTTGGTGATGTCCCCCAGCTTGCAGATGACGATCGTGTTAATGGGGTCTTCTCTGTTTTTAGAGATAAGCTTGAATGGGATAGTAGAATTTGTCATTCTGATGGAATTGGAACACTTAAATTGTCGAAAGCTTTGTTCTTATCTGTATGGAAAGAAGTACTGTGGTCGTGTTTCTTCTCTCTTTTATACACACTCAATTCTTATGTTGGTCCCTACCCGATTGACGCCTTCGTTCAACACCTAGACGGCTATCAAGAGTTCCAGCACGAAGGGTATGTGTTGGTTTCGGCATTTATTGCTGCGAAACTCGTTGAGTGCCTTGCACAAAGGCATTGGTTTTTCAGAATACAACAGGCCGGGATGCGGGGCCGAGCAGCACTGGTCGCGATGATATTCCACAGAGGTCTGTTACTGTCGAGCCAGTCAAGGCAAGGCAATAGCTGTGGGGAGATCATCAATTTAATAAGTGTCGATGCAGAAATGGTCGGGGAATTCAGTTGGTATATGATTGATCTCTGGCTGGTCCCAACACAAGTTGGGCTGGCCTTGTTGATCTTGTACAAGAATCTTCCCTGTTTTGAAAAATAAGCTAATGGGGTCTTCCCTGTTTTCAAAAATAAGCTAGAAGAAGATAGTAGTAATGGAATAGGAACACTAAAATTGGTGAAAGCGTTGTTCTTCACTGTTTGGAAAGAAGTGCTGTGGACAGCTTTGTTCGCGCTTGTATACACAGTGTCTTCTTATGTGGGTCCCTAGTCCCTACCTTATCAATGCCTTTGTTCAATACCTCAATGGCCATAGTGAAATTGCGAATGAAGGGTATGTTTTGGTTTCCACATTCTTCATTGCGAAGATTATCGAATGCCTTTCGCAGTGGCGTTGGTTCTTTAAGCTGCAGCAGGCTGGAATCCGGGGCTGAGCAGCTTTGGTCGCAATGATTTATAAGAAGGGCCTGTCACTGTCAAGCCAGTCAAGGCAGGGCCATACCAGTGGAGAGATCATAAATTTCATGAGCGTTGATGCGGAGAGGGTGGGGGATTTCAGTTGGTATATGCATGATCTATGGATGGTTCCTGTGCAAGTTATACTGGCTTTGCTGATCTTGTACAAGAATCTTGGGCTGGCTTCAATTGCGGCTTTTGTTGCAACTGTGGTTATTATGTTGATGAATGTCCTGTTGGGGAAGTTGCAAGAGAATTACCAGGGCAAGTTGATGAAATCTAAAGATGTACGGATGAAGGCGACATCTGAGATCCTTTGGAACATGAGGATCCTCAAGCTCCAAGGGTGGGAGATGAAGTTCTTGTCCAAGATAGTCGAGCTAAGGAAAGATGAAACAAGCTGGTTGAAGAAATATGTCTACACCTCGGCCATGATGACATTTGTCTTCTGGGGTGCACCCACATTCGTGTCTGTGATTACGTTTGGAGCTTGTATGCTTATGGGGATACCGCTAGAATCGGGAAAGATTCTATCTGCTCTTGCGACATTCAGGATATTGCAGGAGTCCATTTATAATCTCCCTGATACGATTTCCATGGTTGCGCAGACAAAGGTTTCTCTTGATAGAATTTCGTCGTTCCTTCGCCTTGAAGACATTCAGCCCGTTGTTGTAGAGAAGCTTCCGGAAGGTAGTTCTGATGTTGCAGTTGAAATAAGCAATGTGAATTCCTCTTTGGATCTCTCTTCTGCGAATCCTACTTTGAAAGATTTGAATTTCCGAGTTTTGCATGGGATGAGGGTGGCTGTTTGTGGAACAGTTGGGTCGGGAAAGTCAAGCTTGCTTTCTTGCATCTTAGGAGAAGTGCCGAAGATATCTGGGACCATTAAATTGTGTGGGACCAAGGCCTATGTTGCTCAATCACCTTGGTACATAGCGGGAAAATCGAAGAAAATATATTGTTTGGTAAGGAAATGGATAGGGAGAAGTACGAGCATGTTCTTGAAGCTTGTTCTCTGAAGAAAGACTAATTTGGCGATCAGACAGTCATTGGCGAGCGAGAATCAAGTTGAGTGGTGGCCAGAAGCAAAGAATACAGATCGCACGTGCTCTATACCAGGATGCAGACATTTATCTGTTTGACGATCCTTTTAGTGCTGTTGATGCTCATACAGGAACCCATCTATTTAAGGTATGTCTTATTTTTTTCCTCTGGATTTTGTTATATTTTCACATGTTACATCCTGAAATTAACAACTAGTCCAATATATTTGAGAACAAACTCTTCTCATTTGTAGTAATATCAGGTGATTTTGTTTGATCACATCTCACAAACGACATGGTAAGCTATTCAACTAGCTAGTAGTTGCAAACATTAGTTTAAAAAAACTGAATATGGAGACCTCGATTTGGTTTATTGTGCACATGAATCAGGATGACTTAAATATTGGTTGGGTTGGCTCAAAGATTCAGCTGGGTATTTAAATAAACACGCATTCCTCTATCCCTATGAAAGGTTTTCAGGATAAACCTTGTTTTCCCCATTTAAAAACTGAGTTGGAAAAGTGGCCATTCCTCAAAATTCAGCTGAGTTGAGTCGACCAGACTGAGTTTTGAGTTAAATCGTCGGTTTTTGGAACTACAGTTGCAAATTTAAACCCCACCCAAAGGACTCCTACTTATTGTTTTGCTTCTTTGAGCATTTGGGTAATTTTCATTTTTGAAGAGCTTTAATACATGTAACCAACCTCTGAATGGCAGGAGTGTCTGCTCGGGATTTTAGGATCGAAGACAGTGATCTATGTTACCCATCAAGTAGAGTTTTTACCTTCCGCTGACCTTATCCTGGTGAGCACTTCTCTGTTTCTTTACTTTGCATTGGTTCCACAACCCCGCATAAGTGGATCACCAATGCATAAGAAAAAAACCTTTCTCTGGCTTGGCAGGTAATAAGAGAAGGGGGGATTACACAAGCCGGAAAATACAATGACATTCTCAATTCGGGAACAGATTTTATGGAACTTGTCGGTGCGCATAAGCAAGCCTTGTCAGCCCTTGATGCTGTGGAGACGGAGCCTGACTCACAAGCAAGTAATAGTATGGAAGATGGTTCGTGTGATGCTGGAAGCAGAAAACAATCCCCACACAAAGACACAGAGAAGAGAGAGGATCAGAGTGGTAAAATGGATGAAATAATCGGGCAGAAGGGGCAGCTAGTTCAAGAAGAAGAAAGGGAGAAAGGCAAGGTTGGCCTATCAGTCTATTGGAAATACATTACAACGGCTTATGGAGGAGCTCTCGTACCATTCGTATTGCTGGCCCAGATTCTCTTTCAGGGTCTTCAGATTGGAAGCAATTACTGGATGGCTTGGGCGGCTCCTGTCTTGAAAGATACGAGAGCTCCAGTTGAAGGCTTGGTTCTTATTCTCATCTATGTTGCTTTGGCCATTGGAAGCTCCATTTGTGTCTTTGTAAGATCGTCGCTTCTCGTTACAGCTGGATATAAGACGGCGACTCAATTGTTCAATAAGATGCATATGTGTATATTCCGAGCTCCCATGTCATTCTTTGATTCCACTCCAAGCGGACGAATCCTCAATAGAGTAAGAGACCTATATACTTCTTTTCAGGATTCAAGCCATGAGACCGGACTTATTTGGTATTTTGAGGCCACTATGGCTATGCATCTCTTTATGTAAGCTGTATTTTTCTTTTACAGGCATCGATTGATCAAAGTGCAGTAGATACAAGCATTCCCTTTCAAATTGGGTCAACTGCCTTTGCAATCATTCAGCTGCTGGGAATCATTGCTGTAATGTCTCAGGTTGCGTGGCAGGTTCTCATCGTTTTCATCCCTGTTATTGCAACCTGCATTTGGTATCAGGTAATGCCTGTAGCTGGTTCTTCTTCTTGAATTTAACAAAGAATTAAAGTACTAGATACAAAATGCAGACAGCTTCAGACATTTCTTTTTGTTCCCTAATTTTTAGTTTTTAATTATTTTTTTAAATGTTTGCTAATCTTCTAAGATATATATGTACACAATCTGATCATGGATCACTTCAATCCCTAATAGAATGATACTGTAACATGATAAATCTTCAGGTAACTTCCTCTGATGTTGCTTATGTTTGTCATTCCACAGCAATATTACGTCCCGACAGCACGAGAGTTAGCACGTCTTGTTGGAGTTTGCAAGGCTCCCAACGTTAGGGCTGAAAGTTGGGCGGGTTGAACCCGACCGACCCGTGACCGACCCGACATTGGGGTTGGGCTTGGGCAAGATCTATCGAGTCCGATCTCAAGCTTGGGCTATACAAACACCAACCCGATAAATCTTGGGTCGGGCTCGGGTTGAGGTCTTCGATCGCCCGACCCAACCCGAACCCGGTCAATATATAAATTATAATTGAGTGCAGATCGTATGTGTTGAAGACATAGGAAATTCCGGTGTTGTCGGATCTCATTGGTCCACATCATTTCCAATGACTCAAGCTAACAAGAAATGTTGGATTTCTCTCTCCCAAATAGATTGTGTGCTACACAACACGACTTTTAAATGAGTAGTTGTCCTATGTTTTAGCTTGTTTGTTTAGAATAAATGAAATTCTTTACGATAAATAACAACATATATAATTAATAAAATTATAAATATAAAAAATAAGATGTGTATTAAAATATAATAAACTAATGTAATCATTAAAATATTAGCATGTATCCACCTGACCAACCTGACCGAACCCGCTTGGGCTGGTCTTGGGTTGAGAATTCCCAACTTGAGGTTGGGTCGGGTCGGGTTAGGGTTGAGGTACAAGAACCTTGGGTTGGGCTAGGGTTGAGCACCAACCCGACCCAACCCGCCCGACTTTCAGCCCTACCCAACATACAACACTTTGCTGAATCTTTATCAGGATCGACGACAATCAGGAGTTTCGATCAGGAATCAAGATTCATGGATACGAACCTGTCTCTGATCGATGGGTATTCACGACCCAAGTTTCATACTGCTGGTGCAATGGAGTGGCTGTGCTTCCGCTTGGATATGTTATCATCCATCACATTCGCCTTTTGTTTGGTTTTCTTGATAACCATGCCAAAGGGTGTAATAGATCCAGGTATAACTTCATTCAAGAGGAATGACATGATCCTCAACCTGAGGGTATTCATAGCATCCTCATGTTTTCAGTTCATATATGTAGCATCCAGGATTCAGTGATCTAGTCTGTTGATCAGATGGGCCTTGCCTAACTCCAAATTGGAAGGTCATAGCTGTTCAATCTTTAGCCTATTTTCATTTGGATATGGACCATTATGGTTTCTATTCCTAACAGTCTATTTTAGGCCACCCATGGAAAGGTTAGGATTGTCCCATTGAAGAGATTTGGACTGTTTCATTCACTGTGTGCTCATCATTCAAATGGTCTGGATCGTGGAAACGTGGGCCCCACTTGTAGAAACTTAGAAACCAAGGGTACTATACATACCCTCAGGTTGAGGATCCTCTATCCATCTATTTGTGGAATGACCTCTGTCATCTCATTGATGACAGGCATGTGGAAATGGAATCTTACTCTTTTTATCTTCTTTTTCAGGCATTGCGGACTTAGCAGTAACGTACGGACTTAATTTAAACATGCTCACAGCTTGGGTTGTATGGAATCTGTGCAATCTTGAGAACAAAATCATCTGTTGAGAGAATATTTCAATACATGAGCATTTCTAGTGAACCCCCTCTTGTCATAGAAACTAATAGGCCAGACCCTAACTGGCCAGCGGAAGGAGAAGTTGATATTCATGATTTGCAGGTAATCTCAAGTCTCTTACTGTCAAAGCTTCTTTGTAATCCATGATACCACAAACTCCCATCTTTTAAGAAATTCGTTCTGTTGGATGCATTGAAACTGCTACGGGATATTCATTTAGTTTTGAATTTTTTTCCTTAATAATAATTAGTTTTTTTTTTCCCCAAAGACGATGGATCACCTACAATTGCTTGTAGGCTAACTTAACCTACAACCATTGTTAGCATGCAAGGGATTATGGGTAATCCGTAATCCCCTAATTAGTTGGGATAAGGCTTAGATGATGATGATGATGATGATGACAATGGGTTGTGGGTGGCTGGTTCCTCTTTTTCTACATAGTTGCTTTTATGTATCTCCTTATATAATCACACAATTTTCTTCCTTCTCTTTTAATAATTCATAACATCTATTTGAAAATATTTGATGCAGGTCCGTTATGCCCCACATATGCCTCTTGTTTTAAGAGGTCTTACATGCACTTTCCCAGCCGGGATGAAGACTGGTATCGTTGGGAGGACTGGCAGTGGAAAAACCACTCTCATACAGACACTCTTCCGCATCGTTGATCCAGTTGCCGGTAAGATTCTGATAGATGGCCTTGACATTTCTACTATAGGACTGCATGATCTGCGATCCAGATTGAGCATCATGCCGCAAGACCCGACTATGTTTGAAGGGACTGTGCGAAGTAACCTTGACCCTCTTGAAGAGTATACGGATGAACAGATTTGGGAGGTGTGTTTGTTTTACTATCTGCATTGCTAATGTATTTACAATATTTTTTCCATGGATTCCAAAGCACAGCGATTTGCTGACTTGCACTTCTTTCCTATTTTAGGCTCTAGATCGGTGCCAGCTAGGGGACGAAGTAAGGAGAAAGGAAGGAAAGCTTGACTCTACAGGTTTAGTTTCTTTTTGTTTTGCTGATATTTACTTCATCTGGCCCACTAATTTTCAGAATATGATATATACGCCCAAGGTTTTTTTTTTTTTTTGGTGGGGGTGCCTTTTGAAACCTATAGCAGTGACTGTATCTGCTATTTACAATGTATTACAGAGTCTAAAATGCCTGATGTGAATGGCAGTGGTTGAAAATGGAGAGAACTGGAGCATGGGTCAGAGGCAGCTGGTGTGTCTGGGACAGGTGATATTGAAGAAGAGCAAGGTCTTGGTACTTGACGAAGCAACCGCTTCAGTTGATACTGCGACCGACAACCTAATTCAGCAAACACTAAGGCAACAGTTCTTTGGCTGTACAGTCATCACGATTGCACATCGGATAACATCCGTTCTAGATAGCAACATGGTCTTGCTTCTTGATAATGGTTGGCAACTTACCAATCCAGCTTTCTTCTTCCATCTTTTTTATCCTTTTCAAAGCATTTGTTTTTTTTTTCCTTTGTCTTTTACCGAACAGGCCTTATTGTGGAATATGACTCTCCCAAAAAACTGTTGGAAAACAAATCATCTTCATTCTCAAGACTTGTTGCCGAGTATACTGTAAGGTCAAACTCTATTTTTGAAAACTTAGCGAATCTATGAATGGCTGGCAATACTTGGGCTGCCATTAGTTGATATACAACCTGATTGATTATGATGATAATGGGTGTGAGTCCGTGACATCTTCTCTTTTGCGCTGCAAGTACATCAGCAACATCTTTTGCTATTTAAGTGAAGGTTTAAAATCCCGTTTTGTGGATCAACAATAACATTTACTAAATGGTATCAATCCGACAAACCCGTGGTACCCAGAAGAATGTCCACAGATTGAATGGTCAGAGAACAGCCACTTGGTGCAATTTTTTACCATTGTATCATCAACAAGGTGGGCCATCATTTGGTTCTGATTGAGCTGCAGATTTGTCTATCTTATTCTATTCGCTAGGAGGTTGATAATATTTAGTAAATGATATTGGATGCACACTGGACCTGTCCTCGTATATATCTGATGTTTTTCTTATGCTTTTTTTTTTCCCCTGCAGATCTCACGATTAATCTCAATGACGGGTTGAGAATACATGGCAGGAGTGATTCACAAATGCTGTAGAAAATCTCACACAGTTCTGTTTTTTTGTGATTCCGATAATACTGTAACCCGAGTTTTGGATGTCTAGGAACTAGGCGTGCTTAAATAAAGCAATACAATTTTTGAGTTACGCGTGGAGGGCACATCATTTCTTGGCTTTGCTAATGAGCTTATGACCTGTTTGGGTGTTTACATTTTTTAGGGCAGATAGGATTTGCTCTTTTCAATTTCCCATTGGGATATCTCAAGTCTGACTTGAAGCCATTTATATGGCAATGTGGGGATAAGCATGCTTTGCAATCCTGCAAGTGGCTTAGTGAGAAATTGACGAAAACCCAATTACAAGAGATCTGTGAGTGGCTTTGCAGGATCAGGCACAAACCTCTAGGAAATTGGGCACATTATTTTTGGAAATTTAGGGACAAAGCCTTTTAGAGCCCATTTGGGTGCCAATTAAAAGATGAGTTCATCTCATTTTCATTGAACTCATTTTTTTAGTTAACAGCAATTATGTATTAGAGCTCATGGTTCTAATAAATTATTGGTTATCAAGATTGTCTTTTATCCTTGTTGCAACTTCCAGTATATAATTACTGTTAACTAAAATGAGATGAACTCATTTTTAAGCGGCACCAAATAGAGGTTTAAGAAATCAAAATCAATCAATTATTCATTAAAAAAAATGCAATATTTCTTAATGTAAATAAATCCTGATATAATCCTAGCCTTGTATCATTTTAATCCTGATATAATCCTATGTATCGTTTTTAATTCTAGCCACATTTTAATTAAACATAAAACTAACTAAATTATCTTCTAATCTGGCCACAATATTATGTAACTCTAGTAAATTGACCGTAACTCCAAAGGCGTCGAAATCATGTTGAAAAGGTAACTCAATAAGCTTTAAAATGGGTCTAATTTTACACAGTTTTGAAATAGATGGATTCTGCTTTTTTATCTCTGAAATCCAGCTATCCATGTAGTGCAACACCTAGCATTGGAGATAAAGAGGTGTGGGATAGCACCATTTTGCTAATTATCCTATGAGCATAGCATAATATCAAATGTGAAATTATTTATGCAAGCAAACCCCATTTCTACACTAATAGTCATGACGCATGCGAGATGGATGGCTCATGATTACGGTCCTCTACTATCAAAATGAAATAAACAATCGAACATTCAGAAGAGATTATTGCAATCATGTCAAAATTTCAATCTTACATGATAGTATAGATGGAGTCACAAAGAAGTGAATATTCCACAATAAACTCAGGCGCTTCTTGATCGATGTTCTCTTGAATATTGATGTTGTGATTGAAACAATCACAAGTCGGGCCTTTCTAAATATTGTCATCCTTGTCAAAGATCCAACCTCTGTCGATTTCATAGTCTTAAAGATTGGGCCTTTGTCGAGGTCTAGAATGTTGATATACTCATCGACCTCTTCTTTGGAAATCCAGGAAGGGAACTAACTCCTTCAAACATGTTGCGAAGGTGTGTTTGAGCTACATGGGGCCCTCTATATGATGTACACGTTGGATCCAACCAACCATTTTAGGCCTACGATCCAAAATCTAGCCTTATCCATAGCTTGAGTGGGCCATACCAAAGGGAACAATAAAAGACATGGTGGAAGGTTAACGCCTACGGTAGAAAATCTCAGGTGTAGTTTGCCCCAACAGAAATTTGGATCAACAAGATTCTTGAGACGTATGGTGAACATGAGGTGGTTGACAGTATGCATTTTTTGGGTTCTACACAAACAATAAAGGTGGGCCCAAAAAGCCAGAACACCCTATAAATGCATGTTCTTGGATGTATCATGCATGCAAGGGAAAGATACTTGCAATTGCAAATATCTGCCTATCTTTTTCATTTTACCGAATTATCATCTCCTTAGGAAAAGCTTATCCAAGCTTTTGAAAGCCCAAGGGATTATTAAATGTGAATCTGTGCATGAACTTGTGCAAACAAGGTTAAAAACTGTTTATAGCCTGGTTTCTATAGGCCATGGTCGAGGAGAACTTATAATGAGGGACCGACAAGCTGGAAACTCTGGCCCCTTCTATCATAAGAGTTTTCTTTTATAAAAATTTATGACAATTCTTTTATTTAATTTTATGACTCCCAACTGTTTCCTTCTGTATAGCCCACTTGAATCACGGATCAGGATGATTTTTTAGGCTCTAAGGCTACAATGGGGTGACTCATGTGGTGATCAGGGTGGATTTCACTTAAACATGCTGATGGGCCCACTAAATCTTGAAGTCCAATTTAGACCCTTTTCATGCAAAAGTAACTTACCTGATGGGATGCATGCTTAAAAAAATTCTCACATGTGGCCCACCGTGATGTTTATGTAAAATCCACCATGCTTGCTAGGTGTGTAATTCCATTTTAGCTGTAGAGCCCAAAAATCAGCCCAGTCCATCATTTAGGTGGACCAGGAAACACTATAATGGGTGTTCCTCTCCCAACTTTTCCCCTTCGTATGGCCTACCTAAATCACAAACCGGGCTAATTTTTGAGCTTTATGCCTAAAATGGGATGACACACTTGGTGATCGAGGTGGATTTCAGTTAAAGATCATGGTGGAGCCTACCAAATCTTAAGTCAATTTTAGGCTCCCATAGGGTAGTGTGGCAAAGGCGATTGAAGGAGCCACTGCGGCAATCTGTTGCTTGCAGTGGTAATGTAACTGGAGTAAACATTGTGTTCAGAGAGAGAGAGAGAGAGAGAGAGAGAGAGAGAGAGAGAGAGAGAGAGAGAGAGAGAGAGAGAGAGAGAGAGAGAGAGAGAGAGAGAGAGAGAGAGAGTTGGAGAAACTCTAACTCTGATGCCACGTGGAAGAGGTAGAGAAGGAAAATTTGGGGGGAAATGGAATAAGAGAACTTCTATTTTTAAGAATAATCCTAATAACAAAATGAATGTTGTCTCGAGGGAGCATCGAATAAAAATATACAAAATAACATAAAATACACTTCTTTATCACTTCCGAATGGGACCAATTTCATGTTGTTTCAATATCATTTGGTACACAAAAAAGGCTACAAAGTATTGAAAATAATAAAGGATATTTGGACTCTATCTACATAATTAAAAACAAGGAAAATGCAAACAATGTCCTCAAAATTGGACCATTTAGCAAGGATGACATGTCTTTACAAAAAAATGGAATAAAGATGAGGAAAACTTATTCTAATCAAAGGCATACAAGAACGCTATTTTCTATAAACATCTGTCACATGTGATGAATGTACCACATATGCAACCACACGAGTTCAAGAGCCCTACTTGGGCAATTTGTACCACTCAATATTAAAGGGTCCTACATGTTCCAAATGTGTCTATGTACACATCCACTATAACTACTATATATGCCACCATACATCTTAAGCTCACTGCATATGCTATATTCCATCTTTACTCCCTCGCGCATCCAGAGCATTTGAGAAACAAGGATTAGAATAGCTAGTCCCAAGGCAATATGACCTACATAGCCTATCCAAGATAGCATGACCTAAACAACCTATGCCAGACACAACTTTGCTTCCATCCGAGTGGCCCCTAAGGGTGCGTCAGAATGCTCTATCAAACCGAATTTCCATTTCTTGTCTAATAAAGTGAAGTGATCAAATTGCACTGGATAGCATTAATATCAAAGGACAAAATCCAGCGGGATACAGTTGAGGTTTGATGGATCTGCTTCATTATAAATACTTGGAAATGCCATCGAAATGTCATCATTTCAATGTTTACAATTCAATTCACTTGTGCATCCAAACACAACCTTGGTTTTTTCAGAAAGGGGATTATCTAGGATGAGTTTGGATCAGCTGTCAACTTAGATTGTGAAATTGAAGTTGCAATGAGGTGTAAGTGAATGATCATAAATTATTATTATTATTTTCAATTCGAGACTTCAGGCATTGAAATTATGTTTGTTTCAAGTTAAACAAAATTGCAACTTAGATCCAGTTCTCTCTAAACAAACTGCGACTAGGCCCATCTCTGGTTTTAGACTTCTATGGCAACTTCATTATCACAATCTAAATCTACTGAACAAGTACATCTGACCTTAAGATCAGTCTCGGATGAAGTTCTCAATCCTAAGTGATTAAATTGAAGGGATTAAGCCCTTAAAGCTATTCTAATCTCTTCCTTGGGCATATCCATTTTAGCCATCTGATTAAAGAACTTGGATATCTAATTTCTGGGATCTGAATTTGTCGTATTTCATCAGCAGCAGGTCCTTGAAAGCTTTGGTGGAACGTCTATCCATGACTTTGGTCAATTCCCAAATCTTCTCACCCATGAATAGCTGGAGTGGGACCATTTGACCAACCATGAAAAAGTAGCTGAACTGATCATTACATAGATATTTCTTCTCCAAACAACAGATGAGCCAACAACAGCTCTGTAATTTTAAACACTAGTCCTTTGTATTAACTTAAAGTAAACTCATGCATGATGTGACATTTGGCCCCCATCATCATATTTTTTTCTGTTTTTTCTCCTCTCTAAATCAAGCTTTTACATGATTGATAGACTAACGAGGGAAGTTTTCACCTCAGTGTCAGATAGAAAGTCTCTTCCTCGTCATCAAATAAGAGACCTGCAAGTTCAAGGGAAGAAGAAAAAGGTTATGATGATGTGAAGATGATGATACGTACATAAGAACATGCATGCATGCATACATGTAAAGTGGGACTACATACTTGTACTGTACCTGTAAAACACGATCTCTTGTGCAATTGACACCATTGGATCTTTTTCGTTGAAGTGAAAATCGACCTCAGTTGAAGAATTCTTCTTTCAGACACCTGTCAACTTTTTGGTACTAAAAATTTATCTCATGATGTATGCTGTGACCAGTTTTGCAAATGCAGATGACTTGTTCTCTAACAATCTAGTAGGAGAGTCATATTCAACAATAATCCCTGATAGAACACAAAACACAACTCAAAATCAAGCATCTAGAAAGGATTGTTGGATGAAAGAACAAGTCCATTTGTTCATACTAACCATTATCAAGAAGCAAGACCTTGTCGCTATCAAGAACAGATGATATTTGATGTGCTATTGTAATAACTGTAGAATTAGAGAAGTGCTGCTTCAATGTTCTCTGAATTAGTTTGTCAGCCACGGTATCCACAGACGCTGTTGCTTCATCGAGCACTAAAACTTTGCTCTTCTTCAGTAGCACCCGACCCAAACAGACCAGTTGCCGCTGACCCATACTCCAATTCTCTCCATTTTCAGATACTGCAACACACATTAAAAGAACAAAATTAAATCAAATAATACAAACTACCAAAAATAAAAAAGAAGAAGAAGAAGAAGAAGAAGAGGAAATACAATTGGACATTTTCTTGGAAGAATGAACTATTGGAATGTATGCCCTTTTAGTCCAATGAATTATGTTTATTTTCTTTATTAATGCTTTGTTTATTCCTTATTGTTATTGTGTATTCATGGAATGGATATGAATGGGATGCATTTGTTGGGAGACTTCATTGAGGTCTCTGTATCCCTAGAGAATGAAGTGGGATACGTTCGATACGAAATACATTGAGACCCAATTTGTCTTGTTCTTCATAGACCTAGAATATTATCATGGCCAACAGATAACTCGAAATAACTTAATCCATGGGCCACTATACATGATGTAACTGTTGTGCATATGATGAGTTTCTACCGTGAGATATTGTCTCACCTGCAGGTGTGTGCATGTATACACATTGACTGGATCTAAGAAGTCAGGTTGAATTTAACTGTCTGGTATTAGCTTGCAATTTCAATGCTAAGAGGACTTAGGGTCCTAGTGAGGATTCAATTGATTGCTTTGATTCACCAATATGTGAGCCTTGTAGGTGGATAGTGGGGAGTTGGGCAATCAATCATGTTCTCATGGGCATTAGGATTTTCAACATAGGATCTACAACCCTTATAGGTTTAGTCTTATATCAAGAATCGGAATGATTGATCAACATGGCCTACCAAATTAGTTTTGGTGAAACAATTGATTTTAAAATCATCATATGCATTTTTTTTTTTACAAAATCAATTGTTCAAACTTGTTATTGGATGATCCATTATGGCCGTGGGATATGATGGGTCTGGGATAGTGGGCCTTAAGGCGGCACATAGAAGGATGTGTATGAAAGCATAAGATAGGGTGATCACATACATCCATGCAGTGTACATGTGGAAATGTCCAAACTTGTTTGAATCGGTCAAAGTTCTTGTGTGGTTAGGAAAGCATATTGTGGGTGTTGCTTGCACTTTAATTAACCTATAAGTATTTCCATAGAGTGCTCTCTCTATGATAAGTTGAGCTTGGTGGCAAATGCTTACAAGTCTTTTACATACATGAGAGCAGCCAAGGAAGCCCCATAGAGTTCCATGCTCTAGGAAAGCTATACATAAAGCGAAAATGCTAAGGTGGTTGGTTTGAGAGAAGGAGAGAGAGAGAGCGAGGCACTGATCGTCTTCCATTCTCCATAAATCCATAAACAATACTGTTGGTTTTAAATTCATGTTAATTCATGAATGACTAAAATAGATTTGATTTGATTTGATTTGATTTATTCCGCTTCTGCCACGTGCAAACGCTTTCACAAACTATACAAATGGGCCCCACATTTAAGTTGTCCAAAATTCCAAATTGTTCATTCTAGGCTTGTGAATGGAAATACCCCACAATTCTCCTCCATCTGGTGATCTAAATGTCTGATTGGATTCTTCTTAACTGTGGACAATTTGTTGGAACTGTCTGATTTCAATGGAAGCTAGGATAATCTGTTAGTGGGAAATCAAGGCACAACCCTTTGATGGGTCCCACCTGATCATCGCTTACCAAGAGGTCCATCCCACCTATGCCAGTTAACAATTATGTGATGAATCTAAGTATGAACAGAACCTGCGGAATAAAGCTTTTCCTCTTTCTTACTAACTTCTCTCAAGTGGCACTTGTCTAGAGCCTGAAACAAAAGAGATATTGCATTAGCAAATCATCATGCGCAAGCATCAAACAACAAGTATGAGAATATTATTAGAGATGTGTGCGTAGTAAAACCAATGAACCTCCCAAATCTGTTCATCTGTATACTCTTCAAGTGGGTCAAGGTTGCTCCGCACAGTCCCCCCAAACATAGTCAGATCCTGCGGGATGATGCTTAATCTGGACCTTAGATCATGCAATCCTATTGTTGAGATGTCAACGCCATCAATGAGAATCTGACCACTTGCAGGTTCTATGATACAGAAGAGTGTTTGTATGAGAGTAGACTTTCCACTCCCGGTTCTCCCAACAATCCCAATCTTCATTCCTTCGGCAAAACTGCATGTGAGACCTTTTATAACAAGAGGCATATGTGGGCGACCTGCACCCATTAGCATAGAGACGAACCATACTGAGCAATGAGCTATTCTTTGAAAGGCAAGCAAGATGCATTCAAACCTGTTACACTAAAATGTCTGTACATATACATCATATGCCATACAGAGATTATTGTTATTTCAACATAAGCACATATAAAATAAATAAAGATTTGCCATTGGTATCATCATGGCAATGGGACCATTGGTTATTAATAATAATAATCATCATTATGGTTATTAGGAGAATCATTGTTTTCATCATCATCATCATAGCCATGTCCCAGCTACTTGAGGTCAGCTTTACAAATACCGTTTCACCAACATGGTAATGTGGCAAAAGCTCGACCATGGTCTGTCCAGCTTACATCAAACCTATTTGATCTGGGCTGGGGAACAGCGATGCAAATACTATCAGACAGAGCTGTCTATGGTCATTAGGACAAAACTTAATTTATTATTTTATTTGTTTTCTGCTGTTATCTGTACACTAATTGTACAGCAGACTTAAAAATCATATTATTCAACCTGAATAAAGCAAAAAGCTACTCTTGATTGGACTTGAATCCTGTTTGATTATAACTATATAAGAACTGTGGCAATCTCTTAAAATTGTAATGAAATAGAGTTTCATGAGCAGTAATGGTTTTAATTTTGTTTCATCTTATGGACTGAAGGCTGACGAAATAGAATCACGAATGAATACTAGGGGTCGTTTGCCAGCATGAACCAGTTAGGAATTGGAATCCAGGATTTTTCAATCCAAATCATGTTTGGCACCCCCAAAATCCTAGATTTCAAATCCACTTTGGAGTGGAAATCCTCAAAAGGGTCCCTTTTAGAATCCACTAGAAAAGGTGGGGTGCAAAATCATAGATTTTCAGTCCTCTCCAACTGTCATAACTGCTTTCTCATCTCCTTTAAGGGCCAAGTAAATATCCATGCTACCAAACATAATTTCTGGATTCTGCAGGATTGAAAATCCATGCTGCCAAATGCAACAGAACGAATGCAAAATCTGATTTGAAAATCCAGGATTTGGATTGTTAAGTCAGAATCCAAATCCTGCTACCAAAGATCCCCGACTTTTTAATGTCAATTGCTGTGAACGCTAAATATAGTTCAATACCACATTGAAATGACATGAAACATTATGAATCGGTTGCATCTGATGTGAAATGTTAGAATGTGGTTGATTTTGTCCAACCAGTTTCCGATATAATTTTTACTTCTATAAAAAAAATCAATAAATACTTCTCAAAAAATCAGTAAATCTTTTAATTTATGATCTGACTTTACAATTAGAATCAATCTAGCTATCTTAACATTTAATTTGCACTCAATTCCCAAAGCCTTGTCATATAGCTTTAGCACATTTCAGTTTATGTACATACGTTTTCAAGTACCTTATTGGAACCCATGGATTTAAGACTCGAACGATTCCGATATGACTCATATGATTAGAATCAGATTCACCTGATCCAGTTCAATACCATTAGTTGGCCCCCAAAATCACCCCTGACTCAGGTGAGTTGGGCCGATATACCTGCTGACTCAGGCAAGTCGTGACACTACTACAGACCAAACAAGTCAATCCGAGCCGCCAAGTCCAAAAACCATGATAGGAACTAATATGATAATACACTAATATGCATTTCAATAACATCATACAACATGGGTTGTTTCACTCGGTATAAAGGGTTGACCATGGCATAAAACAGCTGATAATCAAATAATCAGTGATGAAAATATGAATTCCAAAGAAGCTTCCATAAAAATGAGACTTGAGCTCACCTGCAAATCATTGATGTCAATTTGTCCATGTGATGGCCAATTACGATCTGGTCTGTTTGCTTCTACCACAAGCAGAGATTCTCCAGGGATGCATGTGTACTGAAGTATTCTCTCAACGGATATGATTTTATTATCAAGATTGCTAAGATTCCAGATAACCAATGCCTGGAGTGCATTCAAATTAAGCCCATATGTCACCGCTAAGCCCGCAATGCCTGAAAGTAGGAAAGCAATGAGTGAAATTCCAATGCCACATGTCGACAATCAACGGTCACAATTGGATTTTATTTATTTATTTATTTATTATTTTTAAATTTAAAAGTTTCAGAATTTCTTACTTGGATTAATTACTCCCATAGGCATTGAGATCATGATTACCAAAGAGAACGCAAATGTAATAGATGACAACATATCCAAGCGGAAGCATAACCATTCCATTGCACTGGCATTATGAAACTTAGGTTGGGAATGCCCATCAATCAGATGGAGAGTTTCTCTCATGAATCTTGATTCCTGGTTGAAACTCCTGATTGTCGTCAATCCCGATATTGATTCGGCAAAATGTTGTATGATAGGAGCATTGCGTACTCCAACAAAACGGGAGAGTTCTTGTGCTGCAGTGATGTAGTACCGCCGTGGCGTAATGAGATTGGTTGTAAGCGGATTCATTTGGATCGAAGTCACTAGTTTGACAATTTGTAGTTTCGGAACTGTAACCTTACTACTAAACAGTCTATGATCTGATATAAACAAAATGATCAAATGGGGATGGCAACTCACAATTATAACCAAAGCCCAGAGTTCTGTAATTCCCACTTTATTGAATTGACTTATTGCAAATTTGATTGAATTGAGAATCCAAACACGGCCAAAATGTGCATGAAAACACCATATCATTGGGAAAAGGGATAGCAGTAATGAAATCGGTATTTCAACTTCATGAGTCATATGATATCTCATTACCCATCCAATTGCTCTGGTCATAGCCAATTTGAAAATTTCAAAGAGTGAACCATGGTGTTAATTATCAAGTAGCTGACAAGATAACCCCAACAAGATTCTTTGGTTTTTGAACTACTGTTCCTATGTTCAACATAGGCATATGCATTACCTGATAACAAATGCAAGCAGCAACTGTTGGGATAAAAACGACGAAAACCTGCCACGCAACCTGTGACATTACTGCTATGATTCCCAGTAGTTGTATGGTTGAAAAGGCAACTGATCCTATCTGAAATGGAATCGATACATCAACTGCACTTTGATCGGTTGATGCCTGCAAGAACAAAAAGACACCCAATTAACAGACAACATTGGCTCTTAGAATCATCAAGGGTGGGGTTGGATGTTCAATTCTATTTAATTGGAATAAGCAATTCAAAGTGAAGACATGACCAAAGTGAGGATGACAGCATTTTAATTCATAATCATGACCAAACCGCAAATTGTAATTTCAAGCATTGCAAGTGTGACTTGAAATGATTGCAATGGTAATTTTGGGGACCCATTTCTCATTATGAATGGAGTAGAGCTGGCCCGTTTAACAGTTGTTGGATTGAATTTTTTCAGTTTATCTCAATTGAATGTCTAAACATGCCTGAAAATAGTGACATGGCTTGCATTACGAAAGAGGAGAGATGTTCGCTTACTCTGTTAAGTATAGGCCCACTTGGAGTGGCGTCAAAGAATGACATTGGAGCCCTAAAGATGCACGTATGCATTTTGTTAAATAGCAATGTAGCCGTCTTATAACTAGCTATTGCTTGAATCAAAGCTCTTACAAGGACACAAATGGAGCTCCCGAGGGCCAAAACGACATAGACAACGATGAGAAGTGAACCTCTAACTCGCAGTTCTGCATCTTCTGACACGGGAGCTGCCCAAGCCATCCAATAATTGCTGCCTATCTGAAGAAGCAGAAAGAAAATTTGGGCCAGCAATATCAGTGGTACAAGAACTCCCCCATGAGACTCTGTAATGTATTCCAGTAGACAGACAGACCAACATTTCCTTTCTCCCTTTCTTCCTCTTGGATGAGCTGTCTGTTCTGTCCAGTTATTTCATCGGTCTTTCCATTCAGTTGATATCTCTCCTCTTCTTTGCTCAATTCTTGTATTCTTACATAAACCATCTTTCACATGAGCACACAAACTTTCAGCAGTAAGTTGCTGGGTATTGCAGGACGTCTCCATAGAATCAAGGGTTGACAAAGCTTTCTTATGTGCACCAACCAGTTCCATAAAATCCGTTCCTGAATTAAGAATGTCGTTGTACTTGCCTGCTTGTGTGATCATTCCATCTCTCATAACCTGTAAAATCATAGAAAATAGTCTTTCTTATACATTGTGTTGAGGGTCAAATATTGCATATTAGACCCAGTTATTGCATGGTTTTACGAACATCATACTGTTTAACATCCTATTTTAATCATGTTATGTTGCAAGGTGAATTTATGAGCTTGGACTAAAAAGGATGCTAAAGGCATGAATTTAATGCTTATAAATCACCAAGGCAAGTGACAGACTCCAGAGGACTGTGATCGAAGAATTTACACGCCTGGGATTCGAGGAGATCCAGTCCGTCACTTTAAAAAGGTCTGAAATTCATCCAGAATACAAGATCATAGGGTTATCACCATCCGTTTGGCTTGAAACTTCATATACGGACTAAGGACTATAAATTAACCGTACACGTTAAATTTCAACCAATGAATCCCTGTGTAAGTGGCCCAATGGTCAGATCATCCCATGAATCATCAACATGGGTCCACATGAGATCTGTATATGTTTTAAATTTGGATTCATTCCATTATATGAGGATAAAAGAAGGATGGACGGAGAAGATTTTATAAGATCATCATGATGGACCTCACACTACACTGTATGTACATGGGGTACACATGCACTAGCCGTGCACCGTAATCTCAAGGACGGTCAAAACGCCTTTGACCGTCAAAAACAGAAAATTCGTTTTTTTTTTTTGTTTCTCTTCTCCAGCGTCCGCACAAGTACTTGCGGTTGAGTCTTTGTGGGCCACAATCATGGATCAGATTATTAATCTGGACCGTTCATTAGAACCCCGAGGTCCTTATTACTAAGATATAGGTGGAAAATTTCCAAGCATCAGTGATGATATGATTACAGGCGTTCAGAAGGAAGATGGACGGTGCAAGAAGAGCTCTGTGGACCACACCGAATCTGAATGGAATCAGACCATTCCCCACCGAAATTTCTATTAGAATTCAATGAACGGAGTGGATTTATCTGTAGAAGCCTTTCATGGGCCCCACCATCAGCACAGCGCAAGAGCGCAGGCTCTGTTTGCGCGCGTCCGAGACCCAACTGATCCAGGCCGTTTTGCACTCGTGAACAGGATCGTTCCCACGATCCTGGCCGTTCAAAATCGTCCCAAGGTTGGGCCGACCAAGTCCAAGGGACCTGAATGGGTTGGATCTCGCATCAGATGAAGGATTTTGCTGAAATTCACATCAAACCGTAGCTGTGCTGCGTAAAGGAAGCTTCTGTCCGAATTCCCACAGCCTCCAGCTCTGCGTAAGCTCTCCTCCCTGCGCACGTGGCTGCGAAAATTCCCACCAACTCTCATCCACCGTCCTTCCCTGCTTATAAGAAAGAGAGAGAGAACGTGAGGAAGAGCTGGGAAGTTAAGAAGAAAGAGAGAGACGTCAGCCGGCCATCTATTTTTCATTCTTCATCCCTCCTCTAGGGTTTCTTTTCTTTCTCCCTTATCTTCTTACAAGATGTTTAGTCTGACCATGTTCATGAGTGGCTTAACCTCTTAGCCATATCTAAGAGGTGAAGCTTGTAGCGCCATGGGAAGACTTTTTGCTTGTGTCTTTTGTTTAGATTAAACTGATGTTGATTTTAGTTTAATTAAGAGAAAAGTTTTAGCTTTTAACGGTCTGTTGTGACTAAAATTACAATAGGTCTGCAATAGCTTCAAGTATGTTTCTTTTCTTTTTATGATTATGACATTAGGAAGCTTTGTTGTTCACCATCGTCTCCTGGGCATGGTTGGATGATGAAACCCTTTCTAACTTTCATATATCCTTTGATTAGTGGTTATTTAGTTTAATTCTGTTGTTTACTTTGTCTCCTGAGCATGATTTGGTGACGGAATCCATTCTAAGTCTTATACCTTTCATTTCTTGAAAACTAGATCAAAGGAAGTTCAGTTTTGATTTTCATGGTTACACCCTTCAACTGGACGAAGATAGGACTCTAAGTCCAATTGAATTCTTGAACCAAGCATAAGATCTCTCTGGCTTCTACAAGTGGATCCTTTGAATTCCTAATTTTTTACCTCTAAATTCTTTAAGTTTTAGATTAATATTTCACCATTATTCTCTCAAATTCATTCGATTTAAATTCTTTAAGTTTTAGATTAATATTTCACCATTATTCTCTTAAATTCATTCGATTTAAATTCTTTAAGTTTTAAATTAATATTTCACCATTATTCTCTCAAATTCATTCGATTTAGATTTCATCTTAGCCTAATTATAATTCTAATTAATCTCAGATTAAGTACAAGTTTCAACCGACCTCGGTCTCACTAAGTTTATTACTACATCACAACCCTATACTTAGGGTGTGAACACATTATAGATCCACGCTTAACGAGAGTTATAGAAATCAAACCAATGAAAAAATACGAATGGAAAACTGCTCACCAGGATGGATAAGGTCTGCATGACGTAGAAACTCTACCTGATGGGTAACAAAAATCACCGTTTTTGAACCCAAAAGGCCGAGTAGACACTCCTGCCATACATATTTTGTTAACAATTTTAAGGGTCTTGGTGATACGGTGGTGATTGAGACGGATACTGGAGACCAGGATTGCCTACTGGACAGTGCTCTTTGTGCCCGCAATAATATTTTTGTTATATCTAAGCTGTTGATTTATTTTTTTAGATCATTATAAATCATGAGACAAAAAATGAGAGAGATCAAAGTGTAAGGTGAACTACACCACAGGAAACAGTGGCAATTAAACACCCACCATTAAAAACTTCTTAGAACTACAAAAGTTTTGGATCAAGATGATATTTTACTTTCCTTCAACTGGTCTCTTTCACACAATCAACAGGTTTACATGATAAATAAACATTACAATGAACCTATAAAGTTTTTAACGGTCGAAGTTCAGTTACCACTATTTTCCTATGACGTATAGTCTATGGATCAATCTCATTTTTAGGCTTACGACGGAAAATAATGATCTAAAATGAATGGACGACATGGATAAAATACATAATCATTGTGGAGCCCACAGAGTACTGTCCAGTAGCGACACTGGGTTAGCCCAGCATGATGTATACATATTTCATGAAACCGGATTGTGTATTGAGTCACTCAGTACGCTCTTATCGCACTGAGTAAACTCTTTTAGGCCCACTGTGAATTTATGTAGTTTATCCACACTGTCCATCCGTTTTTCCAGATCATTTTAGGGTTGATCCCAAAATTGAAGCTTATCCAAAGATTAAGTGGACCATACCGCAGGAAACAGTGGAAATAATGATTTCCACCGTCGAAACCTTGCTAGGCCTCACAGTGATGTTTATTTGTCATCCAAACTTCTCATAAGATTAAAAAAACATGGATGAATGGAAAAAACAAATATAAGATTGATCCAAAACTTCTATGGCCCTCAAGAAATTTTCAACGGTAGACACTCAATTCACAATGATTCACGTGGTGTGGTACATTTTAGCTTTCTATATGTTTCACTTTACGGCTAACGCCCTAAAATCATCTGGTAAAATATATGGACGGATTGGATAAAATATATAGATCCTAGTGGACCTCACAAAGTTTACTCAGTAAGCTTTAGCATACTGAGTTACTCAGTAGGCAATCCGCCTCCGAAGTGGACCGCAGCCCGGGAAGTCGTGGAAATAGGAAATCGATTACGTCCGACATCCACTTGGACAATGAGTCCGACCAGCACTCCTATGGGGTCCACCATGTTGTATCTGGTCATCCACGCTGTCCATTTATTTTATCATATAATATTAAGGAATGAGACCAAAAATAAGGCAGATCGTACTTTTAATAGACCACACCAAATAACGAGCTTAAGTTGCATTAAATGCAAGAATCATATTTGGTGTGCTCCAATTGAGTTTTGGATATGCCTCAAATTTTAATTCAATCTTTAAACTGATCTAAGAAAATGAATAAACGGATTAGATAAATAAATACATCACGGTGGGCCCCACAAGAGTGCTGGTTGGACAGTTTATTATACAAGCAAGGTCAGACGCAATCAACTTCCGTGGGCATGATGATTTCCATTGTTGAAACCTTTGTGTGACCTATTACTGATATTTATTTACCATCCAATTTATAGATAAAATTAAAAAACTTAAATGACAGCAAAAAAATATAAAATAATAATTAGAAAAAAAACAATATCAAATTAATACAGCTGGCAACAATTTATATGTATTTTATCTAGGGGTGTACATGAACAGAGATAGCTCGGTTAGCTCACTCGACTCAACTCGAAAAAGCTTGATTCGACTCGGTTCAAAGTTGAGTTTGAGTCGAATTAAGCTGATTTTTTGAGCTTGAAAATGAATTTGAGCTGAGTTCAAGCAGCCCTAGCTCAACTCGACTTGAATCGAACCAGTTCAATGACTGAGTTACTTTGCCATTGATGTTGCTCACCAACTATTTAATAAAATGACTCAACCAAATGTGGCCGGTGGCAAGGAAGGTTTAGCTGGTGGCAAGCAAGGCATGTACATTAAACAAATATTTACACCTTGATCCATAGATCAAGAGGTAGATTGAGTGAAAGATACCTCGTTTCAATACTGAGGTCTTGGTATCGATTCCCTGTACTGTCCATTCATTTGGGGAGGTTATTTTAAAGTATGAGATGAAAAATGAGATATATTTTAAAATTAGAGTGATTTCTAAATAATAATAATAATAATAATAATATAATGGTACGAAGACTGGAAGAGTGACTTCTACTGTTAATTTTTTTTCCTTAAATGTCAACCAAAATGCTTATTTAAGATTGAACCTGTACATGAGTTAACAAGTGATCAAAAATTTCTGTGACCTTCAGAAGTTTTTAATAGTAGGCATTCAAACTCCTGCTTTTTATGGCAGAGTCCAGTCCAGCTTTAGATCTAACTTATTCTTTACATCATGTTTTAAATTGGCCTCTCCAAATGGATGAACAATGTGGATAGAACTGGTTTAGCTCACCACCCAATGCGTGGGTCTGCACACATGAGATTTGGATCTGCTTGATTTTAACACACGCACCCCCAAACATATTCACACAGTAGTGAGATTTCACCACCCACGAATATTCGAACCCTTCACCGACTGTTGAAACCCTTGAGAGGCTACCACCGGAGCAAGAGTAAGGATCCTATTGCTTCCAAACCTACTCAGTCACTGAGAAACTGAACACGTGGCATATAAAAACCCCAAACTCAACTGTCCAATTTATGTGTCCTATCTCAGATGTATCATAAGTAAAAATTACATTCATGCAATCGAGAAACGATGATGTTGGTGAACATTTTAATTGAACGGTTGATATGAAACTAATTCCTCGCTCCAATTTAAGAAAAAAGGGGTCCACCAATCAGAGGTTAGTATCATCTAATCTGACTTTCGGATCGTATTCTGGCTACAGTTGTTTACACAATTTAAGAGGTTTCATTTGATTTATATATGCCACGTGTACAATTTACGTGTACTCGCCTGCGTATTAAGTATCATGCGCTAAGATGCCCGAGGATCGCGTAAACGCGTAGTGGAAAATGGGAGCGGATTAGGTGTGGCCCCGGGCTCACTTAAGACGGTGCGGCCTTTACCGTTGGCCCACCTTGATATATGTAATCTATATCTACACCGTCCATCCGCTTTTCCATATCAGAAAATGATTTCAAAAGCCAAGCAGATTCAAATCTCAGGTGGACCTACGTGATTGAATGCTTCACCAATAAAAACTTCTTAGGGCTCCCAGTAATGTTTTGTTAATGTTTATTTTTTCAAAAAAAGAAAAGAAAAAAAGAAATAAATATCAGCTTGATCCAAAACTGTTTCCTATGGTATGGTCCACCTTAGATTTGGATCTGGTTTCATTTTGAGCTTATACCTTAGCATGATCTGGAAAAACGGATGGCCAGTGTGGATATAGAATAAATACATCAAGGTGGGCCCCACGGTCAGTACCGCAATGGGAAAATAGGACGAAAGGGATTGCCTGTCACCCTGGGCACAGTGATGTCTCTGTGCCCGAGGCTTTGTGGATCCATAGATATGTCCGTGGTAAATCTAATCCGTTCATCTGTTTTGAAAGACTACAATAGGATAAGGTTATAAAAATCAGGCAAATACAAGCTGAAGTGGACCACAACAAACGAAACAGTGGGAACGGAAACGTCCACCGTTGAAACCTTCCTGGAGCTGAACATGATGTTTATATACCATCCAAACCGTTCATATGGTTATTAGCAACCAGATAAACTGTAGGCTCAAGTATCATCCTGATACAAAACTTCTGTCACCCCAGGCATTCAATCCCCACCATTTCGTGTGGTATGGCCCACACGAGTTTTGGATCTTCCTGATTTTTAAATTTTCATTCTATTGTGTTCTTGTAAAACAGATGGACGGAGTGGATTTGTCACGGGCATCTCTCTGGCCCCACAGCCCTGGGCAAAGGAATATCACTAAGCTACCCGGGAACAAAGGCAATCAGCTTCCAAATACGACGAATGTGGTGGACCATCTTGGAGGACTTTCATCGCATCAGTTGCAGTTGATTGATTCGGGTTGGCTTGACTAAAACTTCTTCAGTGTATGTACCGATGATCCAATAATAGATTCGGACCGTGTGATGGTGGGCCCTTAATTTTCCCATGCCTTAAGTTTACTTTGTCTGGTTGTTCTCAACCGTCTGGATCAACGGATCGTTAGCTGATGCATGTAGACCCTCTTATTATTTCATCACCATCCGGTCCCAGGCTCTTGATTGGATGATCCAGACCATCCAATAGACGGATCTTTGGCAATCGTTGATCCTTGCCTATGTTTTGATCTCGATGGTCCACATGCGCGTGATACACATGTGGTCCATAAGATAACACTATATTCTGAAATATGGTTGGTAATGTTGGTTCGATGCTTTCTCAAATTCAATTGCAATTATTGATTTCAAAATGTAGAATTTATTAAAATGCAATTTCCTTCTTCACCATCCGTTTCAAAATGAAATTATCAAAGTTCGATCTCCAATTTATTTGATTTGATGCTTTCTAGTGTTTGAATGGTAAAGAAAACTTTTCTAATTAATAATTAAAATTTATTCACATTTATTACATATTCAAAATAAAAATATTTAATGAGAAATGAGATTTTCATTCGTTTAGATAGAAATGACATTTTCACTTATTATCTAAATTTACCACCACGGTAGTAAGAACTAGGGTTGTACATGAACTGAGTTAGCTCGGTTAGCTTCCTCAACTCAACTTGAAAAAGCTTGACTTGACTCGGTTCGAAAATGAGTTCAAGTTGAGTAGATCTGATTTTTTGAGCTTGAAAAAATTTTGAACGAGTTTGAGCTTGCCCAAGCTTGACTTGGCTCGGATCGAACCCAAGTCAAATTGAGCCAGTTCGATGACTTGGTTACTTTGATATTGATGTTGCTCGTCAAATGTTTGATGAAATGACTCAATGAAAGGTGGCTGATGATAAGAAAAGTATGTATATGAAACAAATATCTTTTTTTTCCTTGATTTTTATGTTGCTTATAAGGTATTTGATAAAATACTTGGAAAACCACTGCTGTTGTTTTACATGTAGTGAGATTTTAAAGGTATAATTTATGTGTTTATGAAAATGCTGCACAAGCGAACTCGTCTCGATCTTGACTCGAACTCAACTCGAACTGGCTCGAGCCGCTGACTGAACCGAGCAAAACTGGCTACTCAGACTCGAGGACCGAGCCGAGCCAAGTTCAAGCTGTGCCCAGCTCAACTCGGTTCATCTCGTGTACACCTCGAGTAAGAACCAAGTCTATAAAGCAATGTGGGTGGAACCCACACTATCTATCAATTAAACCACCCTGTTCGTGATCTAAAGCCAAGAGGCATGACTGCCATGGTTGAACCCACCCTATCTACCAATTAAACCACCTTGTTTGTAATCTAAAGCCAAAAGGCATGACTGCCCAAAACTTAGGTACCCATACCATCAGATAAAGGTTGAGATGGAACACCCACCATTAATTTTGTTTGAGGCCTACTGAGTTGTTTGTAAGCCATCCTTCCCATTCAACTCAGGGGAGCCAATTAGTTGTTACCCACCGTGGTGCTCACATTGATTATGTATTGTATATCCACACTTTCTATCTATTTTCTAATCCATTTTAGAATGTCATCTCAAAAATTAAGCAAATCCAAATCTCCTGTAGACCACATCACAAGAAGCAGTGGTTATTGAATGCCTCACCATTAAAAACATTTTAGGGTCCATATAAAGTTCCTGTAATGTTTATTTGCCATCTAACTTGTTGATAACTTCAATCAGACATGGATAAAGGGAAAATACAAAGATAAGCTTGATCCAAAACATTTGTTGACAACAAAAAGTTTTTAATGGTGATTCACAACTGTTTCCAAAAGTATGGTCCACCTGAAATTTGGATCTCCTTAAGTTTTGGGATTGCGCCCTAAAATGAGATGGAAAAATAGATGAACAAACATATTTATATGTACAACAAATACATCATGGTGGGCCTTACATGGTCAAGGTAATATCTGAAAAACACCAAATCCACTCCCCTTGAGCCATACCATGTGAATTTAGAGGTCCTAGTAATAATATTTTATAGTGGCTTACTTAAGATTTGAATCAGCCAGATCTTTTTTTATTTTTTGATAAATTTATATATGAGATAGTCAAAAGTTTTTTTTTTTTTTTTAATTATTAATTTATTTGTGAATAGTATTAGAAAGCATAATCATTATAATTATCCATGTCGTTGAATGATTTTATGCATCCGAACACTTGCTTAGACAAGGTAAGCCAGCTGGACACAGATTAGCTACTGACAGGTTGAGTAGCCATACTGCTACCGAAGTGACGTTACCAAGTTTTGTAAAGCCCACCATGATATATGTGTTGTATCCGCACCATCAATCCATTTGGAGAGATCATTTTAGGATATGAGACAAAGAATGGGTCAGATCCAGAGCAGTAGTGGACCCTACCACAGAAAATAGCGGGGAGAGTGACGCCCACCATTGAAACTTTCCTAAGGTCCACCATGATGTTTATTTGAGATCCAACTTTTTCATAAGTTATCATAGACATGAAAGAAAGGAAAACAAAAATATCGGCTTGATCAAAAACTTTCGTGGCCCTTAGAAGTTTTTAACGGCGAGCATCACTCTCCCCACTATTTTCCATGTTGGGTCCATTGGAGCTTTGGATATGAATCATTTTTTGGGATTGCTCTCTAGTAGAGCTGGGCATCGGATCGAGTTGGATCGGATTGGGCCCAACTCGACTCGGTTCGAAATCTATATGGCCTGACCCAAACTCGATCTGATCTGGGACTGAGTCCGGGACATCTAACTCAAACCGATCCGATGCACGACTGGCCTGATCTGATCCGAGTCCGACTCGATCAGGAAAATCGAGTCGGATCGGGTTAGGCACGATTCGGATCGGTCCATAAGACCTTCTCCAAGCTTTTCTGCCATTAGAGGAATGAAATCCTCGAAAGCTACTACATTTTTTGCCATTTTTTGACACCCCTCATACACTCATCCTCACCTCCATCATCATCATGTTCCTCTCCTTCGTCATCCTCATCATCATCCTTGTTTTCAGGAGCAGCAACCATGGGTTTGCTTCTGCCGATGACAGCTGGAACATCCTTCTCGTTTAAGTCAACTGCTCTTGGCAAAACAACCATTTGCTTTGACAGCAAGCCCATCGCCAAGAGCAGCAAAACCAAAGATTTCCCAGCAACAGCCAAAACAGCTTCTGCTATAGCATATTCCATTGCAGAGTAGAGCATCCTCTCCAAAGCAACCAAATCCTCGTTGTCATCTGACTTGTGTGCTATGCATATATCTATTCGGATCGGGTCGAATCGGATCGGATCGGTCTGAATTGACCACAATTTGAACTCGATCCAAAAAAACTGTCGGATCTGGATGGCCCTACTCGATTCACATCGATTCAAGCCGTCGCTTCGGTTCGAATCAAGTCCGATCGGGTCGGACATGCCCAGTTCTACTCCCTAGTATGATCTCTCCAAATGGATGGAAAGTGTGGATACAAAACATACATAATGGTGGGGCCACTGAACTTGGTGATATCACTTTACTAGCTAAGTCCAGCTACTCAACCTGTCACTAGCTAATCCGCTTCCAAGCCAGCTAGTCTAACGAGGACGCGGATTAGATACTGACAGAGCTAGTCTAATGAGGACGTGGATTAGATACTGACAAGTTGAGTAGCTAATTCGCTCCCAAAGTCGCGTCACCAAGTTATGTGGGCCCTACAGTCAAGTATGTTTTGTATTGGTCTATTTGGAGAGATCATATTAGGAAATAATTTAAAGAATGAGTCAGATCCAAAGCTCTAGTGGACCCCACCTCATAAAATAGTGGGGAGAGTGACGCCCACATTAAAAAGCTTTAAGGGCCACAAAAGCTTTCAATCAAGCTGATATTTGTTTTTTTACCCTTCTTTCATGTTTGCTTTAACACATGAATAGGTTGGATCTCAAAAAAACATTATGGTGGACCTTCGGAGGGTTTCAACAGTGGGCGTCACTCTCTCTACTGTTTTCTGTGGTGGGGTCCACTCCAACCTCAACTCTACCTCATTCTTTGTATCATGCCTTAAAATGATCTCTAAAAGTATAGACGGTGTGGATACAAAACATACATCATGGTAGGGCCCACATAACTTGGTGACGTCACTTGAGTACGTCTAACAATGCAATTGGAATCGACAATGGAGCAAGCTTTTACTAATCTCATTGGAAGTTGAAAATGACTGGCTGTCACGCGGTTTCCAGCCAAAGTCTATTTCATGCATGCTTATTCTCAATCTCATTGGAAGTTGAAAACGATTTGCTCTTACGCGTTTTCTAGCCATTGCTTTCTGGACCATCTTGACCTCTCTCGCTCTCTGGACCCATGATACTTTCGGACGCGGATTTCCTGCGAAAGCCTTTCGCAGGAACTTCCTGCGCAAGAATGCTGGGTGGGGCCCACCGAGATATTTTGGAGAAATACACTCCGTTCATCCGTTTTAGGAGATCATTTTAGTACATGTGACCAAAAATTAGGTGGATCCAAAACTCAAGTGAGCCACAAGAGAGGAAACAATGGGGATTCGGTGAGCACCGTTGAAACATTTTTATGGACATGAAAGTTTTGTATCAGGATATTTTTTCAGTTCTTTCACTTTATCCTATTGAGAGTGACCTTATAAACGGTTTGGATGGCGCATAGACATCTAAGCTCCATACACGTGGCACATGGACTGCTCCCGTAAGTTTGGCCAAGGTTTTTTTTTTTCATCTATTTGTTTTGTAGATTGTGGTCTACCTGATGATATATAGGATGGTCCACCTTATGGACATCCTGAATCATGCACACGCATCACATGTTGACACATGGGTGGACCTAGACACACGTGTGGAGTCCCATTAGGAACGCAGTTTTTCCATCAATCTTTCTGATCTTCTTATAACTAACTTCTTGATTCTGCTGCGTAGTTGGAAGATTGAAGTTAATAGAGAGTTGACTGGCCTGAATTTTTGGCCAGATGATCTATACATTGAGCCCCACTCGATAGACGGTTCTGATGTCCTATATATACATGCCAGGTTGGCACATGCATCTGTTATAGAGTTCGCTCATCTTATTGAGTCGTTTGTTGAATGTTGGAGTGAGGATAGAAGTTAATATAAGGAGACAGAGAGGCCCAATCCTGGCAGCATAGAGGTGGGCCGCACGGAGAAAGAATGACTATTGTTTCACGTGTAGTCCACCTGAAATTTTTATTTGCGTCATTTTTGGGACATGCCTTAAAATAAGCTGACACATGGATGACAGAGAGGATATACAATGCATTACAGTGGGCCTTGGGAATTTTTTAATGGTGAACGTTCAATCACTGCTGTTTTCCCATGGTGTGGTTCGTCTGAGATTTGGATCAACCTCAGTTTTGGGCTCATGCCTAAAATAATGATCTAAAATGGATGGATGGCATGGATTAATACATATTTATCATTGTGGAGCCAAAGAGTACCGTCCAGTAGCGATCGTGAGGTGTCAGTACGCAATCCCGATTATGGAGATGCATAAAACGGACGCGGATTTATGTGTCCCAGATCAGATATATCGTAAACAAAAATTACATTTATCCGATCATAAAACGATGAGGTTTGGTGAACGAACGGTTGATATGAAAATCTCCCTCTTTCCTATTTAAGATAAAAAGGGTCCACCAATCAAAGGTCAGTATCAACTAATCTGACTTTCGGATCGGGACGCGGATTGCGTCCTACCCCTGCCCGGATGGATTACTATTCCGTCCCGCCAGCGCTCTGTGGGGCCCACCGTGATGTAAGTGTTTTTTCATCGCTTTTATCTGATCATTTTAAAGTAGGAGCCAAAAAACGAGGCAAGTACAATCTTAAGTAGACCACAAAGTGGGGATTTTAGCGTCCACCATTACAAACTTATTAGGGTGGACCACAAAGTGGGGATTTAACGTCCACCATTACAAACTTAGGGCATGTTTGGATTTGTGTATGGTATTGAATTGTATTGTATTGTATTTGGGTACTGTTCATGTATGCATTGGACGGTTTTCAGAATACATCCAAATCAAGCAAATACTAATCAATGTTTGGATTGGAGGTATTGGTTGGCATAATATACAATACTTTATACAGATCAATGCTTGGATATGAGTTATTAATACTGGGTACTGTACGACCATGCAAATTTCAACTTTTCCAGTACGGATGGTCAACCCACGCTTGGGTAGCAACCCACCCTTGATATGTTGACCTCATGTGTAATCCTGACGTCATCCTCGACCCAAAAAACAAAATAAGAAAAAATACATTTTAATTTGAAAAAAAATTAGAGAAAACAAGTAGATGATATTGACGGTTCCAGAAAACAAAACAACAAAAAACAAATTAAAAATAAAATAAAATTTACTCACGTGTATTACAAATGATATTGAAAGTTCCAGAAAAAAAAAAAAGCCAAAAAAAAAAACTAAGTACGTCAAAAACGAATATTACAAATGAGACACCCGTAAGTGGTTACTTTCAAACAGTCCCACAGATCTCTTTGAGTGTTACAGATGCAGAAGATTATTCACTGCTACGGACATTCATGTAAACAGCCGCAAACAATATGAAGAGACCAAACAGCAAACCAACAAGTGGACGAGGGAAATGTGGGTCGTTTCCTGAACCATCAGGTCCCACTCTTTCTACATTGCTATCATGCGGACCATTGTCACCAATGACTGTTGGCTCTATGGGTGCAACTACACGTGTCCCACTATCCTTCATCGTGGTAGTAGCTGATGCACGAACATACTGAGTTCTATCTATTTCGTCCGCTCTTCTACCTATGGCGGTGGCCTGAATAATGCAGTAAACAATGCATAATCTCTATTAACAGTATGATTGTAACATATGTATACCAATCAAGGAAATTTGATTTCTTATAACATACGAATACTTGTTAAAGTTTCATCCAACCTTGTGTTGATTCCATGCAAGCATGACATCTTCATAAACCGTGAATGACTTATGTTTCCATCCACTAACTCCATGAACTTGAGCTTTGCACTCCTCCCACGTCTCGTATATGCCGGGCGTTCTTCCCTCAAACACTGCGTAAAACCTCCTCTTCATTTTCTCTGTAGTTGGTAAACATACAGTTTCTCAGTCCAAATATTGAGTGATGAAATTATAAGAAATTTTGAGGAGAATGATTACGCTGGCTATGTCAAAGTCTGTATGTTACATTATGAGGGTCAGAAGCTTATCACTATATAAATAGATTCAACTACTACCTCTGTTTCAGTTATTTTCTGTCAATATAACATATCAAAAAAATTTCATACAAGAGTGTTTCTGTTATCTTGGGAATCAGAAAGATTAATATCAACAATAACATGTCGGATATAATCCAAATCTGTGAAGGTTATCTGTATGTAGACAATGAAATTCAAACCTGTGAATCTATATCATTCCTATATTCTGAATCAAAAACTCAATGCATCCTGTGAATATTAACTATTAATAATCCCCAATTGCATTAACTACATCAATTTAAACACCAAAACATATACGAATACACCATATTATCATGTCAGGATGAAGCATGACAAAAATGTAGCAATAAGAGGCTGATGATAGCAATATTACAATGCAGTCAGTGGAATAATTAAAAGGCCAATGCGTAAATGCCACAGATCTTAGTGGCCAGCATTAAAATCCACACCCGTCCTTCCATGATCCACTTCCTGCATTATTTGAAACTTAACACTATCCAGCAGTTCAAGTCAGGCATGAACCCGTCTACCTGCATAAAAATCTACAGTAATGAATAGAATTTCAGATCAATCTATTGTATATGCGTATCTATATTGTTTTCAGTATTATTGATCGAAACAGCAACAGAAATCATCCACCAGTATTATAGTTAATTCTTACATCACCCCAACAAGCCTAGATAGGCCTGCTAAAACAGAAACTATAACCACCTAGCAAAAAAAAAAAAAAAGGTATTCTCCATGCCACCATTAACAAATCATTCAAAGTTTAAATGACTCGACATCACTCGAGGCCACACCTTTCTCCTTTCGTGTACCATCTTCATAAAATAACCTGCATTGACTAAATCGGATTGCAACACCCTTGTAGCCCAAATTTGATCCTCATTACTAAGACCTTCAACCTCATCAAGTATACCCAGCAACCGCTACACACGCATCATTGTCTTGCCCTACGCCATAGTTATGGTCAAGGTCTTTACAGCATCTGCGACTTCCCCCATCCTGTCTCCAATTTGCTCGCTCGGCTTACCCTTCCTATGAAAGTTTACGTCACTCGTAAATGTGCGATTGTGGCGAGATCCAGACGTTGCCTCCATAGGACTTTTGTTATACTTCTTAGTAATATTTGTGGATTCATCGCCTCTTCGAGTGCGGGGAGTAGGCCTCTGATCATCCTCATCATCATATGAGAGTCTTACCGTATTAGAAGCCTCCTGCTTTGAGCTGTCATTAGAAGATATTTCATTATAGCGCCGTTTTCCTGAAATAGGTGAAGAGTAAGGCGTGCTAGCAAACGATCCATGTGCACACTCATTCCCGAAAATAAAGGCTAAATCGTCCCATCTGTCAATGTGTTTGCCCCGGACTCGATCGGCATAAGGGTGTGTCTGTAGACACAAAGACAATGTGTTAAAAATGAGGAGAATGGAAAGTATATGTACTAAATTGGATTTTGCAAAATTATCAAAATCCTACCGCAAGATACCCGTCCCATACATCATCAGTTGCGACAACCATCTTTGTGTCATAATCCCAGCCAAAGCCAGAGGCATTTAGCAGATCCTTGATAACCCAGTACAACCTCTTTAAAGTCCTCAGGCGATTAGATATGTGGCGATTTTCTAGTAAAATGCCACACGTATCATTGATTTCTTTGATGGTTGCCTTATAGGCCTCGGGTTTAAACCCGATGCAGTCCTACAATCAAACGTGTGCCACATGAAAACGTTATTCTTATTACGAAGTAAAATCCTACCAATGACATCCAACACTTGTATAATATTACCTAAAAGTAGACACTCCATAACGGATTGCTGAATATTTCTTTGGGTGTGCGTAGACCAGAAAACTTCACATATTTTGAATATAGACCGATGATAGCATCCAAGACCCTAGTAAAGTGCCTGCCCACGGTCTCACCCGATCTTGTAAATCGATGACCAATCACACGATTACGTACATTGTGTCCAATAGTATGTAAGAACATTACAACTTGTTCCTCCATAATACATCTCCTGGTATCGGATAGGAGTTTCCGATCTCTCAACAATGAACATAATTCAAAGAAAGTATCCCTGCCCATTCTCAGCTGTGTAAGGCAATCCACATCGCTCTTTCTTATGATGCCATTGACAAATCTATCCATATTAATGTGACATTCCTTATTCTTTATCTTAATACAGTAACGGCGATAATATTCCGCAGCCCCTATTACACATGCGGAGGCTGCAAAGGATATTATTGTAGCAACTACTTCATTTTCAGTCCAATCACTAGTAGAGGACCTTTCATCACTATTTTCAGCACTATCGGAAGCCATAAGCTAATTATAAATGAAATTTATCTGAATGAGAATTGGAATGCAGTAATAAGATTTTTAATAATGTAAGGAGTGATATGTAAGAGTCACTACAGAGATTCTAAGTAAGTATGTCATGAAAGATTTGTTATGCAAAAGTTTATTGAGTTATTTACAGTTTGTAATGCAAATGACTGAAGCAGGAATATCTGATTACAGTTGAATGAGACATGAATTTGATAGAAGCATGGATGTCATCTGACCGTAGTTTATTCTTACATTGAAATATTCACAATCATGTAAGCAGATTTTTTTATTTGAAACTTATGTTTTTAGACAATTATTTTCCACTTGTGTCTATCTGGTAATCAGTTATGTACGCATTACTGCATAACTGAAAATATGAAATTAAGCAATGATGAATATGTGATTATAGTTACTGGCCTACACATGAATATTTATTTTTGGGAATTTAAACATATCTTTAATATTTTGCTTATAGTTCTTTGGGCAAATAATAATATTGGTTTCTATGGTCTGAAAATTTTAAAACCTTGTTTTCACTTCAAACGAAGCTGCATACGATAACCACATTTACTTCATTCAGCATATCAACACCTCTTTATACAATTTTTAAGTATACGTGAATATATGTTGACTGTTAGTTTTGCAAATATGGATATCGATTTGCAGAAAGATATGTCTGACCAGGAAACACAATTTCATATAAGACCAACATTGGACAGTCAATCATAGATTCACTATTCTCATATTCTATTTATATGTAACTATTTAGATAACTATCAGTGAACATCATACTATGGAAAGAAAAATGACAATCTGAGCATCGGTAATGACATACCTTGTTCGCTGAGAAATGAGATTATAATGAACTATCAAATTTGCACTGACAGATGGAGAGACTTCTAATGTCTGCATCGACGCATGATTAGATTTAGAGCTTAGGCTTTGATTCAGCCATAAACAGACATTACATTAATAAGATGGAAGTTTAAAAAATGTCTGTTTAGACGAACATTAAAACTGGAAACATATTCTCGTGAGTACCTTTGATATTAACAGTCGTCATTCTCAAACATGTTTGTGTTACCACAAAGGACCGAAAGCATGAAGCTAATGACACTTTCAAACATATGTACAAGATGGAAAGGCATGCAGCTACCACTGAATATCTTAGGGTAGCCGCATGTAACCAAGAAACCCTGTAGTTCTAAATATGCAGATGAATGATGATTTCAGGAACATCATACAACAATCATACGGACAGCTTACAGGGAATATGTTGGCGAAAATGGTTAACATTTGATAGAGGGAGATTCATCTTAAAAAGGCCTTAATGAATCGATAACATGCAAAAAGAGATAGTGCAATTTAGAGAAACAGGTGATTTAGAAGAGTAATATCTTACAAACAACTCACCCTAGAGAACTCAGAACATGTTTGTGGTGAATAGGAAATCATTCGGAATACAGAAATCCCTTGAAACAAAGGATGGATTTTTATAAACCAATGCATTCCAAACACCGAAAAATTTGCAAGCCACAGCCAGAATCGTGTACCTGATTTTGTGGCGCATGTTCCTATCATTTCCTTCATTTCCACACACACCACCCTGATTTTGCAAAATCCCAATGTTGGATTCTTACACACAGAGATTTAAATTCATTTTCAGCCCAACAGACGTATAGCCATGGGTGGATAGGGAGTAGATGCTATACAAAGTTGCTGGGGTATACAGCAGACCGTATACACACCATGACGCAAAGGAAACAGGACATGCATGTCTCTGAGGGCGATACCAGGGCTATACAGATGCAAACCGCTAACCCGCACTGGTCTTTCGCTCCCAGTATCGCCCTTATTTGGAAGATGGAGATTCATACCTGTAGAATCGCCGTGTGAAACCACGATCAGGTTTGCTATTGCCTGATTGGCAAGTCGCAACGTCACAAGCAGAGAATCCTGCCTGCTGAACGGAGTAACCTGCGTGTGGAAGAGAAGATTTTCAACAGCAAAACGACATACAAAAGATCGATGTTAAACGAAGGGGATGATGGTGTAGAGATATCTGCTTCTCCCGTTGGAGAATAGCCTCAGGAGTTTTGAAAAACTCGTCCGCTGCCGAATACAGCGCAATGAAGAGTGCAGTACTGACGGACTGTGACCATCCTGACAATACTCTACCGCCTTTTGAAAATTTTGGCTCGCGGCTGTATTCGAGCGCATGAGATTCAACGCTTATTCGCTCTAATCCAAACATGGTAAACATCACATCATACCATCTAATACGATGCAATACAATCGAAAATGCGTATCCAAATAGGCCCTTATTGGGAGCTAGAGAAGTTTTGGATCAAGCTAGTATTTGTTTTTTAACTTCATTCACGTCTAAATGACCTTATAAATATGTTGGATGGTTAAAAAAAACATAACGGTGGCCCTTAGAAAGGTTTCGAGAGTGGGTGTCATTATCACTGCAGCTTCCTTCAGTGTCGTCTACTGGGGCTGTGGACCTGCTTCATTTTTATAATAATACCTTAGAATGTTCTGAGAAAAGCGGTTAATGCGTGGATAAAACATTTACATTACGGTAGGACGCAAGCTATGCCATTTGAATTTATGAATGCCACGTCTGGACGAGGATTTCCTGTTATAGCCTCTCGCAGCAATTTCCTGCACTAGAAACCTATGTGGAGCCCGCTGTGATGTTTGTGATGAATCCGGAAACAGATTGGCTAGGCCCGTGGCTGATGGTCGGTGCTCTGTGTGCCCCACTATGATGTATGTGTTTCATCCATTCAGTTCATTGGATATCCACCATTTAAATCCTCCTAAGGCCCTCTGTATTGTTTATTTGACATCCAATCTGTTGATTAGGTCATACAAACCCAGATGAAGGGAAAAAACAAAGATCAGATCGATCCAAAACTTTTATGGCCCCCAAAAAGTTTTTAATGATGAACGTTCATTCAACACTGTTTCCTGTAATGTGGTCCACTTGAGATTGGGATATACCTCATTTTTTGTCTCATTTTATAAAATGATCTAGAAAAATAGATGAACGGCATGGATGAAACACATACATCATGATGGGCCCACATAGCAATGACCACCAGGTACCCAATCCGTTTCGGGGAATCCACTCCGTCCATCCGTTTCGTGAGCTCGTTTTCGGGGATGAAATTATAAGTGAGCAGAATTCAAGACTCAAGTGGGCCATACTATGGGAGAAGGTGGTTAGGAAAATTCCTACCGTTGAAACCTCCCTGGGTCGACAGTGATGTTTACATGCCATCTATACCGTACATAACCTCATTCCCACTGGGATTAACTGAAAACACAAATATCAGCATGATTAAAAACTTATGTGGCTCCGCGAATACTTCAACTGTGGACGTTCAATTCTCACGTCATCGGCCCACTTAAGCATTGGATCCCGTTCACTTTTTCCCTCATGTCCTAAAATTAACTCACAAAATGGATGAACGGGGTGGATTTCTCATAAACATCGCAGTGGGCCCCACCTGTGTTCGCAGGAAATCCACGTCCCAATTAAGCATCATACGCTGCCCAAGGATCGTATACTTCCCTTGAAACTAGTGGGCCATCTCGGAGGACTTTCATGGCATCATTTGCAGTTGATTGACTTTGGTTGGCTTGACTCGAGCATCGTTACTATATGTATGGATGATCCAATCATAGATTCGGACCGATGTGATGGTGGGCCTTTGGTTTTCCCGTATCTCAAGTTTACTTTGTTTGGTTGTTCTCAACCGTCGGATCAACGGATCATTAGTTGATGCACGTAGGCCCTCTTATTATTTCATCACGATCTATTTGCAGGCTCTTGATCAGATGATCCAGACCACACGATAAACGGATCTTCAGCGATCGTTGATCCTTGCCTATGTTTTGATCTTGATCATCCACACGCGCGTGATACTTAGAATCTGCATGAGAGACATAAGCGGTCAATGCCACGTGATTCTTCAATATCGACCATTTAATGCATTGAAAGCAGATTCTGCGGTAGGAACCACAGACACAGATTTTCATATCTTAACATTTTCTATAGATAAAATAAAATTAAATATTAAAAAATTGTTATAAATTAATAAATAATTTTAAAATATTTAAATATGGGATGTTTGGATCTGAGGAAAGTGTGTGGAAAGAAAACAGGTTTTTGGAAACCCACTTTCCCACGTTTGTGGTGGTCTAAACAATAATAATTCTCAACCTTTATGTCCTTGCCGTTATTTCTCATCACTTGCTTAACATCGGTAGAATAAGCTTTTTATGCAACCATGTGTGTGGGTCCACTATCTATAAAAATCCACTTGGTACATTATGCGAACCCCCTCATTCTGGTTGGGTCATCATATGAATGGATTGGATGATTTATAAAGAACATTATGGGCCCCACCTTCAATATAGTAGATTTTAATGGTAGTCATTCCCATTCCAATTGTTCCTTATGGTGTGACCCACCTATGTTTTGGATTAGTTTGATTTTTTAGAATAGGGGTGAACTTGAAGGGCCACAGCTCATGGACAGAGTATGGGCCCTCCATTATAGTGGACCCCATACACTTAATTGTAGTATAACCTTATTTTACAACAGTCATGAGGAGATGGCTCCTTTGTTAGGAAGATGTATATGGGGAGACGGATTGCATGGTAACCCGGCACCACCAACCTCAATGATGACGTGATGTGGGATAATTTGATTAGGTCAGGTGCCGCTGTTAAAGATGGCTAGTCAAGTACATACTCCATAACAACTTTCAAATATGCTTTTCCTACGTTGTGTTTCTTCCAGTGGGACACACACAATGGATGGTTGGATGTCTGAACCACATCTCAGTGGACTTTACAAACAATCAGGAAGGTTTCAATGGGCAGATGTCTGACCCACCTAAGTCATAGATTTTGATTGATTTTAGGCCCATGGGTCTAATTGATGATGTGGATGTCCGACACAATTACAGTTGGACCCACAGAGCTTGACCTGATAGGAAGCTCCCATAAGGCCAACCTCATGAACCTTTTTTCCATCGTAAAACTGTTAACTAAAAAAAGAGTTCCGCGAACTATGATCTCTGATACATATCCCTGTTAACTAAAAATGAGATGATCTCATCTTTAATTGGCACCCAAACAGGCCCTAAAAGATTTGGATCCTAAGGTTTGTGCCTTATTCAGCTGAGCCACTTATGGATCTCCCCAAGGGCCCATTTGGATACCACCAAATAAGTTACTTTTTCTACTTACAGCAGTAGATAAGTGACTTATTTAAGATAAGTTTGGTTTATGATTAGTTATAGTAGCTTTTTTACTTAAAATTACTTAATCATTTCAGTTAATTTTTTAAGCTTATTTATTTTTCATAAGTTGCTTAAGAGAGGCATCAGAAGAGATGAAAGAGAGAGAAGTTGATAAGTATGTTGTTTACCAAACATACTTATCTGCTTACTAAGTATAAACTAAGATAAGCTACTTGAGGCATAAGTAGCTTATCTTAAGTAACTTACGACCCAAACAGCCCCTAAATTACCAAGCATGCTTAAGCCCACATTGCCATACAAATGGCTTTTAAGTCAGACTTGGGATGTCCCAATGGGAAATTGAAAAGAGCAAATCCCAACTGCCATAAAATGTGTAAACACCCAAATGGGTCATAAGGCTCATTAGCAAAGCCAAGATATGATATGCCTTTCACTCATTTCTAAACTATATTGCTTCATTTAACTGCACCAAGTTCCTAGAGATTCAAAACTCAGGCTACAGTATTATCAGAATCACACAAAAACAAAACTGTATGAAATTCTACAGCATTTGTGAGTCACTTTTGCCATGTATTCCAGCATTTGTGGGTCACTCTTGCCATGTATTCCCAACCCGCAATTGAGATTAGTCATGAGATCTGCAGAAAAAAGCAAAATAAAAACTTCATAACGAAATGATGGGCCACCTTGTTGAAGAACCAATGGTTGTAAATTGCACCAAGTGGCTGTTCTCTGACCATTCGATCTGTGGACATTCTGTTGGGAACCATAGGTCCACTCCAAACTTTAATAACTTACAAAAATGGGTGATGGATCGGATGATTGCTAATAGAGCCATCCAAGAAGTGGTTGACTGACTAGACGATTTTTATCAATCACTGAAGTGAACAAATCAGTGGTTTGTCAGGTTGATACCATTTAGTAAATGTAACCATAGACGCAAAAAACGGTATTCTAAACCTTCAGTTAAATAGCAAAGAAAGTTGCTTATGTATTTACAGCGCAAAAGAGAACATGTCACGGACTCACATCCATTATCGTCATAATCAATCAGGTTGTATATCAACTAAAGCCAGCCTGAGTATTGCCAGCCATTTATAGATTTGCTAAATTTTCAAAACTTGAGCTTGACCTTACAGTATACTCCGCAACGAGTCTGGCGAATGAAGATGATTTGTTTTCCAACAGTTTCGTTGGAGAGTCATATTCCGCAATAAGGCCTGTTCAGGAAGGGGAAAAAAAAGATCAAGTGCTTTGAAAAGGATATAAAGATGGAAGAAGAAAGCTGGATTGTTAAGTTGCTAACCATTATCAAGAAGCAAGACCATGTCACTATTAAGAACGGATGTTATCCTATGTGCTATCGTGATGACCGTACAGCCTGAAAACTGTTGCCTTAATGTTTGCTGAATTAGGCTGTCAGTTGCAGTATCGACCGAAGCGGTTGCTTCATCGAGTACTAAGACCTTGCTTCTCTTCAATATCACTCGTCCCAGACATACCAGCTGCCTCTGACCCATGCTCCAGTTCTCTCCATTTTCAGTCACTGACATTCACATCAGGCATTAGACTCTAACACATTGTACAAGAGCTGATGCAAACACTGCTACAGGTTTCAAAAGGCATCTCAAAACTACTGGGTCCACATAGAAACTCCACATCATGCTGACTTCAGCAAGCACAGGAACTACAGCACCTGCTAAAAAACTAAATGAAATCCTAAAGAATTTGAATTTTTTTTTTGTGATTAGAGACGTTTCGAGTGCAATTCATGATTACTCCAAAGCAAGGTGTTAAAACTCACTGAAACCAAGTTGGCCCTTTTTGAGTCAACACAGTTTCACATGAGATTGAACTGAATTGCCTACCCAAGCATGCAAGTAGTGGTTTCATGACTTTGGAATCATGTATTAGAATAGAGCAGAGTAGCCCAACAACAACTAAAAGTTCTCAGTGCGCATATTCCATATTTCGATGATAAGCAGGACGGGTGAAGTAAATATTGGATAAAAAAAAGAAGAAGAAGAAGTTAAACCTGCTGAGTCAAGCTTTCCTTCCCTTCTCCTAACTGTGTCCCCTAGTTGGCACCGATCTAGAGCCTAAAATAGGAAAGAATTGCACATTAGCAAATCGCTGCGTACTGGAATCCATGGATAAAAGAAAATGTAAATATTGTTAGCAATGCAGGTGGTAAAACAAACACACCTCCCAAATCCGTTCATCCGTATACTCTTCAAGAGGGTCAAGGTTGCTTCGCACAGTCCCTTCAAACATAGTCGGGTCTTGTGGGATGATGCTCAATCTGGATCGGAGATCATGCAGTCCTATAGTAGAAATGTCAAGGCCATCTATCAGAATCTGACCACCAACTGGATCAACGATGCGGAAGAGTGTCTGTATGAGAGTGGATTTTCCACTGCCTGTCCTCCCAACAATACCAGTCTTCATCCCGCCTGGGAAAGTGCATGTAAGACCTCTCAAAACAAGAGGCATATGTGGGGCATAACGGACCTGTATCCAAAAATTTCAAATAGATGTTATGAATTATTATAAAAGAAGAAAGCAAATTGCATGATTATATAAGAAGACACAAAGCAACGATGTTGAAAAAGAGGACCGACCACCCACAACCTGTTCATTGTCGTCATGATCATCATCTAAGCCTTATCCCAATTAAGTGGGGGATCAACCACAACCCCTTCCATGCTAAAAATGGTTGTAGGTTAACCAACAACTGATTGTAGGGAACCCATCATCTTTGGAAAAAAAGCATCATATAAATAGGAAAACAAGGTTCAGAACCAAGTGAATGATTACACGTAATATAAAAGAAAGATAAATTAATGGATTTCCTTTAGTTGTTTCAATGCATCCACCAGAACAAATGCTTTAAAAGATGGAGTTTGATGTATCATTAATTATAAAGAAGCTTCGATGGTAAGAGACTTGAGATTACCTGCAACTCACAAATATCAACTTCTCCTTCTGTTGGCCAGTTGGGGTCCGGCCTATTAGTTTCTATGACAAGCGGGGGTTCGCTAGGAATGTCCATGTATTGAAATATTCTCTCAACAGATATGATTTTGTTCTCAAGATTGCATAGATTCCATATCATCCGAGATGCAGCCGTGTTTAAATTAAGGCCATACGTTACTGCTAAGCCCGCAATGCCTGAAAAGAACATAGAAAGAGTAACATTCCATTTCTCCATGCTTGTGATCAATGATCATTCCAAAAACATATGGATACAGGATCCTCAACCTGAGGGTATGGCTAGTGTCCTCAGGTTCTAAGTTTAAAAAAGTGGGGCCCACATTTCCACAATCAAGTCTATTTGCATGATGATCACACGGTGGATGAAACATGGTACAATCTCTTCAGTGGGATAATCCTAACCCTTCCATTGGTGGCATAAAATAGACTGTAAGGAATAGAAACCATAATGGCCCATATCCAAATGAAAATAGGCTAAAGATTAAACAGCTAGCACCTTCCAATTTGGAGATCTTAGGCAAGGCCCATTTGATCAACACACTAGATCACCAAACCCTCAATACAACATTTTCAAACTGAAGACTGAAGATGCTATGGATAACCTCAGTTTAGGATCATGTCATTTGTCTTGAATGAAGTTATACCTGGAACTATTACACCCTTCGGCAAGGATATCAAGAAAACCAAACAAAAAGCGAATGTGATGGACGATAACATATCCAGCCGGAAGCAGAGCCACTCCATCGCCGCAGCACTATGAAACTTGGGTCGTGAATACCCATCGATCAGACATAGGTTCGTGTCCATGAATCTTGATCCCTGATCGAAACTCCTGATTGTTGTTGATCCTGATAAAGATTCGGCTAAGTGCTGTATGATGGGAGCTTTGCAGACTCCAACCAGACGTGCTAGCTCTCGTGCAGTAGGTATGTAATATTGCTGTGGAATAATAAACATAAGCAACATCATAGGAAGTTACCTGAAGATTTATCATGTTACAGCATCATTCTATTATGGATTGAAGCTATATATGATCACATTGTAAATAACAGAACTGGAAAAAACATTTTTGAAGATTAGCAAACATAAAAATACTTTTAAAAACTAAACATTAGGGGGGGAAAAAAAAGAGAAATATGTCTGAAGCTATATGCATTTTGAATCTAGTGATTTTAGCTCTTTGTATATTCAACAAGAAGAGACCCAGCTACAGGCATTACCTCATACCAAATGCAGGTTGCAAGAACGGGGATGAAAATGATGAAAACCTGCCATGCAACCTGAGACATTACAGCAATAATTCCCAGCAGCTGAATGATATAAAAGCCATATGCCCCAATTTGAGGGGGAATGTTTACATCTACTGCACTTTGATCAGTTGATGCCTGTAAAAGATAAAGGCAGCTTACTTAAAGATGTATAGTTGTAGCGGCCTCAAAATACCAAATAAGTCCCTTACTCTATTGAGGATTCGTCCGCTTGGAGTGGAATCGAAGAATGACATGGCAGCTCTGAATATACACATATGCATCTTAGTGAACAATAGATTCGCTGTCTTATATCCAGCCATAGCAAGAAGCATCGATCTTACAAGGATGCAAATGGAGCTTCCAATGGCCAAAGCAACATAGACAAGAATGAGAACCGAGCCTTCAACTGGAGCACTTGTATCTTTCGAGATGGGAGCCGCCCAAGCCATCCAGTAATTGCTGCCAATCTGAAGACCCTGAAAGAGAATCTGGGCCAGCAATATCAATGGTACGAGAGCTCCTCTATAAGCCATTGTAATGTATTTCCAATAGACCAATAGGCCAACTTGTCCTTTCTCCCTTTCTTCGTCTTGAACTAGCTGCCCCTTCTGCTCGATTATTTCATCTTTTTTACCATTCTGATCCTCTCTCTTCCATTTGTCTTTGTGTGGGGAATCTTTGTGGCTTCCAGTACCACACGAACCATCTTCCACAATATTACTTGCTTGTGAGTCAGGATCTGTCTCCATAGAATCAAGGGCTGACAAGGCTTGCTCATGCGCACCAACAAGTTCCATAAAGTCCGTTCCCAAACTGAGGATGTCATTGTAGCTTCCAGCTTGCGTAATCCTACCATCTCTCATTACCTGTCAAGCCAGAGATTGTTATCTTCTTAATGCATTTGGGATGCACTTATCAGGGGTTGTGGAACCAATGCAAATTAGAGAATCAGAGAAGTGCTCACCAGGATAAGGTCAGAGGAAGGCAAAAATTCCACTTGATGGGTAACATAGATCACCGTCTTCGATCCTAAAATCCCGAGTAGACACTCCTGCCATTCAGAGGTTTGCTACATGTATTAAAGCTCTTCAAAGATGAAAATTACCCAAAAGGCTGACGCAGGGAGGGATGTGATGAGTGCTGGCAGATATAACAGTTGGATATGTGTTGGCCTAGTCTATTAAGGCAGCATATATTCTACCTTATTTAGTCTAGCTATGTATAGAAAAGAATATTGTAGATATGCCTGAGTTTATTTTTGTACAGATGTAATGGCTGATTTTCAGCCTTGTAATCTCTATATAAAGGAAGGAACTCTCACAAGGAGAGTGTTCAAACCCAAAACCATTTGGCATGGTATCAGAGCCCCAAGTTATTTTTTTTCGTATTTATCTCTCAGCTTGGCTGAATTCTTGGTTTCTTGGTGGGGTTTCTTCTTCTCAGCATCAGGACTGTCGGAAACCTCTTCATAGGTTCTATCGGCAGTCTCTTAGCTTTCCAGAGAATTTTTTTTTGGGATTTTTTGGGTGGTTTGGGCTGTCGGGATTCTAGTGTGGGGCTATCAGAACCTTCTTCTGAATTTCTGAACAGCTCCATGTCTTGGATTGTTGGGAAGTCTTGCTCGATCATACTATTCCTATGACTATTGTGATTTGTCTGGTCTTTTAAAATTTTCCTGGTGGTTACTATGTCAGGCGAAAATTCTATTGTTCGCTTTAATGGCAAGAATTACGCCAGTTGGGAATTCTAGTTCCAGATGTATGTGAAAGGGAAGGAGTTATGGGGTCATTTGGATGGGTCTTCTACGATTCCAACTGATCTCAAGGAACTTAGTTCATGGGAAGGCAAGGATGCCAAAATTGCTTCCTGGCTCCTCAGTTTTGTTGAACCCCATATGGTCAACAATCTCCGTGGGTTCACTACTGTTAAGGAGATGTGGGATTACCTTCGGCGGATTTATTATCAAGATAATTCTGCCTGAAAGTTTCAACTGGAATTAGACATCGGAAACTATCGCCAGGGGAACCTCTCGATTGAACAATTTTATTCCGGTTTTATTAATTTATGGAGTGATTATTCTGGGTTGGTGCATTCTAAGGTTCCCAAAGATGCTTTACCGGCACTACAAGTGGTTCTTTCTGAGAGCCAGCGGGATCAATTTTTTATGAAGCTCCGTCCGGAGTTTGAAAGTGCACGAGCTGGGTTAATCAATCACACACCTGTACCATCTTTGGATGTCTGCTTGGGGGAACTCTTGCGTGAAGAACAGCGTCTTGCCTCACAGCTTGGGATTGCTCAAGACGCTGGTGGTACTGAGATGGTTAATATGGCATATGCTGCTCAAGGCAAAGGACGATCCAGATCTCCGCTGCAGTGTTAGAGTTGCAAGGAAGTTGGGCACATTGCAAGATATTGCAGCAAGAAGTTCTGCAATTATTGTATGAAGGAAGGTCATATCATTAAGGACTGTCGTGTATGCCCTCATAATCGATCCACTCACTGCCTTCATACTGTTGTTCAATCCACCTTTGTGCCTGCATCTGCTGCTCAGCCCGCTGTTCCGGGTTCTTCTTCTGCCATTACTCCTGAGCAGGTTCAACAGATGATTGTTTCCGCTCTTTCTGCTCTTGGTCTCCAAGGTAAGAAACATCTACTTACTTCTCCTTGGTTAGTTGACTCTGCAGCTTCAAATCACATGACTGGCAGTCCGGCAGCTTTACATGCTGTCCGTAAGTATGATGGTGAGCAGCATATTCAGATTGCTGATGGCAGTACTCTTCCTATTACTGTGGTTGGAAACCTGGGGCCTTCCTTTACTAATGTTTTCATGTCCCCTGATTTATCTGCTAATCTCATTTCTGTTGGACAATTAGTAGAAAAAAATTGTTCTCTTCATTTTGATCGTACTGGTTGTCGTGTGCAGGATCAAGCATCGGGACAGGAGATAGCAAAGGGGCCTAAAGTGGGACGTCTTTTTCCTCTTCAGTTGTTTTCCGTTCTTCGTTCAATTTCTGTTGGTTGTTCAGCTATTGCTAATAATAGCCATCTTTGGCATAAGAAATTGGGACATCCCAACTCTGTAATTTTGACACATCTTATGAAACATGATTATTTGAGCAATACAAATGACTTTTCTTCCTTGTCTTTTGATTGTGCACCTTGTAAACTTAGTAAAAGCAAAACATGTTTTGAGATTATTCATTCTGATGTTTGGGGTATGAGTCTTGTTCTTTCTCATGCTCCATACAGGTATTTTGTGACATTTATTGACGATTACAGTTGTTTCACTTGGGCCTATTTTCTTCGTTCTAAAGCTGATGTGTTTTCGACCTTTCAAACTTTTGTTGCCTATGTAGAAACACAATTTTCTACCTGTATTAAGACTTTACGCTCGGATTCAGGGGGAGAATATATGTCTCATGATTTTCAATCTTTCCTACAACAGAAGGGTATTCTCTCTCAGCGTTCATGTCTTTATACCCCTCAACAGAATGGAGTCGCCGAGCGTAAGAATCGACAACTTCTAGATGTTGTTCGTACCTTGATGAATCTTCTGTCCCTCCTACATTTTGGGTAGAAGCATTATCTACGGCTGTATATTTGATTAATCGTCGTCTGCCTTCTCCTACCTTGCATCTTGATTCTCCATATTCTCGTTTGTTTGGTGTTCCTCCTGACTATAATTCTCTGCACGTTTTTGGTTGCGTCTGTTTTGTTCACTTACCTCCAGTTGAACGTCACAAGCTTCCTGCTCAAGCTGTTCAGTGTGCTTTTCTTGACTATAGTAACTCTCATAAAGGATTTGTGTGTTATGATGTGGATGCTAACAAGATTCGTATTTCTCGAAATGTGATTTTCTTTGAAAATCAATATTTCTTTCTGTTTCGTACTAATCCTGTTTCTTCCTCTATTTTGCTTCCTCCTTTTGATGATGTGTCTAGTACTCTTCCTCGTTTTGAGCCAGGTATTGTGTATCAGCAACGTCACCCACTACCTCTTCCTTCCTCTGAATCGTCACCTGATCTTGTCTTGTATAAGCCCTGCCGGTCTACTCGGGTTTCCCGGCCTCCGAATTGGTATGGGTTTTCTTCTTCCGCTCTTCAGGCTACTTTTAATACTACTTCTGTGCCTAAGTCTTATTCTCAAGCTTCAACTCAAGAGTGTTGGCGCCAAGCTATGCAGGCCGAACTTCAGGCTCTTCAGGACAATCACACTTGGGATATCGTCCCTTGTCCTGCTGGAGTTAAGCTTATTGGGTGCAAATGGATATACACCATCAAGCTGCATGCTGATGGCACTATCGAGAGACATAAAGCTCACCTGGTAGCACTCGGGAATCGGTAAGAGTATAGGCTTGATTATGGGGAAACATTCGCTCTCGTGGCCAAAATGACTACTGTCCGCACTGTTATGGCCATTGTTGTTTCGAAAGGATGGTCGCTTCACCAGATGGATGTGAAGAATGCGTTTTTACATGGTGATCTGAAGGAAGAAATCTTTATGTCTCCTCCTCCTAGCTTGTTTCCTCCCTCTTCTGCGGAGGTTTGTTGCTTGAAGCGGTCTCTGTATGGCTTGAAGTAGGCACCACGTGTCATGCCCCAAACTCAGAAACTGGGCTCACAAAATTCCTGATCGCTGAATCCGGCGCCGACAACCTCCGTAGTACCCCATTCTCGGCTCCTGACACCCATTTACCAGGTTCTGATCCTGGGATCCTACAAGGAGGATTTTTAACGTCAGTTTGATTCATAATAAGTATTACCAAATGAATAACCCACAAACAACAACCAAAAACTCTATCACAATTTTACTATGATAAAAAACTTATAGGTACAATGCGTATAAAGGAAAATACAATGATGATAGACAAAAGCTCCAAGATGATCTGCCATGTGCTCCAATACAATTATGTAATATTAGAGTAATGCGAAATATGCTGATGAATATGTTGAGGGTCAAATATTGCATATCAGACCCAGTTGTTGCATAGATTTACACGCATGATACTGTTTATCGGACTAATTTAATCGTGTTTGTAATGCAGGGTGTGTTTAAGAGCCTGGACTGAAAAAGGGTGGTAAATGCATGGATTTGACGCTCCAGAAGCACCAAGGCAAGGAACGGACTCTAGAAGACCAAGAACGAAGGAATTATACACTAGGGGTCCGCGAAAATCGAGAAGCTGAAGCTTAAGTGGCCCAACGGACAGATCAGCCCCTTTAATCATTATGTGGGCCCCGCCTGATATCTGGATATACTCCAATTTTGGTCTCAACGCCTTAAACTGTGTGTCAAAACAGATGGATGAAACGGATTCCACATATACATCATAGTGGACCCCGCACGTACAGCGCGTGTACATAGGGTACACGCGCGCGCGCCGCACCAGACAGCCGAAGCGGTCAACAGACGCTGGACCCGTCTTCTTTGTGCACCAGCGTCCAGCGGACGGACGCTGGCTGGCCGTTTTTGGCTAGTGGGCCCCACCCATCATCCCTATGGAAGATCTGAACCGTCCAATGCATTCGGAATGGGGGTTTAACCCACGCCTAGGTCTCCTTTTAGGCATCATGAAAATTTCCTCACTTTCTTAGTTATTAAGCACAGGATGGACGGTGACTTGAAAGATAACGTGGGCCACATAGGATTTGGTCCAAAAATAGTGCTTCCCACCTGGTTTTTCGAGTAGAACGCAGTGGACGGATCGGATTTTCCAAAAAGACAGTGAAATGGGGCCCACCATCGTCACAGCGTCAATGACGCTACCCTGTTTTCGCAACCGGACGCCGTCCGACTTTCACGGCGAGTTGTACGCCCTTAGGGGCGGTCGGACGGCTGATCTGAACCGTTCATCATGTAGGTGGGCCAAAAATCTCCCACGGGACGCTGTCCTTTTGAAAAAAAAAAAGCAAAGAATAAAAAGAAGGGAGACAGGAAACTCCGGACTGCGTAAGGTATTCCGCAGCAGAGGACGTGTATTCCTGGTTGCGGAAGGACTGTTTCCGCAGGCTATTGATGGTGGGACTCTACAGCACCAGGGGGGAGCTGGCCATCTTTAAAGAGGAACAGAGTCATTTGCTGCTGGATGTCAGGAAGAAACGGGAAGAAAGGAGGAGGCTCGGTTTGGAGGTGAGTAACGAGGATCGGCTGCTGCTGTGCACGGCTTGGGAGAAAGACAGGGAACGTGAAGGGTTGCTGGACCGTGGGACTAGCAGACAGAGTAAGAGAGAGAGTACTATTCTTTTGAATTTGTTTATTACTGTTTTTTTTTCTTTATTTTAAGAGGATGTTGAGCCTAAACATGTTTATTCTTGGCTAAACCTCTTAGCTGGGGCTAAGAGGTGAAGCTTGTGGCCTGATGGGAGTTTTTTTTTACTTATGTTTTTTTTTGTTTAAACTGACTGATGATGTTTCTAGGAATGTTTTTTTTGTCTTTAATGGTCCATTGTGACTAAAATTACAATGGATCTGCAATGGCCTTGAGTATTCCTTTCCCCTTTTTATGTTTATGAAGTCAGGAAGCCCTGTTGTTCGCCATAGTCTCCTGGGCATGGTCGGATGATGATACCCTTCCTAACTTCCCTGCATTATTGATTGGTTGGTAATTAGTTTAATTCTATTGTTTACTTTGCCTCATGGGCATGGATTGATGATGGAATCCATTCTAATTCATATATCTTTCATCTCTTTAAAAACTATATTTTCAGTCTAGTTTAGATGATGATGGCATAAGATCTCCCTGATCTCTACAAGTGGATCCTCTGAATCCCCAGTTTCCCTTCCTCTAAATTCCTTAAAGTTTTAGACAATTATTCCACAATTATTTCTTAAATTCTATTTGGTTTAAATTACATCTTAGTCTAGTTCTAGTTCTACTTATTTTCAGATAACGTACAGGTTCAGTCCCTGTGGATTCGACCTCGGTCTTACCGAGTTTATTACTACATCACAACCCTATACTTGGGGAGTGAACAAGTTTTTGGCGCCGTTGCCGGGGACTGACGGTTACGTTTTTCTGAAATTAATTAGTTTTAGAATTAAGTTAGGATTAGGATTTTACTTACTTTAGGATAGAAGTTTTTATTTTATTTTATTCTATTTTTAGAACTTAGCTTGTTTCCTGTTTTATAGGATCTGGACATAAGTTTCTAAATTGGTAATTCCTTCCTAATCTCTCTACTTTTTCATATTTTTAGAATTAGGGTTTAAATTTTAGAAATTTTCTAATTCTAGTATCCTCCCTTCTGTAGGAAATAGTTTATTTTTAGAATTTAGGTTATTTCTTTCCCTTCTTAGAAATTAACTTTCTATTTTTGTTTTATTTTAGTAACTTTCTAATTCTGACACTTTTATAATCTAATTTTGTTTCTTAATTTACTTTTAGAATTCTTTAGAAACTAACCTTCCTATTTTGTAGGCCTTTAAGATAGAAATTTCTAATTCGGTAAGCTCCTTCCCTACTTTCTATTTTGCAGTTCTCTTTTAATAATTTACTTTCTAGTTTAGATCTTTCCTAATTTATTTTTGAAATTTCCACTTTCTTTTAAGAATACCTTCTTTTAGAAATTAACTCACTGTTATTTTTCTTTTGAAGGATCATTCTTCTCTTTTTAGAATCTAACTTATTTTTGTTTTATTTTGCAGGTTTTTAACTTAGGACTCCAATTTGGTAATTCCTTTCCAACTCTCTCTTTCTTGCTAGATTTTCTTTTCCTTTCTTAGGGTTAAGTTTTTAATTGAGGGCTGCGAGTGTTTTCATGCCCAAGTGGGCCCGTGACGACACTCGACGTCTCTTGACTGAAGGAGGATTGGTTGAGGGGTTGACTATCCATCGCAAGACTAGACACCGCTCGAAATCCCCTGAGTTAACTGAGGTTATGGCTGAAGACCAACCTCCTCCACTTCCACCCAGGGTGGAGGATACCCAAGATGAGAATGAGGTGCAACAGGCACCCCCGCCTCGTACTTTACGAGATTATCTACAACCGGCAGGAGTGAGTATGCCCTCATGCATGATTTTTCCTGAAAATACAGGACAAATGGACATCAAGCCAGGAGTTATCCAACTCCTTCCCAAATTCCATGGACTTGAATCAGAAAGTCCATATTTACATTTGAAAGAGTTCGATGAGATTATAGCTACATTATGTTTTCCTAATGTATCTGAGGATACAATTAGGCTGAAACTCTTCCCTTTTTCCTTAAAAGAGAAAGCTAAGACGTGGTTACATTCACTGCATCCTAAATCCATTGGCACATGGAACGATATGCAGAGGGAATTCATAAAAAAATTCTTCCCACATCATAAAACGATTACCCTCAGAAAAGCGATCATGAACTTTGCCCAAAAGGAAGATGAAACATTCTTCCAATGTTGGGAAAGGTTTAAAGATTTGGTCAGTTCATGCCCACAACACGGATTTGAAACGTGGCGCATTACAAATTTTTTCTATGATGGACTGACATCTTCCATGCGCCAAATGGTCGAGACAATGTGTAATGGAGAGTTCATCAACAAAGATGTTGACGAGGTATGGGATTACCTCGATAGTCTCGCTGAAAAAACACAATCATGGGACTATTACCCGATGGCGAACACCACGTCTAGGCCGACTCAATTAAAGGAAAAAGGTGGATTATATCTCTTGAAAGAAGAGGATGATCTCAAGTGTAAAGTGACTACGCTCATAAGGAAAGTTGAAGCCATGGAAGGAAAGAAGGATAAGGTCAATGAAATTGTTTGCGGTATCTGTGATTGCAACATTCACACAACTGAAAACTGTCCTACAATACCTGCCTTTCGAGGAGTGTTGAATGAACAAGCCAATGCCGTAAATAATTATCAAAGACCTTTTACTAGACCTAACTCCAACACATACAATCCTGGCTGGAAAAATCATCCAAACTTCAGTTGGAGAAATGGACAAACGGCGACTCCTCCAGGTTTCTTCAATCAAAATCCAAATCAAGTGAAACCTCAAGAGGAACTGGTTCAAAATCCCATACAAGAGCTGGCTCAGGCAATGCGGGGAATTACAGATTTTATGCAAAAGATAGATTCTCGTATGACGGTTATAGAAAAGGGGATGCTTCCTGCACAACCTCTCCCCAATCCTAAACCGCAGTACGAGAATAATGATCCCAGCTCTTCAAATCAGATGGGGCATGCTAAATCCATCACCACTCTTAGGAGTGGGAAGATCATTGATAAAACTCTTCCGGTTAGGCCCGAAAAGCCTCAAGAACCAGAAGAGGACAACAATGATGGATCCAGTGATGCCCCACAAAAAGTAGAACCGGAACTTCTAGAGAAGCCAGTTGCTCCATTCCCCCAAAGGTTGGTTTCACCAAAACCTCTCTCTAACTCTCAGGATATCCTAGAGGTGTTGAAACAGGTGAAAGTCAACATTCCTCTGCTTGATGTCGTTAAACAGATACCTTCATATGCCAAATTCCTAAAAGACTTATGCACGACCAAGCGACGGAAAATTATTCAAAAGAAAATCTTCTTGACTGAGAAAGTGAGTGCCATCCTGAAGCAAGACGTGCCGCAGAAATTCAAGGATCCCGGGAGCCCAACCATATCATGTGTAATCGGGAACCATCGAATTGATCACGCACTTCTTGACTTAGGAGCGAGCGTCAATTTGATTCCCTACTCGGTATACAAACAGTTAGGTTTGGGTGAATTAAAACCCACCCTAACCACACTACAACTTGCGATCGCTCTGTCGTGTACCAAGAGGGATAATTGAGGATGTGTTGGTCCAAGTTGATAGATTTTACTACCCGTAGACTTTATCATCCTGGACACCGAACCCATCAATAACATGAGCACTCGGTTCTGTCATTCTTGGTCGCCCATTCCTTGCCACGTCAAATGCAATTATCAATTGCGGAATGGTATCATGACTATGTCTTTTGAAAATTTGACATTGAGTCAAACATTTTTTCAATAACGGCAAGAACTTGAGAGGATGATGACGATTTCCACGACATTAACATGATTGACTCTTTCGTGGAAGATACGACACCTCTCGACCTTATCCTCCGACCATCTAGAGACGTGCCTAGCCCACTCCCATGATTTTGATGATGACATGATTAGGGAGACGTGCGCCTTGCTTGATATCACCGGTACTTGAAGTTAACCGATGGAGGCCACAATTTGAAGAATTACCACAAACCGATGTAGTGCCTCTACCGTCTAACCTCAAGCCGCCTAAGCTTGACCTAAAACCTTTGCCCTCCGATTTGAAATATGCATATTTGGGTCAAGATGAGACATACCCGGTGGTGATCTCTCCCCATCTGGAGAAAGAACAGAGAGTATGCTTATATCTACTCTCATTGAGCATAAAGGAGCCCTGGATGGACGATAGCGGACCTCAAAGGAATCGATCCTCGATTTGTACTCATCACATATACCTTGAGGATAATGCAAAAACCGCTCGGCAACCACAACGTAGACTAAATCCCAACATGAAGGAAGTGGTTAAGGCCGAGGTTCTTAAACTATTGGATGTGGGTATTATATACCCTATATTTGATAGTCAATGGGTGAGTCCAACTCAAGTGGTCCCTAAGAAGTAGCCAATGCTAATAATGAACTCGTGCCAACTAGAGTCACTACTGGTTGGAGAATGTGCATTGACTACAGGAAGTTGAATACCGTCACGAGGAAAGACCACTTCCCTTTACCATTCATTGATCAGATCCTGGAAAGGTTAGCTGGTCATTCCTATTACAGTTTTCTTGATGGGTATTCGGGCTATAACCAGATAGAGATAGCCCCTGAAGACCAGGAAAAGACCACATTTACATGTCCCTACGGCACCTTTGCTTACCGAAGGATGCCATTCGGACTATGTAATGCCCCTGCCACCTTTCAGCGATGTATGCTTAGTATCTTTTCTGATATGGTAGGGCAATATCTAGAGGTCTTCATGGATGATTTCTCTATTTACGGTCCATCTTTCAGCAAGTGCTTGGAAAGTCTTAAATGTGTGCTGAAAAGATGTGAAGAAAAGAACCTGGTACTTAATTGGGAGAAGTGCCATTTCATGGTTCAGAAAGGAATTGTCCTTGGACATATCATCTCGTCCAAAGGAATCGAGGTAGATAAGGCAAAAATCGATCTTATCTCTAACCTACCTCCACCCAAGAACATCAGAGACGTGCGATCCTTCTTAGGACACGCAGGATTTTACAAAGCGATTCATAAAGGACTTTAGTCTCCTCTCGTCCATTATGTAATCTTCTTCAAAAGGATGTTCCTTACGTGATCGAGCAATGCCAGGAAGCTTTCACCAAGCTTAAAGGCACATTAACCATCGCACCTATCATGCAGCCCCGAATGGAACCTTCCTTTTGAGCTTATGTGCGACGCTTCGATTATGCTCTTGGGGCGGTCCTAGGTCAGAGAAAAGATAAGAGGCCTTATGTCATTCATTATGCGAGTAGGACTCTAAATCTTGACCAAGTGAACTACTCGACTACGGAAAAGGAACTCTTAGCCGTAGTATTCGCCTTGGACAAATTTAGGTCCTACCTGATCGGATCCAAGATCATTATCTACACAGATCATGCGGCACTTAAGTATCTTCTTTCTAAGAATGATTCTAAGCCTCGCCTGATAAGATGGATCCTTCTACTTCAAGAATTTGATTTAGAAATTAAAGATAAAAAGGGAGTAGAGAACGTAGTGGCAGATCACCTTTCTTACCTTAATACCTCTGATCCCCTTGAGGCGACCCATATCAATGACATGTTCCCTGATGAACAACTGTTCAGAGTCTTCCATTCACCTTGGTTCGCTGATATTGCTAATTATCTTGCTATAGGTTCCATACCGATACATTGGACTGCACAAGATAAGAAGAAATTCTTTACCGATGTGCACAACTTTTTCTAGGATGATCCATATTTGTTTAAATATTGCCCAGACCAAATTCTAAGGAGATGTGTACCAGACGATGAGTATCAGAGCGTCATCTCCTTCTGTCACTCAGAGGCCTGTGGTGGTCACTTTTCTGTTAAAAGGATCACGGCCAAGATTCTGCGGTGTGGCTTTTACTGGCCCACTATGTTCAGGGACACTCATGAGTTTTGCAAAGCTTGTGAGCGTTGTCAGAAATTGGGAGCATTGTCCCGTCGAAATATGATGCCTTTGAATCCCGTCCTTATCATTGAAGCATTTGATTGCTGGGGCATCGATTTCATGGGACCATTCCCCCAATCATTTGGAAATCTGTACATTTTGCTCGCCGTGGATTATGTCACTAAATGGGTCGAAGCGATTCCGTGTCGAAAGAATGACCATCGCACGGTCATTAAATTCCTAAAAGAAAACATCCTTTCTCGATTCGGAACACCTCGAGCCATCATTAGTGATGGGGGCTCACACTTCTGTAATAAACCATTTGAGAGCTTAATGAAGAAATACGGTATCTCTCATAAGGTGAGCACCCCATACCATCCACAGACAAGTGGACAAGTTGAGATTTCCAATAGGGAGATTAAACACATTTTGGAGAAAACGGTTAACTCATATCGTAAGGATTGGTCAATCCGATTGACCGATGCCTTATGGGCATACCGTACTGCATTCAAAACTCCTATTGGAATGTCTCCCTTTAGACTTGTCTATGGGAAAGCTTGTCACTTGCCTGTGGAGCTGGAACATAAAGCGTACTGGGCGATCAAAAATCTAAATTTCAATCTGGACAACGCTGGCTCGCTACGCAAACTTCAATTGAATGAACTTGAGGAAATCCGGAATGATGCGTACGATAATTCGAGAATTTACAAGGACAAGATGAAAGCATTTCATGACCAACACATTTTGCGAAAATCATTCACGCCTGGTCAGAAGGTCCTTTTGTACAATTCTCGATTACATCTCTTTCCGGGTAAGCTTCGATCTCGTTGGACCGGTCCTTATATTGTTGTCACTGTTTTTCCGCATGGGGCCGTTGAGATAAGAGATCCCGACAATGGCAAGGAGTTTAAAGTCAATGGACATCGATTGAAACCATTTGTCGAGAAATTTGATTCAGAGGACATGTCCATGCCTCTGACTGATCCTGTTTACCAGGATTGATCTCCTAGTCTGATGGAGGTATAGGTAGGTTTCCTGTTTTCTTAGGACTAGAGTAGTTGCTTTATTTGTCCGGCTGAAGACGGTAAACTTAGCGCTCCTGGGAGGCAACCCAGCTCTTCATTTCATTTCGTTTTTATCATTAGTTAGTTCAATGTTTGTGGGTAACATTACTGCAAACCCTCACGAGACTACAACTCGTCCACTAGGGGTAACCTAGGGGTTTAAAGGCTTGTTGCATACGCTAAATGCAATCGAGAGCACCTACGAAAGTGGTATAGGTAGGATTTTATTTTGTGTTATTTTTGTTACCTTTTCTCTCGTGCTGATCGGTGCCCAGGCTGTGATCTCTTGAAAAGTGTCTCTCTATGCATCATCCAGGTACTATCTTCCCATTACTTCTCATTTACTTATTTTGTCCCATGTGCATTGCATGCTTATTTCTTTTACATTGAGGACAATGTAGATTTTAGGTTGGGGGTGGGAGATTAGGCTTCCTAATCAGTATGTTCCTGGTCTTGAGCAGAGATTGTGAAAATTTTTAAAAAAAAAAAAAAAAAAAAAGTTTTTGAATTCGAAGCGATTTTGACGGCCATCTTGGATTTAGAACTACAAGATGCGTGATGTTGGTACTTTATGACTCTTGGATTCAGTCATCTATCAAATTTCAGAGCTAAGTTTGAATTGTTAATCCATTATTAAAAGTTGTAAAAATTGATTGGGTCATAAATTCGCAGGACACATCTCGCTTGCATATTAAGGTTTCAGTTCGATATTAAAGGATTAACTTAGTAATCACTAAACATGAAAGGAACCAATTTGGAAAATTGAAAGGATTGGGCGAATGGTCTACACCAAAGGTTTGCTCCCTATAGGTGTAGATTTAATTCCCCATGAATGATATGTGAAAAAGTTGGGTGTACAGTCTTTACCTTAGGTTTGCTCCCTATAGGTAAGGATTTGATTCCCCTTCTTGACATTACTTTCAATGGAAAAGTCAAAAATTAAAAGAATAAAAAGATAATGTGTGAGGCAAGTTCTGGTTATCGTGAATTCTCTTATTGGTTACCAATGATATCCTTAAATAGAGAAGTGAATTTTAATATTTCAAGATTAGACTATGCATCCATGGAATTTAATGTTTAGAATTGTTCAAATTGATGGACTAATATTTTGAACTTAATTACGAAGTTACCGTATGATTAAGTCTAGGAGAGAAAGTAATGCCAACATTCATGAATCTTAGAATTCGAGTATCTGAATTGTTCTTCATAAATCTCTTGAGTTCATAAAAAGTGTCCTGTATTTCTCAACTTATTTTTCGCATACCTTGCTCGGGACTAGCAAGATGCTGGTTGGGGGTTGTGTTGAGGGTCAAATATTGCATATCAGACCCAGTTGTTGCATAGATTTACACGCATGATACTGTTTATCGAATTAATTTAATCGTGTTTGTAATGCAGGGTGTGTTTAAGAGCCTGGACTGACAAAGGGTGGTAAATGCATGGATTTGACGCTCCAGAAGCACCAAGGCAAGGAACGGACTCTAGAAGACCAAGAACGAAGGAATTATACACTAAGGGTCCGCGAAAATCGAGAAGCTGAAGCTTAAGTGGCCCAACGGACAGATCAGCCCCTTTGATCATTATGTGGGCCCCGCCTGATATCTGGATATACTCCAATTTTGGTCTCAACGCCTTAAACTGTGTGTCAAAACAGATGGATGGAGCAGATTTCTTACAAACATCACCATGGGACCCACACATGCAGTGCACGTGCAAGGTGCACAAGTGCACCGGACGAACATAGAAAATAAGGAAGTCGGTCAGCAGGCGCTGACCGACTCAAAACTCAAATTTTTTTATTTACGCAGCAACGGACGCTGGCCGACCGTTTTTGGCTAGTGGGCCCCACCCATCATCCCTATGGAAGATCTGAACCGTCCAATGCATTCGGAATGGGGGTTTAACCCACGCCTAGGTCTCCTTTTAGGCATCATGAAAATTTCCTCACTTTCTTAGTTATTAAGCACAGGATGGACGGTGACTTGAAAGATAACGTGGGCCACATAGGATTTGGTCCAAAAATAGTGCTTCCCACCTGGTTTTTCGAGTAGAACGCAGTGGACGGATCGGATTTTCCAAAAAGACAGTGAAATGGGGCCCACCATCGTCACAGCGTCAATGACGCTACCCTGTTTTCGCAACCGGACGCCGTCCGACTTTCACGGCGAGTTGTACGCCCTTAGGGGCGGTCGGACGGCTGATCTGAACCGTTCATCATGTAGGTGGGCCAAAAATCTCCCAGGGGACGCTGTCCTTTTGAAAAAAAAAGCAAAGAATAAAAAGAAGGGAGACAGGAAACTCCGGACTGCGTAAGGTATTCCGCAGCAGAGGACGTGTATTCCTGGTTGCGGAAGGACTGTTTCCGCAGGCTATTGATGGTGGGACTCTACAGCACCAGGGGGGAGCTGGCCATCTTTAAAGAGGAACAGAGTCAGTTGCTGCTGGAGGTCAGGAAGAAACGGGAAGAAAGGAGGAGGCTCGGTTTGGAGGTGAGTAACGAGGATCGGCTGCTGCTGTGCACGGCTTGGGAGAAAGACAGGGAACGTGAAGGGTTGCTGGACCGTGGGACTAGCAGACAGAGTAAGAGAGAGAGTACTATTCTTTTGAATTTGTTTATTACTGTTTTTTTTCTTTATTTTAAGAGGATGTTGAGCCTAAACATGTTTATTCTTGGCTAAACCTCTTAGCTGGGGCTAAGAGGTGAAGCTTGTGGCCTGATGGGAGTTTTTTTTTACTTATGTTTTTTTTTGTTTAAACTGACTGATGATGTTTCTAGGAATGTTTTTTTGTCTTTAATGGTCCATTGTGACTAAAATTACAATGGATCTGCAATGGCCTTGAGTATTCCTTTCCCCTTTTTATGTTTATGAAGTCAGGAAGCCCTGTTGTTCGCCATAGTCTCCTGGGCATGGTCGGATGATGATACCCTTCCTAACTTCCCTGCATTATTGATTGGTTGGTAATTAGTTTAATTCTATTGTTTACTTTACCTCATGGGCATGGATTGATGATGGAATCCATTCTAATTCATATATCTTTCATCTCTTTAAAAACTATATTTTCAGTCTAGTTTAGATGATGATGGCATAAGATCTCCCTGATCTCTACAAGTGGATCCTCTGAATCCCCAGTTTCCATTCCTCTAAATTCCTTAAAGTTTTAGACAATTATTCCACAATTATTTCTTAAATTCTATTTGGTTTAAATTACATCTTAGTCTAGTTCTAGTTCTACTTATTTTCAGATAACGTACAGGTTCAGTCCCTGTGGATTCGACCTCGGTCTTACTGAGTTTATTACTACATCACAACCCTATACTTGGGGAGTGAACAGAATACATGAATACTATTGGTCGTACCAAGGCCATGCGATACAAGGCATGAATTATGTTGGTCATACCAAGGCCATGCAATGCGAGATGCAACTCACGCACACCCATCCTCATCTAAGTCCACATATCAATACAGCTCAACTCTGGAATATCACCAGGGTCTAGTACACTCCAAACCAGATTACTGCCCCATCGCGCGTAACAAGGTGAGTGGAAGAGACTTCACTATCTGCCTGCCAATATTGGGCCCAGCTCGTCGATAGCGGACCCATTCCTCGAGCTAGTCAAACTCAGCCTAGCTTTGCCCGCTCCTCTTGGGCAGGTAAGGCCGTACCCCCTTCCAACCGACCACGATACAACGGAAAGCGCGGCCTCTTGGTAATCGGCACTCGACGCTCATGCATCCACTCAGTCTAGACGTTGGAGCAACCTCCTAGTACCATAAAGGTTTAGGAAATTTAACCCAGGGACATCTATAGCACCCCATGTAGAACAAGATTTCCGGTGTCCAATCCTGCCAACCGCGATGTGCCTGTAGAGGTCACGGCCCTTCACCATACTATTGCATGGTTGGGCCTAAGTGGCTTACCCACAATCCTAGGGATCCGGAAAGGGTTCCTTCACCATACTATTGCATGGCCCACTAGCTGCCCTAGGGGGCCCAAATGAATCCTAAATGGACTCTAAAAAATAAAAGAAGTAATCCCACTAACAAGCAATGGGGGCCCAATATCTTGGGATAGCCTAATGAGAATAGATAGATCATGCAAATGAGGCCCAATAATTAGGGTCAACCCACTTAGAGAATGATGCGAATGGGCCTAACAAGGCCTAAGGGAAGGTCACAATGAGGACCTCCAACCATCATTGCCCATCAATGTGTACATCTAACCAACATTGCTCCCAAGGAGTGGCCCACATAAGAGATTCATATACAAGGTAATGGCCACACATACACCACATTGGGCCTCACTCTTGGGCCTCACATACATCGCATCGAGCTTCATACAAGGGCCTTGAATGTATCGGCCATGCCCACGGAGCTCGAATACATCACAATGGGTCTCACCCATGGGCCTTGAATACATCATATTGGGTCTTGCCCATGGGCCTTGAATACATCTTAATGGGCCGCGCCCATGGGCCTCGGATATATCACGATGGGCCTCGTCCCATGGGCCTTCAACCTATCGCAATGGGCCTCGTCAAATGGGTCGTAAATGCATCACCATGGGCCTCATACGTGGGCCTCATATACAACAAGTGGGCCGCACTGCTTAGGCCTCGTATGCATCAAATGGGCCACGTATCTGAGACTAACAATACAAACAGGTGGGCCCCGCCCATGGGCCAAAATACATCATGATGGGCCTAATGGATGGGCCGCACCAATGGTCCTCAAGTGGGCTTGGACCACACCAAAATTATTTCAATAGTTGTAGGTGTAACATGTGTATCATTGTACATTATCATTCCATGGGGCACATGGCCCACTAATGATGATCAGCACTATCCAAACATCGTCCAGGTACATCAACACCATCCAAATATTTTCACATGTAATTCCGCACCATCCAAACATTGTCTATGTAAATCAACACCATCCAAACATTACCTATGTAAATCAGCACCATCCAAACATTGTCCAGCAGCGGGTCCCACCATCAGGACGGCTGGGATGTACATATACATCACGTGGGACCAACAGAACTCGCTGACGCCAGTCAGCAGGTGAGTCCCACCATCAAAACGGGTGGACAGCATAGATAATACACATGCATCATGATAGGGATCCACCGTCCATGAGCTGGACGGTGGATGCAACACATCATCAAGGCGGGTGCCAGGTGGTGGCCCACCGTAATTACAACAGCTGTATGGCTGGTTGCAGATCAACGCACGCCAGCCAACTAAATCCCTAAAAAGGTGGATCCCACATGGGGCCCACACGTACAAATATACATCTGTATGTATATATACATACCTTATATATATATATATATATATATATATTATCATATTATATAATATAATAGTATAATATATACATCCCATATATATACATATATTTATTTAATATAGATATCCAGTGTCCAGCCACCATCCAGATGATGCACATACATCATGGTGGTGTCCATGTGGTGGCCCACCAAAGATTTGAATCTACCTCAGCTTAGTCTCAAGCCTTAAAACAGGCTTGCCAAATGGTTGGACGGTGTGGATGAAACACATCAGGTCAAGGTGGGCCCCACACGCTGCCATGGTGGGGTCCATGTCCTGATGATGGACAAATAGGATAAAATACATGCATCATGATGGGGTCCATGCAGTGGACGGTGTAGATGAACCCATATAGCGTGGGATCCACAGAACTTGCTAGCGTTTGATACGCCAACCAATCCCTTCCCAATTAGGTGGGTCTCCACGTTGGGCCCACCACATATTATATTTATATATTTATTCATATATATATATATATATATATAATATGTGTATAATATATTTTATTATTAATTTTTTTTGAAATGTATTGCACGTCCAGCGTCTAGATGGACGGCTGGACAAAATACATACATCAAATGGCCTCTGGTGGGCCCCACCCTCACACGTGTGGGATGGGTCCCACGCAAATAGGTGGACGACATTGGTTAAACACATATATCATGTTGAGGCTCCACACACGTGGCCCACACCTGATATACTTATATGTATTGTATATATTATTATAATATATATTTATATTTTATTTTATTATATTATATATAGATATTTATTTTTCTTTGAAACAGATCAGCGTCTATGCCCTGGACGGCCTGGACAGGGGTACATGTACAGGAGGTTTTTTTCCACCGTCCAGGGATTGGACGGTGGATGAAACATTTACATCATGGTGGTCCCACGTCCAGTGGGCCACACGTGTTGGATCAAGTGATATTTGTTTTTACCTTCGTCCAGGCCTGATCACTGGATGGTATGGATCCTACATCGGGGTGGGATTTCCACCATCCGGATGATGGATGGCGTGGATAATATCATGCATCAAGGTGGGCCACAATCCATCACAGAGAGAGAGAGAGAGATCGGCGGTGATGGAGGGGCCCCTCTTTGATACAAAGAATACATCAAGGTGGGTCCCACTACATGTGGGCCCTTAAATCACAAAACTAAAATAAAATAAAATGACAAAGATATAGATCCAAGATCACCCACCGTCTTCTTCTAGCTCCCTTGGCTTCTTGGCTTCTTCTTTAATGGAAGATGATGACATGTTGATGGTTGAGATGAGAGATGAGAGGGTAAGAAGTGGGCCACACTAGAGCTTCTCCATAAGAGCTTGGGAGGTTCATACGTACGATCTTGGGGTTGCTTGGAAGAGAAGGGAGAAATAAGAGAGAGAGGAGATGGGATGGAGTGATGGAGTGATGGGGAGTGAGTGATGGGTGATGGGTATCTACTTGACATGTATGGGTGTGTAAGAGAGAGTTGACTTTACTCTTGTACTTGACATGAGGTGATTGATGTGCACTTGATTAATAGGACATGTTGTAGAAATTCTCTTGGGATTGCAAACGCGCGGCGTTTTCCTCGAACTGAACGCAGGCCCACATCTCCTGGCCTAGGTATCGCCTCAACGCGTGAGATGCGACATTGGAACCCCGGCGACGGCGCGGTCGCTAGGGTACAAGTCTCGGGCTGAGTCGACTCGGGTTGACCGCGTATGACTCAGGGTCACGCGCAAATGCCGGTTATAGGTTGCGGGTTGCCGGAATTCGACAAGGAGGATCGCGGGAATCTACGGAATGGTACGGACTAAGTTACGGGTCTTACACTGCGGATATGGTTTGAGAAGTTTCAAACTACTCTACTGGATTTCACTTTTACTCAGAGTCAGTATGACTCCTCTCTTTTCATCAGCAAGACTGCTATTGGGATCATTATACTTCTCGTGTATGTAAATGATATTGTGATTACCGGATCTGATCTCCAATTAATTGAGCAGCTCCAGCAGCAACTCAAATCTTCGTTTCATATGAAAGATCTTGGTCCATTGCGGTATTTTCTTAGTTTTGAGGTCCAACATTGTCTGAATGGCCTGCTCTTACATCAGCATAAGTATACCCAAGAACTTCTTTCCTTAACCGGTCTTCAAGATGGTAATTCAGTTCTTACACCTATGGAGGTCAATTTGAAGTTGCGTCAGGCAAATGATGATTCCTGATCTGATCCCTCGATGTATCCACAGCTAGTGGGTAGTTTGAATTATTTGACCATTACTCGACCTGATATCTCATTTGCTGTTCAGCAGGTCAGTCAGTTTATGCAGGCTCCTTGCCAGACACATTTGGCCGCTGTTCGTCATCTTCTTCGATATCTCAAAGGGACATTTGGTCGTGGTTTGTTCTTTCCTTCAGGGAATTCTTTACGGTTGAGAGGTTTTAGTGATGCCGACTAGGCTGGTTGTGCAGATACTCGTCGTTCGGTTATGGGTTGGTGTATGTTTCTTAGCGATGCCCTTATTTCTTGGAAGAGTAAGAAGCAGGATCGTGTCTCAGACTCATCCACCGAGTCTGAATATCGGGCTATGTCGTCCTCCTATTCTGAAATTGTATGGCTTTGAGGGTTGTTGGGTGAACTTAGTGTTCGCAGCTTACTCCTACTCCTCTTTATGCTGATAATACCAGTGCTATTCAGATTGCTGCCAATCCCGTTTTTCATGAGCGCACCAAACATATTGAAGTGGATTGTCATTTCATTCGTGAAGCCCTTGCTTGCCATGAGATTACTCTTCCACACATTTCCACTTAGCACCAAACCGCTGATGTCTTCACCAAGGTTCTCTCTCGTCATCGCCATTAGTTCCTAATTGACAAATTGACGCTTCTTGATCGCCCAGCACCAATTTGAGGGGGGATGTTAGCAGATATAACAGTTGGATATGTGTTGGCCTAGTCTATTGAGGCAACATATATTCTATCTTTTTTAGTCTAGCTATGTATAGAAAAGAATATTGTAGATATGCTTGTAACTGATAGGAGTTTATTTTTGTACAGATTTTTGTATAGATGTAATGGCTGATTTTCAGCCTTGTAATCTCTATATAAAGGAAGGAACTCTCACAAGGAGAGTATTCAAACCCAAAACCATTTGACAATGAGGTCAATCACCGTCTTCCTCAGGGAATAACTACCTTGAATCCATGGAGCTCTCTGGATTCCTCATAGAGCTTCCTCGAATCCACGAGGGATAAAAATAAAAATAATTTCTAATAAATTTGAAATAAATTGATTGATGATAAATAAATAAATAAATAAATAAAACAAAATTAAATAATGAGCTCAAACTTAGGATAAAGTTTTAGACTCCAATTCCCTAAAAACGTGACTCACAATAAATAGTAAACTTACTATTCATAGACGATCTCCATTCCTACTAAACTTCAAGGTTTTCAGCCAAAAATAGTAAGTGTCCAATTAGGCCGAGCCACCTTATTCACCTAAATTTTCTTAAGCCCTTTTCATGTTGGGCACGACTCCTACAACTCAAAGGATCAAAAAGTTATATGCCACTAAAAACTTACTATTTATAGTAAAAACGAAAATAAAAGAGAATTTTGACCGTCGATCTGATGGAATCTCCTACTCCAAAATCATATATGATGCGTCGAAAAGCTCATTCCGGTTTGCAAGATATGACTGTTTTAAGGTTCTGACAGTCTGGATCATTTCCGCTTCTGATTGGGCCTTCTCTGGTCCATCTTTGCCATAGAAGTGTCTGCAACCCACTCTACATCAAATGCTCAAAGGAGAAAAACAATAAGTACGCGTCCTTTGGGTTTAAATTTGCAACTGTAGTTCCAAAAATCGATGAGTTAACTTGAAACCCCGTCCGGTTGACTCGACTTGGCTAAATTTTGAGGCGTGGCCACTTTGCCAACTCAGTTTTTAAATGGGTAAAACAGAGTTTATCCTGAAAACCTTTCACATGCATAGAGCCATTTGTGTTCATTTAAATACCCAGTTGAAACTTTGAGCCAACCCAACCAATATAAATCAATTCGAAGTCTCCATCTTCAGTTTTTCGAACAATGTTTCCCACTACTAGCCTGTTAAATGGCTTGCCGTGATCAAACAAAATCACTTAATTTTACTGCAAATGAGAAGAGTTTGTTCTCAAATATATAACAAAATCCAGAGGAAAAAAATAAGACTTACCTTAAATAGATGGGTTCCTGTATGAGCATCGACAGCACTGAACGGATCATCAAACAGATAAATGTCCGCATCCTGGTATAGTGCACGAGCAATCTGTATTCTTTGCTTCTGTCCACCACTCAAGTTGATTCCTCGCTCACCAATGATCGTCTGATCTCCAAATGATAGAATCTCCAAGTCTTTCTTCAGTGAACATGCTTCAAGAACAGACTCATACTTCTCCCTATCCATTTCCTTACCAAACAATATATTTTCTTCGATTTTCCCACTCTGTATCCAAGGTGATTGAGCAACATAGGCCTTGCTCCCACACAATTTAATGGTCCCAGATATCTTCGGCACTTCTCCTAAGATGCAAGAAAGCAAGCTTGACTTTCCCGACCCAACTGTTCCACAAACAGCCACCCTCATCCCATGCAAAACTCGGAAATTCAAATCTTTCAAAGTAGGATTCGCAGAAGAGAGATCCCAAGAGAAATTCCCATCGCTTATTTCAACTGCAACATCAGAACTACCTTCCGGAAGCCTCTCTACAACATCGGGCTGAAGGTCTTCAAGGCGAAGGAACGACGAAATTCTATCAAGAGAAACCTTTGTCTGCGCAACCATGGAAATCGTATCGGGTAGATTATAAATGGGCTCCTGCAATATCCTGAATGTCGCAAGAGCAGATAGAATCTTTCCCGATTCTAGCGGTATCCCCATAAGCATACAAGCTCCGAACGTAACCACAGACACAAATGTGGGTGCCCCCCAGAAGACAGACAAAATCATGGCTGACGAGTAGACAAATTTCTTCAACCAGCTCGTTTCGTCTTTCCTTAGCTCAACTATCTTGGACAAGAACTTCATCTCCCATGCTTGCAGCTTGAGAATCCTCATGTTCTGAAGGATCTCAGACAACGCTTTCATCCGTATGTCTTTCGATTTCATCATCTTGTCCTGGTACTTCTCTTGCAACTTCCCCAAAGGGACATTCATCAACATAACAACCACAGTTGCAACAAAAGCAGCGATGGAAGCCAGCCCGAGATTCTTGTACAAGATCAACAAAGCCAGCGTCACTTGAACAGGAAACATCCATAGATCAGGCAAATACCAACTGAAATCCCCCACCCTTTCTGCATCAACAGTAATGAAATTGATGATCTCTCCGCTAGTATGGCCCTGCCTTGACTGGCTCGACAGTGACAGACCTTTGTTATAAATCATTGCAACCAGAGCTGCTCTGGCCCGGAAGCCAACCTGCTGCAGCCTAAAGAGCCAATGCCGCTGCGAAAGGCATTCAACAAGCTTTGCAATGAAGAATGTGGAAACCAGAACATACCCTTCATTCTCGAATTCACTGTGGCCACTGAGGTATTGAACAAAGGCATCGATAAGATAGGGACCCACATAAGAAGACACTGTGTATAGGAGCGAGAACAAAGCTGTCCACAGCAATTCTTTCCAAACCGAGAAGAGCAACGCATTCACCAATTTGAGTGTTCCTACTCCACTACTGCTTCTGCTGCTATCTTCATGGAGCTTATTTCTGAAAACAGAGAAGACGCCATTAACGCTATCATTGTGGGCAAGCTGAGGAACATCATCAAGGTCTAATGTCTTCTGATTACCGACTTTTAGCAACGGATTCATCCAAGAGAAAGTGAGAAGATTAAACAGACTAGCACTTGCATATGGAGTTAAATTATCCTTCCTGCTCTTCTTGCAAGAACCGCTGACGCTATTCCCATCCAAAAGAGGCCCTTCAAGAAAACGCGCTTCTTCTTCTCTGTTCTTCTTTCCGAATAATCCAGCATAACAAAGGAACAAACTGACTAGAATGGACCCAAAATCCAAAACCCACATATGTGTGGGCAGAATTCCAGCTTTCCCATAGTAAACCAAGTCCAGAACGACGAAATAACAACAAATGAAGAAGTAGAAGAACCACCAAATCCTCAGAAAGAATGGGAATTTCTCCTCTTCCGAACTACGGAACTTGAAATGCAAGTAGGCTGAGATCGTGAACCAAGCAAGAGTTCTGAGAGCTAAATCCAATTGGGTGGAGAGATTTTCATCAGACCAACCATACTTATACCAAAGAAAGTAGTTGAGAATGCAAAGAACAAAATGGAACAGAGAGAGACCCAAAGAAGAGAAAAGGGCGGGTTTGTAATACGAAAAGCTACGGTCTTTCAGCCTCTCTTTTGAATGCCCATGGCCACCCATGTTACATCCCTTGATGACCCATGTCATGCATAGAAGAAGCATGAAAGCAAGATGGGTGGAGGCTGAAAAGCCATGTAGAAAGATGGGATTTTGTAGAAAAGCAATGGCTTTATGCATGTGGGGAGTTGGGTGTGAGAAGAGCATGAACATCCCATCGTTTCGAGCATTGAAAGTAGCCATTGACGTGGGTTTTCTCTGAGACGGGTTGCCTTAGATTTGAATGTTAAGTGAAGATGGAAGTTCTGTATATAAGGGGGAGAGAGAGAGAGAGAGACGGCTGCAGGATAACGTGGTCGATCGGAGAGAGAGAGAGAGACGGCTGCAGGATGACGTGGTCGATCGGCACGGGAGAAAGTGACGGAGAAGACACTGGAGTTAGGACAGAAAGCTGGAGACTTTACGAGATGGGTGGGACGCGCATGAAAGAGATGTGCGGAGACTGACAGTTTGTCGTTGATAGGCCTTTTGAAAGAAAGGCCTACTTCCTCTCTTCGGCTGTGATCGTAGATGACCACATTCTGCAACGGCTATTCCTGAACTTTCTCATACACGCTCGCTTTCAGACTCTACTTTCCTGTAACCCCTGTTAGAGGGAGTCCCTGTGACCCAAAGCTCAGTGGGGCCCACTGAGATGTCCGTCGTGACATCCACTCTGTCCATCAGTTACTCTAGATCATGTTATGACATGAACCCAAAATTAAAGTAGATCCAAATCTCAACTGGGCCACCCCACACGAAATCCTCTACAGTACATATTTTACTCAGTGAGTTCAACATCCGAGTTTGTGGGGACCACCTTGTTTTATTCGTAAAATCCCCTCTGTCCATCAGGTTCTATTCTCGATTCTTGGACCTGGAGTAAAAAATCAGCTAGATATGTTACTTAGGTGGGTCACACCACAGGGGGAAATAGGAATGGGATACCAACCATAGATTTTTGTGTGAGGCCATCATGGTGTGTATCTTCCACCAAACCCATTAACCAGGTGTATCACACCGGGTTGAAATGAAAGAACAAAACTCAGGCTGACAGATATCAGGTGGGCAACCCTGTGTGAACTTGAGAGATATTGGGAGCAGTTTTACGTTGCTCACGTTTGTGTGGACCATCATAGTTTTTCCATGGACTTATCTTTATATGTACGGTCCAAATGATGGCTCTCACCAGATGGACGGAGTGGATTACATCTAAAACATAAAGGCCCCACAGAGCCTGGGTGTTTTAGGAAGGTGCCTAAAACAGGTATGGTAGACGAATCCTGTCCTGACTGGCTGCGCTGGTTTGGCCCACCACCCAATGAATCAGTGGACTTGATTTAATTGAGAGGTGGTAATCATGGCGTGGCATGGATGGATCGGATATTGTACACGTCGGCAGGAGACTTAACGGCTGCATGTCATCCTCTCTTTTGACTGGAGGAAGTTGGGTTGGACACTGCTCCTGGGCCTTTTTATCAGACCTGGGGTGGGCTGAGGTGATGCCTGTGTGACATCCAACCAGTCCATCATGCTCCAGCTCATCTCAGGTCGTGGCCCCAAAAATCAGGCTGATCGAAAATCACTCAGGTGGACCACACCACACGTAAGAGTGGGACTAGAGGCCCACCATTGAAAGCTTCTCGGATATACCGTGATTTTTATATGCCATCGTACCCATACATGTGTACTTGCGGTTCAAATGGCAGCCAGGCACGTATCTGCCCGTCTAAGTCATGACCAGGGTCTACATGCCGGGGAGTGGATTAGCTGTTACTGGGGTAACAGCTTAGTGGGTGTTATCCTCACTTCGCGGGGCTCACCTTGATGAATTTATTTCACATCCATGCCGTCCATTCATTTTTCACCTCATTTAACAACGTAATCCCAAAACTTAAGCAGATCCAAATCTCCCATGGACCACAAGGCTGAAAAAAGTGGTGGATGACTGTTAAAAACTTTTCATAGGTCATAAAAGTTTTAGATCAAGCTATTCTTTGTATTTTCCCTTCATCCAGTTCGTGTTAGATGGCAAATAAAGATTACAGATACAATGGGTCTTGAGAAGTTTTTAATGGCATACATCATATATATTCAGGTATCGGTATATTTATTTTTACAGTGTCTTAAAAGAGGGATGGATGGGGTGGACATACGACGTCTGATCAAGGTGGGCAGACTAAGCTATTACTCGGGTAACACCTAACCTACGCCCTTACATGCCTTGCTGAGGTAGACCTTATCCAATGTGGTTTGGCAGGTGACCTCAATGCGACTCACGCAGCTGGCATCAAAGCTTTACGGTCCTACCATAATGTATGCGTTTTATCTATGCAGTGTATTTATTTTTTCATATATTTTAGGGCATGATTTCAAAATTGACCTTGATCCATAGATCAAGTGAATCATAAGTGGACAAGACCAAATCTTTTTAGGACCCACATGGATGTTTATATGTCATCTAACCTCTCCGTGAGTCACATGGATGAAGAGGAAAAACATATATCAACTTGATCCAAAACTTATGTGGAATCTAAGAAGACTTCAACAATAAGCAATCAATTATCATCGTTTCTTATGGCCTACTTTATCTTTAGATCCATGTTGTTTTAGGTTCGTGATCTAAAAATGAGCTATAAAATAAATAAAACACATACATCATGGTTGAGCCCACCGAGCTTTGATATCAACTAGATGGCTGCGGTGGGGTCACCAGCTAAACCGCATCAGATCTTATCATCATGTAGGCCACACATGTACACAATATGTTGACCGTTGATCAATGGCTCTTAACCTTTTATTTGTTTTGTGCACATGTGGCCAACTTTTATGACCCTTGGCTAGTAATTGTCGTCTGTATATCCATTGTTTTAAGAGTCGGCCCGAGACGGATGCAACTTATCTGAGTCTCGTTTGAAACTTTTAATTCAGCCTCAATCTTGGAAAAGTCCTGATTTGACTCAAGCGCGAACGTGTCCGTGGGACTGAGTCGAATCTTATAAAGCTCGTGCATGGCCGTCCTGCGTTTGAGAGGATGAGTCATCCATCCGTTTTTTAAGCTCATTTAAGAGGTTGAGTCCAAAAGCTCAAGTGGATCCCACCGCACAGGAAAACAGTAGAAACCTTCGTAAGGTCCCCAGCAATGTTTATTTGTCGTCCAACCTGTTCATAAGGTCACAGGGCCCAAACGAAGGGATGACACAAATATTAGCTTGATCCAAAATCACTGTTGCGCAGTTAAGATTTCAATGGTAGATGTTCAATTTACCCCTTCTTCTGTGGTGTGGTCCACTTGAGCTTTGGAAATGATTTGATTTTGGGATCATACCTAAAATAAGCTGCTAAAACGGATGAACCGAGTGGATAAGACACATAAATTATGGTGGGCCCCACAAGGTTTGCCCAATATGCTATAGCATTCCTAGAATAGGAGTCTAGGCCTCTTCCACAAAGTCGTCACCACGTGCCTGCTCTATTGACTTCAAGTACGTTGTCGTTGTCCACTGATTAAGTACTACCCCGCCTATTCCGAGCTCAGAACAGACTGGGGCTCCGAGAGGCTTCCCTGATGTATGGCTTTCATCCACACCGTTCATCCATTTTTTCATATCATTTCAGATTATGAAACTTAAAATGAGGAAGATCCAAGTATTAAGTGGACCACAGTAGGGATTAAATTCCTACCGTTGAAAAATTCTTAGAGACCACAGAATCTTTGAACCAATATGATATTTGTGTTTTCCCATCATCCAAGTCTATATGCTTTATGAACATATTGACAACATGGTAGGCCCTAGGAACCCTAGCCTGTCCCGAGCACGGAAAAGACTGGAGTAATACCTAATCAAAATCCCATTTTAATTTACCCTATGAATTACCATTATAACCATAGAAAGCACAAACCATTCATCATGAGATTATACCTATAAATAATAATAATTATAATAAACTTTTTTTTTTTCAAAGCATATCCCGATCTATCAGGATTTTAATAAGATGAGAGCCACGTCAGGACCTTTGGTAGGAGTTGAGGGCTGACCAAAGCCATCCTAGGGTGTACCAAATGCTATACGTGTGAACACATATACCGGGATGGAGGTGAGGACGTTCTATCTTTCCGCTCTTCCATTCTTTTTGCTCTCCGCTCTCCTCTCTCCTCTCTCTCTCACACATAAGGGACGCACCACGGAAGAGTAGACATTCCGGGGCTTATTCATTCTCTCTCGGCTAGATAAAATCTTATAAGGTTCCAAGAGGTGCCCTCAGTATCGTGCTGCACCACTCTAAAAGTTTTTGTATACTCTATTATAAAAGAAATGGGTTTACCTTTCTAATCCATATACTCAAGTAGTCTAAATACCTCTAGTGTCCGTGGTCAGCATCATTGGGTAATTCCATGCGATCTGAGGAGTGGATCAACAAATCACATCCATTGGATGTCTATCAAGTAAGGTTTAAAACATATTAACGTTTAAAACTCAAAGTTAATGGTTAAAAACCTACAATTAACCAATTAAAAACCATAAAAATATTGGCTATCCTTTAAAACATTTAATAGACAGTTTAAATTATAAGATTAAACCACATACTAATGTCTCGGGCAAACCAAGCAGATCTCATGTTAAATTGTTTGGACTTTGACAACTCTAGTGAAGCCACCCAACTATAGACATTTTCAATGACCTCTAAGTGGCCTCATAAAATGAGACAAAGCAGTATCAATCGAGATCTCTCCATCTATATATCCTTAGAACAAGGGATTTAATGGAGCTAGTATAATTGCAATTATCTTTTAATTTGGTTATGATGGGCTTCTTAGATTAATTATTTGCAAGCAATCATGCCAATGTGATCAAAGAGCCCAATGCAAAAAATCATTCATGACACGCTCATAGATTATGAAGTAATGCGATGACACACTAACACCAAGCCAACCTCAATGGTAGAGAATTCCATCTTGATACCAAGTCAATCCCATCATACATGATGATCAATCTAAGTGAAACATGTATGTCCAAGTAATTATATGGTCATGGCCAAGGCACCAAGATCCATGGATCACAACTCTTCTTAGCCATAGGTCGTTATCTCCAATCTCAAGAGGCCTAAGGACTACAAACTCAAAAAAAAATAAATTATGTTCTATGTATATTAACTAAGATAATGAATACTAATTCAGATAATAGAGGCTTAAGAAGCAACTAAACATTGGATTCCCATAGCACAACCCCAACGTACTCTTATGTGGGGTGAGGCAAAGGCATATTGACTGTACACCTTCCATCCTAACTTGTCATTAGTCCCCTCACATAAGATGGCCATATAATAATGTTAGTAACCACATATCTTTTCTATAATCTGCTAGGTGGTCGAGGCATAACATGGTATTGAGTTCGATGGCCCACAACTTTCCATTGGTCAGTGACCATTGTGTCCACTCTTAAGTTCTTAAGAACAGCCAAATGAATCTCTCTCCTTTAACCCATGTCATGCACATTTAAGGCACTCCACATATTAACTATAGCATTGAAATCTATCCATCTAGGATAAATTATTATTATGATCTACAGTCAAGATCATCAATATCAAATCCAAATTGGTTTTTTAGGGAACAACTCCAATGGATGGTCTAGTTTTGCTTTCACGAGTTTTGGATTAGTCTAATTTTTAGAGATTATAGCCAAATATAGGGCAGCTCATCTGATGGATGGAGTGGATCTTGTGTACATGAAATATTTATCCCACATAACAGTAGGCGCACCTGTGAGGATTCAATTTTGCTAGGGAAGGAAATACGATAGTTGTTGGAATATTATGGTTGATACAAATACACATGTTATGATTATAACACAATCCAAATCATCCAAATCACTAAATCAACCATGGTGGAGCATGACTAAACATAGCTGTCAGCCTCCAAACACATGGTATTCGAGTATTAAACTCTTTGCACTATCCATGCATGCTTCTACAAATAGGTAGTTTCACTGTCGGACACCGACGTCATCATAATCATCATAAAATAACCTTATTCAAGAAACGATATCTACACATCTGTATGATGCACACAAAATGAACCCATAGAGACAATTTCTCCTAGCTCTTAGTTTTCTAGATACAATTCAAATTTCTTACTATTACTGTCACTTATCTTGCAACCTACTTTTTGTTTACCAAACAATATCAAGACAATGTGAAATTAATCCCATTTTAAAGCTTATCGAGTTACCTTTCCAACAAGCCTAAGATTATATGATTTTGATTCCCTTTCGGGTTAAGGTCAATATACTGGAGTCATGTATTATTGTGGTGAGATTAGGAGATAGTTCTATGTTTCATTGAAACAGATGGCTAGAATTAAAAATGATAGATGGTTACGATTATTTTAGGATTTATTTACATTAACAAATATGGTTATGTATAAAGAATTTTTTATGACTGGTTGATTGAATTTGATTTCTTAAAAGCTCTGTTTAGTTCCACTTAAAAATGAGTTCATCTCCTTTTAGATAACAGTAATTATATACCAAAGATTGCATTAAGGATAAAAGACAATCTTGATAACCAATAATTTAAATGGACTATGATCACTAATACATAATCATTTTTAACTAAACAAATGAGTTCAATGAACTATGATCTCTAATACATATTACTGTTAACAAAAAAATGAGATGAACCCATTTTTAATTGGCACCCAATAGGCCCTAAAAGGTCGAGTTTTCTCCTTAAATTTCCCACAATAATGTGCCAAAATTCCTAGAGCTTTGTGCTTGATCCGGCTGAGCCACTTGCAGGTCTATTGTAATTGGGTTTTCATCAATTCTCACTAAGCCACTAGCAGGATTACAAAGCATGCTTATCCCCATATTGCCATTCAAATCGCTTTAAGTTAGACTACAGATTATCCCAATGGGAAATTTAAAAGAGCAAATCCCATCTGCCCTGAAAAGTGTAAACACCTAAACAGGTCATAAAGCTCATTAGCAAAGCCAAGATATGTCGCACAGTTTGCTTATATCTCAAAATTTATAATGCTTCATTTAACTGCACTAAGTTCCTAGATATCCAGAACTCAGGTTACAGTATTATTGGAATCATACAAAAACAAAACTGAATGAAATTCTACAGCATTTGTGAGTCGCTCTTGCCATGTATTCCCAACCCATTATCGAGATTAGTCATGAAATCTGTAGAAAAAAGCATAATAAAAATATCAGATATATATATTAGTACAGGTCCAGTGTGCATCCAATATCATTTTGTAAACAGTATCAACCTTCTAGCCAACAGAATAAGATAAATGAATCCACAGCTTAATCAGAACCAAATGATGGGCCACCTTGTTGATGAACCAATGGTCGTAAATCACACCAAGAGGCTGTTCTCTGACCATTCAATTTATGGACATTCTGTTAGGAACCATGGGCCGAACTTTCATTTACCTACAAAAGTGGGTGATGGATCGGATGATTGCAAACAGAACCAACCAAGAAGTGCTCCACTGACTAGAAAATTTGTATTAATCGTGAAGTGAACCAAGCAGTGGTTTGTCGGGTTGATACCATCTAGTAAATATATTACCATAGACACACAAACGGGATTCCAAACCTTCAGTTAAATAGCAAAGAACATTGCTTGTGTACTTACAGCATAAGGAGAAGATGACATGGACTCGTGTTCATTATCATCATAATCAATCAGGTCATATATCAACTACAGACAGCCCAAGTATTTCCAGCCATTTATAGATTCGTTAAGTTCTCATAACTTGAGCTTGACCTTACAGAATACTCAGCGACGAGTCTTGCAAATGAAGATGATTTGTTTTCCAACAGTTTCGTTGGAGAGTCGTATTCTGCAATAAGGCCTGTTCAGGAAAACAAAATCAAGTGCCTTGAAAAGGATGAAAAGATCATAGAAGAAAAATGGATTGGTAAATTGCTAACCATTATCAAGAAGCAAGACCATGTCACTATCGAGAACAGATGTTATCCTGTGTGCTATAGTGATGACTGCACAGCCCAAGAACTGTTGCTTTAGTGTTTGCTGAATTAGGTTGTCAGTTGCAGTATCAACCGAAGCGGTTGCTTCATCAAGTACCAAGACCTGGCTCCTCTTCAATATCACCCGTCCCAAACAGACCAGTTGCCTCTGACCCACGCTCCAGTTCTCTCCATTTTCAGCCACTGACATTCACATCAGCCATTAGACTCTTTAACACATTGTACAAGAGCAGATACAGACACTGCTACAGGTTTCAAAAGGCATCTCAAAATAACTGGGTCCACATAGAAACTCTGTACATCATGCTTACTTCAGTGGAAGCACAGGAACTACACTACCTGCTCAAAAACTAAATGAAATCCTAAAAAACTCAAATTTATTTTGCGATTAGAGATGTTTGGCATGCAATTCATGATTACTCTGAAGCAAGGTCTTAAAACTCTCTCAAACCAAGTTGACCCTTCACATTTTCACAGGAGAATGAACTGAGTCACTTATCCAAACATGCACAAATTGGTTTCATGACTTCGGAGTCGAGTATTAAAACCACGCAGAGTAGACTAACACCCAGTAAAAGTACTTAGTATGCATATACCATATTCCGATGATAAGCGGACCAGATGAAGTAAATATGACCTAAAGAAAAAGAAGTTAAACCTGTTGAGTCGAGCTTTCCCTCCTTTCTCCTAACTGTGTCCCCTAGTTGGCACCGATCAAGAGCCTAAAATAAGAAAGAATTGCACGTCAACAAATCTCAGCACACTGGAATCCACAGATTTAAAAAAATGCAAATATTGTTGGCAATGCAGATAGTAAAACAAACACACCTCCCAAATCTGTTCGTCCGTATACTCTTCAAGAGGGTCAAGGTTGCTTCGCACAGTCCCTTCAAACATAGTCGGGTCTTGTGGGATGATGCTCAATCTGGATCGGAGATCATGCAGTCCAATAGTAGAAATGTCAAGGCCATCTATCAGAACCTGACCGCCAACTGGATCAACAATGCGGAAGAGTGTCTGTATGAGAGTGGATTTTCCACTGCCCGTCCTCCCAACAATACCAGTCCTCATCCCGCCCGGGAAAGTGCACGTAAGACCTCTCAAAACAAGAGGCATATGTGGGGCATAACGGACCTGTATCCAAAATTTTCAAATAGATGTTGCAAATAATTATAAAAGAAAAAAGAAGAAAATTGCATGATTATCTAAAAAGAAGCTTAAAGCAACATGTAGAAAAAGAGGACCGACCACCCACAACCTGTTCATTGTCATCATCATCATCATCATCATCTAAGACTTATCCCAATTAATTGGGGGATTACCCAGAATCCCTTGCATGCTAAAATTGGCTGTAGGTTTACCTATAACCAATTGTAGGTGACCCATCATCTTTGGAAAAAAGCATCTTATTAATAGGAAAAAAGTTCAAAGCCAAGTGAATCATTACAAGTAATGTAAAAGAAAACTGTTTCAATGCGATCCAACAGAACGAATTTTTTTAAAAGATGGAGTTCATGGTATCATTGATTACAAAGAAGCTTCAATGGTAAGAGATGTGAGATTACCTGCAAATCACGAATATCAACTTCTCCTTTCATTGGCCAGTTAGGGTCCGGCCTATTTGTTTCTATGACAAGCGGGGGTTCGCTAGGAATGCTCATGTATTGAAATATTCTCTCAACAGATATGATTTTGGTCTCAAGATTGCATACATTCCATATGACCCAAGTTGCAAACGTGTTTAAATTAAGTCCGTATGTTACTGCTAAGCCCGCAATGCCTGAAAAAGATTATAGCAGTAAAATTACATTTCTCCATGCCTGTGATCAGTAAGAAGTCAGAGGCTATTCCACAAACATATGGATACAAGATCCTCAACCTGAGGGTAATGTATAGTATCCTCGGGTTCTAAGTTTATACAAGTGGGGCCCATGTTATCATAATCCAGACCATTTGCATGATGAGCGCACAGTGGATGAGAAACAGTCCAAATCTCTTCAATGGGACAATCATAGTCCAAATCTTTTCAATAGGACAATCATAATCCAAATTTCTTCAATGGGACAATCATAGTCCAGATCTTTTCAATAGGACAATCATACTCCAAATTTCTTCAATGGGACAATCCTAAACTTTTCATTGGTGGCCTAAAATAGACTGTAAGGAATAGAAACCATACTGGTCCATATCCAAATGGAAATAGGCTAACGATTGAACAACTAGGATCTTCCAATCTGGAGATTTTAGGCAAGGCCCATCTAATCAACAGAGTAGATCACTGAACCCTGGATGCCACATATACAAACTGAAGACTTGAGGATGCTATGGATAGCCGCAGGTTGAGGATCATGTCACTCTTGAATGAAGCTATACCTGGATCTATTACACCCTTTGGCAAGGTAATCAAGAAAATCAAACAAAAGGTGAACATGATGGATGATAACATATCCAAGCGGAAGGTGAGCCACTCCATTGTGCCAGCAGAATGAAACTTGGGTCGTGAATACCCATCGATCAGACACAGGTTCGTGTCCATGAATCTTGATTCCTGATCGAAACTCCTGATTGTAGTCACTCCCGATAAAGATTCTGCTAAGTGCTGTATGACGGGCGCTTTGCAGACTCCAACCAGACGTGCTAGCTCTCGTGCGGTAGGTATATAATATTGCTGTGGAATAACAAACATAAGCAACATCATAGGAAGTTACCTGAGGATTTATTGTGTTACAGCATCATTCTATTATGGATTGAAGCTATCTATGATCAGATTGTAAATAACAGAACTAGAAAAAATATATATTTATGAAGATTAGCAAACATAAAAATACTTTTAAAAACTAAAAATTAGGGGGAAAAAATATTTATGTCTGAAGCTATCTGTAAATTCAACAAGAAGAAGACCCAGGTACAGGCATTACCTGATACCAAATGCAGGTTGCAATAACGGGGATGAAAACAATGAAAACCTGCCACCCAACCTGAGACATTACAGCAATGATTCCCAGCATCTGAATGAATGAAAAGGCACATGACCCAATATGAAAGGGAATGTCTGCATCTACTTCACTTTGATCAGTCGATGCCTGTAAAAGAAAAAGGCAGCTTACTTAAAGAAGTGTAGCCGTAGTGGCCTCAAAATACCAAATAAGTCCAGTCCCATGGTTTGAATCCTGAGAACAAGTATATGGATCTCTTACTCTATTGAGGATTCGTCCAGTTGGAGTGGCATCGAAGAATGACATGGGAGCTCGGAATAAACACATATGCATCTTATTGAACAATAGAGTCGCTGTCTCATATCCAGCTGTAACAAGCATCAACTCTCTTACAAGGACGCAAATGGAGCTTCCGATGGACAAAGCAACATAGACGAGAATGAGAACTGAGCCTTCAACTGGAGCTCTTGTATCTTTTGAGACAGGAGTCGCCGATGCCATCCAGTAATTGCTGCCAATCTCAAGGCCCTCAAAGAGAATCTGGGCCAGCAATATCAATGGTACAAGAGCTCCTCTATATGCCGTTGTAATGTATTTCCAATAGACCAATAGGCCAACCTTGCCTTTCTCCCTTTCTTCCTCCTGAACAAGCTGCCCCTTCTGCTCAATTATTTCATCCATTTTACCGTTCTGATCCTCTTTCTTCTTTTTGTCTTTGTGAAAGGAATGTTTTCTGGTTCCAGTATCACACGAACCATCTTCCACACTATTGCTTTCTTGCAAGTCAGGCTCTGTCTCCATAGAATCAAGGGCTGACAAGGCCTGCTTATGCGCACCGACGAGTTCCATAAAGTCTGTTCCCGAGTTGAGAATGTCATTGTATTTACCAGCTTGTGTAATCCTCCCATCTCTCATTACCTGCCAAGCCAGAGAAAGTTATCTTTCTCATGAATTGGTGATGCACTTATCAGGGGTTGTGGAACCAATACAAATTAGAGAAAAAGAGAAGTGCTCACCAGGATAAGGTCAGCAGAAGGCAAAAACTCTACTTGATGGGTAACATAGATAACCGTCTTCAATCCTAAAATCCCAAGTAGGCACTCCTGCCATTCAGAGGTTTGTTACATGTATTAAAGTTCTTCAAAGATGAAAATTACCCAAATGCTCAAAGAGACAAGACAATTAGTACAAGTCCTTTAGGTGGGGTTTAAATTTGCAACTGTTGTTCCAAAAATCGATGAGTTTAGTCAAAACTCATTTTGGTTGACTCAACTAGGCTGAATTTTGAGGCATGGCCACTTTGCCAACTCAGTTTTTAAATTGGGAAAACAGGGTTTATACTGAAAACCTTTCATAGGGTAGATGAATTTGTGTTCATTTAAATACCCAGTTGAGTCTTTGAGCCAACCCAACCAATATTTGAGCCATCCCGATTCGTGTGGAGAATATATCAATTCGATGTCTCCATCTTCAGTTTTTTGAACTATGTTCTCGACTACTAGCTAGATAGCTTACCATGTCGTTTGTAAGGCATGAACAAACAAAATCACCTAATCTACTACAAATGAGAAGAGTTTGATGTCGAATATATTGGACTTTATCAATTTCAGGGCTGTAACATGTGAAAATATAACATATTCCGGAGCCAAAATAAGACATACCTTAAATAGATGGGTTCCTGTATGAGCATCGACAGCACTGAAAGGATCATCAAACAGATATATGTCTGCATCCTGGTATAGAGCGCGTGCAATCTGTATTCTTTGCTTCTGTCCACCACTCAAGTTGATTCCTCGCTCGCCAATGATCGTCTGATCGCCAAATGATAGAATCTCTAAGTCTTTCTTCAGCGAACATGCTTCAAGAACAAGCTCGTACTTCTCCCTATCCATTTCCTTACCAAACAATATATTTTCTTCAATTTTCCCACTCTGTATCCAAGGTGATTGAGCAACATAGGCCTTGGTCCCACACAATTTAATGGTCCCAGATATCTTCAGCACTTCTCCTAAAATGCAAGAAAGCAAGCTTGACTTTCCTGACCCAACTGTTCCACAAACGGCCACCCTCATCCCATGCCATACTTGAAAATTCAAATCTTTCAAAGTAGGATTCTCAGAAGAGAGATCCCAAGAGAAATTCCCATTGCTTATTTCAACTGCGACATCAGAACTACCTTCTGGAAGCCTCTCTACAATGTCGGACTGAAGGTCCTTAAGGCGAAGGAACGATGAAATTCTATCAAGAGAAACCTTTGTCTGCACAACATTGGAAATTGTTTCTGGGAGATTATAAATGGGCTCCTGCAATACCCCAAATGTCGCAAGAGCAGATAGAATCTTTCCCGATTCTAGCGGTATCCCCATAAGCATACAAGCTCCAAATGTAACCACAGACACAAACGCAGGTGTGCCCCAGAAGACAAACGTCGTCATGGCCGATGTGTAGACATATTTCTTCAACCAGCTCGTTTCTTCTTTCCTTAGCTCTACTATCTTGGACAAGAACTTCATCTCCCATGCTTGGAGCTTGAGGATCCTCACATTCCGGAGGATCTCAGACATCGCTTTCATCCGTTCGTCTTTTGATTCCATCATCTTTTCCTGGTAATTCTCTTGCAACTTCCCCAACGGGATATTCATCAACATAACAACCACAGTCGCAACAAAAGCTGCGATCGAAGCCAGCCCAAGATTCTTGTACAAGATCAACAAAGCCAGTGTAACTTGCACAGGAACCAACCATAGATCATGCAGAGACCAACAGAAATCCCCAACCCTTTCCGCATCGATGGTCATGAAATTGATGATCTCTCCACTGGTATGGCCCTGCCTTGACTCGCTCGACAGTGACAGACCCTTCTTATAAATCATTGCGACCAGAGCAGCTTGAGTCCGGATCCCAACCTGCTGCAGCCTAAACATCCAATGCCGCTGCGTAAGGCATTCGACAAGCTTCGCAATGAAGAATGTGGAAACCAGAACATACCCTTCATTCGCAAATTCTATTTGCCCATTGAGGTATCGGACCAAGCCATCAATAAGGTAGGGACCCACAAAAGAGGACACTGTGTATAGAAGTGCAAACAAAGCTGTCCAAACAACTTCTTTCCAAACAGAGAAAAACAATGCATTTGCCAATTTGAGAGTTCCTACTCCATCACTACTGCTACTATCTTCTTGGAGATTATTTCTGAAAACAGAGAAGACCCCATTAACACTATCATTGTCAGCAAGCTGAGGAACATCATCAAGGTCTAATGTCTTCCTATAACCGACTTTAAGCAACGGACTCATCCAAGAGAAAGTAAGAAGACTAAAAAGACTGGCATTTGCATATGGAGTTACATTATCTTTCTTGCTCTTCTTGAAAGACCCACCAAGGATATTCCCATCCAGAAGACGTTCTTCCAGAAGGCACGCCTCTTCTTCTTTGTTCTTCTTTCCGAATAATCCAACATAACAAAGGAAAAACCCGACGAGAACTGACCCAAAATCCAAAACCCACAAATGGATCGGCAGAATTCCAGGTTTCCGATAGAAAACGAGATCCAGAACGAGAAAAGAACTACACATGAAGAAGTAGAGGAACCACCAAATCCTCAGAAAGATTGGGAATTTCTCTTCTTCCGAATAACGGAACTTGGAGTGTAAGTAGGCTGAGATCGTGAACCAAGCAAGAGTTCTGAGAGCTAAATCCAATTGGATGGAGAGATTTTCATCAGACCAACCATATTTATACCAAACAAAGTAGTTGAAAATGCAAAGAACGAGATGAAACAGAGACAGACCCAAAGAAGAGAAAAGGGCGGGTTTGTAATACAAAAAGCTACTGTCTTTCAGCCTCTCTTTTGAATTTCCACGGCCACCCATGTTACATCCCTTGATGACCCATATCATGGATAGAAGAAGCATGAAAGCAAGATGAATGGAGGCTGAAAATCCACGTAGAAATATGGCATTTTGGAGAAAAGCAATGGCTTTCATCATGTGGGGAGATGGGTGTGAGAAGAGTATGAACATACCATTATTTCGAGCATTGAAAGTAGCCATTGATGTGGGTTTTCTCTGAGATGGTTGGCCTTAGATTTGCATGGAGGACCGAGGATGGAAGCAAGAGAGATAGGCGGCGACTTTAGGGTCTGTTTGATTTTCCATTATACTGGTAAGTCCTGGTAAGCAAGTAATTCTTACTTTTTCACCTGGTTTTAAAGCGTGAGAATAACTCCACCTCGAGAATCGATAAAAAGTGTTGACTTAAATCCCTGGACCCATAGTAATGTATATGATATATCCGCACCGTTCATCCATTTTATCATAACATTTTTAGGCGCAAAGTTAAAATGAGTAAGATCCAACGCTTAAATGGCCCACGTTAAAAGAAACATTGACCTTAATTCGTCTACCATTGAAATTTGTTTTCTTCACTGGGCCACCACGTTGATGTTTTTTCATCATCTAACCGGTCTGTAGGGTCACACAGACATGGATAAGAGAAAAACACAAATATCAAACTTGATTCAAGCCCAGGAAGGTTTTAATGGTACGCTTTGGATTCCCTATTTCCTGCTATTATTTTTTAGCTTATGTCCTAACGAGGCAGAGGCGGCGGCTTCGTGGAAGGGTGCAGAATACCGTGATGCGCAAGTGAGGAAGCGTGACGGAGAAGCAGCGCCTGTTCGGAGCTCGAGACAGCGGAGGCTCTGAGTGCAACTAAGGGCTACGATGATGTATTAATCTTATCCACACCGTCCATCTCTCTTTTCACATCATTTTAGAGTAGTGGACAAAAAATAAGGCAGATCTAAGGTTCAAGTGGACCACACTATAGGAAGCAACGGTGCTAAGGATGATCACAGCTAAAACCTTCCTAGGACCCACTGTGTCGATTATTTTCCATCCAACCCCTTGATATGGTGTGGATACGTGTGTTCGAAGACTAGCGCTGACGGTCCTCGAGCTCAGGTTGTAGTACCGGTTCAAAGGAGATTAATATGGGCCCTCACAGTGATGTATTTATCATATCTACACCGGTCATTTATTTGGAGAGATCATTTTAGATCTTGATACCAAAAATGAGTAATTTCCAAAGCTCAAGTGGACCACACTACAAATAGCAATGGAACAATGATTCTCACTGTTAAAATATTTGTAGGGCTCACCAAAACGTTGACTTTCGTTCCAATCTGTTAGTAAGTTCACAGACCTGGATGAAGAGAGAAAACAAATATCATATTGATCCAAAAATTTTGTGACCCCTAAAAGGGTTTCAATGGCAGGCTTCCAATCCCCCACTACTTTTTATAGTGTGGTCCACCTGATTTTTAGAACTGTCTTATTTTTCGACTCAAGCCTTACAACTAGCTCACCGAGTGGATGGATGGTTTAGATATAACTAATAACTCATGATGGGACACACAGAACTTAGTGACGTCAACACACCAGCCACATGGGTGGTGCTTGGTACACCAGCCAATCCGCTCAAGGGGAGTGGGAGTAAGTGGAAGCAGATTGTGTCCTGTCCAGCTGGATGATAATACGTCAGGGAGGGCTCTGTGGGGCCACATTGATGTACGTATTTCATCCTGTCCGTCCATCTATTTTCTAGTTCATTTTAGGATGTGAATCTAAAAATGAGACAGACCCTAGGCTCAAGTGGACCACACAGTAAAAATTGATATCTCACCACTAAAAACTTAATGGAAGCTGTAGAAGTTTTGGATTTAGCTTATATTTGACATATGAACAGGTTGGATGGCAAATAAACAAATGTATAGCATATAAGAAGGTTTCTATGATGGGTGTGACTAAAATTGATTTAGAAAAATAGATGTACGGAGTCGATAAACCCATAGATTCTACGTGGCCCTACTGAGCTCCTGCCTGTACGAATTGCCATTTAGGGGGAGACCGGACGCAAACAGCTTCCGGAGTAGAAAGGAAGAGAGAGAAAGGTGGGGGCATGAAAGAGACCTGGAGACGTCGTTGACGGGTCTATTACTTGAGGAGAAGAAAAGGACGATTTCGCCTTTCACTGCCATTGAACTGACCACGTACTTCATTTGGGCGTACGTGAACATTCATATACACCTAGTTCGACTTTCCTCTGACCCCTGCGGGAGGGAGCCTTGTGAGATGCGGTGGCTAGTTGGCGGTATCGTCTTCAATTTCAGAGGTGGAGTATCTTAGTACTTCAAGTATCTTTTTTGTTCTGGAAAAGCATGATTTTTTATTCACAGTTATGATAACGGTATAAAATCAATCATAAAAGTTAAAGCTAAATAATACAATAAAAATCTAAATAAAAGCATAATCACTTCAATTAACAAAATATACATGCAATCCAATTAATTAATGGAGTCCACTCAAATAGAAATTCCAATATACATGGTAAAAAATAAATAGTATGAAAAGTCTAATATCTCCAATCAACAATACAGCGAAGAAGTGTGCTGATTTATACCTACCCATTAGAGACATGAAAATATGAAATCTCCTCTGCAAGGTCTGATGAGCCTCACCTAAAGCATCAGCTTCGGTGTACCTACATCAATAATATCATCTACTTGATGTTTTAAAACACTCCCAAGTGGAGTAAGTGAACAACTCAATGGTACAATTTTTCTATATTCACGTGTTATCAACACAATCAAGCACGTATAATGATAGTATAACAAAACAAATTGTTTCATAATTTGACTTATTAAGTACATGAATGACATGATATGTGTATGCATATCCCAGAAATAACAACAACTATAATACTTCTTGTAGTCTCATCATTCACAAAATATCTATCCCACTGTAGCTTGTCATTGTCGACAACATCATCCACAAAAATATCTATCATGTTGTAATATGGCCCCATCACCACTATTATCAACAGACGCCATGATATATATGATTGGCTAATTTTTTATTAACATAAATTTAAACATCATATTGATTAAGCTAAGATATTGTCATTATATCATGAGTCACTAACCGGAGTAAAAAATCAGCTAGATATGTTACTTAGGTGGGTCACACCACAGGGGGAAATAGGAATGGGATACCAACCATAGATTTTTGTGTGAGGCCATCATGGTGTGTATCTTCCACCAAACCCATTAACCAGGTGTATCACACCGGGTTGAAATGAAAGAACAAAACTCAGGCTGACAGATATCAGGTGGGCAACCCTGTGTGAACTTGAGAGATATTGGGAGCAGTTTTACGTTGCTCACGTTTGTGTGGACCATCATAGTTTTTCCATGGACTTATCTTTATATGTACGGTCCAAATGATGGCTCTCACCAGATGGACGGAGTGGATTACATCTAAAACATAAAGGCCCCACAGAGCCTGGGTGTTTTAGGAAGGTGCCTAAAACAGGTATGGTAGACGAATCCTGTCCTGACTGGCTGTGCTGGTTTGGCCCACCACCCAATGAATCAGTGGACTTGATTTAATTGAGAGGTGGTAATCATGGCGTGGCATGGATGGATCGGATATTGTACACGTCGACAGGAGACTTAACGGCAGCATGTCATCCTCTCTTTTGACTGGAGGAAGTTGGATTGGACACTGCTCCTGGGCCTTTTTATCAGACCTGGGGTGGGCTGAGGTGATGCCTGTGTGACATCCAACCAGTCCATCATGCTCCAGCTCATCTCAGGTCGTGGCCCCAAAAATCAGGCTGATCGAAAATCACTCAGGTGGACCACACCACACGTAAGAGTGGGACTAGAGGCCCACCATTGAAAGCTTCTCGGATATACCGTGATTTTTATATGCCATCGTACCCATACATGTGTACTTGCGGTTCAAATGGCAGCCGGGCACGTATCTGCCCGTCTAAGTCATGACCAGGGTCTACATGCTGGGGAGTGGATTAGCTGTTACTGGGGTAACAGCTTAGTGGGTGTTATCCTCACTTCGCGGGGCTCACCTTGATGAATTTATTTCACATCCATGCCGTCCATTCATTTTTCACCTCATTTAACAACGTAATCCCAAAACTTAAGCAGATCCAAATCTCCCATGGACCACAAGGCTGAAAAAAGTGGTGCATGACTGTTAAAAACTTTTCATAGGTCATAAAAGTTTTAGACCAAGCTATTCTTTGTATTTTCCCTTCATCCAGTTCGTGTTAGATGGCAAATAAAGATTACAGATCCGCTTACAATGGGTCTTGAGAAGCTTTTAATGGCATACATCATATATTTTCAGGTATCGGTATATTTATTTTTACAGTGTCTTAAAAGAGGGATGGATGGGGTGGACATACGACGTGTGATCAAGGTGGGCAGACTAAGCTATTACTCGGGTAATACCTAACCTACGCCCTTACATGCCTTGCTAAGGTAGACCTTATCCAATGTGGTTTGGCAGGTGACCTCAATGCGACTCACGCAGCTGGCATCAAAGCTTTACGATCCTACCATAGCGTATGCGTTTTATCTATACAGTGTATTTATTTTTTCATATATTTTAGGGCATGATTTCAAAATTGACCTTGATCCATAGATCAAGTGGATCATAAGTGGACAAGACCAAATCTTTTTAGGACCCACATGGATGTTTATATGTCATCTAACCTCTCCGTGAGTCACATGGATGAAGAGGAAAAACATATATCAACTTGATCCAAAACTTATGTGGAATCTAAGAAGACTTCAACAATAAGCAATCAATTATCATTGTTTCTTATGGCCTACTTTATCTTTAGATCCATGTTGTCTTAGGTTCGTGATCTAAAAATGAGCTATAAAATAAATAAAACACATACATCATGGTTGAGCCCACCGAGCTTTGATATCAACTAGATGGCTGCGGTGGGGTCACCAGCTAAACCGCATCCGATCTTATCATCATGTAGGCCACACATGTACACAATATGTTGACCGTTGATCAATGGGTCTTAACCTTTTATTTGTTTTGTGCACATGTGGCCAACTTTTATGACCCTTGGCTAGTAATTGTCGTCTGTATATCCATTGTTTTAAGAGTCGGCCCGAGACGGATGCAACTTATCTGAGTCTCGTTTGAAACTTTTAATTCAGCCTCAATCTTGGAAAAGTCCTGATTTGACTCAAGCGCGAACGAGTCCGTGGGACTGAGTCGAATCTTATAAAGCTCGTGCATGTCCGTCCTGCGTTTGAGAGGATGAGTCATCCATCCGTTTTTTAAGCTCATTTAAGAGGTTGAGTCCAAAAGCTCAAGTGGATCCCACCGCACAGGAAAACAGTAGAAACCTTCGTAAGGTCCCCAGCAATGTTTATTTGTCGTCCAACCTGTTCATAAGGTCACAGGGCCCAAACGAAGGGATGACACAAATATTAGCTTGATCCAAAATCACTGTTGCGCAGTTAAGATTTCAATGGTAGATGTTCAATTTACCCCTTCTTCTGTGGTGTGGTCCACTTGAGCTTTGGAAATGATTTGATTTTGGGATCATACCTAAAATAAGCTGCTAAAACGGATGAACCGAGTGGATAAGACACATAAATTATGGTGGGCCCCACAAGGTTTGCCCAATATGCTATAGCATTCCTAGAATAGGAGTCTAGGCCTCTTCCACAAAGTCGTCACCACGTGCCTGCTCTATTGACTTCAAGTACGTTGTCGTTGTCCACTGATTAAGTACTACCCCGCCTATTCCGAGCTCAGAACAGACTGGGGCTCCGAGAGGCCTCCCTGATGTATGGCTTTCATCCACACCGTTCATCCATTTTTTCATATCATTTCAGATTATGAAACTTAAAATGAGGAAGATCCAAGGATTAACTGGACCACAGTAGGGATTAAATTCCTACCGTTGAAAAATTCTTAGAGACCACGGAATCTTTGAACCAATATGATATTTGTGTTTTCCCATCATCCAAGTCTATATGCTTTATGAACATATTGACAACATGGTGGGCCCTAGGAACCCTAGCCTGTCCCGAGCACGGAAAAGACTGCAGTAATACCTAATCAAAATCCCATTTTAATTTACCCTATGAATTACCATTATAACCATAGAAAGCACAAACCATTCATCATGAGATTATACCTATAAATAATAATAATAATAATAATAAACTTTTTTTTTTCAAAGCATATCCCGATCTATCAGGATTTTAATAAGATGAGAGCCACCTCAAGACCTTTGGTAGGAGTTGAGGGCTGACCAAAGCCATCCTAGGGTGTACCAAATGCTATACGTGTGAACACATATACCGGGATGGAGGTGAGGACGTTCTATCTTTCCGCTCTTCCATTCTTTTTGCTCTCTGCTCTCCTCTCTCTCTCTCACATAAGGGACGCACCACGGAAGAGTAGACATTCCGGGGCTTATTCATTCTCTCTCGGCTAGATAAAATCTTATAAGGTTTCAAGAGGTGCCCTCGGTATCGTGCTGCACCACTCTAAGTTTTTGTATACTCTATTATAAAAGAAATGGGTTTACCTTTCTAATCCATATACTCAAGTAGTCTAAATACCTCTAGTGTCCGTGGTCAGCATCATTGGGTAATTCCATGCGACCTGAGGAGTGGATCAACAAATCACATCCATTGGATGTCTATCAAGTAAGGTTTAAAACATATTAACGTTTAAAACTCAAAGTTAATGGTTAAAAACCTACAATTAACCTATTAAAAACCATAAAAATGTTGGCAATCCTTTAAAACATTTAATAGACAGTTTAAATTATAAGATCAACCCACATACTAATGTCTCGGGCAAACCAAGCAGATCTCATGTTAAATTGTTTGGACTTTGACAACTCTAGTGAAGCCACCCAACTATAGACATTTTCAATGACCTCTAAGTGGCCTCATAAAATGAGACAAAGCAGTATCAATCGAGATCTCTCCATCTATATATCCTTAGAACAAGGGATTTAATGGAGCTAGCATAATTGCAATTATCTTTTAATTTGGTTATGATGGGCTTCCTAGATTAATTATTTGCAAGCAATCATGCCAATGTGATCAAAGAGCCCAATCCAAAAAATCATTCATGACACGCTCATAGATTATGAAGTAATGCGATGACACACTAACACCAAGCCAACCTCAATGGTAGAGAATTCCATCTTGATACCAAGTCAATCCCATCATACATGATGATCAATCTAAGTGAAACATGTATGTCTAAGTAATTAAATGGTCATGGCCAAGGCACCAAGATCCATGGATCACAACTCTTCTTAGCCATAGGTCGTTATCTCCAATCTCAAGAGGCCTAAGGACTACAAACTCAAAAAAAAAAAAATATGTTCTATGTATATTAACTAAGATAATGAATAATAAATTCATATAATATAGGCTTAAGAAGCAACTAAACATTGGATTCCCATAGCACAACCCCAACGTACTCTTATGTGGGGTGAGGCAAAGGCATATTGACTGTACACCTTCCATCCTAACTTGTCATTAGTCCCCTCACATAAGATGGCCATATAATAATGTTAGTAACCACATATCTTTTCTATAATCTGCTAGGTGGTCGAGGCATAACATGGTATTGAGTTCGATGGCCCACAACTTTCCATTGGTCAGTGACCATTGTGTCCACTCTTAAGTTCTTAAGAACAGCCAAATGAATCTCTCTCCTTTAACCCATGTCATGCACATTTAAGGCACTCCACATATTAACTATAGCATTGAAATCTATCCATCTAGGATAAATTATTATTATGATCTACAGTCAAGATCATCAATATCAAATCCAAATTGGTTTTTTAGGGAACAACTCCAATGGATGGTCTAGTTTTGCTTGCACGAGTTTTGGATTAGTCTAATTTTTTGAGATTATAGCCAAATATAGGGCAGCTCATCTGATGGATGGAGTGGATCTTGTGTACATGAAATATTTATCCCACATAACAGTAGGCGCACCTGTGAGGATTCAATTTTGCTAGGGAAGGAAATACGATAGTTGTTGGAATATTATGGTTGATACAAATACACATGTTATGATTATAACACAATCCAAATCAAATCACTAAATCAACTATGGTGGAGCATGACTAAACATAGCTGTCAGCCTCCAAACACATGGTATTCAAGTATTAAACTCTTTGCACTATCCATGCATGCTTCTACAAATAGGTAATTTCACTGTCGGACACCGACGTCATCATAATCATCATAAAATAACCTTATTCAGGAAACGATATCTACACATCTGTATGATGCACACAAAATGAACCCATAGAGACAATTTCTCCTAGCTCTTAGTTTTCTAGATACAATTCAAATTTCTTACTATTACTGTCACTTATCTTGCAACCTACTTTTTGTTTACCAAACAATATCAAGACAATGTGAAATTAATCCCATTTTAAAGCTTATCGAGTTACCTTTCCAACAAGCCTAAGATTATATGATTTTGATTCCCTTTCAAGTTAAGGTCAATATACTGGAGTCATGTATTATTGTGGTGAGATTAGGAGATAGTTCTATGTTTCATTGAAACAGATGGCTAGAATTAAAAATGATAGATGGTTACGATTATTTTAGGATTTATTTACATTAACAAATATGGTTATGTATAAAGAATTTTTTATGACTGGTTGATTGAATTTGATTTCTTAAAAGCTCTGTTTAGTTCCACTTAAAAATGAGTTCATCTCCTTTTAGATAACAGTAATTATATACCAAAGATTGCATTAAGGATAAAAGACAATCTTGATAACCAATAATTTAAATGGACTATGATCACTAATGCATAATCATTTTTAACTAAACAAATGAGTTCAATGAACTATGATCTCTAATACATATTACTGTTAACAAAAAAATGAGATGAACCCATTTTTAATTGGCACCCAATAGGCCCTAAAAGGTCGAGTTTTCTCCTTAAATTTCCCACAATAATGTGCCAAAATTCCTAGAGCTTTGTGCTTGATCCGGCTGAGCCACTTGCAGGTCTATTGTAATTGGGTTTTCATCAATTCTCACTAAGCCACTAGCAGGATTACAAAGCATGCTTATCCCCATATTGCCATTCAAATCGCTTTAAGTTAGACTACAGATTATCCCAATGGGAAATTTAAAAGAGCAAATCCCATCTGCCCTGAAAAGTGTAAACACCTAAACAGGTCATAAAGCTCATTAGCAAAGCCAAGATATGTCGCACAGTTTGCTTATATCTCAAAATTTATAATGCTTCATTTAACTGCACTAAGTTCCTAGATATCCAGAACTCAGGTTACAGTATTATTGGAATCATACAAAAACAAAACTGAATGAAATTCTAAAGCATTTGTGAGTTGCCCTTGCCATGTATTCCCAACCCATTATCGAGATTAGTCATGAAATCTGTAGAAAAAAGCATAATAAAAATATCAGATATATATATTAGTACAGGTCCAGTGTGCATCCAATATCATTTTGTAAACAGTATCAACCTTCTAGCCAACAGAATAAGATAAATGAATCCACAGCTTAATCAGAACCAAATGATGGGCCACCTTGTTGATGAACCAATGGTCGTAAATCACACCAAGAGGCTGTTTTCTGACCATTCAATTTATGGACATTCTGTTAGGAACCATGGGCCGAACTTTCATTTACCTACAAAAGTGGGTGATGGATCGGATGATTGCAAACAGAACCAACCAAGAAGTGCTCCACTGACTAGAAAATTTGTATTAATCGTGAAGTGAACCAAGCAGTGGTTTGTCGGGTTGATACCATCTAGTAAATGTTACCATAGAGACACAAACGGGATTCCAAACCTTCAGTTAAATAGCAAAGAACATTGCTTGTGTACTTACAGCATAAGGAGAAGATGACATGGACTCGTGATCATTATCATCATAATCGATCAGGTCATATATCAACTACAGACAGCCCAAGTATTTCCAGCCATTTATAGATTCGTTAAGTTCTCATAACTTGAGCTTGACCTTACAGAATACTCAGCGACGAGTCTTGCAAATGAAGATGATTTGTTTTCCAACAGTTTCGTTGGAGAGTCGTATTCTGCAATAAGGCCTGTTCAGGAAAACAAAATCAAGTGCCTTGAAAGGGATGAAAAGATCATAGAAGAAAGATGGATTGGTAAATTGCTAACCATTATCAAGAAGCAAGACCATGTCGCTATCGAGAACAGATGTTATCCTGTGTGCTATAGTGATGACTGCACAGCCCAAGAACTGTTGCTTTAGTGTTTGCTGAATTAGGTTGTCAGTTGCAGTATCAACCGAAGCGGTTGCTTCATCAAGTACCAAGACCTGGCTCCTCTTCAATATCACCCGTCCCAAACAGACCAGTTGCCTCTGACCCACGCTCCAGTTCTCTCCATTTTCAGCCACTGACATTCACATCAGCCATTAGACTCTTTAACACATTGTACAAGAGCAGATACAGACACTGCTACAGGTTTCAAAAGGCATCTCAAAATAACTGGGTCCACATAGAAACTCTGTACATCATGCTTACTTCAGTGGAAGCACAGGAACTACACTACCTGCTCAAAAACTAAATGAAATCCTAAAAAACTCAAATTTATTTTGCGATTAGAGATGTTTGGCATGCAATTCATGATTACTCTGAAGCAAGGTCTTAAAACTCTCTCAAACCAAGTTGACCCTTCACATTTTCACAGGAGAATGAACTGAGTCACTTATCCAAACATGCACAAATTGGTTTCATGACTTCGGAGTCGAGTATTAAAACCATGCAGAGTAGACTAACACCCAGTAAAAGTACTTAGTATGCATATACCAAATTCCGATGATAAGCGGACCAGATGAAGTAAATATGACCTAAAGAAAAATAAGTTAAACCTGTTGAGTCGAGCTTTCCCTCCTTTCTCCTAACTGTGTCCCCTAGTTGGCACCGATCAAGAGCCTAAAATAAGAAAGAATTGCATGTCAACAAATCTCAGCACACTGGAATCCACAGATTTAAAAAAATGCAAATATTGTTAGCAATGCAGATAGTAAAACAAACACACCTCCCAAATCTGTTCGTCCGTATACTCTTCAAGAGGGTCAAGGTTGCTTCGCACAGTCCCTTCAAACATAGTCGGGTCTTGTGGGATGATGCTCAATCTGGATCGGAGATCATGCAGTCCAATAGTAGAAATGTCAAGGCCATCTATCAGAACCTGACCGCCAACTGGATCAACAATGCGGAAGAGTGTCTGTATGAGAGTGGATTTTCCACTGCCCGTCCTCCCAACAATACCAGTCCTCATCCCGCCCGGGAAAGTGCACGTAAGACCTCTCAAAACAAGAGGCATATGTGGGGCATAACGGACCTGTATCCAAAATTTTCAAATAGATGTTGCAAATAATTATAAAAGAAAAAAGAAGCAAATTGCATGATTATCTAAAAAGAAGCTTAAAGCAACATGTAGAAAAAGAGGACCGACCACCCACAACCTGTTCATCGTCATCATCATCATCATCTAAGACTTATCCCAATTAATTGGGGGATTACCCAGAATCCCTTGCATGCTAAAATTGGCTGTAGGTTTACCTATAACCAATTGTAGGTGACCCATCATCTTTGGAAAAAAGCATCTTATTAATAGGAAAAAAGTTCAAAGCCAAGTGAATCATTACAAGTAATGTAAAAGAAAACTGTTTCAATGCGATCCAACAGAACGAATTTTTTTAAAAGATGGAGTTCATGGTATCATTGATTACAAAGAAGCTTCAATGGTAAGAGACGTGAGATTACCTGCAAATCACGAATATCAACTTCTCCTTTCATTGGCCAGTTAGGGTCCGGCCTATTTGTTTCTATGACAAGCGGGGGTTCGCTAGGAATGCTCATGTATTGAAATATTCTCTCAACAGATATGATTTTGGTCTCAAGATTGCATACATTCCATATGACCCAAGTTGCAAACGTGTTTAAATTAAGTCCGTATGTTACTGCTAAGCCCGCAATGCCTGAAAAAGAATATAGCAGTAAAATTACATTTCTCCATGCCTGTGATCAGTAAGAAGTCAGAGGCTATTCCACAAACATATGGATACAAGATCCTCAACCTGAGGGTAATGTATAGTATCCTCGGGTTCTAAGTTTATACAAGTGGGGCCCATGTTATCATAATCCAGACCATTTGCACGATGAGCGCACAGTGGATGAGAAACAGTCCAAATCTCTTCAATGGGACAATCATAGTCCAAATCTTTTCAATAGGACAATCATAATCCAAATTTCTTCAATGGGACAATCATAGTCCAGATCTTTTCAATAGGACAATCATAATCCAAATTTCTTCAATGGGACAATCCTAAACTTTTCATTGGTGGCCTAAAATAGACTGTTAGGAATAGAAACCATACTGGTCCATATCCAAATGGAAATAGGCTAACGATTGAACAACTAGGATCTTCCAATCTGGAGATTTTAGGCAAGGCCCATCTAATCAACAGAGTAGATCACTGAACCCTGGATGCCACATATACAAACTGAAGACTTGAGGATGCTATGGATAGCCTCAGGTTGAGGATCATGTCACTCTTGAATGAAGCTATACCTGGATCTATTACACCCTTTGGCAAGGTAATCAAGAAAATCAAACAAAAGGTGAACATGATGGATGATAACATATCCAAGCGGAAGGTGAGCCACTCCATTGTGCCAGCAGAATGAAACTTGGGTCGTGAATACCCATCGATCAGACACAGGTTCGTGTCCATGAATCTTGATTCCTGATCGAAACTCCTGATTGTAGTCACTCCCGATAAAGATTCTGCTAAGTGCTGTATGACGGGCGCTTTGCAGACTCCAACCAGACGTGCTAGCTCTCGTGCGGTAGGTATATAATATTGCTGTGGAATAACAAACATAAGCAACATCATAGGAAGTTACCTGAGGATTTATTGTGTTACAGCATCATTCTATTATGGATTGAAGCTATCTATGATCAGATTGTAAATAACAGAACTAGAAAAAATATATATATTTATGAAGATTAGCAAACATAAAAATACTTTTAAAAACTAAAAATTAGGGGGAAAAAATATTTATGTCTGAAGCTATCTGTAAATTCAACAAGAAGAAGACCCAGGTACAGGCATTACCTGATACCAAATGCAGGTTGCAATAACGGGGATGAAAACTATGAAAACCTGCCACCCAACCTGAGACATTACAGCAATGATTCCCAGCATCTGAATGAATGAAAAGGCACATGACCCAATATGAAAGGGAATGTCTGCATCTACTTCACTTTGATCAGTCGATGCCTGTAAAAGAAAAAGGCAGCTTACTTAAAGATGTGTAGCCGTAGTGGCCTCAAAATACCAAATAAGTCCAGTCCCATGGTTTGAATCCTGAGAACAAGTATATGGATCTCTTACTCTATTGAGGATTCGTCCAGTTGGAGTGGCATCGAAGAATGACATGGGAGCTCGGAATAAACACAAATGCATCTTATTGAACAATAGAGTCGCTGTCTCATATCCAGCTGTAACAAGCATCAACTCTCTTACAAGGACGCAAATGGAGCTTCCAATGGACAAAGCAACATAGACGAGAATGAGAACTGAGCCTTCAACTGGAGCTCTTGTATCTTTTGAGACAGGAGTCGCCGATGCCATCCAGTAATTGCTGCCAATCTCAAGGCCCTCAAAGAGAATCTGGGCCAGCAATATCAATGGTACAAGAGCTCCTCTATATGCCGTTGTAATGTATTTCCAATAGACCAATAGGCCAACCTTGCCTTTCTCCCTTTCTTCCTCCTGAACAAGCTGCCCCTTCTGCTCAATTATTTCATCCATTTTACCGTTCTGATCCTCTTTCTTCTTTTTGTCTTTGTGAAATGAATGTTTTCTGGTTCCAGTATCACACAAACCATCTTCCACACTATTGCTTTCTTGCAAGTCAGGCTCTGTCTCCATAGAATCAAGGGCTGACAAGGCCTGCTTATGCGCACCGACGAGTTCCATAAAGTCTGTTCCCGAGTTGAGAATGTCATTGTATTTACCAGCTTGTGTAATCCTCCCATCTCTCATTACCTGCCAAGCCAGAGAAAGTTATCTTTCTCATGAATTGGTGATGCACTTATCAGGGGTTGTGGAACCAATACAAATTAGAGAAAAAGAGAAGTGCTCACCAGGATAAGGTCAGCAGAAGGCAAAAACTCTACTTGATGGGTAACATAGATAACCGTCTTCAATCCTAAAATCCCAAGTAGGCACTCCTGCCATTCAGAGGTTTGTTACATGTATTAAAGTTCTTCAAAGATGAAAATTACCCAAATGCTCAAAGAGACAAGACAATTAGTACAAGTCCCTTAGGTGGGGTTTAAATTTGCAACTGTTGTTCCAAAAATCGATGAGTTTAGTCAAAACTCATTTTGGTTGACTCAACTAGGCTGAATTTTGAGGCATGGCCACTTTGCCAACTCAGTTTTTAAATTGGGAAAACAGGGTTTATACTGAAAACCTTTCATAGGGTAGATGAATTTGTGTTCATTTAAATACCCAGTTGAGTCTTTGAGCCAACCCAACCAATATTTGAGCCATCCCGATTCATGTGGAGAATATATCAATTCAATGTCTCCATCTTCAGTTTTTTGAACTATGTTTTCGACTACTAGCTAGATAGCTTACCATGTTGTTTGTAAGGCATGAACAAACAAAATCACCTAATCTACTACAAATGAGAAGAGTTTGATGTCGAATATATTGGACTTTATCAATTTCAGGGCTGTAACATGTGAAAATATAACATATTCCGGAGCCAAAATAAGACATACCTTAAATAGATGGGTTCCTGTATGAGCATCGACAGCACTGAAAGGATCATCAAACAGATATATGTCTGCATCCTGGTATAGAGCGCGTGCAATCTGTATTCTTTGCTTCTGTCCACCACTCAAGTTGATTCCTCGCTCGCCAATGATTGTCTGATCGCCAAATGATAGAATCTCTAAGTCTTTCTTCAGCGAACATGCTTCAAGAACACGCTCGTACTTCTCCCTATCCATTTCCTTACCAAACAATATATTTTCTTCAATTTTCCCACTCTGTATCCAAGGTGATTGAGCAACATAGGCCTTGCTCCCACACAATTTAATGGTCCCAGATATCTTCAGCACTTCTCCTAAAATGCAAGAAAGCAAGCTTGACTTTCCTGACCCAACTGTTCCACAAACGGCCACCCTCATCCCATGCCATAATTGAAAATTCAAATCTTTCAAAGTAGGATTCTCAGAAGAGAGATCCCAAGAGAAATTCCCATTGCTTATTTCAACTGCGACATCAGAACTACCTTCTGGAAGCCTCTCTACAATGTCGGACTGAAGGTCCTTAAGGCGAAGGAACGATGAAATTCTATCAAGAGAAACCTTTGTCTGCACAACATTGGAAATCGTTTCTGGGAGATTATAAATGGGCTCCTGCAATACCCCAAATGTCGCAAGAGCAGATAGAATCTTTCCCGATTCTAGCGGTATCCCCATACGCATACAAGCTCCAAATGTAACCACAGACACAAACGCAGGTGTGCCCCAGAAGACAAACGTCGTCATGGCCGATGTGTAGACATATTTCTTCAACCAGCTCGTTTCTTCTTTCCTTAGCTCTACTATCTTGGACAAGAACTTCATCTCCCATGCTTGGAGCTTGAGGATCCTCACATTCCGAAGGATCTCAGACATCGCTTTCATCCGTTCGTCTTTTGATTCCATCATCTTTTCCTGGTAATTCTCTTGCAACTTCCCCAACGGGATATTCATCAACATAACAACCACAGTCGCAACAAAAGCTGCGATCGAAGCCAGCCCAAGATTCTTGTACAAGATCAACAAAGCCAGTGTAACTTGCACAGGAACCAACCATAGATCATGCAGAGACCAACAGAAATCCCCAACCCTTTCCGCATCGATGGTCATGAAATTGATGATCTCTCCACTGGTATGGCCCTGCCTTGACTCGCTCGACAGTGACAGACCCTTCTTATAAATCATTGCGACCAGAGCAGCTTGAGTCCGGATCCCAACCTGCTGCAGCCTAAACATCCAATGCCGCTGCGTAAGGCATTCGACAAGCTTCGCAATGAAGAATGTGGAAACCAGAACATACCCTTCATTCGCAAATTCTATTTGCCCATTGAGGTATCGGACCAAGCCATCAATAAGGTAGGGACCCACAAAAGAGGACACTGTGTATAGAAGTGCAAACAAAGCTGTCCAAACAACTTCTTTCCAAACAGAGAAAAACAATGCATTTACCAATTTGAGAGTTCCTACTCCATCACTACTGCTACTATCTTCTTGGAGATTATTTCTGAAAACAGAGAAGACCCCATTAACACTATCATTGTCAGCAAGCTGAGGAACATCATCAAGGTCTAATGTCTTCTTATAACCGACTTTAAGCAACGGACTCATCCAAGAGAAAGTAAGAAGACTAAAAAGACTGGCATTTGCATATGGAGTTACATTATCTTTCTTGCTCTTCTTGAAAGACCCACCAAGGATATTCCCATCCAGAAGAGGTTCTTCCAGAAGGCACGCCTCTTCTTCTTTGTTCTTCTTTCCGAATAATCCAACATAACAAAGGAAAAACCCGACGAGAACTGACCCAAAATCCAAAACCCACAAATGGATCGGCAGAATTCCAGGTTTCCGATAGAAAACGAGATCCAGAACGAGAAAAGAACTGCACATGAAGAAGTAGAGGAACCACCAAATCCTCAGAAAGATTGGGAATTTCTCTTCTTCCGAATAACGGAACTTGAAGTGTAAGTAGGCTGAGATCGTGAACCAAGCAAGAGTTCTGAGAGCTAAATCCAATTGGATGGAGAGATTTTCATCAGACCAACCATATTTATACCAAACAAAGTAGTTGAAAATGCAAAGAACGAGATGAAACAGAGACAGACCCAAAGAAGAGAAAAGGGCGGGTTTGTAATACAAAAAGCTACTGTCTTTCAGCCTCTCTTTTGAATGTCCACGGCCACCCATGTTACATCCCTTGATGACCCATATCATGGATAGAAGAAGCATGAAAGCAAGATGAATGGAGGCTGAAAATCCACGTAGAAATATGGCATTTTGGAGAAAAGCAATGGCTTTCATCATGTGGGGAGATGGGTGTGAGAAGAGTATGAACATACCATTATTTCGAGCATTGAAAGTAGCCATTGATGTGGGTTTTCTCTGAGATGGTTGGCCTTAGGTTTGAATGGAGGACCGTAGATGGAAGCAAGAGAGATAGGCGGCGACTTTAGGGTCTGTTTGATTTTCCATTATACAGGTAAGTCCAAGTAATTATTACTTTTTCACCTGGTTTTATAACGTAAGAATAACTCCACCTCTAGAATCGATAAAAAGTGTTGACTTAAATCCGTGGACCCATAGTAATGTATATGATATATCCGCACCGTCCATCCATTTTATCAGAACATTTGTAGATATGAATTTAAAAATGAGTAAGATCCAACGCTTAAATGGCTCACGTTAAAAGAAACATTGACCTTAATTCGTCTACCATTGAAATCCACTGGGCCACGTTGATGTTTTTTCATCATCTAACCGGTCTGTAGGGTCATATGGATAAGGGAAAAACACAAATATCATCTTGATTCAAACCCAGGAAGGTTTTAATGGTAGGCTTTGGATTCCCGATTTCCTGCTATTTTTTCTTAGCTTATGTCCTAACAAGGCAGAGGCGGCGGCTTCGTGGAAGGGTGCGGAATACCGTGATGCGCAAGTGAGGAAGCGTGACGGAGAAGCAGCGCCTGTTCAGAGCTGGAGATAGGCGGAGCCTCTGAGTGCAACTAAGGGGCTACAATGATGTATTAATCTTATCCACACCGTCCATCTCCCTTTTCACATCATTTTAAAGTAGTGGACAAAAAATAAGGCAGATCCAAGGTTCAAGTGGACCACACTATAGGAAGCAACGGTGCTAAGGATGATCACAGCTGAAACCTTCCTAGGACCCACTGTGTCGATTATTTTCCATCCAACCCCTTGAAATGGTGTGGATACGTGTGTTCGAAGACTAGCGCTGACGGTCCTCGAGCACAGGTTGTAGTACCGGTTCAAAGGAGATTAATATGCGCCCTCACAATGATGTATTTATCATATCTACACCGGTCATTTATTTGGAGAGACCATTTTAGATCTTGATACCAAAAATGAGTAATTTCCAAAGCTCAAGTGGACCACACTACAAATAGCAATGAACAATGATTCTCACTGTTAAAATATTTTTAGGGTTCACCAAAACGTTGACTTTCGTTCCAATCTATTAGTAAGCTCACAGACCTGGATGAAAAGAGAAAACAAATATCATATTGATCCAAAAATTTTGTGACCCTTAAAAGGGTTTCAATGGCAGGCTTCCAATCCCCCGCTACTTTTTATAGTGTGGTCCACCTGATTTTTAGAACTGTCTTATTTTTCGACTCAAGCCTTACAACTAGCTCACCGAGTGGATGGACGGTTTAGATATAACTCATAACTCATGATGGACACACAGAACTTAGTGACGTCAACACACCAGCCACATGGGTGGTGCGTGGTACACCAGCCAATCCGCTCATGGGGAGTGGGAGTAAGTGGGAGCAGATTGTGTCTTGTCTAGCTGGATGATAATCCGTCAGGGAGGGCTCTGTGGGGCCACATTGATGTACGTATTTCATCCTGTCCGTCCATCTATTTTCTAGTTCATTTTAGGATGTGAATCTAAAAATGAGACAGACCCTAGGCTCAAGTGGACCACACAGTAAAAATTGATATCTCACCGCTAAAAACTTCTCCGAAGCTGTAGAAGTTTTGGATTTAGCTTATATTTGACATATGAATAGGTTGGATGGCAAATAAATAAATGTATAGTATCTAAGAAGGTTTCTATGATGGGTGTGACTAAAATGATTTAGAAAAATAGATATAGGGAGTCGATAAACCCATAGATTCTACGTGGCCCTACTGAGCTCCTGCCTGTGCGAATTGCCATTTAGGGGGAGACAGGACGCAATCAGCTTCCGAGTAAAAAGGAGGAGAGAGAGAGGTGGGGGCATGAAAGTGACCCAGGGACGTCGTTGACGGGTCTATTACTTGAGGAGAAGAAAAGGACGATTTCGCCTTTCACTGCCATTGAACTGACCACGTACTTCATTTGGGCGTACGTGAACATTCATATACACCTAGTTCGACTTTCCTCTGACCCCTGCGGGAGGGAGCCTTGTGAGATGCGGTGGCTAGTTGGCGGTATCGTCTTCAATTTTAGAGGTGGAGTATCTTAGTACTTCAAGTGTCTTTTTTGTTATTGAAAAGCATGATTTTTTATTCACAGTTATGATAACGGTATAAAATCAATCATAAAAGTTTAAGCTAAATAATACAATAAAAATCTAAATAAAAGTATAATCACTTCAATCTACAAAATATACATGCAATCCAATTAATTAATGGAGTCCACTCAAGTAGAAATTCTAATATACATGGTAAAAAATAAATAGTATGAAAAGTCTAATATCTCCGATCAACAATACAAAGAAGTGTGCTGATTTATACCTACCCATTAGAGACCTGAAAATATGAAATCTCCTCTGCCAGGCCCAATGAGCCTCACCTAAAGCGTCAGCTTCGGTGTACCTACATCAATAATATCATCTACTTAGATGTTTGAAAACAGTCCCAAGTGGAGTAAGTGAACAACTCAATGGTACAATTTTTCTATATTCACGTGTTATCAACACAATCAAGCACGTATAATGATAGTATAACAAAATAAATTGTTTCATAATCTGACTTATTAAGTACATGAATGGCATAATATGTGGATGCATATTCCAGAAATAACAAAAACTATAATACTTCTTGTAGTCTCATCATTCACAAAATATCTATCCCACTGTAGCCTGTCATCGTCGACAACATCATCTACAAAAATATCTATCCTGTTGTAATGTGGCCCCATCACCACCATTATCAACAGACGCCATGATATATATGATTGGCTAATTTTTTATTAACATAAATTCAAACATCATATTGATTAAGCTAAGATATTGTCATTATATCATGAGTCACTAACCAGATCAAGCGGATCATTACAACATATAGCGGCTCATCACGAATGTTCATTGATTCAATTTAAGATTTGCCACCGTAATGTTCAAAGTATATAATTATTTCAATAGTAAGGATTCTTCATCTTCACCCAAAGACCAGTTTAAAAAGATAAGAGCTCATCGGCCAACACTAAATAGATGCGAAAATGGCTCCTCACTCAATTCCTATAATAACATGGTAGATTCATCACCAATATTACCAACAAATGCATATCCTATAGTAATATGTGACGTCACCGAGCATAGGCTGACAACTCGAACACAGTGTCAGATACCACCATGCTCAGCTCATAAATCTTTCTTAAGATTGTAACGCACTAACAGTTATAAATTGACTCAAATTCAATGGAAACAATGGTATTTTAGATTCTATAAGGTGTCGTTCAATCATAAAGTATAAAACAATTTAATACCACAATAAGGTAAGCCAATTGAATATATGTACGAATCAATAGAATTCGATCTTTAACAAAACAATGCAATACATATCAATATGACTTAACAACAACATAAAAGAGTTCTAATATTATGAATTTCACTTCATTTAAGCATTTCATCAAACATGTTGTCAACCAACAACAAATAATATCAAGATTGTAATAATAAAGAAAATCTAGCATGTATAACATATGAAATCTTAATAAAAACATAGAATCGCTATCTGAGGCTGTCAAAGGTTGATAAATAGAAGTTTAGAAGGAATGGTCCATACCTTAAAAGGTTTTTACGCAACCTAATCGCGCATAGGGTTAGGATTTTTGAGAAAAAATATCGATTCCTAAACAAATAACAAGGAAATTTCATTAAGAGACAAGAATATATGATTTGATCATTAATTCGAAAGTTTAGATGTAAATCTTATCTTTGCTTGCAAGTGGATGTAGATTTGACGGAGAAAGACAGTAGCTAGGGTTTTGATCGAAGGAGCTTGACAAGAGCAAGCACGAAGGACCCTCTCTCACTCTCTTCTTCTTCTTCTTCTTCTTCTCTCTCTCTCTCTCCTTGCTAAGGTAAATTCGTATAGAGTGGAGGAGCTACCCAAATTAGTATATTTATATATAGCCTCAGATATTGTTTCGTTGGCCCTAAAATCTAGGTAATTGGTTATATAACCCTACGGTAGGTTGATTCTAACATTTGGGGTTTAGTCTGGGTCACTAGTCGATTTATGGTATAGATAAGTTGTCCCTAATAGTGATTTACGTAAGGCTACAATCGTTTTGCAATTCAAACATGACGATCAACGGGTATGGTAAGATATCAGTTTAACGATCACCGATCATTGATCGGGGTCGCGGATATACGGATGTGTAGGATATTAATTTAAGTTAGTGCCTTAAATTTTTTTGTGAACTAACAACTCAAAAGCCATAACTCCGGGTATGTTCGGACGTGCACAAATAACTTACTTTTTTAAAAAAAAATTAGGCAAATTCGCACATCGCATGTGCTCACTTTGCGATTCCAAGTTGAACGATTCGGTGCGCATTCTCAACTTAATGTTCCACGATGGATGACAAGTCTACTAAGATAAACATATTTCTTCTATAGGTTCGAGTTTAGTTGTAAGACCCGTATCCTAGTCCGTACTGTTCCGTCGAATTCCGCGATCATTCCTTTCAAATTCTGGCAACCTGCGACCGATAATCAATATTTGCGCACAACCCTAAGTCGTATCCTGTAGAATTGAGTCGACTTTATTCGAGACTTATACCATTGCGACCGCACCGTCGCCGTGGTTCCAACGCCGCGACTCGTGCACTGATCCGGTACCCTGGCAGGAAGATGTAAGCCGGCATTTATTTCGAGAAAACACCGCGTGTTTGTAATCCCAAGAAAATCTTTACGACATGTCAAATCAATCCCATCACTCACTTCATGTCAAGTACAAAGCAACCCATGCTCTCTTTTTCCATAAGTCAAGCAAACCCAAAGTCAACCAATCCATCACCTCACCCATCACTCACATCCATCACCCATCTCCCATCACTCCTCTCCTTACATCCCATCTCTCCCTCTCTTTCTCTTCACACTTTCCAAGCAACCAAAGAGAGAGTAAAAAAAAACCCCACGTCCAAGCTTCTTCATGTGAGAGAAATGTGATTTTAGTGGCCCACTTTCCCATTCCAAAACTCATCATCCTAGCCACCCATTTCTCATCTTCCACCATCAAAGAAGAGCACAAGGAGATAGGCATTCCAACGGACCAAGAAGATCGACCGGTTGGTGCTTCCATAAGCTAGATTTCCTTGTTTTGATGATGGGCCAAGTGAGTCCTACCGATCGATGGTATGGATCTCTCTTTGAACCCTAAGATGTGGCCGATGGCCCACCTTGATCTTCATGTTCATTCCATGATGGGGCTATTCTCCATGGACTCCATCATGATGTTTATTTTTCTAGCTTAAAAAGGGGTCATCTAGACCTTATATCTTGGTGGAGAAAGGATCTCCACCGTTGATCTTTGATTTGGTGGGCCCACGTGCAATGGGACCCACTTGATGTATGTTTGATTGCAAGGAGAGCCCATAGTGTCGGGGTCCCTCCATCACACGCGTCCCACTCTATTTCTCTCTCTCCCTCTCTTTTTAGTTATTTATTTTTATGTGTGATGATATGGTTGTGTGGCCCACTTGGATGGACCCCACCACGAAGCATGTATTGGACCCAAGTCATTGGTGGGTGAGGCCCACTTTATGTATGTGTTGTATTCCCGCCACTCACCATTTGGTGGCCCACCTAAGCAGGGCCCACCATAACACACATGTTATGTCCAGACGTCCAGGGACGTCCCTGGATGTTAATTGAAAATACAAATACGAGCTTGATTTATAAGCTTTGGAAGGGGCTTGTCCATGTAGGCCCCATCTTGATGTATGGGACTAATACACACCGTCCATTCTATTTCCCAAATCATTTTAGGCGTTGAGCCGAAAGATGAAGCTGATCCAAGCTTTTGGCGGGCCATACCCTTCAAAATAGTGATTTTCACCGTTTAAATTCACTTTAATTTTTGCTACACGCCGAAATATATTCGATATTGGACTTGTTTGGCTTGTCTCGGGTCATGGAATCCATTGGCTGGGGTGAATTCACTTGAATCTGACCCCACATATGAAAAACCCCTGAAAAACTGATTTTTCAAAAAAAAATATATATATAACAGCAGCATTGCTGCTGCTGCTGTCAGACGCACAGACAGCGCCTGCGCCAGGTGACGGCCATGGAGGCAGGACCCACGGCTCCCTCTGTGGGCCCCGCCATGATGTATATTTGTCATCCAACCCGTTCATATGGTGGGCCACTTCCAGCAGTGGGCCCACCCCAAAAATCAGCCGAATACAAGGCTCAGGTGGCCCACATCAAAGGAAAGAGTGGGATTGAACGTATACCTTTGAAACCCTTTTTCTGGGCCACAGAAGTTTTGGATCAAGATGAAATTTGTTTTTCCCTCTCAACCAGGTACGTGTGACCTTATCAATGAATTGGATGGCATATAGACATGATGGTGGGCCCCACATGGGACCCACAGTGATGTATGTGTTTTATTCGCACCGTCATTGGACGGTGAAACCGTGCACGGTGCATGTGTTTTGTCACCACCGTCCACCACTGGATGGTGGGACCCCGCTGATGTATGTGCTCCTCCACACTGTCCACATCACTGGACGGTGGGACCCACCATGATGCTTGTGTTGCACCCCAACCGTCAATCCATTTTTGCAAGCTCATTTTAAGGTATGAGCTAAAGAATGAGTCAGATCCGTGGTTCAAGTGGGTCCTACCACTAATATTTGAAGTGAGGATCGTTGATCCTTTGACATGATTCATATATATGTATATATATATATATATATATATATATATATATATATATATATATATATATATATATATATATATATATATATGTATGTATGTATGTATGTATGTATGTATGTATGTATGTATGTATGTATTTGTGGCCATTTTTTTTAGGGCCCACCTTGGCTTTATAAGGCCCATGTTAATGCGCCCATTTGATGTACATATGGGCCCAATTAGTGTGGTCCATTTGAGATACGTAAAGCCATGTGATTAAGCCCATTTTGATGTATTCAAAGGCCCATGGGTTATGGCCCATTGCAATGTACATAAGGCCTGTTGGTGAGGCTCATTAATGCGGCCCATTTGATGAATGTAAGGCCCATGTGATACGGCCCATTTGATGTATCTAAGGCTCATAGGTCGAGGCCCAATGGGTTTTCCTTAGGGTCCATTGCAATGCGTGATTTCTCCATGGTTTATGGCAGGCTATGCCTTGGGAGTAATGTTGGTTTGACGTCCACATAGCAAGTTTAATGTTGGTTAAATGTCCGCATTACGACTCTCCCTAGGGCCCATTGATAGGTCGTACTTGTTGTATGTAGGCCGTCTAGGCCCATCTGCATTGTAAGGATAATTCATCACTTTATAACATACTTAGTATAGCTCCATGATACATGCCCATACGCATCATATGTATGCTTGATATGAGGAATGTTTGATCATAGCATAAGTCGTTGGGCTGAGGCATTTACGAGACTCCTTATGAGATGGAGTGCCCCACATGAGCGCGTGGTACGCGCGAGATTGCTGCATGACTGACGGTGGACTCATGCATTTCGTATTGTGTGTCGTGATTCACTGCACGCCCTAACGACATCAGGGTCGTGGCCTCCACAGGCACATCATGGATGGTCGTATGGGATACCGAAAATATTGGTTCTAGCATTATGAGCACTTAGGATGTCCTTGGGTGAAAATTTAAGAACTTTTTTGGTACCAGGAGATGCTCCAACGTCTAGACCGAGTGGATACACGAGCGCCCGAATGCCGAATACCAGTAGGTCGTGTCTCCCACTATGTCGTGGTCGGTTGGAAGGGGGTGTGGCCTTATCCGCCCGAGTGAGGGGGCTATAAACTAGGCTTAGTTTGACCAACTCGCAAATGAGTCCGCTATCGACAAGCCGGGTAGGTATTGATAGACTACTGGTCAAGTGGATAGTGTGGTCTCTTCCACTTACTTGACTGTGCAGCTACGAAGGAGGCAGTCAGTGTGAGGTGTATTAGACCCCGGTGATATCCAGAGAGGAACTGTACTGATATGTGTACTTGATGAGTACTGGCACGCTTGTTTTGCATCTCGCATATGACATTTGGCTATATAGGCCTTGCATCGCATGGCCTTGGTATGGCCGATAGCATTTATGCCTTACACATATAGCTTTGGTATAGTTGATAACATTCATGGACTTACCGTATATTTCCGCATTACTCTAATATTGTACACTTGGCACTCGTCTTATACACACTTTCACCACCCTCTAAGCTTTCTATAAGCTTATGCACGATAGATGCGTGCAGGTGGCGTTAGGTTGCAGCAGCGTTGAGTTTGGAGCGTGCAGCCGAGCTTCTGGAGTTTCTATTACTTTCATTATATTGTATTTTCCTTTCATACGCATTGTACTTAAAGTTTTTGATATAGTGGATATGTGGTGTTCTTGTTTTGTGAATTGGTTATGCTTGTGGCTATGCTCTATTACAAAAAAAAAAAATCATACTGAAAATCCTCCTTATAGGATCCCAGGATCGGAATTTGGTATATGGGCGCTAGGAGCCGAGAATAGGGTATTACGGAGGCTATCGGTACCGGATTCGACAATCAAAAATTTTGTGAGCCCGTTTTCCGAGTTTGGGGCGTGACATTAGTGGTCCACTAACGAGCGATCTAAAGCTTACTTAGTTAGTCTGGACATTTTGGGAATAAACTAGGTGGTGAGATTTCTTACACATAATAATTAGGGTTTGGATTAGCTAAGTTTCATAAGATAGCCTTTTTGCAATTAGAGAAAATGGTGATTTGGTCCTAATGACCCTAATTATTGATTTCTAAGCTAAAATGGTACTTTAATCAATTTGATTTTTGTACATAGAATAATCATGATTTAGCCTATTGGTTAAGTAGGTTTTAGGTGGATCTTCATTAAACTTTAATTGTTCTGATTAGCTTACAATGAGTCATATAGATCTTGGCCCTATATGAATTGATCACAAGATTGAGCCCAAGATTTGGACGATCATGCTTATTCATTAGTTTCTTATGAGAAAATTAATTAAATTTGTACAGTTCGATTTGTCTCTATAAGTGATGTTTAAAGCTTTGTCCAAATTTGATATATAGAAATATGTGTTGGGGTTTTGTCCTGTAAAATCACACAGATCTAGATCTAGGATAGCAATTCAATGGCACCAAGCACATACAAGAGAACACACAGTTTTAACGTGGAAAACCCTTGCGGGAAAAAATCGGTCGAGCCATCCCCTCGACAAGTCGAGTGCCCCGGACACCCAAATAAGTAGCACGCTGGACTTTGAGTTAAATGGTGCTCGACCGGTCGAGTGGACCCTCAACTAGTCGAGCTAGCCTCTCGACCGGTCGAGCAGCCCCAAGTATTGAAGACTTTTAAAAGTCTGACAACAATCTCCATCAAGTCTTCAATCTTCAATTGTGTATCTTGCTACCCTCTTTTCTTATCTCTACATCATAGCTTCTTAGGCACACTTCGTCCTTCTTTTATGCCATCGCCAAGCCCAGAGAAGTTACACAGAACTTGAACTTCTCTGCAGGAATGACCTAGGTGAGCATGTCTGCCAGATCAAAATCTATGTGCTCAACCACCTTTGCTCATGTCTCTCAAAAGGAAAGACGTAGTCTTCTTACCATCTCACTGCTACCCAATATTGTTTGTCGGGGTACTTGCTCACAATACTAATAGCCTGTGAAATAACCGGTCTAATCCAGACCATGGCATACACTACCAACTGCATTCGAATAAGGCTCATGAGATATCCTACTTTTCCTCATCTGTTTTGGGACATGTCCTAAGGAAAACTTGAGGAGAGATGCGTAGGGATTGCTCTCCAGCTTTATGTTCACTCCCCAAGTGTAGGGTTGTGATGTAGTAATAAACTCGGTAAGACCGAGGTCGAATCCACAGGGACTGAAACTTGTACGTTTCCTGAAACTAGATAGAAATAAAACTAGCCTAAGATGCAATCTAAATCAAATAGAATTTCAGAAATAATTGTGGAATAATTATCTAAAAACTTTAAACAATTCAAGGAAGGGAAACTAGGGATTCAGAGGATCCACTTGTAGAGATCAGGGAGATCTTATGCCTGCATCAAGGATTATGGGATTAAGTTGAACTTACTTGATCTGGTTTTCAAGAGATGAAAGGTATATGAATTAGAATGGATTCCATCATCTAACCATGCCCAGGCGACAAAGCAAACAATAGGATTAAACTAATTACCAACCAATCAACAGTGCATGAAAGTTAGGAAGGGTACTATCATCCAACCATGCCCAGAAGACGATGGTGAACAACAGGGCCTCCTGACGTCATAAACATCAAAAGAAAAAGAAATATTCAAAGCCATTGTAAACCCATTGTAATTTCAGTCACAACAGACCATTAAAGACTGAGAAAATATTTCTTTAATAATTAAACCACAATCAAGTTTAATTCATAATTAAATAATTAAATCAACAAATAAAGTCTCCCATCTCAATACAAGCTTCACCTCTTAGCCCTAGCTAAGAGGTTTAGCCACACATGAATGGGCTAAATAAAACAACAAAATAAAAATAAAAAAAGGAAAGAAAAGAACAAGAAGGAAAGAGAGAAAACCAGTCTTCACATTCCAGCCGCTACTCGCTCACCTTCAGCTTCCTTCTTTTTTTTCTTCACGTTTTCTCCTCTTTCTTCTTTTCTTCCGTCCCCCCAACCAAGCTCCCCTCTCTCCTTTTCTTCTCTCCTCTTATACGTAACCGAAGATGGTGGCTGACTGATTTACGCAGAGAGCTTTTTCCGCAACTTCTTTCACAGCCGTGCCAAGAACAAGAACCGACACTTCTTGGCGCCATTATATCTCTGCAAAACGGAACCTGCTACCTGATCTGATCCATTCAGTCAGCTTGGCATCAATCGGTTGCACCTTGAGAGGTGTTTGGACGGCTAGGATCATTGTTCTGAACCTGGCCACAATCGCTGAATGGTCTGGAGCGTCCGGGTCTCTCGGACGCTGTTTCCATGCGTACACGCGTATGGGTCTGAGAAAACACCATGTGTCCGGTCTTGTCTACCTCCTGGGATGAATGGACGGTCCAGATGATCGGGCCGACCCACAGGATGCCCCATAAGCTCCGGTTTTTACGGTCGTGCGTGGGCTGCGTAAACAGAGCCCGAATTGTCGACGCTGGACTCTCGGTGGGGCCCACTGACCTTGTCGCTTGAGAAATCCAAACCGTCCACCAGATTCCCTTAAAAATTTCAGTCGAGTATGGGTTGTTTGGATCAGTTTTGGTGCGGCCCAGAGAATCTTGCTTGCTACCGTTCGTTCTGTGTTTGAACGGCTGGAACCCTATCATTACTGTTTCTTCGCATTTTGCCACCTAGGCCTTAGTGGCATGGGCCATACGAATCTCATGGACGGTCCGGATCAGCTCATTGCATCACGGTGGTGGGCCACAAGACTCACCCGCAGCCTCTGTTTCTTCCGCAGGAACGAAGTCGAGTTGGAGAGGGAGAGCTCGGTCAAGGGACGGTTTGACCGAGCTCTGTGTTGCTGTGCACGGCCAGTGCACATGTACACCATGCACACTCATCTCATATGGGGTCCACGTATCAAGTTTTCGAGAAATCTGCACCGTCCATCTGGTTCTTCACATGATTTAAGACGTTGAGACCGAAGATGAGGTGTATCCAGGGATCAGGTGGGCCCCAGATCAGTAATTTGTGGGCTGATCTGTCCGTTGGGCCACTTTCATAGTGATCCAGGAGCTGAAATTTTACGTGTACGGTTCATTTATGGTCCTCATGCCACGTATGGAGTTTTGAACTGATCAGATGGTGGGAACCCTATGATCTTGCATTCTGGACACTTTTCAGGCCACTTGAGCTTCAATTTCTCGATTTTCTTGGATCCCTGGCGTGCAAATCTGTCGATCTTGGTCTCCTAGGGTCCGTCCCATGCTCTGGTGCTTTCAGACCGTTAAATCCATGCCTTTAGTACCCTTTCCTAGTCCAAGCTCGTGAATATGCCCTACATCACAAACATGATTAAATCAGGCCGTTAAACAGTATTATGTTTGTAAATCCTGGCAATGACTGAGGTCTGATATGCAATATTTGACCCTCAACACTTTACATGGTCCATCACCTCCTTGATTAATACCTACCCAAGGTATCCTGCCTGAGATAACCAAAGTCTACTCCTCTTTCAGTCTCAACGCCGAGAACCATCTTTGCAGCCTTCCGATCCTTTATCCTGAATATCCCACTTAACTGAGTCTTTAGTACATTGATTTCAGACATGTCATAATTGGTAATCTACATGTCATCAACATACAATACCTGACCCACCATGAAGGAATCAAACCATTGCTTAGGCGACAGGTCGTAACACGACCTCCTACAAACCTTTTTCTCAACCCCTTTAACTTGTTCTGGTTGCTTCATGTAGATCTGCTCTTCACTTTCCCTTACAGAAGTTTAGACTTCACATCCATCCTTCCAGCTCAAGATCACATTGGCCAACCAGCGTCAATCACGGATCTAATAGACACCCACTATATCATCGGCGCGAATATCTCTGAGAAGTCGATTCATTCTATCTAAGTATAATCCTTCGCTACCAACCTCGCCCTGTATCTATGTTGTATCCTCCTAAAGATCCACCTACATCCAACCGCTCTCCGACCCACTTGGAGCTCCACCCGCTCCCATATGTCAATCTGGTACAACGAATTCATCACATCGCCCTTAGTCACCTTTCACTTCTCAGCACCAGGCTTATCTAGAGCCATCTGAATAGAAGATGAATCCCCTGAGATATTTAAGTCATCCATGTACCTCGCTGATATCCTGCGAATATACCGTGTGATTCTTCTCACAGGTGTTGCTCCACTTACTGTATCCCTGTCCACACGTCTCAGCCTTACTACCCTGCCCGCTCATGTGGCCATGCCCAACATGCCACACACGTGTAGAGGTGGAATCTGCTATATCCACTGCAACTCCACCTTTTGAAGTGTTCCCGATCAACCTGTACAAGTTACCGAGTCATTGCGCTTTCATGATTACTCATGCCCACTTAGATACCTTAAGGGCACCATCAATACCTGTATACTTGCATCTTTTTGCCCCAAGTACACCAAGAGAAATCAAATTCTGCTTCAAATCAGGAACGTACCGGACATCAGTCAAGGTACGCTCCACCCCATCAAATACCTTGATGCGCACCAAACCAACAGCCACAACATTACAGGCAATGTCATTGCCCATAAATATCTGTCTACTATCGCACTCCCTATAGCTAGTGAACCAACTCCGATGAGGAGTCATGTGAAAAGATGCTCTTGTATCTAGCATCCACTCGTCCTTACGATCATCGTATGACCGCCTGATAGTAGACACAGACAAAACATTACCATCACATCCACTCGATCCATCTGACGTGGCAACATTGGCCTCCCTGTACGAAGCCTCAAAATCTTCTCTCTTCGATTTAGAATTTTTACAATCCTTCTTCACATGTCCTTCCTACCCACAATTCCAGCACTTTACCTTTCTTTTGCCTTTACCCTTGGATTTGAATCTAGAATTTGAAGAACCCGTACTTTGTTCAGAATTCCTACCCCTTGTAAACAGTGGTGTATCAGAAGTTGTCTCGATGTCGCATTTAGCTTTCTCATAGCTTTCCCTTGAAGGGCTGAGATAACGGTGTCGACACTCATGGTTTTATTCGTGCTGCACATAGTGTCCTTGAAAGACTCATACGACGCCAGAAGAGAATTTAGCAACATACATGCTTGTTCTTCATCTTTCATCACTTTATCCATATCCAGTAATTTGCAAACTAATTTATTAAAGTTGCTGATGTGAGCCTCCAGATCTCCACCCTCTACCATCTTGAAGTTATACCACTGCCGCTTCAAGTGTAGGCGATTTTTCGAGAATTTTTTTGCATAGACATCCTCTAACTTCGCCCATAACTTAGCCGCAGTTTTCTCCCTCATGGTGTTGTAGAGAACCTCATTCGTGAGACATAAACGGATCGATGATAATGCCTTCTTATCAAGAGTATTCCATTCATCATCAGTCATAGTAGACTTTCGCTCCTTAAGAGCACAATCTTCGCCTTACTTGATTAAGGAACTCATCATCTTGATCTTCCATAACTCAAAATTATTTTTCCCTGAGTACTTCTAAATATCAAACTTACCGTTTCTCATTATTACTAATCCTGCAGATTCAGATCTGTGCCCTAACGATTTCTCTGATATCACTTATTGGGGTTTTGTCTTGTGAAATCACACAGATCTAGATCTAGGATAGCAATTCAATGGAACCAAGCACATACAAGAGAACACACAGTTTTAACGTAGAAAACCCTTGCGAGAAAAAACCACAGTACAAAGCGACAGAATTCCACTATGAAAGCATCAATTATAAAGAGAGAGGACTTACCTGATTCGAACAACCTCAAATCTCACCCTTGCTACACCTTTTAGAAACCTTAAACACTTTTAGAAACCCTTGAAACTCCTTTAGAAAGCCTTAGAATGTCTTAAAATAGCCCTAGGGATCCCTATTTATAGTTTAGGCAACTTTCCTTTCACACCCTTACGAAACCGCCTCAAATTTACATAATCCACACCAAATCCACACAAGAATCTACGTAACCTTGACTAGTCGAGCCGAGGCCTCGACCGGTCAAGCCATCCCCTCGACCGATCGAGTGCCCCGGATACTCAAATAAGTAGCATGCTGAACTTTGAATCGAGTGGTGCTCAACCGGTCAAGTGGACCCTCGACCAGTCGAGCCAGCCTCTCGACTGGTGGAGCAACCCCAAGTATTGAAGACTTTTAAAAGTCTGACAATAATACGCTTTTGTGTGCAAGTTTTTAGGAATTCCTAGTGAGGAAATGCATATATGTTTATATTTATTTAAAGTTCCAATGGTGATATGGGAGGACTCCCCATGCTTAGTGTACCATGCTTAGTGTGCCAGAAGATCCATTATGTTACATGGCCAGTGCTTTGTGGGCCTTCCTTGATGTATGTATTTTATCCACGATTGTCCATCCATTTTTTAATAGTATTTTAAGGCTTTGCCCCAAAAATGAGGAAAATCTAAATCTTAGGTGGGCCACACCACATGAAAACAGTAGTGATTGAATGTCTACCATTAAAAACCTCACAGGGCTTACAGTAATGTTTATTCAACATCCAACTTGTTGATTAGGTCATACGGACCTGGATGAAAGGAAAAAACAACTGTCAGATTGATCAAAAACTTTTGTGGCCCCCAAGAAGTTTGTAGTGGTGGGCGTTTAATCACTACTGATTCTTGTGATGTGGTCCACTTGAGATATGGATCTACCTCATTTCATACCATAAAATGATCTGATCAATTGATGGACAGCGTGGATGAAACACATACATCGTGGAAGGGCCGGTAGATCACTGACCATTAGCCACAGGGTCTCTAGCCAATCCGCGGCCCCTACGACTCAAAGCTATGTGGGGCCCACTAAGATGTCTAATAAGACATATCTACTCTAATTTAATAAGCGTTATTCTGATAAACTTTTTTGTTGTTCAAACAATTTTTATTTAAAATACGAAAATGTTCTAATAAGACCTTTTTAAAGAAAAGGTAACTAATATTATTTCCAAAAATTACAACTCTGTTATAGGAACAATCCAAACTGCTATTTTAGTGGATCCCATCAAAGATGGACCGGCCCCAAATGGTAAAAGAATGGATGGCCACAATCTTCATGGTTGAAGATATTTAAGCCGTCCATCATGTTGGATATTGGATTTGGATCTTTCATCACGTGGAGCCCACCTTTAATATGAATCATCCGTCATGTGGGCCAAGCCTTCAAAGTGGGTTGTCTATCATGCAAAGCCCATCTTGGATGTGAACCATTCATCATTAGGAATTGACCTTTAACATGGACCGTCCATTATGTGGGCCCCACCTTGATGTAATAATCCATCATGTGGGGCACACAATCAATGCTAATGGTCCTTTACATGTGGCCTTTCAGTGTCCACTGCCTGCATATCACATTTGATGTCTCCATCGTGTAGGCCCCACCTTCGAGGTGGGTTGCCCATCATGTGTGGCCCATTTTTTATTTTCACCATCCATCATGTGGGGCACACCTTTTATGTGAATCATCCATCATGTTAGGCCACTCAAGATATGGGCTGTCCATCATGAAAGACTTTGATGTGAACTATTCATTAGATGGGGCCCACTTGATATGGAATGTCCATCATGAGGGGCCACACTTTGATGGGGCCATCCATCATGGGAAGCCCACTCTGTCCATTAGTGGGCCCACCTTGATGTGGACCATTCATTATATAGAGCCCCCACCTTCAATATGGGTTGTTCATCATGTGGGCTCACCTTCGATGTCAACTATCAATCATGTGGGCCCACCTTTCATGACCACCATCCATCACATAGGCCTCACCTTTGATGTGGACCATCCATCAAGTGGCCTCACTTGATGTGGATGGTCCATCATGTTGGGCCACACTTTTGATGTGGGCCATTCATCATGTGGGGCCCACCTTTAATATGAATCGTGCATTATGTAGCCCCACCTTCAAAATAGGTAGTTCATCATGTGGCCCAACCTTCAAAATAGGTAGTTCATCATGTGGGCCCACCTTTGATGTCCACCATCCATGATGTGGGCCCCACTTTTGTCACATGTGTCCATCATGTGGGGCCCACTTGATATGGATAATCCATCATGTAGGGCCACATTTTAACGTGGGCCATCCATCATATGGGACCGACCTTTGATATGAACTATGCATCATGTGAGCCCACCCTAATGTGGACCGTTCATCATGTGGTGCCCAACCTTCAATATGGGTCATTCATCAAGTGAGCCCACCTTTGATGTTATCCTTCCATCATGTGGTCCTAACTTCAATGTTCACCATCATCATGTGGGTCCCACCTTTGATGTGGATCATCCTTCAGGTGGGCCCACTTGATGCGGATCGTCCATTATGTGGGGCCAGACTTTAATGCTGGCCATCCATCATGTGGAGCCCACCTTGATGTGGATTGTGCATTATGTGGGCTCACCTTGATGTGGACTACTCATCATGTGGAGCCCCACCTTCAATATGAGTCGTTCATCATGCGGGCCCACCTCCGATGTCCATCATCTATCGTGTGGGTCCCACCTTTGCTGTGGACGGTCCATTCTATGGGGCCTACTTAGTGTGGATAGTCCATCATATGGGCCCACATTTTGATGTATCCCATCCATCATGTGGGACCCACCTTTGATTTGAGCCATGTATCATGTGAGCCCACCTTAATGTGGACCATTCATCGTGTGGGGCCCAACCTTCAATATGGGTCATTCATCATGTGGACCCACTTTTGATGTCAACCTACTATCATGTGATCCCACCTTCATTGTTCACCATCCATCATGTGGGTCCCACCTTTGATATGGATAGTCTATCAGGTGAAACCTGCTTGTGTGCATCATCCATGATGTGGGGCCACACTTTGATGTGGGTCATCCACATGTGAGGCCCACCTTTGATGTAAACCATCCTGATGTGGGCCATTCCTCATGTAGGGCTCCACCTTCAATATGGGTCGTTCATCACGTAGGCTGAGCTCCGAGAGATTGTAAAGAAAAGATAAAATGATAAGATGTGAATTACTTCATAAGTTTAATGATAAACTTATTCTTAAATTAATCAAAAAAATATCTATCCACTAAAGCTAAATAAATTCTTAAAAGAAAAGTGACACATCTATCACTTTTTTCTTTTTTTCTTTTTTGGTTAATTTCTAAATATTTAAATGATAAAATTAGAGCTTTAGTAAAGAGTGCATTTTCAAAATTAGTTTTCCAAATAAGATTTTTTTTTTTTTTGTTAAATGGAATAAGCAAATAAGATCTTATTAGCATAGATGCCAAAAAGCACATAGATGTTCCGTGGACCAGAAATTGCACATATTTGACCATTGGATGGCTGGGTGATTATTGGATGGTTAAAACGAAGAGGGAAGGTCTTAAGTCAAGTTATAGTCCAACCAGCTGGATGACTTCCAGCCTTTCATGGATGTACAAAATCTAACCCATCCAATAGGTTGGTCCCATTACTTAGATCACCTTTCCAAAAAAAATCATTAACAAATACTTATGTGTGGACCACAATTGTGTTTTGTTCTTTATCAGTAGCTGGAAATTTCTTTATGTGTTGTGGCCCACTTAATGGGTTAATAAGGCTGATTTTTGCGTAGGCAATCCTTGGGTGTTGAAAGGGTAAAATGTCACTTGCCCTTACTAAGTTGAAAGTTATCATTTGAGTGGCTTATAAGTTGTAGTCGAATCAGTAGTACTTGGAAACTTTCTCAAATGGGATATCTCCCATAATGGATATCTCCCATAATTCTACTTCAACAGATAAATGTCCATGTACATGAATCAGTTATCAAAAGGCATGGATAGTAACAATTTTTAAGAAACTGGAGCTGAGGATTTCCTAGTACACAGGTTTTTCAGTCTTGATAAGAGCGCGGCTATATAGGGAGTTCTAGCTCTTACTCCAGTGGTAGACTCTTAGACTCTTAGGAGTTTCAACTCCTGGTTGAGGGTTCGACTACGGCGTGTGTGGTGGTGTGTGTGCGTGTGTTAAAAAAGTAAATAAATAAAAACATAAAAAAAAACATAAAACATAAAAAATAAAAAATAAAAAAAACAACTGGCTATACAGGCAATCCTGGGGTCCTAGACGATATTGTGTCCTTGTATCACCAAGATGATGTGGCACTTAGCATGGGGTCCTACATTGATGTATGTATTCTATACCCATGGCGTTCATCCGTTTTGAAAGATCATTTTGAAGCATGTTCCCAAAAATGAATTAGATTCAATTCTCAGGTGGACTATATCATAAGAAACACTGGTATTTGACCATTAATGGGTCATAAAAGTTTTGGATTTAACTGAGATTTTTTATTTAATTTTTTTATTTTAAAAAAGAAAAAACTTCATCCAGGTTTACTTAATCTTATCAACAGGTTGGATGACAATTAGACATTACGGAAACATTACAGAGGGCCCGGGAAGTTTTTAATGGTAGAGGGTTCAATCACCACTGTTTCCCATAGTACAGTCTACCTGAGATTTAGATCTTCTTCATTTTCTACTCATGTCATAAAAGAATATGGAAAAACGGATGGAAAGTGTGGATATAGAATATATACATCAAAGTGGGCCCGATAGTAAGGGACACACTGTCTTTGGTGAGGCCGGAATTGCACCTAATCCGCTCCCTCGACAAGGGCTTTTTGTGGGGCCCACTATGATTTGTGTTTTATCTATGTTATTCATCCATTTTGAAAGATCATTTTAGGGCATGATTCCAAAAAGGAGGCAATCAGAAGGCTCAAGGGGACCCCACCACAAGAAGCAGTGGGCATTGAACGCCAATATTTGAAACCCCACTGTGATTTTTATTTACCCATCCAACCTGTTCATAAGATCACAAATACCTAGATGAAGGGAAAACGTAAGTATTAACCTGATCCAAAACTTTCGTGGCCTCTAGAAGTTTTCAACAATAGGCGTTCAATCTCCACTGCTTCTTATGGTGTGGCCCACTTGAGTTTTTGATATGCTTCCTTTTTGAAATCATACCCTAAAATGATCTTTCAAAATAAATAGGCAGCATGGATAAAATACATACATTATGGTAGGCCCCACAAAGCCCCTATCAAGACCATCTGTCTCTAACTAGGTCTTGATGGGGTAGTACGCAATCTACATCCCAAATTTACGTGTCTTAGCTCGGATGTATCGTGGCCCAAAATTACACTTATTCGTTAGATGTAAATTTTTATTAAATGGCTGAAATGAAAATATCCATCAATCCTATTTAAGATAGAAGGGTCCACTAATCAGAGGTTAATATCAACCCATCTGACTTTGGGATTGTAACCTAGTTTCGGTTGTTTTCATAATTTAGGCGTTTTTGTTTGAGTTCATGCATGCCACATATATAATTTTCATGTGTGTGCCTGCATCTTAAGCACCATATAATTGCGAGAGGATGTGCAGTGAAGAATACAAAGTGGGGGTAATTTTATGGGCTGTTTGGGTGCCTATAAAACCCTTTAAGTTGTGAATGGATTACAAGGTTGTTTAGATACCTATATTTGCCAATAAAGGTTTTACAGGCTATAAACACATCACAACTTTCAGTTGTAATTTTAAACTTGACAAAAAAATTATATTTTATATTATAAGTAAAGTCTTTATAGCTAAAAAGATATTATACATGATAAAACACAACGATTAATATACACTCATGGTATGTGAGGCCTGTCCCAATGCATTTGTACATCTAATCTATCCATCTTGTGCTTCTCTTAATGCTCTCTAGTGGCCTAAAAAAAAACAATTCATTGATTATTAAATGGACCATGCGAGTTAAGGATGAGACATCCACCATTAAAAACTTGTGAATTGCATTTGCGGCCACTGTAATGAGTGGAGGACATCCATTCTGTCTAGTGTGTGCATGCTTTAATGCTATCTCAAGCTCTCAAAAATATTATGTCTTTGTGTGCTTTGCAAATTTTGAATGGTTTTATGGCTCAAGCTCTATGGTATGAACACCTACTTTATCTATTGTAAAGACTTCACAATTTTTTTTACACATGCACTCACGCCTCACACACACTCACGCACTCACACCACAGCAGTTTTTAATCACAATGGGACCTCAAACCCATGACCTCCTGTTGAAACTCTCATAAGTAACACTTTACAAGTTAGCCAAATACATAAATTGTTTATCTATAAATAAATTACTGCTTAAAAGCCAGACAGAATAGCATGCAAACTACTTAAACCTGAAACTCTTTTAAGGTGTAAAGTGTTTATAACTTAAAACTTTATTAGCATCAGATCAACGGATCATTAGCTGATGCACCTGGGTCCTCTTATTATTTCATCACCATCCATTTACAAGCTCTTGGTCGGATGATCCAAACCACAAAATAAATGGATCTTTGGTGATCGCTGATGCTTATGTTTTGATGAGGATCATCCGCGTGTGGGTGATACTTAAGGCTCATTTGCCAACTCTTATCTAAATCTAATAAGAATTAGTTATTGGTAAAATTATTTTTAACATAGAAAAACTTCTTTGGGACATTTCGTTTTTTGTTCTATTCTCTTGTTATGTGATAAGTTCGTTTGGTAAAATTATTATTATTTTAGAATGTAAAAACTTCCTTTGGACTTCGCCCTATTCTTCTTTTGCAATAAGTTTGTTTGGTAAAATTTCTTTTTAGAATGATGAAAAAATGTATCGAAATAATCATATTTGATAACACATTCAATGCATCTTGTTGTTGTTGCTATTTGGATAATTAGATGGGGATAGAGATGCCAATCGGACTGTTCTGATTATCGTGCACACATGAAGTGTCTTAAACAACAGATGAATTTCCTATAACCCATTGAAAAAATTCCTCACATAGGGCTCAATAATAGGGGCTATTCATCAGCTGGTTTAATGAATCAATCACGTGTGTAAAAGTGTGGATTGTAAAGGGAATTTAGAGCAATTATATACACTACAAGTTACAAATGTGGCCTACTTGACACGCAAACCAGTTTAGCTTTGGGTCCGCCCACACAAGCTAAGCCTAGGACCCCTTGGTTGGGCTTTGGGCTAAGTTGCAAAGCATGACTAGTTTAAAGCATACAAACTACAGTTAATCAATGGTGGGTTAATATCATTTGTTAATGTCATTAGCTAATCAACTTTAGTATATGAAAATTTTCAAATTTTGTTGTTAATCAATTGTAGGTTAATATCATTCCTTCCCTCTACAACTGAACCATACAACTAATAGGCCAAACTTGGGAAAATCCCCCTATTTGGTAGTTTGGATTTAAGGTAGTTGCCACACAGGCATAGTTCCAACAATTGGCTCATCTCGAAACTCAGTCGAGTAAGCCCAACTCGGCCAGATTTTGAGTCGAGTCTATTGGAAACTCGAATTCACAACCAGTTACTAAGGATGCAAGCATTCGACTACTCCAACAAGCACTTGTGTTTTAAAAAAATAAATAAATAAATAAAATCAAAATTAAAATTAAAAAAATCATAGACATAGCAAGATTAATATTAACCACCAACCAAATTAATTAAATTTTATTTATTAATCAAGTTGAGTCAAGTAAAGATTGTTGGAGTCTTTGAATTGACTCGACCTGGTTGGATATCAAGTAGAGAGAAATTTTGAGTTTTTGAACTATAGGCATGCATAGGGGAGCCTCACCCGTATCTAGCTAAAGCAGATTCTTCTGCTAAGATTACAATTGCTACTTATGGTTAGTGGTGCTATCTACTTACTACCATTGGTTCAAAACTTGAAAACCTGATTCTACTCGGTGTCCAACTAGGTTGGGTCAACTCAAGACTTGGATGAGTTTCTAGTGATCCAATTGTGGTATTTTCCCTGTATCTGTTAGATGATGATGAGTACCACAAAGTTGTGGTATCTTACCTGTATCTGATCACTTCTTTTCCCAGCCTGGTCAGATCCTTAAATAAGTTATTCTATTAGCCATTACCTTCAAGACCTAGGCCCACCAGCATTAATGGTGGGCCTACTGGCTACCTGGACAATTGACAGGCTCCATAACCTTGCTTTGGACATGAGAGATTCAACATCCAGCTTGAGAGTTAAAAGTTGGTTAGCCCGACCCGGGAAGAGTTCTGCTGAAGGGGTTATCCGGCAGTAGGAATGAGATTTCTAAAGTTTGCATTTTGCCATTTTCTTTCTAACAAGCTCGAAATTCAAATTGTGCAACACACCATTCCCCTTTGAGGTTTGCTTTTTTACATTGTGCTAATTCATTGTCCATCAACCTCATAGCGACAGTTGAACACTGACCATTTGGATGCATATTCAAATCAGTAACAGTTCATTTCTACACTGTTAGTTGGAACCCACTTCATTTCAATTTCTGTGGCAGCAAGGAAAACAGAAACTGCAAGAGGGAGTCTGTTTTCTGACTTTTTCAACCACAAATTTGACTTTTGAGAACGAAAAAGTAGAGCTGGTTTCAAACCTGTTCTCATCTCAAAGCAATTTGTAAGAAGCACGTTGCATCTGCCAGCCCAAGCATAAATAGAAACTGCACCAAGATCACCATGTTTAAAATGATGGAGCCTTCTACATTGAAGAAATTCTCTGCTTGTATTCTAGCAAGAGAAGTGGTCATATGCATGAGGATACATTTGGAATGAAAAATCATGTGAACAAATAACTAACCATTCAACAGCTGATTGTCCTCATCACTAGAAACATGGGAAACAACTAAAATACAAGCAACATTTGGGTGCATTGTCTAATTGAGCTGCAATCATTAGTCTTATGAAGTGGGGAGAAGAAAGTTGCAATTCCCTTCTCTAGCATTCATATGGAGGGTCTGGGCTCTGAATGGAAAATACATCAATTTCAAGATGGACATAGAAGGCAAGGAACTGAAATTTGAGGGTTACGTTTCATCATGTATGGTAGGAAACATCATACTTTTTTTTTGTCATCTCCACTTAATTCACAATTGGATTCACTTGTACATCCAAACAGCCAAAAGATCCCATTCAAAAGGATCATGACCTCAACATTTAAAGCAACCGAATGAACAGCTACAGATATTTCCTTGCAAGGGCTCGAACTTTTGTGTCGAAATGTGATGATGTGATGCGAGATCCTGGTAAGTATAGAGGATTCAGAATAATCTGCAAATGCAAACACAATCAAACAGTAACTTAATCAATCAAAATATGATCAGACAAACGACTCAAGGTTAATAACTTGTTGGAGGAAGTTTGATTCGAATTCAACAGTTCCATAGAGTTAGAAGCAGAAGATGTCTTTCCGCCATGCATCAAATTTCAATCTCAAAGTAGCAATAGAAACAAATCCATGACTTCATAACAAAGTTCACAAAATTCATCAAGAACATATAGAATTTCAAAAATATTTGACAATACCAGGGTCCATGATTAGAAGAATAGGATCCATTCTATACACTTCTTTAAAAAAAAATTCATGAATGATCCTCTTCTCCACACACTACACATTAATTTAGAAAAGAAAAAGGAAAAATGCTCCATCTAAATCATAGTGGGGCAGTGTACCTTTATATAAAGCTCATGGACCTCTTGGAAAAAGCTTTTTATCCCATCCTCGTTGCGAGAATCATGAAGTAGCATCAATCTAGTATGTATGATAGGTTGGTCAAGGAAAATAAAATTACAAACAAACACTCATTTTTCAATAAATACTTCAAATGATACATGTTAAAAAAAATTACAATAACTGAAGAAAAATCAAGTTTCAGAATATTTAAATAAATAAATAAACACCTAGGGAAAGAAATAAATATTGGATTCTGTGATGTATGGCTGGTAATCGTTACAATATCACTGATAAAACTATAGTCTTCTTTTATTGAAACATAATGTACAACAAAAGGATCTTTTTTGTTCTTACTGCAAAGGTGCATATCGATCAATAGTTTCAATGTAGTTCCAAGAATAGATACAAAACAAAAGGCAAGAAAAAGGTGACTGCATGTCCAAAAAATTCTTGTGCCTTAGTCCAGGTAACACACTATTAATAATCACAAAATCTTTTAAAAGTAGGACCAAAAGGTAATAAGATGAGAGAAAGTAAACTTGGATGGCTTATCCATGTGCAACAGAAACCAAGAACTGCACCGGTTAGGAGTGACTTGGTTCAAGCCGAAGGGTCTAAAAAGAGCAATGGAATGGCCCAAAAGGATGTGGGTGGAGGTTGACTGGAATGGTGGAACAAGATTTGAATAGGTCCGAGTTTGAAATGTCCCTGAAGCATTCTCCCTGATACAAGTTTCATTACCCACCCCCCACCCCCAAAAAAAAAACTTGTATCAAAACAGCAAAGACGAGGAATCAACATTCCACATACTACAGAAAATGCAACAAAAGGAATCAACATTTACATTAGGATCCATTTAATAAAAAAAAAAAAACTACTTAGATACTGTCTGAATAGGGGCTTGTGCTGTTGGTTATTTTCAAAAAAATAATAAAAATCATAAAATCTTTTAAGAGTATGACCAAGAGGTAATAAGATGAGAGAAAGTAGACTTAAATGGTTTGTCCATGTGCAATAGAAACCAAGATCTGCACTGGTTGGGAGTGACTAGGTTCAAGCTGAAGGCTCTAAAAAGAGGAACAAAAAGGACAAAGGATGTGGGTGGAGGCAAAGTGGAATGGTGGAACATGATTCGTTAAGGTGCAATTAGTTGAGATATGGCTAGATGATTTTATTTTATTTTTTTCATTTTTGTTTTTTTTGTTTTTTTGTTTTTTTTGAAGGGGAGGGGGGGGGGATGCTAAAAATGCTACAAAAGGAATAAACATTTACATTAGGACACGTCAATGACCAAGATACCAAATCCGCATTGGCCTTTCTAAAGGCTCCAATAGGATTGCAGGACGGATATCGGAAACAATTATTGTGAATACCCCGAATGAGGCTCAGATGATGATGATGATGATGAATCAAAAAATCCATAGTTATCTTGACAATCATGCACATTTAATCATATGTAGGAAGGATATGACCTGCAGTAACATATACGGACACCACTAGATCATTGAACCGGTCCATTGCCTTCAAGAACCTGATTACAATTGTAACATGCAAAACAATTAGCTGTGTGAAAATGAAGAATGAGGCTAGTAGTACCTGGCAAAATCACAAGCTCATGGGGTTTATTGTCATGTAAAAATGAAGAATGAGGGTGGTGGTAGATGGCAAAATCACAAGCTCAGGGGATTTATTGGTTGACGTCCCCAATAAGAAACATCAAGCAGTTGGTGGCAGTAAAAATGGTGATAGAACCTTACATAGCACTTGTGGTCCATGCAAGGTCCTGAACAATATCCAAGGCCGCATGTAAGATAAATTGGTGCTGATGAGCAGCTTCTTCTTTCTGTCAAATGAGCCTCACAAACGTAAGACAAGGTCAATTGGCCAATAGTAAATCAGCCTCTAAAACATCAAACAAAGATTTATCCATGACCAGACTATCAAGAAAACCAAAATCTTAGGAGCCATTTTAGTCTGTACCAGTCGGTGAAACCATTGACATACAATGAAACTACATTGTATCCGCACAATACAGCAAAATACCGTGACCAAAAATATGAAACAATAACATATCCATTCAGCTAAAATCGCCACAGATCAAAAACCAAAAGCTGTTAACATATTAACATTGTCATTACATGGGAATTTGAAACCTCTTTGGGGCCATTGAGGCAGCTCGTATCATGAATGGGATTTTGGGGCTCATCCAGTGGCAATTAGGACTTCTACAATCATCTTTGCACAAGGCTGATCACATAGCCTATGCTCTTTGCTAGGGAAGGAGTATAGTATCTAGATATGTATTGGGAAACCTCCGCTGCTTGTATAATTTTCTCTAATGAAGTTTTTACTCACTTTCTTAATATAAAAATAAAAAATCAGTCACAAGTTTATATTGAATTCAATTCCTAAGCACAAGTCAGTTACATCATTTCAAATTTATCAGCAATGTACTTATTTACTTCACAATATAGCCAAGTTTCCAGGTGTCAAAGAAAGTAAATACATCAGCAAGTAAAGCCAAGATCTTACAACTCAAGAAGAAGAAATTGTACCTTAACTGTGGAGCCCACTTCAGCTTCATATATTGGAATGTCATTCCTACTGACGATAATAAAACATGCTGTGCTAGCCATAATGTTCCTCTAAACCAAGTTAAGTACAACCTGATATGTTTCATATTATAAGGTAAGAGACTAAATTGAAGACCTCAATTCACAAGATAACTATATATTTTGTGAGGTAAAACAGAAGTGAATATAAGGTGTTGTTTGGATCCCCGTAAATGGTTTAAGTGGTAAATGATTTAAGAGGTGTAAATCATGTACAGCCTATCCTGTTTGGCTGTAAGTTGTAAATGATTGTCTATGTTTGGATAGCCTGTAAATTGTTTAAGTCCTGTAAATGGAGAGCAAATCTTTTCATTTATAGCCATTAGGCTGTAAATGATGAGCCTGTAAATGAAATCACAGCTTTTTGCCTGTAAATGAATGGGGCTAAAAGCTGTAAATGATTTACAGCCTGTAAATCATTTACAGACATTTTTCAGCATCCAAACACAAACTGTAAACCATTTACCTGTAAATCATTTAGAGTTCGCCCCATTTACAGGCATCCAAACAACCCCTAACACAAGCAACTGACAAAATTGGCACCATTAGAACGGTTCAGGAAAAAAAAGGGTTCTTTAGTTTTTAATAGATGTATTCTTGTCAATAAAAAGGTAAGTAGGCCACGTGTTAGAGGAAGGAAAATCCTTGAAAAAAACAGAAGAAGAGAACATCATGAAGGGATATTCGAATAATGCATGTAAGAGTTTTGTGCTTTCATTGCTGGTCCCAAGCTGGGATAAAGGAGGTGGGTTGTGTTAGGTTGGCAGCCAGTGTGAACTTTTGTTAGAACTATCATAAATCCTGACCATAATGGTGGAACAGGATTCTTGTAGCTAACCCCATTAGTTGCGTTAAGGCTTAGATGATGATGATGATGAAGGGATATCTGAAGAGGTGGGGTTAATGTTATGCACAATGAGAGCCTGCATCCTGAAAATTTACCCAAGGAGCATTCCAGTGGTACCAGGCAGGTTTGGGGCCCACATGATGTGTTTTCACCATCCAACCCACCTATCAGATGTGTAACCTCCAAAGACCGCTAGCATGCAAAACTAATGCGGGCCACAAAAAAGGGAATGAGCTGCAAGGGAACGCTCACCCTTGAATTCCACAACGGCCCACATGAGTCGCAAAACAGCCAGGTTGTTGGCATGAACCTTCAAAGGGTCTGAACAGCCTTGATTATGTATACACACACAACATGGTGGGGTCCTCCCATGCTAATCAACGGGTGGGCATTCCCTCTCAATATGTTCCCCGTGCTGTGGCCCATCCGAGTTTTGGATCAGTCTGATTTCTAGACTCTGGAGGCCTTTTCACTAGACGTATTTTATGGAAGGGTTGGATTCTGTCATTCCCATTTTCCATTTGATCAAGTGCTAATGGGCACATGCTTGTAAAGATTTTGAATTCTAGATCCAAGTAACAGAGTCTGATGCAATCGTCTCACATCCCACACGTGCACGCTTTGCACGTGTGTACAATAAAAGGACCACCTTCCTTTTTTAACCATCCTCACTTTCCATTTTTTTCAAATTTCTAAATTAGGAAATCTGCTCTTTCTTTCATATCTTTAGTTTTAGGCAGGGAATAATTTTAAATATTTTCTTATCTAAGTATCTTATTATTTTTCTTAATTATATAATGCTTTGTTACTTAGGTGTTTTCCTATTTCATAGATTTTTGGATTTCATATCTTTTATTACAGATTGTAAGGTTGATCATAAATAGCACTTCTGTCCTATGGAATAAGACAACTTGATCAATATTCTTTTTATAAAATTTTCTTCTTTTCTCTACAGTGGCTGTTGAAGGGAGGGAAAGTGATCTCTAGTTCTAGACTAGAGGAGTGTTGAGCTTGCTCACAATCTTACATTTGTGATCTCTAGCATCCGGCTAGAGGATTGTTGGATCTTTTCCACATTCTCTTTATTTTCTTATTGACTTATTTGCTTTCCCTTTTGGGTTTTCATCAAATTGGTATCAAAGCAAGTTCTACTCTTGGGAAAATTAGAAGGTAAATTCACACACGCCCCCCCTCAATCCAACCTTTCATCTTTCCTCTTCATTCATCCGTCACCTTTCTCTTTTCTTTCCCCTTTTTTCGTCCCATCTTAAAATCACCAAACCCTAACTCCACAAAAAAAAAAAAAAAAAAAAAAGAAGAAGAAGAAGAAAAAAGAAAAAAGAAAAAACTCTTCCAACCTTACAACATCATAATCCTGTCCCAACATATCAATTCCTTGTCCTTCCTCTCTTTCCTTACAAAAGAAAGAGAGAGAGAGGGAGGGAGGGAGGGAGGGAGGGAGAAAATTTTATTTTGTTTACTTGCCAAAGCCCGTTGTCTTATGCGCCGCACGAGAAGAGGGACGATTTACAATCCTGAGATGGCCACACAACCTCAAGAAGAAACTGTCACAACCCTGCAACAGGTGGTCTATTTGCTCACAAAACGGATGGATGACCTAGAGGCTTGTTCCATAGCCGGAATGAATGCTTTAGAAGGACGTATTATTATTCTCGAAAACACAAGCAAGGGAATCAATCCAAACCGCCAAACATCTATAGATGACGCTAATGGAGAATTGGAATCCGAAAATGTTGACTCAAGGCATCTTGCTCAAAATGGTAATTTCCAAGACGAAGAATATAAGCCTAGCTACAGGGCTCAACAACATCGCTATGCGCGACCAAGAGCCAGAGGGATGAACAACCTCCGACGGGATTATCCAATTTATCCAAAAGGACGGAGGAATATTCACACTTCGAATCCTGCCAAGCATTTCAAGATTGATATTCCAGATTACAATGGTAATTTGGATCCCAAAGTGTTCAATGACTGGCTAAAGTCGATGGAGCGATATTTTCGTTGGTATAAAATGGAAGAAGTTATCAAGTTGCATTTCACTACCTTAAAACTTAAAGGCGCAGCTTAAGACTAGTGGTACGCCATCGAAGAAGATATACAACGGTGTGGCCTTCCTCCCATAAGCAATTGGGAGGAAATGAAAGCAAGAATGAAACGAAGGTTCCTGCCGTTAGATTACAAGACGACCTCTTTTCAAAAGCTCCTCACACTTCGACAAGACAATCTGACCGTGGAGGAGTACACACAGCGTTATTATGACTTAGTCATTCGATGCCACTTAACAGAAATGGGCAGACAATAAGTGGCACGTTATTGTAATGGGCTACGGTTCGAAATTTAAAGAAAGTTGGTAACTATTCGGCTCAACAACATAGACGAGATGTATCAAATGGCCCGAAAAGTGCAGGACCGGAAGTTGATGATAAGGCGCGGTAACCTTCAAGGCAGGGATGATGCATCCACTCGTTCCATTACAAGTGGCTCCACTTCGCGCCCACAACCATTCGTGCCCCGCACTAACTTACCTTGGGATTACAACATCGGTCAGAACTCCGCCCAACCTGCCTCCAATCCTCTTCCCCGAAATGGTGATACCAAGGGAAAGTCTGTTGCAGTAATGCAAGGGAGGTCAACTAATCATTGCTTTAAGTGTGGTGGTCGTGGACATTACATGACTAAGTGTCCCTCTCGCAATCTCCAATTTTGTGAGACAAAAGACTTCATTGTAGGCCAAGTGGAAGATGAACACGCAAATGATCCAGAAGATGATGAGCATGATCTTGAGGAAGGCCTCGATAGCCTAAATGAAAACAAGTTATCATTGGTGGTCAGAAGGATTTTGACAACACCAAAGGAGGAGGCCCAAGAAGACTGGTTACGAACGAATATTTTCCATACATGAGTATCGTGTGGTGGAAAGGCTGTCAAAGTCGTTATTGACGGAGGCAGCAGCATGAACGTGGTCTCACAAAACATGGTGGATAAGTTGAAACTAAAACCCCAAACGCATCCCAAGCCATACAAGATTGCGTGGGTGAATGACACGTTCATCCCTGTGACTAAGAGGTGATTAGTCAACTTCTCACTTGGTCATTATGAAGAATCGCTTTGGTGCGACATCATTCCAATGAAGGTCACACATATATTACTGGGGCACCCATGGATATATAACAGGGATGTAACTCACAAGGGTCGCAAGAACACATATAGCTTTATATATAAAGGAAAGCCCATTACTCTTAACCATATGAAAGATGACGAACTTAAAGAGGCAAAGTTGGCTTCTACAATGTTGAGCATGGCCCGATTCATGGAGGAGAGTCGTGAACGTGGAATCATGTATACTCTGGTAGGATGCAAGATCGATCCATTTGATAATGTTATTGTTCAACCACCCGAGATTCTGGACATTGTCCCAATTTCAGGATTTGGTCCCTAATGAACTACGAAGTGAACTTCCACCCATGCGGGACATTCAGCATGCTATATTGATCTGGTACCTGGAGCGCCATTACCATATCTTCCAGCATATCGAATGAACCCGACAGAGCATGTACAGCTTCATCGACAGGTGGAAGAATTATTATTAAAGGGGTTCATTCGTGATAGTCTCAGCCCGTATGTTGTGCCAGCGTTGTTGGCACCAAAGAAGGATGGCAATTGGCGAATGTGTGTTGACAGTCGCGCCATCAGCAAGATAACAACGAAGTACTGTTTTTTCATTCCGCACTTAGATGATATGCTGGACATGTTGGCAAATGCTACAATTTTTTCGAAGATTGATTTGCGAAGCGGGTACCATCAAATACGAATTCGTCCTGGCGATGAATGGAAAATTGCTTTCAAGACAAAGGATGGATTGTATGAATGGCTAGTTATGCCATTCGGTTTGACAAACGCACCTAGCACATTCATGCGGGTGATGACGCAAATTCTACGATCATTCATTGGCAAGTTTGTCGTCGTATACTTCGATGACATCCTCATTTATAGCCATTCACAAGAAGATCATTTGGACCATCCTTGCCAAGTGATGAGAGTACTGCGCCATGAGAAACTCTACATCAATTTCAAGAAGTGTACCTTCATGAGTTCTAGCGTGGTCTTTCTTGGGTTTGTCGTTTCAGCAGAGGGCGTAAAGGTCGATTCAGAAAAGATAAGGGCTATTGTTGAATGGTCTACTCCCGTAAACATTCATGAGGTTCGTAGTTTTCATGGGCTTACAACATTTTATCGAAGGTTTATTCGAAACTTTAGTTCCATCATGGCGTCAATTACTAAATGTATGAAGTCCAATCCATTTGAGTGGACTGAAGCAGCAACAAAGGCATTGCAAGAAATCAAGCAGAAAACTACAAAGGCTCCAGTTCTTAGACTTCCTAATTTCAAAAAAGTGTTTGAAGTTGCTTGTGATGCATCGCACGTAGGCATAGGAGGTGTTCTTAGTCAGGAAGGACATCCGGTGGCCTTTTTCAGTGAGAAGCTCAATGCGGCATGAAAGAAGTATTCTACTTACGATGTGGAGTTTTATGCTATTGTACAAGCTCTGAAGCATTGGCATCATTACCTCATTAACTGAGAGTTTGTACTCTATTCTAATCACGAGGCATTACGTTACTTGAATTCTCAGAAGAATTTGAGTGCTAGGCATGCTAAGTGGAGTGCTTATGTTCAAGAGTTCACCTTCAACCTCAAACACCGCGCCAGTATTGAAAATAAGGTAGCAGACGCCCTCAGCCGAAAGTAGCACCTTTTGTCTACCTTATCAATTTCCATTGTTGGATTTGAAGAACTTAAACGGGACTATGCCAAAGATAATGATTTTGGAAAGGTATTTTCAACACCCATTTCCGGTGCTTTCTGGTGCAGGCACCGAGTATCCAGGGTATAGCTTACACGATGGGTACTTGTTCTTCGACATGAGGTTGTGTCTTCCTAAGAGTTCCTTGCGAGACTTGTTATACGAGAGCTTCATTCAGGGGGCTTAGGTGGTCACTTTGGTATCGATAAAACGACAACTCTGGTTAAAGATCGTTTTTACTGGTCAGGTTTAAAGAAAGACGCTGGGATCATTGTTCATCAATGTCGAGCGTGTCAGCTTGGTAAAGGTAGTAAGCAGAATACTGGTCTTTATACGCCATTACCCATGTCAAATGGTCCATGGAAAGACATCAGTATGGATTTCGTCTTAGGATTGCCTAAGACTCAACGTGGCTATGACTCTGCTTATGGTGGTTGACAGGTTTTCAAATATGGCTCATTTTATCCCTTGTAAGAAGACATCAGATGCCATGCACATTGCCAATGTTTTCTTTAAAGAGGTGGTTCGTCTACATGGTGTTCCCAAAACCATTGTACCTAATCATGACGCCAAGTTTATGAGCTACTTCTGGTGCACCTTATGGTCTAAAGATGGGAACTATGTTGAAATTCTCAAGTACGTATCATCCGCAAACAGATGGGCAAACTGAAGTCGTAAACCGTAGCTTTGGGAATCTACTTCGATGTCTGGTTGGTGACCATATAAGCTCATAGGACATTGTGCTACCACAAGTTGAGTTCGCTTATAACAGTTCTATGAACCGCACTACGGGACTCTCTCCTTTTGAAATTGCAACCGGAATGCGACCGTGACAACCTATCGATTTAGTCCCACGTCCTAGTGTGACTCGATCGAGCCAGGACGTCGAAGCTTTTGCACAACAAGTTAAGGAGATACATGAAGAAGTTAGGCAAAAGATCACCCTTAGTAATGAAAATTACAAGGGATATGCAGATGTTCGACAACGTCTTGCACAATTCCAAGAAGGAGATAGAGTCATGATGCGACTTAAGCCTGAGCGGTTTCCAACAGGCTCTTATACAAAGCTCCACTCTAAAAAGGCAGGTCCTTGCCACATTTTGAAGAAGATAGGTGATAATGCATACCTAATCAAGTTGCCAGCTGAAATGAAGATTAGCCCCATTTTTAATGTGGAAGACTTCACAATTTATCTTGGACATTATACAAATGAGAGCACGGAAGAACAAGCTATCCAGATACCTAAGGTACCACGCCAACTCGAAGAAATCATTGAGGACGTGTTGGATGATCAGATAGTTTTCACACGCCAAGGAGGGTATCAGAAGTTTCTTGTCAAATGGAAGATTCGACCAAAGTCCGACAGCACATGGATTTAAGCAGAGGATTTCAGGCGCATCAACCCAGAACTCTATGAGGGGTACATTGCCATTAACTCGAGGAAGCAGAGTTTTTTCAAGTCGGGGGGAATTGGTGCAATCGTCCCGCATCCTGCACGTGTGTACAAGAAAAGGACCACCCTTTTTTAACCATCCTCACTTTCCATTTTTTTCAAATTTCTAGATTAGGAAAATTGCTTTTTCTTTCATATCTTTAGTTTTAGGTAGGGAATAATTTTAAATATTTTCTTATCTAAGTATCTTATTATTTTAGGCATTTTCTTAATTATAGAATGTTTTGTTACTTAGGTGCTTTCCTATTTCATAGATTTTTAGATTTTATATCTTTTATTACAGATTGTAAGGTTGATTATAAATAGGATTTGTCCTATGGAATAAGACAACTTGATCAATATTCTCTTCATGAAAATTTCTTCTTTTCTCTACGGTGGCTGTTGAAGGGAGGGAAAGTGATCTCTAGTTCTAGACTAGAGGACTGTTGTGCTTGCTCACAATCTTGCATTTGCGATCTCTAGCATCTGGCTAGAGGATAGTTGGATCTTTTCCACATTCTCTTTATTTTCTTATTGACTTACTTGCTTTCCCTTTCGGGTTTGCATCAGAGTTAAAAGCAAAAGCTCATAAAAAGATCATCACAGCCATTGTTCTCAGAACCAGATCAATACAACGGCCAGATATCATTAGCAACCTGCCCCACCCTCTTACCTCATCTCAATCTTGTCCCTCCCACCCCTCAAAGAAGCAGCCAGAACCCCCCATCCTCTCCAGGAAATGGGCCCATCTCTGGAATTCAACCCCACATCTCCTTCCAGATGAATCCACCACTCCCAAAGATTCCAACAAAGGAGAAGGAAACAATCTCGATCTCCATCCTAAAACCAACATTGAAAAATGGATCGCGTATGCATGTCCTGCGGGGGTCGGATCGAGAGCTTTGGCATCATACAATTTCATCATCTCCCTCTCAAGAATCGGGTGGGTGTGTGTGTGTGTGTGTGTGTGTGTGTGTGTGAGAGAGAGAGAGAGAGAGAGAGAGAGAACACGATAGGTGGAGATAAAGAGAAGAGATAGAGGACTAACCTGCTTATGGTGCGTGTCGCCCTTTTCACCGAAGAAATGGTGGTGTCGATGGATGGGAGATAGGGGTGGGCATCGAGTCGAGGCGGGCCAAGCTCGGCTCGGCTTGTCCATGCTGTACTTGAGTTCGAGCTTGAGCTCAAGCTCGGCCACGAGCTCAACATTGAAGCTTGGCTTTTTTGCCAAAGCTGTCGAGTCGAGTTCAAGTCGAGCTAGTGGTTTGAGTCGAGTCGAGCTCAAGCCTATTCATATCATCATATATGAACTTATTAAATTTTTGGCTAAAAAATACAAATTAAATGTCAATTATGCTAATGCCACGTCACTAAGACATAAACCTTTAGATACTATCAGTATCATACCACAAAATCACATTTTGTTCTCAACAATCAACATCAATTCCAAAGAGCACTTAAAACTTACAATATATCAAAAATTATAAAGTCGTTCAGGAAAATTTTTAAAGCTTACCTTCATTCAAGCATTCTGGTCCACGTTTTCAATTCCATTGTCATCTTCATACTCTTTAGCATCGAAACTGTTACCACCCTAAACTGGATGTAACCAATCTTGAGTACATATCAGTGCTTCAACTATATTCGAGGCAAGTGAGCTTCGATACTTACTAACTACCCTGCTCCCAGTGCTAAAAGTTGATTCTGATGCCACGGTCGAAATTGGAATTGATAAAATGTCCTGTGCCATCAACGAAAGTCTAGGGTATTCACGAGCTCGAAACTTCCACCATTGCAAAACATCGAAATCATTATCTTTTAGCCTTATGACCAGCTCTTTTAGATACTTCTCCACTTCGGATTCAGTTTTCTGCGCATCCGTTTCTTCTTTGTCTAAGAAAGACAAAGTCACGAAGTCGCTCGCCCTCAGTAGAAGAACTACCCACAGTTTGAGAAGTACCTATTGCACTTGATGTTTCAGCCGAATTATCAACATATGAAGCAAACAACTCTTCAATTGCAGTATTAATAATGGCGGTCTCTGCTGAAACTCTTTCGAAACTGGAACAAAGCGATCTGAAAACAAATCTAACCATTGCCATCTTATATCGTGGATCCAGGACAACTGCAATAGCCATTAACAAGTGGCATTCAGCCCAATACTGATCAAATTTCAACTGCATTCCTAGAGCCATCGCTTTTAAAAATTACGAACCATCAGCAGCACACTTTTTTAGCGCATTCATAATGAAAATAATTTCAGAAAGAAATTGATTTGCCGTGGGATACTTATTTACTGAAAAAATCTTCGTGCAGTCATAAAAAACTTTGAGAAACCGATGACCATCTTCAGCTTTCTTCTAGTCTTCATCACTTGGCACGTATACGTACATTTTATCACACACCACAAGTTCAGGGAATGCAACTTTAAACTGTAAAGTTGTATCCAACATTTCATAAGTGGAATTCTAGCGAGTGCAGACATCTAACTTCAACTACTGTTTAGATTTCAAATCTAAACGTTAGATTATATCATTCCATGTACTCAGTCTTGAAGATGACCCCCTTATGTATTTAACGTTATCTCATATGTTTACAATCGTTGAATCAATTGCTTTCAGCCCTTCTTGCACAATCAAGTTGAGTGTATAAGCACAATATCTAACTTGGAATATTTTACCTTCAAATAATAAATTTCCGACAGCCTTGAACTGAGTACGTAAGAAAGAAACCAAAGTATCATTGGACGAGGCATTATCTAAAGTAATTGAAGAAATTTTCTTTTCAATACCACACTCAACAAGACAGTTGTAAATGCAAGCGGACAGTACCACACCGGTATGAGGAGGAGGAACGTGGCAGAAGTTTAAAATCCTCTTTTGTAGTTTCCAATCCACATCAACAAAGTGTGCAGTCAATGACATATATCCCTTTCTTTGATTCGAAGCCGTCCACATATCCGAAGTCAAACTTAATCTGGATACGGATGCCAGGAGAGCTTTCAAGTTAGCTTTCTCAACAGCATACATCTTCATGCACTCTCTTTTCACAGTAGTACGAAAGGTCTTCTCACATCTGGGATTTAGAAATTTACAAAATACCATGAAAACCTTGCTTTCTACCATGCTAAATATCTTCTCATTGACTATCACTAATCTCGCAAACCACTCATTCAGTTTATCTGGATCATACTTATACGTTGAGAGTGCAGCTTTAAAGTCGTCATCTTCAGAAACGGTAAATGAAAGCAGTTGCTGAACTCCACCCTTCAATGTTCTTGGTCTCTTCACACATTTATCAAGATGCCTCTAATAGTGAGTTGTAAGAGAACCAGAATGCTTGCCGTAAAGAGTTTTACAAAACTTGCATCTAATCTAGACTGAACCATCTGGTTGCGTGAACTCATCAAAAAATTCTCATATCACCGATCTTTTTTCCCTTTCACAAAACCTGAAGCTGTTTCAACTTTGTTTTTTTAATTTTTCTTCATCCACAACAAAAGGAGATGTGATTCACGCATCAGTGCCAGGAGTACTTGGGTTTTCTTCAGTAGTCATCTAAAAATCAAAAGATAGTCATCTAAAAATCAAAAGATAACAAGGGTAGGGTAAGATCAGGACTTTTATATGTTGAAGGAATCAGTCAACCACAATTATAATTATATATATATATATAATATATAATACAAACAATATTGGGCCCCTTCATAAACTGCAAGACACAAGTGTCTCAAATAGTCCCCTAATAAATAAATCCACCGGGATACATACATATACATAACTATAAATTGTCTATAATTGTTTCAAATTTTGTTTATTAATTGTCTCGAAATATCTTATTCCTACTTGTCTCTATCTAAAAGTGTTAATTGTCTCTATCTCATTCGGTAACATACCATGTACTATCCTAATTCAATTTACATGCGAATCGAAATTTCGGTAGCACCTCCCTATATTCTCCAAATATATGTAAAATTCAATACTAATTAGTTGTCACACCCACATGTAATCCATTACACATATAGTGGTAACCAACTAGTAAAGAACCACATATCCAGAGAAAATATAGGGAAGTAGTACCGAAATTCCAACTACATGTAAATTGAATGATGACAACCTAAGTACATGGTATAATACCGAACTGTTCAAAATGAGACAATTTAGGAATCCATAAAGAACAAGTATATTTTCAGTGAAATGATCATACCTGTTCAATATAAATTCCTAAACGGGGGATATATTGCTAAACTACTAAGTGGCCTAAATATTATTTAACAGCATCAGATGATAAATAATCATAAGTATCAATATAACAATATGTAAAGAACAATTATCAAAATATACAAGAAACAGTTTATCCATACAACTACAAGTCTACAAGAGAAAAAAAATTAAGAACAAATAAGAAGATAATGCATGTGATCATTAACCGACAATATTTTAGTTAAGTTACAACATTTTAGTAGGAAAGTTAAGTCCATACAAGTACAACTACAACTACAACTCTATAAGTTTATAAGATTACAACTAAAAAACTTAATACATCAGATTCAAAGTTAATTTTCCTACTTTAGATCAGATCCATAATTTTCGCTTGGGCTAGTGGTACTATCCTCTCCAATATGATCATTAACCTCCCCTGAATCAAAAGGTGGGGAGACTGTTTCACCATGCTCTTGTATAGATTCAGCTAATTTTTTCAAACTATCTTTATGAGCTGATCTATACAGAATACCCAAATTCATGTCGAATGAGGCGAGTTTGGAAATTAACGTTGACGGCTTCTTGCTTGTCGAGCTCGATCCTGCTTCTGTGTCATGTTGTCGAGGAGTACATCGTTGATATCTTGATGCATCTGCCTCTTCCTTGCTCAGCTTCCAGGCTAATTGTAAATGTACTTCTTCCAATCTTCTTAATCTAGTTGTTTTCTCTTCTTCCTCTTCCCTACTTATTCTCTTGACCCTCTCCATTTCAAGCTCTTCATTGATTAGAACGGGTCTGTTATTGTATATCCTATGGCTAGTTGTATTTGGTGTGAGGGAGGGAGTAGAAGGCTTCTTACTAGAGTCTACAAGAGTCTTGTATAAAAATCGTATCTCCTCTGATGCTTTGGGACATCGTTTTGCATCTCTCCCCAACCCGAAAAGTGTAATCTAAGCCAATTTGTTTTGTTAACAAATTTGGCCCCACACAATTTACATTGGATTTTCATTCTTCTAAAAGTGGGGGAGTACACTTGGGATCCATAATCCCAAATATTGGTGGATGGATCATCTGAAGACATTGCTTGCTGCACACCATTTAGAAACAAAGCATATTTAGCTTCCAAATTTTCAATTCTCTAAAGCTTCTTTTAGTTAAGTAAATGACTAGAGTTCCCAAATCACTATAAGTTAGAGTGCTCCCTATTACATCCACACACGCAACTTCCATCTGGTGGGCCATACTATAAAAAATCAGGCCAGTTCATTCATCGAGTGGGCTGCAGCGCATGTGTACATCAAGTAAATGACTAGAGTTCCCAGATCACTATAAGTTAGAGTGCTCCCTATTACATCCACACACGCAACTTCCATCTAGTGGGCCATAATGTAAAAAATCAGGCCAGTTCATTCATCAAGTGGGCTGCGGCGCATGTGTACATCAAGTTAAACTATCCAAATGGTCCATTGTAGATAAGAGGTGAACCCAAAAGCAAATTAATCAAGCCATTCGAACCAATACTGATCAATTGAAATCTGTTTGTCAGATTCCACTAAATTTCACTTTAACCTTTTCAGATGTGATTTTTTTTTTTTTTTTTGAAAGATAACGATCTCATTAATAGAGGAAAGAAACAAAAGGAGAACCAAAAAAGAAGAAAAGGAAAACAACAAGAGGGAAAAAACAAGAGGGAAAAAAAACAGGCTGCAGAGGTTGCAGCCCCTAAACACCTAAGAAACAGAGGTCCTCAGCTGACCAAGAATCTACTTGAGAAGCCCATTCAATAAGCAGGCATTTGGACTTGGAAATAACTGCATCAGTCGAGCTGGAAGCATTTTCGAAAAATCTGTTATTTCTTTCAGTCCAGACAGACCACCAGATGGAGAGGATCGCCATCCTCCAGAGCCTAGTCATCCTTTTGCCTATATGCACCCCTTGCCACGTGAAGAGAAGGCTGTCCACTGAGTTTGGGGTGCACCAGCAGACCTTAAACCGAGCGCGGATGTCATCCCAAAGCTTGCAAATTAAAGGGCAGTGAAGAAGGAGATGATCTACTGTTTCCTTGGATCTCATACAGCACATACAGATATTAGCCAGCGGCATGAACCATCACACACTGCCAGTTGGATGTGATTTTTGGTTTTGAAGCCCATATAAACAGGCTGTTACAATACCATTTAGATAGTTTAATTTGAGTTTAGGGAATGACAAATGTACCATTTTCAAGTGCACGAGCATGAACCGTCACACACTGCCAGAGAGGGAGAGAGAGAGAGAGAGAGAGAGAGAGAGAGAGATGAAAATGATAGTGGCAATGCCACTAAGTAACACCCCTTTTCAACATAGCTTATTGTACAAGTCATATTTCACTTCTAATAGTTTATACTCCACAAATTCCATAGTGGATTTCTGTCTGATTTGTCACAGATAGTTTCTATCAAAGAATCCCCTGTTTCAAATGAGTGATTTGATTCCAATTACTACATTTTAAGCCGCATTTAGTGTCCACACATCTTTTCAATGGACTAGATGCTGTTCCTCCCAAATCAAGATCAGCTAACTTCACTAATCTTTGATATGGAGTGCAAAAATGCAGAAAAATCAATGGCTTGTAACTCACAGTTCCCATTTTGCATGCGGCCCCACCCACGAATTGTTTGATACTCTGGCTGCATCTAAGCTAGCACACATATCTTGGTTGGTTCAGTTTAAATAATATGCCCCCCTATGTAATTTCCCAGTAACTTCTAATTGCCTGAGTATCAGCCATCACATTATTCTAGAGTATTTATTTCCCTCCCACGAAAAAGTCGGTTTCACTTGCAATATGGGGTGTGCAATATACCGATTTGGGAAGAGAGTAATGTTACTAAAAGCAACGGTTTCCAGATATGATGAGAAGGAGCTTCCACAGGAAGATCAGATGCTCAAGATTTTAACCCAAGAACGTTCAATGGCCATTAAAGATGCGGTACCAAATCTCACACACATTGCTTGTAATCGATTTCTTGGTAAGGATGGGCCATTTGTTTGATTGATTAAGATGGATCCAGATGGATATTCTTGAAACAAATAAATAAATAAAAACTTACCTTGAAGAGATTGGAAGAGAGAGAGAGAGATCCGCCCGAGTCGGGATTGGGCGCGGCCGCGCTGGTTCGGTCGGCGAGATGGGTGGTGGTGGTCCGGTGGAGTGCTGGCCGTGCGAGCAGCGTGCTGTCTTGCTCCGTTGCTTGGAAAGACTGGTGGTGGTGGTGGTCCGATGGATCGCTGGTCGGGCGCCGGGCAGCGGCTGGGTAGGGTAGTGGAGAACAAAGAGAAGAAAGGGAAAGTGAGGCTAGAGTTGGGTCGGGTTGCTTGCTGTAGAATGGAGTGTTTTGTTTTTTTTTTTTTTTAACTTATATTTATATTATATATATTATATAATATATTTAATATATATAATATTTATTAATATACTTATTAATCAAGTCGCGTCGAGCTCGAGCTTCGAGTCGTGTTGAAATGCCTTATATTCAAACTCGGCTTGAACTCAACTTGAGCTTTCAAAAATTAACCTAACTCAGCTCGCATCGGCCATTCAAGCCGAGTCAATCCGAGCGAGCAAGTTTTTCGAATTGACTCAACTCGTGAACAACCCTAATGGGAGAGGGAAGAAGAACAGGAGAAGGAGAACAGAGCAGGCCGCACGAGCTTTTTGAGTCTGAAGCCTGCTTCTCCACACTGGGAGTGAATATGGGTCAGGTAATAGGAGCCCCGGACCCGTTCCATTTAGGGCCTGTTTGGCCAAGCAGATCCCACAGTATTAGGAGGGATGGGATTGGCAATATCCTGGGATAGGCATGACGAGCCAAACAGATCTAGTGAACTTGTCCCGGGATATGAGCAATCCCATGGATCTTAAGACAATCCACTGACATCACCATCATTACCTTAAAATTGATCCTATCCCTTGGTTGGATGGATTGGAAGGTAAAATTGCAGGATATGCACGGCATGCCAAACAGACCCAGTGAACTTGTCCCGGGATATAAGCAATCCCATGGATCTTAAGACAATCCACTGACACCACCATCATTACCTTAAAATTGATCCCATCCCTCCTAATACCATGGGATCTGCCTGGCCAAATAGGCCCTTAAGAGTCGGCTCAGAATTTTGGACCCAATCCATTATAACCCAGGTGACATTGTAATTAAATAATAGGGGACCCCTTAATTAAATGGGCGCAGCGGGGATCCACTGAGGTGGGTGGATTCCTAACTGCGGGGCCCACCTTGATTTATGTACCTTCCATCCATGACGTCCATTCGTTTTAACAAATAATTTTAGGGCAAGATTCCAAAAATGAAGTAGAAACAGTGGTGAATGAATCCCCACTATTAAAAACTTCATTGGGGCCACTGAAATGTTTATTTTCCATCCAAGCTTTTGATAAGGTCACAAAAGACCTGGATGAAGGGCCCACACAAATATCAGCTTGATCTAAAACTTTTGTTGGCCCGCAATAAGTTTTTAAGGGTCTTTCACCACTTTTTTCCTATGATATGATATGGTTCGACTGGGATTTGGATCTGCTTCATTTTCGGAATTTTGGCCTCAAATGAGTTGTCAAAATGGTTGGACAATGTGGATGTAAGAAACATATATGGTGGGCCCCACAGTCAAGGATCCCACCCACCTCGTGGATATGGGGATCCACCAAAGGAGCGCCCCAATTAGCAGTGGATTTAGGTAGCCGACTAAAAAAAATTCAGATAGCTCAAATATAGAAATTACAATTGAGTTTCGTGCTCTTTGTCATCCATTTCCACATTTTAAAAAATGAAACAGCGAATGGTCCAAATTCAAAAGGTAAAATTCAATGGCTAAGGGAGCTTACTTAGCATGTTTTTGGTATATTTTCCATCCGTTAAAAATTAAGCCATGGTCAAGTCAGGTTGGATTGATTTTGGGTGAACCTATACCTAACTCATTTAACCATTTATGTCTAAATTTTATATAAAAATAAAAATAAAATAAAAATAAAAAAATTGTTTGTTGCAATATAATTGGGACACATCATCACACGTATTTTAATCTGGATACCATGCCCCTCACAAACATAAAATTTCATTTATGTTTGTTATAATATAATTGGGCCACATCATCACACACTGCATTTTATGTAGCGGTGCTCACAAAATCAATAATGATTTGGACCAAAAAGGATGCAGGAAAATAAAACATTTCTATTTGTGCGGGACAAATGATCTTGATTAGTAGTTTTTGGGTTCGGCACCGTTAGTTGGAGTGAAAACTAGGTTGGGTTGTCCCAGTCTGGCCATCTATGGTCCATTTGGTTCGGATATCAGTTGGATTGTAGGATGAGTTCCAAGCCCAACGACTCATTGGACTTTCCACGCTGCAAAGGCATGGGTAGGCGCTGCCAGACCGAGCCTGATTCTGAGCTCAGTGATTATATGGGCCTCGATTAAGGTTCTAGATAATGGGCTGAGTTTCGGATTCCCCGGCCGATTTTCTATTCAACGGTGTTTTTGGTTAAACTGCATTGTTATTTACAACAATAGTAGGCGTTACAATCCTCATTGTCTGTGGCATGCCCTACTTAAGTCGTGGTTATGCTAGATTTTTGTGCTTATGCTTTAAAATGAGATGACCAAACTGATGGACGGAGTGGATGGAACACAGATATCACAATGGGTCCTGTTGGGGAAAAATATGACAAGTCCGGAAGCCCAGATATGGAATGGACCAACTCTATTGACACTGCCTAGGATTTCGAGGTAATAAGCCCGACCGAGGTAAAAGAATCAAATGCCTCAAGGAGATGATGAGGAATGAACCTCGACCGAGACTTGCAAAGTCATGAGCTATATGCAAAATATATAAGACGCATAAAGTTGACTCGGATAATGAGGCAGTAACGTCTAAAGGGACCAATTAAAGCCCAAATGCTAGAAGTCTCCTGACCTACCATAAAACCGCCCCATATTGGGTCAGTTACAGTGTCGGTTATCGAATTAAGAAAGGATATCGGTTATAGACTGACTCTATTTCATCCGACAGAAGGCAAAAGCCCAATCCTTGCAACCAGCCGAGACTCATTTATTACTAGAGTCAGTTAAGGCCAAGCCGAACAAGGAAGAGATGGTGTAATCATGAATATCATCCCGAAAATCTTGTGAAAAGGATTTCCAACCCCGAAGATCTCGGGATCGGGCAGAATCCATAAACGGATTACAACTAAATCAAATCTCCGAGATACTCGGAAGAAAATCCCTGCACGACGGGACCTTCCCATTCCTATAAAAACAGGAAATCTCTACGATGAAAGGTACGCAGAAAACTCTTCTCAAAACCCTTCCTTAGTATTCCTATCGCTGACTTAAGCATCGGAGGGTCCCCAGCTTTAGCCAAGGTCTCCTTTGTTTTCATCCTTGTGTAGGTGATAGGTCGAGGAGGATCACCAGTTTTTTTCATCAACAGGTCCCTTGGAGCTTTACCTTGCACAGGGTTCCTACAGCAAGTGTCGTAGAAAATTCGCGTCTGTAGTCTTAGGTCAAACTGGACTCGGATTACATTGTGAAGAATGAAGCACCGACGTACTCTGTGAGCTCACCATGATGTATGCGTTTTATCCACTCCGTCCATTCATTTTTCCAAGATCATTTTAGGACAGGCAAATTCGAATCTTAAGTGATGAATGTGTTTTATCCATGCCGTCCATTCGTTTTTCCAAGATCCCAAGATCATTTTAGGGCAGGCAGATCCGAATCTTAAGTGGATCACCGTGATGTTTTTATTCCATCCAACCTGTTAATAAGATCAAATGGATATAGCCTATGGAAAATTAAAATATCAACTTGATCCAAAACTTCTGTGGCCTATAAGAAGTTTTCACTGGTAGGCACTCAATTCCCACGATTTCCTGTAGGGTGGTCCACTTGAGCTTTGTATCTACCTCATTTTTCAGCTCATCCCATAAAATGATTTGAAAAAATGGATGGACGGCGTGGATAAAATACATACATCATGGTGGGGCTCACAGGGCTTTGTCACGTATACGAAGAACCAACAACGGTACTGTGTTCGACGCTACAATTCGAGTCCGGTCAAAAGCGGGTTTTGGGGAAATTTATGACTGTGTACCCCACCTTTTATCTAGCAGTTTTTATGAAGTAATACGAACTTAACATACGAACTTATACCTGCTCGCATGGACAGCGAATTTGAGGACGAAACTACCCCTCCTCTCCACTGCGTTGCTTTCAGTCCCATTTCTTTCACCCCTTTCCACTGTGTTGCTCTCACTGTTGATTTCACTGCCGTTTTCACCCCCTTTCTTCACTCCGTTCCTATAAGAGCCTGTTTGGCTGGGCGAATCCCATGAGATTAGGAGGGATGAGATGGATTTTAAGGTAATGATGGTGGTGTTAGCGGATTGGAAAAAGATCCATGGGATTGCTATATCTCGGGACAAGTTCACTGGGTCTGTTTGGCACGCCTGGCATATCCTGGGATTTTACCTTCCAATCCGTCCAACCAAGGGATGGGATCAATTTTAAGGTAATGATGGTGATGTCAGTGGATTGTTTTAAGATCCATGGGATTGCTTATGTCTTGGGACAAGTTCACCTGGTTTGTTTGGCTCATCATGCATATCCCGCGATATCGCGATCCCATCCCTCCTAATACCGTGGGATCGGTCAGGCCAAACAGGCCCTAAGAAAGACAAAAAATCCATTTTCTGGAGCCCCCTTCCTTATCACCATTGGATTGCATCCTCTCCGTACATCAGCATTTTGTCTTCTTCTGAAAATGGTCGGTCCAATGAAGAAAGCACGCACCACAGGTATATTTTAAGCTTGGATCTAGGCTTTTGGTTCATCTATGTATACATCATCCGATGAACATGATGGATTACAAATAAAATATCATTGTGGGGGCGTAACAAGCGAAATTGGATTGCGTACTGAGTTACTCAGTACGTTCCTATCGTACTGAGTAAACTCATTTGGGCCCACATTGAATATATGTAGTATATCCATGCCGTCCATCTGTTTTTCCTTCTAATTTAAGGGGTTGAGCCCCAAATTGAAGCATATCAAAAGATCAAGTGGATCATACCACGGGAAACAGTGGGGATAATGATTTCCACCATTGAAACCATAGTAGGCCTAACAGTGATGTTTGTTTGTTATCAAACATGTTCATAAGATCATACAGACATGGATTAATAGAAAACACAATTATAAGCTTGATCTAAAACTTCTGTGGCCCCTAAGAAATGATCAACAGTAGAAGTTCAATTCAAAATTATTATGTGGTGTTGTCCATTTGAACATTGGATATGTTTAAATTATCATGTGGTGTTGTCCATCATGAAATTATCTGTTAAGTTTGCCCCGCTCAATTTCATGTTTGCCCCACTGATTTTCTAGTTTGCCCTGCTCAATTTCATGTTTACCTTGCTGATTTTCTACTTTGCCCCGCTCAATTTCACGTTTACCCCGCTAAAATTCATGTTTGCCTCACTCAATTTCATGTTTCCCCCTTTGCCTCACTCAATTTCATGTTTCCCCCGTTTAATTTCATATTTCCTCCGCGGAATTTCATGTTTCCCCCACTGAATTTCTAGCTTGCCCCGCTCAATTTCATGTTTGTCCCGCTCAATTTCTAGTTTGCCCTGCTCAATTTCATGTTTGCCCAGCTAATTTTCTAGTTTGCCCCGCTCAATTTCATGTTTGCCCCGCTCAATTTCATGTTTACCCTGCTCAATTTCATGTTTCCCTCGCTCAATTTGCAGTTTACCCCGCACAACTTCATGTTTGCCCTGCTCAATTTCTAGTTTGCCCCGCTCAATTTCATGTTTGCCCCGCTGATTTTCTAGTTTACCCTGCTCAATTTCATGTTTGTCCCGTTGATTTTCTACTTTGGCCAGCTCAATTTCACGTTTGCCCCGTTGAAATTCATGTTTACCCCACTGAAATTCAAGCTTCCCCTGCGGAATTTCATGTTTGGCCCTGCTCAAATTTCAATTTGCCTCACTCATTTTCTAGTTGCAAAGGTAATAGTGTATGATAAATATGAAGTGATATGCATTCCTCTAGCCTTTGGTTTTAAAGCTTGGTGTTCAATCGAAAACCTGCATTTTTCTGTCAAATTATGGATGTTGTGTTCATTATTGTTCGCAGAGTGACAAACATATAGGATTTATTATTATATCCCGTTTTTATGTTTACCAATTTGCTGGACATGTAATTGGATGAAACTTTCTTAGTGACTCTGATAGTGTTTTTCCTATGCAGTCCCATATCCGAGTACTTGAATCCACTCTAGAGAATAGATCTGCACTTCTAATGGGTCTTGAATATCTAATTGGCATTTCTTATGTTGATGACACTGAGGTTTTTAAGGTATTCAGATTAACTGCATGCCTTCTTTTCTTTGTAATTGAGTTTGCATAGAGTTTTACCTTGTTTGCGTCAAATGCATGGATAGGTATGCTTGGATTACTGAAACTCTTTAGTCCTTAAGCTGTTTGAGACACATCATAACCTTGACAACCGTAGTGCTGCTACTGCAAGCATGATAGGGCTTCAGGTACTTTAGATATGATACTTCTTACTGCTATTGTGCCTAGAGTTTTATAGTTTCAACACATAGCATGGGTTATTATTAGTGTGATTTCAATCCATGCTTCTTACTGCTATTGTGCCTAGAGTTTGGATACTACCATATGAGCTAATCAGCCAAGGACTGAAATTCAATTATCATTTCAATTATTCCAGATTGTAAATGTGATTATAACTCTCTACTTCCATGCTTTTAAGAAGAGAGTTCCATGTTGGTAGATTGAAGAGCACAAGGATCCTGCCTTAAATTCCAACCATCTGTGTTGAAGATTTGAACTATCCAGTTGTTCGGACTAAATATCTAGGCCATATAAGGGATGCAATTGATTTGAGGAAAGGTCGGGACCTTCTCAATGCTTGGATTAAAGGTCGGGACCTCTATGGGATTGCTATATCTCGGGACAAGTTCACCGAGTCTGTTTGGCATGCCCGTCATATTCCAGGATTTTACCTTCCAATCCGTCCTACCAATAAAATAGAGGCATAAGAATTACTAGCAATAATGTATAGAGACTAATAATCAATCATCTATGTAGACTAATAATCAATTATGGATAAGATGAAATTGATTGGGATGTGGTTTGGGTCAATGCACGTATGTAAACTAATAATCAATCATGTTACATCTCTTCCTTCATCAAGAATTACTAGCAAATATGGAATTTTACTTCTGCAGTTTATTAGGTACTTAAAGAAGAGGGGGAAATTGAATGATGATTTTTTGAGAACTTTGAAAAGAGGGGAATGGATGAAGAGCTCTAAAGGGTATGTAACCTCATTTGGGTCAGTTTTCCTTCTATCCATTACAGGACCTATTTTACAAATAACAAACCTTCCTGTCATCGATGAAACATTCTACGGAAACAAGTTCAGTTGCTATACCGCTGAGTTCAATTTGTTGGGATTTGTGATGGATATGAAAGAGGTGTACAAATTGACTGTAGATAATTTCACATTTCTTGAAGCTCTATCTACTTTAAGTAGAGAAAGTGTTCTGCTAAATGTAGAGTCGGTTTAAGATCAATTATAAGTAACTTTTTCACTTAAAGTTACTTAATCACTTCAGTTTGAAAAGTAGGAACCAAGATAAGCTACTTAACGCATAAGTAGCTTATATTAAGTTACTTACAATTCAAACTCCCCCGTATCGACACTATTTTATCCATTGCATTAGGTTTACGAGGTATTCTATATACACACCAGCTATCTTGATCCATTGCATTCAAACTGAATGTAGGCATCTTTTCCCTCGCTCAATTTCATGTTTCCCCCGCTAAATTTCATGTTTGCCCCGCTCAATTTCTAGTTTGCCCCGCTCAAATTCCAGTTTGCCCCGTTGAATTTCTAGTTTGCCTGGCTGAATTTCGAGTTTGCCCCGCTGAATTTTAAGTTTGCCTTGCTGAATTTCGAGTTTGCCCCGCTCAATTTCCAGTTTGCCCTGCTTAATTTCATGTTTGCCCCGCTCAATTTTCAGTTTGCCCCACTGATTTTCTAGTTTCCCCTGCTCAATTTCCAGTTTACCTTGCTCAATTTCATGTTTGCCCCACTTAATTTCATGTTTGCCCCGCTGAATTTCTAATTTGCCTCATTCTATTTCATGTTTGCCCCGTTCAATTTCTAGTTTGCCCTGCTCAATATCTAGTTTGCCTTGCTCAGTTTGCCCCGCTCAAATTATATTTTGCCTCGCTTATTTTTAGTTTGTCTCGCTCAATTTTCGGTATTTCCTCGCTCAATTTCTATCTCGATTTCATATGAAGCTTGTTCAAATTCATGAAATGCTACATTGTTTTTAATTTTCCTGATTTTGTACACTGATTATCCTGTGAATTTTATGTTTGATATGTTTTTTAATTCATCTTTGCAGGTGACGAATATTCTGCTGTAATCCCAAACCCAAGCTTTAGGTATACATTGAAATGGTGGTTTGAGAAGGTGACGAATATTCTGTTGTAATCCCAAACCCAAGCTCAATTTCTACGCTGCCTTGTGCAAGTTCTAAGTTGCCTCGCTCAATTTCTAGGTTCCCTCACTCAATTCCTAGGTTGCCTCGCTTGATTCTTAAGTTCCCTCGCTCAATTCCTAGGTTCCCTCGCTGAATTACTAAGAAGGTTTTGATGATAAAATAAATGAAGAAGCTCTAGTGCTAAAGTAGATCACGCCACATGGTGGGGCTTGAACACAACTTGCCAAAAACCTTTTTTAGGGGCTCAAGGAGTTTTGGATCAAGTTGATATTTTTATATTTTCTTTTTAACTAGGTTTACATTATTTTATGAATAGGTTTAATGACAAATATATATCACAATGGCCTCTAAGAAGGTTTCAACAGCAATATTATCATCATTACTGATTCTTGTGATGTGGGTGTGATTTACTTGTGTTTTTTATTTGCTTTCTTTTTAAGCTTGTGTTATAAAATGATTTTCAAAATGAATGAACAACTTAGATAAAACACATATTATAGTGGGCTTTATAAAAGCCCCTAGTAGGACTGTTCCACTCTAGCTAAGTTACTCAAATAAGGAGTTTTGAAACTCAATTGAGCCATATGCAAACTAAATTATCTAAAAGTTATGCAACTTGCCTATAACCTAGGGTTATATGCATTCTCTATAATCCAAAGGGATGCAGATTGCCCACAACAACTTAGGGTAGGAACTCCTTATTATTGAAAGCTATGTGGGTCTCACGTCAATTCATTTTGACTACTCTCGTTATGATATAAGACAAAAAATGAAACAAATCTAAAAAAATGAATTGACTACTCTCATTATAATATAAGACAAAAAAATGAGACAAATCTAAAAAACAACTGGGCAAGACAATTGACCCGGTCGACCCCAACTAGCTGACCTAGGGGTGCACACGGTTCGGTTTGGACCGGTTTTGGGGTGAAACCGGAACCGAACCGTTCCTAACGGTTCTAGGAAATTTGGAACCGGAACCGAACCGTTGGCACCCTAGAACCGAACCGGAACCGAACCGTTAAAACCGGTTCGGTTCCGGATCGGTTCCACGGTTCTTGGCTTTTTATAATCCAACCCAATTGCAAGCCCATGTCCATCCATGTTGTGGTCCATTTGATGAATGGTTTAGATGTTGTATAAGGTGTTCAAAAATATATTTATGAAAATAATTATTCTAGAGAAAATAATTATAAAATATGCAAAAATACATCGGTTCGGTTCAAGGTTCAGTTCCACGGTTCGGTTCTACGGATCAGATCCACGGTTTGGTTCTACGGATCGGTTCACGGTTCGGTTCGGTTCTACATACCCCCAAACCGAGAACCGAACCGTTGTCACCGGTTCTTTGATTTTTGGAACCGGAACCGGAACCGTTGCACTCTAAAACCGGACCAAACCGGACCGTTTGGTCAGTTCCGGTCCGGTTCTACCGGTTAAATGTGCACCCCTAAGCTGACCCAGTTGATTGGGTCCCTGAACCACGATACCTATGCTACGGATTAGTGGCACCTATGGCTATGGTTATAATCCATAGCCATAGGTCTACTTTGAAAAGGAGAGGTATTTTCGTCCTAGAATTCATTGTCCGTATGTGGAAGTCTAAGTTAGTAAGTTAAGTTTAGTTTATTCACAAAAAACCATTGGATAAAAGGTGGGGTCCATAGTCGTAAATTTCTCCCGTGTAAATCATCGCGCTGAGAGAACTTTGATACTCTGGTAGAGATGGATGGTTCATAAGTTTGCACTCAAAATTCTACACGTGAAATACATGTGGCTCAAAACAAACAGTCAAAATCGTGGATCTACTTTAGATGTTTCATAAGAAACATGTTTTTTTTTATATTGGCCGGTTGTTTAGACACCTAACGAACTTGAAAATTAGCTTAATTGTCCAGATTCAACAAACAATGTTCGCTAATCACCGTTGATTGGTCAACCAATCTAATACGGTATTCACTTATCCGTAGTGCGTCTCACGATTTGGATGGTTTTCCTTGAATTAAGCGCATTCTACACATGTAATACATAAGTGCAGGCGATAAAACCATAGCATTCGCCTTGAATTAAGCGCATTCTACATGTATAATTCCAGTTTGCCCCTCTGAATTTCTAGTTTGCCCTGCTCAATTTCTAGTTTGCCCCGCTTAATTTCCAGTTTCCCCCGCTGAATTTCATGTTTGCCCCACTAAATTTCATGTTTGCCTTTCTGAAATTCAAGTTTGCCCCGTTGAAATTCAAGTTTGCCTCACTCAATTTCATGTTTACCCAGATGAATTTCATGTCTGCCCCGCTCAATTTCTAGTTTGCCTCGCTCAAATTCCAATTTGCCCCACTCAATTTCTAGTTTGCCCTGCTCAATTTCTAGTTTCCCCTGCTCAATTTCATGTTTGCCCCACTCAATTTCATGCTTGCCCCGCTCAATTTTCAATTTGCCTCGCTCAATTTCATGTTTTCCTCGCTCAATGTCATGCTTACCCCGCTCAAATTTCAGTTTGCCCAACTGAATTTCATGTTTGCCCCTCTCAATTTAACTAGTGTGAGTTTTCAAGAAACTTACCTGAGTTTTTGTTTTAGTTGACTCTGACAGAGTTTGATTTGAATTTGTATTTTAAAAGTATGATCTCAATATACTTTTATTGTGAAATAGAAAATTGAAGAACCCAAGATTTTCTACAAAAGTGGTTAAATTCTCTTTCGATTTTTGCAAAAATTCCATTTTCGATATCATTTAGCACATGGGTTTTGTCTATGATAATCTAATAGGAATGATGACTCGTTAGATAAATAGAGCGGTTAGTCAGTTCATACATGCTCCTCAAATTACAATAAGATATTCATGATATCACGACTTTAAAACATACAGTTAAACTGAGTTTTCTTGAGCAAATTAGTCTTGATCGTTAAGGTTGCAGGACGGGCCATTAACCAATCTGAGATGTTCGATAAAGATGTGACTATTTGCATCAGTATCTCATGTATAGAGAAAGGGCAAAATACATTGAGATGTATCATCAACTTGCATCCATATCTTAGTTGTAGAACAAGGACAAAACACATCGAGACTGACCATCATTTTATTGGGGTAAAAAGTGCTAGTACAAATGCATTCAATACAAAATGTTGCAATCATCCACCTTAATCACCAATTACATGTCAACATTGCTTATGTACTCATGGGTTATCAGGGATGTAAATTTTTCAGTATAACCACTCCAAAATGAGACAACCAACATAGGAATTTGATAGCTACATAATGCATGCATAATTGTTGATGAAGCATAACCCAAATATCGCATTGAGATGGTGATATTAATAGTCGGATTTTGGACCACTGGCTATTTTGCTATAACCCTCCATTTGATGTCCATCAATTGGATGGTTAGGATTATATGATCAATCTGAATTAGAACCAAACTAGTTTTCTCATTCCAAAATCGAAGAAAATGACTACTTTAGAAAAAAAAAAAAAAAAGTGAGTCCATGGATAATTGATTATGGAGAATAACTCAAAAATTATATTGAGAAGATGTTGCTAACCATCTGATTTTGCCTTGAAAAGCCACATCCCATTGGGCCGGTCGACCTCAATTCAATGTCTTGTTCCACTGTTCGGGTCAATTGCCAAAATGGCTATGTACATATAGCTACGGTTATAATACGTAGCCATTGGGGGCCGCCAAATTCGTACTCATAAACCAGCTTACTTAAAAAGGAGGGGTGGTTTCGCCGTCAAATTCGTTGTCCGTACGAGCAGGTCTAAGTTCGTATGTTAAGTTTGTATCATTCCATAAAAACCGCTGGATAAAAGGTGGGGTCACAGTCGTAAATTTCTCCGGGTTTTGCGTCGTATCGAGATTGATTTGTATATGCTCGGTATTTCAGTTCTTACGAGTTGGGCACTTGGTTCGGTGATCCAGACCGTTGATCTGTTGTTACCGAGTGTGGATGGACCATGCCCCGAATTTCTCATGAACAGAACAATCTCAACCTTTCGCTCTGTGGCCAGATAATATACGGTTGAGAGGTGATATACGTCACCCATACACATTCAACTTGTTAGAAGAGTCCCAACTGTAGGGAGTTACCCGTACCGTGGGGCCCACCTTGATGATTTGTTTTATATCCACACTATCCCTCGATTTTTCAATCCCATTTTAGGGTGGTCCAAAAAATTAAGTAGATCCAAATTCATTTGGACCACACCACAGGAAACAGTGGTGATTGAACGGCTACCATTAAAAACTTCCTAAGGCCTACTGTAAGAAAATCAATAATTTTTATTTGCATCCAACCCGCTGATAATGTAAAACAGAGCTGTATGAAGGGAAAATACAAAGGTTGGCGTCATCCAAAACTTTTGTTGCCTACAAGAAGTTTTTAATTCTAATTCACCAAAATTTCCTGTGTTGTGTTCCACCAGATAATTGGATCTTCCTACTTTTTGGGATGAAGTCATAAAATGAACTGAAAAATGGGATGGACGGCGTGGACATACATCAAATTCATCAAGGTACGCCAAACGCGGTAAGGGTAACACCTGATCCGCCACCCCAAATAGCTCGGAACTTCGCATCTGGGATGTTCAAGGGGCATATCCAATCGACAGGCCAACGGCCTTGATTACTTGAGGGTGGGCCCGCTTTCCACAAGTAACAAAAAGAGGGAAGCGGATGGGCTGGTGTACCACACACCAGCTATATATCTGATGTAGGTACGTGTCGTGCGAAGACAAGCGCTGGCGCTCCTCGAGCTCCGAGTAGCATGAACGGTGCAAACGAGATCAAAGTTATATGGCCCCATGGCAATGTATTTATTATATCCATCTATTTTTCAAGACCATTTTAGAGAATTATACAAAAAAAAAAAAAAAAAAAAAAAAAAGAATTACATCCGAAAGTCAATTGAATCACACCAAAAATAGCAGCCGGATAATGATTTCCCCTTTAACGTTTATTTTCCATCTAATATGTTCGTAAGGTTACAAATACCTGAATGGATACGAAACAATATTCACATCGATCCAAAAGTTCCGTGACCCCTAAAAGGGTTTCAATGGTAGACATTTAATACCACACTAATTTTTTAAGTGTGGTCTACTTGATGGTTAGATATATCTTATTTTTCATATCAAGCCTTAAGACGAGCTGTTCAAATGGATGGACGGTTTGGATATAAAACATAACTCATTAATAGACCCACAGAACTTGCCGACGTCAATACAATAGTTTTATAGCTGGTGTGTGTGGTGCAGCAGCCAACCCGCTTCCCAAAAAGAGCCCGAGTATATTTGCCACGGCGAGTGCATTCCCTCCCATTCAAGATAAAAAAAACCTATTTGACTAGTAAATCATTTGGAAACAAAAATTCCATTTGCGGGGAGAAATGATCAGATTCTGCAGAAATCTAGCAAACCCATCTCCATATTCTCCTTTGATTCTTCTTCTTCTTCTTGTTCCTCTTCTTCTTCTTCTTCCTCTTCCCTTTTTACTTCTCTGCTCCAACTTCAACGTAGTGGAAAACTTTGAATCTCTCACTCAGCTGCCTCTGATTTTTCAATCCTTTGAGAAATGGATCAGCCCCAATTGGGTTGTCTCAATCGATGATTATGGAGCAAAAGGCAATGGTGTCAATGACGACACGAAGGTAAGCGAATAGAATTCCAGTCGAAAGAGAGGAAAGAAAGGCATGTTTAAGCTGAATTGTTGTTTCTGTACAGTGAAATGAGTTTCCGCAGTCTGTTGTAGAAGATAAAGATCATCTCATGGCAAATGAAGAAAACCCATGTTTTTTCCAGTTTGATTTGGATTTGGAATTTTTTATGTTTTAATCCGGACTCTCGTGGCAAATGAAGAAAACCCATGTTATGGAATTGTTGCTTCTGCACACTGGATACTGTTTCTGGAGTCTGTGTAGAAAACCCAGAATTTGGAAGAGAAATTGAAGAAACCCCGTGTTCGAGAACATGCTTTGGATGAAGGGATCTAGTACTTGATGTTGATTTCATGGAAACTAGAAGAAAACTCTAGTTTTTTCTTCTTTCTTCCACTTAGTTTGAACTGACACATCTTATGTGGAAATTCATGGAACGTTAAGCTAACCCATGGTTTGGAATTTCTGCTGGATGAGGAAACTCGTACTTTGCGTGTGAAATTCTCACTCTATTTATTGAATTTATGGTGAACAAAAGTAAAACCCATGTTTTAGATTAGGAAATTCCGTGCTTTCCATTGAAGCTTCATGCCATTTGTTGGCTTCCTAGTAATCAAGAAAACCCATGTTTTGAAAAATAAAATAAAATTGGATAATGAACTCTCATACTCGTCAGCTCAAATTCATGGAGGTCAAGAAAGTTCAACTACATAAATTTTGTTTTTGATAGAGAAATATCATACCTATTCATTGAATTGATGATAGAGAGGAAATTCTGTAAACATAAGTCAACTGCAGTTTTATTTATTTATTGTTTTTGGTATCTATTGTAGATGAGGAAAATTCATTGTGCCAATTGTCAGGCCTAGAAAGTTCCCAAGCCCCAAGTTTTGAACTGAAGACTTCGGGCCTGTTAAGCCAGGCCTATTCAAAATATGTTGTTTTCTCTGCCCACCTCCAGCTCGTTGCCATCTCTAAATGCCATGCGCATCAATGGAAGTTTATTTTAGCAATTAGATTTCCATAATTCCAATGAAGAAGATTTATTTGTAGAAACTGGTGGTAGAAGATGAGAGAAGTGTAGATCCACATGAAAAGTTGTGTTAGATGGGTTAAGTATACACCCATCTATTGAGATGCATGGTAGCATTAAAACCCCTTTTCTGAAATTATCACTGTAAGGAACATCTCATTTATGCATGGTATGTGATGAATAATCTGTTTTCAGGCCTTTATGGATGCATGGGAGGCAGTTTGTTCTTGCTCTTCTCGGTCAGTTCTTGAAATTCCAGCTGGGAAAATATATTTGGTTGGGCCTATCGATTTTGGCGGACCTTGTCAATCTAAGGTGACTTTGGTGGTACGTGTCAACAACATTGAGACTGATGCCTCCACTATCTCAAATCCCCTTTATTGTAATCACTACCACTGTAACTAATCTTCTTCTTCTTCTTTTTTTTTCCTCCTTCCAATGTTGGAGATCCATTTTAACAGGTTTCTGGTACTGTCGTTGCTCCTAAGAATCCTGAAATTTGGGATGGGTTGAATCCACGTAAATGGCTCTATTTCCATGGGGTGGATCATCTTACTGTTGGAGGAGGAGGGAATATCAATGGCATGGGGGAGAAATGGTGGGCTCGGTCATGCAAGATCAATACAACGAATGTAAAGTTCTGACTCCTTGAGCATTAGGCTCCTTAATAGAGGAATCTTCACATACATCTCATTGGATTGTAAGTTACCATCTGCCAGGGGCAGATGTCGCAACAAGTCAACGTGTGTATAACATACTAGCAGTCCAAAAGGTGGGCCCGACAAAGAAGATCACCTGGTGCAAAAATTAGGCCAGTCCACTCATCTGGCATGCCGCATGATATGGAAGAATGGTTGGCTGATAGTCACATTCAGCATATGTGTGTGGGCCCACCAGATGACTGGATCCTGCTGATTTTTCGCAGGTGGTCTTCACAATGAGGCCCACCTTTGAGGTGTATGTAAATGCTTGCTTTTTATCTGAATTTAAAGATAGTTGTCCAAGCGATGGTTTCTGAAACTGTCTTCACATGTTATCTGCAGCCATGCCGTCATGCTCCCACGGTATGTATTGGTTCTAAACTTGAGGCTTTTGATCTTGCACAATGTAACTTTTTTCTTGGTTTCCTCAAATGCCTGTAATTTATTTGATTTTCCTTGATGGTTTTGGAATTCTCACAGTTAAAGATCTCATCTGCAGGCTGTGACTTTTCATAGATGCAGTAACTTGAAAGTCAGGAAGCTGATGATACTGAACAGTCAACAGGTGCATATTGCATTCACTAACTGTTATAAGGTCAAGGTATCTCATCTGAAAATCATTGCACCTGTTGATAGCCCCAACACTGACGCAATCCATATAAGTGCATCCAAACGCGTAGAGGTCAGGGACAGCATAATTGAAACAGGTTTGTCACTCTCATAGCTCTGCAAGAAGTTACATATGGTTCATGGTATGTTAGGGAGCATTTGAATGGTCAGCTTAACTGAATTGCAATTCATTCAAATTACTATATAAGAAATGGCCAAGAAGGTAACCATTTTGATTTATAGTGACAACAAAGTGGTAATTGCAATTCCATGAATGTCAAGCAGGACCTGAAACAATAGTACTACTGTAATAGCAATGAGGCACACTCCAATGATATCGGTACCACCATAAACTTATGGTGGTATAGAGAAGATGTGGGGCCCACGTGATGCATGCTGACCATCCAACTTGTCCATCAGAAGCGTCACCTCATGTTACCTCCAAGTGCCAAGACTCTGGCCGATTCAAGACTCTGGTGGGCAACAGCGTAAGGACCAACGTGAAAGAGGACACCCGCCATTGATTTTCACAGGGCTACACCTGAATTGATAAACAGCTTTGAGTTTTGGTTTTACATTCATCCAGGCTAGATGGAGAGTAGAAACAATATGGTGAGCCCTTTATGCAAATCAAGGGTGGCGGTTCCTCCCAACTTCTGTTGATTTTCTTCTTCTTCTTCTTCTACTTCCTTCTTCTTTTTTTAAAAAAATCAGTAAACGATAATAAGTTTATTAAAACGAAGCCGAAGCCAAAGAATAGAACAGACAACGAAATAAAATACAAATAAAAGACTCATTACAACTCAGACCAACAAGCAGGAAATTGATCAAAGCCTAAGATATTTGCTGCTTGTGCCCATTCCATTACATACACTTTTTCCCTGAAAAAAACTTCGGAAAGACGACCACTACGATTTCTAAAACAGGAATTGTTTCTTTTCTTCCAAATGGTCCACAACCCTACTAGCAAACAGAGGTGCCAAACCCACTTCCCCACTTTACCTTTGCCCCCACCATGCTAGGCTGAGAAGAATTGAGATATTGAACTTGGGGCAAGCCATTGAACTCCAAACAAGGAGAGAATCATTCCACAGTTTGGAGGCAAAAGGACAATGAATAAACAGACGGTTGACTGATTCCTCTTCATGAAAGCATAATAAACACATATTTGGAAGAATCATGTGATGCTTGCGCAAATTGTCCACGATAAGAACCTTGTTCCTCCCCACTAACCAAGCAAAAGCCCACCCACCTTTGAAGAAACACCATAGCGCCACACATAGGTTGTATGGACACAGGCTGCTCCAAATTACTACCAACAACCATCAAATACAAAGATCTTACCAAGAAATTACCAGACCTTTCTTTTAGCCACACCATTGATTCTGACTCTAAAGAAAACGGATGACCATACGCCCGGTTGTTGCCCACTGATTCGTAGATCAACATGATTTTTGGGACCTGGGGTAGCATACACGGAAGCATTTGATGGTGGTTGGATTTAATAGATACATCACATGGGACCCACATTTTCCCCGTATCACCATAGATTACAGTTGTACTAGTACCACTCAAGTTGTACTAGTACCCACACTGTTACTGTTATGATACGGGCCGTAATGGCTGTTACAGCCCCCGTATCGGCCATTATGGTCATTTTTACTTTTTGAAAAATGTTCTTCCTGGACCGTTACGGGGCCGTTACGGTCCGTTGTAGGCCGTTACGGGACCGTTATGGCACGTTTTTCTGTAACGGCCGTTACGGCCGTTTTGACCTCGTAACGTGTAACGGCCGTTACGTAACCGATTTGGAATACCATGGTACCACTGGAGTGGCCCCAATAGCAATTCAGGGGCTAGTCCCTCATTACGAATGGAGCGGGTTCAGACCCATTTTGGTCATTTTCTCCTCTTTGAACTGAATCTTTGCCATTCAATTCAATTTCCAATCCAAGTTCACACTTGTGCTTCTTACTTCACTTTCACTCTATCAAGTTGTATTGTTTTAATGTTTAGTCCTGGTCTCTGACAATATTTATAGAGCATTTGTCAATAATTCCACAACTTCCATGACCACAATCTGATAATCCACCAAAACACCAGCATATGAACCATCTGATGAAAGCCATGAAATCAAAATTTTCCATGTTTTATTAATGTAGTTGTGTTTTTGAAGGATATGTCATGTGAATTGTTGGAAGAAAGCTGCAAGTCATTGACTTTAAATTTCCAGTTTCTATATTCCTTAACAGTTTGTAAGTCATGATACTCTGTTGTTGTGACATTTCGTCTTTAATCTTTGCCCAATGCATTATTAGAACAGAAATGAAAACTTAGAAAATTTACATCTCAAATGGAGTAATGTAGCCTATGGTATGAACAACTATGCTAATCTTTTTATTGTATCATCTTGATATTCTATTTACTGTAAAAGCCATTCCAGATCATGTTAAGTTTGATTACGAGGTGTTTAGGAAGGCGAAAATGGATGTGGCTTCTTGGGGTTTGGTTCTTAGGGAGTTTGTCAGAACTCAAAAGGTCTTTTGTTAATGTTGATTCCCTTCGGTCTGCTTCTTTGTATTCTGTAGAGCCTCTACACCTCATCTTTGCTCTTTTCTATTAAAATTTGTGTTTTCTCTAAGAAAAAATCCAAATCATTTTATGAGTGAGGATTGTGATTTTTCATCTAATCTTCTATACTTAGTTTAGACTTCTCTCTTCACCAGACTCAATGTTCAAGTTGTTCTGATGATTCTGATTATTCATTTGAAATCTCACAGAAATGATTCGCGACTTGAATCCTATTTGAGAAAAACTGCTCATGAACTGAGAAATCCACTCCATCATGGAATCTTCTAGGGTTTTATGGTAGATTATGTTATTAAAGTTAGTTTTATTTTATGGATGGGGGAGATGAAATGGAATTGCAGGCAATATTCCAAGACTGACCTCTTTCCAGTGTCTGATCAGTCGTCGTGTACTAGTTGTGGTTCTGGTTCTGGTTCATAGATATGATTTACATTATAGTTGAAGATTCAACATTTTCATTTGTCAAAATGCAATGTCCTTCTCTATCAACTATTCGGATGAACAGTTCATATATTCATCAACACCATGGTTTAGAAACTCAATCCAGGGCTTGAATTAGTGTCTTGACTCTGTCAAGAATATTGTGGGGTTAAGTGAGTGACTGGTTTTTAAGAACTCGAGAAGATTCGCAGGACACAAGAAACTAATAACTTGGACTGCGATATGACACTCCTCAAAACTCAAAAATCTGACCAAGTACTGAAACTTTTGTAAGGCTGGCAATGGGCTGGGTAGCCTGCCCGACCCAACAAGCCCGCCTGGCTTTCTTGGATATCACCCTTCATCAATTCCTCATGAAGTTTCAAGTTTTAGAACGTTGTTTACACCATAATTATATATTCCTTGCATAGATAATGACTGAATTTGCATTGGCAATTTGGCATCTATAGATCCATCCATCCCATCTATTCTATTCTATCTGTCCCTCTATCTGTCTATTTATCTATCTACATATGAAGATGATATTGCAAGGAAATGATCGTTTTTCTGATACTATGTCCCACTTCACCCAAACTCATACCAGGAGACGACTGCATCTCTATAGTCAGCAATACTTCAGCTGTCCGAATAAAAAACATTGCCTGCGGACCTGGCCATGGTATAAGGTAGCGGCATTATTCTGAACTTCAATTTTTCAGACTTTCAACTTCACAACATTTTTTTGCTAATTCCACTCATGTAGCATTGGAAGTTTGGGCAAGCACCATTCATGCGATGAGGTGCAAGATGTACTAGTTGATGGAGCCTTTCTTTCCAACACAGAAAATGGAGTGAGGATCAAAACATGGCAGGTAATCTTGTTCAACAGACTTGATATGAAATTGGTATCCCACATTTTGGGTCTTGAGTCGAGTTAAAGAAGAACTGGCTGATTATAGTAGAAAATGGAGGTTCTAATCACTGCATTTCGTATGGTATTATATCTGTTTGTTTTTTCTTGTACTTCTTCAGGGAGGCAGTGGTTTTGTCAGGGATATTGATTTCCGGAATGTGTGGATGAACAATGTTTCAAACCCAATAATAATCGATCAATATTACTGCGACTCACAGATACCATGTCCAAACCAGGTAATGAACTTACAATCTGCTGACCATGCAGTACACAAGATTTTAGTAATCGCAATCCACTCATGTTGACATGTTCTAGGCACTCTCTTTGAATGTTCTTCAATTGTAGGTACTTTTTTCTTTTTTCTCACACACGTGGTGCAATGCACCTCAACCAAATCGTCCCCATTGTGGGCCCACTGTAGATGGTGCATTGCCCCCATCGGATTGGTTGTACAGTCCTAACCTCCTATTAGTGGATGTTCATTTGTTGAATTTGGATGTTTGACTATTTTGCATCTGGGCTTTTGACATATAAACCCCTACTTTTTGGCCTATACTCAAATACACCCTTACCGTTTAAGTATTCTTAAATAAGCTCATACCTTTTAAAATTATATTCAAATACCCCTTCAGTTGGTTTTTATCACGCTAGCATATGACCAAAAGCACAAAAACCAACTGTTAACAGAAAGAAATGACTGTTTTGCCTTTGGTCTCTACCTAGGGAATGAAAAGATAAAATTGGCCCTCTGATATTTTTTAAAGGTGGAATTCCCCCAATCAATTGGTGGAACATAGACAAATTAATGATCAACAGGTCGCACGTGGGACCCTTATTGATCAATGGCCTAGACCAATCTAGACCATTCACGTGATTGGATGTAGATGCACATTGTACGGTCAATGTATGCGTCTTCAAGGTACATGTATGCCATGCGTAAAGTGTCTCTTGTGCATGTGTATGGATAGTGACGCAGGGATGAACGTGATAAGGATAACTACTCCGAATCCACGGAGCTTCTCTGGACTCCTCACAGAGACTTCTCGAATCCACGAGGAAAGAAAGCAGAAAATAGAAATAAATTATAATAAATTCGAAATTGATTAATTGATGAATAAAAACGAGTTTACAACCCTTTAAATAGGGCTACCAAGCAATGGGAAAGAAATTAGAATCAAACTACAACTCAAAACTCTTAGAATCCGCGACTTACTATAAATAGTAAACTTACTATTTATAGACGGTCGTGATGTCTACTAGTGCGCAAGGTTTTCGGCCAAAAATAGTAAGTGTCCTATTTGACTTCACCAAACCGTTCTCCTAATTATTCTAAGTTCTTTTCACGTTGGGCGCAACTCCTAAAGCCCGATGGATGAAGAGTTATAATCAAACTAAAACTTACTATTTATAGTAAAAACGAAATTAAAACAGGGAAACGACCGTGAATCCAGGGGTTTTTCGCAATTCCGGGCTGCGCAACCCGGCGTAGCGGGTTGGTTGGCTTTAGTAGCTCGTTCTACCCCAAAATCATATATTTTACGTCAGATAACTCATTCCGGATTGCAAGATACGCTCGATTTAAGGTTCGATGGTCTGGATCACTTCTGTCGTCGACCAGGCCTTTTCTGATCCATCTTGGCCATGTAATTGTCCGCAACCCGCTCTACATCAGATAGTCACACCCTGCAGCAGTAATGCCTCTTCAAGGGCAGGACTAGAGCTAACTTATCAGTGTAATCACACTTAGTTTCTGAAATTATCATCCTTGGAAATGCAGACACTGTCAGTCAAGGTTGAGAGAGTGTCTTTCAGAGGAATCAGTGGAACATCAGCAACGGAAGAAGCAATATTTCTCGCTTGCAGTGATAGCTTTCCATGCGAGAAAATACTCCTAAACAATATTCAGCTATTCTACGTGGGAGGCAATACAAGCTCTTATTGTTGGAAGGCCTCAGGCACCAGTTTTGGCCCGGTATACCCACATCCTTGTTTTTCTTGCGACGAACACTTCATCAAATACAAAGTCCTTTCCAGCACAGCCCATTGTTCCATTTCATGATGGATTATTATCTTTTGCATTCATATTATAGGGACACAAGCCCATCATCACGTCCGTTGAATGTAATGAGTTTGTATAGTTTATGTTGGATCATTTGTTCCAATTTCTTTGTGATCAAATAAAGCCAATCATATTAAAAGAAGGAAAGCTGTGACTGGGTCCAAGTCGAGAATGCATGCAGATGCTCTAACTGGTAACTACAGCTTGAAGACATGATCTTCCTTTGTAATTAGGCTAATTATCTTGAGACTTTCTACCTTTGTAATTTTTTCAGTTCGCAATTGTCTTTGGTAGCAAAGGAGTTTCGTGTGCATATCATGTTCTTTTCCTTGTTACAATACATTGCAGTCCGGCTGATATCAGCTTGTTTACTGACAACAGGAAATATGGTGATGGTGTTTGTTTCTATAATGCTTCATTGTAGCATTGATGCTACTAATGCATTAAGCAAATTGTAGCATGCATGTCACAGTGAGATGGTTGCTGGTTTTACCTGGCTGATTTTATTTTATTATTTTTTTAAAGAATCACAGCAAAATGATTTGTGGTGAAACGTGAAGGACCTGTTTGGATGCACCCTACGAGAGGGCGTTTGCAGCATAAATGTCATTTTGTTTTGAACAGCAGTTGATGTTGTGCCTTTGGATGCACTTTAAAAATCCCCATCTCATCTCCTGCTCAACAAAATAGGCACTAGAACTCCGGCTCAACGAAAAACAATCCAATTGGTTTTTGCTGAATTGACTGAAAAGGCAGGCGTGAAACCTTTCATGTAGACCGCCCTTTGAGGAAGTGCATCGAAATGGGCCCAAATCTTATTCCACAACAAGTTTATATGAAATGATTCACTAAAAATTGGAAGGGGAGATTTTCATGGTTGAAATTAGTCTATCTTATGGATTGGAGGAATGGATTACAAGCGTGGATGGGCTGTGTGAGGGTTGGTCGGAGCCAGGGCAGTCCTTATAATACAAGGGCCTGGCCCTGAACCCAATTTGAACGAGATCGGACCAGTCTAGTCCCGCGCCTGGCCCGTTAAAATATTTACCAGGCCTAAAGCTGGCTGGTCCGCAATTTCAACATATATGAATTAAATGTAATATATAATGTCTCACATACATTCTCATCGTCATGTTTTGGACCTAGCCTGGCCCAACCCTACCTACTGGGCCAATGACCTTGAGCCCAACCTAGATTGATTACTGCTCGGGCCTAAACTTTCAGACCCAGATCACTTGACCTTGATTGTTGGTCTAGAGTATCGCACATGATGGACTGAGCCCAAAGACCCAATTGGCTAGCCGGAGACATCAAGACCTCAAGGGAACAGAATGTTATGGCTGGATCATTCTGACTTGATGGTTAAAAAACTACTATGCCATAACAAGTATTTTTAGTGACCCGGCAACCTTCTAGATGCTGATTCGTCGAGGCATTCAAACGGCCCGGCAATTTCCCAATCCTACCGAACCAACACTGTCTTTTGGTGTAAGAATACTTATAAAAACAGCATCGTTGCCAGTAATTAACTAATATTGGTACCCGAGAACAAATTGTGCTTGATATGGAATGCTCCTCATGGAACGCACTAGATCTGTGCTGTCGGGCAAGCAGATCCCAGTCCTGACCCAAAAGCAAGGCATGTCCGACCATTAGGTGGGCCCTGAGTATACTGGGTCAATCCATTTTACCATCCCTGAGTATACTGGGTCAATCCATTTTACCATCCATTTTTATGGTATGCGAGCTGCCCACTAATTGGGATAGACAATCTGACTTTCGGGCCAGGGAACAAACAGGGCCCACGGATGAATGGCCCAAACATCATTCACGCCTTGCTCACCCTGTTCAGGTTCATTTTTTAATAGTTCTAGAATAAGCGGAATCGGCAACATCACGGAAGAGGTTCTTGTTCCCGTAAGCAAGAGATAATCTTCATAATCATCACATATTTGCAAAACCTGCTAAAATACATTCACTATAAGTCTATAACAAATAAGAAAAGTTCACTTCTATCTAAAATGCCAAGAAAAGCTGAAGTTCGTTTTATTCTAACCCACGCAAAGCTTCGATAAACAAAAATTTCACAAAATACATTGTTAGTGATTACTAGTTTCCAATGATGATCCCAAAACAATCTTCTCATCGATCATAGAAGCCAATATTCCGTGAAAATGGTGCCTAAGATCACATGGAGTGCAAGATTTCAGACTGAGCTGTTCAACAGAATGAGCTATCGAACGCCAAGCTTTGGACAACCAGCAGCCAATGGTAGATCCAAATTTTCCACGGTTCTAAATGTCCTCGGCATCATTTTGTCTACATAAATCGTGCCATCCAAATGGTCACATTCATGCTGCAATATGCGCGCCTGCCAGCCTGCAGCATGTACTTTGATGGGCTGGCCATCACGGCCCAAACCTGTTACTTCAACCTCGAGGTGTCGCTCCACCACAGCTCTAAATCCATCCACACTGCAACAACATTAAATTGGAGAGATGACTTAATGCACGCAGCAAATTTGTTCATAGATCTTTTTAAGGTCAAATAAGAACATTAGAAATACATACTCAGAAATATTGGCTTTATAAAGTGCTTGAAATGGTACCAAGATGATGCGATATGGATGGATACAGTTTGTACACGTATCAATGTGATTGACCATTTGGACTGCATCACTTTTTCTATTTTACATTTAATCAAGAGGCTACTTGTTTCCATCAGCCTATATCACCCAACCTTTGTTTACTGCTTTGTACGTCTTGGTGTGAGCGTGAGATATCGCATAGGTTCCATATTGTGTTAAGAATCAATCCATAAACTCAAAAAGTTCTAATCACCTCGACTGATATACTTATAAACCATGCCGAGGCACCCTCTAAGAATTTTTGGAAGCATGTGTGCATGTGCAATACCTACCCTTACGATGAAAATGATATCTACTATTTGCAAAAAAAAAATAAAATGGGATGAAATTCATTTTCCATTTCCAAGCCAATCCACAAAAAAAAAGGGAAATCAATGTGGCCCAATTGATGAATTGGTTTCCAACCATTGAGAAGAAATAAAGCGACCATTTGACAGTTGTCTTTTTCACATTTCTACACGAGGCCATGGGAAACTGCGTGCAAAGTGCAAACGAAAAACAGAACTTTCCTAATGGAATACACGATTTTCCATTTCCTGCAGACTCCGTCATTTTCCATATCCACAAAATGGTTTCAACAAAAATAAACACGCGCTTAGTGTCTGATGCAACATTAAATTTAGGTATTCTAGTTGGTTTGTTCGGAAAAGGCTGTGGTACATTGGTGTGTCAACGGATGTCTTTTTCCTAGCTTGTTGGGTTTGTTAGTTTATTTTGGACAATTTGTTCTACAAAGTGGTTGAAGAGTTCAGCTCTTATTTTGATTGGAAATTGGTAGTATTTTACGGGTCTCTACTCATGGTTCAGTGGCAGGCAGTGTGTGTTTCCACTGTGAGGTCATGGGTTCAAGAACCCACGTGGTGTGTGTGTGGGTGTATTAGTGTGTGTTCTCACCTTTCAAAAAAAAAAGGTAGTATTTTACTTGGTTTTGGAGTTGGCCAAAGCCTTCTGGGTTTTGAAATTGATCGTAATCATTTGAATTATTAAATCTGTTGATGTGCGTTTCATTATATTTTTTAATATGTTCCCAAATCAGAGCAATAAACATTATTTGGTGGGATGGACTCTTAAGCTTCAAGGATTTTTGAAACACATCATCCGCTGAAATATGAGTCACATAGGCAATTAAATAGGTGAAGGGTGAAGGGTCTTGGTCCCCATAGCACACAAGATTACAAGCACTGAGAAATGGGACCTGTGGTGCACATGAATATGATGGTGGCAGATTATTCACAGGTAAATTGCCAGTCTTTTGGTGATGCTTGAAGAATCCAAGATCAATCCTGGGGAGTGGTATAGAAGGACACGGAAATGGGCGAAGAAGGGATGTTGTTCTATAAATCATTTTAAGATGTTGCATGCGTTTAAGGGAATGAGAATTGGTGAATCACTTATTTATTCACTGTTCTTATGTTTTGTCAGATCAGATGTGTTGTTTCTCACAGTTCGTCATCGACTAGTCTATTCCGGCTTCAATATCATCCCTTCTCTTGGCTTGGATAGGGACAACTTTTAGTGGCAAGGTGAGGAAACTGTGGAACCTTAGCTTCCTTTCCATTCTATGGCCGATATGAAGGAAAGGAACAATTGGAATTTCTCTGATTGCTTGAAGCCAGTTTCTCATGTGGTGGAGATCATCAAATTTTCTGTTTCCTTTTGGGCCAGCTCTCTTAGGGTGTGTTTGTCCAGGTGGATTGGAAGGGATTGAATGGTATTATGGTGGATGGCATGGATTTCAAGGTAATGATGGCTGCGTCAGTGGATTGGTGCAAGATCCATGGGATTGCTATATGCTGGGATTGCTATATCTAGTCTGTTTGGCACGCCCGGCCAATCCTGGGATTAATCCTTCCCATCCCTTCCAATCCTCGAACCAAACACGTCCCAGGCAAATTTGAATGGATTAGGGTGGATTGGATGGGATTTAAAGGTAATGATGGTGTTGTCAGTGGATTGGTGCAAGATCCATGGGATTGCTACATCCTGGGATCAGATCACCCAGTCTGTTTGGCACGCCCAGCCAATCCCAGGATTTAACTTCCAATCCCTTCCAATACCATCCAATCCCTTCCAATCTGCCCAGCCAAACAGGCCCTTATGGAGTTCACCAGGCTTAGCCATGTGAAATATGGAAAGTTGGTTTTGGAAGTCCTTGGAAGGTAAGGGTTTTCCAAGTTTAGTGTCAATGTGTTACTTTGTCTTACAAAAAAGAAAGGAAAACAAAGGACAGGGGAGGGGTGAATAATAATAATCGTTTTATTTATTTCATTAGGGAGCAATAGAGATATATACACTTAAACACTTGTGTGCAAATTGCCCTTGTGCGACGGAAATAGGGAAGAACAGGACAGCCCCTATCAAAGGGAACTCACTGGCAAGGAATATTAGGGTCTGCACTCAACAAACATATAGTTGCTGACCTACAGGATTCCATACATGCATGTGGCTTGCTGACCGCAGACCATTGATGCAATGGCCCCTAGCATGTATGAGGAATGTGCAACGGCCAACGATAATCTCCCTGATGGATGATCCTAACTGTTTGATTAGTGACCTAGGAAGGGGATTCAGAAAAAAATAAAAATAAATGAGCAGTCCATATCCAATAGAAGTCCAGATAGTTTCAGGGCTACCATCTTCCAAGCCAGGGAGATTTTTGGGCATACCCAATAAAAGGTAAGGTCCATTGGATCAATGGTCTGAACAAAAAAAAAAAAAAACAAAAAAACAAAAACAAAAAAAAAAAAAAAACAAAAAACTGATGGACAGAGAAACTTGCGATTCCACCACATTGAAATTCAGGGCCCTAATAATTAGCAACCCTTTGAATCATTGAGAGTAGATTAAACCTGTCTTACCTCAGACAACCTTCGAAGAATAGTGCAGTTTTGTTGCCTTTCTTTTTAAGCTTCGGATTTAGTATAACCTGCCTCAAAAACAAGCTAGGTGACAACAGTACTTGAAAGGAAGATCTAGCCACAAGGCGAGAAGAGTTTTAACATACAAATTTGAATGCTTTCCTCATCTCTAAATCAACCCACCAAAAGATCAAAAGGGTGCCGATCTTGTGCTTCAGTTGCTTCCTTCCGAGCATAACTTATATATTCTTTTGTATCTTCCAAAACAATAATCTGCACATATAGGAATGCAATAAATGCTTCTCCATTGGTAGTTCAACACCAGATGGAATCGGATCATGAGGGAAGAAAGCAATGTATTTGAACTGGTTAGAAGGATCATATATCCCACAAATTCTTACATCAATTAAATTAACAAATGCCAATTTTCCCATATTAGTAGAAATTTATAAGCTGTTTATAGATTTGGCCCATTTAGAAACATTTCAATCCCAACATGAAAGAGGGAAAATATAACTATTGAAGAAATCACAGAAGATTGGATAATTCAGTCATTTAAAAGCATTTAATCATGCATTTACATGATTAAGAAGTACCATATGTCGTTCAGCCCAAACAAGTGCTGCTTTTTACTGGGACCAGCATTTGTATAGGTGGGGCCCAATTTTCAGTGATCCAGATTGTTTATTAGATGAGCTCCACCATGAATAGGCAATGAATTAAAAAAATCTCCTCCAATATACAATCCCAGCCATCTGATATTGCATAGGGAACATTGGCGGTAATTTATTTCTAACCATCCATTTACAGGGAAGCAATTATATGGATATCACTGTCTGTCAGTGTTGATGTTTTGCAGTACTCTCATTCAATGGCATGGATCACTGATAGGTGGGACCCACATTTACAGTATGCTGGCTCCAAAGTAAAAGCGGTTAAGTTAGATCCGAGCATTGTATATTTCAACTTACATTAATCATCGGTAACCATAAATCCTGACTTAAACTAACAAAACATCATAATTTCCAAACTAAAAGAACGAGGAGCGAGAGTGTGCATTTGCTACAATTTACAAAACCATAGCAACATATCCACCATACTACATCAATCCAGACCATCCGCATTGTGGACCCACTATGGATGGAGCTTACAATAAAACCAAATTGATCCAGCAACCTTAACCACATAATATTTATTGCTGATTCCAGACCTCTGACCCCTCTCATTTAAACTGTAAATTCTAATGGCAACCAATTGGATGGTTAAGAACATTTGATCGGGATGATTTTCGGGCCATGTTCAATCCACATTCGTGCGCCATATTGGCACGGTCTGAGGGTTACATGTTTGTAAGTGACATGTATAGTGGACAATTGCCAACAGCTGATAGATTTTAGCAAATGCATACCATAGTCAAGCATTCCCAAGAGATTTTTTTTTTCATTCCAAAAACATTAGCCTGGAAAAAAAGAAAAAGAAACCATAAATTCAAATCAACCTTTGGGCAGCGTTTGCATGACAGGTGAACCAAATTGCGAACAGTCAACATAGTCAAGAAGAAATGGTGCAAATTAACAATGTTTTCTTGCATTCATTTTTTTTTTTTTTTTTTTTTTAAAGAGCTTTCAAATTGTAGTTGCATTTTTTTTATTCCAATTTGAAGAAAAAGCAAGTACCATTTGGAGACCATACTCAAATTTATGAACTGCAATGTGGTTATTTCCAACTTTACTAGAGTAACAATTACCACTATTCAATTGGATAAAGCATCCAAACACACCTTCAATGGAATTCCAATCTGGGGTGCAGCAAGACCAACCCCAGGAGCTTTTCTCATCACCGCCACCATGTCTTCGATGATTTTCTCGATGTTCTCTGACCCGATTTCATCTACAGCAACCTCACGCGCCGGCTCATGAAGGACGGGATCGCCTGCCTTCACTATTTCCGGCAAGATTGGTTTTTTCTCAGCAAGACCCAGAAACCAACCTGCAGAAGAAGCTGTTGAAGAAGAAGGAGATTTTCTTCTGATGAGATTGCCACGAAATCCTCGGTTCTGCTCTGGAGCTCGGGATCTGGAGATGAGGCAGTGGTTTCTGCCGGGACCCATAAAATGGGTGGGAGGGAATCGACGGTTGTTGGGGTTTCTGAGGCATTGTTCGACGGTGGAGATTGGAAAGAGGCGATTAGAGAATCGGATGATGGTTTCCATGGCGTTTGGGTCGCAGCAGCTGCTGCTGCTGCTGTGCAGAGACATTGAAATGGGATTTTTGCCGAATAATACCCCTAAGAACGGGCGCGGATTAGGTACTGCCCCCACCAGGACCTGGCCAGAGACGAACGGCCCTGTCATGGCTCTGTGGGGCCCACCGTGATATATGTGTTTCATCCTCGCCGTTCATTCATTTTGATAAATCTTTTTAGTTGTTGAACCCAAAAATGACGCAGATCAAATCTTCCATTGGACCCCACCACACGAAAGAGTAGGGATTGAATGCCTGCATCTGAAAAAAAAACTCTAAAAGTGGCCATAGAAGTTCGGGATCAATCTGATATTTATGTTTTACCTTCGTCCAGATCTATGTTCTGTCAATGTCTATAGAACTCAACATCAATCATAAATCAATTGAAAATTCTGTTATAATTCAAGTGATCAATTATTTCAATTAGATGTCCATAAATCATATTAATTTGTCATTGGATTGTTATAAGTTATAGAATTTTAATCTGAGTTAATAACAACTACATGAATCGCTTGAGAGAACTATAAGTAATTGTTTTGAACGGATTATTATATCACTAATAGCTCATTTAAAAAATAATGATTTAATCAAACTATTATATTTTAGCTCATAACATACATATTTGGCTCAAGTGAGAATCATAATCCGAATAAGAGATATATATATATATATATATATATAGAGAGAGAGAGAGAGAGAGTTATATCACCCAATGTGAGCCCATTGGTGCACATTGAATCGTGAACCATTGTTTACGAGCCAGTTGGATATATTGTGTTATTGATTAGTGGGATTCTTCTAATAGACCATAATTTATATGGAACTTGAAAAACTTGAAAATACGGAAACTATTATCAAGTTCCATGAGCATATGCACTTAAATCAAAAAGTATACTTGATATGTGTACGGTCGACCAATGTTAGGTTGATGATTAAATTAACATAGGGAGATATTATATAAATAGTTTGTCAAATGCAACAGTCAAAATCTATCTTTAATACCATATATTAACTATTATATGATTTTATAAATTGTATAAATTGATAGGATTTTGACTTAATGCATTCAACAAAAACCAAATGTTGCATTGTGGGAAAAAATGTGTTGGATATATTGAAAAATAAAAAAGTTCAGGTTGATCAACTCAAACACAGCTCTTATTCCAGGTTTGCTCAAAAGATTCCCTGAGACTAAGTTTCTCCTTATGTCTGGGACATGTAGTACGTTGGTCAGGATTACCTTCTTTCCATAGGTAAAGAGTAATTCCACAGTTTATTTATCTACGACTTTCGATTGACCTTCATTTTTCATTTAAACCTCTTGACCATTAGTCACGTCTTCATAGGTTTTGAAGGCAAATCGATCGTTTCATACATGAACTATGGCACTTGTATCATACCACCAATCGAAATTTTCTCTTAAACTAAGTTCACTTCTATGATCATTACTATGATATCATCGTGTACTGCATTAGCTTCTTTCTTAGACTTTTTGCGGTCCCTACAAACTCGGGTGAAATGTTCAATCTTGCCGCAGAAATAGCAATGACCTTTGGGTTTACCGTTTTTCTTCTTTTGAATTTTCTTAAATTTATATTGATCTTTGTTATGTTTAAGTGAATCATTTTTCGAATAGTTATTGTTATGTGATAATCTTTCTACTGCATTCACCTTAGATGAGGATGTACCATTAGCGTCATCTTTCTTGTCTCGGTTACGAGATTCTTCTTCAATACGAAGATGCTTCTGAAGTTGTTCAGGCTGAATTCTTCAGATTTATCCAGTAGCTTCTTCCTATAGTCTTTCCAGCTTGGAGGTAATTTGGCGATAATAGCTTTAACTTGAAAGAATTCAGGCAAGTCTATTTTTAAAGCCTTTATCTTATTTACAATTAATTGTAATTTATGGATTTAGGCCAGCAGTGGCTTATTGTCTATCATTGTGAAGTCGAAATACCTGACAATTAAGAATTTCTATTTACTTTCTTCTTTGGCCATGTATTTGTATTCCAGCGCACTCCAGATTTCTTTCGCTGATGTGGTCATTGTGTATAGATCGTATAACCGATCAGAGAGAGTGTTAAGAATATGGCCACAACACAGCAGTTTGTCTTCTTATCACTTGGTTCTTGCAGCGACATGTTTTGGAGTGTCAGCATCCATCGCCTCAAGCAAAGGCTGAAGATTCGAGTACAGAATGTAGAAAATCTTTAAAGTAGTTCGCAGGAATTTTATCTTGTCTTGCTACTTAGTAAAATTTGAACCGTCGAACTGGTCCAATCTGATCATATCTTGGTTCATCAGTTTGACTAATGTAGCACTTTCAGTATCCATAATCACGCTTTATGAATATTGAAAAAAATGTGTTGGATATACTGAAAAATAAAAAATGAAATAAAATAAATTTCAATTGTTTCGTTTCACTAGGTTGAATTGCTTCCAGGATAAGGCAAGCCTGTATGGATCCGGCGTGTAGCAATTACGATGGGTCCACTTAGAAACAATTCAACGGAGCAGATCGTCTGACAGAATCAAATAGTGGATGTATTTTAACAGTATTGTAAAATGAGATGCTATTTGGAGAATTTGATGGAAATGAGAGATTTGTGTTCGAGATGATGGAATTTGGATCGGAATGGTCCAATTTATATAGGCACTAGAGAGTGGATCGTTGCTAGGTGCAAAGTGCGTTAACTAGTACAACTACAGTCACACTGCCCATGCCCTTGCATGAGCGTGTGTTCCAGTGCGTAACGCAACTCGAGCATCTAAATTTCCAAAGTTCCAAGTAAAAATACTACACACATCCACATATAAACTCCAAAACTTCTTCTATCATTTTCCGATGTGGGACAAAAGAACACACCACACTTTTCCATTTGAAATTCCTGAAAATCATTTTAGCGGCAAAATCTTAAAATTTTAAAATATTTAAAATTTTGAATTATTTTTTTAAAAAAAACCAAACAATTTCAAAATGCATGAATAAGAGGGTGTACCTTACACCATTGAATTAAATGGAAAATTTTGATGGTGATGAGCCATTTACTTGAATGCTTTCAACGATTTAAATCTTCAATACGTAACACCTCTAGTTTAATTAATAATTAAGATCAATCAAGTTTGATTTTCTCTCTACTCAACTCGCTATGATGAGTGAATGAAAATGAGTGTATATTACTCCAATGTTTAGCTAGGAAAAGGGACAAAGGGTCTTGATAATTAAATAATGGAGCAGAATATATATATATATATATATATATATATATATATATATATATATCTATATATATATATATATATATATATATATATATATCTTTTCTGCTCCATTATTTAATAGAATTACAAAATTTCAATAGTTTTTACACTTAAAAAAGAATCTCCTTAGAATTAAAAAAGTCATATAATTAAAATGTAAAAAAGACATTCCTCGAAACATGATGAGTCATTCTCAAAGTATAAATAATCTTGAATTTTTAAGTCTAATCCATAAAAGATGAAAAGATTGGTCAGGTGGACCACACTCGTACAACTAATAGATTCCTAGCTCTCATGGGAGGCATATTTGTAGAATGTTTGTATGTAACATGTATAGTGGATAATAGACAACAACTACCAAATTCTTAGCCCCCATGGGAGAATATATTACCAAGGCATATATTTGTTATGCCTGAGATCTGAACACAAGACTTTTCGCTTGAATATTATGTCAAACAATCAGTTGCTCCAAAAGCTTAAGCTGTTAAAAGATAATGCATTAATATATCAAGGGACTTAAACAAAAACGACCTTCAGCATCTATCAAATATCCATTTACTTAATATATCCTTATAATTGGGCATTGGGCTGAGTCGAATCGGATTGGGTCCAACTCAACTCGGTCGGGATTCTACATGTCCTTACCGAACTCGATCCGATTCATGACTGAGTCCATATCATTTGACTTGATCCGATCTAATGCACTGCTAACTTAACCCAAAGTGAGTCTAAGTCAGTAAGGAAAAACCGAATCCGATCGAGTTAGGTATCGTTCGCATGGAAAGAGAGAAGTGAGTGACATAAAGGGCGAGAGAGGCTGAGGAGGGCGAAAAGCTGAGCTTTTATTGGATTTGCCGTGACATCGTGATAACAAGGGAATAAAAAATAGGAAATGCTGTCATGATGTACCCGTGTCCAGCATTTCTTGTGATCAAGACTGTTGATGTGGTGGACCACGTTGCGGATAGGTTGTAAAAAACTGAAACACGTGTGACAGATACATGCAATCGTACCACCACTCATGTATCGCACAATTTTTCCCGCCAAAGTGAAGCTTGTGTATGAAATCTGTACCCTAAAATCTGTAGGGACCAACATGATGGTCATGGAAGAAAAAATTAAATGGACCGTATTATCAGATTGGATATAAGATTAGAATCAACGAATCACCAACATTCTAAATCAACATTATTTATGGCCCATATATTGATCTAATAATTCCCATTTTTCAGAATTATGATCATCATGGTGGAGCCTAAAGTTTTCATGGTATGGATTTATTTCTAAAAATGGAATGTTGGTGGAAATGATGGTATAGCACTGTAAGTGTGGTGCCGTTGACTGTTGGTGAGTAATTCACAGACCAAAATACCCTTCTTAGACTGAACGTTCCACGCTATGTACAGAGCCTGGTGTATTGATATTAGCCAGTTCTTTTGGGTAAAACTACGAGGAATGTGTTATATCCAAACCGTCCATCCATTTGGAAAGATTGTCTTAAGAGTCAAGACGGAAAATAAGACAGATCTAAAAATCATTAGGACCACACTGCAAAAAATAGCAGGAGATTGATCGTTTACCATTAAAATCCTTTTTCAGATCACAGAAGTTTAGGATTAATATTTAATTTGTTTTTCCACTTCATCTATATATTTTTAATATTATTAACAAATTAAATGGAAAGTAAACGTTATGATAAGGCCTTATGTAACTTTAATCTCATTTGAACCGGCAGTACAACTTGGAGCTCGAGGCGCGTACGCGCTCCTCTTCGCACGACACGTATCTCCAACAGCCAGCTAGCCTAGCTTCCTTGGCCGCGTGGGACGCGGATTAGCTACTGACAGGTTGAGTAGCTAGACTTGTAGTGACGTGACAGAGTTTCATGTGACCACGATGATATATGTGTTGTATCCACATCGTCCAGTTTTTTGGAAATATCAATTTAGATAGGAATTAAAAAAATGAGTTGGATTTAAAGTTCAAATGGGCCCTACCACAGAAAGCAGTGGAAAGAATGACGATCACCATTAAAATTTTCCAAGGCACCCAAAAGTTTACGATCAAACTGAAATTTGTGTTTTCGTTTCTTTCATGTCTTTCTTAACTTGTGAACAAGTTGGATCTCAAATAAACATAGCAGTGGACGTTAGAAAGGTTTCAACGGCAGGAGTCACTCTTCCCACTGTTTTTTGTGGTGGGGTCCACCCTAGATGTATATCTGACTCATTCTTTGTATCATGGTCTAAATTGATCTCTAAAAATTAATAGACTGTGCGGATACAACACGTGTATATCATGGTGGATTACAGAGAACCTAATAACGTCATTACAGACAAAGTCTCGCTGGCTACTCAACCTGTCGCTTGTCAGTACGGTACAGTAGCGTGTGATACAATTAATTTGAAGTTTATCCAGTGTTGTTGGCGTCTGATATATCGTGGCTGCACGTGGGCCAACCGTGAATGCATGCGGTTGATCCACACCGTCCAGTCGTTTTCCCAATGATTCTAGGAGTTGAAACCAAAATTTATGCATATCCAAAACTAGAGTGGACTATACCATCGGAAAAAGTAGAAGTACCGATAATGCAAACATCCAATGGCTCTATTTTAACTCCAATCTTTTATTTTTCAACGGTTAAAGATGTAAACATCCAAAGACTCTGTTTTAATTTCATACTACATGGTCAGATCGGATTAGATTAAATTAAATTAGATTCCGGATTGGATCAATCTAAATTAACATTGATCCGAACTCGATTGAATGAACGGCCGTTTTAGATTTACAATACTCACCGACACAGGCTATTGGTTCGGTTCGAATCAATCAGATCGGCTCGATCCATTGGTTCGGGTTAGACATGCCCAGCTCTACATCCCACACAAGAAAATCAAATTAAAATTTAGGAACCATTTTTTAGCTTGATTAGTCAGTTAATTTTTCAACGTGGGTCATACTAATATTACATATCGTAGCCACTTACCCATTTACTCAGGAGCATTTATAATTTAGAAAATTAATGACATTTTTTAATTAAAGTATCAATGATAAATGGGATGAATTGAATCAGTTAGCATGTGTCTAGCACATTCTACTCTATAGTGAGGCCCATCAAATCAACACTCAAAATCACCATGCTATGGGTCATAGAATCTTGGATCACTTTGTGTAAAATGAGTACTACAACATTGCATTAGAAAATGTGCATTAATTAATGGTGAATAAGAGGCGACCAACCTATCTACTATATATATATATATTAGTTCCAAAAATAGGAAATCAATACTGTAATTTGCTGCAGTGAAAATATTGACTTCTGAGTAGCTACTTGTGAATGTAATGAGATTAATAGCTCATTTCTCGGGTGTCAACATACTGAGCTATGGCTGACTAAGCCTTAGCCATAAAAAGGCTGAGCTATGGCTGACTAAGCCCTGGCCATAATAAGGCTAAAAGAGCCCAAGCCCGGCCATGTTAGTCAAAAGGATTGAAATGATTCAAGGCACCTTTTCTTTTGTTGCGCAAGAATCAGGTTCCTCTGCTTGCCAAAAAAAAGATGTTTTGTTTTCTTGCCGATAAGTTCCCTCATTCTCTTATTGTGCCAGCAGACTTGAGCCAGTGAGGTAGGGAGGGTTAAATTAGAGGGAGGGGGACTGCAGACATTCCCCATGCTGCGGTTCCCTCTGGTCCGTCCCGGGTTGGGTTGGGTTGGATTAGGGAAAGATCTGTGGGTACTATGTTTTTAAGGTAGCAAATTTGATCTCGTAGAAAAGCTAAAAGCTGTCAGTTCTATCCAGATAGTGTGGGACTTTAACTATATGCGGAATAGGCCCACGGATCTGTCTGTGCATGGGACATGGCGATCAGCGGTCGGATAGCTTACCTAGCTGAGACGCCGCCATGGAAGCCGGATAAGAATACCAGAATACCTGTAGAACTTAGGATCTTCCTCTCCTTCACACCCTTTCTGCAAATCAGTAGATGGGACTCGAATTTTTGCTGTGGTGTAGGATTGGGGACCCAGCTCTCTTTTATAGAGTCTGTGAAGAGGGAGTTTGAAACCCATCACAACTCTCTCTCCCATGCTCCACGTTGTAGCATCCTAGTTCAACTCAAACTGCTGTCTGCGTAAGACAGCTATAGCATTCCAACCCTAGTACGCAGAACTGCGCAGATAGACTGCGCAGCGCATCACCTGAAGTGGGGCCCACTGGTCTACTCAATCATCCAGTCCAACTGTATAACAATCCAGACCGTTGATCAGTGAGGCCCACTAAATAGAGTTCTTACATTCTCCCACTTGGGCCTCATTGAGCAACGTCAATGATAGCTATATATATAATAATTTTGTAAACAAGTTTTGATATTTTAAGAAAATATCTAAATGGTTAACCAATGAAAACAGTTGGACAATATGAGTAATGCTATTCAATCTGGTCTATTAAAACAGTCAGTATCGAAACGCGGTAGTCATCACAATATTTAATTTAGGCGAAGTGAGTCTAAGCGCGATCACAAATACTTTCAATCTTAATGACATAGATCACGAACTAGAAAATGTGGTATAAGGATTACACACTTTAGTGTGATAATATGTGCCTATCCTTAAGAGGTCCTGAAGCTTTTTCATGTCTCCAACGAGACACAACTGTAGTTCCACTTATTCAAAATTTGCGCATATATATAAATAAGCAGAAATAAATCTTTATATCAAAATCATCCAAACAAACTGTATAAAACGAGATCTCTAAGTGTCTGTGAAAATCAAAGTACGCTCAACTCCCACTAACTGAAAACATCTGTGGGATCAATGACTCCCATGGATGTTACATGCTCCTGAAATGGCGTGATAGGGAGCCCTTTAGTGAGCGGATCTGCAATCATCTGCTTAGTGCCGATGAATTCCACGGACACTTGATGATTCTGAACCCTTTCCTTTACAACAAGATACTTGATGTCGATATGCCTCGATCTTGATGAATGCTTGTTGTTACTAGAGAAGGAAATAGCAGCCGAATTATCGCAAAATATTCTCAATGGTTTCGGGATATGCTCCAGTACCCGCAAACTTGAGAAGAAACTCTGTAACCATAGTGCCTGATTAGATGCCTCATGGCAAGCAATAAATTCAGCTTCCATAGTGGATGAGGCTGTGGTAGATTGTTTCATGCTTTTTCACGACACAGCTCCTCCCACCATCATGAAGATGTATCCTGAAGTAGACTTCTTAGTATTGACGCGGCCTGCGAAGTCTGCATCTGAATATCCGATCAACTCCAACTGATCAGACCTTCTATATGTGAGTCCGAAGTCTTTTGTTCTCTGAAGATACCGTAATACTTTCTTTGTAGCTATCCAATGTTGCATTCCTGGATTAGATAGATATCTTCCCAACATTCCAGTGACAAAGGCAATGTCCGGTCGCGTACAGACTTGAGCATACATGATGCTCCCTACTACTGATGCGTACGGAAATTCTTTCATTCGATTCTTTTCTAAATCATTCTTTGGACACTGAAATAAACCAAATTTGTCGCCCTTCACAATGGGCGACTTTCCTGAAGCATACTTTTGCATGCCATACCTTTCGAGTACCCTAGCAATATAGGTCCTCTGTGACAAGCTGAGCAGTCCAAGTGTTCTGTCACGGTGAATCTCAATGCCGATGACGTAAGAAGCTTCACCAAGGTCTTTCATTTCAAACTTTTGAGATAAAAATTTCTTGGTGTCGCTCAACATCCTGGTATTACTGCTAGCTAACAGAATGTCATCAACATACAAAATCATCATAACGAACTTACTCCCACTGGTTTTAATGTAGATGCATTCATCTGCAGTGTTTTCTACAAAGCCATATGAAGAGATTACTTCATGAAACTTAAGGTACCACTGCCGCGATGCCTGTTTTAACCCATAGATGGACTTCTTAAGTTTGCAAACCAAATGTTCTGCGCCAGTAGCTACAAAACCTTCGAACTGCAACATGTACACATTCTCATTTAGATCCCCATTGAGAAATGCAGTCTTTACATCCATCTGGTGTAACTCTAAATCCATATGGTGTAACTCTAAATCCATATGAGCTACAAGAGCCATTATGATCCTGAATGAGTCTTTCTTGGATACTGGTGAGAAACTCTCCTTAAAGTCAATGCCCTCACGTTGATTAAAACCCTTGGCAACAAGTCTGGCATTATATCGTTCGACATTACCTTTGGAGTCCCGTTTGGTTTTAAATATCCATTTACAACCAATCGGCCTTATTCCAGTGGGTAACTCTACAAGATCCCATACTTTATTGTCCTGCATGGATTTCAACTCATCTATCATGGCATTAAACCAACGAGAAGGATCAGCACTTTGTTTGACTTGTGTAAAGGATTCAGGATCCTTTTCCACCCCTATGTCAAAGTCGTGTTCCTGTAAGTATACGATGTAATCGTCTCGATTTACAGGCCTTCTCTCTCTTTCAGATCTTCTTAATGGTTCAGCTTGTTGGGTTTGATCTTGATTTTTCTCATCAGTGGTTTATATATGAGGTTCTACGTGGTGCTCTGCAGTGACTGCAGAATCGATTGCATTATTAATGTCCATGTGATCTAGATTGACTATGACAGGAGTCACAGTCCTTTGTTCCTCAAATACAAAATTTCTTATGTTCGTGCTCTCACTGTTTTCAGTGTCCTCAATGAATCTGGCATTCCCAGTCTCAACAATCCTGATGGAGTGGGAAGGACAGTAGAATCGATAGCCTTTTGATCTTTCTGGGTATCCAATGAAGAAACAACTTATGGTTTTAGGATCAAGCTTCTTTTCATGCGGGTTATAAATTTTGGCCTCAGCAGAACAACCCCAAACATGTAGATATCGGAGACTTGGTTTTCTCCCATTCCACAACTCAAAAGAAGTTTTGCTTACTGCTTTGCTGGGAACCCTGTTTAATATATGAACTGCGGTTTTGATCGCATCACCCCACAGAGATTCTGGTAATGTTGAATTGCTGACCATACTTCGCACCATATCCATAAGGGTGCGATTACGTCTCTCAGCAACTCCATTCTGCTCTGGAGTACCAGGCATAGTGTACTGAGTAACAATGCCACAATCCTGTAGGTATTTAGCGAATGGCCCTGGATTGCGTCCTGATTCGTCATATCTGCTATAGTATTCACCACCACGGTCAGATCTGACAACTTTAATTCTCTTATCGAGTTGATTTTCAACCTCGGCTTTATAAATTTTAAAAGCATCCAGGGCATCTGATTTCTCACTGATAAGGTATAGGTACCCAAAGCGAGAGTAGTCATCTATAAATGTAATGAAATATTTGTGGCCACTCCATGAGGCTGTAGGGAATGGTCCACAGATATCTGTATGTATAACCTCTAATAGATCTACACTCCTGGTTGCACCTTTTTTTCTCATTCTAGTCTGTTTGCCTTTTATGCAATCAATGCATACTTAATAGTCAGAGAAGTTTAGAGAATGCAAAATTCCTTCTCGCACAAGCCTGTCTAATCTCTCACGAGATATATGGCAAAGTCGCCTATGCCACAACAAGGAGGAATTCTTATAGTCTAGTCTTCGCTTGGATCCCACTACATTTCCATGCAAGGTATTAATATTATAGACATGAGAGGCAATCAAGTCTAACTGGTATAAGTTATTTACTAAAGAGCCGGTTCCAACTTTAATCGAATTAAAGTAAATAAGTGGAACGAATATCCCAACTTATCTAAACAGGAAATTGATACTAAATTGCGCCTTATAGACGGCACACAGAATGTATTAACTAAATTCAAAAAATGACCAGACTTCAACTTAAGCCTATAAACTCCTATTGCCTCCACGTCAACTTTGACACCATTGCCTATGTATACTGAGCGCTCTGCATCAGTTGGTGGCCTGGCCTGTAGTAATTCCTGCATAAAAGTGCATATGTGAATAGTAGTTCCTGAATCTATCCACCAGGAATCCACTGACACATCGGTCAGATTAGATTCGAAACAGACAAGAACAGAATGATTACCTTTCTTTATGAGCCAATCCTTAAAACCTTCACAGTCTTTCTTTAGATGACCCGTCTTTTACAAAAGAAGCACGGTTTGCCTTTAACCTGTTTGCGTTTAGATCCATTTCCAGATTGATTTTCATGGTTTCCAGATGGAGGACTAGAGAATCCATTATTAGAACCTTGTTTCCTCTTCCTTCTACCTTTATTTCCTTGCCCATGCCCTTGTCCTGAAGTTACCATATCAACATTTTGAACCTTTATCATCTGTCTGATCCTGTCTTCTTCTTAGACGCACTGAGTGATGAGTTCATCCAATGTCCACATGTCCTTCAGAGTGTTATAGTTTACCAGGAACGTGCCGAATTGGGGAGGTAGGTTGTTCATGATCAAATGAACCAATTGATCATCAGTGAGTACAAGCCCTAGAGCACGGATCTTAGAAACAACTTCGATCTGTTCTACAATGTATTCACGGATGTTGCTTTTTCCATCGTAAGACGAGCGAGTCAATTTATTCAAAAGAATGCCCACTTCAGATTTATCAGATTTCTTGAATCGTTTTTCCATTTCAGTCAGGAAAACTTTAGCCTTATCTGTTTCAGGCATGACACCCTTCATCGATTCAGAAATTGAATACTTAATGACTTTCAGGCATGTATCATTTGATCTAAACCATGCAACACATCGATTATATTCAGCTTCAGTGGCATTATCAGATGGTTTTGGTGGTTCTGGTGTTATCAGGGCAAGATCTAATTGAAGACAGCCCAGTACAACTTCAATGACGTTCTTCCATTGAGTATAATTAGACCCATTTAAGGCAGGGACTTGATGCGTATTAGTTGGAATTGAGACTGAAATATAAGAGATACACATATACTCACATTAGTTCATTATTTCACAAAATAGTTTAGTAAAAAAAATATCAGGCAAAGATAACTGATTCAGTTGCTAAGGGAGGCATTGACTGAATCATCCAAGATGAAGATGGGCCCAACCATCTCATCTTGGTGAGAATCTGTTGCATCATTATCATTCCTCCTGTGGGTGGTAATAATAATATGTTAGTGATTCTCTCGAACATGAAGCTAAGTAATGTCAGTCATGTAAATCTGAGATACTTAACACCTGTGGGTGAGATGAGTCTTTCAGCCTTACATTACCAGCACCATTTTACTTCACCCGTTCACGTGACTGCCAAACAGTAATCGTCTGTGTTTTCGTTACCGTATGCAGGAAAATGTGAACGCAACTGTATGTAATCCTTTTTATCCCAATGTTACAAGTCTGTACTTGTAAAGTTTTCATTGATTGAGGTCACTATGGTGGCTAACACAACCAAATCCAAAACTACAAATATAGACTTTAGGATTGCTATTATAATCCTGCCTCAATGAATTATATTATTTTGACATAGCCCACAAGATGGTCAATATTAATCATTGGAGGATAGAGAAACTTTTGATAGAAACAGACGGACATGTTTCGTTCTCTATAATCCAATGGTCTATTAAGACCTTTAAGGATGGGTAGTGGGCCTACAGTTGGGCCTAGTCAAAACTCCAATTTGTTAGGTTTTCATTAATGAGTAAAATGGATCTAGCCTATATCATTTACATGATGGATAGGTAGCATTAACCTTTAATAACTAGATGTGCAAATCCATTCGTGGGTGTCTACAATATGAACGGATCAGCCCATATTCCGAATAAAGGTTCTGATTTGCATCATTTATGTAGCGAACCAGCTACATTGATTTCTCATTATGAATAGTATAAATGGATCAGATGTGGGCCTAAAAATCGAATCAGATCCAGAACCCGATTGAGTAGATCCGAATTAGATGTGGGCCCAGATAATAGTGTTAGGCTCAGATTGCATATCAGAATAGCGGTCCATCGACCGGACCCATTTGAAGTCATCGGGTCCAAATGCCCATAATCACTTAAGGTCGTTCACGACCTAAAATCCCAAAACAAAACGGCCTGAATACCCCAGCCTCTGAAATGGATTCCTGGTGCAGAATCCTCGCCGCTGTCTTCTTCCTAAAGACCGGACGACCCTATTCATCTTAAGATCGAATGAAGCGCTTCCAGACACGATTCCAGGCGTGACATAGGTTGCCACGGCTGGAGGACACTGCCGTCAGCAATGCGAGGTGATAGGAATCCAATCGGTCGTTAACAAAGATCAGAATCAATGGATCTGCTAGAATCCGGAATAGTAGACGACGCCGTTGGAAGGTAGGGTATCCATGGCTACCTCTACTCGATCGTACAGGTGATGGAAGATGATGGGATTCCGATCCGAAATTCCCAATCTAGGAAACAAAATCCCAGATTTCAAAGTCGAATCCCTAATCCGGTATATATGGAATAGAAATTCCTAATATGGGACTGAGATTCGAAATCACAGGTAGTGGGTTTCGAAATATGCATGCCCAATACTTCGAATTAGGGATTTGAATTGAAATCCCTAATTCGTTGTCTGGATTCGGGGCTAATATGGAATTCCCGTAATTAACGAATTTGGGAATTCGAAAATCCCTAATTTTCTGGATTTGGGGCTAATCTAGAATTCCCGTAATTAACGAATTTGGGAATTCGAAAACCCCTAATTTTCTGGATTTAGGGTTTCGGATCTGAAATCCTTAGTAGGCGATTTGGGGATTCTGAATCCGAAATCCCTAATCAGTATGACTGTATTTAGGGTTTATCGAATTCAAATCCCTAATTAATATTTAGGATTAAAATAATCCCTAACTACAACTGTTTCAGGAATTCGAAAATCCCTGATGCAGATCTGTTTCAGGAATTCAAAAATCCCTAATTTGATCTGATATAGCTGGATGCGATCATTCATACCTATGCACAAATTGGCTCCGATACCAACTGTGGGACTTTAACTATATGCGGAATAGGCCCACGGATCTGTCTGTGCATGGGACATGGCGATCAGGGGTCGGATAGCTTACCTAGCTGAGACGCCGCCATGGAAGCCGGATAAGAATACCAAAATACCTGTAGAACTTAGGATCTTCCTCTCCTTCACACCCTTTCTGCAAATCAGTAGATGGGACTCGAATTTCTGCTGTGGTGTAGGATTGGGGACCCAGCTCTCTTTTATAGAGTCTGTGGAGAGGGAGTTTGAAACCCATCACAACTCTCTCTCCCATGCTCCACGTTGTAGCATCCTAGTTCAACTTAAACTGCTGTCTGCGTAAGACAGCTATAGCATTCCAGCCCTAGTACGCAGAGCTGCGCAGATAGACTGCGCAGCGCATCACCTGAAGTGGGGCCCACTGGTCTACTCAATCATCCAGTCCAACTATATAACAATCCAGACCGTTGATCAGTGAGGCCCACTAAATAGAGTTCTTACAGATAGGCCCAGCCAAGCCTCAAAGGGATAGAGCTTATCCTCAGTTATCATTAATATAAGTCTATGATCAGACAACATAGGGATGGATTCAAGTAAGATAGATTCATTCTCCATGAATCCTTCCCGGTGCTTTCGTAACCTTGTAATGAGCTTCCTCCAAGGGCCATTCTCTACAAACTAAGTATTCCTAGAGATTGATTTTATCCCCTGCTCCATTCACTTAGGTGGTGATTGACTTAGATTTCATGTTTTAATCATTCTTATCCACTTGGCTAGGATAACTCATCTCTTATTTTCTAAGCCTATATAGTAATCTAGTCATTTTTCGAAAGATTTTTCTTTACCATTACCATTAAGCACAAATTATTTTAGCGAACAAGTCATCTTTAATATATTGATTTATGCTTTCCATCAAACTATCATACTTTATATTATCTGATGTAGAGCGGGTCGTGGACAGTTACATGACCAAGATGGATCAGAAAAGACCCGGTCGACGACAGAAGTGATCCAGGCCATCGAACCTTAAATCGGGCGTATCTTGCAATTCGGAATGAGTTATCTGACGTAAAATATATGAATCTGGGGTAAAACGAGCTACTGAAGCCAACTAACCCTACTACGCCGGGTTGCGCAGCCCGGAATTGCGAAAAATCCTTGGATCGAGGGTCGTTTTCCTGTTTTAATTTCATTTTTACTATAAATAGTAAGTTTTAGTTTGATTATAACTTTTCATCCATCGGACTTTAGGAGTTGCGCCCAATGTGAAAAGAGCTTAGAATAATTAGGAGAACGGTTTGGTGAAGCCAAATAGGACACTTACTATTTTTGGCCGAAATCCTTGCTATTTTTGGCCGAAAACCTTGCGCACTAGTAGACATCACGACCGTTTATAAATAGTAAGTTTACTATTTATAGTAAGTCGCGGATTCTAAAAGTTTGAGTTGTAGTTTGATTCTAATTTCTTTCCCATTACTTGGTACCCCTATTTAAAGGGTTGCGAATTCGTTTTTATTCGTTAATTAATCAATTTTGAATTTATTAAAATTTATTTCTATTTTCTGCTTTCTTTCCTTGTGGATTCGAAAAGTCTCTGTGATGAGTCCAGAGAAGCTCCGTGGATTCGGAGTAGTTATCCTCATCACGTTCATTCCTGCGTCATTATCATATTATCAAAACAAGTAAGGATATCTGTTGAATTCAATTAATCAACTTTACCACCCTTGACTTGGGCGGTACGTGGTGCATTAAAGCCTAATCACATTGCAATAAATAGAAAATTTCTATTCATGATAAGCAGAGGATCCTAGCTCTACATTAAAATGACTCCAAATTCTAATGTACTGAAATGTAAATGCCATATTAATCATATAGTCTTTTGTATAGTTTTCTATTTCAAATCTTTGACTCTATTATTGCTCGTGAAAAACCAGGAGAGTGCGAGTTAGATATGCGAGTACTGAGAAAATGAACACTCTCTATAGACGTAGCTCAAATTAAACTGCACCAAAGCGCTGATTCCAATCTATATATGGCTTGCAAATCTAAAATTAATTAATTTAATTTCCAATCTAGCTCATCAGTGAGCATTTAGTGGATGTCAAGAGGAAATAGATACAAAGGTCCAGATTCAACCAACCAACCAACGGATGCATGCTAATCAAAGGTCAGGATTGTCCACTCAATCTATATTATGTATATTATGGATGATGGCCTATCAATAGTGGATATCACGGTCTGGAGATTTTAGTTTGAGCTAGTGCAGGCCAAATATACGGTTTTTGAGTGCCCGCATATCAAATTCTCAGTGTCTGCGAGAGTACCGAATAACTCCCATATTCCCAAATGATTGGTTGAAACCGATTCTCAGGCACACCGGATCAGTTTCTCATTCGGTTTATACTCTGTGGCCCACCTAAAGTAGGATCCGTCCAATGGGATAGTTCTGTGAAATGGAGTTTAGCATCTGCTGGTACCACGTGTACAGTGGATGAGTGACACTCCCTACTATGTGAATCAAGAGAAACTTTCCCCACATAAATAAATAAATAAATTAAAAAAATATATATCTTAATTACCATAAGTGATATTTTTATTGATGTAAAGAGCTGTTATCATGTACAGAGTAGAGAAAAAAAATATGTATATATACAAAATTCAATTGAGAAATCATAACGTCCCGATGCATGAGAACGTGACTACTGCCACGATGCACTAGTTAGTGGAAGTGGGGTACATGGTTAGGTGATCCAGACCATTCATCTGATACCTCTCGTAATAAACGGGATTCTCCAAGAATCTCCCAAGTCGAATAGATCAAGAAAGAGGGCCATCTTTTGGATGGGTGGGATCTTAGAATCTGGAAAGAGTGTCCACGTCCACAGCGGATGCACCAGTTAAACGGTTGTGATCTCATAACTATGGGCCCCATTCATGATAACTGAAGCATCAGGACACACTACCCACGTTTTGATGCATCAGGACCGTTAAAACTTCTCAATCCAATAGTCCACTAGGACCCACTTCATTTCATGCACGAGAAGTGCTGTTGTCCTCATTCACATGAATGGGAGGGTGGTACTGCACCATCTGCGGCTGTGATTGTGGCTGTTGCACCTGCACCTGCACCTGATGTTGGATCCGGGAGCACGTGCGAACGGGCTCGCCCACGAGTGGGACAATCGGAAGGTTGTCGCAGTTGCAAATCTCGACCATGAATCCATCTGGGTCGTGGAAGAAGAGCTGGTCCACGTGGATGCCACCCTCTTCTACCCTCCTTTGCACGTAGTCAATTCCCATGTCCTTCAGCCTCGCCTCCACTGCAGTCATGCTCTCGCACTGCCAAAAGGTCAATTTGGTCATTTAAAAAAAGATCAAGGGCATTTTGGGTAGTTCCATCCAATGGACGGACAATGTGTAATTTCGATACTCTGATAGCATATGTCGCTTGATAAGCAAGCCCTTGGAAATAGTACATAGGGCCTACATTCGCTCAAATTGAGCCGTCTAAATTGCGGAGTCCACCGCCTCGGCCCAAAGTAAGATTGATTGAGCAAACCCAATTCTCCAGTTAAATTTAAATCACTGCATGCAATTTCGAAGTTAACTTGTACAAGCCTGTGTATCATCCATCCCAGTCTACCAGAGTATCAAGGTTTTTCTCCGATTTTTATTTTTGCCTAAATCTCGGGCTACTCCAATGATAGTCGACCGCCATTTAAAAGGTGGCGGGGAATCCTCCTCCTCTAAAGTGATCACACGTGCGTCAATCCAGATGAATTCTGGCGGGTCCGGGTCAATTCCAACTGGGTTACAACTAAATGAGTCGGGTCGCAATTCTTGACCCATTTTTAATGGGTTGGGCTTGGGCTGACCCGACCCGATCCAAACCCGACCCATTATCGCCCCTGGGCATGCGAGTAGGAGGTACACGGTAGTGGAGAGGTGCGTGTATGATTGCAAAGGAAGTATTTTTTGTACACGCATTTACATACTCACGCACACGCTGACCAGTTTATTACTCCGCCGGACTAATTAAGTTAGGATATAGCTTACGGTAACCGCCTAATGGGCCCCACCTTCGATCATCAAAACCGTTCATCTTGTGCTTTCTTCTGTGGATGGCTCGGTTTAGAAGTAGAATCAACGGGACATCCCAGCCATCCAATTAGCCTCTTTGCTATCTGAATACAAACTTTTGGCGCCTTCACCTTTCGTTATGTGCACTTTGGCCACAGCCATTGGATTATCCAATCAGTGCCATTTTATGCACTCGAGCAATCTTGACTGTAGGATCTATAATGGACGGTTTCGATTATCGAGGGTGGCCCCATGCCACGTAACCTTTTTTTGGACACTTGTCCTTTTTTCCACATTGGAAAAGATGAGAGGAACATACCTGGAAAGAAATGTGTTTGTCTTTGGGATTAATCTCCTCCTTTTTGTGCATGCTTTCTGGATTGTCAGATTGCAGGAGATGAACGCCTATTCCATAATTGAATAGCCTGGAAAAATCAAAACAAGAACGTATCAAACACAAGCAAAATAAACTAAAATAAATAAATAAATAAAAGATTGAATTTTTTATTTATATGGGTATTGTATGTAGAAGATTTTATTACCATGCTCCATTGAAATCAAAGGATCCAGGCCTCCTTATGGGGAAAAACCCAAGTATGTTTTGATAGAAATCAAGCGACTCTTCAACGGATTTGCATACTAGGGAGATATGATTCAAGGAAGTAAGAGGCAATGCACTTCTTGAATTCTCAAACATTTTTGTCTGAAGGAAATTAGATAGAAGTTCAAATGCAAGAGATGAGAGATTGATATGAAGAGAAACAAAGAAACCCAAACGAAATATGAGCCTTTGACCGTCCAAACGCAATACAGAGAAGATATGGAGATAATCAGAGAAAACCCAAATGAGAATGAGCCAAGGGAATTTGAAGATGGACCAAAAACCCCAAACCAATGAAGATTCAAATGCAAGATATAGAGATTGATATGAAGAGGAACCCAAAAACCCAAATGCAATACAGAGAAAATGAAGATTGTCAGAGAAAACCCAAATGAGATTTAAGGAGGGTGAGGAATTGAAGAGGACCCAAAACCTGAAATCAATGATATGATTCAAGGGTGTAAAATCAATGAAAGAATGTATTAAAAGAGGAGAGAGGGGGAAAACAAAGGATTCTCGCGGTGCCTTTGGCTTGCAAGTAAAACAGGGCCATTTATAGAAGTTGGCATGAGACTCCAAGCCGCCACGTGTATTCGACGCTACGTGTCAGATAATGGTAACGTTGACACGTAGATTCCACGTTCCGTATGTTAGCTTGTCGGATACCATCTTGACAGCACGCTGTGGTGGACCCCAAGTAACCGACCACGGCCACATTTACTCGCTCGAGTCGGACTGAGTGAGGCATATTTCCAGTGCTAGCTTGTGTTGGACTCGACTGAGTCCGAGTTGACTCGGACGAGTCTCTTGCGACTCAGTCGAGTCGGAAGATTGATCCGGACCGTTGGAGTTGTTGAACCTGGCATCGTAGGAAGTTGAAGGAATGTGTGAGAAATGCAAGATAAATGGACTGTGATATCTGGTCAGTCCGACAAAAAGTTCGTATACGTGGCCCACCTTGGGTGGTCCAAATGGTTCCTAAGGAGGGCCATGGTGGATTGAGAGAAAATCCCACAAAACTGAAGCAGGAAAGAGCGTAAAATGATAAAAATATCCACGTGTTTTTATTACGTGCCAATATAAGATTATTTAATTAGCAGGGACGACTAAATTCCCCAAGTTAATTAGATGTTACTTTAAACAGTAAATTTTTCTTAGTTAGGGGGAAACAACAATTAAACATTAATATAGCATTTCTAGTATTATTACAAGCAACTTTTAAAACATGTTAAAATTATAAATCATTAAGAATATGAACATATAATAATAATGGAAATTATTAAAAATTGTAAAAAGAATTCAAATAAATAAGGCATATATTTTCTCACAAAATAGACGTATGTCACCAACTGGGGTAGTGGGTCAGTCAACCTATATGCACCGATATATAAGAATCGGTATGTGGTACATTTTCGTGATCATGTTCAGAAGTTATGGCTTTTTTATAGACAAAATTTTGAACAACAATTTTTTCATATATAGAATGAATTTATTTGAATAAAAAATGCATAAGGTTAATTACGTCTTTATATGGGAACACATCCAGTTTTAATAGATTATTTTTACTTTCGTTCAATCTTCTTTTAGTCTACTTGCGCTAAGAATGCATCTACTGCATACTCTACGTAAAAGAATGGTCCTACTTAATCATGTACCATTGTTAAATTTGTTGGAATATTTGGTTGGATTAGATATTATACTATTTAAAATCAAGAATAAAAAAGAAAATTAAATTTGAGACAGAAGAGTTATAAATTTGAGTTAAGGCGTGATGTGAATCACTCGGCTTGAAATCGAATTTGCTTTCCTTGAACAACGTCCAAAGTGCAACAGGTTTCCAAAGCAATCGACTTACAGTATACAATGATTATGATCCGGTCCTAGAAGTGTACTCACAGTACGCAAGCTCGAACCACTTACAGTTTAATCCGAAAGTGCTGAGTTGACTCAGCAACGAACTCAACAATCAAAACTCGTATTTCAGAAGACGAGAGAGTTTTTAGAAAAAAAGATTTTAAATGAAAAGGTACAAGTGCGAATACACTCTCACATAAATAAAATTTTGCAAATACACATACACACACTCATGCGAGTACAACTGCACTCAGCACAGTTCGGCCCATCGCGTATATGGACTCAGCTCGGCATGGCTCGGTATGCATATGTGTGGTCAATGACATAGATTAGATCTATTAGCATAACTTCCTGACAAGACCAAATTCAAATGGCCCAAGGCAAAAAAAAACTATCTTATACATAAATTTTTTTTTTTTTTTTTTTTGTAAATCCGTCGAACAAAATCCACAACTCAAATGTGGAAGAAACCAAAATATTTAAAATTTCAATTTTAATATAAATTTTGAAACAAAATTTCACGTCTTTATTGGATTTCCGCAATCAGTGGACCATTACACAATCACTCGGCTGAATAGATTAGATTGCCAAAGGGGGGCAACGCCTAACTACCATTGTGGATCAGCCAAAAATTAGTCCAGTGGAAGTTCCACCCAGAAAATTTGAATTTAGTAAATAGTGCATGTATTGTGCCCCATAGATCTCCAACCACACATCGATTGTGGTTTAATACCCATATATTTTTCCTCTCACTTTTTAAGAAGCTACTTTTGAACGTGCATGTAAATAGCTCGTAGAAGATGTTCGGCATGCAATCTCTCGTAAGGCAAACGAAACATACAGCTCTTTAACGGTTAGATGGTGTTCCATCTCAATCATCCAACGCCTACCGGAGTCCACCGTCCAGTGCATGAGTCCCACTGTCGATGGGCAATGCACCCAAAATCTTAACCTGGAAGAATCCTATCACTTCAACACGTGGGCTCCGCAATTAGAATTCTATGGCTGGCACATAGTTCATTGTGAGAGATTTGGGACATCTTAGGGTGGGCCGATCACATCAAATGTATCATACAAGCTTCTGGCCTTAGAAATGTGTACCCTATATATATATAGTCCAGAACCAATCAACTGCAGTCGGCTGCACCACTATTTGTGGTACAGGACTCCTCTAGCCACAAGATGCATTAGACTAAGGGATTTTTAGTGCAAATTTTCTAATTAGATTTTATCAAAAAATGTTTCCGAGGAGTTGAAATTTTGGGATTGTGATTTTCAACTGCAGATATTACCAAAATGCTTTCTTTGTTTTTCACTAGAAAAGGTGATAAATTCAAGAAGGTGAGGACCAGATGGCATGATTATGACATTCAACCCTTCCAATATATACAACCCACTGGGATAATTGAATGAGCTAAAAATAGGCTGTATATGGATTTGAATGTTTGTGAGTAGGCACTACAAACATTGACCTTCCTGGAGCCGAGATGTTTATATACCATCCAAACCGTTCATATGGATATTACCAGTCAGATAAGCTGTAGAAACAAATATTATCCTGATACAAAATTTCCATGGCACCCGCAAAGTTTCAAATGGTAGGCATTTAATACTTGCTATTACATGTGGTGTGGCCCACCTGAATTTTGGATCTATCTGATTTTTTGAATCCGGTTTTACTTTGAAGTTTTTAAACTGATGGATGGAGTGGATTTTTCAGGGGCATCTCTGTTGGCCTGCACAGCTTCCAACCATAGTAACTTTCAGTGACAGGCACAGGCAATTCAAATACAACTGACAGGGAAACAAGCGCTCCTTGGTTGGCAGATATCCATGCAAAAATTATTACTCTTGTGAAATATAGGATTTGTTTCTCCCTTTTTAAAATATATTTAAGAACAAGCAAGCATATTTTAATAAAATTTCAAAATTGGTTCTTAAGACAGCCTAAAATCAGACATCTTGACCATTTCTTGGAAATATAGGTAGAATACTTTGCCTTGTAATTTCATCTCCACGTCCTATTGTTATCCATAGTAAAGACTAAATGAATTTGAAAAAGTTCCACCCATTGACACTGTCCTGCTCATGATATTTCATATAAACCCTTTTTTCTACGTGATGTCTCAGATAAACCCATTTTCCACGTCATATATCCTTATCTGTTGAAACATTCGACGAAGTCAGCCTTCTCCCCCCTTGCAGTGTTCCACTTTTTCTTTTGCTCGTGAAGAGAAAGAAAACGCGTTTTGAGTAGATTGGAACCAACACTCAGCCAATGCCAGGTTGGTCGTGTATCCACCCTAGGAAGGTATGACTGGGAGAGGTACGAGCTTTGATGCTCTATCCCAAATAACAACGGCAGCAGCAACAACAAAAGAAAACTCATTGGACATACACGTTCACTTCGTATTTGTGGTGCTTTGGTTGCACCAAAGCACATTCAATATCCAACAGATCCTTAAAAACTCTCCCTGAATTCTCGAATTTGTTAAAGATTCGAAAATCCAAATTCGTTCAGATAGACTGTTAAATGCTTTTTTTTATATATGATAATCCATTAAGAAATCATGGATACTTTTTCCTGAATTTCAAAATTACCTTGAGTAGAGTAGAGATGCTGTTTTCATGATCTGAATTCATTCTATCCAATTATCGATTTGAAGCCGACTTAACTGGATTGGATTTGAATCGGATCCAAATCCAAGATCTGTGACAGCCCTGGACGGAATAGTATTATTAAGGTCCGTGATAAAGGATAATGTATGGTGATTCCAAATAGTGATTATATATATACACACACACACACACACACTCACCTGGGCACCTTTGCACACGTGACATGGGTGTCTAATCCGAATGGTCCATGTGATGCGGAATCCCATGAAACCCTACAGGACAAATTTTCACCATAATTTAAAATTCTGGTGGGCCATAGCAAAGAGAAATGCAAATCAAGGGAGGAAACTGTTTTTGTTTATCTTGCCCCACCAAAGTTTTTGATCAAAGTAAAAATTGGGCCCAGGGGTTCCATGAGGTGCTGCTTCACTTGGGTCGTTAGATTTTGGAGTCACATCACATATGATGAGTTCTCAAAAAAGTTTGGTGCGCAGCTGAGCATTCGGCTATACGAGGCATGATCACTTGTGCACCTTTGCATGTGCTATGGGCCTCTAATCCAAATGGTCCATGTGATACGCATCCCATGAAAGCTTTAAGTCTCAATTTTCACCCTAATCTAAAACTCTAGTGGGCCATAGAGAAGAGGGATGCAAATCAAGGAAGGAAATTGTTTTATTTTTCCATGGCCTACTAAAGTTTTGGATCAAAGTAAAAGTTAGCCCCAGCTGAGTTTCATAGATTGCTGCATCACATAGAGTTCTCAAAAAGTTCTCACAGGAACTCACCGAACCGATGGGCATATGAGCATTTTGATATATATATATATATATATTTGCACACGAGTTCCCAATTCATGTGAACTTTTTTGAGGACACATTATACGTGATGCGATTCCAAATCTGAGCGGTCCACGTGAACCAGCATCTCATGAAACCTCATAGGCCCAATTTTTACTTTGATACAAAACTTTGGTAGGCCATGAAAAATGAAAACAGTTTCCTTCTTTGATTTGCATTTTTGTTTGCTATGGTCCACCGGGATTTTAGATCAAGATGAAAATTTGTCCCTTACAGTTTTATGGGATTCCGCATCACATGGACTGATCGGATTAGACGTCCATGACACGTGTGAAAAGGTGCTCACATGCGTGGGCACGTAGATGAGCATGACTCTTCTCTCTCTTGAGAGAGAGAGAGAGAGAGCTTCACACACGATCACACATGCCAGCAGAGTGCATTATCCAAGCATCCATCAGAACGATACCTCTATGCAGATTACCTATCCCAAAAATCAGGTGGGGTCACTGACCATTGAGTAAGGTTTATGTTAAAAAATCAGCTGAAGTTTCTAATCCATCCACTTATTTCTAATATCATGACACGCTCATTAGTACACCACCTCCATCTTTCAGCAGTAGCATATACATGGTGAAGCCCACGTGATGAATGGCTTGGATATGTCACCTGTCAGCCATGCTGGCTTAGCAAAGCTCAAATAATATAATGTTAGGACGTGTAAAAGTGGCAGTTTAGGCTCTTCAAATTCTATTTCATGGAATAACATGCTTTAAAGGTGATAATTATGTGCTGGTAAGCACTTTATCTTTCTTTTTTTGACACATTGATTTACGTGCAGTTAAAAAAATACTTAGGTGGGTTCAATCTGCTTAATGATTCAGCTCCACATGATTCAGCTCCAACATAACCATCTTTCTTTATTTCTTTCTTTCATGGTTTTTTTAATAAGTCCCGCGTGCTTTGAGTTGTCATTCGACATAAAAATCCAACGCGGTTGAAAGCGACCATCTCCTAATTGAGATTCACAACATCATGTGGGCCATTTTCTCACACCCATACAATTTTATAATGGTAGGCATATCAAAGGGCTACTGAAAACAATGATGGGCTCCACAGTGTATGTGGCCTGCTACTGAAAACGAGGCCAGTCCAGTCCTCAGTTGGACCTGATGCAAGGAACAAGGGCGTCTGTTTTAGCCACTCATTTGTTCTTTGAAGTGCCCTTGTGATCAATGGTCCAGCCTAATTTTTGAACAGTGCCTCGACGCTCATACCATTTGATAACGTGTATGAAAGTGGGCCACGCACGCCTCTAATTAGAAAAAACTCCGAATCAAATCCAGCTTCATTAACAATGTGGTTGGAAAGCAGGGATCGCTTAAAGTAGGCCTCGCATTGCTCTAGGCCATTGGCTCGCATGTAAATTCCATGAGGAAATGTTTATTAACCAAAAGTTAAGAGTCATCCAATCCACATGATTGTGGGATTATTATCCATGTAAAGTGGTCCCACAATTTTCAAATTTTAATTTCAGTTACACATATAAGACGCGCATGATCTCTAAATGTGTGTGGACCACTAAGCTTCGTGAAAGTCGGCGTGGAAGAGTACGTCAACAGGATCTGACACTCTACACAATATGGAACCTTCGTAAAAGTTAATAATAGACAGCGTAGGTCCAGTGGTATGCCTTACCGCTACAGGATCAGATGGCTCTAATCAGCCCTTTGATTTTATGGTCAAGATGTTCCTGGATTACGATCTATGACTTAGATCATTTAAGGGATGGGTCAGATGGAGATATAAGGGATACAATAATTATCTCTCTATTTTCTCTTTAATCTCTCATGATTTTAGAGATCTCTTATCCAATAATCTAAGTGCGAAAAATCTCATGGGACACATCTATTAGTGATTGCCCACAAGTGGAACCCACAAGCCCATGTCTAACATCTTCCGCTCAATCACGTTGTAGGATATGCATAAAGAAGATTTTTCGTATTATAATAATAATAATAACCTATTAGTGGGTATGCTGCTGTTGGTGTGGCCCTGCCTTCGACCGCCGATGGATAGGGAGATAGAGAGAGTTTTTTCAATCTATTAGGTTTCATATAATAATAATAATAATAACCTATTAGTGGGTATGCCGTTGCTGGTGTGGCCCTGCCTTCGACTGCCAATGGAGAGGGAGATAGAGAGAGTTTTTTCAATCTATTAGGTTTCATATAATAATAATAATAATAACCTATTAGTGGGTATGCCGCTGCTGGTGTGGCCCTACCTTCGACCGCCGATGGAGAGGGAGATAGAGAGAGTTTTTTCAATCCATTAGGTTTCATATAATAATAATAATAATAATAACCTATTATAAACACAAATAATCTCCCTCTATATATATATCAGCAAAGCCATATATATTTCAAAATCCTCGATGATAATCATCATCATAAACCCCAAAACCTCTTTATCATTCAATTTCTCAGAGCCTCTTAACATTACGTAGTTATTTTAATATTATTTTCTTTTTTATTAATCTCCATACCTTTGAGAAAAAAAAAGAAAAGAATAAATGACATAAACATATTTTTGTTTAATTGTTCCGATGATTGATATATAATTAAAAGTACAAAAAAAAATCGAAATATAAGGGAAAGGCCACTGAGCTTTCACGATTAGTATACTAAATTGAGATCTACTCTACGGTAAGGATTCTCCCGAATTACGATCTATAGGGACGAGCCAAATGGACATATAAGGGATATGAGAGTCATCTCTCTATTTTCTCTTTAGACTCATGTTTTCAAATGATTTTCTTGAGAGAACTTGGGAAGCCTTGGAGAGTTTGGATGAGGTTGGAGATTATTTGACTTCATCCGAACTTCTTATCCAATTTACATTTAAAGTTCAAGTTCAAGTTCAACTTTAAACCACATAGAAAAAACATAAATTAAAAAAAAATAGAAGAAAAATCTCATGTAACCCATCCAGTAGCTAGTGATTGTCAACAAGTTGGCCCCACAAGCTCATGTCCAACACCACGTACTTAAAAATTCGGCCTAATCAACCCCATTCATTTCTATTACTTTCTTTTGTTTAATTTTTTAATGACCATCTTAATGCACGCATGCATAATGCCCATGATTTGCCAACCAATCATTAGATGGGCCTTCCCTTGAATGGACTATACACCAAAATCCTAACCTTTTGATGACTTTTTAGTGAAGGATGTAGGTTTAAGTCCCATTTGGATGGGAAGCAAAGGACAGTTAAGGAACTTTGTTTACATCACAATAATACATTTATTTTTCGTTCTCAAAAGTCCTTCAATTGAATGGCTAGGGTACCTATATGGACGGTTGGGATGTAATGCAAACACCACAGTGGGCCCATAGCTCAACTGACATACAGCTAGTCGTGTGTGAGCATTTATCATTGATTAAATAGTATTTAAATTAGTTAAAAACTGTATATAAAAAAATTTATGGAGAAAATAAGAAAAACAGTTACAAATGCACATGGCTCGTCATGGGCCGTTCATTTTCTTTCCTCAAGGATCATTGAATGGTTAGGAAGGTGGGATTAGTATGATTTTTGGGTATCCCATTTCATAGCATATGGCCTACCCTGATGATGACAAACACCGTAATCAAAACCACCCATATTCAGTAACAATCATGACATGTCACTTAACCACCAATATGCCGTTAAAGCTGATAATATGAGAAAAAGGTGTGACACCTAGAGAATTGGACTTTAGGTAATTGGTTTCATGGACATCTATACAAATGCAACGCAGAGAATAAAGATCCTCATACGATCCTTAACTGAGAGGATAAATACATTTTTTATACTCATTTTTTACACACATTGGTGGATTAATAAAATAATGTCTTACATCGGTACTATGAGCCTAATAAAGATAGAATTGCACATGCGCCCTAGGATATCTTCTGTCATTATCCTTCAGGGACATGTTACCTACCATGAATATGGTGGCACCAAATCGTATGCACGCTTCTAGAGGAGGAGAAGGGACAATTGACACATAATACTATTTCATGTGACACATAACTGAGAAAGCATACCTGACACGTCTATAAAAGACCAACTAAGGTAAAGATTTTATCACAAATCCGGATATATTTGAAAAGGCTGTCTCTCACAATCTTTTCATTTTAAGAGACGTTTGGAGTTCTCAAGATGATTACAAAGATTCAAAGACCAAACCAATATCTGGTTGGATGGGAACCAATGAATTAAGTACCGATTGAAATTCGTTGAACCAGTTCCACCAGTTCCATAGATCTTCTCAGTTATGATAGAGGGAGACCTAAAAATGATTCATGACCTAACTGGATCCACCGAGACCAATCCCTAAAGAGCCACTATAACGCCCGTGAAAATTTTAAATTTAATAATAATAATAATAATAATAATAATAATAAAAGATTTATTTTATCTTATTTTATATTTATCTTACCCTATCTTATCTCTATCTTATGTATATCTTATCTCTATATTATCTTATCTTATCCTTATCTTACATCTATCTTCCTCTCCCTGTATCTCTCAAGTCTCAATTCCTCAAATAAGTTTTCCTTTTACTGATTGTGTTGTAAGAGGAGTTCCACTCCAACTAAGATATTCCTTTTATGGAGTGTGTTGTAAAAGGAGTTCTACTCCAACTTAGGTATTAACAAAAAAAGACAACCTACGACAACTGAGAAAGGGAGAAAGGGAGAGGATTTTAAAGGGCTTAGATTTGGTAAGTTATTGTTCATTCTCTCGTTACCTTTTTTGTATATTTAATATAATTTTGACTCGATTTATGCAATGAACGGTGTGGATCGGTCACACGTTCATTGCATTGATCTATGGGTATATCTGATGTAAAGATGATGGAAGTGAAAATTTTAACGCGAAGTTTTTCGTGACAAATATTGATTGATATACATCTGGTTGAATCAGATTAGATCTATACATATCATACGATCCCTAAGGCCAAAACATACAAGAGCCTAAACTTTCAGATCAATTCGACCATTAGATGGGCCACACTGATCAGATCTGAAAATATTTAATAAGGAAAGCTTAGATTTCTGCGCAAGTGTTGGTATCATATGGCGTAGAAAGTCGAGATGGGTCATTGGTGTATGTGTGGTTAGATCTACACCATTCATCCAATGTGTAGAGGTAAAATATGGCAAGACCTCAAGAATCTGGATAATCCAATCATCCAATGAGCCACTCTGATCAATTATTTATCATTCAATTTTAGGATCTTTTATATATATATATATATATTGATAATTAAATTTAATAAACATATTATTTTAATTATTTGGTCATTTAGGGTTTGACTACCTTGGATGATAATCAAAGGTGGGCCCCACCATATAATATAACTAAATAAATAACAATATCATTGATATAATTAATAGGATCTCTAAATTCAAACCAATCTAATTACCTGATGGATTCTACACTACTAAACTCAGGTGAGTAACCCAAGGTGTCTCATAATTTATTGGAATTAACATAAATTATTTGTGATAGTTTGATTGATTGATATACTGATTTGAGTGTTTTGTTATAATATTGTATGATGTGGTAAATTATATGTTAATATGTTTCAAATTGTATGAAATTATAATCGTACGTTGGATTTATTTATCAAGATACGTATCTATAGTAGTTATGAAAATGATACATTTATACATCATACATCACTTATTATTCATTATTACATTTACATAATGCATGGTCAATCCTAAGGGCCCTCCTTGGAATAAATGTCAGTTATGTAGAGCGTTACCACATGTGGGCTATGCCCAAGCCTACTGAAAGGTGGAAGCCTACCCAACGGGTGGATGCGGGTTGATGATCTCCAACCCAGGAAGATATACGATCATTCTATCCGATGCATTCATATGTCGTTGCATTCATATCATTATGCATAATATGTTTTTATTATATTTTAATGTCAATAAGTATGAATTATGCTAGGTTATTTCACTAAGCCTGGCCAACTTACCTTTTTATTAATGAAAAAATTGTACATATAAGCAATTAGTTGATGCAGGAACAAGAAGTTGTGGTTGAACTGATGCACGACACACATGATACATAGTCGTACCTATCAGAAGAGGAACTATCAGCATTTGGACCATTTCTAATTATCTAATTAGAATTTTATTTGTTAGGATGATCTGATTAGTTGTAGGATTTTAAGCATTTGATTGATTTTATTTAATTAAATTGTTCTAAGTCTGTAATAAGTATTCATTGGTAAGTTGTATTGATTGATGAATGATGCCTAATTTATACTGATTGAATGTTTATAGATGTTGAGATTGTACAAATGTTGATGCTTAAATAATTTTGTGTGAATGATTGTGAATGGACCTAGTTGGAATATAAAAATAAATATTACTTTTGCCTCTAAATAATCATATAATGGAATGAAGTTATACACTTTGTGTACGAATTATGACTAGAAACTCGGGTTTGAAAGTGCGCACTCTATACTTGAATTTTGGGGCGTGACAGCCACGAATATCTGCATCCATGCTACCAAGAAATCTGAAAATGATTTCATATCTATGGGAAGAACACATAAAAGATGTGGTTGCAAATGATCATGAATCAACAAGAAAACCTTATATATATATATATATATATATATATATATATATATATATATATATATATATATATATATATATATATATATAAATTTTAGCCAGTATTTGCAAAACGTTTAAGGTTTAGCATGACCACTGGATAAGTAGATATCGGCGAGGACGACAGAGTAGGTGTAACGCCCTGAAATTCGGGGGTCGAGCATAACTCAGCTCCCGAGTTCCAAAACATCACTTAAGCAACATATTTAATAATGAATGTATGTTGACTGTATTAGTGCATAAAACATGGAATAGATTAAGCCAAAACACAGATATGATTCAGGGACAAGTGAATAAAGCAAGCGGAAGACTTATAGTAAAATGTGTATAAGTGTAAATCCCTGAATTACATATACAATCCAGATCATGTGAAAGTGTTATATATCAAAATTTAAGTATCAAGTTACATCATTTCAGTCCCCAAAATATATCCCAGAAATCCCGCGCATCAGACCGAGGCTCGCTAGAACCCGTCTAAAGCGCATATAGGAGAAGCGGCCTCGTCGTCATCCGGCTCAGCTCTGCCTCGGGCGTCGCATCCACATCTGCGACATCAGGGCCTAAGAGTCCGGTGGGTGTGTAACACCGCCGAAAGCGTGGGAGTGAGTGATCGACTCAGTGGAACAATAAGGCCTTGGGTTAACATGTTATCAGTTCAATCAAACAGTAATGATAAAGCAGGATAAGTAATTAAATCATAAGTACTCTTGTTAATGCAAGTATGAATGCAATATGATGCGTGCCCTCACGCGTACACCCTCAGCGTCTTCATCTTACGTTACGCATGACATCGCCTCAAAGTGTGCCACATCTACAAAGCACATGCAAATGCGGTGCATGGATATGATTACCAAGTTGTTATTAATCCATTTCACACAACAGGATTGGGAAGCTAAGATACCTTCCTCATATCACCATCCAAACAGTGATCTATACTAGGGTCGTCAATCCTAGATATCTCATACGATCATATAGTTGAGGTCGTAGCAAAGGGCTTGTCACCAATCAATGCACGCCTTTCATGCCCTTACTACCACAGATCGGCTCGTCACCTCCTTGCGGTATCCAGGTACGCTCGAGGTCACTACAAAGGGCTCGTCACCAATCAATGTAGGCCGACAGCACGAATATAGTGTCCCATACCACCATAATCGGCTCACGAGTTAAGTTGCTCACTGGTCACTACGGGGAGGCTCGTCACCCCAGCGTAGGCCGACAGCTCGACCACGGTGTCCCATACCACCATGTCCGGCTCATGAGTCTTAGCGGATCAGGTACCATGGTTATTAGGATTTCCCTGGTAAGTTCAGTACCCTAGATTCAAGCAGTAGCGTCCATACATGGTTAACATACATCGGACAATCGGGTTACTTGACGAACTCGACTAGCACGAGCGCACGTCGAATTGAGCGACATATAGTGCCCAAACACTCCGCGTGGCCAAACCACTGCCGACAACTCTAATACGACTCGGGTTCGTCTAATACGTCTTACGTGGCGAAAGCAATATCAACCACGATTCATAGGGTCAATTACCGATTTTCTGGACTATTCATAGTCCCAACACATTACCCTACACAGATATTCATATGGAATGTCAAGCGGTAATAGATCAACAGCTCATAATAATATTAACTTAACATAAATGTAAGAATAGGGATGCTTGAATTTAAATAACTTGAATTAATCGATAAAGGAAAACGCCACCAAGGAGTTAGAATCACTTCTCAAGCCCACAAGTGTAATAAGTTATTAGATCATTCATGCATTTTTACAAACACTTAGAATGAACCCTAAGGATTTGAAATCATACTTAGACAATTCCTTTTATCAAGAAGTTGTCATACATGCATCTATAATACATACATGACGTAAACACATACTCGTATTTTATACGTATACGGTACTTTATAAATAATTAGAATACACAAATTTCATATATGACATGGATATGGAAACAAGTAAACAAACATTTGCTGTGAAATCTAACTATATCATAATAAATCACTAACTGGGATTGAAGCCTTGAAAACCATAACTATACACTTAAAGTCCGCACCTTAAGCGAATAGGAACCGCCGACTGATTTAGCATTGTTGCACCGAATAAAATATCCAAATAAGGTGAAATGAGATACAACAACAAAAAGACTATCTAAGCTCTAACACGGGTTAGGGTTAGGTTAATTATCCCAAGGAACTCGTAATCGTCAGAAACGATTAAGGAAAGTTCAAATGAAGAGACAGGAAGAATCAAGATGATTCACCAACATCTTTCACTTTCTCTCTTTTTCCACTCTCTTTCCAAGCTAGGGTGAAAATTCGTTTGGAAATGAGAGCTAGGGTTTAAGGACTATATATAGGCCTTAAAATGATGGAAATAACCCCAGGGTCAAGGTATACTTAGGTTATAACCAAAGCACGCCTTTCTCGATCCAACGAAACACTTCTGGTGGGCCTATAACCACGAAAAGTCGGACTTAAGCTCATTGACCATGGATCTAGGTCAAGCTGAGATTTCATACCGACCGGTTCTTCAGATCAGCCGTGGCGGACCACACTCAATTCAACGGTCACGGAAACTCGATCAGGTCCACAAGCACTAAGATATGCCTGGGCCAACCATCCTGATCAGAGGGTGAAATTGGGTCAGAATCCAACGGTCAGAATGCTTAAAATCGTCGCGCAAGCGACACGACTCAGATTTCAATAAAAGCTTAATAAATTCCAACCGTTCTCACACTCTTCACTCCGAACTCAAGCAAATCGACCCAGAACATCGGATCGACTTGATTTTCGAGGTGAAGATCAAGCCCAACTCGGTGACCGCAACAGCCTAAGATCATCGCCATCGGACTTTCGACGCGCGGTCCAGGGCCGATCCAGATCTTCCAAAAATTTCCCAGAGCAACTGGATTTAGCGATGGATCCCAGATTTCAGAGTAACGTAGCGCTCACTAATCTACACGTTTTGAGCCATGCAGATACAATTTAAAGTGATTGATGCAGATTTCACAAGCAATCGAGTAAAGCGCTAATTACCCCACAACAACTACTTAAGGAAAGATTAACACAGAAATTCCAAGGTCGTTACAGTAGGGGTGTACAAGAACCGAGCTAGCTCGGTCAACTCACTCGACACGGCTCGAAAAAGCTCGAATCGGCTCGGTTCGAAGCTAAGGTCGATCCGAGTCAAGCTGATTTTTAGAGCTCTAAAATGAGTTCAAGCTGGCCCCAGCTCGACTCGACTCGATTCGATATAAGCTCGAACCCGACTCGACTCGGATCGACACGGTTAGGTAGTATAAAAAGTTAAAAAACCCTAGCATTTACCCCCTTTACAATTTCCCCCTTTGTTTGAAAAAAGAACCCGCCCGACCCGTCGACCAGCTCCCTCTATCTGCTCATCCAGTCACCTCGCCTGACCAACAGCGACCTGCCGACCCTGGCTCTCCTCTCTCTACCTCTCTCTCTCTCTCTCTCTGCTCGTCCCACCTGACTAGCAGCTCCCTCTCTCTTTGCTCGTCCAGTCGTCCCGCTTGAAAGCTCGAGCTTGAACACGGCTCGAACTGGTCCGATTTGCTGACCTAGCCAAGTCAAACTGGAAATGCTGGCTCGGTCACCGAGCCGAGCCGAGTTTGAGCTGGGTGTGCCTGCTGACCAAGCCGCGTCAAGCTAAGGCCAGCTCGACTCGGTTCGACTCAATGTACACCCCTACGTAAGAGAATGATAAATATCATTAACCTTTTGTTGTTGGATTTTGATCAACCAAGTTTCTACTTGGAACATCAAATATCTCGATCACATCATGTTGACCATTCACTTAGATCATTTGTCTATACGGGCAGTTCATGTATTTATATTTCGTTTGATTTTCTAATTTATTTATTTACTATGTCAATTGTATTAGGTATCATTTATAAATTAATAAAAATCAATTTTACCTTTACCTTTTTCTATTTTAATCTGTCTAATTCTATTAAAAAATATATTAGTTATAATTATTGGTAAAAGAACAAATCCTTGATACATAAGACAAAAAAAATCCATCAAGGAGTAACCTTTACCCTTCTACAAATTGCCTTTGAGAGGGCAACATAGTTTTAAAATTCAGTCTTAACCGGTGTGTCTCGGCACAAGGGGCACCAACATTCAATTAAACATCCAGTCAAGTACGACTCTGACATGCCTACACTTTCCTAATCACACACAAACCAAATGCAGGCCCTCGCTGATACGTGTAGCCTCGTGTTTGAGTGAATTATCAAACATGTACGAGACTCCAAGGTCTTCAGTTTGGACGAGTGGACCCATGGCTAAGTGATCCGGACCACCATCAATTTATATGGGTCTGCCTTCCCTAATCAGAAACCATATATTGATAGCCAAACATGAAAATAAAGGTAAGTACTGAATTACTTGTAGATAGAAAATCATGTAACTACTTAGGCACGTGGCCCACCTTGATATATGAAATTCAATAGTTCCCACGCTCCAAAATGATGAAACACATGGGGGCCATCCACCCATTCCCAATTTTAATCACCAGAGGAATTATAGCATGCTCTGGCGTACATGCATCCCATGGAGACATGAGATATATGAACACTCATCTAGACCTCCCAGTGTCCACTTACCAAATCAGGAAACGGATTGCGTCCTGCCCTCACATGAACAACAATCGTCCATGCGGTGCTCAGTGGGGCCCACTATAATGTATGGTTTTATCCATGCCGTCCATCCATTTTTCCAGATCATTTTAAATCATAAGCTCAAAAATTAGGTAGATCCAAGGCTCAAGTGGATCAAACAGTGGGGATTGAACGCTTACCATTAAAAGCTTCTTATGAGCCGTAGAAGTTTTAGATCAAGCTGATATTTGTATTTTGTCTTTATCCAGGTCTATATGATCTTGTGAACCGGTTGGATGGAAAATAAACATCACGGTGGCCCCTACGAAGGTTTCAACGGTGGGTGTCATTATCACCGCTGCTTCCTGTGGTGTGGTCCACTTTAGCTTTGGATCTGCCTCTTTTGGGATTATACACTAAAATGATCTGAAAAAATGGATGAACGGCGTGGATAAAACCTATACATCACGTTGGGCTCCACAGAGCCCCTTCTTGGACGGATTAACGTACATGTAACCCACTGTGGATGGGACATGGTCTAAAGATCACATTGTTTAAAGAATCCTAAATCATCCTATTTTCCCATTGAATTTTGACCATTGATAATTTTCTTTTCATCGTCCCCTCAGGTTACCCTCGGGACCTGAAAATCAGCTGGCAATGTTCTTTTCTTTCATTCTTTATACTTTTACAGGTCACCATGTTAAGATCAGCAAATCAGTAACATTTTTCTACTATCACCGGGCCGCTGTACGAGTACGACCGACAAAGTGAGGTCCAGATCTTGGACCGTTCCAGATGGACCCACGTGTCCAACGTTTTTTGGGTGTTCATGGCGACAACCACTCGCATGTCGTATAGGGTGGCGCCAAGTAAATAATATTTAGGAAGCATGGGATACTGCTGCACTAGGCTTCGGTGGATCTTGACTGTGGGGCCCACTGTGATATATATTTCTTACATCCACGCTGTCCATCCGTTTTTACAGATCATTTTATGATATGATTTAAAATAATGAAGCAGATCCAAATCTTAGGTGGACCACACCAGAGGAAACGGTGGTGATTGAATACCACCGTTGAAAACTTCTTGGAGCCACCGGAAGGTTTATTTTCCATCCAAGAAATCGGATTGCTCACTGAGTTACTCCCTGCACTTTATCATACTAAGCCCACCATGAATGCATGTGATTTATCCATACCGTCCATCCATTTTTCCATCTCATTTTAGGGTTTGAGCCCGAAATTGAAACATATCCAAAGCTCAAGTGGACAACATCATGGGAAACAGTGGAAATAATGATTTCCACCGTTGAAACCTTCCCAGGGCTAATGTTTATTTGTCATCAAACCTTTTCATGAGATAACACAGAAATGGATTAAGGGAAAACACAAATATGAGTTTGATGCAAAACTTTCATGACCTCAAAAGTTTTTCAATGGTAGACATTCATTTCACATTATTTCATACGTTGTATGGTCCACTTAAGCATTGAATATGCTTCATTTTTAAACTCAAGCCCTACCACCATCGGGTAAAATAAACAGACAGTGGATAAAATACATAAAATCACACCATGTGCATTTCATGAGTTCCTTTGGGATATCCCGAAAACGGACCATACAAGGAACTGTGGGCTACACTATCTAAAACCATGTAAGGCATACCTAAAATATATAAAAGCATTTGGTGGGGCTTACTTGAGTTTTGGATGTGGCTGAAACTTGGTCTAACCTTACATTCAAGTTGGACACATGCAATGGATGAGCTGAACTTGTGAACCACATTTAGTTAGGCCCAATAAATAATTATGAATGTTTAAATGGAAGAGTATACCACATTTAGATAGGCTGAATAAATAATTATGAATGTTTTAATGGAAGAGTAACTCCTCTCATCTGTTGTATGTGGTGTGGCCCACACAAGTCATAAATTAACTTAATTTTTAAGGGAGTGGGCCTATCATGGAACGATGCATTTGACTGATTGAGTAGACGACACACATCATGGTGAGGCCCACACAGCTAACTATAGACGCTGGTGGAGGGCCACTTGAGCTTCTAATTAGGTTTGTGTATACGACGTGGCGAGCCCATGGAGCCTGGGTGTTTTACCCACTGCAAACTGATGCTGTAGACGACTCCGGTCCTATACCTGCGGCAACTCATCCACGTTTTAAAAGTAGCACGTGTATATGGGAGCACGCCAATCAAAACCGTCCAGACATGTGAACCGCGTGTTCAGATCGAGACAATAAGAGAATCCTGTCAGTACTGATGGTGCTTGTCGTCATTGGCCACTCGGATCAGTGGACGGCTGAACCATCCAACCCAATTTTATCAAGTCCGTCCAAATTTAGGGCCTGAATAAATAATCAGGATGCGTTTGGTAACTTTGGTCCACAGGCAAGGACCCAATCAGAAATCAGGTCAGGTCTTGACGTTTGTTTCTTTTATTTAATTATATATTTTATTTAAGAGGCATACAAAAGACACATTTTTAGTATGGACTTTATTTAATTATATATTTTATTTAAGAAACATGCACAAGGCACGTTTTTTGTATGATGGTGTATGTTTGCACTAGCCTTGTATTTTTATATTACGGTGTTGCGCGTGTACTAACCTTATGTTCTTTTATTTCTTTTGTTTTCAGGGTAGAAAGGCCAGTGCAGTTGCCGGAAAACTTGGAAATTGTAGAACAATGCAAATTTCTGTCTTTTTTGTTGCTATTTTCTTCTCTTTTTATAGATTATTATTATTATTTTATTATTTTATTATTTATTTCTACATTGATTTTGTGTGGGTATTTTTCCATAACACTGAGGACAAGCCTGATTTCAGCGGAGACAGCTGTATGGTGGGGCTCATTTGATCAGCTCAAAATGGCCATCCAAGCATAGGCATAGTCACACACATGATGTAATAATATTTGGATTTAACTTATCATGAAAGATCGGTGTATGAATTTTATAAGGTGTGCCTAATTAGATGTGTACACGAGTCGAACCGATTCAAGATGACACAGCTCGACTTAGCTCGGCCACTTGTTGACCCCAAATCGAATTCGGCTCAGCTCGGTCCTCGAGCCTGACTGGCCGGCTTGGCTTAGTTCGATCGGTAGCTCGGGCCAGTTCGAGCCAAGATTAAGTCGAGTTCGCCTGTGCAGCATTTTCACAAACACATGCACTGCACCTTCAAAATCTCATTATATGTAAAACATCAGCAGTGGTTTTATAAGTATTTCATCAAACACCTAAGCAACATAAAAATCAACGAAAAAAAAAAAAAGGTATTTATTTCATATACATACATTCCTTGCCACCATCCACACTTCGTTGAGTCATTTCATCAAACACTTGGTGTGCAACATCGATATCAAAGTAACTGAGTCACTGAATTGGTTTGATTCGAGTCGGGTTTGATCCGAGTCAAGTTGAGCTCGGGCAAGCTCGAGCTCGGATTGAAATTTTTTCGAGCTTAAAAAATCAACTCGAGTCAACTCGAACTTAGTTTCGAACCGAGTCGAATCAAGCTTTTTCGAATCGGGTCGAGCAAACTGAGCTAACTCAGCTCGTGTACAGCCCTATGCCTAATTGATCAACAGTTTGAATCTTCTCAATAAACCCCAAATTTATATAAGGAGTGGTATGCTTCAACTGCATTTCACAAAGAGGTTTCAAACTCCTCTCTTAGGCAGGTATCTAAACTTACACATGTCTGAAGCCTTTTCCTTTTACTCTTATATATCCTTGCCACAGGCATCTCAACGAAATATAAAACCATCTTTGATACACTGATGGATCCTTTTCAATTCTGTAGATTAAGTTTACAATTCATTTTCCAAAATTCTTCCAAATTAAAGGATTTTACCTATACAACCAGGAAAATTACAGCCAAGCACTCATGTTTACAATATCAGTACAGTTAATATATATCATCTAATTACAGTTTTATTTTAGATATTATAATACTTTCTTTTATGCATTTGGTGAAGAGTCCTAGTGATAACATATTTAAATGAGAAAATACCCTTTTCTCATATAGAACTTAGATTATTGCTTTGTTTACAACAACTACACCATGGGCATATACAAGCATGGCAATTGCTTCGGGACAAATGAATTTATGAGATCCAATCCATCGATCCAAACCGTTCATTTACCATTTGATCCATGGCCTTTAAAATGGACTGACTATATTGTTTGCATGAAAAATAAGTCTAATCAATAATGACCCAATTATTTATTAGAGCCTTTCATGGATGGCTATTGTTTCTATAGAATCACCTACGAAATCATAGTCATCCTAGCTATCCATGGCCTGGAAAAGATGGCTACAGAAAACAAGGCTAAGGATGGATTGGTTCATTGGGTCAATGCAATTTTTTGGATGGTGATCACCTCCTGTTAGATACTCTGACCTGGAGGCCATTCCTGTCCCCTTGATCATGTGGTTGATTTGTGTGAAACAAATGGACGGCTGAAACAAGCACAACTAATGCGACTGAGGAAATTTATTTTGGTTCCATATGTTTTGGACACTATGACTGATTTGATTAGCAAATGGCCTGAATTTTGGGCCAGGGAACCTGATCTGCATATCTGATAGGCTGGTGTGATCTTGCACGCGAATGCCAACTTGCCACTATATGGGCTAGTGGGCTGGGCCATACACATAGGCATGCTTACCAAACTTCTTAGTACCGTTGAAATGGGAGGATGAAAAAAAATGTCCACATATCCACCGAACACGTTGATATTTATGATTATATATTTATATAGAATATTCAAAAATGGGCCATATCCTAAAAATCACACAGAATGGAGGATATATAACCATCTGGTTGGTATCTTGCTAACAGACAATAATCAGCCAATGAGGACTACAACATGGTGGATGCACAATGAGAAATCACCTTAAGAAGAGGTTCAATGGCATATGAATATTAAGGTGAGTCCTGGAAGATTTTACTGGTGTATGTTTTTACATCTACTATTTTTTGTGTTTTGGCCTACTTAAATTTTAAATTTATATCTTTTTAAGTTTCATCTTAATATTATTTGAGAAAATTGTTGGATGAGTGGATTCCACATGTCCGTTGGGTAGGCCTCAAAGAGATTTGGGTTACATGCAGGTGTTATAGGAAACTTGTGTACCATATAGACCGTCAATGGGCTGGGCTGGGCTGGTTTCATGATGAGCAATCCCAGCCTAAAATCCTATAGGCTAGCTTAAGCCTGGCCCACATCGAAAAAAAGATCTAGAACTTTGCCATGCCTAACTAATTTGACAATTTATATGCTCATCACCAATTCAACCTGGCCATGACCACTTGCAAATGCTAAATTTGCAAATGATATGGAAACTTTAAGTTATTTCAATCCAAGTTGAATGAAAAAAATAAAAATGGCATTTCAATCCAAACTAAATCATGCACCATGTTCACTAGGTACAAGACTCAAAAGTGCTTCTAGCAGGCTTTATGTCTCTATCTTATATAGAGATGTACACGAACCGAGTTAGCTCAGTTAGCTCGCTCCACTCGATTTGACTTGGTTTGAAATTGAGTTCAAGCCGAGTTGATCTGA